>NC_137903.1:56797775-58039823 GCF_963455335.1 Martes martes | reverse complement strand
TCTTTGAGGACCTTCACAGTTCACCCTCCACCTCCCCAAGGAGAGTCTGTAACAAGACAGCAGTTTGCCAGCACCTGGTACTGACCTATTTCACAAAACCAGCCATAAACCCACAGGATGCCTTTCACGCATTATTTAAATAGAGGTGAGTGCCTCCCTGTCTCCATTTGGCTCTTCCTACCAGGCCCTTAAATCTTGGCTTAGGAAGCAAATGTGAGAATTTTGTCTTTGTTGAAACTATTCATTCCAATGCTTAATGTTAATGTTCTTGGTAACTTCACTTACTTAGAAAATTCACCTATAAAAAAGTGGGGGGTGGGGAGGTGGGTGCAGGACCTGGCTGGTTCAGTCGGTTAAGCATCCAACTCTTGATTTTGACTCCAGTCATGATCTCAGGTTCGTGAGATGGAGCCCCAAGCTGGGGCCCTGTGCTGGGCGTGTAGCCTGACTGGGATTCTCCCCTCCCTCTCCCCTTCCCCATTCCACTCACACATGCACTCTCTCGTTAAAAAGAAGAAAGAAAAGAGAAGAGAAAAGAAAGGAAGGATCAATCGATCTAAGACCTCAGCTTCTGTTTCCCAAACATTTTAACAATCTTCTTCCCTATCTCAGGTACTTTCTGCCATACCTTAAACCCTCTTGTTCCAACACATGCTACTATACATACATATATAAATACATATAAATAAATATAGATATAGATACATAGATATATAGATATATCTCAAGTCCTCCCATTTCGACCACTCTACCTTTTCCTTGACCACACCATGTCCCCTAACCCCCCAAGTCCATCACATTCCACTGTCCATCAACCTACCCTCCTTATGGCCTCAGTCCCTTGCTTGAAAATCATGGTGCCTGATTACCTCCCTTGCCTACAACTTCCATTTCCTTCTCCCACTCTCCATCCATTAAACTAACCTGGAAATCCCGGATAAACCCAAATTTCATAGTCAAGGAGCTGACCATGGAGACAGAAAAAAGCACGCCTGTGCTAACTGCTCTCACTCTAAATAAATGAACACAAGATTTATGTGGACCCCCAGCACTTCCCAGCTATGCTACATTCCACGAGGCAATTCACTCTTCTAGAGGGGTATTTCAAACCTTCTCTTCTCTAAGACTGAGTTACTCAGCAACCACTTCCCTAGCTGTCCTCAAAACATTCCATCACTGCTGTCACCTTCTTTAGCACTTCTTCCAACCTCAGTATATGAAGGTATTCCTGCCTTCCCCCAGGCTCAGTCCTTGGCGGAGATGGATTACATCAACTCACCATAGTGTTCTTTTCTTGCCCTTTATTGCCTGGTCATACCTACCCACACTGCAACTCAAATGTAGCTGCTTTATTTTCTATTAATTGATCACATCTGTCTCATGGACATGGGGTTGTTTTTTCTTTATTTAGTCTAAACTTCCTCATAAATACTCACCCTAGGAAATAGCCAGAAACTTAAAATTTGCCAAATATCTCTGTCTCTTCCAGTTAATATTCAGACATTTAAGTTTAATTCCTTACCCGAGCAGGTTTAAATAGGTGCTTTCAGGTAAATTTTCTCCAAATGGGGCTTAAGGGACACAACCTTATGGTGGCAAGAAGACCTAGGATCTTGGTATTTCTGTGGATCTTCACTGATCTCTGCTGCAAAGAGGTGATCATGTCCCATACCTGGACTGTTGCCATCTCACCTTCTGGGATGTCATGCCTGCTCCCAGCACTGTATCCATGACCCCGACCTTCAGTCTGGAATTGTATGATGTCTGCTGTCCCACCAGCTCCTCCACATCCCACCCAGTGATATGAGAGCATTTCAGACTCCCCTGCTACCATAGGCTCATCTGTCTAGCCACTTCCTTCTACCACTGCTGTGCTATATTCCCATGTTGGAACAGCACCAACCCACATAGCTATCCTCCCCCCCTCAAGATTCCTAATAAGGAGCACAACAAAAGGCCTTCTACTTTTGACTGACCCCTCAACCTACTGAACACACTTACCTCAACTCCAGAACTCAGGCCAGACGAGGAAACTCAAAACAGATATTTCAAGGGCAGCTCAGTCAGTGGAGTGTGTAACTCTTGATCTTAGGGTTGTGAGTTCAAGCCCCACACTGGGTGTAGAGATTTCTTTTTAAAAAAAGATCTTTCATGGCACCTGGGTGGCTCAGTGGGTTAAAGCCTCTGCCTTCAGCTTGGGTCATGATCCCGGGGTCCTGGGATTGAGCCCTGCGTGGGGCTCTCTGCTTAGCGGGGAGCCTGCTCCCCGCCCCCCCCCCGCCTCTCTGCCTACTTGTGATCCCTGTCTGTCAAATAAATAAATAAATAAAAATCTTTTTAAAGAATTAAATTAAGTTTTAAAAAAAGATCTTTCCAAAAATTCCAAAACATGTATTTCTCATAATCTATTTTCCCTACCTTTGTCCCCTTTCTTCCCATAACTTACCAGGGCTTTCTCAGGGCTGGAAAAGATGAACTTTCAATTTCCAACTCATCCTCCTCCCTGTTGGAAGGCACTAAGCCTCAAGCTCAGCCTTAATGTTGGAAGAGAAATCATATCCTCTTTACCCAAGAAAAGAAACTATCATCAGAGTATGTCAGAGGAAGTTCTTGATACAGAAACTACAGGCAACTTGTAACTTTAGAAAACAAAAACAAACATACAGTGACTTAAAATTCCCTTAAATACTATCCCTTCACAACTTTAACTGTTAGCATCTCCTGTGTGCTAGGCTCCAAGGATATAAGATTAGGGAACTGGGTCACTGAAGTGGGTAGACTTACAAACAAAATAATTACAATGGAATTTTATATGCTGGATTTATGAAAATAGAAAACACAAGTAACCCCTTTGTCAGTCTTTTCCAAGTCAAACTAAAGAGGTGAGCAACTACAGAAAAAGGATCATAGAAATTATTTCAGGTCACAACTTTACATCATTTAATCTTTCTGCAATTCACATACTTCATTTTTCTTCTACTCACAAGATGAAAGACCAGTCCTTACTGAGAGGAAAAAGGGAAGAAAAGCCATGAAGTGGGTTCATTCAAGTTTCTCCATTAATAAAAATCAATATGCGAGAACTAAAGCCCTTTTCAAATAGCCCAAGACCAAAGGAAATCGGGTAGAATGAAATAATAAATTATAATAAATCTGTTATTTTATGTTGCCACCCCCACCCCAGACTGTTATTGTTACAAATGAATATTTTCATTCCATTTAATTCAAATGGAAGACAGCAGAAAGACAAGAACAGCTAGAGGAAAATTCAACCAGATGTTCTTAACACAAACTAAAAGCTTACTATGTGTCAGGCACTTGGGGGTAGAAAAATTGAAAGATGTAACACCTACTCTCAAGGCCTTCACAACTGATGATGAACAAATTTTACTTACAAGGTGATAAAGAACACAGAAACTTTACCCCAGTGATGGTCATTCAATTGTAGTAGAAAACTGCATGAAACAATGCACCATAGTTTGATTTCTCTAACACTGTTTTCAGACTGTGCTGATTCCCAACTAGGCACTGCAGAAAT
Organism: Martes martes; assembly: GCF_963455335.1. NCBI lineage: Eukaryota > Metazoa > Chordata > Mammalia > Carnivora > Mustelidae > Martes > Martes martes. Next base: position 58,036,285 of record NC_137903.1, on the reverse strand, counting down.
ACTAACCACTGATGCGGAAGTGTTCAACGGAGCACCTACTACCACAGCTCAGGTCAGCTATATCCTAGTAAAGGCAAGTAAATAAATAAATAAGCGCAAATGTATTTTTTGTGTAAAGCACTACTAAACAAGTGTGTATCAGTATGAAAACTCCTTTTGTTTTTGTTTGGATGCTTGGTATTTACTGATATCCCTTTCTTATTTTATGTTTGCTAATTCCCCCACTATAATGAATACTGGTGGGAACAGAGACTGCCTTCTTTCCTAAAAGCCAAGAAGTCCTAACAGTCACCTTCTCAAACTCTCTTGCAGCGAGGATGCAGGCAGTGACCCGATCTCAGCTAATCCAAGACACCACTGAGGATTTTGAATCAGAAGCTAATACCACAAAGAAGCACGGATGAGAAAGCAGCGTTCCAACAATACTCATTTTCCCCATAGCAATGGCAAGAGTAACGGCAGCAGGGCCCGGGATCGCGGTGCTGGTAACACATGTGGGAGAAGCCAGCACTACCAGGCAGCATCACAAATGATGTACTCTCCAGGCCCAACTCCAACTACTTCTGAAGTGTAATTCTGACTATGGAACTCCCCTTGGTTCCTACCCGCTTTCAGAACTGGGGTTCCTCCAGATCTCAAAGTAATGCTGAGATCTCCCCAATGCTCTTACATGAAATTCCTTTTTTGCTTAAAGCATTACTAACCAAGTAATGTCTCGCTAATGAGCTATAGGAGTAATAGCCAACAGTAATGAAATAGCATAGTAAATAAAGAAGCATCCCACCCACCAACAGCTGGGTCTGCATAGTCTACTTTGGAAAACAGACAATGTGTATATCACATGACTCAAGTTCAGCTCTGATAATTCAGTGAATCATTTGTCATCACGTATTAATTCCAAAACTTTTCCATCTCAACTACTAAATAACTTTGCCAGTCTGATCTCATCTGGTAGACGACCCACACCTCCTCTCTCCATCACCTACTATTATAGGGTAGCAAGTTCTCTACATTCGAACTTGAGATACACCCACAGATGATTTAACAGGAGAAAGAAGAGCCCAGGTCTCCACTTTGCTTGAATAAGAATCAAAGATCTATAACTTTCAATTTGGAGGCCTTCAGCAAATAATCCAGTCCTAAATTAACTGTTTCCAAAACTTTTTTTTACGTTTTGACGTTTACAAAAACTTGAAAGTGCTCTCTCAACTGATTCTTTTTTACTGTTACTGTTATGGTCATATCAGGAAGCTACAGATACAATTGTTACTATTATTTAGTAACTTTAAAGTACAAAGTTAAATAAGTAAATCCCTCAATTACGAACCAAATAAGGAACTGGTTAAGATTAATGGTCAAGCTACCGATCTGAATTCTGCAACTACCTCCTCACCTCCACGCACCCAAATCCCAGGCTAGGAGATCTGAAGGGTAGTCCTGCGAAAAATCATCCCACCCATCTCCTCTTTGGCAGATAACAGGAGCTCAGTAACATTAGTTGCTTGACACAAGTCCTATGACTCTGTGTGTATGTGTGTGTGTGTGTGTGTACATACACACCGTGTTTCCATAAATTGCTTTAACATAGCACTTTACATTGGCCCAGGGCTTCCAGGCTTATGAAACACTTTCGCATGAATTCTCGCATCCCGAAAGGTGGTTAAGACTCAGACTTGCCTGCACAGCCATTAAAATGCAAAGCACATCATGAAACCTCAGTAACTTGGGCTCCCACAGCACTGTACTGCATCTCTAGTTCAGCCCTTCGGATTCACTGTAGGTAATTCTCGCTCTCACTGATGTGCTCCGTAGGGATGCCCCGTTCGTGTTCACAGCTCCAGGCGCAACACAACCTGGACCCTGGAAAGTGTTCGGTAAACACCGAGATTCTTCCGCCTCCCGCCAGCCGGGTCCTCTCCTGGCGGATCCCGATTACCGAGCCCGGTTGGCACACATCTCTGCGCCCCTACCACCACCCCCAGCCAGTTGTGACCTACGGGGCCGCACCGATGAAGCGTGCCGCCCAGGACACAGACTTTTGGGTCCCCGGTAAGATTACCCGCAGCACAACACTGCCCCTTAGCTCTGCCCCACCGGCTCCCTACAGTTCCTACGACAGCCCGGGGACACGGGCGGGGGTGCCAGCGGGTCCAGCTCGGCTCCACGGAGCGGCGGGGGCTGAGCCTGGGACGCCCCCCAGGCCCCCGCACCCAGCCCCCTGCCAGCCGCTACGCGCCCCCGGGAAACGCGCGTCCCAGGACGCGCGGGGCTGAGCACCTGGGCAGCAACCCCCAAACGTGCGCACCCACGACCGGGCAGGGTCCCGCGGCGGGCAGCCCCACTACGTCCCCCGCACGCCGAAACCGCGCCGCCCGGGACTCGGGTGGGCGAGGGCGCTCCGCACGTACCCGAGGAGGCAGCGGTCGCAGACGACGCCACGACTCCCCTTGCACACCGTGTACGCCAAGGGATCCGAGCGGAAGAGCAGCTCTCCGGGACGCAGCTGCGCCAAGGCGCGCAGCCCGTTTCCCCTGTTGGCGGTGCTGAACTTTTCCACCTTCGGGGGCTCCATCACCTCAGGTCCGCACCTCAGCGGTCCGCCGCGTCCGGCAGCTAGCGTCTCGCGTGCAGCCGGGAGCCGCGCGCCTGCGCCGTGCGCGCACGCGTACGCCCGAGGGGCGGGGCGGGCGCGCGGGGCCTCTGAGCATGCCCAGACCGGGTCCGGCGGCGAGGCGGGCCAGAGCGGCGAGCGGGGTGGGGTTGTGTCTCCGGACCCCCAGAGCCGGTCACCGCCGGTCCCCAAGCCGCTCCGCGAGGAGTAGCGGTGTTACACACACTGGCCCAGCGTTCAGTTATGGTAGTTTGTATGCAGACGGAGAGGTGAGAGAACAGTGCGGTGGATACCTGTATCCCCTCCTCCGAGATCAGACAGTTCTTGGCATTTCGCCATTTCTGCTCATTTTCTCTCCCCAGGTATGTAGGTATTGTTGTTGAACCCCGTGAAAGGAAGTTGGTCTGTTACTGAATCGTTTAAAAGTAAGCTGCAGACATCGTGATTGCTCGTAACTCATTTCTTAATTAAGTGCTGTCACATGTGCTGAGCAGAAGCCTGAGAACAAAGCAGAAGCTGACCCCTGCAACCCACGCCCCCAGTCCTGGGTGGGTGATGTGTGACAGTCCTCCAGGACACTCCCAACTAGCTTCACGTTAATGCTTTGCTAGAGGGGAAAACAACCTAGCTAGACAGTAGCAAGGCCTCCAGTGTCCTTAGGGTCTTCTTTAGTTTGTGAAAAGTCCTTTTAGACACCTCCCTTTTTCCTTACCTCCCCTGACTCTCACGTGTATATATGTAATCAACCACTCGACACAAACCCAGTACAGCAGCTCTTTCTGCCCACAGGTCCCATCCCTGTGCTTTAATAAAACCACGTGGGTTTTTTTGCACCAAACACGTCTCAAAATTTTGTTCTTCGGGGGCACCTGGGTGGCTCAGTGGGTTAAAGCCTCTGCCTTCTGCTCAGGTCATGATCTCAGGGTCCTGGGATCGAGCCCCACATTGGGCTCTCTGCTCAGTGGGGAGCCTGCTTCCCCCTCTGTCTCTGCCTGCCCTTCTGTCTGCTTGTGATCTCTCTCTCTTTCTCTCTGTCTGTCAAATAAATAAATAAAATCTTAAAAAAAGAAACTTTGTTCTTGGTGGACTGGATTTCAGCAACACTCCAAAACTCTGTCACACGTATTTGCTCAGAATAAAAACAATACCCTACAGGACTATGAGGGGCACCTTGGTGGCTCTGTGGGTTGAGCATCAGATTCTTGGTTTCTGCTCAGACGGGGATGTCGGGGTCATGAGATCAAGCCCCACTAGTGGCTCCCCACTCAGGAGGAGGTCTGCTGCTCTCCCCTCTCCCTTTGTCCCCCCTGCCATAAATAAGTCTTTAAAAAAAAAAAAACACCACAGTATCATTATTGATGTTGGAAACAAAGGCAGAAGAAAATTATTAAATTTCCTTACTACCTACAGCCCATTGACAAGTCCTTGAAACACACAGGGTGACATTCCTCTAGGGACTCAGCTGCCTCGATGTTAATACTTTGCTAACGGCAGAAGGCAATCTTATACCAACCCATCAGGATCCTCTAAGTCTACTTTAACATATAAAAATTCCTTTGGAGGGGCGTCTGGGTGGCTCAGTCGTTGGGTGTCTGTCTTCGGCTCAGGTCATTATTCTGGGATCCTGGGATCAAGCCCCACACTGGCCTCCCCGCTTAGCGGGAAGCCTGCTTCTCCCTTTCCCACTCCTCCTGCTTGTGTTCCCGTTCTCGCTGCCTCTCTGTCAAGTAGGTAAATAAAATCTTTAAAAAATGATAAAAAATAAAAAAATAAAAATTCCTATGGAAACTTCCATTATCTCTACTCCCCAAGATACACGTTGGCAATCATTCCCCAAGCATATGACCTACTTGATGTCATTTGGGAATGTAGGTGAGGTTTGGTGGGGTAAGATCCGAAGCCGATGACCAAGACAATGCTTGAGATGTCTTTGGTGCAAAAGGGTGGTTTTATTAAAGAAGAGGGATAGAACCGGTGGGCAGAAAGAGCTACGGAGAGGTGGCTGATGATACACTTGGGAGTTGGAGGAGGTAAGGAAAAGGGAGCTTTTCAAAAGAGCTTTCATATGCTACAGAGGACCTACCGGGTAGTAGAGGCCTGGCCATTGTCAAGTTAAGGTTGTTTTCCCCTCTAGCAAGGTATGAACATGAAGATAGTTGGGAAGTTCCTGAAGGAACATCACACACATCCCACCCAGGAATGCTTTGTCCTCAGCTTGATTTCTTCTCCCTCATCACACCAATACACATCCCCAGGCATATGACCCATTGATATACGCCAAGACAAGGGGCTCATGACCAAGGTTTTATTGGGTAGCTTCCTGGAAGAATATCACACATATCCCACCCCAGGGTGGGGGCAGGGGGATGGAGGGAGGTCTAAGGGTGTCAGCTTATGCTTTGTCTTCAGCTAGCCTTCTGATTCCTCATCATTTCCCCCCTGAACAATTTTGATCCTTAAATTTTCAAGGTTGTTGCAGGTGGAGGTTCTCATCTTCTGTAACATCTTCCTTAGTTCCTTAAAACTGTTTGGTCATATCTGAGTCTGTGCATATTTCTTTCAAATATGACAGAGTTAAAGCCTTGGTAAAATAACCAATGTTTCTAATGGTGTCCTGTTATAAGGAGAACAGATTCTATGGGCAAATGACTCTGATTGCCAAAAAGAATACTTACTGATAGACCCTTTGAATTTCAGAGGGTTTAGGTAGAAAGAAAAGTTAAATGCTTCAATTCATTTTATTATTTCTATGTATCAGTGATGTCTTAAGAGAAAATTTTCTTAGTCTGGAAGAACAGTTAGAGAACCAGCAATGTTTCAAACAAGAGTTACAAAAACTATAAATGACAAAAGACTAAAAAATGGACATGGTTAAAAATCTGAGGAGAGGGGGCACGTGGGTAGCTCAGTGCTTAAGTGTCTGCCTTCAGCTCAGGTTATGATCCCAGGGTCTTAGGATCCAGCCCTGCACTGGGCTCCCTTCTCAGCCGGAAGCCTACGTCTCCCTCTCCCGCTCCCCCTGCTTGTGTTCTCTCTCTTGTTGTCTCTCTCTCTGTGTCAAATAAATAAGTAAAATCTTAAAAAAAAAAAAAAACCCTGAGGAGAGGTTACAAAATGTCTGCCAATGGGGCACATGGGTGGCTCAGTGGGTTAAGCCTCTGCCTTCAGCTCAGGTCATGGTCTCAAGATCCTGGGATCAAGCCCCACATAGGGCTCTCTGCTCAGCGGGGAGCCTACATTTCCCCTCCCCCCCTCTGCCTACTCTCTGCCTAATTATGATCTCTGTCTGTCAAATAAATAAATAAAATCTTTAAAAAAAATGTCTGGCAGGGGCGCCTGGGTGGCTCAGTGGGTTAAGCCGCTGCCTTCGGCTCAGGTCATGATCTCAGGGTCCTGGGATCGAGTCCCGCATCGGGCTCTCTGCTCAGCAGGGAGCCTGCTTCCCCCCCTCTCTCTCTGTCTGCCTATCTGCCTACTTGTGATCTCTCTCTCTGTCAAATAAATAAATAAATAAATCTTTAAAAAAAAAAAAAATGTCTGGCAAGGAAATCGGTTATTTCTGTGACACTTAACACTTTAATAATCAAAATATTAAGTGATGATCTTATACCAGAATATATTAAAACTTTAGGAACTGGGGCAGCTAGGTGGCTCAGTTGATTAAGGTCTGCCTTCGGCTAAATTATGATCCCAGGATACTTGGGTTGAGTCCCACATTGGGCTTTCTGCTCAGTGGAGAGTCTACTTCTCTCTCTTCCATCTTCCTGTCATCCCTCTCCCACTGTGAATGATTTCGCTCTCTCAAATAAATAAAAACCTTTAAAACAACAACAACAAAAAAAAAACCCACTTTAGGGGTGCCAGAGTGGCTCAGTTGGTTAAGCATCTGCCTTCGGCTCAGGTCATGATCCCGGGTCCTGGGATCAAGCCCCACATCGGCTCCCTGCATGGTGGTGAGACTGCTTCTCCCTATCCCTCTGCTGTTCCCCCTGCTTATACTCTCTTGATCTGTCAAATAAATAATTAAAAGCTTAAAAAAAATCAAGAAACTTTAGGAACTGGATATTATTTCTAGAATAGTTATAGGATTTACCCAAATGTAACCTAAGGCTTATCATTTGTTTAACAGTACTTCCAGAGTAACTTACCATACCAAATAAAAAGACCTAATGAGTTAAAGACACTCATTTACAATTTAAATCTTGGGAAGTTTGTTAAAGCCTTAGAAAGTTTTTATAGCCTGTGCCTAAATGGGATTAGGAATCAAAGACCTGATAAAGACAAAACACAGAAACTGGGGGTTTTTGGGGGGCAGACAAAAGAAAAAAAAATCTTTTTTTTTCACATTTTCTTATGAAGAGCAGACCAACGATTCAAGAAAGCTTTGTCTTTTTTATTTATTTTAAGATTTTACTTATTTATTCGTGAAAGAGAGAAAGGCAGAGGGAGAAGCAGGCTCCCCACTGAGCAGGGAGCCCAATGCGGGGCTCCATCCCAGGACTCTGGGATCATGACCTGAGCCAAAGGCAGCTGCTTAACCTACTAAGCCACTCAGGGGCCCAAGAAAGCTTTGTCTTTTGAACAGAGAATTACAACTTTATATGCCACTGTACTTTTTAAAAATACTGCTGTACTTTTAAAATCCACTTATTTCTATCTTAGTTCATCCTGACCACAGGTAAAATTCCTTTCCAAAGATTTCCCTTCCCTAACTTTCCTTTTTTTTTTTTTTTTAAGATTGATTTATTTATTTGACAGAGAGAAAGAGAGAGAGAGAGAGATCACAAGTGGGCAGAGAGGCAGGCAGAGGGAGAGGGAGAAAGAAGCAGGCTCTGTGCGGAGCAGACAGCCTGATGCGGGGCTCGATCCCAGGACCCTGAGACCATGACCTGAGTCGAAGGCAGAGGCTTAACCAACTGAGCCACCCAGGCACCCTTCCCTTCACGAACTTTCTACAACTTTCTTTTGCATTCAGATTTTGTCCCAAGCCATTTTTCTCCAAACAACCATCTTATTTAGGACAAAATTACCTTCTTTAACCTTCAACAAAAATGTATTCCCATCCTTATATCTTTCTAACAAACTCTACCGATGACGGAACAGAAGACTAGCAGAAGACAAAGCAGAGACTGACCTCCTGCAACCTCCCCACACCCCCACTGCTGGGTGGGATGTGTGTGACTTTCTTCCAGGAAGCTCCCAACTGTCTTCCTGTTGATGTCTTGCTGGAGGAGAAAAACAACCTTAACTTGACAATGGCAAGGCCTCCAGTATCTTGTAGGTCCTCTTTAGCATATGAAAGTTCTTTTGAAAACCTCCCTTTTCCTTACCTCCCCAGCTCCAGAGTATATAATCTGCCACTCCTCAAGCCCCCAGTGCCCTGCTCTTTCTGCCTATCAGTCCTGTCCTCCCTGTGCTTTAATAAAATCACTTTTTTGCACCATACATAGCTCAAAAATTCTTTCTCGGACGTCAGCTTCGAACCCTAACATTATCTTTCCTACATCATCTACTTTTCTACCTACAGAGCTGCTTTTCTTATTTTCATTAGTCTTGGTGACATTTGGCAAAATTTTTCACTCTTAGAAAAATTCCCTTTCCAGGGGCGCCTGGGTGGCTCAGTGGGTTAAAGCCTCTGCCTTCGGCCCAGGTCGGTCCTGGGATCGAGCCCCGCATCAGGCTCTCTGCTCAGTGGGGAGCCTGCTTTCTCCTCTCTCTCAGCCTGCCTCTCTGCCTACTTGTGATCTCTGTCTGTCAAATAAATAAATAAAATCTTAAAAAAAAAGAAAAGAAAAGAAAATTCCCTCTCCAGAGAAAACTGAGTAGTAACCCATTGTGAATTGTCCCACCAGAACACTTTAGATGCCAAATTTATGAATCACTTAAGCACAAAGCATGTTTACCAAAAGACTCAAGTGTCCTTAGTTTTTTGCAATAAGGAGTCAACAGCATAAACCTATGTCCAGTACTCAATGCTTTAGTGTTTTATCTCATTTGGAAAAGACCAAGACGTCCAACGAATTCAATCCCAGTTATCATCCCAGCAAAACTTCGAGATAGCCAAGATTAACCATCATTTTTTTTTTTAATTTATTTGACAGAGAGAAATCAGAGCTAGGCAGAGAGGCAGACAGAGAGAGGGGGAAGCAGGCTCCCGCTGAGCAGAGAGCCCGATGCGGGGCTCGATCCCAGGACCCTGAGATCATGACCTGAGCCGAAGGCAGAGGCTTAAACCACTGAGCCACCCAGGCGCCCCGATTAACCATCATTTTAAGTTACCTTTTTGCTAACAGATTGCAACAGAGAATCATGAACTCATTTGACCTTCAATAAATCATGGTAGAATAAAAGTTTCATATTTAATGCTGATACCCTTAAAGACATGTCTATCTTTTCTTTTTTTTCTTTGAGAGAGAGAGAGAGAGAGAGGGAGAAGCAGGCTTCCTGCTGAGTAGCCCCCCCCGCAAATGTGGGGGTGGATCCCAGGACCCTGAGATCCTGATCTGAGCCGAAGGCAGATGCTTAAGCAACTGAGCTACCCAGACGCCCTAACTCATGTCTATCTTAAACCAATGAACTTAAATTAGTTTAAATACTGAATATGTTCCACCTGGATCCTCTTTTAAAATTCATTTCGCGGACACCTGCAGGGCTCAGTCAGTTAAGCATCTGCCTTCGGCTGAGGTCATGATCTCAGGGTCCTGGGATCGAGCCCCACATCGGACCCCTGCTCAGCCATTAGCCTGCTTCTCCCTCTGCCTGCCACTCCTCCCTGCATGTGTTCCCTCTCTCTGACAAATAAATAAAACCTTTTTTAAAAAGATTTTATTTATTTATTTATTTGACAGAGAGAGACCCACAGTGAGAGAGGGAACACAAGCAGGGGGAGTGAGAGAGGGAGAAGGCTTCCCGCCAAGTATAGGGCGCAGTGGAGGGCTAAATCCCACGGCCCTGGGATCATGACGTGAGCCAAAGGCAGACGCTTAATGACTGAGCCACCCAGGCACCCCAAATAAAATCTTAAAAAATTAAAATTAAAAATTAAAATAAAAAATAAAAGTCAGTTTTCTCCTGTCAATTTTTTTTAAGATTTTATTTATTTATTTATCAGAGAGAGAGAGAGTACGCACAAGCAGGCAGAGGCGGAGAGAAAAGCAGACTCCCCGTCAAGCAAAGAGCCCCCTGCGGGACTCGATCCCAGGACCCAGGATCATGACCCGAGCCGAACGCAGCTGCCCAACCCACTGAGCCACTCAGGCGTCCCTTTCCTGTCAATTTTTAATTGAGACATTGGTGGGGAAATCTGAAGTGGGTGGTGTAAGGTCCAAGGGTTGCTCTTCTTTGGGGTAAGAGGATCAATGGTGTCAGAGGTGCCAAGGATGGTCTAGAAGCCAGTTGTGCAGGCCACATCCAAGTTGGTGCAGAAACAGGTGGGGAAGGGCACGCAGAAGAGGCAAAGTGCTGCCAGATGGCAGAGAAAGTGTTTCTGGTTCTAGAACTCATCAGCTTCAACAGAGGAGCAGATGCCATGTTTTGCAGCCAACAAGGGGGAATAAGCTGTCCATGTTGGGCTAGAGAAGATAGGTAATTTCCTCAAAACAAAGGGGCGCCTGGGTGGCTCAGTGGGTTAAAGCCTCTGCCTTCAGCTCGGGTCGTGATCCCAGGGTCCTAGTATGGAGCCCCGCATTGGGCTCTCTGCTCAGCAGGGAGCCTGCTTCCCCCCCTTCTCTCTCTGCCTGCCTCTCTGCCTACTTGTGATCTCTGTCAAGTAAATTAAAAAAAAAAAAAAAAAAAAGGTTTTTGGCAGCTGCTTGCGAATATCCCTCAAAGTCCCCATCCCGAGGTAGGCTAGCCACAGCTGGCTCCAGTTATAGCCATTAACCTGGCTAAGGGAGGGAGGGAGGAGCCCCCACATCTATTAGGAAGAACAATGAAAGGGAAGAGGGTCAAGTGTCCCCTTTGTCTGGAATGGGCTGCGCTTCCCCCAGCAAACCTAGGTTTATTCAGAAGAGGCCTGTTCAGTTAAATAATCATCCAGTATCTCAGGAGGGAGTTCACTAGCCAAACATGCTCTCCAAGAGGACCTTAGGTCTGGGTCCTGATTTAGAGCCCTGAAAGCCTGGGAGGACCTAGGGTACCTGTCTATTTGCCCTGTGTCCTGCAGGAAAGAGCGAACTGATAGATCCCACTGTGGCCATGCAGCGCTACAGGAGATTCATCCTTTCCTAAGTTTTGCAACCCCAGTTGTTTCCAGTGGGTTAAAAAGGCACCCCAAGGGAGGGTTCCTTGGGGAGTGAAGAAGCCTAGTGAGCTCATGCTAATGAGGGAACCAAAGCAAGCTGAGGGCAAGGCAGAAGCTGGCATCCGGCAACCCCACCCTCCTTGCCCCTGCAGGGGTTATATGTGACATTCATCAGGCACTTCTGGCTGCCCTAAAGGAAAAACAAAGAGTTAACTTGTAGAGATCACAATCCTGCAAGACCCGAGTCTCCTTCAGTTTACAAATATCCGAGTGATTTACAAGGAAGAAGATTTCTTACCGATAACCTAACTTCCAGAGATCCATAACTCAGTTCCTGAAGCCCTAACATCATCTTCCCCTCCATGATATTGAGGGAGGCTGAGGCAGAGGGAAATGTGAATAAAGCTGAATTTCTTCTAAACCTAAAGCTCATTTACAAGGACGTGTGATAGGAGGAGTGCGACATTCCTCCAGGAAACTCCCAACTATCTTACTGTTCATGCCTTACTAAAAGGAAAAACAACCTTAACTTGACAAATAGGAAAGCCTCCAGTATCCTGTGTATCTTCTTTAGTACATGAAAGTTCTTTCAAACCCTTCCTTTTCCTTACCTTCCCCAACCCCATAGTATATAATCAGCCACCCCTCACAACCCCGGGGCAGCAGCTCTTTCTGCCCACGCATCCTGTCCCTCTGCTTTAATAAACCACCATTTTGCACCAAAGATGTCTCAAGAATTCTTTCTTGGTCGTTGGCCCTGGACCTCACTTATATTCTAAAACTTCATCGGTGCTCCTGGAAAAGTAGAGGAGGTCCATTACCAAAATCTGCCACACCCCCATCCCACCCAACTCCCACACAGTGTCCCATGCAGGACATGTCAGAGGTTTTGTGTGTCAAAAGCAACCAGAAGCATCCCTCAAACAAGAAATCACTATTGATCACAATCCTGCCTTCCCCTGAGGCATTCCTGCCTTAAGAGGCCTGGAAGGGATGCTGAAGCCCCTCCCATTCTCCTTCTCATCCTAGACTACCAATGGGCGCCTGGTGAATGGACTGAAATGCTGTCCTATACCCTGAAAGCTGCATTATCTCCCTGCCATTTTTAACCCATGGAGAACACTAGAAAAATTTTACTGGGGGAATTACCCAAATTTATAATTTAAGTAGCTAGTAGAGGACATTGATGGAAAACAGTAAAGATGGAAATCCATCAAGGTCTAAATGGCATTCCAGCATATATGGCCTTTATAGTGAACTAGGAAATGGTCCCCAGTTGGGCTTTTTCTTTCCAGATTTTATTTATTTATTCGACAGAGAGAGAAGTTACAAGTAGGCAGAGAGGCAGACAGAGAGGGAGGGGGAAGCAGGTTCCCCGCTGAGCAGAGAGCCCCATGCGGGGCTCCATCCCAGGACCCTGAGATCATGACCTGAGCCGAAGGCAGACGCTTGACCCACTGAGCCACCCAGGCGCGCCCCCCCCCCCCCCCCCCCGCCAATTGGGTTTTATTCCATCAGGTATTGGTTTCGGCCAGCTTCCAGTGGAGGTCCCACAGCCAGAAATGGCTAGACCAGAGATGTGGAGGGGATTGCATTAGATCAAGGAGGAGGAAACCTCACATGGGAGTCTTAGGATTGGCAGCTGAGCTAGTCACTTAGATGACGGTCCTGTGCCAAGACAGTCCTTTGTATAAGGACAGGGGTAAAGAGAGGGCATCTAGTGTCTGGGTCTTATTACCATCCTGGCCAGGGTATTAACTTCCAGCCAAAAGGCAGGCTTTCTCCTCCCCGGAGAGTAGCCATGGGCTAGAGGATTGCAGCCTAAGCAATCAACATGAAAATGTTTCAATAAGACTAAGATTGTACTCCTTGAAAAGCCCCTGGAAGAGAAAAGTACTCAACAAATTTGCACCAAATCTCGAAGTCCAGATGAAAAGACTCAAAACCCCAAGTTGGGCGCCAAGTGATGTGGTTTTGGAATAAATGTGAGGTTCAGTGGGGTGAGGTCCAGAGCCAATGGCCAAGAAAGAATTCTTGAGACATCTTTGGTGCAAAAAGGTGGTTTATTAAAGCATGAACGGGGACAGGTCCCATGGACAGAAAGAGCTGCACTGGGGTTGTGAGGAGCAATTGATTATATACTCTGGGGTTGGGGGAGGTAAGGAAGAAGGGAGGTTTTCAAAACAACTTTCATATGCTAAAGAGGACCTATAAGGTACTGGAGGCCATGCCGTTGGCAAGTTAAGGTTGTTTTTCCCCCTCTAGCAAGGCATTAACATGAAGATAGTTGGGAGGTCCCTGAAGAATGTCACCCATATCCCACCCAGAAGTGAGGGTGCAAGGAGGTTGCAGGGGATCAGCCTCTGCTTTGTCTTCAACTAGCCTTCTGATCCCTCATCAAAGGTACATTTTATTTTTTTTTTTTTTTTTTTTTTTTTTTTAAAGATTTTATTTATTTATTGGACAGACAGAGATCATAAGTAGGCAGAGAGGCAGGCAGAGAGAGAGGAGGAAGCAGGCTCCCTGCTGAGCAGAGAGCCCGATGCGGGGCTCGATCCCAGGACCCTGGGATCATGACCTGAGCCGAAGGCAGAGGCTTTAACCCACTGAGCCACCCAGGCGCCCCAAAGGTACATTTTATACTTCAATTAGTGACTAATCTGTGGGGCGACTGGGGATTGTAAGAATAGCCTGATTCCCGTAACCTGGAGAGGCAGACTTTTGACACTTCCGGAGGTAGTCTAGAAATGGCTGTGGTGTAGGGGGAAGAGTGGTGGGTGAGGATTTCAAAGACATAGGTTTGAATCCCAGTTCTTCCATGTGACAGGTAATTTTTCCAAGCCCTTTATTAACTTTATAGTGAAGATGATACTGTATTTCAGAGTGGTGAGAATAAATCCTGAGAAAGCATTCTGAAAAATCTTCAAAGCACCATAGAAATATGAAAGGAACAATTTTTCTGAGTTAAAACTCTTCAGTCTGTGACTATAGGATAATGCTTGCATACAGCACCCTACCAGCACTGCTAAGATAATCACATCGTACATTGGCATTAAGTACGATACATAGAAGGAACTCAAAGTGTTTACTTAATTAAATAACATGTCATAAGGAGTTCCAGAAAACCAGGAGATAATTCTACCATAAAACAGTCCCAATTACTAAAGAGTAAGAATAGTTCTCAGGGAAAACATGCTGGACTCTCTACTTAAGAGTCTTTCCTGTTCCAGGATGTGGTTTCAGCTCCCAGACATGACCCATTCCCCCGGATTCAGAAAGCCAACTATCCTAAATGTTAGAGGAATATTCCTTGAGCCACCTCCCACCATGAAGAAAAAAATGGTATCTCAGAAAATGCAGGAATGTGAAAGGAAGAAATTTATGCCCCTAATTGTTTACCTGGTTAGACATTTCTATGAGAGAGACGTGGAAATTGTTTAAACCACCGTTATTCTGTCTGTGTTAAAGAAACAGAACCAATACCGTCAGTTTGAAGCTTCTTATGCAGCTAGGGTCCAAGTACAAGCCCCAGGCTCCACCTATCAGATTCACCCATCCTACCCATCATCCTGGAGACCTTGAGGAGCTCTGACAGTTCTGGTTGCTGGGAGCTACTTTGAAATGCCCCCCCCAGATAAGATGGATTAATGGTTGAATAAAGGTTTGGATAAACAGGTATGTAATAAAGCTAGTATAGTAAAATGTTGAAGACTGAATCTAGGTAGTGATAAACAGTGCTCACTCTCAATTCTTTGAATTTTACTGTATGTTTGCCATAATAAAATACTGATGGGAAAATACCAGCATCTCACCTAAAAAGTTCTTCTAGTAGTCTCATAAATGTTGTTTTGAGTTTATGTATTTAATTCAGATTCCCAGTGAAGTTTACACATGGCATTTGACTAATATAGATCTCTTTTCTTCATTCATTGCTCGTTGTCATTTTTTGGTTATACAACAGGACCCAGGACAGGCAAGAGGTGCCTGGACCAAGGATCAAAGTCTTTCACTGGAGCCAAGAGAACTTGAGGGCTCTGATCAGCTGTTTATACTAGAGATGATCTACACTGCCAGAAAAGCTCAACATCCAAAGGCTGTGGCAAGAGGTCTCTATTTGGATCCATACTGGGCAAAAGAGATACAAGACTTTTCAAAGTTTTTGTTTGTTTGTTTTTTTAAAGATTTTACTTATTTATTTGATAGAGAGTGAGAAAGAGAATGACAGGGGAGAAGGTCAGAGGGAGAAGCAGACTCCTCATGGAGCCGGGAGCCTGATGTGGGACTCGATCCCAGGATTCCGGGATCATGACCTGAGCCGAAGGCAGTCGCTTAACCACGTGAGCCACCCAGACGTCCCGAGATACAAGACTTTTGATCTCAGAAGCAGATATTGGGCAGCAGGAATTTCCATCAGCAGGTGTCCACCGACATGGGGCATGCAAACTGCCATCTTCCTGCACTCTTAAATGCTGCTTTGCTCATAATTAGCATGCAAAGACTTGACAGATGAATGAATGGTGGGGTCTCAGTGCTTATTCTCCTGGGATGGTTCTCTCAGGGATCTTTCTTTTTTAAGATAGAGAGAGTGATCTTACATGAAGGGGAAGGGGAGAAGGGCCAGAGGAGGAAGAGGAGAATTTTTTTTCTTTTGAGATTTTATCAGAGTGAGCGAGCGAGAGACAGAGAGCATATACAAGCAGGGGGAATGGCAGGCAGGGTAAAGCAGGCTCCCTACTGAGCAAGGAGCCCAATGTGAGGCTCCATCCCAGAACCCTGAGATCATGACCTGAGACGAAGGCAGACACTCAACCAACCAAGCCATCCAGGTGCCCCGAAGAGGGGGAGAATCTTAAGCAGGTTCCACACCCAGTGGGGAGCCCACGTGGCTCCAACTCAGGACCCTGAGATCATGACCTGAGCTGAAACCAAGAGATGGATGGATGCTCTCTCCAGAATCTTTTGAGTGTGGTGCTGTGTGCCTGTAAGCAGTGCACCAGCAAGATAAGGCATGAGCTCCTCAACTGAAGGTTCAAGGCGTAGAAAGAATGTAGGATTTCAGTTCCTGAGATACAATGTAAAGCCAGAATACCTTAATGTTGAGCCACAGAATATAAAATTAGAACAACATATTATTTCCTGATTTGGGTTTTGGGTCCTGAGCCTGGAATTGAGGGTCCTTGGACCCCAAATCTGAAGAGGGTGCCAAGAATTGGGAAGCAGCCCATTCCATGCATAGCATTTTTCTTACCAAGTAGGGCACTTGCTGGCCCTTGTTTGGCTCAGTGAACTGAGGCTAAGGAAACTTCGGAATGAGGGTCCCTCACTTGAATAGCCCCACTTGAAGGCCCTCCCTGTTTTCCTCAATGGACAAAAGAAGGAAGCAGTAAGCTCAGATACAGGGAAGCCAGGGTGTACTGCCCTAGCCTGCAGCCATGGTCTTATCCTCGGAGGCCATCTTGAGTGAAGGCCAGTACCATCCCCACATCCACTAGTGCTCAGTGATGATCCAGATTTATCTTTTTTTAAATTAAAAAAAATATATTCTATTTGACAAAGAGACACAGCAAGAGAGGGAACACAAGAAGGGAGAGTGGGAGAGGGAGAAGCAGGCTTCCCGCTGAGCAGGGAGCCCGATGCAGGGACTTTGCTCACCAATGTAAGACGTAGGACCAACATGGTAGAAGCAGGGTTCGGGGAGTGGGGAAGGAGCAGGTATTTCAAGGACTCTGCTGAACTGGACCTGGGACAGTGGGAGGGAGATCAAAGCATTGGAACCCCAAGGCTTGCCCTTATGTGAGAAGCCACCAGGGCAAGACACCATAGAGGAAGTCAGAGACTTGGAATCACCAATGTAGTTGAGAAGCTGAAAGAAAAAGACTTCATTTATAATAAAAAATTTCAGTCAATTACGTTGGAGAAAAAGATTGAATTGTCTTTTCATTCTCTCTATAGAAGCTGGTTTGTAATATAAAAAAATTTTTTTTTAAAAGATTTTATTTTATTATTTATCTGACAGACAGAGATCACAGGTAAGCAGAGAGGCAGGCAGAGAGAGAGAGGAGGAAGCAGGCTTCCCTGCCAAGCAGAGAGCCCGATGCAGGGCTTGATCCCAGGACCCTAAGATCATGACCTGAGCCGAAGGCAGAGGCTTTAACCCACTGAGCCACCCAGGTGTCCCTATTTATCAGCTTTTAAAGTATTGTACATTGTTGTGATTTCTCCTCATTCCAAATACTCCCTTTTGTACTTAGAGTCATACTGTTTTGTATCCTTTTTCTTAAAAAGAGCTCCCCCAATACCCAAAAGAACTGAAAGCAGGGACTACAAGCGATAGCTGCATGCCCATGTTCACAACGTTACGCACAGCACCCGAAATGTAGAAATAATCCAAGTGTCCATCAACAGATGAATAAACAAAACGTGGTATGTACATACAATGGACTATTATACAGCCTTAAAAAGGAACGAAATACTAATATATTACAATGTGGATTAACTTTGAAAATATGCTCAGTGAAATACTCTAGACTCAAAATGACGAATATGGTATGGCTCCACTTACAGGAGGTACCTGAAATTGACAGATCCATAAAGACAACACGTAGAAGAGCAGTCATGGGGGGCTATTGGGGAGGGCAATGGGGAATTAGTGATCAATGAGCATGGAGTTTCTATCTGGGATAATGAAAAAGTTCTTGAAATATGTCATGGTGATTTTCACATAACAATGTGAATGTACTTAATGCCACTGAATTATACACTTCAAATGGCTAAAATATTAAGTTTTGCGATCTATATACAATTTTTAAAGGGGGCTTGCTCCCTAAAGTATAAACCCAAGACCCACAAAATATGGATCTGTTCCTACTCATGAAATAAGCAATTCCAAAATAATACAATATTAACAGCCTATGAGAACCACATACTCAGAACCAGAAGGGTTTTAAGTCGTTTTTATTTAATAAAAGAGATTCATTTAACTATTGTAAAATGAAGGGTTACTTTCCAGAACTCTTAAATGATAAATCATAACAATCAGGTTCCAGATTTCCTATACAAAGACCATTCAGAAACTGGAAAGATGGCTCACTCTTACCATCCTTTAAAGTTGCCTGGGAGTGAAGGGCTGTGGTTTAGATGTATTTTAGAAACAGCAGCTCAGAATGCCTGGGTCTGCAACTCAATAAATTCTTTTAGTGGTTCCTCTTGTATGAAAACAGTAAAAGTGTATTTTATAGAGGAGTGGAAGATGTTAGGAGAGGAGTACAGGTTTTTATACCATAGATAATAAGGAAATCATGGGTAGGATCCTGAAGCCATCTTTCTGCAAGTCTTAGAGATTTGATTGTTTTTTTTTTTTTTAATTTACTTGACAGACAGAGATCACAAGTAGGCAGAGAGGCAGTTAGAGAGAGAGGAGGAAGCAGACTCCCTGCTGAGCAGAGAGCCTGATTCAGGGCTCGATCCCAGAACCCTGAGATTATGACAGGCGCCAAAGGCAGAAGCTTTAACCCACTGAGCCACCCAGGTGCCCCAAGATTTGATGTTTCTAATGAAAATTCTTACTAAATTTACAATCAGCTTTTTTTTTTTTAAGATTTTATTTATTTATTTGACAGAGATCACAAGTAGGCAGAAAGGCAGGCAGAGAGAGAGGAGGAAGCAGGCTCCCTGCTGAGCAGAGAGCCCCATGCAGGGCTCAATCCCAGGACTCTGGGACCATGACCTGAGCCGAAAGCAGAGGCTTTAACCCACTCAGCCACCCAGGCGCCCCTTACAGTCAGCTTTCACCAGGAATCTAAATTGGACTTTGAAAAGCAATGCTTTCTCGCCCTACCGGTTCCGTTACTTTCATATCCTCACCTCTAATGAGCAGATAAAAACCAAAAAAGAGCATAGAAAGTTGTGTCTCAATTTCCCATAAACCGTAATTGAAAATTTCACACACTGTTTTATTAGCAAGAGGGAAATTAAATAGCACCTATAAATGTTTAATACAGAACTACCCAGAAGTTTTAGTAATAAACCAAATGAACATTTAACCAAGACTTACTAGATTACTTTTTGAAGTGTATTATGTGTCTCATGAGGTAACTAGGATCCCTCTTTGAAGCCTTAGATTGATGCAAATAATAAAGTAACAGGGCATGGGACTTAAAAAAACCCCTTCCTTCAGGGCACCTGGGTGGCTCAGTCGGTTTAGCATGTGTCTTCCGCTCAGGTCTTGATCCCAGGGTCGTGGGACTGAGTCCCATGTGGGATTCCCTGCTCTTGCTTTTCCCCTCTCTCTCTGCTGCCCCCCACCACTCCACTTGTGCTCTAATAAATAAAATCCCTTTTTTTTTAAAGATTTTATTTATTTGAGAGACAGTGGAAGCTCTATGTTTACTTCATTCTCCAGATTTTCCTTGGTGGATGAAGGGGAATTTTCCTCCTGAAGGGAGATACGCTTTTGGTAATATATTATCAGATAATTATAGAAGGCCACGAAGTTAAATCCTTTTCTTTCATCTTGCACACACAAAACCAAGGTTCAGATAATTAACCTGTTAAATGCCATTTTATGATTTCGTGATGAGAATGAGAGGTAATATCCCACAATAACAGAAAACATTTTTTTTAGTCCTATAGTATAAAACATGACTATTTTGGTCCCAATCACTTCCTGAATTTACACTGACTGTATTCTTACATATTCTAGAGAAACACTTCTATTTTCTTATTGGAAAGTTATCAATATTCCAGAAACAAGTACACAAAAAGAACGTTAAATACCATTGAGCATCTCCTGTCGTAATACTCAAGCTCTCAGCTCTGCTGTCTTGAGCCACCATGATCTTACCTAGAATTAACTATATGGATAGCTAGTTCTCCTGAGAGTAAAAAGTTTTCTTCGGGGGTGCCTGGGTGGCTCAGTGGGTTAAAGCCTCTGCCTTTGGCTCAGGCCATGATCTCAGGGTCCTGGGATAGAGCCCTGCATGGGGGGTCTTTGCTCAGCAGGGAGCCTGCTTCCTCCTCTCTCTCTCTCTCTGCCTGCCTCTCTTCCTACTTGTGATCTCTGTCAAATAAATAAATAAAATCTTTTTAAAAAACAAAACAACAACAACAAAAAAGAACAAAACTTTTCTTCGGAGATACCAGGCCATGCTCCCATGATTCCTGTGAATATTCTTTTCTTTTTTTCTTTAAAGATTTTATTTGACAGAGAGAGACAGCAAGAGCAGGAACACAAGCAGGGGGAGTGGGAGAGGGAGAAGCAGGCTTCCTGCTGAGTAGGGACCCTGATGCGGGGCTCGATCCCAGGACCCTGGGATCATGACCCGAGCCAAAGGCAGATGCTTAATGACTGAGCCACCCAGGCAGCCCATCCTGTGAACATTCTGCTAAACTCATCAGATTTAGGGGAATTCAAACAAACCAGATGACCATTCATTACCCTTAGCCAGCCATGAGGCCCTTTGGCAAAGTATCTCTGGGAGTTTTAAGCCCCAATTACCTGGTACCAGGCCTTGCCATGGGAATCACTCCATCTCAGGTGCCTTATATTTGTTTAGTTAAGAAGCGTCAGGAGAAATTTAGGCTGGAGGCAAAGGAGTGGAAGGAACAGTGAGAAGACTGGATGGCATGATGATACGGCAGATTATATAATGGCAGCATAGGAATTACAGGAGGAAGAAGATTCCGTTTCCAGCCAGGTTGAATTGTAGACCAATGACTATAGTAGGGAAGTCAGGAAGAACTGGTTTGGCTAAACGCTGACAACCTGCCTTGCAAAAACCTACTAATAATATGCCTTAGGTATTACAAAGTATTATAATAGCAAACAAATCTGAGATTTGATATGTCTCAGTTAAAATCCAGTAGCTTCTTCAATGATCTAAGAAAACATTCTTAATTCCATTTAGGCTCATGTAAAGGTCTAATGCGATGAACTTTCTTGAGAACAAAAATTCAAGCAACTTTTGAATAAAACAGATGGAATTACTCACTAAAGGCACATTTACTATACATAACAGAATTTAAAGTGAATAACTTAGGTTCAATATTTCATTAGAGACCAACAAATCACAAAATCTTATTACTTAAAATATTTTAATTTCTAAAATGTGTAAGCCATATTAAAATTGAAATAATTTTATTGTACAGTACTTGACAATATAATTCAACAATCAGAAAAGTAAACAAACCACTTAAATCATTTTAATTTACTTTCTAAGCTTAACAATGTACAAATTCTTTTGCCCTCCAGGAGGAAGCAAAAATCAACAAAGTGGAATATTTAATAAGTTAATTCAATGTAAGGTATTTGGACAAAGGGATTTTATTTTTTAAAGTAAGCTCTACACCCAACATGGGGCTTAAACTCACAGCCCTGAGATCAAGTCACACTACTGATTGAGCCAGCCAAACACCCTTGGCCAAAGGGATTTTTTAAAACTAAGTTTCATCTGGCAATACCCTACAACTACCAGTATGTCCACAGTAGATAGGAATTTAAAACAAAACAAATGCAATCTAATTAAATCCACAATTAAAAGAAGTTTTCATTTTTTGTGAAAGAAATAGCAGCCATGGTTTTATCTAATTTGTTAAGGTATCACCTTCAAAAGAAATTACCTGCCCAATCTGCAAAAGAAGAACAGTTATCTTTTGTTGAAAGACCGGAAGCTTTTCAAACTTAGTTCTCTCCCATTTGTGCCGGAACTTGCAAATAAATCAACGGCTCCATCTAATGTGTGGATGGTCAAGTACCCTACACGATCATTTCTTCCATGCAATCATCGAATAGCCACCTACAAGATTCTTTGGAACACTCTATAGTTTCAAAAAGCTGTTTAAAGTCTTGAGGGTACAGATCTGTTATTTTCATGTCTCCATGTTTCCCCATTTCCTTCAATATAGCCGTTGCATTAACTGGACTCAATAACCTGCAAACAAAACACAAAGTAAATCTGCTTAATTCCTTTTTATAATAGTAGTAAATATTGGTAGAGATGGTTTCTATGCCCAATTTAAAATGCTTAACTTAGGGAATGCCTGGGTGGCTCAGTTGGTTAAGCCGCTGCCTTGGCTCAGGTCATGATCCCAGGGTCCTGGGATCGAGTCCCACATCGGGCTCCTTGCTCAGCGGGAGCCTGCTTCTCTCTCTGCCTCTGCCTGCTGCTCTGCCTGCTTGTGTTCTCCCTCTCTCTCTCTCTGACAAATAAATAAATAAAATCTTTAAAAATATATATATACAACAAAACCTTAAAAAAAAATGCTTAACTTAGGGGCGCCTGGGTGGCTCAGCGGGTTAAAGCCTCTGCCTTCAGCTCAGGTCATGATCCCAGGGTCCTGGGATCGAGCCCCACACTGTGCTCCCTCCTCAGCGGGGAGCCTGCTTCTCCCTCTCCTACTGCCCCTGATTATGTTCCCTCTCTCACTGTATCTCTCTCTGTCAAATAAATAAAATCTTTAAAAAACAAAAGCAAAATAGTCACTACCACATTTTACTGGTCTACCGCCATGTTTAACACTTATTTTTACACAAATATTTTTCAATCAACAGCTCATTCAGAGTCTCACCCGTTCTCTGACAGTTCTTCGAATGACTATGGAATACTGATTCCGAGGCATCATGCATAACCTACAGAACTGTACCCATCAGCCTCATGGAAAAGTTATGTAGATATTAAGGAGGCAGTATCAGCTATAATTCTACGAAGCTTTAGGTAGAAACATAAAATTTGGTCCAGGACAGGAGGATTAGGGTGGTAGAATAATCTGTGCCTGCTTTGGTTAGGAAATAAAACCACGAGGGATAGATAGTGAGAAAAGGTAGATGGTGGGTTTGCCAGCACTGCTGCTACTCCCATCATGGTCACTGGCAAGCAGCTAGTTCTTCATGCAAGTCAATCCTGGACATACACTAACAAAGAGAAAAGTACTGGTAGACATCCCTAGTTGTTTTTTCAAAGGAAAAAATAATTAAGCTAAGGAGACTATATGGAAAACTGAATTTTAGTTTTCTTAAAATGTGTACTGGGGAAGGAAGTGTTGTGAAGAAACAGATGAGTGAAAACATGGTACCCCACCCTGTTACTCAAGATATACAAGATCCAGAAGATAGACCTTTAACATGAAAGTTTGATTCTTATATTAAATTGCTTTTATACTTGCTTTTATTCTTCTTACTTACTGTAAGTGGTCAATTAGTCTGAAATTGCGCTTCATAAAACACTGCTTTAACATGTGAAAAAATATATCATAGTTAATAGATGTTAAATTTTCTGTAAATAAATTCTGAAGAGGAGTCAGTTGAATTAAACACATGTTTTCTCCTACTCGTTTATCTGTTTGTGCTAATGGATTCTGAAAAGAGAAAAAAATAGTGTTAGTCATAAAATATTACCACAGCAAGAGGGGGTTCGCTTACTCATTCAAGCCAGTTATTGGAAGGGGCAATTACCATACACTCTGAGCGCTCCTGTACACTTTTGCTGGGTGTGCCTAGAATGCAAGGCCCTAACCACTGTTCACCTGGGCCGTTTCTCTGGGTTGTCTGCAGCAAGCCACCGTGAGGAGTGAGATAATGGCTCTATCCAGGACAAAGAGAAGCTTGCTTCATGTTTGCTATAAAAGAAGTGGATTCCCCCAGCTCTGTGTTTCAAAGCTTCAATGCAAGCCCCAGCATGTACACCATCAACTGAGGAACATCATGTTACCCCATGGGAGGTGGGGGCAGCAAAGTCCTTTGTGTGATCCAGGAGTCTACCTTTGGGCAGTATCCATGGAAGAGTAACAGCTTATTAACTTTGAAGAAGGGTAAAATCAAATCCCAACCAGTACACGTACACGTACTGAATTTCTTCTATATTTGAGACACAACACCAGATCTTAAGGATGAAAAGGCATTATTGACTTATAATTTCCCCTCAGATATTTAAAAAACTATGGGGTTACGAACTATGGTTCACGGCCTGCCTGTTTTTGTATAGTCTGGATCTAAGAATGATTTTTACCTTTGTAAATCATTGTTTAAAAAAAAAAAGAAAAACAAAAAGCAAAAACAAAGAATAGGACAGAGACTATTATGTGGGCTACAAAGCATAAAACATTTGCTGCTCAGCCGTTTACTGAGAAAGTCAGTCAACCTGCTCTAGTATACCATATTTGGATTTCTTTAAAAAGCACATAACTTAATGTAAGGTTAAGATGTCTTTTCCCTCAGAAATTATCCCTCAGAAAGCATAGAGGCCTTATGTTAAGTCCTTTGGAAACCTCATATATTAGGTAGTGATCCCTTATTTACTTCTCTAACTACATATACACACACATATATATGTACATACACATTTTTTAGTATATATACTCTTTGTAGAAGACCTATTGCCCGAAAAGGAAACTTTCAATAATTTTCGTTTCTAGTTTTGGATGCCTACAGTTGAAGGAATTAGTTTAAAACAAAAAGGGGGGGGGGCGCGCCTGGGTGGCTCAGTGGGTTAAAGCCTCTGCCTTCGGCTCGGGTCATGATCCCGGGGTCCTGGGATCGAGCCCCTCATCGGGCTTTCTGCTCAGCGGGGAACCTGCTTCCTCCTCTCTCTCTCTCTGCCTGCCTCTCTGCCTACTTGTGATCTCTGTCTGTCAAATAAACAAACAAAATCTTAAAAAAAAAAAAAAAAGGAAGGTAATGAAATTCAAAAAATGTTTAGTAATTATTAATTAGAGAGGGAGATAACCTCATACCACAAAATGTTCTATGTTGCTGTTGGTTAGAGTTTTGAAGGTGACTTTAAAAAGCAAGCTGGTAGAAGGTATCTGGCTGGCTCAGTTGGTAGAACATGCAATTCTTTGGGATTGTGAGTTCAAGCCCCAGGTTGGGCAACTCTGGTTACTTAAAAATAAATAATTAATTTAAAAAACCGGAAACTGGTAGATAGCTTTGTAGTTAGATAACAGACTTGATAAATAGGGAAGAAAAAACTGTCTTGGTGTTAAATGGGTGGCTATTTGTAGCTTAGGAAGAAAGTTCCAGTGATAAAAATATGGCTTCCAAAAAGTGGAAAATCCGAAACAACTTGGATGGAAATAAGAATAACGTGCTCTGAAAACTGTTAAATGTCTCAAAGTGTCTCTGTAGCAATTATGAACATGCTGATATCAGAGACACAGGTGGAACATCTGAATACAATTCTCTCAGGAAACATGGCATCTGGTTATCTTCCTTTCATCCCTAAAGTCTATATGTTTAAGTTAGCCAAAAAAACTTTTTTTAGCTTTTGCTCTTGTCAGTGAAAAAATGATAGTGTGTTATATATAGGAATTTTTACTTTGCAGACATTTGGATAAGTTCCTAATGGTCTTAAGCCAAAATAAATTAGTCTGATTCTATTTTGTGAGGCTACAAAAATATGCTTATGGAGAGTGAAACAGAGCTAAAACCTCAGTGATCACAACAATGACCACTGAAAAGTCAGATCATTTTTAAATCGATCGTTTTTTTTTTTTTCTTTTAGTGTCAAGAATGAGAATAAAAACTGAAGTAAGGGGGCACCTGGGTGGCTCAGTGGGTTAAAGCCTCTGCCTTCCGCTCAGGTCATGATCCCAGGGTCGTGGGATCGAGTCCCGCATCGGGCTCTCTGCTCAGCAGGGAGCCTGCTTCCCCCTCTTTCTCTCCCTGCCTCTCTGCCTACTTGTGATCTCTGTCAAATAAATAAATAAAATCTTAAAAAAAAAAAGGGCTAACCCCCCCCCCAAATAAACAAACAAACAAACAAAACTGAAATAAGTAGGCAAATGGGGCCTTTCAGACTGAAGTTAAACTTTGGATTGTTTTTAAAAATTCAGCTACTTCATTCCAATTTTGCTACAAGTCCCCCTGATATAAAGTAAACAGAAGATCACTTTATAACATCATCACTTTGGTTTTATAAAAGGGAAAACACAAACAAAAGTCCCAACCTCTGGGTAAGAAATAAGACATACCAGTTTATGAACTCAATCATTATAAACTGTAATACGACAGACCCCTGACTTTTAAAATTACATCTTTAGTTTATCAAATTAGATGAACACTGTATTAGATGACTGTATTTTCCAAACTTGGGATGTATCCTCATTTTAAGAGATAGAGATGGAAGTCAAATTCTGTTTAAGCCTATTACTCTAGTATCCGCTGTATAATCAGCTGAAAATTACAACTCTCCTCCAAAATAATTTGAATTTATTAAAAGCGGTAAGGTATGTTTGAAAGAACATTTCCAAATATTGTTAAAGTAAACATTTAAATAAATACAGAATACCAGATAATCTTAAAAAAAAAAACAAAAAAAAACCAGGATGTTCCATTTAGAGGGAAAAAGAAAAGGGTATTCATTCTTACCTTATTCTTCACCTCTTCCTGTCCCCCACTGTGGCGGTATACGCCAAACGAGGACCAAGGCTCCTTGAGGGAAGGTAAACAAAACCAAAAAATTTTAGTTCTCTTCAAAGTGCCCTGAATTATTACTGCCTCTAAACAACAGAATAAATTAAATTCAAGTCACCAGTCTAACTGGACTTAAGAAAAACAACATGGGATAGTTAAATCATAAACTTTCGTCTTCTCTCTTTCTATCTTTCTTTGATAGAGAGGGAGATCACAAGTAGGCAGAGAGGCAGGCAGAGGGGGAGGGGGAAGGAGGCTCCCCGCTGAGTAGAGATCCCAATGTGGGGCTCAATCCCAGGACCCTGAGATCACGACCTAAGCCGAAGGCAGAGGCTCAACCCACTTAGCCACCCAGATGTCCCTTCCTCTTTTTTTTTTAGATAGAGGAGAATCAAAAGGCTATCCTGACATTGCTAATTCTCTTACTTACTTAGATAGAATATCATCCTTAATATAATTACACAAATAGGCCCTTAAGTTGTTTTAACAGCTAAGATTTCCATATTTCCATAATCAGCTTAGGGGCCATCAGATCAACACTGACATTAATGAATGGCAAAAGTCAACACTGGGCCTTTGCAAATAAATACTACAGAACAAAAAAAGAGAAGACTCTCCAGAAAGCTAAAGTCCTCAGGAGTCCTTTATGAAGAAACTAGCCGATAGTCACAAGGAGAGGAGGGAGGCCCAGATAAAAAGCCAACAGAATGAGAGATCACTGAGGTAATAAAGGATGAGGGACACCAAGAATGGCAGTACCAGTGTTATGTCATACAAATGCAGGGTCAGTGTTGTGAACACAAGTGTGAAAAGATCTGGGAATACAGGAAAACAGTATAGGCATAACAGATACTAAGGTCAAGGAACAGAGGGCCAATCTAAGAACCTCATGCATTGGAGGAAAAAACACAGAATTGGAACAAAAGCTAAAATCAATGAGTAACATTCTGATGACTAAGTATGCACACTGAGGGGCTTAACTGGCTCCTGGACAACAACACTGAAGAGACTACATGGAGATATACATGACAAATTCATTAATCAATTGATTAATTAATTTTTAAAATATTTTATTTATTTATTTGACAGACAGCGACACAGCAAGAGAGGGAACACAAGCAGGGGGAGTGGGAGAGGAAGAAGCAGGCTTTCTGCTGAGTTGGGAGCCCGATGCTGGGCTTGATCCCAGGACTCTGGGATCATGACCTGAGCCAAAGGCAGACGCCTAATGAGTGAGCTATCCAGGTGCTCCTATAGTGAGGTTTTTAACTGGCCACTGAAAACTTAGGAAAAATGTCTAGTGATGAGAGAAAAAAAACCCTTGTATTAGCTATTAAGTGAAAAAAAAAAGATACAAAATAATATAATCTTTACTATTTAAAGAAAAAACCAAAACAAAACACAGGAAAAATAAAAGGCTACAAATAGGCCACAAATGTCAATAGTGACCTCTGGGTGGTGGAACTGTAGTGTGAGTCTTTAAAATTCTTTTCTTCTTTCCCTCTCTCTTTCTTTCTTGTCTCAATTTTTTTTTTTCTTGTCTCAAATTTTTATAATGAGCATACATTAATTTTATAATCAGAGAAAAATATAAACATTTGTGACAAAAACATAAGCACCAAGTTACCTTGCTCTATTATCTTCAACAGCTAGGAAAAATAATAAAATTAATTTTTCATTTTTTTCCATTTACTGGTCACAAAAATATAGCCTCTTCAAAAAACAATTAAGTTCAGGGGCTGGGGGGATTGGGTAACTGGGTGATGGGCATTAAGGAAGACATGTGATGTAATGAGCACTGGGTGTTTTATACAACTGAAGAATCACTGACCTCTACCTCTGAAACTAATAATATACTCAAAGTTAATTAACTGAATTTAAATAAAATAAAATTTAAAAAATAAATAATAAAAAATAAAAATCAAGTTCTCTTTTGTAATTCAGAAGGATTTTACTCACCACATGCAGAAGCTTAATCTTACAAGCTACTTGCCAGAGCACACTTAATGCTTGATACAAGTGTGGATTTCGGGGATTTGCCACCAGTTTCTAGTAAAAGGAAAATAAAAGTTACATGTTTACATAACCATAAACAATTAAAATATAATTCTGAATCTTAAAAGTCATATCTTAATAATATTTAGAAATTAAAGAAAATTAGAATTGCAAAACCTTAACCGTAACCATTTCAAAGAAGAGAAAATCTTTTTAAACTTCCATACTGAAATATATCACCATGTACACTTAAAATATAATGTATGTGAGACTGATTTCCTTATTAAAGGACAAAATCTTATTAAAGAAAAAAAATGAAACAAAAATGTACAATTACTCTGGAGAAGGACAAGTGTAGGTCAGAAGTATGTATCAAATGGGCTAGTAAATTTTGAGTCAAGAATTATTCAGGCTGACACTTGGAAGGACAAGCAGTTTCCTCAGTGAATGAGAATAGGACAGGACAGCAAAAACGACACATGAAAAGGTCCATGGTAAAAGCAGCACTAAAACATTTCCCCAGTAGCAAGACAAAAACTGATGAAGTGTTACCCATTTCTCTTTTCGCAATCTTTTTTTTTTAAAAATATTTTATTTATTTATTTGTCAGAGAGAGAGCACGCACAAGAAGTGGGAGTGGCAGGCAGAGGGAGAGGGAGAAGAAGGCTCCCCACAGAGCAGGGAGCCCTATGTGGGGCTTGATCCCAGAGCTGAAGGCAGATACTTAACTGCCTGAGCCACCCAGGCACCTCTTCTCGCAATCCTTCATGTATGTAATGTATGCATAGCCTCAAGGTTCTGAGTCCCCTATGCTTTCCACAGACAGTCACTACTTCTTTACTGAGTCTTGGTGAGTAAATCACCCTTTCATTTCTTGTTCCACTACCCTAACCCATAACTCCTACATACAAAGAAGCATCTCATGTTACCACGGATTAGAAGATTAATAATGTGAAGCATTCTGAGCAGAAAAGAAACATTACTCTCAAGACACGTTATAAAGAACTTCAGAAGGCTCTTTAAGTTCAGAGAGTAGAGTCTAAAAACTCTAAATATCCCTGTTAGAATACATGAAATCAGCAAAGTTGCAGGATATAAAAATCACACAAAAGTCAATCATATTTCTATACACTAACAATGAATAATCTGAAAAGTAAAATTGAGAAAACAACTCCATTTATAACAACATCCAAAAGAGTAACATACTTAGGAATCAATTTAAACAAGAAGGAGAAAGACTTATACACTGAAAACTACAAAACACCAAAGAAAAATATTAAACACAAATGGAAAAAAACCTGTGTTCATAGATTGGAAGACTGACCAATGTTAAAGTGTTAGTACTACCCAAAGTGATTGACAGAGTCAATGCAATCCGTATCAAAATCCCAACGTTTTTTTCCACAGAAATAGAAAAATCCATCCTAAAATTCATATGGAATCTCAAGAGACACTGAACAGCCTAATGCAATAAAATAGAACACCCAGAAACAGACCCTCATATGTATGACCAAATGATGTTTTGACAAGGGTATCAAGGCCATTTGATGGGGGAAAGAACAGTCTTTTCAACAAAAGATGCTGGGAAAATTGGATACCCACATGCAAAAGAATGAAGTTGGACCCTTACCCAACACCATATAAAAAAAAAAGTAATTCAAGATGGATCAAAGACCAGAATATAAGAGCTGAAATTATAAAACTCTTAGAAGGAAACGTAAGAAAAAAAGGCTTCATGACATTGGATTTGACAGTGATTTCTTAGCTATGACACCAAAGGCACAGGCAACAAAAAGAAAAAATAGACAAACTGGACTTCATCAAAATTAAAAACTTTGGGACTCAAAGGACACAACAGTGTGAAACAGCAACTCACAGACGGGGAGAAAATACATGCAAATCACATATCTGAGCACGGTTTAATACTGAGAATAGAGAAATAACTCCTTAAACTCAACAGAAAAAAATGAAAAAACCCAAAGAAAAGACATTCCTCCAAAGATGATATATAGTCGATAAGCACATGAAAAGATGTTCAACATCACCAGCCAAATCAAAGCACTACAACAGGTATTTAAAAACAAAACAAAACAAAACAGGAAACAAGTGTTGGGGAGAGCATGGAGAAACAAACTCTCGTGCATTCCTGGTAGGAATATAAAATGGTACAGACAATATGGAAAACAGTAGGGTGGGTCCTTAAAAAACTACAAAATTTAAAAAAAAATTAAAAATAGTACTGGAGTGCCTGGGTGGCTTAGTAGTCTAAACAAACATCTGCCTTTGGCTCAGGTCATAATCTAGGGGTCCTGGAATCAAGCCCCAAGTTGGGCTCCCTGCTCAGCGGGGGTCTGCTTCTCTTTCTCACACTCTGTGTTCTCTCTCTCCCCCCAAAAAACCAAAACAAACAAACAAAAAAAAATCCAAAACGAAAAACAAAACAAAACAAACTTAAAAAAAAAAAAAAACCTTAAAAAGATTCTCTCTCTTCCCCCCTGCCTGCATGCTTTCTCACCCGCCCCATATAAACAAAATCTTAAAAAAAAAAAAAAAAAAAAAAAAAGAAAAGTATTGCCATAAGATCCGGTAATTCCACTGCTGGGTATACACTCAAAAGTACTGAAAGCCGGGACTGGAAGAGGTATTTGCACACCAAAGCTCATGGCAGCATCATTCACAATAACAAAAAAGTAGAAGCAACTCAAATGTCCATTGACAGATGAATGCATAAAGAAAAGATGGTGGGTGTATGTATCTATGTGTATGTGTTTGTGTGTAAAAAATAAATAATGTACACACACACACACACACACACACACACACACATGCATGTATGCAATGGTGTATTTTTCAGCCTTAAAAAGAAAATGAAATTCTGATACATGCTTTGACCTGGATGAACCATAAAGGTTTTATGCTAAATGAAGTCAGTCAGACACTAAGTACAATATTCTATGATTCCGCCTATGCTGAAGTACCTAGAATAGTCAAAGTCATTGAGACAGAAAGTAGGACAACGTTTACCAGAGGTTCAGGGGGAGGAGTAATGCTTAATTCGGTATGGGATGGTAAAAATGTGCTGAGAAGAGATAGATAGTGGTACACTTGTATGACAATGTGAACTTAATGCCATGAAACTGTATAGTTAAAAATGGTTAAAATAGTAAACGTGTCATGTGTATTTAACCACAAAAAAACCTCGAATCTAAAGAATGCTCTACGAAATTTAAAATCCATCTTAATACTCTCAAATATCATGAGCTCAAATTAAAGTCATTCAGATTCACACCACTCAGAGACAGATCACAAAACTCTTTCAAAACAAAAACTTGCATCAAGTACTTGTAATAACGTACCTCGTATTCTTTTTCAGTAATAAACATATTTAGTTCTACTCGTCCATAACTAAATACAGAAGTAGAAGAATACAGGTCATATAAAAGTTTCCAAAGTATCTTTTTCTCATTTTTTGATGGGAAGATTCCAACTACTCTTAATGGGGTATCTGTTAGGAATACAAGCAAAAATATTCGAGTAAATTGTTAAAACTTTTTCCTAAGATCGTATTTTATTGAGTCAGACTAACTTTACAAGCTATATAAAGTCAACTAAAATGACGCCTCGGCATCTTCCCTGGGTAGGGTGGTTGGCCATCCATGGAATTGCTCAGATTCAGTCTATGTGAGGGGAAAACCACAGTCACCCGAGAGCACCTGTCCATACACTCTATAATCCAGGCAGGACGCATTACCTTTTGACCAAGGAACTGCTTCTATTCCCAAATGCCGAAAAAGCGTTTCTGAAATCATAATGGGAGGTTTTACTATTCCAAAATTTCTAGGATCCATTTTAAAGAAGTCACAGTAGACCACTTCCAGTTTTCCATTCATCTTTTTCCGCAGGGACTGAAGAGAAACAGAGATAACATGTTTAAAATTGTCAGTGTTAGGGAGACTTTGTACCCACTCAAAGATCTACTTCAAAAAATTTACCCTAAAACTTAAGAGTTAAGAGAAATTAATTAATGCCTGAAAAGCAATCAAAGTACAATATTACTAAGAAAAAGCCCCAAACCAAAAAACCTTCAACAAATTCTCACTTATCCTCTCACTTCCTCTACTTTTTCTCAGTGGCTTCAGCTACTCAAAAAGCATCCTCACTCTAATCTGATTGCTTAGTGGCAGCTGCCTGGAGTATGAGAGGAGACTGGGAGACCACACCTGGGCCCAGGCAGAGAGCGGAAATCATCTGCTGGCTGTGGCCAGATGCTTCAGAGTAGAGGGAAAAAAATGATAAAAATGTTTGGTTTTTTTAAAAAGATTTTATTTATTTATTTGACAGAGACCACAAGCAGGCAGAGAGAGGAGGAAGCAGGCTCCCCACAGAGCAGAGAGAGAGTCCAATACGGGGCTTGATCCCAGGACCCTGGTATCATGACCTGAGCAGAAGGCAGAGGCTTTAACCCACTGAGCCACCCAAGTGCCCCCAAAACGGTAAAAATATTAAAGTGAAATGAAGACAGTCCTGTTTTTACTAGAAGAGTTTAATTAGTCCTTTACCAAATGAACCTAGCTACACTCATCGTGTAGGTCACTTTCCCTTTCCCCCTTGATTTTTCATTTATGTTTTCTAAAGACAGAAGCAACTACAGAAGGAAAGCTCCTTGTCTGCCGTAAGAGAGGTCCGATATGCTTCCATCTTTCCACTGTCCTGATGTGCTCATTCTGTTATAGCACTGGACATCTTAGTAATGAGAGCAAGGGTTAGCTACAGACTCCATAAACATAATTCGAAGTCACAATAAACAAACGAACAAACAAACAAACAGAAGAGGTCAATGGGACTTAAAATGCATTCTGAGATTCTCATGCACAGAAAATTCTATTGGTATATATCGAGGTTTCAAGAATTTGCAACTTAAAGTTATGAAATAAAAAACCTAATTTTTATTTTTTAATGTTTATTTTTTAAAAAAGATTTTATGTATTTATTTAAAAGAGAGTGCATGCTCATGAGTGGGGGTGGGGGTAGGGGCAGAGGGAGAGGAAGAAACAGTCTCCCCGCTGAGCGGGGAGCCCAAAGCTGGGCTCAATCCCGGGACCCCCAGGATCATGACCTGAGAAGCAGGCAGAGGCTTCACCAACAGCCACCCAGGTGCTCCAAAAACCTAATTTTCCTAAAGTGTTTTATTTCAACCTATAAATCTTATTTTATTTCTAAATCTAGTAAATTCTAATCATTTTTATGGGGAGCCTTGAGAAAGACTAGGGAAGGAACAGACTTGGGTAGAAATCATGTACTTTTGGTCCTGTGCAGTTTGAGATGCCTCTTAGATGAACCAGAGAATAGGAAGTGGAGATGCCAGGTGGGAAGCTGTAGACCTGAATAGGAAGGTTAGTGGAGTGGTCCAGGGTAAAGTTATAAATTGGTAAAAATTTTGCTTGTTGGAGGTTATTAAAGCCAGGGGTACAGATGGGACCCCCTAAAGAGAAGCACAGAAGACGAGGCCTGAGGATGGAGTACTCCAGAGTCTCACGAAAAGCTGGGAATAAGCCAAAAATGTACAGAAGAAAACAAGACCGTGGTGTTATGACAGCTAGAGAAAAGAACACTCACTTGATGCTTATCTTAAAACAGATTATCTTGAAATTCTTACAAATTGTTCTGTTTGGATAGCAACAAAATAACCTCAGAAGTTATTCAAGAGTCCTATTTTAATCTTTGCAACTAAGAAAAGCTAATGAATTTTGGCTTGATAGAAATGTAAAAGGAATGTATACATTCAGACTTCTGAAAGTCTGTTTTTGTTTTTGCACCTGTTACGTACCATGCAATAATTGGAAAAATGATATAATCAGTCAGAACTCCAGAATAATTTAGTTCTATAATAATAGTGAAATCACATTTAAAAACTCAACTGCATTTAGGATTCAAAACCAGGAAGCACAGGGCGCCTGGGTGGCTCAGATGGTTGGGTGTCTGCCTTTGCTCAGGTCATGATCCCAGGGTCCTGGGATCAAGTCCCACATCGGGCTCCCTGCTAAGAGGGGAGTCTGTTTCTCACTCTCCCTCTGCTCCCCCTGCTTGTGCTCTCTCACTCTCTCTGTCAAATAAGTAAATAAAAACAAAATTAAAAAAACAAAAACAAACCAGGAAGCACAGTTCATCTTATTTAAATTACAGCAAGAGGGGCACCTGGGTGGCACAGTTGGTCAAGCATGCTCTTGATTAGGGCTCAGGTCATGATCTCTGGGTCATGAGATGGAGCCCCACATTGGGCTCCATGCGCAGCCAGGGGTCCGCTTGTGATTCTCTCTCCCTTGTCCTCTGCCCCTCCCCCACGACCCCTGCTCTCTCTAAAATAAATAAAATGTTTAAAATAAAAACAAATTGCAACAAGACCCTTTATAAGTGGGCATTAATGTCTCTATTTTATATATAAGAAAAACCAAAGTCAAACAGATGAAACTACTTAATTGCCCAAGGGTCCTGAAGGTAGCAGTGATGGCTAGGGCTGACATTCAGCCTGACTTGAAAAGACTATGTTCTATCTCCGCTGAAATACCACACCATTTGCCACAAAAGCCGAGGGCTCTTCAACTGAACATGCACAGCTCTTTCTGCAACAGTAGTTCTCATTTGCAAAAAGGAATATATCATGATTTATTATTACAGAACACAATTTGCAAACTTATCTCTAGTACATCCAGATAGGAAAACTGCTCCTGCTTGAAACATTGTTAATGTGGAGCCCCACGAATTTTATCAGAGAAGGTGGGGGTTCTAATGTTAAACAAAAATTCTGAGTTAAGCGTCATCCTTGAAAATTTTTCAGTTTTTAGGAGCAAAATTCTGGGTGGCTAGAAGCATTGTAGGCTGAGAGCACCACTTTAAAGCTGTGATTTACAGCCACAAGACTTCTATTTATTTCATTTTTTTAAAGATTTATTTCAGAGAGAGACATCACATGCAACCATGCATACAAGTAGGGGGAGGGGAAAATGGAGAGAGAATCTTCAAGCTGACTCCCCGCCGAGCAAGCAGTCCTACTCAGGGCTTGATCCTACAACCCTGAGATCACGACCAGAGCCAAAACCAAGAGTGGGACACTTAACTGGCTGAGCCACCCAGGCTCCCAACAAAACTTCTACTTAAATGGTTATTTCTCTTTTATTCTGGCAAATAGATGAATTCACATTAAACCTTATCTGAATGGCTTTTCCCTCTGTCATAATGATGGTTAATAAGAATGGATACCTCCTGAGGGTACCTCCTGAGGGCTGAACTTAAGTTAGTGCTGAGGGGAGGGGGTGGGGAGTTAGAAAGAAGCTAAAAGCTGGAACTGGAACACAGTCTTAGTTCTAACCAAAGACTGGATATGATCAGAGATTGATTTGGTGTTTACTCTGCAGTTTAAGAAACATTTATGACAAATATTCCTGTATTTGTTATAGGAAAATTCTGCGTGTCATGAACTTTCAAGACCCCATGATTCCATTTTTCATGGAATCATGGATTTCAAATTAACACGAATCTTGATCTTCCAAGAAAGCCAGCTACTGTGTTACTGGTAAGAAACTAAATAGACATTTTAAAAAAAGATTTTATTATTTATTTGGCAGAGAGAAAGACAGTGAGAGCAGGAACACAAGCAGGGGGAGTGGAAGAGGAAGAAACAAGTTTCCAGCTGAGCAGGGAGACCGATGTGGGGCTTGATCCCAGGACCCTGGGATCAGACCTGAGCTGAAGGCAGACGCTCAAGGACTGAGCCACCCAGGAGCCCGTAAATAGACAGTTTAATGCTTTTTAATTGTTTTGTGAACATGCAGATTAACCTTCAAACGTAGGCCCTGGGGCACTTGGATGGCTTAGTCAGTTGAGTGTCCAACTCTTGATTTCGGCTCAGGTCATATCTCAGAGTCTTGAGATCGAGCCCTGGCGCAGGCTCCAAGCTGGACATGGAACCTGGTAAAGATTCTTTCTCTCTCTCTCTTGCCCCTCAAAAACAAAACTAATCCTTTTTTAAAAAGATCAAAACAGGGCACCCACCTAGTGGGTTAAAGCCTCCGCCTTCGGCTCAGGTCATGATCCCAAGGTCCTGGGATCAAGTCCTGCATCGGGCTCTCTGCTCAGCAGGGAGCCTGCTCCCCATCCCCTGCCTACTTGTGATCTGTCAAATAAATAAAATCATAATAAATAAATAAATAAATAAAAATAAAAGCTATTTTGTTTCTTATTCCTAAGGTGAAATTGAAATTACAGGTGGCCATGGTGACTAAATCACACTTCATGATCTTTCCTCAATTTTGTGTTCTTTTCTCTTCATGTTTTTTGGGATTCCAGCAGATTCAGCATCAATTAAATAATCTGGCTAAACCCCTGAATTTCTGGGGCACCTGGGTGGCTCAGTCAGTTAAGCACCTGCCTTAGGCTCAGGCCATGATCTCAGGGTCCTGGGATCCAGTCCCACATTGGGCTTCCTACTCGGCTCTCCTTCTCTCTCTCCCCCTGCTTGTGCTCTCTCTCTCTCTCTCTCAAATGAATAAATAAAATCTTAAAAAAAAAAATCCTTAGTTCTTTTCAAAGCTGTCAGTTGTAGGATAACAACCATCTAACATGCATCGTTTTATTTAAAAAATAAACAACTGAATTTGGTGGACATTTTCATAATTTTTCGTTGTCATCCTGCACTTTTTTAGATTTATTTGACAGAGATTGAGAGAGCACAAGCAAGGAGACCAGCAGGCGGAGGGAAAGGGAGAAGCAGACTCCCCTCCGAGCAGGGAGCTCAATGCCAGGTTCGATCCCAGGACCCTGGGATCATGACCTGAGCCGAAGGCAGATGCTTAACTCACTGAGCCACCCAGGCGCCCCTTGTCCGGCACTTTTAAATACCTCTATATGTGGTTTTAGGAATTTGGCACCGGGAAGTACAAGTTTCCTAAACTGAATCTAGAGACTCAGGAGGGAGGGGAAAGAGAAGGAAAGAGGCTGGCGGTGAGACAAGGTATTTCTAC
Source organism: Martes martes (assembly GCF_963455335.1). Lineage (NCBI taxonomy): Eukaryota > Metazoa > Chordata > Mammalia > Carnivora > Mustelidae > Martes > Martes martes. The sequence continues at coordinate 57,999,014 of NC_137903.1, read as the reverse complement.
TTCACTGTTAATGTGAATCTGTCTGCCATATAAGCAGGAGAATTCACTGAAAAACCCATTTGGATAATGCTTTCACCACATGCTATTGTAGCTGACCATACCAAACCTTTCTTTACTCTGAAACCCTAAATCCAGAGTTAACATAGTCCTGTTAACCTAGATTCTAAGTTCACAGAAAGCAGAGACACAGGATACCCTACCAGAGATAAGGAAACAAGCTTAGAGATGTCAAGTTACACAGTGTTCAAAGTCCCCCAACTAGTATGCAGCAGAGACAGAATCAGAGAACAAGTCTCAGAACTCCAATATTTCAGTCATTCAACAAGCACTGATAGCTCTGATAACTATGCTATGTTCTAGTCATGGGGGATAAAATATATATACAGCAAGGCCCCCCAAAGTGATTCTATAAAAATAAATTGGGTGCTTAATTTTCCCTTCCCTAAATACTCAAAGATAGCTAGCTGAACAATAAATTAGTTTAGAAACTAATAGTATACCTCCAAATGTGGAAGAAAAGTCCTGTTACTTTCAAGGGCAATCACCTTGGCCTTGCTTTCAAGTAATGCTTGAGTCAGGATTCCAGGACCTAGTGTTATTAACAGAAGGAAAAGTTTATTTGCAAAAGAAACAACTTTTCTCAATATTGACTTAGTAGATATTTCACATGTATTACCTAATTTTGATCCTCACAACATTCCCAAAGAAGATACTACACTCCTCATTTACACACAGGAAACCTGGGGAATTACATAAAATCATTTGACTCTAACATCACAACTGATAAATGATGCTGCCTGGTTTTGAATCTATTCTGTCAAAGCCAAAGCCTAAGCTCTTAATCACAATGCTTTACTGTCTCAGGAAAAACAAAGAAAGTTGCCTTTAGCTTACCACTTATTTATGGACTCTAACCAGGAAAAGATACTGTCAAACCTAAACAGAACTGACTAAGGACAAGTCGTGCTCCTTAAAAAAAAAAAAAAAAAAAAAAAAAAGTACTTTTTGCAGGGGCGTGCGGCTGGCTCCGTTGGTGGAGCGTGCGACTCTGGATCTCCTGTTCGTTAAGTTCGAGCCCCACGTTGGATATAAAGATTATGTAAGAAATAAAATAAAATCTTTACCAAAAAAAAAAAAAAAAAGAAGCAACTTTCAGAAAGTCTATACATCTTATGTTCTAGGCATCCTGCTGGGGTCTCTAGGAGGAGTATGTGAAAGATAAAAGTTCTTTGGGGAGGGACTTGCAAGTATTTTGAGGAGACAGTAAAACCTAGGAGCACATTTTATCAAATGCTGCGTGCAAACTGAAGTGCAAACTGCTGCGGAAATATTTCCTGGTGTCATGACCGGGACCGACCATCCAATCTGCTTCAAGGCGTCATGTCTTAAACGGGCCCCCACGGGCGGTCGAGGGAAGGTGGCATGAGCGATGAACGTCCAAGGAAAGGTAATCCCTGGCAGACTCACCTGGATTGCACTCCAGGAAGAGCTGGTCAGGGTTTTTCGCTTCTTCCTTCAGGATCCGCACCAAGGTCGTGGCCAGGTTCGGATTGGTTATGTAACTCTTGCGCTCTGAGCGGTACTTGGGCAACCACGAGTTTGAGTCTTTGAAGCCCTGACGGGGCACGAGCTTCGGGTGGAGGTCAGCCAAGCCCCGGCGGTGCCCCGCGGGGACGCCCCTCCACCTAGTCGCTCCAGACCCCAACGCGCAAAAGCGACCAGCACCGGCCAAGGCTGAGAGCGCCAGCCGCCGAGAGAGCCCTGCCACCGGGACCGACATCTTCAGCCTCTACGGTCTGCCCCAACGTCACCGGAGAGTGTCACACCGCCAGCCGGCTCCGTACAGAGCACTCCACGTGCAACATCTCCCCAAAACCAGACTAGGCCGGGCGGTACAAGACACTACAAACTGCGCATGCGAGCGGTCCCTTCTTCTTGCCATTTCCCTCACTTCCGTTTCCGTCCCGGTGAGCCTCCCGGGGACTGTGAGTGGACGGACGAAGAGAGAGACGGACCATCCGGGTTGTGTCTGGGCTGGTACTCTATGGTTGTCCGTCCCCCTACGCTTCCTCTCTAGCCGCTCGAGCTCTATGCTCCGCGGTCGCGGGCTGCCCGCCGCCAGCCGGCCAGCGGGGAAGGGTGCGCAGAGGGAGGCGGGGCGGGAAGGCAAGAGGTGTCTCCTCCACCCGAGCGGCGGGAGACCCGAGCAGGCTCTGTGACAGCTCTTCGGCCGCCATGTCAGCGAGCGGGGCTGGAAACAGACCCGGCGTCCAGCCGTAGCCCTGCGTTCGCCTCCGACTCCCAGGTGAGGAGAGGAAGAGCGGGATGCGGGGCGCCGGCCGGCTGGCGGCCGCGGCGGGAAACCCCCCGGGACCCCGTCGCTCCTCCCCCGGCGCCCCGCGCAGCGGCTGCGCTCCGGGTGCGGGGCTGCCCGGTGCCCTCCGCGCTTGCCCGCGCGCCTCCGGTTGCTGCAGCCCGCTGTCTGCGCGGCGCTCGCCCCCCGCCGCTGCCCCGGCTCCCCGCCTCGGGACCGTCCTTGGTTGCCTTCATACCTGTCCCCTCCGCCACCGCCGAGAACCGCCCGGGGTCTCCCATCCGTACCTCCCTCGGGGCCGGGATCTACCCTAATCTTTATTTTTAATTTGCGGGTTGAACAGATTTAAAGTTAAGGCTTTTAAAAACCAAGGTTTAAAAGCTTTAAATCCCTTCGTAAGCTTGGAAGGGTTGCGACCTCAGGATGCTTATTTTGATCCGTGTGTAAACTTACTCACAGGCGTACTGTGGCATGCAGTTTTGAAGACCCATTCCAAAGCCTCTAAAAATAGGACGCTCTAATGGAAATTTTGGCAATCTTTTTACCGATTGGGCAAGGTTAGGAGACTCGATTCGTTGAGAGTGATTCCGGGGTTTAAGGATTATACTCAGAAAGAGATTTACCCATTACTCTTTACACCGGGGCAGGAAACTGCAGCCAATCAACACCCCCATTAAAATATGTGCAATCCTTTCTGCTTACTCGACTGGGAGCGTAATTGAGCTTGGTATTTATATGCACGAGGAAAAGGTTTCTAAGGAATGTATCACCTGGCAAATTGAAGTCTGAAGATTAGACTCAGCTGATGAATCTCAAAATGGATAAAGAAATTGACAGGCAAATATGTGTGGCCTTTTGGGGATTATAAATTTGCTAGAACACCTTAGAAAGTATTTCAGCAACTGTTGTGGAAGCCTTGGGGACTCCTCGGTCTAAATTTCCTCAAATTCTTTTTTTATACGGTTTCCCCATTGACAGTTTTCTAGAACTGACTCTTGGATCCTCTGGACACCTGAGAAAGCTTTTCCTCTCCTTTCTTTCTTTCTTTTTTTAAGATTTTATTTATTTATTTGACAGAGATCACAAGCAGACAGAGAGGCAGGCAGAGAGAGAGGAGGAAGCAGGCTCCCTGCTGAGCAGAGAGCGGATGCGGGGCTCATCTGAGGACCCTGAGATCCCAAGACCCTGAGCGGAAGGCAGAGGCTTAACCCACTGAGCCACCCAGTCGCCCCACCCCCTCCATTCTTTAAAGAGCTCTCTCCTCTGCTCTTTTAAAAAATATTTTCATAGATTCAGAAATACAGTAATTTTTTTTTCCTCCAAAGCCCGGGAGGCCTGAGTACTTTTAATACAAATAAAGAAGAAATATGTCTTATGCTAGAAGAATAAAGGGTTTGCTTCTAGAAATGTGTTGTTTCTCACGTTTAAAATACTCTTCTAAAAAATTACGGTGCAAGGTATTTATTTTTAAATATGTTTTCGGGGCGCCTGGGTGGCTCAGTTGGTTGGGCGACTGCCTTCCGCTCGGGTCGTGATCCCGGACTTCCAGGATGGATTCCCGCATCGGGTTCCCAGCTCCTTGGGGAGTCTACTTCTCCCTCTGACCTTCTCCTCTCTCATGCTCTTTCTCACTCATTCTCTCTCAAATGGGTAAATAAAATCTTAAAAAAAAAAAGGTTTAAATATGTTTTCTTATTCCATATAGTTTGTGGACTAAAGGTAGCCCATCTAGCCCTAGAGAAATTAATGTTTCTTATTTTGCTCTTGAGCTGTGTTTTTTTTCTTTCTTTCCTTTCTTTCTTCTTCTTCTTCTCCTTTTTTTCTCCCTTAGTTTTGGACAAGAGAATTAAGTTGTATTTTCTTTTTATAATGTTAGTGGTTGGTTGTGGTTGAGGGTGCTTGAATAATAAAGACAAGATCTTACATCGCTTTCTGGGGCCCTAGGTACTGGAAATGAAAGAAATGTTATTGCGCTATAAGGAAGTGATCAACATTCTGATCTACTTTATTAGAAACACTTGGTTTGTGTATTTCCCACCTTATTTTCTTAAGAGGTGTAATTTCTGCATCCTGTGCTATTTTTGCCTTTTTGAAGTCAAGTAATCTTTCTTTAAAATGGTGTTAGGGCAAAGTGATTCTATTTTTACATTGTTCTTAGGTTATTTTTATTATAATCTCAATGGATCCAGAAAAGAAAATGCTTCTTTTTCTTTTGGCTTTTATTTTTATTATTTATTTAAAGATCATTTATTTTAGAGGGCGCATGGTGGGTAGAGCGCAGGGAGAGAGACAGGAAAAGAAGTGGGCTCCCTGCTGAGCAGGGAGCCCCACATGGGTCTCTACCCACACAACTCCAAGATTATGACCTGAACCAAAAACAAAATTTGGAACCCAGCTGACAAGCAACCCAGGCACCCTTCTTTTGGCTTTTATTTATTTAAAGATTTTATTTATTTGAGAGAGAGACAGTGAGAAAGAGCATGAGTGAGGAGAGGGTCAGAGGGAGAAGCAGACTCCCCGTGGGGCTGGGCACCTGATGCGGGACTCGATCCCGGGACTCCAGGATCATGACCTGAGCCAAAGGCAGTTGCTTAACCAACTGAGCCACTCAGGCGCCCCTTCTTTTGGCTTTTAAATGGCAGTCGTGATTGGGAAATGTCAAGTGATAGCTCATGTTTGCTATCAGAATTAAAGGTGTGAGTCTATAAGCATTGCTATAGAGACTGTAGGTCTGTAACAGTCCAACTGTAATGCAAGTCATATGAGCAATGTAAAGTTTCCTAAATAAAAAATAACAAATTAAAAAGTGAAATTAAGGGGTGCCTGGGTGGCTCAGTGGGTTAAAGCCTCTGCCTTCGGCTCAGGTCATGATCCCAGGGTCCTGGGATCGAGGGCCGCATCAGGCTCTTTGCTTGGCAGGGAGCCTGCTTCCCTTACTGTCTCTCTGCCTGCTTGTGAACTCTGTCTGTCAAATAAATAAATCTTTTAAAAAAAGTGAAATTAATAATATATTTTATTTAACCCATGCAGTTTTAGATGTGATCGATTTGGTAATAATGAGATATTTTGCATTCTCTCATGCTTTATCTACAAAATCTCGTTTTTATACTTAGAGTACATTTGAATTCAGACCAGCCACATTTCAAGTGCTCAGTAACTACATGTACACAGCAAATGGCTAGGACCTTACTGGGCAGCACATAGCTATAGGATAACTGTGATTTTTTTATAAAGTTTTTTTTTACAGATTTTATTTATTTATTTGACAGAGATCACAAGTAGGCAGAGAGGCAGGCAGAGAGGGAGAGGGGAAAGCAGGCTCCCCGCCGAGCAGAGAACCCAATGCGGGGCTCAATCCCAGGATCCTGGGATCATGACCTGAGCCGAAGGCAGAGGCTTAACCCACTGAGCCACCCAGGTGCCCCTTTAAAAAAGATTTTATTTATTTATTTGACAGAAAGAGATCCCAAGTAGGCAGAGTGGCAGGCCGAGAGAAAGGGGTAAGCAGGCTCCTTGCCGAGCATAGAGCCCAATGTGGGGCTTGATCCCAGGACCCTGAGACCATGACTTGAGCCGAAGGCAGAGGCTTAACCCACTGAGCCACCCAGGTGCCCCAACTGTGTAATTTTTAAGATGTCTTCTTACTCTGAGAGTCTGGAGTAAATCTAGGGGGGTAAGTTTAAAACTCTATTTCCTAAGGTGCTGTGATATTCAAACTGAGAAGTTTGTATGGCAGGAAGAAGGTTCCAAGAAGTCTCTTCCTCTTAGTGTTGACTGTATTCACACGGAGGAGGATGAACAGGTGCATGTTTCCTGAGAGTTGTAAGATGATTAGAATGCTCAGTCATTTCCTGGGCTGTCATTGTTACAGTTATTGAGGTCTGCATGTCAACAATGTGTCAAGGCCTGTGTGAGTCTCTGTTTCCTTTACTTATGGCTATGAAGGAGGGAGAACTTGAAAACCTACAGGAAGATTGACCTTTACTGTGAACAGGTAGAGTTCCTGCTTTTGTAGACTTACTTTCTGAATCAGTTTCAGATGTGGCTTAGAGTTTTGTAAAAGTGCTCCTCTCTATGATGGCATTGCTTGTCAAAGGAAAGAGAAAATCTTATCAGCAAAATTCAGAAAGAAAGGGTCTACTTTTTGGCTCTAAAACGCTGGGAGCCTGATTACTAGCAAACAACGCGTGTGTGGTGGTTTAGATAAATTTAAAAGGAAATATGGCATTATTTAAAAACAAAAAAAAGATTTAATATATTCGAGAGAGAGAGAACTGGGGAGAGAAGGGAGGAGGAGTGGACTCCCCACTCAGCAGGGAGCCCAAGGCAGGGCTCAGTTCCAGGATAGGGGGATCATGACCTGAGGGAAATATATTGCACTTTTAATAGAAAACTACTGACATGCTGGTAGGTATGTGCTTTAAGTTGTTTTTGCAATGGGATGATTCACATGGAACCGTCTCTTGTTCACCATTGTTAAAACTGAAAGGTAACTCTGTTGGAAAACTAATCCTGCAGCTAACTGACTTCAGTAAGATCAATGGGACCCATCATTATTCCTATCTCGACTTGTATATTCTTTTTTTTTTTTAATTTTAAAAAAAATTTTTTTTAGAGAGAGCAAGAGCAAGGGGAGGGCCAGAGGGTAAGAGAATCCTAAGCAGGTGCCATGGCCAGCTTGGAGCCAGACATGGGACACCATTTCAGGACCTTGAGATCATGACCTGAACTGAACTCAGAAGTCACGTGCTTAACCGACTGAGCCACCCAGGCGCCCCTAGACTTGTATATCCTGTTAAACTTCCCTAAATACAACTTTATTTGCACTGTTTACATCTACATTGAATATTAAAATTCCAGTGGCAAAATTCACCTGGAAGATGTAATACTTAATATAATCTAAGAGAAATGCTCCCTCCCCGGCCTTTATGGCGTAAAGAAATCTTAAATTATGTGGTCAGTAAACAAAATTCCTTTGTAAAGTCTGGTCATTGTAAATATGACATATATTAAAGGATCAGAGATGGACTTGGGGAAGGAGAAGTGATTGGATGGTACTTGTTTGGTGAGACATACATACACATTATAGTAGAAGAATGTGGTGTTTTCATTTGTATTTAAATCTAGATGACTGTCCATTGACACCATTTTAATTGAATAAGAAAGATAATATATTTTGTTCCTACAAATTAGTCTTGGCAATTTTTTTTTTTTTAAATTGAGGAAGAGTAATTGAGAGTTTGGCAGTTCTCAGTCTTTAAAGAAGGTCTTAAATGATTGAAGTGGCCTCTCCATGGATTTTATTTTTAGTGAGAAATTCTACTCACATACTCACTGTGTCTGTGTCTTGCTACTGTTATGGAACATTCTCTCTGAGGCCCTGAAGATTCACACAAATATAGTCTTTTTTGTGTATTTAGGAATCATTCCCTTGGGGGAAATTATATTTTCTTTTAACCAGGGAATACTTTTGTTTTTCACGCATTTGAAATAATTTATTTTAATATTTTTAAAGACGTACATCACTAGTCGGTTGCACCTCAATAAAAGAGAAAGGAAAATCGTGTCTGAACAATCTAAAAAAAATACGACATGTAAAACTGTTCTGAATCTTATAATAGCTTGAGATTTCTTAAATGGTTCCATCCCTGTTGTGAGATTCTGCTCTCTAAGGTATTTGGAGACAGAAACTTCGTAGCAACACCCTGCTCCTCCCTGCCCTCTCTCAGAACTTCCTGTTTTTCATCATCATTAGCCATGTGGAAAGGAAGATAGTAATGTGTCTGTCAAAATACTGACAAATTAAGTTTATTTTTCCGTTTGACTGTAGGAAGAATGCTGAAGTAGTAAGCGACAAATACTGTCACCTTTATTGACATTTGGTCTTTTGACATTTTAAATGACAGTACTTTAGGCGACTTTAGGAATTAGCAATATTTCCTAATTGTTGTATCTGTTAAATTCTCTTATAAGAATACTTAGCCTGTTTTTCCTGGAAGACTACTACCTAGCTGAATGATTACTGGTTTTTTTTTCTTCTGTTAAATGCACCTAGAGAACTCAGTGCATTCAGTGGTTGTGGTTTTCGAATTAGAACGAAGGCAAACTAACATTTTAAAGCATCTTTTATACTAGAGACTTTGAAATAATTTCCTTAAAATATGTGAACTTTATGATAAGATACAGAATGCTGTTGTTTCTGAGTATTTCAGAGCATACCACTTACATTTTACTTTTATGCATACATTGCTTTTCTTGCTACTTTTCTTTTTTGCAGGTAATAAAACTGTACAACTAGGGGCACCTGGGTAGCTCAGTGGGTTAAAGCCTCTGCCTTCAGCTCAGGTCATGATCCCAGAGTCCTGGGATTGAGCCCCACATTGGGCTCTCTGCTCAATGGGGAGCCTCCCTCCCTCCCCGCCCCCGCCTGCCTCTCTGCCTGCTTCTGATCGCAGTCTGTCAAATAAATAAATAAAATCTTTAAAAGAAAGAAAGGGCTATGTGAGACAGTGAGAGCCTTAATTAAGAGTAATATGTCGGCCTAAACTCATTTTGAAATTTTCCTAGTAACTTTGGAAATGACAGAATTAATGAGTTTTTACTTCTTGTTCAAAAGAAGAATAGAAACTAAGCTAGAGAACTCCTGGCTTAGGTTTTGTGATTTAAAAATAGTGTTAAAATTGTGTTGGATGGGGCTCCTGGGTGGCTCAGTGGGTTAAGCTGCTGCCTTTGGCTCAGGTCGTGATCCTGGGGTCCTAGGATCGAGTTCCGCATTGGGCTCTCTGCTTCGGCGGGGAGCCTGCTTCCCCCCGCCCCCCACCTCTGCCAGCCTCTCTGCCTACTGGTGCTCTCTGTCTGTCAAATAAATGAAAATAAAATAAAATAAAAATTGTGTTTGATGCTCTATGGATTATGTTCTTTATCCTAGTTGAGTTCATTACTTAATGTTACTGATAATCCATATGAACCTACACATTACACTATACAAGTGTATGTACACATTACAACATTCATATACATTTTGGTGAATAATTTTGAAATATGGTGTCTTGTGAATAAATCCAAACCTAGCATTAGGTCCTGTCAGTTTAATGGCTAATGTTTGAGCCCATAGGTGAACCATTGTACTAAGTACTATGAGAAAAGCAGTGGAAATCAGTTTTCACCTAAATATTTGATGAAAAATACACATCATAAGTATATTTACATAATTTTATTTCTCAATGTCATGAACAGCTGTATACAGATTTGTTTTAATTTTCTAGACAGGGAAAGAAAAATACATTAAAAACTTTGTTGTTTAGTATAATTTATAAAAATTCAGTAAATATTGTGTAGAATTTTATTTTTTTTATTTTATCAGAATTTCAAATGCCACCTTTTTGACTTAGGATTTAGTGAACATACAGGGATGGATTCTGTAACAGTTGAGATGAATTCATTTCTAAGATCTGTAACGTTCCTCAGTAGAGGTCTATACTTTGTGCCCTTGAAAAATGGCTTTGTAGGAACTCCTGTTTCTCTAGTTTATTGGCAGATATTTCAGGCAACTCTTTGATGGTTCTAAAATAGAACAAAAAAAGCAATGGCTGTCTTCTGAAATGGTGAATAAACACACATCCCAAAAGGAAGAAAACCCTCAATATATTATATGAGATAACGTGTGTCAAAGTGATTACCTTCCACCGGGTGTAGCATACAGAAAGCACTTAGTAAATGGTGTGTTTTGTTTTAAATTTGCTAAACTTTTGTGATAACCTTGTATTTATTGTATTATTTTCTTTTTAAAGAGGTGAACAGGGGTGCCTGGGTGGCTGGGTGGGTTAAGGCCTCTGTCTTCAGCCCAGGTCATGATCCCAGGGTCCTGGGATCAAGCCCCACATCGGGCTCTCTGCTCAGCGGAGAGCCTGCTTCCCCCTCTCTCTCTGCCTGCCTCTCTGCCTACTTGTGATCTCTCTCTCTGTCAAATAAATAAATAAAATCTTTAAAAAAAGGGGGGGGAACTGGTATGGAACAAAGAGAAAAGAAATAATCTTTTAAAAAAAATTTACTTGACACAGAGAGAGAGAGAGAGAGAGATCACAAGTAGGCAGAGAGTCAGGGAGAGGGGGAAGCAGGCTCCCTGCTGAGCAGAGAGCCCGGTGCGGGGCTCAATCCCAGGACCCTGGGATCATGACCTGGGCTGAAGACAGAGGCTTAACCCATTGAGCCACCCAGGCATCCCAAGATTTTATTTATTTTAGAGAGAGAGAGAGAGAGAACCCACATGAGGTAGAGCCAGGGAGAGGGGCAGAGAGGGAGTGAGAGGATCTCAAACAGACTCTCCAGTGACTGCGGAGCCTATGCGGGACTTGATCTGAGAACCCTGAGATCATGACCTGAGCTGAAACCAAGAGTCAGATACTTAACCGACTGAGCCACTCAGGCACCTCATGATTCAACTTTAAAAAAAATTTTTTTGAGTATAAAAATATATCTTTAGGGCGCCTGGGTGGCTCAGTGGGTTAAGCCTCTGCCTTCAGCTCAGGTCATGATCTCAGGGTCCTAGGATAGAGCCTCATGTCAGGCTCTCTGCTCAGCAGGGAGACTGCTTCCTGCCCCCTCTCTGCCTGCTGCTTTGCCTACTTGTGATCTCTCTCTCTCTTGTCTGTCAAGTAGAAAAAAAAAATCTTAAAAAATATATCTTTAAATATGCAAAATATAGAAAAGTGCCAAAAAGAAAAAAAATCACTTGTACTCCCATTGACCAAGAAAAGGAACTGGTAACAGTTTTGTGTATTTACTTTCAGTCTATGCAGTGTGTGAACACAGTGTGTTTCAGATTCTACTTCACTCATTGTATCATAGATTCATAATGTACATATTTTGTGACTTTGTAACACTTGGAGTATAAGCTGCTGACGGAGTTGTTCCTCTGTCATTGAACATTTAGGTTGTTTCCCGTTTGTCACTGACCGCCACAGAGACCTTGCACAAACCATCGAACCACTTTTCCCCTTAGTTCTTGCATGTGCAGATGGGGGAAATGATACTTCGTTGGCGTTACAAAGATTAACTGAAGTAATGTGTATGGAATTATGCAGAGCAGTTCCTGGAACAAAATAAGCCTTTAAAAGGAAGCCTCCATGTCCAACTTTGTGCGTAGAAGATCCCTCCCCCCTTCTTTTTTTGTTGATATTCAGAGTATTTCTTTCCCATCGATCTTCAGAAATAAAACTACTAGGTCTTAACTGTTTTGATATTCTTGCTACATATTGTGAAGTTGTTTTCTGATACATTGTGCCAATTTACATTCAGAATGAGGGGCCTGTTTCCATGTGTATTTCATTGACCTCTTACCAATACTTCATATCTTGTTTTTAAAAATCCATGTACATTTTAGGGCACCTGGATGGCTCAGTGGGTTAAAGCCTCTGCCTTCGGCTCGGGTCATGATCCCGGGGTCCTGGGATCGAGCCCCTCATCGGGCTCTCTGCTCAGCGGGGAGCCTGCTTCCCTCTCACTCTCTGCCTGCCTCTCTGCCTACTTGTGATCTCTGTCTGTCAAATAAATAAATAAATAAAAATCTTTTTAAAAAATCCATGTACATTTTAGAGGTAAATAAGTTGCCCATTGTAGTCAGGGAAGACATTTTATAAAAGACTAGTGTGGAATAAAGAGAGATGGGTTGCTGAGAGACTGGTAACAAGGCTTGGGAGTTGGGATTTGAGCTAAAATACAGGCAGTAATGAGTTCAGGAGGCCTCCTGCTACTCCTCTTGCTTTCCCCAGCCAGCCAGTCCATTTCCTCTAAGAACTCCTGGTCTTTGTACCTGTATTTTTTTTTTTTTAAGATTTTATTTATTTATTTGACAGACAGAGACCACAAGTAGGGAGAGAGGCAGGCAGAGAGAGGGGGAAGCAGGCTCCCCGCCAAGCAGAGTGCCTGATGTGGGGCTTGATCCCAGGACCCTGGGATCACGACCTGAGCCGAAGGCAGAGGCTTTAACCCACTGAGCCACCCAGGTGCCCCCTTTGTATCTGTATTGAAGTGCCTGTCCCATCCCACCTGTCCTTCTTGTCCATCTATCTAATATTTTGATTCATTCTTAATCTCCTCCATGTCTTTTCCTGTCCAGGGGCCTGCCCGGCTAAAACAAAAGAGCACAGCAGAGTGTTCTCTGCCGGCAGGCTCACTTGAGGAAGAAAGAAGGTGACTGAGCCCACCAAGTTTAGTAATTACCAAATTTACCAAACACATAAATCAGTATACCTCCCCAGAGGTGAGTAAAGGAGTCTATCAGGAATGGGGATGGTTTCTTTACTAACACAACTCTCATTTTTTGTATTAACTCTGTCACGTTCCTAGTGATTAAAAAGAAAAGAAATTAGCATATGTTCAAGGCTTTTTAAAGTTTTCTTTCTTTGAAAGATTTTTTTAAAATATGTTATTTATTTATTTGAGAGGGAGAGAATGAGAGGGAGAGAGCACAAGAGGGCGAAAGTCAGAGGGAGAAGCAGACTTCCTGCTCAGCAGGGAGCCCAGTGCAGGACTGGAGCCTGATGCGGGACTCGATCCTGGGACCCCCAGGATCATGACCCGAGCTGAAGGCAGTTGCTTAACCAACTGAGCCACCCAGGCACCCTAAGAGATTTTATTATTTATTTATTTGACAGGCAGAGATCACAAGTAGGCAGAGAGGCGGGCAGAGTAAGAGGGGGAAGCAGGCTCCCCGCTGATCAGAGAGCCCAATGCGGGGCTCTATCCCAGGACCCTGGGGTCATGACCTGAGCCGAAGGCAGAGGCTTCAACCCACTGAGCCACCCACGCACCCTAAGAGATTTTATTTTTAAGTAATCTCTACACCCAACATAGGGCTTGAATTTACAACTCCAAGGTCAAGAGTTACATGCTGTACCGACTGAGCCAGTCAGGCACCCCTACATGTGTTTTCTGAGTAGGGCACCTGGGTGGCTCAGTGGGTTAAGCTGCTGCCTTCGGCTCAGGTCACGATCTCAGGGTCCTGGGATCGAGCCCCGCATCGGGCTCTCTGCTCAGGGGGGAGCCTGTTTTCCTCTCTCTCTCTGTCTGCCTCTCTGCCTACTTGTGATCTCTGTCAAATAAATAATAATAAAAATAATACAACTTAAAATTCCATGAAAAGACAAGTAATCCAGTTTAAAAATGGGCAAAGTATCTGAATAGACCTTTGTCCAAAAAAAATATGCATGTGGCCAGTAAACACATGAAAAGATGCTCACTAGCCATCAGGGAAATGCAAATAAAAACCACAATGAGATAACTCTTTGTACTTGAGATGAAGAAATTGGAACCCTTACACGTTGATTGTAGGAATATAAAATGATGTGACAACCGTGAAAAATGTGGTTTCTCAGTAACTTAAACATCAACTTAGCATATGACCCAGCAGTTCCACTTCTAGGTATATACTGAAAAGAATTGAAAACAGGTGTTCAAGAAAGAAAAAGTCTTGTATAGGAATGACTGTATCAGTATTATTCACAATAGCCAAAAAGTAGAAACAACTCAAATGTCCGTCAGCTGAGGAGTGGATAAAATGTGCTATGTTGATAAAATGGAATATGTTTTGGCAATAAAAGAAATGAGGTATTGATAATATGTTGCCACATGGATATATCTTGAAAACATTATGCCAAACAAAATAAGCCAGGCCCAAACCACATACTGTATGATTCCGTTTATATGAAATATTTAGGATAGGCAAATCCATGGAGACAAAGTACATTTGTGGTTCAGTGCGTGCCTGGGGTTGTGGGGAGAGGGAGCTGAGAGAATGTAAAGTAACCCTTTTTTTTTTTTTTAAAGATTTTTTATTATTTATTCACTTGACAGACAGAGATCACAAGTAGGCAGAGAGGCAGGCAGAGAGAGAGAGGAAGGGAAGCAGGCTCCCTGCCGAGCGGAGAGCCCGATCCATGCAGGGCTCGATCCCAGGACCCTGGGATCATGACCTGAGCTGAAGACAGAGGCTTTAACCCACTGAGCCACCCAGGCGCCCCTGTAAAGTGACTCTTATTAGGTGTATGTGTATGAGAGAGTGGGGAGATCTTTTCTGGAGTGATGAGGAAATATTCTAAAATTTCTTGTGACAGAGTTGAACAGCTTTGTGAATATACCAAAAATAGTTGAATTGTACATTTTAAATGTGTAAATTGTACAGGAATGTGAGTTATATCTCAATAAAGCTATGATTTTTAAAAACTCAATTGGGAAAAAATGCATGTTTATCACATAAGATGTATAAAATACAGAGAAGTGCAAAAAGGAATAAAGTGAACTTATGAGAATGTTCATTTTGATGAGCTACAAGAAAATAATATGAGCTTATTCAAGGTCATCACAGTTAATACCATTTTCAAGTTGTGATCAGAAATCGAATTTTTACAGAGCAGTGAACATCATATTAAATTGATGCTATTTTAATTTTATTGTTTTTAAAATTAATTTTTAAATTTGTTTTGGTTTAATAGTCATATTGGAGTTATAAGCACATAAACATTCTGTTTTTACATATTTGGGATTATAAGTAAAAATAAGATGTTATGTCAGTGCTTAAGGACCATCATAATTATTATTATCTTTTTTAAGTGAAACCATTCAAGAAAAATATGGCATAAATAGTTACAGTTGAAAGGGCCCATGTTTTTATTGCTGAGCAAATTAAGACTCAGAGAGATGTCTTGCCCGAGCTTTTCAAACAAGCTGTGAACAGGGCTTGGATTAGAATGCAGATTTTACTACTTGCAACCCCACGTTATTTCTGCTTTATCACTTTCTTCTTTTCTCCGACTCTCAGTCGCTACTAACAGCTTGTCTTTTACTGTCTGTTCCATGTACATGTGCTCTGTCTCCTCAAATAGAATGAGTAGTCCTGGAGATTACACTTCTTAATTCTTTGATTAAAAAAATTCAATCTAGTAAATTTGAAAATCTAATCGGCTTTATAACCTGACTCATGAATCAGGCACCACCGCACCTAGCAAGTCCAGGGAAGCTCCGCAGATGGGAAAGGCTTTAAAAAGCAGGACAAGGAGGTCATACACAGAAGAAAGGATTATTTCAGATGAGGTCACCTTTTCGGGGGACATAAGTTTTTTTTTTTTTTTTTAAACGTAAGGATCTTATTAGTGGATTACCTCAAATTCCTTTGGGAGATAGATTGCCTTCTTAGCACTGACCAGAACATTCCTGACGACCAGTTAAGACTGCATTTCTAGGGAAGGTTGGAACTGCAGGCAGGTGAGGTTATGAAGCCCCAGTTTTGCAACTTGGCCTAAGTGAAGCCATTTTGGGCCTGTGGTTTTCTTTTTAACCCTTTTTTATCCAGTTCCCTTTTCCCCTTCTGTCTGGCGGTATGTACTTCGTAGGCACTCAGTAAAGTATGTTCATAAAAGACGTTAACTTTGCCTTTAGGAAGCCATGAAAACATGGTCTTCAGAGTTCAAAGGAGCACCAGCATGGAAACATTTGGAAGTCTTGTTTTTTTTTTTTTTAAGATTTTACTTATTTATCTGATAGAGAGAGAGATCACAAGTAGGCAGGGGTGGGGGGAAGCAGGCTCTCTGCCAAGCAGAGAGCCCGATACGGGGCTTGATCCCAGGACCCTGAGATCATCACCTGAGCCAAAGGCAGAGGCCCAACCCACTTAGCCACCCAGGTGCCCTTGGAAGTCTTGTTCCAACAAGAAACAAGTAAAGTAACTTTTTCGCTTTAAAAAGCTTAAAAGATTGATTTTGGTTTTTACCTTTTTAGAAAATAGCCTGCCCTCTCTTTTTTGATGGGACACTGCCAAGTTAATGCTTTCTCTGAAGGTTGCTAAAGTGGACATTGTCCTTTCAGTAAAGAAAAAAGCATATCCTAAGGAAATAATTAAGGTGCAAATGTTTTTGTGGTTAAAACCTTTTCAAAATTGGCAATTCATATGAAATAAAGACTTAAGTAGCACAAGGAAATCCTGCCACAATGTTCTTATGACTTTGTAGTTTTTCTCCCACCACATTTCTTCTTTCTGTCTCCTGCTTTTATCTCCTTCTGCTAATTCTTTTTGTAGACCCTCTGACCCTTCTTCAGGTCATTTTTGAACTAACTGTGGGGTCAGGTTACTTCCAAACTCAGTAGTCTCGGTGATATCCTGTACTCCATCCACTTTTTAAAAAAGATTTATTTATTTATTTGACAGAGAGAGATCACAAGTAGGCAGAGAGGCAGGCAGAGAAGGAGGGGGAAGCAGGCTCCCTGCTGAGCAGAGATCCCGATGTGGGCCTTGATCCCAGGACCCTGAGATCATGACCTGAGTGGAAGGCAGACGCTTAACCCACTGAGCCACCCAGGTGCCCCTCCATCCACTACTTTATCCTCATTATGCAAATCCTCATATGCACATCTCCACTTTGACTTGGATCTTTGAGGTTACTTGTATTATTTTATGGTCTTTTACCTTTAAAATTTCAGGACAGTCCTATTAATAAAATGTTGTCTTAATTTCAGTATGGCCAGTCATGATTCTTCTTGGAACCAGTTTTATTCCATTTGTTTCAAAGATTTTCATTTTGCCATTTATTTATCTATTTAAGTTTTTTTTTTTTTTTTTTTTTTTCATTTATCTGACAGAAAGAGACAGTGAGAGAGGGAACACAAGCAGGGGGAGTGGGAGAGGGAGAAGCGGGCTTCCTGCCAAGCAGGGAGCCCGAGGCGGGTCTCAATCCCAGGACCCTGGGACCATTACCTGAGATGAAGGCAGATGCCCAATGACTGAGCTACCTCATTTTGCCTTTTAAGTGGGCATGGAATGCTCTTTATGTTTTTTCTCTCATGGAGAAAGCCAGTCAAGAATGTGAGAAGGTGAACCTTTCTAGTAAAATTGTAGTTGAAGAGGAAAAAAACGGACAAGCTTTAAATTTGATGTTGGTCTGGTTCCATCTGTCTCATTTCTATCTTTGGAAAAAAATTAACAGTTCTTCTGTATTTTCTTTGAATATTTAACCTTTCTTCTTTAATTTGCATAACACGAGCAGCAAGGGTTTATAATTACAGGCTCACAACTTTTCTAGGTCAGAAAGTACAGTAGGCCCATTTAATTTTGTTGCCTTTTGTTGCTGTTGTTTTTACTAATTCATGCTCCTTTTTTGGAATTTGCTGACTTGTTCTTATCATATTTCATCCTTCAGAGACAAAAATACTCTCTGTTTGGAGTTTCTCCTCCATGTCTGTTTCCTACCAGATAATATTTCTGGGTTTTTTTGTTGTTAAATAGATTCTAAACATCATCTTAAGTGATGTGAGCATTTTTTTCCTTAGGTAAGAGGTAGTAAAAGAGAGACATTAGTATTTTGGTCCAGCTGAGCAAGGGTTTATAATCACCTGTGGGGTGCCTCAGTCTCTGTGGAGGGCACAAGAAGTAACACATTCTCTTGCTTCAGACCCTTGAATTCCACTCGGGGAATAATCTTCATGCATGAAATAACTCATGGAAAATCCCAAAGCAATAAATAAGCCAACACAAGACCATATCTACTAGATACTTTTTAAACTACAGTGCTTATTTCATTTAAATAAGTTTTTGAAGATGTGTATGTAGAATTTATGTCACCTGGTATCTCAAACTACCTCTGGACTTTTCTCAGGCCAGATAATAAAGACTCACAATTTCCTTTCCTTCTCCTGACTTGTCCCAAGGCTTCGTCCTCAGCGCCTTGCTCGGATTCCACCATCTGCTTGGCCCTGGGAGGCCGCACACACTCTTGAGCCCCTTAGCCTAGGTTCGAGCCCGAATTCCCACTGCTGTTCAGCCTTGGATAAGTTGTTTAACCTATCCGTGCCTGGGTTTGTTCCCCATAAGCTGGAGGTGCTAATAGTGACTGCCCGACAGAAGCATCATGAGGATGTGAGGTAATGTACGCGTGGCACAGGGTGAGCCCCGTGTAAATGTCTGTATTTATTCTCCTGCTCTGTTACGACGCTGACTCCTGACAGCAAACATTCTGTGATGTCATGTATTTGAACCTAAAGATTTTTTTTTTTTAGTTTTGTGGGTTTTTTAAAGTCTGCTCTAGAATATCTGTTTTGTTGTTGTTGTTGTTGTTTATTTTATTTATTTATTTATTTATTATTTTTTTTCCTAAAGATTTTATTTATTTATTTGACAGATGGAGATCACAAGTAGGCAGAGAGGCAGGCAGAGAGAGCCGGAGAAGCAGGCTCCCCGCTGAGCAGAGAGCCGATGTCGTACTCAATCCCAGGACCCTGGGATCATGACCCGAGCCGAAGGCGCAGGCCTTAACCCACTGAGCCACCCAGGCGCCCTGTGGTTGTTTTTCAAAGATTTTATTTATTCATTTGACAGAGACACAGCAAGAGAGGGAACACAAGCAGGGGGAGTGGGAGAGGGAGAAGCAGGCTTCCTGGACAGGGAGCCAGATATGGGGCTTGATCCTAGGACCCTGGGATCATGACCTGAGCCAAAGGCAGACGCTTAACCAACTGAGCCACCCAGGCACCCCTATAACATCTGTTTTAACAAAAAATAGCATCTGCCTTTCCTCCTACCCCTGATTTTGGGAGTGAATTGGTGTTACCAAAAAGGGCACATTTATCATCCTTTGACTTTGCAGAGCCTCAGTCAGCTTTTATTCTTTCCTCTTTCTTCTTTCTATTAAATATTCATCAGTCATGTCTTGCTGCCTACCAGGTCTTGTATGTGTGTTCTCCACTAGCTTATAGGTTCTTCTCAGAGAGGGGTTCTGTCCTGTTGGTGATGGTGACAATTATAACAATTACTGAACATGATGTCATGTGTCTTGCTGTCACTAAAAAATTCATTTGCACAAGTAGTCAACAAGACAGGCATTTTTATATTGCAGTTAGAGTATAAAGAATGACTGAAAGTGTCATTCAGCATTTTATCTGCTCTTATTAATCTGCCAATACTTGATTATTCTCAGGCTTTCCCAAAACAGACTTACATGCTGAAGGAGAATGTGTTCATTCAGCAGACAGTCCTTGATGGACTGTCCTGCATTTAGGCGTAGGCACTAGGAAGAAAAAAGTGGCAGTGTACGGTAATTAACAGTGCACACTCCAAATTTACATAGATCTGGGTTCAGATCTCTGTTCTGCTACTTACTTGCTATATAAACTCGAGCCAGTTACTTATGTCTTTGTTTCCATAACAGGAGAAAAATAGTAAAGTTTCTATGAGGGTGAAGTGAAATAAGGTGTAAAGTGTGAACACAGTACCATTCATTAAATGTTCAATAAATATTACATATTATCAAGAGTTCTTTGAGGAGGATAGTGTGGGGACAGCTATCTAATGGTCTTGAATTTCCTTTTTTTTTTTTAAGTCGTCTCCACCCACAGCATGGAGCTGAACGTGGGGCTTGAACTCATGACCCTGAGATTAAGACCTGAGCTGAAATCGAGTTGGATGCTTAGCTGACTGAGTCACCTAGGTGCCCCAATGGGCTTGAGCTTTAACTGTCACATGGGGACAGAAAAGGAATCCGTCAAGACTGAGCCAAGGAACCCAAGTAGGGCATTGGTGCTGAGAGCTCCACATACAGCCAGGACCCTTGATGGACTGGGGGGTAGGGGTAGTAATCTGCCTGATAGGAAAGGGGGAAGTTTTTCTATTTCTGCCTTGACATTATATTGAAGAGAGCAGTTTCCCTGAGACATTGTAACTGTAGGTCTATTAACCCTGAGGTTTCGGGTTCGTATGAGTGCTTTCCTCAGCTGAGAATTAATATAAAAACTGGCCCTGGGGGCACCTGGGTGGCTCAGTGGGTTAAAGCCTCTGCCTTTGGCTCAGGTCATGATCTCAGGGTCCTGGGATCGAGCCCTACATCGGGCTCTGCTCAATGGGGAGCCTGCTTCCCCCCTCTCTCTGCCTGCCTCTCTGCCTACTTGTGATCTCTCTCTCTCTGTCAAGAAAAAAAAAAGTTCCTTTAAAACAAAACAAAACAAAACAAAAAACTGGCCCTGGCTGGTAACACAACCTGGGAGGCCTGGAGAAAGCAAAAGCAGTCTGGAACGAGTGATCCTAAATCAGCCTACGCAAAACTCCCACCAATGAAGCCCCTCACTGCAGAGGCTCAGAATTAAAAAATTACAAAAAATTATGAAATCTCAAAATTTAAAATAATCCACCATGGGTAAGAGTCGACAGAAACAACAAATAACACGTTTAGATTCCCCAAAATTTAAAAGAATGAACATTTTTTATTTTTTTAAGATTTTTATTTATTTGACAGAGAGAGAGAGTACAAGTAGGGGGAGCAGCAGGCAGAGGGAGAGAGAGAAGCAGGCTCCCCACTGAGTAGTGAACCCGATGTGGTGCTTGATCCCAGGACTCTGGGATCATGACCTGAGCCAAAGGCAGTTGCTTAACCAACTGAGCCACCCAGGTGCCCAAGAATGAGCATTTTCTGACTTTAAAAATGTGGGATAAGAAACATGGAAAAAGATTGTATGAAAAAAATTAGAGACGTTTTAGATAGTACTCTGTGTGCCTTCTGGAACTAAAAGGTAGTCACAAATAAGCTGAATGGACAAATTAAGTATTAGATTATACACAGCTAAAGAAAGAAATACTTAACTGGATATTGTGAGTATTTTTTAAAGATTTATTTGTTTGAGAGAGTGAGAGTGGGGAGGGGCAAAGGGAGAGTTAAAAGCAGACTCCCTGCTGAGAAGGAACCCAATGAGGGGCTCAGTCCCAGGCCTGTGGGATCATGACCTGAGCCGAAATCAAGAATCTCTCGCTCAACCAATTAAGCCCCCCAGTCGTTCCAGGATGTTGTGAATTTTGATTATGAATTCAAGCCCCTGATTACAATACAAAAATCTAAAGAGAAATTACAAAAGAGGTTGACGATATAGTTGATAATAGGAAGAAAACCTAATTAATGTACATCCAACAGAAGTTAGAAGAGGAGAGTAACATCAGTGGAGGAGAGGTTATCTTTAAGGATGTACTGATGGTTTACCAAAATTGATAAAACACGAACTCTCAGATTTGGAAATCACACAGAGTCCTAAGCAGAGTAAATACAACTAGATTTACATTTAGAACTTGATTTTATGATTGCTTCTACACCCGGCGACTATTTTCCAGAGTGGTCTTAATTTATCTTTATGGATGACCTTAGTAGTCTCCCATACGTCACCTCATCTCATTCTTACAACAAAGAAATCAAGGCTCCTACAGCTGAACTAATTTGGGGACAATTACCCAGCTAATAAATACAGGCACCTGTTTTCAAATGGAAGAGGGAACAAGTCCAAAATCAGAACATCACTTCGTTTTGTTCCATTCTGCCTCTAGTGTTTGCTTCATGCTTTGAGGTGGAACTTCTGGTACTTAGGAATGATGGGGAATTATATTCTTGAATACAGTAATGAACTGTACTGAGCTTCTACATTTTTAATTACGATTTAACACTAGCAGTTGCCTGTTTAGTGATGCTTTCCTTGCATTAAAAAAAAACCTTTGGGGCGCCTGGGTGGCTCAGTGGGTTAAGCCTCTGCCTTCAGCTCAGGTTGTGATCTCAGGGTCCTGGGATCAAGCCCCACATCAGGCTTTCTGCTAAGCAAGGGGCCTGCTTATCCCCCACCCTCTGCCTGCCTCTCCACCTACTTGTGATCTCTCTCTCTCTCTCTGTCAAATAAATAAATAAAATCTTAAAAGAAAACAGAACAAAAAACCCAACCGGTCAGGGGTGTCTAGGTGGTTCCCTCAGTTGAGCTGCCACTCTTGGTTTTGGCTGAGGTCATGATCTCAGGGTTGTGAGATTCAGCCCCGTTTTGGGGTCCATGCTGGGTGGAGAGTCTGTTTCTCCCTCTGCCTGTATCCCTCCTCCACCGGCTCATGTGCTCTCTCTCAAATAGATAGATAAAATCTTAAAAAAAAAAAAAAAATGGCCATCTTTTTTTTTTTTTTTTTTTTTTTTTGGACAGAGACAGAGATCACAAGTAGGCAGAGAGGCAGGCAGAGAGAGAGGGAGAAGCAGGCTCCCCGGCGAGCAGAGAGCCTGATGTGGGGCTTGATCCCAGGACTCTGAGATCATGACCTGAGCCGAAGGCAGAGGCCTAACCCACTGAGCCACCCAGGCGCCCCTGGCCATCTTCTTTTGAGGCTTAAATGTGTATTTCATTCTTGACATGTAAATAGCAAGGCTTTTGTAACATTTAAAGTATATTCATCAGAAAAGAAATGAACGCATAAAAATATTGAAATATGTGGGCGCCTGGGTGGTGCAGTTGGTTAAGCATCCAATCGATTTCCACTTTGGTTGTGGTCTCAGTTGCGTCAGATGGGGCCCCTTGGGGCCCTGTGCTCGGTGTGAGTCTGCTTGGGACTCTGTTTCTCCCTTCCTTTGCCCCCCACCAGGCGTGTGGGCACGTGGGTGCACACTTTCTCCCTCCTTCTCTCAAATCAATCTTTAAAAAAATATTGAAATCTGTTTTTGAGTAAACTAAAATTAATCCCTGAACATTTTTTCACCATCAGGAAGACAGGACATTTGCCATTTACCAACATGCTTTTTCTACATACCTTAGTTTAAAAGGACAGAGAGAAAGGTAAGAACAGTGGTCAAGGTGTTCTCTGACTTGCAAAGACTAATTCAAGAGGCCCCAATGCCCAATTTTCAGACATATTCCTCTATCTTCCTAAATGGATTCTATTAACTATTACAGTACTTTGCACATAATAGACCTTTAAATATTTGATTGACTCCATACCAAAAGGAGCTATTGTTTTTGTCCCTTTTCTACTGTTGCTAACTGAATTACTGTTTTCTAAAAATTGAGCACATTATATATGGATTTAATTTGGAGAACATTGGTGTCTTTCTGAAGGTTTCTTCATAGCATTAAAAAAACTTTTAGTTCAAAATATCCATTTACATCCCTCATGCTTCCTTCCCTGAGTAATTTGCTTCCAGGTGCTATTTCTGTCCTATTTGGTCTTTGTAATTATACGCTTTTCTTCCTCAACCAATTCCGCCCACAGATATGGTAACAACCACACTGACTAGATCTTCATCGGTATCTCCATATCGGATTCCCATCGCAATTTCTCGGAGTCCCGTCCTGGGTTCTTGTCAAGTATGTGGTTGTGCAGATGTACTCCATCATGACTATAAACAACTTTGACCGACATCGAGATGCAGAATCAGAGGGTAGAAAGCTCCCCCAGACCACCCGTTTTCCTCATACATCCTGTGTGTCTGTACCTTTTTTCCTAATGATAACCTCCCCCACAGAACGTGCCACACACACTGTTCTAAAACTCAGTTTCTTTTTCCAGATTTCTGCCAGATCCTGTGAAGAATTTTTTTTTATATATATGGAAATAATTCAAGGAAGACTTTATATAGTGAGGGCGGCTGTACTGTGTTAATACTTTTCTGAAGTTTTTTCTGGAAATAGAATTTTCTGAGTGGAATATACTTACAAAGGAGTTGTGTGGGAAGATAAAAAATTTTTAAAATTAGAGAGAGTTATTTGGCTATAGTTATGTTCAGGGAGTGTACTTGAGAAATAATTTATTCCAAAATACTGCTGCCAATTAACAACAAATTGAGTATTCTTAGAAAAGATAGTTCATTCTTACATACTTTAGGAAAAGATGTAAGATACAGTTCAAAATGCGTTATTAATGTTGGAGATGATGAATCAGACTTTGTCACTAACTGATCTGAAATAAAATATGTGAAAAATAAAAGAATCCTTTTTTAAAGGTAGCCAGAAAAAAAAAAAAGAAATAGAGAAAGATGAGGTTTTGGGGGATAACTTTTTTTTTTTAAGATTTTATTATTTATTTGTCAGAGAGAGAGAGAGAGCATGAGCTGGGGGAGGGCAGAGGGAGAGGGAGTAGCAGGCTCCCTGGCGAGCAGGAAGCCCAATGTGGGACTCAGTCCCACAACCACAGGGTCATAACCTGAGCCGAAGCCAGATGCTTAACGACTGGGGGATAACTTTTTAAGATGGTTTCAAGCTTATAGAGAAGTTGCAAGAATAGTGTAAAGAATTCTCGTTTCTTTCACACAGATTCACTGATTGTTTCAGGTTTGCCCATTTGCTTTATCATTGTGTTCTATGCACTCTGTGTGTATAAGTAAATGTATGTGTATATGTTTGTGTTACACAGACTTTCTTCGGAACCATTTCAGAGTACAATGCAGATATATCTTTTGGTTCTAAATATATTGGAAGGTAAATTTTCTAAGAATAAGGACATTCTCTTATATAACCATGGTATGTTATCAAAGTCTGGAAATGCAGTGTTGATGTCATACTGTTATCTATTCTGTAGTCCATATTCAAATTTTGACAGTTGTCTTAATAATACCCTTTATAGCTTTTTTTTTCCCAGTCCAGAATCCCACACATCACACATTGCATTTAGTTACTGTGTTTTCTTTTCTTTTTTTTTTTTTCAAGATTTTAAAATTTATTTATTTGACAGACAGAGATCACAAGTAGGCAGAGAGGCAGGCAGAGAGAGAAAGAGGAGGAAGCAGGCTCCCCGCTGAGCAGAGAGCCTGATTCGGGGCTCGATCCCAGGACCCTGGGATCATGACCCCAGCTGAAGGCAGAGGCTTTAACCCACTGAGCCCCACCCAGGCACCCCTAGTTGCTGTGTTTTCTTAGCTTCCTTTAAATGGACTATTCCTCAGTCTTTCTTCTTTATTGATCTTGACATTTTTGAGGACAGAGCAGTTATTTTGAAGAATGTCACCAAATGATTGATTTAGGCTATGCATCTTTGTCAAGAACACCACAGAAATGGAATTATGTCCTTTTTCGTGAATCCCATCAGGAGCATATCAGTTTGTCATATTTTTGGTGATCTTAACTTTAATCACTTGTTCAAGGTGAAATTTGTCAAATGAAAAACTGTACCTACTCATTTTGATATCCATTAATGATTCTTGACTGAATTAGTTATTACTGTGATGCTTGGAAGGGAGCAATTTTTTTTATAACCATTATCCTTTCTACATTTATTAATTGGTATTATACTGAAGAGAGAGCTGTCTGTTCTTATGTATTTTATATATATATATATGTGTGTATATATATATATATATATATATATATATATATATTTATATATATATATATATATATATAAAACCTATAAGCACTTGGATTCCTGTCTTACTAGTAGATTATAATCTATTATCTTGATGCTCAAATTGTGCTGCATTTTGCCAGTTGGGAGCCCCTTAAGGATGTTACCTTCATCCTTTTGACATTTCCCCATCTTTCTGGATTTACTGACTTTCTAGCTCCACAAAGTATTCCAAGTTTAGCTTGTACTTTCCTTTTTCCCCAGTCTTGGTATCAGCCATTTCTTAAAGGGTCAATGGTTCCTTTTGGTGGAGGTGATCTTTATTTTTTTTAATTATTATTATTTTTAAAGATTTTATTTATTTGACAGAGAGTGACAGCAAGAGAGGGAACACAAGCAGGGGGAATGGGAGAGGGAGAAGCAGGCTTCGCGCTGAGCACGGAGCCTGATGCAGGGCTTGGCCCCAGGACTCTAAGATCATGACCTGAGCCGAAGGCAGATGCTTAACCGACTGAGCCACCCAGGCACCCTGAGGATGGTCTTTAAACCCAAGATCTGGGGGGTACCTGGGCGGCTCAGTGGGTTAAGTCTCTGCCTTCGGTTCAGGTCATGATCTCAGGGTCCTAGGATCGAGCCCCGCATTGGGCTCTCTGCTCAGCAGGGAGACTGCTTCCTGCCCCCTCTCTGCCTGCCTCCGTGCTTACTTGTGATCTCTCTCTCTGTCAAATAAATTTAATTTAATTTAATTTTTTAAAAAACCCAGATCTGGGAGCTATGTGTGTATATTCAGTGGCACTGAGTCATTGGTTCTAGATATTTTCAGTGCACAAAACTAGGCAATATTATTTATATGTATGTATTTATTTCTGTATCTCATCTTAAAAACCATGAGTTCATGTGATCCCCCTCATTCCAATCCAAGATCACAAGATTTATTCTAGTCTCCATCATTATGGAGGGTTTGTTGGGCTTCTTTTCCCCTATAACTGTGGCTTTATTTAAATTATTGAAGATCACATATAAAAATAGCTCTTTAATTATTGGTAATAAGTGTAATTCAATTACTTTAATTTTTTAGAATTGTAATAATTGAATGATTTTTTAAATTTTTTAATTCAAATTCCAGTTAGTTAGCATACAGCATTATATTAGTTTCAAGTGAATAATATAGTGATTCAGCACTTCCATACCGTAGACGGTGCTCATCACAAGTGCGTTCCTTAATCCCCATCACCTAGTTCACCCATCCCCCACCCACCTCCCACTGGTGATTGTTGGTGTGGTCTCTATAGTTCAGAATCTATTTCTTGGTCTGCCTTTCTCTCTTTTCTTTTTTCCCTTTTGCTCACTTGTTTTCTTTCTTAAATCCCACATAGGAGTGAAATCATATGATATTTCTCTTTCTCTGACTGACCTTTTCCCCTTAGGATTATATTCTAGCTCCATCCATGTCATTGCAAATGGCAAGATTTCATCCTTTTTATGGCTGAATAATATTCCATTGCGTGCGCCCACGCGTGCACACACACACACCCCCCCCAAATGTAATAGCTGAGTGATCTTTTGATGCAAATTGAAATTATAAAAGGAAAAGCTATCCATTGAGTTTGTCCAATGATTATTTAATGTGCACAGATGGTGGAGGGATACGGTTGAAGAGTATTTCTAACTTTTCATTCTATACTTAGTCACAAATTCAGGCTATCCTTAAATACAAATCAGAGCCAAAAAAGTTATGGTATTATCACTTATCCATGATAATAATTAAGGAATTTCTTTACTGCTTTGCTTCATTTATAAGGTAATGAATTTTTAATTCATCCAGGACACACACCCCTCTATAATGTACTATCCCTGCACAACTTCTGTTTGAAGGCTGTAGCTTAGAGATGTAAAGTGTGAGCCGTGAAATCTGGGTTTGGCTCCTGCCTTGGTCACTTGCTCTGTGACCTTGATCAAGTTACTTAAGCTTCTTTGTTTCCACATCTTTGTTTCTACATCTGCAAAGTGGGAAATTTTTCTGTTCTTCCCAGGCAATTCTGAGGATTAAATGAGCTAATAGATAAAGTACAGTACTTAGCATATAAAATGCAAAGCCTGGAGCGCCTGAGTGGCTCAGTGGGTTAAGCGTCAGACTCTTGGTTTCAGCTCAAATCAGGATCTCAGGGTCAGTATATCAAGCCCCCACATCAGGCTCCATGCTCAGCAGAACCTGCTTGAGATTCTCTCTCTCCCTCTCCCTTTCCCACCCCACTCCTGCTCGAGCCCTCTCTCAAATAAATAAATCTTAAAAAAATTAAAATGCAGTTTCTGATTGGATGCTAATTGCCTAATAAGTGTTAGCTGTTAGTATTATTTAGCTAAATGGTACATATTAGCCACTGAAGATACTAAGTGTGAAATACCTCGAGCCAACCCCTGCACAGTCAAAAAAATTTGAGTGTAACTTTTAACTCTCCCAAGAACTTTTGCTAATAGTCTACTATTGATAGGAAGCCATACCAATAACTTAATTAATTAACATATTTCATATGTGATATATATTATGTACTATATTCTTACAGTAAAGTATGCCAGGAAAAAGATAATGTTACGAAGAAAATCGTAAGGAGAAAATAGATTTATAGTACTATACTGTATTTATTTATCAAAAAAATCTACATATAATTGGACCCATGCAGTTCCAGTTGTGTTGTTCAAGGTTCAATGGTATATGTGGCGTGTTCTTTTTTGTTTTGTTGAATTCTCTTTCCATATCAAAATATCTTTCTTCTTCATAGCCCATAGTAAATACATAGTTGTTTTTTTTTTCCCTTTAGAGATTAGTTGTAGACAGAGTATCAGCCATAACTAGCATCTCATGCTGAGATTGAGGTTTTGGGTCATAGTGTAAATAACAGTTCGGTATCTTACAATGTATTTTTCTCTAACCTTTTTGAAGTTAAAAAATTCTGAACTCACCCACCAATAGAATAATAAAGATAATGGTGAGAGAAAAGACAGACTAGAGAAAGAGGATAGGGGAAAGAATAATAGAAATAATCTAGAATCATGATGATTTTGTTTTGATAGAAATTTGTTATCAAACAAGAGATAGTGTGAATAACATGAATAAATCCATTTTAGATTTTGTTGGGGCAGATCATGAAACAGATTTTAAATACTATTTTTGTATGTGGTAGAATTGTAAATTATTGAAAAACCTGTTCAGGGAAAAAAAGCACATAAAGTGGAAAGAGCCCAAAAGGCAGAGATATGGAAGGACTAAATAAAAAATAATGGGGACGCCTGGGTGGTTCAGTCTGCTAAGCATCTGACTCTTGATTTCAGCTCAGGACATGATCTCAGAGTCTTTAGATCAGGCCCTATGTAGGGCTCTGTGCTGGGCATGGAGCCTGCTTAAGATTCCCTCTCTCCGGGGCGCCTGGGTGGCTCAGTGGGTTAGGGCCTCTGCTTTCAGCTCAGGTCATGATCTCAGGGTCCTGGGATTGAGCCTCACATTGGGCTCTCTGCTCAGCAGGGAGCCTGCTTCCCCTCTCTCTCTGCCTCCTTCACTGCCTACTTGTGATCTCTGTCTGTCAAATAAATAAATAAATCTTTAAAAAAAAAAAAAAAGTTCCATTTCTCCTTCTGCCCCCTCCCCTCTCCAAAAAAAATTAATAACGGTGCTTAAAAACTGACCTTATTAGGATTTCCCAGGGAAAGTGCTCATAAAATAGCACTTCACCTTTTACCAATTTTCTCAGTTTCAAGAACTGTTTTTTCTGTTGTACTCTCAAGAGGACACTGCATTTTATGGTTTTACATTTCTTACACGCTTTCACAAAACAATATTAATAAATTTGGCCTTTAGTTGTGTTATTCGATAAACTGTTCTTTGATATACATTTTTTTATTTGTTTAAAAGATTTTATTTATTTATTTGACAGAGAGAGAGATCACAAGTAGGCAGAGAGGCAGGCAGAGAGGGGGGAAGCAGGCTCCCTGCTGAGCGGAGAGCCTGATGCAGGGCTTGATCCCAGGACCCTGAGATCATGACCTGAGCAGAAGGCAGAGGCTTAACCCACTGAGCCACCCAGGCACCCCTTCCTTCTGTTTTTAAGGCTGAATTACGTGACAGTGTGTGTGTGTGTGTGTGTGTGTGTGTATGTGTGTGTGTAGTTTCTTTATCCGTTCATCCATAGATGGACACTTAGGTTGTTTCCATATCTTAGCCATTATAAAAAACGCTGCTATGAACATGAAGGTGCAGATATATTTCAAGTTGGTGTTTTGCATTTCCTTTGGATATATCCCCAGATGAGGAACTGCTACATCATATGGTAGTTCTATTTTTAACTATTTGAGGATTCTCTGTACTGTTTTCTGTCCAGTTTGCATTCCCACCAAGAGCGCAGGAGGGTTCCCCTTTCTCTGCATCCTCATCAGCATTTGTTATCTTTTGTCTTTTTGATGAGGGCCATTCTAACAGGTATGAGATGATATCTAGTGGTGGTTTTGATTTGCGGTTCCCTGATGACTACTGATGTTGCACATCTTTTTATTTACCTGTTGGCCTTTCATAAATCTTTGTGTGTGTTTTTTAAAGATTTTTTCATTTATTTATTTATTTATTTGAGACAAAGCTGGGGGAGGGGCAGATGGAGAGAGAAAAACTCAAGCAGGCTCTGGGCTGAGCACAGAGCCTGACAAGGGGCTCTATCTAAGGAACTTGAGATCATGACCTGAGCCAAAACCAAGAGTCAGATGCTTAACTGGCATTGCCATCCAGGTGCCTCTCTTCTGTCCATTTTAAAATCAGATTATTTTTGTTTTGTTTTATCTTTACTATTGAGTTGTATGAGTACTTGTTATATTTTGGGTACTAGCCTTAGATTATAAGCTCTTCCCGGATGCTGCCTCATCTGTCTCTGTCTTTCCCCACTGTATCTAGTAAGTGTATCTTATTCATAGAGACCATTACTATTACGTTAACATCAGGCTAGCTCAGTTAAACCACTCCACTTCTGAGGTCAAGCTTCAGTCTTCATGTGGAGATTTATTTGCTTTGTTTTGTGTCTTCCTACTAAATTGTCAGTGGCAGTCAAATGTGTACTTTTGGGTACAGGGAGCACTGGGTTTAAAAACAAAGAATTAGTAGGTGTGTTGCATAAACAGTTCAGAACCAGTATTCTCCTGATGTGGGGCAGGGGCATCATATTCCCATTCAGAGGGCAATCTTACATCACTGTTTTTCAAGATAAGGAAACAGAGGCAATGAAGGTGGCAGAAGAAAATGTGTGAGTTTACCTGGAGCTGTAATTTTTAGGTAGCTAACTAGTGATCACAGCTCACAGAATAATGACCCAGAAAGAGATATTTGTTTTAGACTTGAAGCAGTAAAAAACAAGTAACAGAGAACTTGGGAACTAATAACTAGAATCATCAGTTGTTGGAGTTTGGAGGAATCTTAAGAGGAAACTTTAAATCCTAGGAAAAGAGCTAGTATGAGAACTCAAGTATGCTGATTCACTAAATCGGTATGTTGACCGTCTTCCAAGAATTTCCTCCTGTATCTGTGTCAGAAAAGCCTGAAATTGCGAAGAAATAAGATGAAATTTGAAACTGACTTCATCAAAAGAGGTGGCATTTTAGAACTCTGGTGTCTCTAAACTGTGCCAAACACAGAAGTGTAGTGAATACCATCTGTGAGCTCTGAGGGACGGGATGAGATGAGGTGCTGGTCTGTGCACAGTCACAATATAGGCCAGGATTTGAAGAATTCATTTGCTTTAAGTGAAATCAGCCAGAGGCAAGGATTTTATACACTGCATTTTCTTATCCATATAAAGAGGCAGGGAGAACAATGGCCAAGCAGTGCAGAATAGAAAGAGAATCACTCATGAAAATTGGTGTTGAGATTGAAGAAATCTGTGTGTTTCTGTTACAGTGAGAACACGCCAGCATTTCTGTTGATACTTTTGCACTTGTGTAGAAGGTTCGGTTAAGAGAATCTCCTTTTAGCTGCTCTTCTGTGGCTTGCTTGCACCATGACTTGAAGGCAGCGTATGGGACCAGGCCAATTGGGGACTGGCATTGTAGTGGAGTGAATTTCAGTGGGCTCGCAGCAGCAGCCCCACGGTCTTCGAGGGTCTCTTTTAAACTTTTCTGTGTTCCCCCTTCAGCAGATATCTTACTCCCTGTTTCCCTGAGACAGATCCATTATGGACTAAAAATGTCTCTCACTGAACTCCAGTGTAAACCACTCCCTTGACCCCCACTGTTCTTCCATGACAATGGGAAACAGGGCCCATCTCTTTAAGGGCACTTGCCCCCACCTGTGTCCTGGATGCCATCCCACCTCCCAGTCTGTGCTGTCTCTCCTGTACTCCTTAACCGCTCCCTCTCAGCTGGCCCTTTCTGTCCTATCAGCAGCCCGTACATGTCTCACCCTGTTAAAAGAGAGGAAACCTCATATTATTTAAGATCAACATGAGTGATTTCTCTCATATGTCAACCTGATCATGTCCCTCCTCCAATTACAAATTTTGCACTGGATCCCTACCTGAGCCATTTAATGATTTAATGATTTCCAACTAATACTCAAGGATTTGGAGCAATGGTTTTATTCTAGATATTTGCCAGGTTCTTTTTGTCCTGCTGTCTCTCCCTGCAAAGTAAAGCACAGCATTTATTCATTTGTTAGAAGTTAATTGCAGATATTTTTAATGTAATTCCATGTTATCCATGGCTATCATTGAGTTCAGCCCTAGTTCTGTCTGTTGTCTTAGGATCTGCAAAGTAAACCTTGGGACTCAAAAATAACACTTATTTACTAAAGATCGAGGACACTTGAAACAAGCAAACAAGGCAGCCGGACCTTTTGGCGACGTCTCAGCTCCTCCACCACCAAGGTTGCTTGATGGTGGCACAGATACTTACATAGTTGGTGCGCTTGTGGAAAAGACAATATTTGGTTATCTTATATGCGTGTTAATGTACTTATAATTTAGAAGTTTGGGAATATGAGTTCACATTTGGTCAACTATTCTGAAATATGCATAAATCAGTTTAAGGTAATTTGGAAAGGAAAGATTTGTTCGTGATAGTACAGTGTGCCTAGCCAGGCCTCGTGCATCTCAGTGACTGTATTTAAACAACAGGAAGCAGAAGGTGGCAAAGTTACTCTTTTTCTATTTCCCCTTAACACATTTAAATAAGAATTTTCTGGAATTGATTAAGAAGTTATTAGACACCATTTTTGAATGAATTCAGAAGTCACACACTTACCTCTTTTTTCATTCTGAAGTCTTTTAGAAATTAATAAAGATTAAAGGCTCAAAATGCCCTTGAGTTCCATACCTGGAATAATTTCCATTACTGTGTCGTTAAGATCTAGAATGTCTGATCTAGTATCTAATAGAATATTTGATTTTTTAAAAAATCAAATCTAGTGATTTGTTGTGATTAACTTGCTTTTTAGCAAACTGAACTATTTGCTTTTGCTACTATATTACCAATTCTAATTCTCTTCTGAAATTTTCTCTCTTTCCCATTTAAGTCCTTCAACATTTTAATAATACTTAAAGATCCTGTACATTAAGTCCCAATGCATGGATCTCCTATGAATCTTTTTCTGTTAACTGCTTTTTTCCCAGTTTTTTGTCAAATCTTGATCTCTTATATGCCTGGTTATTTTAGGTTGTACCCTGAGCCTTATGGTTGAAAATGTGTGGAGGTCATTTGAGCCTTTATTGGATTCCATCTTCCAGAGGGGACTTAACTAATGTTGCTGGCAGGCAGCCATGTTGGGGCAGGTTGGCCCGATTCAAGCAGAAACGACGATGCCTCTCTTGGGCTTTCGTCCCCGTGAAGGCTGCTCCGTCTCAGCCTCACCTTTTCTTCTAGCGAGGAGCCCCTTTAGGTCCCAGTTGAAAGCCGGAGGCTCCCGTTTCCTTGGCAAGCCCTTGAACTTCAGTTTTTCCTTCAGGTCTGTAAGTCTGTTAAAAGCTCTGCTCCCCTCTTTTGGCCTCGAGATTAAAACTTCCTGCCAGCGCTCCTGGTTGTTATCATCAGCGGGGCGGTTTGTCTGAAATGAGCTCGTCTGCCCTTGCCAGAGGTAGAACTCCACAGTCCTTTCTGCGTGTTTATTTCCGTGTGTATTTAAAAGTGGATATATACAGGGGCGCCTGGGTGATTCAGTGGGTTAAAGCCTCTGCCTTCGGCTTGGGTCATGATTCCAGGGTCCTGGGATCGAGCCCGGCATCGGGCTCTCTGCTCGGTGGCGAGCCTGCTTCCCTTCCTCTCTCTCTGGCTGCCTCTCTGCCTACTTGTGATCTCTGTCTGTCAAATAAATAACAAATAAAATCGTAAAAAAAAAAAAGTGGATATATACATACAGATTAGCCCAGGATATGTCCATGTAAGTTAAAAACAAGCCCATACACCATGGGCAAACGTGTGGCATTTCTCTTCTCGTTAGGGGTGCACTTTCAAAGTTTGGAGACTTGTCCTTTATTTCTTCTTTAGCTGTGATGTTGGCTTAGCGGGTATCTGTCATCTGCCTTGTAGAAATTATTCATTATGTACAGGGGTACTTGTCAGATTCTCGATGATGATCTCTAACAGGGATTAACAGAGATAAACGTAAAACCCTAAAGAAAAGAATTTGTTGTATTTAAGGAAGACAGCAAGTAAGTAGTCTTACTGGTGGGTTTTATTTTATTTTGCCTTAACCTATTTTCTAAACTTTATATATCTGAGAAACATTTCAAGATACTAGAACTTGTTTGTATTGCTGTCTCCTTTAAGCTAGCAATTTGTTGTTTACAAAAATATATTTCTGAGAATAGTTGATTTTTAAAATTGATATTAAAATGATGGTAGTAATTAAGGGTATGGGCTCTGGAGTCAGGACCTTTGAGTTTGAATGCTGACTTTGCCACGTACTAGCTATATGACCTTGACCTATTTATTTAATCTTTCTGTTGCTGTTTTCTTCTCTATAATACGGATATAATTATGGAAGTACTTTGAAGGATCTGTATGAGGATTAAATTTTATATGTATATATAAATATTTGACTGATAGACTTCCTGAAACTTAGTGAATATTCAATAACTGTTGATTGCTGTTAATAATCAGCATTTTTATTCAGATGATGCTACTTGATCAGGCCTCTTAAGGGAAGATTGTAATGAACTCTTTGCTCTTGCCATTTTATTAGCACGAGTTATCTTTTTAGAACAAAATGTGTAGTTTTATGTGTAAAAAATATATATTTTAAAGATTTTACTTTCTAAATTATTTTTAATTTTTTAAAAAGATTTTATTTATTTATTTGACAGACAGAGATCACAAGTAGGTAGAGAGGCAGGCAGAGAGAAAGAGGGGGGAAGCAGGCTCCCTGCTGAGCAGAGAGCCCAATGCGGGACTTGATCCCAAGACCCTGAGATCATGACCTGAGCCGAAGACAGAGGCTTTAACCCACTGAGCCACCCAGGCGCCCAAGATTTCACTTTTAAATACTCTCTATCCCCACTGTGGGGCTTGAACTCATAACCAGGAGATCAAGAGTCCTATGCTCCTCCAACTGAGACAGCCAGGCACCCCAAGTTTGATGTGTAGTTTTAATGATTAAAGTGTAGATAGATTGCTTGATATTACTAGTTGTATAGTGAAGTACTCTAAGTTTAAAAATTAACAAGACAGCTCCCATAAAAATATTTATAGATATGTAGTAGTAAATATAATTTTTGTTTTAAAAGGGGTCATTATGGTATGAACCAAAAAGTATTTTCACGTTCTTCTTCTGTTGGTTGTGCCTTGAAAGTCGACTTACAATGTGTTTTACAGCAAAGAAGCATTTAAAACCAAGGAAGCACAACTTATGTATGAACCTAGTGAAATGATTTGTTCCTCTCAACCATGATTCCCTCCATGTGTGGTATTAAGCATGAAACTAAAGAAAATGCTTGTGATGGATTGATAACTTTCTATGCTGGGATTTGCCTGCCCTTTATCTGAAAGTGATGGAGAACTCGTTAACGACTAGGAGCATCTTGAGTCATAAAGTCAGTTACCCTGAGTGAGGCAAAATTTCTAAGTAGTGTTAGTTGAAAAAAATTGTTAGAAATTATTGCTAAGGGACTCCTGAGTGGCTCAGTCGGTTAAGTGTCTGCCTTCGGCTCATGTCATGATCTCAGGGTCTTGGGATCAAGTCCTACATCGGGTTTCTTGCTCAGCGGGGACCCTGCTTCTCCGTGTGCCTGCTGCTCCCTCTGCTTGTGGTCTCTCTCTGACAAAAAAAATAAGTAAAATCTTTACTTAAATATAAAAAAGAAATTACTGCTAAAGATACATGTTTCTGGATATCTGAAGATGTCCTTTTAGCTCATACTGTTTTAGAGATTTGCTCTTTTTTTTTTTTTCTTTGAGTAAGACTTGTATATGTCCAAGAGGGAGGGCAAAGAGGAGTGTGGTGACTGTCTGCACTGCTTGGCTATACCCACAGTGAGGCTCTTGACCTGTGATTTCCATATA
The DNA here is from genome assembly GCF_963455335.1 of Martes martes. NCBI lineage: Eukaryota > Metazoa > Chordata > Mammalia > Carnivora > Mustelidae > Martes > Martes martes. The sequence goes on along the minus strand of NC_137903.1, from coordinate 57,963,078 downwards.
CGTAATGGGTTTGGGGTTTTTGAAAGATTTTATTTATTAGAGAGAGAGAGGACGTGAACATGAGCACAAGTGGGTGTGGGGAGCAACAGGGAGGAGCACAGGGAGAAGCAGATTCCCTCCCTGAGCAGGGAGCCCGATGAGGGACTTGATCCCAGAAGCTTGGGATCATGACCCAAGGCAGAAGCTTAACCGACTGAGCTACCCAGTTGTCCCTCCATGTATGTAATGGGTTTTGAACTCAAAGGCCCCATAGATGTGTCAGCTGTGTTGAAATGAGCCCCATTAAGGCAGGGAAGACTGGGGAAGATGAAACAAATTATGCTTTCTTTAGTCAGCTTAGCTGCCCCAAGGTTGCTTTGGTCTTAAGAGTCTTAAGAGTCACATGATTTCAGTTAATTTCTCTATTTGAACACTGCTTTCTCTGTGTAAATAAAAATCCATGTTTTTTGTTTCTTCCTTAGAATCATTACCTCACATTTGACTATAATTGATCATTTATTTTTCTTGTTTCTTTCTTTTATATTTTTATGGTTTTGTTATCTACTTTGTCATATCTTTATCCTCCTTCTGGCATAAATTTTTAATGACCTTTCTTGTTTCTGTATTAAGAACAAATTCCTTATTGTGAAAGTGTTTTTTATTCTTACTGAAGAAATATTAAAACAATATGGTTAACTTTTGTAGTATACTTTTTTTTTGAGAGATTTATTTGAGAGAGAGAGAGGAGAGCACATGAGCTGAGAGAGAGGGTGAAGGAGAGAGAATCTCAGACTCCCCACTGAGCACAGAGTCGAATGTGGGGCTCAGTCACATAACCCTGAGATTATGACCTGAGCCAAAATCAAGGGTCAGAAACTTAACCGTCTGAGCCACCTAGGCGCCCCTGTACTGTACTATTATATAGAATTTGAAGTATTTAGAACTTGAAGCTGTCTTACTAGTTAGTTTCAATATCAAGAAGTATCCCCAAAAGGGGTGACATCACCCTGGGGTTTATGTCCTGAACATCAAGGTAGACGGGTACTTACAAACTGATTTTAAAAGCAAGTCATATTTATTTCCTTTAAGTAACTATTTACCTTGTTTGATTATAGTAGTAATAACATCTTCAGCCAGGAAACGCCTACAGTATAGCTTGTATGAGCAAGAGTCGGGGATGCAGTGAATACCATGAGCCATGACTTCAGCTACTGTGGCACTGTCAAGACAATGTCACGGAGAGCAACCATGTCCAGTAAAAATGTAATGTGAACTGTATATAGAATTTGGTTCCCTAGTCATCACATTATAAAAACTTTTTAAAAAGTGAAATTAGGGGCACCTGTGTGGCTCAGTGGGTTAAGCCACTGCCTTCGGCTCAGGTCATGATCTCAGGGTCCTGGGATTGAGTCCCGCATCAGGCTCTCTGCTCAGCGTGGAGCCTGCTTCCCTCCGCCTCTGTCTGCCTCACTGCCTACTTGTGATCTCTGTCAAATAAATAAATAAAAATCTTTTTAAAAAATGTGAAATTAATCATAGAGTTCACTTAACCCAGTAGATCAATATATTATTTCAGTGTATAGTCAATATACGAAAGTATCAGAGAGCTGGTTTACATTCTTTGTCTTCATAAGAAAGTCTTTGAAATATGGTAAGTACTTTACAAATACAGTGCATCTCAGTCTGGACACATTTTTATTGGAAATGCTTGCTCTATATTTAGACTTTCTAAAACTTACAGGTGAGAAAGCAGATTCACAGACCCAATTTGTTCAAAATATACATAAGTTTTTCAATCACTGAATCAATACTTTAAAATTTTTATATGTTTATTTATTTTTAAAGATTTTATTTCTTTATTTGACAGAGAGAGAACATGTGTGCACAATCAGGTAGAGAAGCAAGCAGAAGGAGAAGGAGAGGCAGACTCCCTGCTGAGCAAGGAGCCTGATGCGGGGCTCAATCCCAAGACCCCAAGATCATGACCTGAGCCGAAGGTAGACGCTTAACTGAATGAGCCACCCCAGCACCCCTTGATACATGTCTTTAAATTTAAATGAATTTGGAGCACCTGGGTAGCTCATTTGGTGAAGTGTCTGCCTTGGGCTCAGGTCTTGATCTCAGGGTCCTGGGATGGAGTCCCCCATCGGGCTCCTTGCTCAGCAGGGGGTCTGCTTCTCCTCCTCTCTCTGCCTGCTGCTTCCCTGCTTGTGCACTCCCCAACCCCTCTCTGTCAAATAAATTAAATCTTTTAAAAAATAAATTAATTGAATGAAAGTTAAATTAATTAAAATTAAATAAAAGGAAAAATTCAGTTCTTCAGTCTCACTGTGCATATTTATGAGACTGACATGCTGCCTACTGTGCTAAGGAGGCAACTCACTGTGCATATTTAAAGTACTCAGTAGCCATACATATGTGATTAGCGACGACCCCATTGAACTACATGGGGATAGAATATAGCTCACAGCTGAAGATGTCAGCCAAGGGACCCCAGGTCAAGCTTAGTATTTTTTTTTTTAAAGATTTTATTTATTTATTTGACAGACAGAGATCACAAGCAGGCGGAGAGGCAGGCAGAGAGAGAGAAGGAAGCAGGCTCCCCGCTGAGCAGAGAGCCCGATGCGGGGCTCGATCCCAGGACCGTGGGATCATGACCTGAGCCGAAGGCAGAGGCTTTAACCCACTGAGCCACCCAGGCGCCCCTCAAGCTTAGTATTTTAATTAAATTTTAAGGTGAAGAGAATGATATAAATTAGCCAAAATTAGGATATTGAAGTTATAGGGGCAACATTTTAATGAAGCAGATGTCTAAGTTTCATATGATTGGCATCATTTTCAGAAAACAGTTTGGAGATACTGTCTGGTCCTTGGATAGTTGTCCTCAGGTTGAGACACTGTTAATTCCTAGAAACTGCCTTATAGCAGGGTATGAAATCAGCCTAGTGGATGTTGATCAGCATTCTTAAAAATATGAAATAGTATCGAATAGAATGGAGAATGCATCAGAATGTGTTTCGTTTCAAGAAAACTTTGTTTCAGTTACATATACATATTTTGTGTGTACAGGTTCTCAATGGAAAATGAATTTCATATTCTGGGTTGCAAAAGTTTTGAGAATCATTCCTCTGAGGCATACTTGTGATTGCTGATATACTGACCATTGCTGACAGGTACACATGTCCAAACAAAGCATTAATCATGGAAAATCTTGGATTTAGCAATGAGATAGAAGTGTTTTCAAATGTGTAATGAGTAAAATGGTAAAATGTGAAGTGAGATATGTAATCCCCATAATAAACACAACATATGGGTATTTTGTCCTCAATCCTGAGCTGACCAGGAGTAGTCAAATTTGAATTTGGGATTAATAGAATACCTTACTGGTTTGGTAAATGTCTTCCTTTAAATTTTGGTTTGACTCTGAAGTCATTGAATTTCAACTTGGGGTTGCATCTTTATTCTTAAAAATCTTGGCTCTTTCGAAAGTGAAAGTATGGGAGAGGCTGGCTGGCTGAGTCAGTGGAATGTGAGACTCTTGATCTCAGGGTGGTGAGTTCAAAACCCACATTAGGTGTAGAGATAACTTTTTTTTTTTAAGTGAAAGTATGTATTTAGCCTAATTTGTGTAGATTATTTAAAAATGTCACTCAAAATCTCCTTAAAGAATTTTAAAAGTTCTTAAAGGATTTTTTTTTTTTTAATTGGCTGGGACAAGGGGTAGAGGAAAAGGGAGAGAGAATCTTAAGCAGACTGCACACCCAGTGCAAGCCCGACATAGTGCTTGATCCCAGGACCCTGAGATCAAGACCGGAGCCAAAATCAAGAGTCTGATGCTGGGGTGCCTGGGTGGCTTAGTGGGTCAAGCCAATGGTTTTGCCTCCAGTCATGATCTCAGAGTCCTGGGTTTGAGCCCTGCGTTGGGCTCTCTGCTCAGCAGGGAGCCTGCTTCCCACCCCCCCTTCTCTGCCTGCCTCTCTGCCTATTTGTGATCTCTGTCTGTCAAATAAATAAATAAAATCTAAAAAAAAAAAGTCTGATGCTTAACCGACTGAGTCACCAGGCGCTTCTCCTTAAAGGATTTTAATAAAATAATTGAGTAATACCTATGGATTAAGGTTTTTGTTTGAGTGACACCTGATGTTTAATCTCAGCAGTTATCCATTAAGATGTTTCAAAAGATGAATTCTAATTTTACCTGGGAAGGAGAATGTTTTTAACAAAATGTAGATTTCTTTTTGTTAGTCTGTTACTCTAAATTATTGGTTTATTTAAAGCTTCTTCCAGGGCTTTGTTATTTTTCAAGTTTTGTCTAAGCCTGACTTAGATGTGTTTGCTTGAAATTCTCAGCTGTACAGAGTCAGCTTGTCAAATAACTTCTGCACAGTGTACATATTTGGAATGCTGTTTTCACATGAGAGGCTGGAAACTTGAACAGCACTCACTACTGTGCTTTTAAAAAAGCCAAAATATGCCAGAGTCAGGACTGTGCGGTCATTGTAGCTCTTAAGTACAAGGCCCTGGGCTACATGTGGCGAAGAATAGAAATTCTCTGTGGCTGGGTTATGGGCATTCAAGTGGCTTAAATATCATAGGACACATGTGCAAAAATACACAGTACAGAGCAGTATTGGGGAAGGACAGTGGTGGTACAGAATGCTAATGAGCAGGACATTATGCCCAGGTCTTTGGGATAGAGACCTCAGGGAGCCCCACTGGAATGGCTTTGGAGCCAGACCTTGACTAATGGTTAGGTATCCTCTAAGAATAATTACAGGACATTCATACCTTGAAAAAATTAAATGTTAGAGTAAGAGTTAGTATCAGAAGGTACTTTACAAAGTGACCTTTTGAGAATTAAACTATATCATCATCACAAAATGGTGAGAGACAAAATGTCTTAGGGCCCAAAAGAGTTCTCAACAGAAGAAGGTGGGCCGTGTAGGAAATGGATTTTGTGTGGATCTTGGAAAAGAGAGAAGTACTTCCAGGAATTTGAACTTCTTGGTCATTAGCCATGTGTCCTCTGCTGTAGGTGGAGTTTCTTCATTGAGGTGTACAACAGCTGGAGTGAAATACTCTTTCAGTTACTTTCTCCCCATTGTCCCTAGAGCATAACGATGAGGAGTATGGCCTCCGAATCATAGCGGGTCCATACTCCATTTAGAAGTGGAAGGAGGGAAGTTTAGAAACTTACTAGCTGAATGACCCTTCATGAGATAGGAAACTTGGTTTCTTCGTTAGTATAATGGGACTAAAAATTACCTATCTGCCTAGGGTAATTATGAAAATTCAGTAAGAGCTTTGGTCTGAAAAGTCTAACACAGAGCCTGGTACATGACACTCAACAAAGCTGTGAAATGTGATTTGTAATTTTATACTCACCAAGAAGCTTTATTTACTAATTTCTAGATATCTTAATCATCTGAAACAGGATGCCCAGAACAGATGCTTAAGCATTCTAGGAACCAAATGAAATATCCCCCATTGTAAATTAAATTTCAGCATTTTCAAATGATGCTGGTTAACATTAGTTTATTATCAGGAGCCTAATACTTCTGGGAAATCTGGAAATGCTTTGTTTCTGAGACTGCAGTAAGGCTCTGGACCCACTTGAAAAAAACCTACTGGGGCTTAATACCAATCAGTGAAGTTTCTTAGGAAGCAGTGGTGGCTGACTTTCACCGAGCATTCAGTACAGGCCAAGCACTCTCCCAAGTATGTTACCTGCCATGTTGTCTGAGCCTCACAAATGACTTTTCGAGGTGGGTGCATTAGTTCTCCACTTACAGATGAGAAAACAGAAGCTTGGAGATGTAGGCAGCTTGCCCTAAGGTTGCACCCACGGTTTGTTAGATGACAGTGCCAGAATCCAAGCCTCGGTTAGCCTGGGTTCTCAGCCTCCGTGCTGTACTGCCCAGGAGTCCAAGGAGAGGGGACCTGGTTTCAGATCCAATTCCATTTCCTCCCAGAAAGATGAGCCTAAACAAGTTATTTTTGCCTCTCCAAGCCTGAGATTCTCCACCTGAAACACAGTGTGGGTACCTCCTATGTAGGGCTTGCTTGGAGGGTTAGATATGAGATATGTGAAGTGCCTGTCACAGTTCCCACTGCGTGATGGAGATTCAGCAAGAGAGAAGTGTAATTGTTTGGGGCTCTCTGCCTCCCACTTCCTCCTTGGCATGTGACCTGTGTATCTCTCAGGTACGGTTCGTACTTTCAGATGCATGTCAGCATATGACTTGAATAAGGACGCCTGGGTGGCTCAGTGGGTTAAGCGCCTGCCTTCGGCTCAGGTCATGATCCCAGGGTCCTGGGATGGAGCCCCGCGTCGGGCTCTCTGCTCAGCGGGGAGCCTGCTTCTCCTTCTCCCTCTCCCTCTGCCCCCACCATTGTGCGTGTGCACATGCGTGCACACACTCTCTCTCAAATAAATGAATAAAATGTTAAAAAAATAGAAAGAATATAACTTGATTGTTTAAAAGACAGCCGAGGCTGTTCCTAGTTTTAAGGACCGACTTTTTCCCTGCATAGCCCCATGAATTTCTTTTCACTGCTGTGATCAAGAATACATACCATATGCCATTTTAACTTTTTTTCACTGTATGATGTGGTGGTATTATTGATACCAATGCTGCTATGTACCCATCACCACTGCATTTCCAAACCTTTTCCATCACCCTGAGCAAAAAACAATGCAACCATTACACAGGAACTTCCTTTTATCTCCTGCCCTCTGCCCCTCCGGTCTGTTTTCTGTCTCCATGAATCTGCCCGTTGTAGAAATTTTGTGCAAGTGGAATCATACTGTTTTCATCCTTTTGTGTCAGGCTAATTTCACTACGTATAATGCTGCCAAGGTTCTTCCATAGTTTTTGCAAGTATCAGAACTTCCTTCCTGAACTTCCAGAATTTCCCTGGTATGAATATACTGCATTTTGTTTATCTACTCATCTGTTAGTGGACATTTGTGTAGTTTCCACCATATTAGCTATATGCACTTTATTTGTTTACTTGGTTATTGATTTATTGAGGTATAGTTGACATAAAATGTTACATTAGTTTCATGTATACAATGTAATGGTCTACAGTTCTATTTGTTGTTGCTGGACTGTAATTACCATCTGTCACCACAAGGTTATTACAATATTATTCACTATATTCCGTATGCTGCACTTTTCATCCCTGTCAGTCATTTAAACTGAAAGTTTGCACCTCTTAATTACCTGCACCATTTCGCCCTTACCCTCAACCCCTCCCTTCCAGCAACCAACAGTTTGTTCTCCGTATTTATGATTCTGGTTTTTTGTTGTTGCTGATTGGTTGGTTGGTTTGGTTTTTAGACTCCACTTATAAGTCAAATCATATCATATTGGTCTTTCTCTGTCTGACTCATTTTACTTAGCATGATACTCTGTCCACCCATGTTGTCCCTAATGGAAGATTTCATTCTTTCTAGTGGCTAAGTATTATTACGTGTATATATTACCACATGCTCTTTACCCATTTGTCGATCAGTGGATTCTTAGGTTGCTTCCATACTTGGCTACTGTAAACAATGCTGTGATATTGGCTGTGTATTTATCTTTTCAAGTTAGTGTTTTTGTTTTCTTAGGTAAATACTTAGCAGTGGAATTACTAGATCATCTGGTATTTCTCTTTTTAATTTTTTGAGGAACCTCCATACTGTTTTCCAGAGTGGCTGTACCAGTTTGCATTCCCACCAGCAGTGCACAGGGGCTCCCCTTTCCTCCACATTCTTGCTAACACTTGTTATTTCTTGTCTCTCTGATCCTAGACATTCTGACTGGTGTGAAGTGATATCTCATTGTGGTTTTGATTTGCATTCCCCTGATGATGGGTGAGATTGAGCATCCTTTCATGTTTTGTTGGCCATCTGTGTGATTTTTGTTTTTTGTTTTGTTTGTTTTTGGCAGAATGTCTATTCGGGTACTCTGCCCATTTTTAAATCAGATTTTTTGGTGTTTTGGTCTTGAGTTGTGTAAGTTCTCTATGTATTTTGGATACTAATCCCTTATTGGGTATAGCATCTGCAGATATCCTCTCTCATTCTGTAGGTTGCCATGTTATTTAGTTGGTTTCCTTCACTTGCAAAAGCTTTTTATTTTGATGTAGACCCAACAGTTTATTTAGCTTTTGTTTCCCTCATCTGTGGAGATATATCTAGAAAGGTGATGCTAAGGCCAGTGTCCAAGAATACACTGGTGATGTTTTCTTCTAGGAGTTTTATGCTTTAAGGTCTCACATTGAGGTCTTCTTAATCCACTTAGGGTTTATTTTTCTATACATTTGATATGAGAAAGTGGTATAGTTTCTTTAATATGTGACTGTTTGGTTTTCCCCACCGTTTATTGAAGAGTTTGCCTTCAATAAGGCACTGTATATTCTTGCCTCCTTTGTCATAGATCAATTGACCATATCACTGTGGGTTTGTTTCTGGGCTCCCTATCCTTTCTATTGATCTTTGTCTATTTTAGCCGCATACATTTTATAAGTCATGTGAGCTTGGGTTCTCTCGTGATAGTAATCTCAAAAACCCTTCATTAAAATAATAACTTTTTAAATTAAAAAGTATACTCTATTTAGATTTTATATTAGGGCTAAACCCAAGTTAATATATATATATATATATGTGGTAAAAGGAAATTGGTGCCATCCAAATTTAGATATTTTTATGTTTGCCAACCAGTACTTTTTTTTTAAGATATTATTTATTTATTTGACAGAGAGAGACACAGCAAGACAGGGAACATAAGCACAGGGAGTGGGAGGGGGAAAAGGGAGAAGCAGGCTTCCTGCCAAGCAGGGAGTCTGATGTGGGGCTCGATCCCAGGACCCTGGGATCGTGACCTGAGCTGAAGGCAGATGCTTAAACAACTGAGCCACCCAGGCGGCCAACCAGTACATTTAAGTCTGAATCAAATAAAATATTCCAGTTGTAAAATACGTTAAAAACATATGATACAAGCAGTGCAGAGCTAATGTTTTATTTTGTACTTTGTTTTCATGTTTTAAAAGAATTATACTTTATTTACATGTTTCTAAACACCAAATAAGCATTTCTATTAATTTGAAGAATTTAGAAAGTCACTAAAATTTTTCTCAGATTACTGAAATACTATGTTTGATTCAAACCCCAAATTATAATTGGCAAGCAGAAAATTTCAAGATCTTGCTGACATCATTTCCCTTAAAATGTAATATACTTTTGGATGATAAGAGGGGACAAAACATGTCTGATAAATGGCTTAGAATCTATTTTCTCTATTTTTACTATGTTAGAAGGATCCTTGGAGCAGATTTAGATTTTCCAAGTCTAAACTAGTCTATAGAGTTAATCATGGCCCTCTTCTTCTTCTTTTTTTTTTTTTTTTTAATTTTATAAAAGGAATTTGCTGACAGTTCTAAGGTACTTTCCAGGGTTTCTTTTTAGGAAGTAAATGATATAATGAGAATAGAATATTACCATTTACTACCTGAATTTTCTACATACCTTCTTTTCATTTATTTCTTTGAAAGATTTTATTTATTAGAGAGAGAGAGAGAGAATGAAAGAGAGAGTATGAGAGGGGAGAAGGTCAGAGGGAGAAGCAGATTCCCCATGAATCGGAGAGCCCAATGTGGGACTTGATCCCGGGACTCTAGGATCATGACCTGAGCTGAAGGCGGTTTCTTAACCAGCTGAGCCACCCAGGTGCCCATCTTTCCATTTATTTTTAAAATGTCTGTAAATGTGTTTGTTTGCAAATATTGCTGCTGTTCAGCCAAAGGACTTATACAACTTTCATTTGTCTGGCAAGTGTCCAGCGATAACAAGAGTGGTTGATTTTACCAGATAGCCTGATTAATGAGTAATTTCTTTCATTAAGGCCATGGTTCCATGGTACACAGTAAAATAACTTAGAGAACTTAAAAAAAACACACAGGTAGCAAGGCTCTGTGCTGGACAGGCTCTCCAGGTGATAAACACACAGCCAGAGTTGAGCACCGTTGTATTCAAGCCAGAACTCGGTGAGGTTGGGTGGGCTTCTGAGTGGGGAAGAAATAGAAGGAATGAACGTCAGTCATTTCCATCCTTTCCCTAATTACAGTAAGCCAACCCAAGAGAAAAGGAAATCTAAAGATCACTGAGGATCCAGAGGTGAAGTAGCTTTTTTCTTTCTGTCTTTGTAGACATGGAAGGACTTGCCTGAAATGTAAATGGTCCCACAGAAGATGCTCTGATGGATGACAGCGGAACTCCTACAGATAATCTGCAGATAGAGTCACAAGATGGGTGTCATCCTGGTGACGGCAGGGGAAGCATAGTGACACGCTTGCCTTCTGCATCGGATGAAAATGAAAATCAACTGGATGGGGACGGGCAGGAGCGTCTGAGCAGTGCTGCCAGCGCCATGGGCAGACCTGACGTGCTCACCCAGGACAGTCTCAACAATAATGACAACTGCCCCCCCAGCAATGAGGTGGCTGCGTTCGAGAGCTCAGAGAACGCTCCTGGGGAAAGCCCCAGGGATGGGCAGGCCCTCGTGGGAAAGGACAAAAAAGCACCTGGAAAAAGAAGCCCAAGAACCAAAAGAGGCCCAATGAAGAAGATCCCGCAAGGTATTTTTAAAAATTATTTTGTATACTATTCTTTACCTGAAAATAAGCTGTCTTCTCGTCCCATATGCCATACTGTCCTGCATCTTGCTTCACGTCTCTTGATGTACTCTGGAGCCACTTCTCCAGCATGTGGAGATCCAGCCGTGTGGCATGTGACGCGCATGACGGCTTTCCAGTGTCCCCCCACTTGGGTGTGCGTGATTTATTCAGCCGCTTCTTTATGGCGATTCCCAGTAATTTGCCAAAATCAACACGCTGAAATTGAAGTTGTCTGTACATGTTTTCACACAAGGTATTTTAAGTATATATAGTCTTCTTCCTTTATAAATCAGACCATTTTCTACCGGTATCAGCCCTAAAAATTTCCTTCTGTCATCACTGTGGCTTTGATCTCTCATCTGTGAGTTTTTGTGCTGATATAGTTGTTATTTTATTTTACTTTTTATTTGAGAAAGGGAGAGCAGGGGAAGGGCAGAGGAAGAGGGAGAGAGAGAATCTCAAGCAGACTCCACTCTCAGCATGGAGCCCGATGCAGGACTCGATCTCGTCACTTTTTCTTTGTTTTGAGAGAGAGAGAGCATGAGGTGCTGGTACAGTTTTAAATTCTTCACAGGATCTTTCCAACTCACTTAGTAAGTGAATAATAGGTGTTAACATATATTGATAGATATTTTATATCAGTGTTGAATAAGACATCTAGCTTTCATTGTCTGTATCACTTTGGTTACTAACTAATTCAGAGTATTTCTTTTTTCTCTTTCATTTTCTTTTCCTTTTATTGCAGAGTATTTCTCATTTGGTATATAGTTTGGCACTTAAAGTTGGGAGCTATAGACTTTTTTCCCCTGAATCATAGGGCACCCATGGGAAAAAGACCACCTCTGGTTATTTTCCTTCAGGAACATGTGGGTCTGGAGTATTCCGGCACGTCCAAGGCCGGGACTCTGGAGTGTAACACCAGCTTACCTAGGCCAGCAGTCTCTGCGTGAGGCTTAAGAGAACGAAGGGGAGTGTCTCCTCATCTTCTGCTTCTTTGGCTGCTTAGACATATAGTTGATCTCTCCATACCCTGTTTATTTATTTATTTTAAATTTGGAGTTAAAGATGAAAGTTTGTAGTTCATACAGATTTATCCTTCTTTATTCGATAAAGTGACTTGATAACTTGTTAATGTAGTTCATAATTAGGCTTTCCAGTTAACTGATCTTTTCATCTTTGCTTTTCCTTAGTTTGCTTAAAGAAAATTAAAATAAATTTTGAAAAGAGATATGAGAGCCTTTTCTCAAAAGATCTAAGATAAACAGATGATGTATGTAGTGCTATTTGTGCATAAATTGATTTATCCAATGACTATAATTCAAGAGCAATTTGACTATGCCTCTCTAATGTGTTCTTTTGATGTTTTGAGGAACTGAGACCCAGTTGCATATGTACATGGACCAGTCGTAGCTCCTTTTATTCCTTCCTCCCATGGCCTTGTTTCATTTTCCCTAGGTGGGATTATATTATTTGAAGTTTTTCTATATTTATTATCTAGTGAGCAGGTATGTGTAGAATTACTATCCCCTAATGCATTTGAAATATGTGATTTCTAAAACTTAGGGATAGGCTTTATATAGATTAGCTTTTCAATTCTATATCTTAAATAAAATGATAACGTGTGAGAAAACTGAATTAGGAATTGCAGAACCTATGTTCAACTCTTACTTGTGGTTTTGGTAACTTGGTGAGCCTTAACCATTCTGTACTTCAGTTTTCTAGACTGTATAATGATGGTGATGTTCATCCAAATATGTCTATAAAATTCCTTTCTGAGGTATGAATTCCTTAGATTCCTGAACAGAGATGGAATGGTCTAAACTTGGTTAAAACTTGGTGATTCACCTCTGTATCTATATAGGTTCTTTTTTTTTTATTTGTAAGAGGTACATTTTTATTTGTACTTCGAGTTTTATTGTTAAATTAAAAGAAGAAAAGTGTGGGTGGGCAGAAGAATTTTAAGCTGGGTAGAAGGATTCCCAGGAGAGCAGAATTACTTCTTTCTGGACCTGGAAGGACTTGGAATGGGAAGCTTTAGGATGGCCTAGGAGCTCTTTGCACTGTACCCTGAGAGACGGCTAAAGCCTGTCCTCAGTACACACCCCATCACCAGGTCTGAGTGATCGAATCTCCCTGAGATCACTCTGGCTAGTCTTATTTCTCTCCATCTCCACTGCCACAGTTCAGTGTCATCATCTTCAGCTGGAGGAAAGCTGCCTAAAGATGTCTCCATCTTGCCGCTCCCGAATCCATTCCCTGTGTCCAAACGAACAGCACAGAGAGTCCGTACATAGGTGTCTAGACGTGGGCGTGGTAGCTCTTTCATTACTGTGAAATTCTAAGATCCTAAGTAAATGAAGTTCCAAAATTTAACAGGTGGGTACTTTTCTAATAATGGAATAGCTTTTCAAATGTGAAATGATATATAAAGTGTAATACTCAATTCCAGCCCAGAAATAAGTTTCTTATAGATAGGTGCTCTCTCAACACTTTTTAAAAATATGTATTAAGGTGAATTTTTTTTTGAAGGTTTTATTTATTTATTTGACAAAGAGAGATCACGAGTAGGCAGAGAGGCAGGCAGAGAGAGAGGGGGAAGCAGGCTCCCCACTGAGCAGGGAGCCCGAAGCGGGGCTCGATCCCAGGACCCTGAGACCATGACCCGAGTTGAAGGTAGAGGCTCAACCCACTGAGCCACCTGGGTGCCCTTATTAAGGTGAATTTATTTACTCTTATGCCTCTTTACCTAGTTTAATTTGTAATAATTTTTTGTATATCCAAAAGCTAGTGCTGGAAAAAGAAGTAGAGGAATAGTATTAGGAGACCTGTCATATTTACAGGCTTTCTGGAGGCAGTACTTCTCTAAACCTGCTAAAACCTTGAACTCAGCCTCACAAAAGTCCAGTTGTCATTATTATAAGACTTTGTTTCCTGTAGAGAGTTGAATCCCTGTAATATAGTCAGCTAAGCAGGGTTTCAAGCTGCATTACATCAGGTTTTCACTATAGTTGAATCTGTCATAGCTTTAAGTAAATATCCTAAAAAGGAATGAAAATTAGCCTATATATTTTTAACATCTTGGGCTCCTGGATGGCTCAGTCAGTTAAGCATCTGACACTTGATTTTGGCACAGGTCATGATCTCAGGCTCTTGAGATCGAGCCCTGTGTCGGGCTCCCCACTGGGTGTGGAGCGGGCTGGAGATTCTTTCTCACCCACTCCCTTGGCCTTCCCTCTCCCCCACCAATATTTTTAAGAGCTTTATTGAGATATTCACATACCATATACTTCACCTACTTAATATGTATAATTCACTGATTTTTAGTACATTCCCAGAGCTGTATAATCATTACCACAGTCAATTTTAGACCGTTCTCATTATTCATCATACAAAGAAACCCATACCTATTAGTGGTCACACCCCGTTTTCCACTGAGCCATGCCAGCCCTAGGCAACCACTAATCCACTTTCTTTCTTTATAGATTTGTCTCCTCAGGATATTTCACATAAATGGAATCATACAATATATGGTCTTTTACGACCGACTCCTTTCACTTAGTGTCATGTTTTTAAAATCCATCCATGTTGTACCCACACATATCAGTACATTTTTCTTTTTATTATCTGTTAACATAACACTGCAATAACTATATCTCATTTCATTTATCTGTTTGTCTGCTAATGGGCATTTGGACTGTTTCCTCTGATAGCATACAGGTTTTCATATGGACATAGATTTTCTCTTTTTTGGTTATGCATGCATAGGAGTAGAATTGCTGCATCATAATCGATACTTCCTTAAACTTCTGGGGACCTGCTAAACTACCTTCCAAAGTGGCTATACCAGCAATATATGGGGGTATAATTTTTCCACATCTTCACCAATACTTGTTAATATCTGATCCTTTGATTTTAGCTACAGTTTCTTTTTTTTTTTTTTTAAAGGTTTTATTTATTTATTTGACAGAGAGAGAGGTCACAAGTAGGCAGAGAGTCAGGCAGAGAGAGAGGGGGAAGCAGGCTCTCCACTCAGCAGGGATGCTGAGGCGGATACGGGGCTCCATCCCAGGACCCTGAGATCATGACCTGTGCTGAAGCGGCTTAATCCACTGAGCCACCCAGGTGCCCCTAGCTACAGTTTCTTTTATTCAGATGTAACTTACATGCCCTGAAATTCACCTTCATGAAGTGTACAACTTTCTGGTTCTAGTATATTCACATTGTTATACAACCATCACTAGTATCTAATTCTAGAACATTATATCCTCTACGGAAATCTTGTATCGGTTAGCAGTCTCTCCCCGTTTCCATGTCTCCCCCTCCCCCACACTCCGAGCCCCTGGCAACCATTAACCCATAAATTTTGTGTGGCTGTAAAAGGCAAGTTCAGATTAAGTGTTTGATGGTTGCCATAGAACATACTTTATTTACTCAGTCACCCTGTATCTAAGCATTTAACAAAACAGTTCAACAAATGGCAGGAAGCCAGAGATAGGCAGCCCATGGAAATTGAGAAAGGAAGAACTTCCAGATTGACTTGCTGCTCATATTCAATGCCCTGACTTGTTCCACTGGCGGCCTCCAGCTCGGCAGGGACAGGGAGGGCGTGAAAGCTAGAGAAAAACAAATCTTGGGAACGCATCTGTGGTTGGAGTCAGGCTTGCACAGTGGAAAGAGCAAAGACTTTGGCTCTGCCTATTCCCGGCCATGTGACCTTAGGAAAGTAACTCATTTCTCTGAGCCTGTTCCTTTATCTGTAGGACGGCTGATCCTAGGCCACTTCTGAAAGATTGTCCTTAGAATGAGTGATCCTGTAGATAAAGCACTTTGTCAAGTACCTAGCCGAAGACAGGTGCTTCTAAATGGTACCCATAGTCTTTGAGTGTGTCACGGGATGATTTTTGAGTGGCGTGACCAGGAGCAGCCTTTGACGAAATTAAGAAATTGGTTTCATTTAAGTCCTTCTCACCTCTTTTGTCAATATCTTTCTTATCTCCTGAGATCTTTTTAATACTCTCTTTTCAGGCTTACGTGTCCCTGCCTTGGTCCCCTAAGGTATATTCTGAAAAACCTATTTCCAGTGTCTCCCTAGCTTAATGTTAGGTATCATGCCCCTGCTGGCAGCTTAAGTGACGTCTAAAGTAATAACTGCTAACCATAAAAATAACTGATAATGCAAAGGCCAGATTTGAGTTTTACCCATCTGGCTTCAACCGTAGTAGAACCTCTAGAGTTGGCCCCCAAACCTGAATGCCTAGTGGAGGCAGCTGAGTAATGTCTATGTGCTGTAGTTGAGCCAGGAATGAGATCCTGGGACTAATGAGGACTTTGATAGGAAAGGACCATGCATACCTACCTAAGAGAATCCGAATTAAAAACTGGAAAAGCCTGGCTAAACCCATCTAAGATTGATAGATTCTGGTATTGATATTTGGGGATTGTAACCCATTTTGTTCATTAGGTAGGTAAGTGAGCAATTTAACTCTCTTACAGACTATACAGTTAAACTTTGAAGATTCTGAAGTCCTGGTTTACCTAATCTCCACTCCAGCCCCTTTAAACTAAAATTTCTTTGGAAAGTGACCTGCAGAAACAGTAACCCCTCTTTTAATCTTCCCTCAGTGAGGGATTGATCAAAGAAGACAGATCATATCTCCTCTGAAAGGTAGCTGTTTCCTAGGTAACAGTAGAATAAAAGTGTTCCTGATTTACATAGAGTCAAATAATTGTAGGCTCAGAAGGGACTTGAAGATTCCTAGCCAAAATTCCCTTTATTTAAAAAAAAAAGCCCCAATATTAAAATTGTATTAGTTTTCTATTGCTGCCATAACAAATTGCCATAACCTTGGTGGCTGAAAACTGACAAAAATTTATTACTGTACAGTTCGATAGGTCGGGAGTCTGACACAGGGTCTCAAGGTGTCAGCATTCTTTTCCCGAGGTTCCAGAGAAAATTCAGCTTCCTTGCCTTTCCATCTTCTAGAGGCCACCAGCTGGGGTTGCCCTTCCTACATTATCAAAGCCAAAGATTTCCAATTTCCGGCCAAGTCCCTCCACGTTTAAAGACCTTTGTGATTACACTGGGCCCACTCAGATAATTTAGGATAATCTCCCTTTTTTAAGGTCAGCTAAGTACCTAACAACCTTAATCTCATCTGCAGCCTAATTCCCCTTTGTGATGTAATGTAACGTATTTATGGGGATTAGAACATGGATTCTATTCACCACAGAAACATTTTTTAAAAGAGATTTGATTTATCTATTTGACAGAGAGAGACACACAGAGAGAGGGAACACAAGCTGGGGGAGTGAGAGAGGGAGAAGCAGGCTTCCTGATGAGCAGGGAACCCGATGTGGGGCTTGATTCCAGGACCCTGGATCATGACCTGAGCGGAAGGCAGATGCTTAAACACTGAGCCACCCAGGCGCCCAAAAACCATTTTTTAAAACTACTTATTTTTATTTGTTTAAGAGAGTGAGTGAGGATCCCTGGGCGGTGGGGTTGGGGCAGAGAGAAGAGAAGCAGCCTCCCCACTGGGCAGGGAGTAGACATGGGGCTTGATCCCAGGATCCTGAGACCAGGACCTGAGCAGAAACCAAGAGTCGGAGACTTACCTGACTGAGCCACCCAGGCACCCCTGCCACAAAAATACCTTAAGACAAACTAGGGGTTGAATTTACATCACAGAAGAACTCTTCCCCTCATAAATTTTTTTTACATTATTTCGTATAACCATACAGGGTTGCTTAGCCAACAGACATTTACTGAGCACTGTGTGTATGCCAGGCACTGTTGGTAAACCTGCCTTGGAGTTTTGGGCTTGACTATGGAAGCCAAGTGACCAACACGTTCAGTCTAGCAGGATGGGAGGCATGGGTGGTACTAGGTAAGCACATCACTGTGGAGATGGTGTTCTAGAAGGGCTGTGGGAGCCTTCCTGGAGGAGCTGATGAGATCGGACATCGCAGCTGAGACAGGGTCAAATGCGTGCCAGTTACGGGAAGGAGATGGGGAGAGAGAGCAAAGGCAGGACGTTAGAGGTGGCACAGCACAGACTGAAGCCCAGAGGATTCTGAGAGGGAAGCATCCCATGTTTCAGCGACTGTCGATACTTAGTTTGTCTGGAGCAGAGTAGAAGGGAAGAATGAATCTAGGGGAATAATAGAAAGTAGAACGGTGGAGACATTGGAGCTTGAAAGATCAACAAGGCCCAGGTTATAAAGGGTTATTGTTTGTAATAACCAGTTCGGGCCTTCCCAGCAGGTTTGAACAGCAGCGATGTGCTAGGACTTGCAGTTTTTAGAAAGATCACTCACCTGGCAGTGTGGAGATAGAATAGTGTTAGAATAGTGCAAGATTAGAGACAGTGTAGCTGGTTAGGGCTTTTGTAATAATCTAAGTGGGGGCACTGCTGGTGCTCCTTCCTGAGGGATTAGCTGTGGGGCTGGAGAGAAGTGGACTCAGAGTTATTAAGGGGGTGGGATTGACTGGACCGGGTCATGGATCAGGTGTGGGAAGAGTCCAGGATTAGCCCCAGTAGTGTGGTTTAGGCACCAGATGCACGGTGATGCCGCTGACAGAGGGTGGGAGTATAGAGAGACAAGGAGCACGTCTGGGGAGAAGAGGGCAGAAGACAGTGTGGCAGTTTGGGGTAAGGTGTTTGGGGTCCCTTAGACATCCAAGTGGACATGTTGAACAGGGAGTTGGTCTAGAGCTCGGGACTGTGAACTTGGCTAACAATGTCACTTTCAGAAAGCCAGAAAGGATCTTGAAAATGGCCTACTCTAACCACTTTTTATTTTTTTAATTTATTTTTTGATTTATTTTTATTTTTGATTTTATTGATTGGTGTTTACTTACCAGATCACCGGTTTATCATAAAAGGATATGACTCAGGAACAGCCAGAGGAAAGGGATGCATAAGGCAAGGTCTGGGGAAAGAATGGGGGGAGCTTTCCACTCCCTCTCCGGGCGCACTACTCTCCCATGTCCCAGCACTTTCACCAACCCAGAAGCTACACCCCTTAATTTTTATAAATGAGGAGATTCAGGTTTAATCTACGAAGTGCCTCTGCAGGAGACGGGGGGAAAAGGAGGATGTGAACCCAGGGTCTGCTAATGAGCCAGATGTGTTTCCTCTGTACCAGAGTTGCCCTTGTCCTGCTCAACAGTGAGCTTCTCCCAGTAGAATTAATAATAATGATGGCGTTTCACCAACTTTTTTTTTTTTTAAAGATTTTATTTGTTTATTTGTCAGAGAGAGTGAGCACAGGCGGACAGAGAGGCAGGCAGAGGCAGAGGGAGAAGCAGGCTCCCCGCTGAGCAAGGAGCCCAATGTGGGACTCGATCCCAGGACTCTGGGATCATGACCTGAGCCGAAGGCAGCTGCTTAACCAACTGAGCCACCCAGGCGTCCCTCACCAACTTTTCTTAACTTTCTGCTATGTGACTGTTTCCCAGGCAGTAGAAATACAGCGATGACAAGACAGATCTTCCTCTAACCCTCATGAATTCCTCCTAGAGTTTAGGCATTAAGTTAAATAATACAGTTGTTACATGGTGTGTGGAATGGAGAGAGCAGTTTGGAGGATGGTGGGCACAGCTTCAAGTTAGATCTGGGTATTCTAACCAGTAATGAAACAGTCGGAGGTGCCTGGGTGGCTCAGTCGGCAACCATCTGCCTTCCGCTCAGGTCATGATCCCAGGGTCCTGCTCAGCGGGGAGTCTGCTTCTCCCTCTCCCACTCCCTCTGCTTGTGTTCGCTCTCTTGCTGTCTCTGTCTCTGTCAAGTAAATAAATAAAATCTAAAAAAAAAAAAAAAAAAAAGAAAGAAACAGTGGAAAGCTTTTGCAGACAACTCAGGCAGGGGTTGCTAGTTTGGGGGAACATGTCACCTACTTCTTTTTTTTTTTTTTTTAAGATTTTATTCTTTATTTTTGAAAGAGAGAACACAAGTAGGCAGAGCGGCATGCAGAGGGAGAGGGAGAAGCAGGCTCCCTGCTGAGTAGAAAGCCCAGTGTGGAACTTAATCCTGGGACCCTGGGATCCTGACCTGAGCCGAAGGCAGACACTTAACCGACTGAGCCACCCGTGTCACCTACTTCTAAAGATGATCCTAACCTGATAGCTAGAACTGTAGAAATGTGTGCTCTGCTGTCCTCTAGCTCTTCCAACAGACGGTGCCATTTCCAGGAGCATTGGGAATGGGGTTTGTTGCAACTGAAAACATAGGAAGGGACGGCAGAATATAATGAAAAAGCAGAAAGTTGAAGAATTTTGCATAGTCTGTATGTTATCTGTTGCTGCATAACAAATTCTCATAAAACGTAGCAGCTAAAAACAACTAATAATTATTATTCCATGGCTTCTGTGGGTCAGGAAGCTCGTTGTGGCTTAGCTTGGTGCCTCTGGCTAAGTCTCTCATGAGATTTCGGAGAAGCAACTGGCCAGGCCTGCAGGCTTGGACTTAGGCTGGAGAATGTGCTTTCAAGCTTACTCAGATGGTATGTAGCTGGCCTCTGTCCCTCCCTGTGTGGCTTACTTCCCAGTACCTCACTGCCTGCCTTAGACCATGACAGCTGGCTTCCCCCAGGGTAGCAGTCCAAGACAGAGCACCCCAGTCAGAAGCCACATTTTAAGTAAAGTCTACACCCAGGATGGGGCCTGAACTCACAGCCCTGAGATCAGGAGCCACACGCATGCTCCTCTGACTGAGCCGGCCAGATCATCTCAGAAGCCACTCTTCTTCTGCAATATAATTTAAAAAGTGACGTTCTGATGCAGCTGGGTGGCTCAGTCAGTTAAATGTCCAACTCTTAGTTTTGGCTCAGGTCAGGATCTTGGGGTTGTGAGGTCAAGCCCCACTTCCAGCTCCTCTCTTAGCCCAGAGTCTGCTTGAGGATACGCTCTCTCTGCCAGTCAGACAACTTTCTCCTTCTTATCTAGTTATTTTTTGTGATTTCAGTCATGCCCTTGAAGCTATCTAGAAAGAAGGTGAAAATGAAGGGGATTCCATCAGTCCCGCCTTTCACATTCTGTACAGAAACTAGTATTCTTCATGAAGTGTCTATAATGTGATATTTTTATACAAAGATAAATTGAGAAATTTGCACATCCAAAATGTATGTGAGTGTTTCTGTGCAGTTACACATGTATATTGATTCATATGTAATAAAGACTTTTGTCTTTATTTTTCTAAGAATATTTTGTTACTGATTTCACAGAACTCCGCTTAATGGAAGCATAAATTCAGGTAGGATGTTTAGGGACTTGGCTTCTCAGTTTTCTACTGTTTAAGTCAGACTTTCCAAAGGTAAATAATTTTCTGTGTGGTCTCCTTTTGTTTTTTGGGTTTTGTTTTTTTTTTTTTTTTTCACTTCCCAGCTGTTATTTGCTCATAATCCCTACAAAGAGTAGATGTCTTCTTACCTTTATTTATTTAAAATAATACTTTCTAAACACCATTCACAGAGTCAACACTGTACTTAATTAAAAGGGCTTTTTTCTCATTGCTTTGTTGTATTTTTAACAAAGTTGTTACATCCATCTGGCTCTCCAGTTTTGAAAAAAGCATGCAAGTTGGCATTTGAAAAATGTAGTCATCAGATGAAAAGCAGGTAGAGGGTATAGCCATACAATAGAATATTATTTGGCAAAAAAGAATAAAGTGCTGGGGCACCTGGGTGGCTCAGTTGGTTAAGCGTCGGATTCTTGATTTCAGCTCCTGTCATGATCTCAGGGTCCTGAGATCAAGCCCCATGTCCGGCTCTGCGCTGGGCATGGAATCTGCTTAGGATTCTCTCTCTCCCTTTCCCTCTGCCCCTTTCCCCTCCTCCGGCATGCACACTCTCTCTCTAAAAAAAAAAAAAAAGAATAAAGTAGTAACATGTAATACAGCATGAAAACCTTATGCTAAGTGAAAGAAGCCAGTCACAAAAGACTACATGTTATAAGATTCCATTTAATATGAAATGTCCAGAATATGCAATTCCGTAGAGACAGGCCTGGGGACGTTGGGGGAAATAAAGAGCCTGGGTGCTAAGCAGGACAGGTTTTCTTTTTTGGGTAATGAAAACTTTGTAAAATTGATGTGGGTTTGGTTACACAATAGTGAGTCTACTAAAGCCATTGAACTGTATGGTCACTGAAAGTGGGTGAATTGTATTTTATGTGATCTATAGCTCAGTGAAACAGTTTTTAAAACAATCGTGGTCATTTGTTTGGTGATGTGAAGGTACAGTTGGGATTTAGTCGTTTGTCTCTGCAAAATTTAAAGATTACTGGCATAACAGGATGTGACATAACATGATTTTCTTTTGTAAACTGCAATGAATTCAGCATGTTTCTCTTTGTTTTTCTTTTGACTCTTGAAGGTTCTGAGTTGACTCCTGGTTTTCTAAATTTTTCTTTCTCATATAATTCCACTAATGCAAAGAGAATCTCTGATGTCAGTAGCTTTTAAAGAATTACGGAATATTAAGGGGGGAGGGAGGCTTAAAGGAAAATTTAACAATCTGGTTTCCTTTGGGTATTTAGGTTGTCCCTCTTCTTCCACAAATAGGCACTATTTTTAAGTTTTGAATTTTTTTTTAAAAGATTTTATTTATTTATTTGTCAGAGAGAGAGAGAGCGAGCACAGGCAGACCGAGTGGCAGGCAAAGTCAGAGGGAGAAGCAGGCTCCCTGCCGAGCAAGGAGCCCAATGTGGGACTCGATCTCAGGACGCTGGGATCATGACCTGAGCCGAAGGCAGCTGCTTAACCACCTGAGCCACCCAGGCGTCCCTTAAGTTTTGAATTTAAGTGTATACCTTTACATTTGTTAGAGAAATAAAGTATGTGTAACTTCAGTTTAGAAGATCGTGTTTCTTAGAGGCCACATCAAATTTGGTAGTTTTATTTATCCTAGAGAACCAAGGAATATTTTACATTTGGCAGCTGGTGAATTTATTTATTTATTTTTTTAAATCTTTTTTTTTTTTTTAAGATTTTATTTATTTATTTGACACAGAAAGAGAGACAGTGAGAGAGGGAATACAAGCAGGGGAAGCGGGAGAGGGAGAAGCAGGCTTCCCGCGGAGCAGGGAGCCTGATGTGGGGCTCGATCCCAGGACCCTGAGATCATGACCGGAGCTGAAGGCAGAGGCTTAACCCACTGAGCCACCCAGGTGCCCTGGCATCTGGTGAATTCAGTGTACTTGGAACTGAAAAATATGGTAAAATTTGGCCATTCTGAGATTAGCAGTACACTTCTAAAGGAAAAACAATATATTAATAGCATTTAAACTTTGGTGGTGCTTAAAAACAACAACAACAACAACAAAAAGACTTCGGTGCTTGTCTATAGACCTGGATGAAGTCTGAAAAATAGCATAATTAAATGTATGCTTAGGGGAATCTCTTCATATTTTTAGTTTTTAATAAAATGTGTTAAAGTATAAAAAGTCTAAGCAGACTTCTAAGAGGAAAATTGGGAATCCAATCCAGCTAGTTGACATATTACACATAATTTAGAGTCTAAATCCCAGCAGTATTTATGTGTGCTAATTGTGTCTTGGATATGAATTGAAAACAGCCTGGAGCAAATTCTAGAAAGTGGTGGAACTTGAGGGAACAGCTGTGATAGGAAGGGTGCAACTTATGTGCTCATGGCATCACCTGCTTTTACAAGAGTCAGTGGACATGGAGATTGGCCTTTCACAGCCCATGGGAGCACCCTGGGCATGAGTTTGTTACAGTCCACTTGAGTTTCCTGAAATGCTTCTTCAGATCTATTGTGTATTTGTCAAAATCTAAATATTGAGGGGTGCCTGGATGGCTCAGTTGTTAGGCGTCTGCCTTTGACTCAGGTCATGACCCCAGGGCCCTGGGATCATGCCCCTCATCGGGTTCCCTGCTCAAAGGGAAGCCTGCTTCTCCCTCCCCCACTCCCCCTGCTTGTATCCCCTTGCTGTCTCTCTGTGTCAGATAAATAAATAAAATCTTTTAAAAAATCTAAATATTGAGTTCAGGATACTCAGACAGTTTGTATCTAAGTAACTGAGCCTCTTCTATGAGAGGAGAGAAGAAATCATGGTCTTTGCTCAAGGCTGTCTGGCTGGAGGCAACAGCGCGTGAATATGGAGTTAGGCTTGTTGATCTAGACCTCGGAAGGGCTCATTAAAATTTCTGATGAGTAATTAGTGCTCTGCTTCTTTACGAGCTCAGCGAGGCACACAAGCTGGAAAAGGAGCTGCTCCTTCCACTCCGCAGGCGTGTCCTACGTGGCATCTACCTGAGAGGGAAGTAAGAATGTTCTTTTGCAGGTTACGTGGCGCTGGCCTTTGGAGTCTGCGGTGGCACATGGCCACTACAGCCTGGAGAGTGGTGACTTAGCAAATGCGAGGAGTGCGCCTTCAGCCTTGGTTGAGTTCTGCCCCTCCCAGCACTCCCGAAACATTAAGTGATTTTCAAGACGCTGCCTAAAATAAAGTCCCGCAGTCCCATTCCTGTATTGACACTGTAGTCACCTGCCAGTCAGTCAGTCGAGAGACCAGCGCTGCCACTTTCTAGGCCCTGGGTGACTGTCATGTGTTACTGGATGTCATCCTTAGCCATGCATTGATGAGGAGTCGGGTCACCGTCCCTTAGGTCCCCGGGGCAACTTGATGGCGGCCCCAGCTCCCAACCACAGCCCTGAGCGGCTCCCTCTGAAGGCAGAGGAATGTGCCGGGTGGGGCGGTGGTAATTGTGCCGGCATTACATAAGGTGTCCCTTTGACCGCAGGTCAGGTCGCAAGGAAGTTGGCTCATTTTCAGATTTATCTCACTCAAAACACTACGGCCTAACTTGAGGAAAAGGAAGGAATACTTCCCTTTTATCACTTAAATGTGCTTAGCCAGTGATCAGAGAGATTTAAATATGAACACTCTCCTCTCCACCTTTAGGGCTCTCACCAGAACCTTGCAGCAAGGAAATGTGGGAGGAGAAAAGAGCAAAGCACAGAATGTCTGCCATCGAGCTACATAAACCATTATCAAAGATGATTTCTTTTTTAAAGGATGGTTGATTGATGGATTGATTTTAGAGAGACAGTGTGTAGGAGCTGTGGGGAGGGGCAGAAGGAGAGGGAGAGAAGCAGACTCCGGGCTGAGTGGGGAACCTGACCTGGGGGCTCAATCTCATGACCCTGAGATCATCACCAGAGCTGAAACCAAGAGTCCCTGGATCAACCGACTGAGCCACCCAGGCACCCCCTAAAAATTATTTCTGAGCCATCTTCCAAAATTATGGCCAAGGTATGCATCAGCATAAACAAGTCAAGTGGTTTGAGGAATTCAGTTATGTAATGGCTCCAAGAATCATAACATGAAATTATATAAATGAAGGCTTTTTTCCCCTTTTATTATTTTAATATTGCAGTAAAATATGTATAACATAAATTTGCTATTTTAATTGTATAGTTCAGGGCCATTAATTACATTCATAATGTTGTGTAACCATCACCACTGTTTCCAAAATTTTTATCACTCAAGCAGAGACTGTAAGCATTAAGGAATGTCCCTGCGTCCTTCCTCCCCCAGCCCCTGGTAAGCTCAGTTCTGCTTTCTGTCTGTATGAATTCTCCTGTTGTAGATAATTCATCTCAGTAGAGTCATATAATCATTTGCTTTTTTGTGACTGGCTTCTTTCACTTAGCATGATATTTTCAAGCTCACCCATGTCGCAGCATGTGTATACCACATTTTGTATATCCATTCATCTATGATGAATATCCCTTCAACTTCCGGCTGATGTGAATAATGCTGCCGGGCGCCTGGGTGACTCAGTGAGTGGAGTGTCCGACTCTTGATTTCAGCTCAGGTCATAATCTTGCCCTGCACTCAGCAAGGAGTCTGCTTGTCCCTCTCCCTCTGTTTTCCCACCCCCCACTTGTTTGCTCATTCTAGCTCTAGAACAAATAAATAAATAATCTTTTTAGAAATGTGAATAGGGGCGCCTGGGTGGCTCAGGTCATGATCCCAGGGTCCTGTTATCAAGCCCCACATCGGGCTCTCTGCTCGGCAGGGAGTCTGCTTACCTCTGTCTCTCTCTGCCTGCCTCTCTGCCTACTTGTGATCTCTGTCTGTCAAACAAATAAATAAAAAATCTTTAAAAAAATAAATAAAAATGTGAATAATGCTGCTGTGAACATTGGCAGACATATATCTGTTCGAGTGCCTGTATACCTAGAAATATGCCTATTTTAGGTAGATACGTAGAAATGGAACTGCTGGATCGTATGGTAATTCACATTTAATGTTTTGAGGAATTGCCGAGCTGTCCCCCACAGCTGCACCATTTTAAGTTCCTATCAGGGATGCACAGCGTTGGCGGGGGCGGGGAGCAGGTCCAGCTTCTCCACGTCATCACTTACTGTCCATTGTCTGATGATTGCCATTGTCCTGTGTCCATCTCAGCCTATTGATAGGGACGCTGTGGGCTAGAAATGCCAGGGGCCACTTACCTGAGCCTATATTACTTGAGGCGACCCCCACAGACATTTCCCTGACCAGAGCCAATGTTGTGGCTGGACAGGCCTTTGTGGTTCTTATTATGATTACAAGACACACCTCAGTAACAACCATAAGTGAACTTGGAAAAAACAAGGTTTATAATTTACAAGTTCTAGAGGGTACATTGCATGCCCAAGGCCACACAGCAAGATCACCTGTAAGAAAAAGAGGAGAGCAGACTGGGGTTTTGTCTTTATTGGGTCGAGGGTGGAGCGTCTCAGCCTTTGTGGGTGAATTTAAAACAGAAAAGCAGAAAATAAAGCACAGAAAGGGAGAAGGGGTTGGTCACATGGTGAGTTATCTAGGTTGGCCAGGGCTTTTTATGAAAAGGGAAACTACATGGGTGGGGTGGCCTGGCCCTTCCTCTAGTTGTATCGCTGGTAGCATATTTATTCCAGACCAGCACTTACATTATAGTCAAAAAACAAATGGTCAGGCTTACGCTATAGCTATAATAATGGGTATAAACTGGTATCTCATTGTAGTATATAAACTGGTATCTCATTGTAGATTTGATGTGCATTTCCCTAATGGCTGGTGATGTTCAGGATCTTCTCATGTGCTTATTGGCCATTTTTATATCTTCTTTAGTGATATGTCAGTTCAGGCCCTTTGCTCATTTTTGAGTTGGGTTCTTTGTTTCATTATTGTTCAGTTATAGGAGTTCTTTATGTATTCTAGATATTAATCCCTTATCAGATTTATGATTAGAAGATATTTTCTTCCATTCTATGGATTGTCTTTTCACTTACATCATAGTGTCCTATGATGCAGAATATTTTTAATTTAGATAAAGTCCGCCTTAACTAGTTTTTTTCTTTTATTTGCTATGCTTTTCATGCTGTTTCTAAGAAATCATTGGCAAATCCAATGTGAAGAAGATAACCCCCCATTGTTTTCTTCTAAGAGTTTTATAGTTTTAGCTCTTTGATCCCTTTTTTTTTTTTTTTTTGAGAGAGAGAGAGAGCACACAAGTGTGAGTGGGGAGAGGGTCCGAAGGAGAGAGAATATTAAACAGGCTCCATGATCAGTGTGGAGCCTGTGATGCAAGGCTCAATCTCACAACCCTGAGATCATGACCTGAGCCGAAATCAAGTTGGTTCCTTAACCAACTGAGCCACTCAGGCACCCTGTCTTTGATCCATTTTGAGTTCCTTTTTGTACATGGTATATATAAGGTAAGGGTCAACTTCATTCTTTTACATGAAGATATCCAGTTACCCCAACACTGTTTGTTGAAAACAATGTCCAGGGACACCTGGGTGGCTCGGTCAGTTAAGTGTCTGCCTTCAGCTCAGGTCATGATCCCAAGGTACTGGGATCGGGTCCTGCATGGGGCTTCTTGCTCAGTGGGGAGCCTGCTTCTCTCTCTGCCTTGCTCCTCTTGCTTGTGCTCTCTCTGAAAAATAAATAAAATATTTTTTAAAAATAAAAGAACTGTCCTTTTTACCTTGAATGGCCATAGCATCCTGGTCAAAAATGAATTAACTGTGGATATGAGCGTTTTTTCTTGGGTTTTCAATTCTGTACCATTGGTCTGTGTGTAATAGGTCTATTCTTATGCCGGTACCACAATGTGTTTTTATTGTAACTTTAAAGTAAGTTTTGAAATCTGGAAGTATGTCCTTGAATTTTGTTCTTTTTCAAAATGGTTTTGGCTATTCTGGGTCCCTTGAAATTTCATATGAATTTTAGGATTGAGTTCTTCTATTTTAGCAGAAAACACTATTGGGATTTTGATTGGGATTGCACGGAATCTGCGGATTGTTTGGGTGGAATTGTCATCTTAACAACATTAAGTCTTACAGTCCATGAACAGGGAGTGTCTCTCCATTATTTTTATCTTCTTTAATTTCTTTCAGTTTTGTAGTTCTTAGTGTACAAGTCTTGCTTCCCCATGGCTAGATTTATTCCTAGGTATTTTATTCTTCTTGATGCTATTGCAAATGGAATTATTTTCTTAATTTCCTCTTCCAGTTGTTCATTGCTAGTGTATAAAAATACAACTGATTTTTGCATATTGGTTTTTTATGCTGCAACTTTGTTGAATTGATTTATTCGATCTAAAAATTCTTTATCTGCAGATTCTTGAGGGTTTTCTAAAGATTTTAGTTATTTATTTGACAGACAGAGTTCACAAGTGGGCAGAGAAGCAGGCAGAGAGAGAGGAGGAAGCAGGCTCCCACTGAGCAAGACAGCCCGATATGGGGCTTGATACCAGGACCCTGGGATCATGACCCGAGCCGAAGGCAGAGGCTTTAACCCACTGAGCCACCCAGGCGCCCCTCTTGAGGGTTTTCTAGATGTGAGATCATGTCATTTGCAAATAGAGATAGTTTTACTTCTTCCTTTACACCTTGGATGCCTTTTATTCCTTTTTGTTCCTCTATTACTCTGGCGAAAACTTACAGTATTACATTGAATTGACATGGCAAAGGTGGTCATCCTTGTCTTATTCCTGATGTTAGGGGAAAAACCCCCAGTCTTTCACTTGAATATGATGTTTGTTGTGGGTTTTTCCCATATAGCCTTTATTTTATTGAGGAAGTTCATCTGTAATTTCTTTTTTTCTTAAGATGATGATGATGATGATGGTGATGATTTTTACTTGGCAGAGACAGAGACAGTGAGAGAGGGAACACAAGCAGGGAGAATGGGAGAGGGAGAAGCAGACTCCCTGCTGAGAAGGGAGCCTGATGTGGGGCTCGATCCCAGGACCCTGGGATCATGACCTGAGCTGAAGGCAGACGCTTAACTGACTGAGCCACCCAGGTGCCCCTTCATCTACAATTTCTAATACCCACTTTATAATGCTGCTGTGAGAATCAAGTGTATATGGGCTTATAGTATACTCCATGAGAGGCACTAACATTTGGTCAACTTTTTTCCCAGAAGTATTTGAGTAACTGCTCTGCATCAGCACTGTGCTCAGGGCTGAGGTCACGGCGCTGTAGTGTACGCCTGCCCCATGCGCACCTGCCTCACGTGCCCCTGGCTCTCTAAAAGCTGACAGCACAGACAGAGGGAACAGCGTGAACAGAGCAGCTTGTTCTCTTAAAACCACACAAGCCTGCATGTAAGATAGCCTCCTTATACTCTGAGTTGGAGTGTGTAGAATTTAAAATGTATTAGGCCTTTAAATAACCCTTCTCCTGTCCCGAAATATCCCCAGCTTAGCTTACGTCGTCACTGTGAACATTTTATCCTAAGCATCATCACTGCTGCGACCTTTACCGCAGCCTCCATGTCTTCTGCGTAGCATGCTGCTAATTCCCATTTTGTCCCTGAGAAGTTTTCACTCTCCTGAGTAATTACCACCTAAGGTACCAAGTGTGAGGTCGTGCCTTTACCGAAGCTCATCGTTCTCCATGTCACACATGGGTGTATTTACAGATGACAGACCGATAGTAGATTAAGTAATGGAGAAGAATGTGAATAACGTCAGGGGACATTCCTAATGTTTTCGGGTGAAGGATACTGCTGCATTCTCCCACAATATGTCTCTTAACCACTACCAGAGACAGATTCCAAGTTGAATAAAAAAAAATCACGTGTCAAAAAACAAATACCATATGATTTCACTCATACATGGAATTTCAGAAACAAAGCAAATGAACAAAGAGAAAAAAAGGAGCAAACAGAAAAATAGACTCTTGGGGCACCTGGGTGGCTCAGTCGTTAAGCATCTGCCTTTGGTTCAGGTCATAGTCCCAGGGTCCTAGGATCAAACCCTGCATCAGGCTGCCTGCTCAGTGGGAAGCCTGCTTCTCCCTCTCCCACTCTCCCTGTTTGTGTTCCCTCTCTCGCTGTGTCTCTCTCTGTGTCAAATAAATAAATAAATAAATCTTTTAAAAAAAGGAGACTCTTAATTATAGAGAACAAAGTGGTAGTCAGCACAGGGGAGGGTTTGGGGGGCTGGGGGAAATAGGTGAAGGAGATTAGGAATACACTTAATCTTGATGAACACTGAGTAATGTAGTGAGTTGCTGAATCACTATATTGTACACTTGAAACTAACATGACACTGTATGTTAATTATACTGGAATTAAAATAAATAAAAAAAATTGTGTGTCAAGGGGCATCAGGGTGGCTCAGTCCGTTCTGTGTCTGACTCTTGATTTCGGCTCAGGTCTTGATCTTAGGGTTGTGAGATCAAGCGCCACGCTTGGCTCTGGGCTGGGCATGGACCCCGCTTGGGATTCTCTCTTCCCCTCTCCCTCCAAACTTCCCTCACTCCCACTCACACTCTCTCTCTGAAAAAAAAAGTGTCAAAATGGACAGAATTCAGGTGGTATGATGCATTGAATAAAATCAATCAAGGCAATTCATTTCTGAAAGAAGGTAGTTACAAATAATTTTTAAAAATAAAACCTCAAGGGGCGTTTGGGTGGCTCAGTGGGTTGGGCCTCTGCCTTCGGCTCAGGTCATGATCTCAGGGTTGGGCTCTCTGCTCAGCAGGGAGCCTGCTTCCCCGCCCCCGCCCCCCCCCCCCCAGCCTCTCTGCCTACTTGTGATCTCTCTCTCTCTGTCAAATAAATAAATAAAATCTTAAAAAAAAAATAAAACCTCAATAGGTGCAAGTAAACACTGATGTTGATTAGAGCTTGGTGAAGTTGACAGGTGTTAACTTAGGGGCCTACGAATTTGTCACATCTGCATATAAATAGTATCACCAAATTGCTTAATGTGGAGTTCTAACTATAACTCATTTGACTTTCACAGATGAAAGTAAATAGAATGTTATGTTCCTGTATAGATTCATATCTGGGGAAAAAAAAGTTTCAATTAAATTAAATAAGGCTTTGTAGCAAAGATGAAATTACATGTTGTACAGTGTATATTTTTATTTGGCTTTCCTTCTTAACTCTAAATGTCTTTACCAGAAAATTTTTATGTATCAGAAGGAATTTTTGTACTAATTGTGATGTATTATTACACACAAAAAAACTTTTGTAAGTTCATGTGACATCAAAATTATTTTGAAATCCAACATGTTTACTACATTATCCCATTATCTCTGAACCTGCAGTGTTTCTGCCAAAAAATCCACAAATACCTTTCAAGGAGGTCCCTGGTCTGTGAAGGATTTTTTTTCTTTTTGTGTCTTCTTAAAAATTACTGTCATTTTGTATTTTATAACAGTTTATCAGTGTTATTACAGGAGCACTGGGAGCTGGAAACCTCCCCCTGAGACTTTTATTTTAGTAACCTCTATGCCCAATATGGGGCTCAAACTCATGACCCCGAGATCAGGAGTTGCATACTCTTCTGACTGAGCTTAGCCAGGCACCCCTTCTTGCTGTTTTAAAAATACTCTGTTTCTTTGATTTTAGATAGTTTTATTAGAACGTGTCTTAGAGAAGATCTTTTTTGGTTGGTACTTTTGGGGAACCTATAAGCTTCATGAACTTTGATGTCCAAATCTTTCTCCATATTTGGAGATTTCTTAGTCATTATTTCTTTAAGTTACTTTTCTTCCCCTTTTCCCTGTCTTCTCCTTCTGGGACTCCAGTAATGAATAGATTGTTTCTCTTCATGGTACCGCACAATTCAGGTAAGTTTTCTTCATTCTTTTTTTTTTTTTTTTAAAGAATTCCTGTGTGTGTGTGTTTTTTTTTTAAAGGTTTTATTTATTTATTTGACAGAGAGAGATCACAAGTAGGCAGAGAGGCAGGCAGGGGGGTGGGGGAAGCAGGCTCCCTGCTGAGCAGAAAGCCTAATGTGGGGCTCGATCCCAGGACCCTGAGATCACGACCTGAGCCGAAGGCAGAGGCTTTAACCCACTGAGCCACCCAGGCACCCCTCTTCATTCTTTTTGATTCTTTTTTCTTTTTGCTCTTTTGACCAGATAATTTCAAATGACATATCTTTTTTTTTTTTTAATTTTAATCATTTATTTGTCAGAGAGAGAGCTTAAGCAGGGGGAGCAGCAGGCAGAGGGAGAAGCAGGCTCCCCACTGAGCAAGGACCCTGATGTGGGATGCCATCCTAGAACCCCAGGATCATGACCCAAGCCAAAGACAGACACTTAACCAACTGAGCCACCCAGGCCTACCTCAAATGAAGTATCTTTAAGTTCACTGATTCCTTCTTGTGCTTGGTTGAGTCTGCTGTTGGTGCTCTCTGCTGAATTTCTCATTTTAGTGTACTCAACTCTATTCAGCTTTTTTTTTTTTTTTAAAGATTTTATTTATTTATTTGTCAGAGAGAGAGAGAGAGCGAGCACAGGCAGAGTGGCAGAGGGAGAAGCAGGCTCCCCGCGGAGCAAGGAGCCCGATGTGGGACTCGATCCCAGGACGCTGGGATCATGACCTGAGCCGAAGGCAGCCGCCCAACCAACTGAGCCACCCAGGCGTCCCTCTATTCAGCTTTTCAACTCAATGTATTCAGTGTATTTCTGTTTGATTTTTTATGATGGTTTCTATTTCTTTGTTGAAGTTCTCATTTTGTTCCTACATTATTTTCCCAATTTTGTTTGTCTATCTGTGTTTTCTTATTGTTCACTAAATTTCTTTAAGAAGAGTATTCTGGGGTGTCTGGGTGGCTCAGTGTGTTGGGCCTCTGCCTTCGGCTCGGGTCATGATCTCAGGGGTCCTGGGATCGAGTCCCGCGTCGGGCTCTCTGCTCTGCGGGGAGCCTGCTTCCTCCTCTCTCTCTCTGCCTGCCTCTCTGCCTACTTGTGATCTCTGTCTGTCAAATAAATTAAAAAAAAAATTTAAGAAGAGTGATCTGAATTCCTTGTCAAGTGGTTCATAGATTCTCCAGTTTTATAGGGCCTTTTATTGAGTCTTTATTAGTTTCCTCTAATGGTGTCATGTTTCTTGATTATTTATGATCCTTGTGGACTTGTATTAGTGTCTGCACACCTAAAGAACCAGTCTTTACAGAGTGGCTTCAACAGGGAAATCCTTCACTAGTCAGCCTGTCTGGAGATTCTGGGTGGGCCCATTGGTGATGACCATGGGTAGGCTTAGTGCTGGAGTCCTCAGGTGGGCAAATCTAGTGCCTGGGTCAGCAGGTGGACAGGCCTAGAGCTTTGGTGCACAGGGGTCAGCCTGCTGTTTGGATCTACTGGGGTGGGCCTGCTGCTGAGTCCATGAAGGTAGGCCTTAGATCCTGGGTCCTTGGGGATGGGTGAGGTACCAGGGACCACTAGGGTGGTGGGCCTAACAGCTTAGTGCATGAGAGCCAGCCTGGCTCTGATGTTGGCTGAAAGCCTGTATCCATAGGACCCAGCCTGGAACCTGAGTCAAGTTTATGGTTGCTTGGGACTGGGATGATCCTGGAGCCTGGGTCCATGGGAGCTGGTCTAGAGGCTGGGGTCATCGTGGCCAGCCTGGTTACATTTCTTAAATCACTGTGGAGACTGAATGTTTGAGATGGTCAGATTTAGGAGGAATCTGAGGTCTCATCTGGCCAATCCCTTCATTTTAAAGATGAGGAACAACAGTATAGAAAATAAAATGTGTAATCCAAGGTCACTTGGAAAAATAATGACAGAACTGATGTCTCCTGGTCTATTCCAGTGGTTTTTTATTTATACTACTCTGTCCCATCAAGGAATAGTATCTTAAGAGGTAAGTTTTGTAATTAAGTTGTCTCTGAAGCTCATGAGCTTCAACTCCAATAAATAATCCTTTTGTGGTATGAGTCTTTCAAGTTTCCCTGACCTCTTAACCCATTTGGAATGACCCATGTGAGCCTAGTTCATATTTTCTGTTCCCTCCCTATACTCGGCGATGAAACGACTATATTCTTTTTGTTTATATTGGCCTTCCATTGCTCTTGGGATCTTTGGACTTGTGTATATGCTTTTCAAACTTTTGTTGGTTTTGTTCAATGACTAATATTCTTCTTTTTGTTACAGTTTCTTTTGTTGGCTCCATAATTTTATGTACCAGTGCATCACATGTTTATAAATTATATGTATCTGTAATATTAATTATTAAAGTAACTTGAAAATGGATCTAGCAAGAACCATGGCCATTATGGATCTACACTGTCTAACAGATAATCACAATCCGTGTTTCCAGTTCCATTATTTGGAACCCTGTTCTGGCCTCCTTTAGATAAGAAAGTCATAAGGTCTGTCATTTTTCTTTATGTTTGAGAATCTTGTCCTTTGGTAATATTCTACAAGGGTTTTCTTTAACTCCCCTTTGCTGAAAATGACCATTACATAATTCCTACATGTTTTCAAGGAAGAAGCATGGAGTACTATTAGATAACTATGTGGGAAGAATCTAATCAAGAGAAGTGTAGAATTTGGGAGGCTGGCTTTATCACAGTCTATATGAGATTAAACGTCTTGGACATAGTAGTGTGGCTGGGGAAAAGAGAAGGAAACAGTAATTCTCTTAGTTTCTTTGTAGTTCTCTATGGAAAGCTTCTCTTCCCATACTGGCACTACTACCATTTGGTTAGAAAAGTAGATAGCAGAAGAATAATCCATGTTTTCAAAAATACTCTCCCTGCAAAATGGCAGGCCATCCCTAAGCCCTGTATTTCCAGATCCCAAATGATACGAAATTCATAGAAGGGAATTTTTTAAAATATAAGGAATCACCATAGGTGATTGATTTTAGAAATCACAGCACTTGGAGTTTTCGTGCTGAAGACACTGCTGGTTACAGTTACAATAACCGTAGCCCATAAGTGAATCCCTGTGGATGCAGGAGTTCCGACCTAATGAAGATGAAACCTTTCAGCCATCACTGTGATATTATCCAGCATCCTACAGGCTCTCTACAGTGTTCAGAGGACAGTAAGTTTACTGTAGGCCCCATTTCTGTTATCCAGAAATGCATGGATTTTGTTAGGGTAAAACATAAACAGGCATAGATGGGAAAAAAATATCCTGTTAGAATCTGTAGTCGCTCAAGTTGCAGAATGTTTTACTAGGGAGATGAAGAGCTGACCTCCTGGCTAGAGCAGTGGCTTTCTTTAGAAGGCAGTAAAGACAGTTCCGGGCCCACTCCAGAGAGCTCGCAGGAGGCATCCTCAAACGTGGGACATATGCTGCCTTACTGAGAAAGGGCCGTTCTGAGGCTGATCCCCTAAATGGATGTACAGATGCAGACAGTCTGTTCAAGGTGAATATGCAATTAGAGCAGATGCTGAGATTTCCACGAAGGGTGAAGTTCAAACATGTAGTGATTAAATTTTCAAAATTTGGTACATCACATCAGGAGCTCCAGGCCAAGCATTTATTCATGGATTATTTATTTATTTATTGGCGTTTGTGTTAGTTCGCTTCTTATTACGAAAAAATTTTCCATGGCCATTAGCTCTGGCATCTGAATTCCTGCTACTCTCTTGGGATCCAGAAGTAGTGCTACAGTTATCAGACCAGAGTTTAAAGAGAAGGGTTTAACTTCTTTAGCTGTTTTAGAGGATAAGTGCATTTACCTTGCTGTTTAATTGTATTTTGAGCAAGCCAGGACTTTCAATTACAGCTAATTCATTTTTTCCTTTGTTGACTCAATTTGTGGGCAAGTTTTAACCTGCGTACTTTCCATTGGATCTCTTTTTATTAATACTCTTAATTAAAATTCTGCAAAAATGGTTCACGTGTGTGCTAACAGAAGCAGTCAGATGACGGCACAGTTTAATGAGGACAAAAATCTGTGGTTCTGGGCTTCTTCCCCCCCATATGATTAGCTTTATTTGCAAATTTTTTGCATATTTTTATGTTTTATGTTTTTTATGTTTTTATGCAATTTTATGTTAACAGACAGAATTATTTTAAGGTATTCTGTCAGGATGATACTTCATCCTAATGTAGGCATTTTATTTACTTCTTAAAGGACTTTCTTCAGGAGATGCCACAGCTTTGATGCAAGAAAATACACTCAGTGCGTCCATACCCGCTGTGAGTGATGAAGAGTCTGCGGAAGTAAACGCTAACGATCAACCCGAGGCCCCGAAGCAAGTTCTTCAGTATCTGTTCGCACTTATACGAGGGGAGGTTGAGCAGTTGGATTCCAGGGCACTCCCCCTCTGCCTTCACCAGGTACTTCCAACAAACCCTCCACGGCCCGCCTCCCCACAGTCCTGGGCCCGGGGTTTGGAATCATTGAAAAGACAGTTCTCTGTACTTGATTCTGCCTTACCTGTCACTGGAGAGCCCAGGATGTGATCCTGGGTCAGTGGCTGGTGGGAAATTTAGCATATGGCTACTGGTGGCCACACATTGGCCTTCAGTAATCCATTTGTAGTTCAGACAATCACTGACTTGCTTTATGTAGTGAATATGCTGTGTACAAGTTAAGAATCGGTGCAGCAAGCACTTAGTAAGTACCACCCAGATGCCAAAAACTCTGCTAGACGCTGGGGAAACAAAGATTACGTAACAGAGCATGTGTGTAGGAGAGCCACTGCGGAATAGGAAAAACCCTTGTAGAGATAAATAATGGGAGAAGTCTGTACTAAGTGTGGACAGATATTTAAGGTTCAGCAAAAGCATAGAATGTGTGATTAGCTCTGTTCTGTGGGCATCAGGGGAAAAAAGGATGACTCTTGAGCTGGGTTTTGCGGGGTGTGTAGGCGCTTACTAGATGAACGGAGTGAGCTGGTGCGGGTGGAGAGATCAGCCCCCGCGAAGGCATGGCTGAGATGGTGTTGGAGATTAAGATGGGGAAGAGGTGGGAATTGACATTGGATGGCGGGGGCAGCATCACGGCCCTCCTTGTAGGGACTGGGAGTTTTTAATGGTGGGAATGCCAAATCGAATGTGAATTTTAGAAAAATAACTCTGCTGATGACTGGGAGGGTAAATTAGGAGATGGGGATTCTGAACACCAGGAGGTCTTCTGGACGGTGGTGAGGCAGAGTTTTCACACAACAGCTAATTCAGAAAAATAAGATATGTATGAACCGCAGTTAATTTTTCCTTCAAAATGAAAATAATGAACTAACGGAGAAACGGAGACACCAACCAAGAAATTTCCTTACAGTCATGGGGCCAGAATTTGTTTATTCCATTCATTGCATCTGTTTTTGGAACATCGTGGGAGAAATTTGAATATAGTATATATTAAATAATATTAAATAATATTATATAATAACATTATTATATAATATTGCCCTAATTCCTTGAGACTGGTAACAGAATTAGAGATTTTATAGGACAGTGTCCTTGTTCTTGAGAGAGACGTGCCCACATATTTGGGAATGAAATGACATATAGTGAAGTGTATTATGATATTTTTACTTATCGTTACTTATGATGCTTCAGCAGGAAAAAGTACATAAGAGAGGAAAAGACCAAGAGAGAAAGCAGATTTGGCAAAATGTCAACAATTGACAGATCTAGGTGAAAGGTAAATGGCTGATGATTTTACTCTTCTCTAGACTCTTCTGTAGAATTTCGATAAAAAGTTGAGGAAAAGGACATTTGGAGTAAAGATGGAAATAGCAGATGTAGTCAGATCTTTTCAAGGAGTTTATGTCACTGGGCTGTTGTTGCGTGAGAAAGGTAAGAGGAATGCTATTTTCTACTGGTGTACGATCCTACAGCTGAAGCAGTTCTAGTACATCTAGGCCTGAAGATTGTTTAAATTTTTTTCAGTTTATTTATTTATTAATTTTTCTTTTTTGTAACCTCTACCCCCCACATGGGGCTCAAACTCGCAGCCTCCGGGATCAAGAGTCATGTGCTCTTCTTGTGACCCAGCCAGGCACCCCCTTATTGTCTCAAAGTAAAATTCTGCCCACCCTCCCCAGGCTCCCTCCCACCCGCCCCACCCCCCAGAAACATCAGTTTGCTGAGTCCTGTAGGTCCTGCTTCTTAAATATCTCGGCCATCTGTCCTCCCCTGACAGAGGGGCTTAGAGAGCATG
The DNA here is from genome assembly GCF_963455335.1 of Martes martes. Taxonomy (NCBI): domain Eukaryota; kingdom Metazoa; phylum Chordata; class Mammalia; order Carnivora; family Mustelidae; genus Martes; species Martes martes. The sequence continues at coordinate 57,925,064 of NC_137903.1, read as the reverse complement.
GTGAGGGTTTAAAAGCGGGGGTTTGGGCTCCACCACTAACAATCTAAGTGGCTTTCAGTGTGTTCTGTAACGTGGAGGACCAAATGGAGTAATATGTGCGGAAGCATTTAACATAGTGCTTGGAACACAGTAAGAGCCAAATAAATAGTAAGCATTATGATGGCACCCTCACTGTCACTAATTCAAGGACTGCAGGTGATTCTCAGGTGCACTGTAGCATCACCCCTTAACATATGTGCATGTGTCCCCAACAGCGTGGATACTCCCTGACATTACCTGCAATGCTGGTATCAACCCCAGGAAATGAGATGCTGGTATCAGTATTATTCCACGGACAGCCTGTAGTTCCGTCTCCCTCACGTCGTTCCACAAACATGACTAGTTCTCCCTAATCCAGGATCCCGTGAAGGAGTACACATTGCATTCGGTCATCAGGATTCTTTAGTCTTCTGTAATCCCAAACAGTCCTTGCCTTTTCTGTTTTTTTGTTTTGTTTTGAAACTTACATTGACACTTAAGAAGAACCAAGAATTCTTGTGGAATGCCCCATAATTAGGATTTGTCTGGTTGTTCCTTCATGATTTGATTCAGTCTAAAACACTTTGGACAAGGATTCTGCTTTGGTAACATTCCATGCCTGATTCTCTCTTGAACCCACTCTAGTCTGGCTTTTGTCCCCACACGCCATGAAAATTATGTTCTGAAGGTTGTAAGTGGCCTCCATGTCACATGATCATGCCCGTTCAGTGGTCGGTGCTCAGTTTTCCTCCTGCTGGTGGTGGGAGGAGCTTTGACAAGTTGAGCTTATAGTCCATTTTGAAGCACTTTCTTTATTTGCCTTTGGGACCCTCCCTTCTTGGCATGCTTTATCTGCCTCCATATTTTACTAATTTTTTTAAAGTTTTTTTTTTTTTTTTAAAGAGACACAGAGAGAGACACAGCGAGAGAGGGAACACAAGCAGGGGGAGTGGGAGATGGAGAAGCAGGCCCCCCACCGAGCAGGGAGCCCGATATGGGGCTTGAACCCTTGACGCTGGGATCACAACCCGAGCCGAAGGCAGAGGCCCAACCCACTGAGCCACCCAGGCACCCCTAAAGTTTTGTTTTGTTTTGTCTATTTAAGAGAGAGAGAGAGAGAGCGCGCACAAGCAGAGGGAGAGGGTAAAGCAGGTTCCCTGCTGAGTAGGGAGTCCGATGTGGGACTCGATCCCAGGATCCTGGGATCATGACCAGAGCTGAAGCCACACACTTAAGCCACTGAGCCCCTGATGCGCCCCATATATTTTACTAATCTTTACACATCGGACTCTCCCGTATGCAGTTCTGAACTCTAGGTTTCAATAGGCAGCCTCCTGAGGTATCTGAAGAGCACTTGACACTTAAGATATCTAAAATCCAACTTTGCTTTTTCTCCCAAATCTTCTGCGTCCCTAGTCTTCCCCCTTTTGTTAAACAGCAGTTTCGTCCCTTTAGTTGCTGAGACCAAATGCTTTGAAGTCACCTTTTCTTTCTTTCCCCCCACATCCGGTTCAGTGAGTGCGTGCTGCAGCTCCGTGTGCACGTGTACCCGGAATCTGACCCCTTCTTGCCTCCCTCATTGCCTCCGCCCTGGTGCAGGACTCAGAGCTCACCTGGATTCTTGCAGTGAACTCAGACCTCACCTGGATTCTTGCAGTGAACTCATCACTTTAGAAATCCCCACCCTAACCCTCCCTCTCCCCTTTGTCTTTGTCTTCTACACGGCAGTCATTTCGTGACCCAGAGAAAACGTTAAGTCAGATCCTGTCAGTCCTCTGCTCAGAGCCCTCTGGTGGCTTCTCTTGCTAGTCAGAATTAAAACTAAAATCCTTACAGGGCCTATGAGACCCTGCACGATCTGGGCTGTTACCTCCAAGACTTTAATTCCGAAATGCTCCCTCTTACTCGCTGCTTCCCAGGTCCACTTGCCTCCTGGCAGTTCCTCAGATATACAAGGATGCTCCTACCCGAGGGCCTTTGCTGTCTCCTTTCACCCCTTTCTGAGGAAGCCTCTAGAGGCTGCTCCAAAGCAGAGGGGTTAAACCTGGGAGCAGGAGGGTGTGATATATCAGAAATCAGGGTGCTACCCAGGAGAGGGGTGAAGAGAGTCCGGAGGTGCAGGAATGTTCTAAGATGACAGCTCTGTACCAAGGAGAGAGTCTCCAATTCTGTTTGGAGCAGACCAGAGTAGTCTGGGGAGAAAGTTCTGTATCATTTTCCTATTTCTGAGTATTTGCTGTATCTGAATGTATTGAGGGAAGATATAGACTCTTGGTGGCGTGCTTGGAGTTGTATAAGTGGCAAGTGCATGGAAAACTGTGCCCCCCCCCCCCAAAAAAAAGTGGGGGAAAAGGAAAGGAAAAAGTAACTCCAGGGAAAACAAAAAGTTTTCAGGAAAGGAAGATTAATAGTTTACTATATGGCTTGGCTTACAGTAAGGCAAACATTAAATGTTACCTACCCATTGCTACAGTATAACCATATGGAGTAGGTGAGTGTGGGAGGGTGTGTGTGCGCTGTGTGTTTGTAGGGTTGGGGCCAGGGGAGCAAAAGGCTCAGTCCTCATCTTCTAAAACCCCAGAATCCAGAAATGGCCAAAACAGGCATAATGTTTAGGGATACACAGGTTAAAAGAGAAGGAAACCAGAAGGTCTCTGAGTGCTTGCTCCTGAAGAATGGAGAGAAAGCCAAAAGGGCAGGGCTTTGTGAGCACGTATCACAGGACTGTTGGACTCCTTAAACCACATGCTTACACAATTTTAATGAAAATAAGAACTGAAAGGAGATAGTGATAAATCAAGGATAAGGTGAGAAAAGCATGCTGGTTACAATGGTGGAGGTGGCCACAGAGAGGGATGGATTGCAGTCCCTTTGAAGGAAGAATCCCTAGGACTTGGAATGGCAAGAGAGAGGGAACGAGAGAAGTCTGAGATGGCCAGGAGATGCAGGCTGGGCGAGTGGCAGGTCCATGAACAGAAACGAGGAATTGAAGAGGGAGAGTCCCTTTGGGGACAGTTGTTATTTTTGAAGTGATATTCCATCAGTGAATATGTGCTAAAGGCTGTTGGAAACATGACTACAGTTACATCAGATATGGACTTGTATTTTTAGCTCTTGAAACTCTTGAAGATTCCATTTAGAAATTCTTGCTCTCGGTATGAATCATCTTTCACACACTTAGTTAATACGACTGCAGGTTAGCTCTAAGTATATGACTGAAGTCATAAACTTGGAAGATTTTCATATAGAAGTGGGAAGAAAAACCTCAAGCATGGTACTCTGTGCTCAGTGCGTTTGTACTGAAACTGGTGTCAGACTCCGGCAGGCAGTGGACCCCCTGGGCTCCTCGAAGCCAGTCTCCGTGACTATGGCCAAAAATGAGGCCGTCCTACTTCCCTTCTCTGGTTCCTGGTAAGTAAAAGAAGCCTAGAACCAGAATAACCTGGAAACTGGAAACCTCCACACTGTTGCCCTCCCAAAGTGAACTTCAACTTCCTTCTCCACATGGCCCTGCTCTGAGTCTCGCCCTTGTGGTTCAGACTCAGACTCACAAACCATCTCCAGCATCCGCTGCTCCGTGCTGGCCCCCACACCAGATTCGCACTCCCTCTCTTAATCCTGACAGCAGCCTCGTCTCGCAGAGTCCCGGGTACCACTGTCTCTGTTGTACATATAAGGAAACTGAGGCTTGAGACGTAAAAGGACATGTCCAAGGTCACGTGGCCAGCAGTGGCAAAGCTGGGACCAGAATGCAGTCCGGTTAGTCACCTCCACACCTCACGTCTGTTTCTGCTCTACTGGGCTTCCTCTCAGATTTAGACGTATGGGACGTCAAAGAAAATCCCGTCTGCTCTTGCCCTGCTAGACTGCCCAGGGGCGTGAATTTATTTTCCCCAGCTGCCCTTTCACCTGGACATGCCTGTTGCTTTTGAGGCCTTGGGTCTTGTGACCCTACCTTTATAGTTGCTTTTATGGTATTGGAACCGTCACAGAAATCTGAAAGCTAATTGAAATGTGTATTTCTATACTGCGAGAAAGTCTGGTTTATAGGATCGTGAAGCTTTTTATAAATGACCGTGTGCCAATGGTACACGAATGCAAAAAGGCAACAAGAATGGCTTTGAAGAGCCAGAAATTTAATCTTAATGGGCAACCGGAGACTATATTTGATGTGATGTGTAATAGAGGAACTCGATGCCATGCCATAGACTTTTCACTGGAAGTTGATAAATGAAAAGTTAGTGATTTCTATTAGAAGTGACCCAGCGGTGTGCTGGAGCGCACTACTATAGCTCATGAGAACCATACTCAGTGAGGTCTTTCCTGTTGGTAGCTTGCAATTGGCTGTGATGGAAGCCTTGACAACACAGAAATGAGTGAACACTACAAGTCAGGTTCTCCCCAGTACTCGAGAGCCAGGTGTCAGGCATGTGTCAGCGCACTACTGGTCATAGTACGTGGAATCCTTGTTTTGTAAGTAAAAAAGTGGTTAAATATTGACGATTTGATTCCAGTTGGTACTGTTAGATGGATGAGCTGATGAAAGACAAGCCGAATGTTGAAAGTCAGTTTATCCTTTGCAAAGTCCTCAGAATAGAAAGTAAGTATGTATGGACTCAAGCTTTAGTCTAAAGTATTTTTTTTTTAAGATTTTATTTATTTATTTGACAGAGAGAGAGAGACCATAAGTAGGCAGAGAGGCAGGCGGGGGTGGGATGGGGGGAGGAAGTAGGCTCCCTGCCGAGCATAGAGCCTGATGTGGGGCTTGATCCCAGGACCCTGAGATCATGACCTGAGCCAAGGGCAGAGGCTTAATCTCCTGAGCCACCCAGGTGTCCCAAGCTTTAGGTTAAACTAAAACTTTAGAAAGAGGAGATTGAGTCCACTTGTATTTATTGCTCATGGAAAAATGTTGGAGTTATAATGTAAACTTTAAGCTAGGTAAATATTTTCCTTTAAAATTATGCTGTTTCCACTGTGGGATTTGGGAAAAACCATTCCTTTGTTTTAAAATTTAAATTTGTCCCCCAGTTACCTCATCCCCTCACCCCCTTCCCTCCAGCAGCCCTGTTTGTTTCCTATGATTTAAGAGTCTTCTATGAAAAACGATTCCTTTTTGCTAGATTATAGGCTTGACAAGTACCATATTACTCTTCACATCAGCGGCTAGCTGGGAAACAGAGGCAGGGATCTATAGATGGAGCACCTCTCTTACTAGAGACTTAGTAAGAGTGAAACTGTTCTAAAAGTGTGAATTATTTATATGAAATATTCTAAATATGACAACAGTCTCTGCAAGTATTTCTCAGTGAAATTTTCCAGTGAATACTTTGTTTTGCTGTTGTTCTATTTACAAATGCTGTATCTAAATAAAAATATAAGTTAAAATCCCAAAATGTTCAGAATCAAACAATTTTTCAATTTAAATATGCCTTGGAATGAAGCCGGTAACTGATAAGCCTCGACTGGGGCCAGATCCCCAATCTCTGGACTGCCCCCCACCCCTCCAGTGCCCTTTACCCTGTGCATCATATCGTATGTATTCCAAGCATCATTGCTCAACTCTTAGCACTTGGCCCTGAATTTTCTGAAATATCGAAAGAGAACCAAAAGTCAGTGTCCCGTGAAGTACTTGGTGAAATGCGAATGAGTCTCATGTGACTTCACACATTTTCACTTTTTGATTTACAAGACGGAGTCACTCTTTCACCCCGTTACGCTGTTGTAAGGCCCCGTAGTATTTTCCTCATTCTCTAGAGTTTGTGCTTCTAAACTCTAATGACTCGGTGAAGTTGACTTGGATTTGAAATAGAGCAGGGAGAGAGGGATTGTGACAAAGACCAAAAAATGTGTCCATTTGCTTTGCTTGCGATCAGTGACTTCAGAAATGTGTCCTGTGCCTCCAGTCAGATTTCTTCTCAGCTGGTGTGTGTAGTTCAGAGTTTTCTTAGTCTGATGTCAAAGATTTGGAGAGTGTCGAGGTCTTGAATTGTTCTGTATTTGCCTTTTTATCCAAATGTTAATCTAACTTCCTGTCTTTGTTTGTTTGTTTTTAACAGATAGCAGAGTCCTATTTCCAGGAGGAGGACTGTATCCTTTTCTTAATTACAGGAAGAAATTCATAGGACTCATGGAGAACTGCCCATTTTTTTAAAATTGAGATTTACATACAATAACATATATATATCTGTTGTTTTCGATGGGTATTTCAGTGGTGCACACAGCTTTGTGCACCCATGTACCCACCTCAGAAAGCAAGGTGTAGACAATTTCTTCCACTCCAGAAAATTCTCTAGAACCACCCAAATTTGGCCTTCCATGAAAAATCCCCAATTTTACCACCATCTAAATATTGGTCTGTTTATGAGGGGCAGAAAAAAGCACATTGCTAAAAAATATAATTTGAAAATCTGTTGGGTGTTCTTTCTTTTGAATTAAAACAGAAGCGTAAGTCAAGTGATACTCGTGTGGTAGAGCCTGGGAGCACTTTACACATAGTAGATCTCGTGAGCGTCTTAGTCTAGCTTTCAGCTACAAAAGGAAGACTGAATTCTTCACTTGAACTAAACAGATCAAATGCTGTCAAGTGAGACTGCATATTAGATTTTATACAGGAAACATTTCTTCCTTCAGTTTTCCAGTTGCCCTTTGTAAAAATCACTTCTCTTCTCCAGGGATGGCCCCATAGAGACTCTCTAGAAGAATGTGCCCTAACCGTCTGTGTTTCCCTACTTGTGTGATTTCAGCTCCGTCCTCACCTTGTTGACTTTGTTCTTCATCTCCAAAGAGATTGAGGGAAACACAGTCCTTATCCCGAGCCCTGTCAGATCGGCAGCGGTAACCACCTCAGATGGTGGCAGCTCGTGACTAAGTACGCAGGAGATCTAATTCTGGTGGAAGGGAAGCTAGAACTCTTTTTCTAACCAAATAGTGAGCACAGTGTAGTGTAGTGTAGACCAGCATCCACTTCCGGCAGCGGGGGCAGGGGCTTCATAGTGTGCACACCCATGAGCCTCAGAATCAGAGCTTCTAGAGATCAGACTCAGGAATGTACATTTTTAGCAAGTTTTTCAGATCACTTTTATGTTCAGTAAAGTTTGAGAAACTTTGGTATACTTACGTCACGGGCAGAGGAAAGTGGAATTGCCCCCGCTTCTCCCTGGCCCAGTTTATGATCCCTGGCATAGTTTACGATCCCTGGCCCAGTTTATGATCCCTGGCATAGTTTGAAGACTACAGATGCGAGAGAGAGCTGAGTGTCCAAGGGATCATGGTAAGGGCAGAGAGCTAACCCGCGTTTTCTTCTCTTCCCCTCTTTCTGGGTCAGCATTTAGAACATGGCCCAAAGGAAGGCAGACAGTTGGGCAGCTGACCACGACCTCGTATGCTGCTAACTGTGTGATGCAGATGGAGAAGCAGAACCTTATAGGGAAATCTACAGAAGAGGAGACGTACATAATTACAAAAACCACTCTGGCCGGTTAATTAAATTTTTACCAAAGATCCATATAATGTTGTGCTCTGTCCTTGTTTTGGTTTGCAAACCTTTGGTCTTGTGAGAAAAAAGCATTCAGTGAGGAAAAAGTAGAGAGTCAAGGTGAGTCGAAATCAGGAGCACACGCTTGACTTGACTAGAGGGTAATGTAGTTGCTTGACAGAAAGTAATGTAAGGAGAGGGGAAAAATGGGAAACAGTTAGATTCCAGGATTCCAGGTGGATCCTGTTTGCAACTAAATTCCTCTTAATTGATTCTGCTAGAGATACACTGGCAAGTAGGCATTCCTTGAGCGTTAAAACCCTCTTTTAGTTTCTGTTTTTGACAGAATGGAACCCGAGTAGCTATGGCATCGAAACGTACCTACTCCAAACCAAGGAACCCTAATTTTAAAATATTTAATATTAAATATTTAATTTAGTAGTTGGTAAACTCCAAGTTTCCCAATTTCAAGAGGATATTCTTCCAATATGAGGTTAAATGTAAAGAGTCTGGATTTCTATTTTCCTCAGTTTTTCTGTTCAGATGAGAAAGCAATGAAATTCATTCAGCTTGAACGACTGTATCACGAGAAATTGCTCGCAAATCTCTCTGCCATTCAAGAAGAGTGGGGTAAGTACAGACTTACAAGGGCTGTGCAATTATCAGTAATCTAACACCTTCCTATCTAGAAATTTAACGTATTTGACCTGGTTTTGTAAGTCAGGAAAGAGATGCCTCAACAGTTAAGTTAATGTTGCAAAGAAAGTAACAATTTTACCAGGAGTCTATGTAGTTGTGAGAAAATTTCACTCTGTATTTTGCTCTTTGTACCAATGCCAAGAAAAGAACACAGTTACAACTGTTTGCATTTCTTCCAATCCCTTGGCATGCCCTACTGGTTAATTTTGTCCCTGGGATAATATTTACTCGTATTGAAAAGTAATCACTTAGCCTTTTTTCACTGTGTTAACTTGGGCTGTATGAGAAGATAACTTTGCATGGGGATTTTGACTGGTGGTGCCAATTAACTACTTTTGCCCTCCTAAATATGTTTCATAATATCCAGTAATTAACAAATATTTTAAATTTAGAAACAAAATGGAAAACTGTACAACCACATACAGTTACAACTCTAAGGAATTCAGAAAAAGGATTTAATGGTGAAGATTTTGAACGACTTACTAAGTTTTGCACAACACACCAAGAGTAAGTACATCAGTATTTGTATAGAATGAGTTGAAATAGAGTATTGAAGAAGCACTGAATATTTGAAATTCATGATCCATTTTTTATTTGTTAATGTTTTCAGTGGGAGATATTAAAACAGATAAAGTGATTAGTGTTTATCTGATTGGCTTTTATCATAGTTTCTGAGAACTCAGTAAAAGTTGAACTTTACGTAAGTTCAAAACACCTAATCAGAAATTTAAATTTTTTTTTTTTTTTTTTTTTTTGTTAATTTATTTTGACAGAGAGAGATCACAAGTAGGCAGAGAGGCAGGCAGAGAGAGAAGGGGAAGCAGGCTCCCCGCTGAGCAGAGAGCCCAATGCGGGGCCGGATCCCAGGACCCCGAGACCATGACCTGAGCCGAAGGCAGAGGCCTCAACCCACCGAGCCACCCAGGCGCCCCTAATCAGAAATTTTAAATACAACTTTTAATTTTGATCTCTTTTTGGTTGCGAGATTAGATGATTGAAATGGGAAAAAAAATGTGTATTAGAATTTTTTTTTGTAGTTATTTGCCAGTATTTGTATGTTGTAGCCAAAACACATCTGTAAGACTTGTCTGATGGTGGGAAGCAGAAACAGTGCAATTTTTAACCAAAATACTGCAGAACGAAAGGTACATTTACCAGATAAAATTTTTTTTTACATTTACCAGATTATTTTAAATTGCTTGATTTGTATCAAAGATTGGGATTTTTAAAACTAAATCATAGTAATAATAAAGCACTTAAATATATTTTTTTAATCATTATTCTAAGACTCAGAAATCTGCAGGTGAGGTTACATGATAGTGTTTAAACTAGTGATGTTTAATTAAACGAGATTTCTGAGATGTACAAGAATCCTCGATACAGACACTGCAAGATTCCATCCTGTGGATAACTTTTTCTCCTTTTCCTCCAGAATCACAAAGAGTAAATGAAAACTCTTACTTGTCAATAATGAAACAGACCCACGTAGTGGACAATTGCATTAGGCTCTGATTATTTTGGAGACCAGCCTTTGAAGAACCTTTGTAGATTCAGAAATGATGTTCATTCACCTCTCATGTTGACAGTTTTCTGCTGTTGATTTGAACCTTGGAAACAATGTTTTTAGGGACTCTGCATTATAACCTAATTTCTCAGCATGTTAAATTAACTTTAAACTTCTCAGAGTTTTAAAATCATGGAATGTTTTACAATAGATAAGGAACACTGTGTTCTTTCAAAATACTCAGTATATAGACACTTTCCCTGCCTTTCCCATGGAATTAATCATTTTTTAATGTGTTACAGATGTTTTAATCATTTGAAAACAAGTATTTACTTAATATAATATGACATGGCATTTTTATGCTTCAAATTCGGATAATCCCCCCAAATTATTATTCCTAAATTTTTTATTATAAAAAATAATTTTGAATTCTACATACATTAAAGCACAGAAGCTCAGTGAAGGTTTTATATACATATAAATGTCTATGTAACTACCACTCTGACCAAGACACAGAGCAGCACAGCCCCTCAGAATGCTCCCTCAGCACCCACCCCCAAAATTACCACTAAGTTCTGTAACAGTGCATTTGCCTGTTCTGTAATTCTTAAAAATCTGATCATACAGAATGGAGATTTCTGTATTAACTGCTTTTGCCCATCATTTTGCTATGTCTGTGTTACATGTTGTTGCATGTAATGGTAATTTGCCCGGTTTTATTCCTTCCTGTATGGATTCACTGTAGGACTGTATAGCAATTTATTTGTCCATGATATTGTTAATAAACATTCAGATTGTTTCTGGTTTTTGAGTATTATGAATCAAGTGACTATAAATATTTTCGTGCATGCCTTTTCTGTGGACATATGTATTCTGTCATCTTTGATATTTCTCTAAAACATAGAATATTTAGAATATTTAAAAATTCCCTTTTTTGCTACCTGTTCCCACAGATAATGCCAATAAAATTATCTCCCATCATAAACTACTTCAGACTATAAAGATGTAAACTGAAATTTTAAAAATATGTGTGTGAAATACACTTTACATTATCAGCAAAATGTTAACATTTTTTTTTCCGGATCTCAGCATTTACCCCAAAGAAGGGGGTTTTCAGTAGTAATTGACTAGCTAAGGAGCTAACACGAGAGAGCTGCCCTTTGAACTGTGTGAACCAGCGATGTTTCAGCACTGGGAATGTTCTGTGCTAATATTAGAATCCAGAGAAGCTATAATTTATTTTTACAGCCATTTCAGTGACATTTGTTTGGAAACATATTGCTGCTGTAATTTTTTAAAAATCTTTTTTTTCTCTTTTTTTCTACAGTCCTCTTTTCTCCAAACCTAAGGTAAGAGACCTGTCTCCTTGAAAGTATTTTATGGGAAGAAATGTTAAGAGTCACATGTCTGTTGTATGGACTATTTCAGGAAATAATGAAACCTTTCTCAGAGTATTTTCAGTTTTCTAACTTAACACAACAGTTTCCCCCAAAGTGTGTTTTTTGTTTTGTTTTGTTTCACTTTTTAGATAACAGCTGTAGAAAAGCCTCTGGGAAGGAAATGCTTTACGCAGTTAATAGTTTCTGAGGACCCAAAGGACAGAGGAGCCACAGCCAAAGAACCGGGTATGTTTTTACCATAGAGAAGAAAGTAAGAGATACCTGCTTCTCAGATTTTACAAGTGTTACATTTACAAGTATTAATTACAAGTATTATTATGTTAAATGTACAAGTGTTACAATTTGTGGATTTACCTTTTTTTTTTTTTTTTGCATATACCTTTCCTACCAGACAAATTGCAAACTGAGATTCTTTTTATATTGTGTAACCCTATTTTTAGAAAACTGGTAGTAGGAATTATAACATCTAACTTCTTATAAAAACATACAGTTATTTCCATGTTTTCAGGAGACAGTTATATCTATCTGACAGAATATGACAAAGCTGCACAAAAATGCTCTGAAACAGCATTGGTTTTGGTGTAGGTTCAGATGCCCTTTTCTGTTGAAAAACCAACAGTTACTATACATGGACTTTACCAAAATGTGTGCTGTAAATCTAGATACTTAAGAGCTCTGTTTCTTGGTAATATATCTATGGCAATTTATTCTCTTCCCTTTTTGTTAACTGACTTACGGTGTACTTTAATTTGCATGTATACATTTCTAAAACATTTATGATATATTTTATACCACTTCTGTGTTTTATGCCAGAAGTTCAAAGATTTTTAGAAACTCTTTCCTACAGTACTATTGTGGGTTCGTTATAAAAACTTTATAAAAAATAAAGATAAGTAAATACATCTTAGGGTGTTTGTTTTTTTCTGATGTATGATTTTACTACTGATTTATAGTCTGAGGCTTCATGTCCCTGGGCCTGAGCGCCTGCGCAGTAAACACACGGCATCAGCTGTTTGAGTTGCCCAAAGAGATAAGATGATGGTGATGATCATGGCTTCAATTTAATCTGCCTTTTTTCCCTTTACAAAGCCCTGCCCCACATCTTTATCCCCTTTTCTTCTGTGAGGCAAATTTGTGATATTGCCTTAAGTCACTCCTGCTATACTCTGTTCTGTCTCTTCTTCACTTTTTTTTTTTAAGAAATTGGATTTTTCGGGGTGCCTGTGTGGCTCAGGCTTAACTGCATCAGGCTTAACTGTGTCTGCCTTTGGCTCAGGTCGTGATCTCAGGGTCCTGGGATTAAGCCCCGAGTCAGGCTCTCTGCTCAGCAGCAAGTCTGCTTCTCCCTTTCCCTCTCCCTCTGTGCTTTCCCTCTCTCTCAAATAAATAAAATTTTAAAAAAGAAATTGGATTTTTCTCCAAATAAAATTTTATTTTATATTTTGCATTTTGAAATGCAAACTTCTCTTCCTACATTTTACCCCTAATCTATTTTAAAAAATGTACAAATAAGTTTCTGATTTTTTTTTTTTTTGGCATAGTTGAGACACAATGTTACATTAGTTTCAGTGCACAACATAGTGACTGAACATGTCTATATATTATGCTGGGCTCCCCACAAGTGTAGCTACCATCCTCACCATATAATGCTATTACGGTATCACTGACTATATATTCCCTGTGCTGCACTTTTTATTCTTTTTTTTTTTTTTTGCACTTTTTATTCTTTAGTCTTCTTCACTCCTGTATCTCCCACTCCCCTTCACCCATTTTGCCCATCCTCCTCATTCCCTCTCCTCTCTGACAACCATCAGTTCATTTTCTTTGTTATGGGCCTAATTCCATGTTTTGTCTGTTTCTTCACTTGTTTTGTTTTTTAGATTCTACATGTGAGTGACATCATATAGTATTTGTCTTTCTCAGGCTGCTTATTTCACTTAGAATAATACCCTCTATGTCCATTCATGTTGTTGCAAAAGGCAAGATTTCATTCTTTTTTATGGCCTAGTAATATTCCATTGTGTATATATATCACATCTTCTTTATCTGTTCATGTGTTGATGGAGAGCTGGGCTGCTTCCATATCTTGGCTATTGTAAATAATGCTGCGATAAACATAGGAGTTCCCTATGTTTTTTCAAATTAATTTTTCAAATTAATTTTTCAAACTAATTTTCAAATTAGTGTTTTCAGTAGTGGAATTATTGGATCAACTGGTAAATCTTTTTTAATTCCCTGAGGAACCTCCAGACTATATACCCCAGCAGCTGTCATTTTTATATTGGAAATCCTAGTAAAACGAGCTTTATAAAGATCTTAAAGAGGGAGAAATTCACAAACTAGCTACCCGTTTGGGCATGGCTGTGCTTTGGGAATGGTGCTGTTACCTGCTAGTTAGTTTGACTGTCAGTGCTGATTACTGTGTGGCTCAGGCCTGGCACTACTTCTGACTTTCTAGCTTGGCCTCTGCTCTGAGGTACGTGGAACAGATGAGGAGACTGAGCTACCACACATAAGTCACTCGCTTGTGCTTTGATTCACAGCTAGAACCTGGGTCTTCCGGTTTCTAACTGAATGCAGCATCTTTCTGCTGAGTAAATCGTATGTATTATCAAGACTTTCCCAATGCAGACAGCTCACTGACAACTGTGTTATGAGGAAGGTAAATTCTGGGGAAAGAAATCTTGCCAAGTCTGGTAAAACAGTATCTTTTAAAGAAGAATGTCAACTCTCCCAGAATTAGTTTCCTCAGATTGGTAAAATAACCAATCTGAATCTGTTGCTTGGAGGTGTAAGAAGGTGAGAAAAAGAGAAATATGGAAATAATCCTTTAAATGATTGGTATTAAATACATTGTTTTACTTCCTATTCCTCATTTTTAACGACATCTGACATGTAGTTCGATCTAGACTTTCCTTGCCCTATTCTTTCTCTCCAGATTCCTTGGTGTTAAGCTCTTTCTGTAATACGTAACTTACCACTTTTTGTAGAGTGGTTAAAGACATTGTTTCTGGAGCCAGACTGGTCTGGTTTGAATCCTGTCTCCACCATGTAAAACTGTGTGATCTCAGGCAAGTTGTTGACTTCTCTGGGCCTCTCCTTCCTCAGCTCCCCAGTGTGGACACTAATAGTACTTACCTCATGAGATTCTTATGAGGATTAAGTTAGTCATTTCATGTTAAGAGTTCAGAATGGTATCTGACAGGAGGGAAGAACTGGGCATACGCTCACTGCTCTTTCTCTCCTCCTCCCCATGCTATCACTGCTCCTGCTAACGCTGTTCTGTTAATGTTCTCTGTATATTGTTCACTACTACTTTTATAATCAGTCTACCATTAAAACTCTTCAAGTAATTTTCACAGCATTTTCCTTTTTTTAAGATTTTATTTATTTGTGAGAGAGAGAGAGCACAAGCAGGCAGAGGCAGAGGGAGAAGCAGGCTCCCCGCTGAGCAAGGAGCCCGATGTAGGACTCGATCCCAGGACCATGCGATCATGACCTGAGCTGAAGGCAGCTGCTTAATGACTGAGCCACCCTGGCATCCCTCCTTTCCCATTTTTTTATCAGCTTTGTTGAGGTACAATTTCCATGCAATAAAATATACCTATTTTTTTTTTAAGATTTTATTTATTTCACAGACAGAGATCACAAGTAGGCAGAGAGGCAGGCAGAGAGAGAGAGGGGGAAGCAGGCTCCCGGCCGAGCAGAGAGCCCGATGCGGGGCTCGATCCCAGGACCCTGAGACCATGACCTGAGCCGAGGGACAGGCTTTAACCCACTGAGCCACCCAGGTGCCCCGAAATATACCTATTTTAAGTGGGTAATTTGAGGAGTTTGGACAACTGTATACACTCACATAACTATCACTCCAATCAAGAGGTAGCATATCATGCCAAAATCTTCCTCCCAGTTTTCTTTATAATCAGTTCCTCCCGCCTCCAGGCCCAGGCAACTTAGTGCTTCCTGTTACTGTTGGTGGGTTTTCTCTGCTTTGGAATTTAATATAAATAGAACTTCTCAGTGTACTGTTTTTCAGAATCACCCATATTGTTACATGTGTGATTAATTCATTTCGTTGCTCCGTGATGTTCCACTCTGACTATACCACAATTTGTTTATCCATTCACCTGTTGACAGACATTTGGGTTGTTTCCAGGTTGGGGATATCATGGATAAAACTTCTAAATAAAAATAAATAAATAAATAATCAAGACTTTATTTATTTATTTGAGAGAGAGGGAGAGAGAGCATGAGTGAGAGAGGGGCTGAGTAGACCTTCCGGGAAGTCTTTCTGTGGATCTGTGTTCTCATTTCTTTTGGGGAAAGAATTGAGGGTGGAGTTGCTGGCCGTGGGGAAGGGACATTTCCAATTTTACAAGGAACTGCCGGGCCGTTGTGCGAGGCTTCCCGTCGCGCCACATCCTGGCTGGCATTTACTGTGTCCGTCTTTATTGTGGTCATTTTAGGGGACATGAGTATCACTGTGGTTTGAACTTTTCCCTGATGACTGGTTATGAACAATTTTAGGTCTGAATTCTCCTCTGTAGCAGCTGTGCATTATCAACATTTCATACTTAAAGTATTTTTTTTTTCAGTGTACTGTGAAAATGTCTTCTTATAGTCCTGATACCACTCAAATGTTTGTACTTAATGTTAATTAATGAGATATGCAGAAAGTATAAGATGTGTTAACTCATGAATGATTTAGTCTTACATCATGAATTGTGTGGGGGTTTTTACTGTAAGGAGAACTCATGGGAGGGGTACCCAGCTGGCTCAGTCGGACGAGCATGTGACTGTCAATCTTGGGGTTATGAGTTTGAGCCCCTCACTGAGTGTAGAGATTACTAAATAAAATAAAATAAAACTTTAAAGAGAAAACTCATGGGGGAATGGGAAAGAGTAACTGAGAGACAGCGACATTTCTGTGGATTATGTGTCTAACTGCTCCTTTTAGAACTCCCCCTTTAACTCAGTGTGTATTAAGCATCTGTCATGCACTCAGCCCTTATTCCATTTTTTTTTTTTTTCCATCAGAGTAGAGTTTTTCTTAGTAGGTGTGAGTGAATGCAGTAGGGAGTAACAGACTCTGTCACTGGATCTTTGGGTTCAGGAGCACCGATGAACAGAAATTCATGCTAATATAAACAAACATTAATAGTATGTTTTATATTAGAATGCATACTTGTCAAAAATTCAGAAAATATTTTTGATTAATCAGAGTAGATCAGACATTTATTTTCACTTTTTGTTGGAATACTACTGAGATATCAGAAAGGCATTCTTTTTTTTAATGGGTTTTATTTGTTTTTAAAGATTTTATTTATGAGAGAGAGAGAGTGCACATTAGCAGAGGGAGGGGCAAAGGGAAAAGGAGAAGGAGACTCCCCATTAAGTAGGGAGCCTGATACAGGGCTTGATCCCAGGACCCCTAAATCATGACCTGAGCTGAAGTTAGACCCTTAAGTGACTAAACCACTCAGACTCCCCCAGAAATGCATCCTTAAAGGCAGAAACCCACAGCCACAGGATTGGCAAGGAAGCAGCAGCAGATGCAATATCCAGAAAGTTCCAGAAGCTGGAAAGCAGGCAGATGGGTGGCAACTGGCTTATTACACCAGAGAAGGCGGAAGGCTGAGTGTCTGTGGGAACAATGTTGAGTCCTGCCTGGAAAGGTTTGGGAATCGGAAGCATGGAGGTGCCTCTGACGTCATGCATTCAGAGTTGGACTGGCAGCGGGGAGATTCTGCCAAAAGACTATACAAGAAACACTTAGACCTTTATAAGCCCTTTCTGCCAAGCAGGAGGCTGACATTTATTTCATAGAGCGCCTGAGTTGGAGGAAATGTGGACGTAGGATCAGGCACAACTCAAGGAAGAGGTCTTATATAGAAAATGAGGATTGCATGAAAATCCTACCACCTGAATGGTGAGAGCCTTAACCTGCTTTCTGCAGCTCCATCTAGAACTGTGGCGGCTGGTCTCTTGCTTCCTCTCTGGGAAACTGGCTACTCGTCCAGGAGATAAAACCTCCAGATATTCATATTAAAGTCCTTGCAGCGAATGGCCCAGGCCTTCCTCCTCCCACACTGAGGACTGACCACTCCTGGAGAAGACTTGCCTTTAACCACAGAGCTTCTTGTTGCCTCACTGAAGAAAGCCTCAGATAGGAAGGCTGGAAACCAGACCAGTCGGTCCAACCCAAAGAAGCTCAAAGGAAATAAAATGGAGAGAACAGATGAAAACTTTAAGAAAATGAACAGTGTCATTGGTTAGAGAGAATATTGTATATATGAAAACAATAATAAGGAGCAGTTTTGGGTGCCTGGGTGGCTCAGTCGGTTAAGTGTCTGCCTTCAGCTCAAGTCACGATCCCAGCATCTTGGGATCAAGCCCCACATCAGGCTCCCTTTTCAGCTCTCTCTTTCTGCTCTCTTTCTCTCTTTCTCTCTCAAATAAATCTTAGAAAAGAAAAGAATAAGGAACTTATTTTTTTCTTATTTTCTTACAATAAGAAAAGAAAAACCGGGGCGCCTGGGTGGCTCAGATGATTAAGCGTCTGACTTTGCCTCAGGTCTTGATCTCCAGGTCCTGGGATCGAGCCCCACGGTGGGCTCCCAGCTCAGGAGGGAGTCTGCTTCTCCCTCTCCCCCTGTTTGTGCTCTCTCTGTGTGTGTCTCTGTATCTCTCTCAAATGAATAAATAAATTAAAAAAAAGAAACATTCAGAGAAAGAAAATATTCTTAGAAGATAAAAGGTGTGATAATTAATTAAAAAATTAATTATAGGGTGCTTGGGTGGCTCCGTCAGCTGAGCCTCTGGCTCTTGATTTCTGATCAGGTCATAATCTCAGGATCCTGAGATGGAGTCCCAAGTCAGGCTCCATGCTGAGCGTGAAACCTGCTTAAGATTTGCTCGCTCTCCCCCTCTACCCCTCCACTCCTCACTTGAGTTCTCTCTCTCTCTCTAAAAATAAAACTAAAAACTTAATTAGAGGGGCGCCTGGGTGGCTCAGTGGGTTAAGCCTCTGCCTTCAGCTCAGGTCATGATCTCAGAGTCCTGGGATCGAGCCCCGCATCAGGCTCTCTGCTCAGCGGGAAGCCTGCTTCCCCCTCTCTCTCTGCCTGACTTTTGTCTACTTGTGATTTCTCTCTCAAATAAACAAATAAAATCTTTAAAAAAAATTAATTAGAAGAGTCGAAGGATAAAATTGAGGCAGTGTCCCAGGAAGTTAATCCGAAGGCAAGGAGAGGAACAGAGTGGCAGAAAACATAGAGACCATCAGTCTGTGAGGCCCCAGTCGGGAGCCAGGCTTTCTGAAGGGATGAAACAGAAAGCAACAGGGGACAAATGAGTAGGGGAAATAATATTTAAAAATTCCAAGAATTGACGGTCATGAGTTTCCAGGTTGAAAGTCCCACCAAGTACCCAAAACGAAGGATGAAAAACTTCCCAAAGCTTCAGGACATCAGATATAAAGAAAAGAATCCAGATCTTCCAGGAAGCAGATGTAGGTGATGGGGATTGGTATTCGGATTGGTTGAGAGACTCTACAGCCCTAAGGGAAGCAGGACACGGTACAGCAGTGCCTTCCAGGCTGTGAGAGGAAGTTACCTCCATCGTAGAAAACAACCCAACCAAAGTTTTAGTCCGGGGTGAACGAAAAGACTCAGATCTGAACAATCTGAAGTTTGTTTTCCATGTACCTTAAAAAAAAAAAATCCAAGAGAGAATAAACAATGAGAAGGACCTGGGATTCAGAAACAATGTTCCCAACACAGAACTAGAGGGACTTGCAGGGATCCCAGGAAGGGAATTCCAGGACGGGGGCTGTGTAGCCCGCCCAGAGAGCAGCTCCACTGAGGGGCTTGAGAAGGGGATGTTGTTGTTTGTGTTTTTCAAGGTTTATTTGTTTGTTTGTTTTCTAAAGTAATCCCTATACCTAACAGGGGACTCAGACTCAAAACTCTGAGATCAGGAGTCGCATGCTCTGCTGACTGAGCCAGCCAGGTGCCCCAAGAAGGATACGTTTTAAAACTGGTAGATTATCTGTTGGGACATATGCTATAGTTGTAAATCTGTCAGAGTTTGAAAATACATAGGCAGGGATTTTTTTTTTTTTTTTTTTTTTTTTGAGCTGGGGGAAGGGGCCGAGGCAGAGGGAGAAGCGGGCTCCCTGCTGAGCAGGGAGCCCGACGATGCAGGACTCGATCCCAGGACCCTGAGATCATGACCTGAGCTGATGTCAGACGCTTAACTGACTAGAGTCACCCAGGTGCCATGGCAAGGATTTTTTTTTGAATGAAGGAATGAGGCAGCCATCAACGGCATGCAAAGTAAAGTGGAACTGAGAAAGGAAAGTGTATCCCCTTACACAGTGTAGGTCAGTTGTGAATAATAGTTACAAAGCCACAGCAGGGTAAACGTGAATATTGATTTGCCCCAGAATTGTGTGGAACCGTAGTGGGAAGCTCGAGGAGGGGAAATCATATATCACTGGGGGAAGGAATAGAAAGAACTGAGAGAATGAGTCCTCTTGGTCCACAGTAGGGAGTCTTTAAAACTGAAAAATCCATAAAAATAACAGTATAAATCTGATCTTCAGTGGAGAGTAAATACGAAAGGAAATACAGAAAGCCAGTAAAGTTCAGAAAAATATCCCTCAACCTTTAAAAAATGACTTTCAACGACAACGAAGACTAAATTACATATTCATATTCTTAACGTGGTCCGAACAATCTCTGTTCATTTCTAAAGGTAAAGGGTTATTGACTGAACAGAGTATTTCCTCTCTCTAAAGACACCGTTAGTCCAAGCAGATGCCATCTCCTCTAGAGAGGTCTCGAATTTTGTTGTGTCACACATATTAATTCACTTCTGTCCTCTCTCTCCCCGCCTGTGACAAGTGTTGTCTTGAGCCTTACAACAACTTGTTTTCTTTCCTTCCTCTTTAGAGAATGAAAGTTGTCTTGGCCCAGAGCCAAGGGAAGAAAGCCAGCATCCGGAGGGAACCCAGGAGAGCAACCCCTGCTGTCCCCCTATGGACAGGCAGCCCGAGCCCCCGAGCCTGCTGGTAACTGCAGGGATGGGCCACACGGAGGAGCCGGTCTGCAGCGCCGAGGCCACGCGGGAGCTCCATGCCCAGCCCTGGGACTCGGCGGGGAGCCGGTCTGGGGACGTCTGGGAGGATGACAGCTGCCAGCAGCTGCCTCAGACACAGGCGGGCCGAGATGTGGCCTCAGTAGGAGGCCCCGCCGCAGCCCCCACCGCGTCGCTCCCAGGCGAGTCCATGCTCGAGCCCTTGATCTCAGCCGGCTCTGCCCTCTTAGCCCCTGCGCCCGCCCCTGAGGGACAGTATTCCCAGGCTCAGAGAAAGGGACTCCGCTTGCCGCTGAAGGATGCTTCGGAGGCGTTGCCTCCGGGCCGGCTTGAGAACAGTGATTTCAATCAGCTGCAGCAACTTGATCTCACAGACAGGGATGGAAAATCACTGCGGGGGCCTCCGGACCCAGAGCGCACTGAGAGGGCGCTCGGCGAGAGTAATCAAGAATCCGACCTAAGTGCGGGGGGTCTGGAGGTGTGTATGGCCCCCGAGGAGAGGGGGGGTGAGGACGAGCGAGTCAATAAAGAGACGGAAGACTATTTGAACAGCCTGTTAGAAGGATGCTTAAAAGATGCTGAAGACTCCCTGTCATGTGAAGACAACCAGGAGGAAGACTCGGACCTCCTTCCAGATCTTTCTCCCGACGAAGCCTCCTACAGTCTGCAGGAGGATCTGCCTTCCGACGAGAGCAGTCTTTCCCTTGATGATCTCGCCAAAAGGATAGAGATTGCAGAGGTACGTGTGGGATTTAACAGAAGGACGGTTAAAAGTACAATGAAATTTTGCAAGCACCTCTCTGCTAAGTAGTGCCTTGTTTTTGTAAATGTTCCCTGTTTCCAGCATGAGGGGAAAATCTACTTAATGTAAACTTTCAATAATTAGTAGTTTTGTTTTTTTATATGGATTGAATAAGATGACTTTGATCATGATGTTTATACTTCAAGAACTTTGAATGCCTCCGGGGACAGTAAGTGTTATGAACACGGTTTTTTATACTGCTGTGACTTATTTGACAGTTCTGGAAATGATGATCAAGACAAGATTAGTTACATTCTTGTAAGGAAATCTCATTTTTTCCCCTCATAATACATGCTCTTATGATTATTGATATAGTTTTTAATTCTTTAAAACAGTACAACAGAACAAAGGAAACGTTTTAAAATACTGTAAGACAAGGAGATACTGGATGGATTTTTTTTTTAAGATTTTATTTATTTATTTGACAGACAGAGATCACAAGTAGTCAGAGAGGCAGGCAGAGAGAGAGGAGGAAGCAGGCTCCCTTCTGAGCAGAGAGTCCGATGTGGGGCTTGATCCCAGGACCCTGGGATCACGACCTGAGCTGAAGGCAGAGGCTTTAACCCCCTGAGCCCCCCAGGCGCCCCTGGGTGGATTTTTAAGTCATTAAGTTGTACATTGTGAGTCTTTCTTGTACTATGAATTTATAAGCTGTAGGTTTGAACAGACTTCATACTTACTGCTTGACTAAGTAAAATATTATACATAATCCAAAGTTTCTCCAAACAGTAAATGAAGCTGGTCAAAACAAAACAAACAAAAAATGGTGGACAGGATCAAGGCGACTATTCTCCTTTGATAATACAGATTTTTATTTTTATTTTTATTTTATTTATTTATTTATTTGATAATACCGTTTTTTAAAGTTAAGGGGAAAAAAGGGGGCACCTGGGTGGCTCCGTCAGTTGAGTGTCTGCCTTCAGCTCGGGTCATGATCCCGGGGTCCTGGGATAGAGTCCTGAGCAGGGAGCCTGCTTCTCCCTCTGCCACTCCCTCTGCTTGTGCTCTCTCTCTTTCTCTCAAATAAATAAACAAAAATCTTTTAAAAAAAGTTAAGGGGGGGGGGAAAGCCACATACAAACTGTAGCCGCTCGAGAAGGTGGCCTCGTACAATGGAAAGAGAGGTCTTTGTCTGAGGTCACACACAGACCCACCAGCTAGCAGCCCTACAGAGTTCCTACTAACTTCTCCATGTTGCTGTTTCCTCCCTTGAAGATTAGGACACCGGCTGCTCCTCCTGTTTTTCATCTTACAGTTTTTTCCAAGTAAGCTTTTAAGTCCCATTGATAGCCATGGTTTTCTAATTCTGCATCATCACTTGGGGAGGGAAACGTAAACTTCAAGTAGAAACTGGAAAAGCAGCAGAGCTAAAGTGGGCACCAGAGTTGCCGGGAAGGTAGAGCCCCGTGGGCACTTGCTCAGATCAGGGGCCGTGAGGTCAGTGGCTCCCTGCATTGTCTCCTCTGGTCAGCTCCCCAGCAACTAGTTTTCCTTTTTTCTTGACCAAGGTTGGATAGAATAGTAAAGCACTAGATCCAGTATTCATTCATTTGTTTATTTTAACCGGATTTTTATTACCACTTACAAGTCAGCCTTCTATGAACTATGGTTTTTTTTTCTTCTGAATTTCCTCTTGAAATCGTTTCATAGTGCTTAATGAGTGCAGAGTTTCTGTTTGGGTGGATGAAAATTTTAAAAGTTCCTCCTGGTAGTGGTAGCACATTTGTGAATGTAATTAATGCCACTCACTTGTTAAAATTGCATTTCTATGTTAGACATTTATTACCACAATTTCTTCTTAAAGTTAAAAAAAAAATTAAGTAGAGGGGAACCTGGCTAGCTCTGTTGGTGGATCATGCAACTCTTGATCTTGGGGTTGTGAGTTCGAGCCCCACCTTTGGTGTAGAGATTACTTAAATTAAAAAATCTTTTTGTTCTTTCTACTATTAGTTATTAATTTTTCTATTATTTAGATTAAAAAATCTTTAAAAAAATAAGTATTGGGGCGCCTGAGTGGCTCCGTCGGGTAAGTGTCTGCCTTTGGCTCAGGTCATGATCCCAGGGTCCTGGGATCAAGTTTCACATCGGGCTCCCTGCTCAGTGGGGAGCCTGCTTCTCCCTCTCCCTCTACCCTCCCACTTATGCTCTTTCTCAAACAAATAAAACTATAAATAAATAAATAGTGTTTTCATTACAAAAAAAATAATAAACAGAGTCATTAATAAAGCACTGGACCCAGTATTCTTCCCTTGTTTATCTTCATCAGGCCTCTGATACAGCGAACTATCAAAACAGAAGTTACATCTGTATTCAAATCTAGCTGTAATACCAAAAGATCACCCTTCTCTGACCTCTGCTTTTCAAGCCAGTAATTAAGTTGACCCTCTGGGGAACAGACAGGTCTAGTTTTACCTTTTTAGGTATAAGCAGTGAAAAAGGGTCAGAGCTCCCCTGTTCCGCCTCCCTACTTTGCAGAACACTTGTTGGCGGGGTGGGTGCTGTTGAACTCACTTCATTGTATTAGAACCAAGTGGAGCATTCCTCCATCAAACTCATAACATCAGTGTTTCCTACTAGATAACACCTAGCAGGCAGTGGAAGCTATTTACATTTTAAAGATTTTATTTATTTATTTATTTGACAGACAGAGATCACAAGTAGGCAGAGAGAGAGAGGAGGAAGCAGGCTCCCCACTGAGCAGAGAGCCCGATGTGGGGCTCGATCCCAGGACCCTGGGATCACGACCAAAGCTGAAGGCAGACACTTAACCCACTGAGCCCCCGACATGGCCCACAAACTCCTTTTTTTTTTTTTTTAAAGATTTTATTTATTTATTTGACAGACAGAGATCACAAGTAGGCAGAGAGGCAGGCAGAGAGAGAGGAAGGGAAGCAGGCTCCCTGCTGAGCAGAGAGCCCGCTGTGGGGCTCCATTCCAGGACCCTGGGATCATGACCTGAGCTGAAGGCAGAAGCTTTAACCCACTGAGCCACCCAGGCGTCCCCCACAAACTCCTTTTTAATCCAAACCCGGTTACATGCTCTCGGCAGAATTCTCCTAAGTCTGTCTCCGGTCAGGTGTGGAGGATCAGTGAGAAATGAGCTGAACTTCTGATTTCATCTCTTGGGGGCTCACTTGGGTAATTTTACTAAAATTATTTTTAGAATATTTTTCATGCTTCATCCTTGGGTGAGTAGGGGATACACAGCGTAACGTCCACATGGCTGTGCCGTCCTAGGCAGCCCTCTGGTCTCTCTTCTCACCCTACCCTTATTCCGGTGAGTGACTCTGCCCCTCACCGACTTCGTCAGTGCTCCCCACTCTTCCGACCTCTGTGCTCATGGTGGAATGTTCATTCACTGCCAGGTTTTCCCTTTCTACCGGTCTCTCTGCCCTCATTCTCTTGTCTCTTGGGCATTCCTTGGCTCTGGCTACTGCGCTCCTGGGCCTTGACAACAACCGCCAGGCCAGTGTCCTTTAAACAACCAGGTTCATCCCATCGGATGGAACAGTTCATGCACCATCTCAGAGAGAACTAAAACCATCTACACTAATTTAACTCAGTGATGCAGAGACATGTGTGAATGAAACTTTTCTGGGTTTGAGAAGCATTTTTAAATGCAAAATAACTTTGCCAAGTAAAATGATAGCTTAGTGTCTGGAGCCCTGGTATTCTTTCTTATGTAAAAAAGAGCAGGACATGCTCTCACCAGAAGTAGAACCAGCACTGTTTTTAAAAAGCATCAGAAACATTTAAGCTCACTTCATAGGTTGTTTTTTTTTTTTTTTTAAAGATTTTATTTATTTATTTGACAGAGATCACAAGTAGGCAGAGAGGCAGGCAGGGAGAGAGAGGAGGAAGCAGGCTCCCTGCTGAGCAGAGTCCGATGCGGGGCTCCATCCCAGGACCTTGGGAACATGACCTGAGCCGAAGGCAGAGGCTTCAACCCACGGAGCCACCCAGGTGCCCCATCATAGGTTTTTAACATAAGAAGTTTATCACAGGGCACCTGGGTGGTTTTGGGGAAAAGATGAAATTTTATTGCAATACCCATAATATTCTGATGTGATTTTTTTTTTAAGATTTTATTTATTTATTTACAGACAGAGATCACAAGTAGGCAGAAAGGCAGGCAGAGAGAGAGAAGAAAGCAGGCTATCCACGAGGCAGAGAGCCTGATGTGGGGCCCAATCCCAGGACCCCGGGATCATGACCTGAGCTGAAGGCAGAGGCTTTAACCCACTGAGCCACCCAGGCGCCCCTGATGTGATTATTTTAATGTTGGAATCCAAACTCCCTTTACCCAAGGAGCCTGGTAATGCCAAAACTCATTGACTTGCTTGGTACTGGAAACTGGGAGGGTTGTGATAGCTTCTCTTAAAACCCTTCAGCGTGGGGCGCCTGGGTGGCTCAGTGGGTTAAAGCCTCTGCCTTCGGCTTAGGTCATGATCTCAGGGTCGTGGGATCGAGTCCTGCATCCGACTCTCTGCTCAGCAGGGAGCCTGCTTCCTCCTCTCTCTCTCTCTCTCTCTCTCTCTGCTTGTCTCTCTGCCTACTTGTGATCTCTCTCTGTCAAATAAATAAATAAAATCTTTTAAAAAAAAAGACAAAACCCTTCAGCTATTTCGAGGCACCTGGGCAGCTCAGTTGGTTGAGCTTCTGACTCTGGACATGGGCTTGGGGTTGTGGGATCAAGCCCCACCACAGGCTCCACACAGAGCACAGGGTCTGCTTGTTGCTCTCCCTCTGCCCCTCCCCCCACTTCTGCACATGCTCACTCTCTGTCAAATAAATAAGATCTTAAAAAACAAAACAAAAGTTACAAAACTCTTCAGCTGTTCCTAGCATCAAACCTGAGACGAGAAGTATTTTCTTCAAATTCAAGGTGGCGTCCTGATCCAACCCCATACTGCTAATAAAAGTCCACTTCGCTTGTAGTAGATTGTTCATGAGGGAGTGGGGGTTGGGGATTTATTTAGTTTTCTAAATGAGTGACGTTGAGTATTGAGTAAATTTTTGAAAATTAATCTGTCTTTTCACACTGAAAATAATCATAGTATACAATTCAAGAGGTCCCCTTTGTGAGCATATTTTAGGAGCATAATACGTCATATGGAGATAAGTCACTCATTTTTCTTCATTAATATGTACACGTGTAATCTATTTGCGGGGATTTGATAGTTGGGAAAGAATCCAGTTCGCTTCTCCAAATCTCCAAATCTCCAAGCTTCCCAAAGCTTGGTGCTCTAAAAAGTTTTTAATCTGAAAGAGGGCACGTGTTCCAGCTCTGTCTGTATCGGCCGCATTTACTTAGGTATCTTCAGATCTCCCTGTGTCCCAAGAAACAAAACCTTAAACTTTCTGATGGGGAGAATGCTGACAAGCCAGAGTTGCTGTTGGATTTATCATCAGAGAATCTGTGTCCCTCTCTGATCTCTGTGCAGTCTCCAGCTCTGTCTCTTGGCTAGATTGCCGGGATGGGGAAGTTACGTGAAGACGAGCCACTGTGGGATTCCACAGAGTTAAGATGGCAGCCAGGGCTCAGCAGCAGTTTAGGAAATCCTGTAGGTACCTGGTCTATGGATCCTGCACAAAGGAGGGTTTTAGAAACAGTGACTGTGGCTCTTCTGTGCAGGAGAGCAGGGCAAGTGGAGGAAATGCAGTCTTCCAGTCATAAAGAGGCTTCATGGAAAGTGTCCTCTACAAACCCAGTACATTATTGTCAATAACAGAACCTAGTCAGGGTAAGGCTTTGGTTTTGCTTTTAGACCTAGTGTACTCAGAAAAATAAATAACCTTTGAAGACATATTTAGTGTCGATTATGTTAAGGGGAAAATCTGTTATCTAAATAAGTGTAAGCTAGGTGCTGTCTATATGTACACTGGTCATCTGTGTATTCATTCTCTCTTTGGCATATTTGTTGAGCACCTACTATATTCTAGAAACTGAGGACACAACAGCGAACTCAGGTCAGTCTCTTGTGAAGCTTAGTCTCAAGGGGGAGAGACCCATGATAAATAAGGTCACATAAAATAAACCATGTAGGGGCGCCTGGGTGGCTCAGTTGTTGAGTCCGCTCAATCTCAGCTCAGATCTTGATTTCAGGGTTGTGAGTTCAAGCCCCGAGTTGGGCTCCACACGAGGCATGGAGCCTACTTAAAAAAATAAATAAAATAATCAACAATGAAGGTTCAGTTATTAGTAAGTGCTGTGCCAGTCTCAGCAGGGTGAGGGATCGAGAGTGATGGAACTGATGGCAGGTTGGAGGAATGGGTTCTTTTTTTAATCTAGGGGGAGGGAAGGCACTGGGATAGCCAGCACAGCTGAGGCACAGTGAACAGGGGAAGAAGAACAGAGAGTTCAGGAAGACAGGGAGGGTGAAGCTGGTGCCTGTAGGGCCTCCAGACCAGGGTAAGGAACCAAAATCACATCCAATCATGGTGGAAAGCCGTGGTTTGGAACAGGAGGTGTGACCTGACCTCCTGCTGCTCTGTGGAGACTAGAAGGTATGGAGGCGGGGCCAAAGCAAGGAGACCCATCAGGTTATTGCCACAGTGGAGGTGAGAAGCAGCGAGGGTGGGGTTCAGGTCTTAGCAGTGGATGTGGGCAGGAAGACCAAGTGTTTGTACTGGAGTCTCCCTATTTAAACAGTTTACTGGGGGTTAAAAAGTGGAGTGGTTCTTGACATTATTTCTTTTCTTGTTTTGTACTTACGAAATCATCCTGTAAAGCAAATTACAAAAAACACGAGGTAGTGCCTAATCTGGAAATGTAGAGACATGATAAAACTCCTGTTTTGTTTTGTTTTGTTTTTTAAACAACTTCTTCCTCTTTAAACTCATCTTTTAAAACTTCCGCATTGGGGGCGCCTGGTGGCTCAGTCAGTTAAGCAGCTGCCTTTGGCTCAGGTCATGATCCCAAGATGGTGGGATCGAGTCCCACATCGGGCTCCCTGCTCAGTGAAGAGCCTGCTTCTCCCTCTCCCTCTGCCTGCCCTTCTGCCTACTTGTGTTCTATGTCTCTGTCAAATAAATAAATAAATAAAATATTTAAAAAAAAAAAAAACTTTCGCATTGACAGACTTTGATACTATTGGTTTTCCCCTCCTTTTTGCTCTGTCCAACCTGCACTGTTGTAAGGTGCATGACTCTGGGGTCACAGGTCCCCACCGTGTTTTTTCCAAAAGATGGCTTTCCTCCCCGTAGATGCCTCCTCTTGCTCCAGCTGTCGCTTGTAATACTAATTTGCTGTCTTAGGAGCCATGACATTAATCTACTTGCAGATTAATTGAATGACACAAAAGATCTTTCATCTCCCCATCTCCTCCCCTACGTTGCTAGATAAATGGATTTAGCCATTAGCTGATGGTGTGTAAGGTAAGGATTTGTTGCTAGAGATACAAAGTACTTCAGAAAGACAAAAGAAACCACTTAGGCTTATTTGAAAATTCTGTTCATCTCACTTTAATTGTAACATATTAACAGAAGACACCAAGCAAAATTTTAATAGTCACAGAAAATAAGATCTCTTCCCATAAAGAAAAGGGCAAGAGGTTTAACAAGCTTGTATTCAAACTCTGACAGTAGTTGGTGCGACAAATGTAATAAGCAGGTTATATGAGGTGTCTGAGCTTGGCTTGTTCTGTAAAATGGGACTAATTATGCCTGAGTGATAGAGTTGTGAAGATCACGTGTGGCATGTTGTGTAAGTGTGTACCGATTGGCCAAATTACAGGTCTTATGATGGAGCCCAAACCTAAAGGAGCTGGCAGGGACCATCACATTCCTTCAGTGAACAGTGGCAGTAAATTTGACACATTTTTCTGGAGTGAACTCACTGGCGTGTAAGCTACTTAGAATATACGAGTGTGATTTGTGAATGTTAATTCTCAAGGTAGTCAGAAACTAAGCATGTGTTCCTGTCCAAAATTCACCAGCCTTAAAGTTCTGGATTGAGCGAGTCTCTGTCATTAGAGGAATATTATGTGGTGTCTGCTTTCTCCTTTAATTTTGGGTGCAGGCAGTTCTAACAGCAAGGCCCTCTCAGTGTTTTCCTTGTCACAGAAGGTTTACTGTGTGCCAGTAGAGTTACAAAATATTTTTTGTTTTTTATGATCAGTTAATTCTTAAAATGCTATTTAAGACAATCATTGATATTTGAGGGGCGGCACAGTAGAACTACTTATTTGCAAATGTACGGGACTAGGCCAGATGGATGTTTTGTTTTGCTTTTGTTTTTAATTCTTCACTTATTCATGGAATACCACCAGCAACAATTACATTAATTACAGCTTGGACGTTTCTTTTTGTTCTCAGTGGAAGGGCTGTTATATTTTGTTCAGATAGGAAAGAAATTTGGTAATTGAAGTGGACAGCTAAATTTGGTTTTTAAAAGCTTTATTGTTTTGAGATTTAAAAATTAACCTTTTAATGCTGACATTATGGTAAAAAAGGGGGAAAAAGACATTGAAACTTTGTGGGGGGGGGGGTCGTTTGGAGAAGACACGCTTCCAGTGGGTCCTAAATCATCTTCTCTACCTACTTAGAAACACTTGGCAGTCTTTTGCATAAGACCCTGAACTAAGACCCTGACCTTGCTTTGGCTTACTTGCCTTTCTACCATAGAATCAAGGAAAACTCTGCCAAAGTTGTTTCTTAAACTTTATGTTTGACTGCCTTGGTGTGGTAGATGGAATTTCTGTGGTAGGGGTAGGTTCTAAGACCCCTGCCCAAAAAACTTTTTTTTACTTTCTCTCTCTCTCTCTTTTTTTAAGATTTTATTTATTTATTTGAGTGAGAGAGAGAACACAAGCAGTGTGAGGCACAGAGGGAGAAACAGACTCCCCACTGAGCAGGGAGCCCCATGCAGGGCTTGATCCCAGAACTCATGACCTGATCCGAAGGCAGACGCTTCACTGACTGAGCCACCCAGGTGCCCTCCTGCCCAAAACTCTTGCCAAAACTGAAAGGACCACACCCCACCTGTTGTCTTCTAAGAGTTTCCCCCTTGGCATTCATCTCCTGGTCCTAAACTTGGACCCACCATCCCTTGTTCCATGTCTGTAGACTAGGAATTCAGGGCCACGAGAAAGGAAAGCTCCCCAGAGGAGGTCCCTGAACCTGACTGAAAGGAGAGAAAAGAGCACATGCCCTCACTTCATACTGGGGTGCGCCTGCTGAAACAAGCGATTTTTGGTGGGAGAGGAAAGAAAAAGAAAGTATAAGGTGTGGTTAGATTTCAAGCCAAGAATTAAGGCTTAGGTAGGGGGACGGGGTCAAAACAGAATGCTGACCCATCCCACACAACTGTAATTTCTCCCCTCTTTCAAAAACTTGCCAAAGTTCATTGCCTCCCACAGTAAATAAGGTGGGGCCACTTGGGAAGGCTTGTAGTCCTTAACTGTGTGACTTCCAGAGCCAGATGCCCCAGATGGGGCCAAGAGGGACTAGGGTAGGGACCTACCAGCTGGTGTGCCAAGACTGGCGGCTGGGTCTTGGGAGCACGTCTGTGTCTTTCCAGAAGACTTCAGAGCTTCGTTCAGTCCTTCAACATACCTTTGTTCACATTCACTGTCTTTTTTTTTTAATGTTATGTTAGTCACCATACAGTACATCATTAGTTTTGGATGTAGTGTCATATTCCAGAGGTGTAAAGGTAACAGTAATGCCACTCTGGGGCTCATCCACACACTTCTCCCCCACCACCAATTATTAATAGGATTTTTTTTTCCTTAGTATTTAAAGCAACTTGAAAACACTTATGGTTTTAGGTGAATTCACTGTAAGTAACTGTATGACTTTATTTTATGGAGAAAATAGATCATGAAAATAGATTGTCTGTGAAAATGCACCCCCCTTTTTTCCTACGTTTATGAAAAATAAAAAGAATATCAGTGATACATCATTAGTAGTAATATAGCCATTAGAAGTCATTTCCATTTCCAGCTCTTCAGAGATTTATTAGGACTCTTTTCCTCTCCGTTTCAGTGTGGTGTGCACAAAGTCGTTCCTTCCTGCAGAAAGGGGCTCTTTAATGTTGGATAAAGGGGGTGTTTGATGTTGTTGCTTTCTAAAGAAACATTTGAAATTCTGTTCCTTTGCATATTTGTACTTTCCATTTTAATGTCACTAAAGTGCTTTAGTTTTCTCAAAAGAAGGACACCATCTGAAATACACATTTCCTGTAAAAGGAATAAATTGCTAACATTGATTTTTTTTTTTTTTTAAGGTAATGGTTTCTATAGACCCATGTTCAGGGAAGCCCAGTAGAAGATTATATTGAGTCATTTGGCCCTAAAAGCCTTGAGTTATAAAAAGAACGAACAGGATCAGTAATATTTATGCATAGCCCATTATCAGCAACTGCTGGCTGGAGCTGGAAATCGCATTAATTATTTTATGCCATCGATCAGACAGATGACATCACAGGCAGAGCCCTCAGCTTCCCGTGACCTGCTCCCAGCAAGTCACTGACATCTGCATGTTGGGCCCACAATGCCCACCTGTGTCATCACCTGCAGCTTAGCCATCAGGCCAACTCACAGGTTAACTTCTTCGAATCAACCTGCTGCTTGTTGGAGGGGGAGCTTTGCTTCCTGTGTGGCTCAACCAGCTGATCCCCTTCTCCCTACACCGTGGAGTCTCTCAACTCCTAAATGGCAAGGGTTTTTGTTTTTGTCTTTGTTCCTAAAGAAAGGGTGGGGAGGAGGCAGCATAGAAAGGGGTAGAGGTGGGGGACAGGAGATTTTAGCCAGCTCTTTGTCCGAAGGGCCAAATAGTACACATTTTAGGCTTTAGGGTCTGTTGGAGCTCGTCATTTCTGCTGTTGTAGCAGCCCCACAGGGCTACACACCCCCACAGGGTGTGTAGATGAATGTGCTTGGCTGTGTTCCAATTAAATGTTATTTACAAAAAGTAGGCAAGGGGCCCTTGGCCTACTGCCCATAGTTTGCCAACCTCTGCGTATTACAAAGCAACATATCCCTAGGAAACTGGCTCTGAGATATTCCAGAAGAGAAGTCCTTAAAATACTTTGAGCAGTAGAGCCTAATTTCATAAATACATAGTGTCTCAGAGGACCTGAGCTTGGCACCCATTTTGATGTTAAGAGTTGGCATCGGGGGCGCCTGGCTGGCTCAGTCGGTAACACGCGACTCTCCATGTCGGGTACTTGAGTTCATGGCATCAAGTATATTTCACATCTCACATGTTCGTTTCTTAAAAATTGCTGGTGAATGGAAGAAGTGGCGGGCATCAGCGTCTGGTATACGGCAAACGCCAGCAGTCATGGTTAAGCAGAGTGGGGCCGTGAGTGACCATCTTACAGGGGCCTTCCGGGGACGTGGACCCGAGAGCCGGGTGGGTACAGGGAACCGTGTTTCCGGTCCCTGCGCACTGCATCAGACTGCGGGCCCTGGAGCCGGCTCTGGGCCGGGGGACAGCCGCTCGCGTTTCAGATCTGTGTATTTGGCGGTCATCTCCATAGAGTCAAAGTACTGTTCTGTTGTAACGATTCTGATAATTAATTGTGATGGGGTTTTTTTCTGTAGGAGTTGGGTAAACCTATAATAGAAATTCCAGTGCCTGTTGAGTAGAATCGGCCTCTTTACTGTTCATGTGAACTATCTCCAACAGGTTGTCCCTGCGGAAGGGCTGGTCTCTATCTTAAAGAAGAGGAATGAGGGTGTAGGAGACCATCCTGCCCAGATGCAGCAGAAACCATCAAAACGAAGAGTGAGGTTCCAGGAGATCGATGATGACTTGGATCAAGGTAAAGCACCCCGGTGGGTGGAGCCCCCCCCGCACCCCCCCCAGTCTAGCACCGAGCTACTTCTCTGGGTCGACTTGGGAGCATGTTTGGTAATGGGGTTTGTAAAAAGAGCATGTGTACTTTGTTGCTTTAGTATATGCTGTAAAGAAACACAGAATCAAATGAACATCAGCAATTCTGTTATTCCTGAGCATTTGGTTCAAATAAGTGAGCAGGTCATAAACTTCAACTCCTGGCCTCCCTGTCTCACCGATGGACAGTCTGCTTGAGCTCATTCAATGTCCTGTTTAATACTTTTTTTTAAGTGAGCCTGCTATTGTCTTTTTTTTTTTTTTTTTTAAGTAGCCATTCATATTCCTTTGGAGGTCTGAGAAATATTTCTGGATTACAAGTATATTCTCTCTGGTGATTTCTTTCTTTTTTTTTTTTTAAAGTATTTTTGCCTTTATTTCTTAAAAAGATTTTATTTATTTATTTGAGATAGAACAAGAGTGAGAGAGAGAGAGAGAGTGTGCACGCGCACAGACAGGAGGAGCAGCGGGTAGAGGGAGAAGCAGACTCCCTGCCGAGCAGGAAGCCCAATGCGGGGCTGGATCCCAGGACTCCAGGATCATGACCTGAGCCAAAGGCAGTTGCTTAACCAACTGAGCCACCCAGGCGTCACACTGCAGGGGTTTCTATATGACTTTACAGGAGAAAGTGCCTCTGAAGATGCTTACCTTTGCCCCCTCCCCCAGGGGCCCCATGTGGGCTCTCCCTCTCCCACTCCCCTTGCCTGTGTTCCCTCTCTTGCTGTCTCTCTTTCTCTGTCAAGTAAATAAATAAAATCTTTTTTTTTAATAAATAAAATCTTAAAAAATAAACTGTGAAGAATGTTCACATGGAAATACAGGATTATGAAGAAAAACGTGGAAAACTACATGCACTATATGGTTAACATAGATGAGGGAGTGGGAGAGAATGTGATGCAAAAAATAACCAGAAAAGAGGGAGAAAAAAACTGAACTAACCAGAAAAACCCCAAGAGATACAGTAATGATATTATACTTATTCATTTGTAGAAAAATATATTTGCATATATGCATATAAATTATCAAACCTATTGACCATTAAAATTTATTAAACTATAGATTTGTAAGTCATAGAAAATATAATTACATAATCTTAATTCTTTAAGTTTCTTTTAAGATTTTATTTATTTACTGGAGAGCGAGCACGCACACAAGCAGGTTGGGGTAAGAGAGAGGGAGAAGACGACTCCCCAAGACCTGAGACCATGACCTGAGCTGAAGGCAGACGCTTAACTGACTGAGCCACCCAGGCGCCCCTACAGAATCCTGTTTATATAACAATCCTGAAACCTGTGTCTTTGAACTGGAAGGATACACACCAGAGTGTGTTTTCCTCTGGGGTGGGAGGGGAATATGCTTGACTAGGAGAAAAACAGAAGTCTCTTAGATTCTTAGATGTTTCAGTGTTTGAATATTTATAGGAAGAATATATTCACATAATCATATAAAATCTTCCAAATAAAATCTATTTCATTTATGTTTATGAAACATGGGTTTTTTTTTAATATTTTACTTCTTTATATGACACAGAGAGAGAATGAGTACACAGGCAGGGTGAGCAGCAGAGGGAGAGGGAGAAGCGGACACCCCGCTGAGCAGGGAGCCCGATGTGGGTCTCCATCCCAGGACCCTGAAATCATGACCTGAGCCGAAGGCAGATGCTTAACCCACTGAGCCACCCAGGTGCCCCAAAATGTAGGAGGTTTTTATCATTAAAGTAATATGTGCTAATCATGAAAAAACTCATGCAGTAATGGGACACTTGGTTGGTACAGTCTGACTCTTGGTTTTGGCTCAGGTCATGATCTCGGGGTTGTGAGATCGAGCCTCGTGTCAGGCTCTGCATTCAGTGGGGAGTCTGCTTGGGATTCTCTCTGTCCCTCTGCCCCTCCCCACCACCACACATGTACGCTCTCTTTGTATCTCTTGCTCTCTCTAAAATAAATAAAAGCTTAAAAAAAAAAACAACTCACGTAGTAATGAAGTAAAACAGTGTCAAGTCTTCCGATCTTCCCTTGAGGATTTCCCCCAAGTACTAATTGAAGTTTCTTACCATCTTTTCAGGACACATTGTGTATATATGTGTGCACATGTGTGTAGACACAATGACACATACATGGTTTTTGTTTTAACACAAATGGGTTCATTATATACTGTCATGTCACTTCTTTTTCATTTAACCAAATTAGATTATTTTATTTATTTATTTGACAGACAGAGATCACAAGTAGGCAGAGAGGCAGGCAGAGAGAGAGGAGGAAGCAGGCTCCCTGCTGAGCAGAGAGCCCAAGGCAGGGCTTGATCCCAGGACCCTGGGATCATGACCTGAGTGGAAGGCAGAGGCTTTAACCCACTAAGCCACCCAGGCACCCCAGAATAGCCGTTTTCTTAATATTGGGAGATCTATATGGACATTTTTATTAAAAACAGGCCTGCCCGTTATTAAGCAAAATAAAAAGAAATCGCCGTACTAGCTAGAACATCACTGTTCCACTAAATGATAAGAGTAAAATTGAGTAACGGCATCTGGGTGGCTCACTGGGTTAGGCGTCTTCCTTCGGCTCAGGTCATGATCTCAGCATCTGAGGATCAAGTCCCACATTGGGACCCTTGCTCAGTGGGGAGTCTGCTTCTCCCTCTGCCCACCGCTGTCCCTTCTTGCTTGCTTTCTCTCTTTCTCAAATAAATAACATTTTTTAAAAAAAGTAAAATTGAGTAGCATGTAAAAGTGATCCCACCCAAAGACAATTTTTTATTGTTTAATATCAAATTGACCTTGCTTTAAGGTGAGCTCATGATGTGAACTCCAAAGATATTGTAATATTGAGATTGTAATTTGTGCCCTAAAATAAGGCTATGAGCATACCAGAGAAGCACTGCACTTCTTTTCTTTTTTAATAGAGGCGATTATATTCATTGTGTAAATGAGCTAGTTTTCATTTTAACATTGATGGGCTCCACAGATGTGTGTGTCTGTGGTGACTGACAGGTGTGTGTCTGTGGTGACTGACAGATGTGTATGGTGACAGGTGTGTATCTCCAGTAACTAACAGGTATGTGTCTGGTGACTAAAAGGTGTGTGTCTGTGGTGAATGACAGGTGTGTGTCTTGGGTAATAGGTATGTGTCTTTGGTGAATGACAGCTGTGTGTGGTGACTGACAGGTATGTGTCAGTGATAACTAATAGGTATGTGTCTGTGGTGACTGACAGGTGTGTGTCTGTGATACCAGGTGTATGTGGTGACTTACAGGTGTGTGTCGGGTAATTGACAGGTGTGTGTGTATGGTAACTGACAGGTTTTGTGTGTGTGTGTGTGTGTGTGTGTGTGTGTGTGTGTGGTGACTAACAGGTATGTGTCTCTGGTGACTGACAGGTATGTGTGGTGACTGACAGGTGTGTGTGGTGACTGACAGGTGTGGATCTGTGGTGTCTAATGGGTATGTGTGTGTGGTGACTGACAGGTATGTGTGTGATGACTGACAGGTGTGTGTCTGTGGTGACTGACAGGTGTGTGTCTAGTGACTGACAGGTATGTGTCTGTGGTGACTGACAGGTGTGTGTCTGTAGTGACTGACAGGTGTGTGTCTGTGGTGACTGACAGGTGTGTGTCTGTGGTGACTGACAGGTGTGTGTCTGTAGTGACTGACAGGTGTGTGTCTGTGGTGACTGACAAGTATGTGTGTGTGGTGACTGACAGGTGTGTGTCTGGTGACTAACAGGTATGTGTCTGTGGTGACTGACAGGCATGTATCTGACAGGTGTGTGTCTGTGGTGACTGACAGGTGGGTCCCATGCAGTCCTCACATGCACTATCTTCCTGTCAGCAACTCACGTCCCTGGAGAACTCAGGTTAACTAGAAACGTCTACTCACCGTGATCAGCGAGAAGACAGCAGACACCGGGATTTCCATTTTGCACCAATTTACCCTTACTCTGTTCTCCTGTTCACAGATGAGGTTGGAGGTGGTTCCTGTATTTTACTGGTCTTGCTGTGCATAGCAACGGTTTTCCTGAGTGTGGGAGGAACTGCATTGTACTGCACTTTTGGTGACATGGAGTCGCCCGTTTGTACAGACTTCGCGGACAACGTGGACTTCTATTACACTAAGCTACTGCAGGGAATGGCGGAACTGAAACACTGGATCTACCTCTCCTAGCGGCGCTCAAGAGGCACAGGCCTGCTGGCAGTGAGAATCAAAGAGAGAAACTTTCTAAACGGCGTTTATTTTCAGAGTTCTGTGACATGCATCCCCTCCCCGCAGCGAGGAGCCCTGGACTTCCAGAAACGGCAGCTCTAAATGGTGATCCAGACGCGCTCTCAGAACAACCCTGAGGCACGGGGCGATCCGAGCATCGTGGTTGGAAGGACTGGGCTTCGGAGAGCACGTCCACCCGCTCCGTGCTGCTTCCCAGTGTAGCGAGCTACGCCCAGCAGAACTTCAAGGGCGCTGGTAGAGCCCCACCATTTTCAGCTGCCTCGTCAAGCTAATGGTTAAAGGACACGTGGTTTACATTTGTTGGTCCAAAGACATCGCTTCCAGCCATCACGCAATAAGTTTGTGTATAATCAAAAGGACTTACCTTACGGTTTCTTTGTCTTTTTTTAGTTAGCTTTGGGAGCTGTATAATTTAGGCTTTATGCATTATTTCCAGATTCCGTTCTTCATCTGTAAGATGATCCTGTGTGAGGGTGTGCGTGCGCGCGCATGCGTGCATGTCTGTTTCAGACGGTTCTCATAAGCAAATACCTGACGTAGAATAACAAAGATGATCTTCATTTGAACCTGACTACAGATGTGCGGGCACAGATGGAAGGCTTAACTGTGGAACAGATGAGTTGTAGAAATCTCAGCCCCAAAATCAGACACTGTGATAGATCTGGGACAATTAATTTGATTAACTAGCCAGAAATTAATCACAGGCCTAGAGGTAAAGAGGAAAAACTAAAGAGCTCCCTTTAAGTCTCAGGCACCCAACTTTATCATGGGTTCAGTGCTTCCTGAGGAATGAGGAGTGCTAGACCCGCTTCTCAGTAGGTGAGCACCTGTTATTAGGTTCTGAGAATCTAAGAACCAGAATACAAAGATCCAGAAGATTCTAGTTCCTGCTCTAGATGTTTTAATTCTGGTCTTATGTAAAATAAACTCCTACTTTGGCAAATGAAATTAAATCACGATATATAATTCAGTATTAACAAATCACACATTCAGATGTTCGAATGTGCATTCATATCATGGGCTTGATTTAGACCTCTTACAGGATCATTAAGCGAAAATTCAATCATATCTTAAATAGGTAAGTGTCTGATTTTTGTTTCAATCTGTCAGTTTGGTGACATTTCCTTTTCTAAGGTACAGTGGTCTAACATTTAGAAAGCCTCGCTTTGGCTTTTTATAGCATAGGCAGCCTTTTAACAGAAACAGAACACATGAATTCTAGTTTTTTAGCAAGTGACCATTATTTCATGTTTTTTGTTAGGATCGCTTGAAAGAAAAAGGGAGAAATTACTTTCTAGTTGTTACTGGCTGGTACAGTACCTCCCTGTATGTTTCTCTTATTTATTTAGATTATATGAATTTTAAAGGGCTTTTTATATAAGTTGGAAGTCTGTTGAGCATGCGTTCGGTTATCCCGATGCTACGGATTTAATTGCTATGTACTTAGTGTTTTGATTTTCTACAATTTCGGTTCAGTGTGTTTTTAGGCTTGTTCATTTTTAAGTCGGTGTTTTATTTCCACTTATAATACCATTTGACTTGTCTCTATCATGTACCATAAACTGTAATATTTTCAAGGATTATAGATCAAAGATATTTATTTAGAAGTGTACAAGAGACTAAAATTTAGATTCCTTATGCTTAAGGCTGATTTTATTAGAGGATTATTTTAATGTTCTATTATAAATTTTAAGAATTTGTATTCAGATGGTATGTAAACTATGTAAAATGTTGATGGTACTATCTCACGTGGTTCTAGAAAAGACATTCACCCAAGTCCGCCGTGCGGGGCAT
Source organism: Martes martes (assembly GCF_963455335.1). Taxonomy (NCBI): domain Eukaryota; kingdom Metazoa; phylum Chordata; class Mammalia; order Carnivora; family Mustelidae; genus Martes; species Martes martes. Next base: position 57,886,212 of record NC_137903.1, on the reverse strand, counting down.
CCCCATCAGAGACAAACCTCTTCTGTTTAACCCTCGTGATTTCTAGTTACAGGAATTTGGTGGTGGGGATTTCTGCCAGTTTTATGTCAAGATAAATCAGAATTCTCCCTCCTGTTCACCTCTTTTAGGTCACTATCGAAGTCCTAAATAATCCATAGCGTCACATTTGCCTAAAGGCCACCAGGGCCACCCGTTTCGGAAGCCAAAGACCTCACACTGAGGCACAAGGACTGAGACAGACTACCTGGTTCTCAGGGGCCCAGTTGGGTGTCAGACAAACCATGTGTGTCCTCACGCTTCCCAGGGAGTGTGAGGTGAGCTCAGGAGTGTCTTGGTATCTTGACTTAAAATGAGCATGAAATCAACTAGAAAAACTTAGGGCAACTTTAAAAAAATGTAATAGTCATTTATTGCATGAATTGGAGTAATTCCATTGGTGATTAAAAAAAAAAAGAAATTGTTATCTCACGCGTAAAAAAATCATCCGGTTTTACTACAATGTAATTTTTTCTGCCATTTGAAAGTACTGACAACTATTTGTAACTAATCTTCCCCAAAAACTGTATTTGAGGGTAACAGATCAAGCTTGTAATTTAAAATGACACCAACACAGCGTCTCCGAGAGTTTATTTGAGCCGTGGGGTACTGAGAAAAATGGCTTTAAAGCAACAGTGAAATGCCTTGAGAGGTTGGTCTGGCCCCACGAGCAGATGGCCGTCTATTTTGGGAAGTCTAAGAGGTCCCTACGTGAAAGCTCTTTTGGTTCTAAACCGTTCCCCTGTCTGCCTGACACAGGAACTGAAATTTACTCTGAAAACTCATTCCTTCGGATTTAAAAATCAAAATCCACTGGGCTGTGAATCTGTGTATTATGCCGAGAGGATTTGAAATTTGAAAGCAGGCCTTATTTTGAAAGGACAGGTGTGAACTGGGGCATGCTGGAGTGGCGGGGTGCGGAGGGGGCAGGAATTGAAAGAGAGTGAGGGAAGGTAGGAAAAGGACAGAGAAACCCTTTGGCTGCGAACCCGCTTGCTGAGAGGCTGGCTTTGTGGGCATTTACCTCCCAGTTCAAAGAGAGACTGATTTTTGTCTTCCCACTGACATGACCTGCCGAACTCTCGTGGATTTCTATGGGTTTCAGTAATACTCATACACCCCTGGATACTTCCCCGCACAGTGTGTATGGTGTTTCCACCTGTATGCGTGTGATGCTTACGTCCAGAAACACACATCCCTCCCTGCGGGTTTGTATCTCCCCGTCCCGTCTCTGCTTTCCATCCCGTCACGTTATCTCCACCCTCAAAAAGAACGAGCGCGATCAAGGCTTGGGCATAAATTCTGGTGCCATCTGCCGATTGAACAACCTCAGAGAGCAACATCTATCGTGCCCCATGCACTAGCCCTGTAAAAACTAGGGTAAGCTAAAAATTTCCTGAAGGATTCTAGGACAGTTTAGCTCTTCCTGGGTTTAGGGTGCTGAGAGACAGGGGTCTCTCCTCCCTGGTTCTAATGAGAGGGACTCCTGAACTCAACTTTCTGCCCGTTGCCCTGAGATCGGTGCAGAGCCGTGAGCAGTGGCGGTCGCCGCCTTGCACCTCCACAAACATGTGTGTGCCTGCCACGTGCCTAGGACTGAGCTGGGTGCTGGAGCTCCAGGAGCAAGAAATCCTAGCGGCTTAAAGAAGTTAGTGTCAGGTGAGGCACATGAGTTTGGGAAGGAGGAATCAAAATGAAGAAATGGAGGTTCTTGCTACCCATGGAAGTAGAAACTCGAGTTCATTCTCTCCAACCAGGTGTCAGCACTATAAAGAGTAAAAGTAAAATTCTAGGGCGCCTGGGTGGCTGAGTCTGAAGCATCTGCCTTCGGCTCAGGTCGTGATCTAAGGGTCCTGGGATCAAGCCCCACATTGGGCTCCCTGCTCAGCAGGGTGTCTGCTTCTCCCTCTCCCACTGCCCCTCTCCCCACTCATGCTCTGTCTCTCCTTGGCTCACTCTTTGTCTCTCACATAAAACCTTTAAAAGCAAAAACAAAATTGAAAGTCCAAATAGCCTTGAATAACACAAATTAAAACCTCACAAAACTCCAGGTCCAGATGCTTCCTCAGTAATTTCTATCAATCATTTAAGTGAGAAATCATACCCATCTGACAAAACACCTCAGAAAGGAGAGTGTACTTGCCAGTTTGTTTCGTGGAACCAGTATCACTCTGAGACCAAAACCAGACAAGACAATAAGAAAAGGTAGTTAAAGACCAACATCACTCGTGAACTTAGACACAAAATCCCTAGTCGATCCAATCTAACAATATACACGAGAAAATACAGCATCTCGACCAATTGAGATTAACCCCAGAAGTACCATGTTGTTTTCACATTCAAAAATCACTCAGCATGGGGCACCTGGGTGGCTCAGTGGATTAAAGCCTCTGCCTTCAGCTTAGGTCATGATCCCAGGGTCCAGGGATCGAGCCCTGCATCGGGCTCTCTGCTCAGCAGGGAGCCTGCTTCCCCCTCTCTCTCTGCCTGCCTCACTGCCTACTTGTGATCTCTCTCTCTCTCTGTCAAATAAGTAAATAAAATCTTTTAAAAAAAAAAGTCACTCAATATAATTCACCATTTTAACAAACAAAGGGAAACTGTATTACCATACCAATAAGTGTGTACAGTTCATACACCATTCATGATAAAAAAAACTCTTGAGCAAACTAGGACTTCCTTAACTTGATCAAGGGCATTTCTGAAAAACTCACAGCTAATACCAAATACCTAGTTGAAAAAAGACAAATGCTTTTCTTCTTCAGGTCAGCAGCAAGGCAAAAATGGTCATTCTGACCACTTGTATTCAGTGTTGTACAGGGTCACCTACGAAAAGGCAAGAAATAAAAGGCATACCAAATAGAAAGGACAAAATAAAACTTTTTCCAATGACATGATTGTTAATCAAGAAAATCCTAAGGAATCTGTAGAATGCTATTAGAATAAGTGAGTTTAGCGAAGTCACAGGAGACAGGTCAATACACAAAAAAATCAATAGTATCTGTGGGTACTAGCAATGAACCATTGGAACATGAAACAAAAATTGCAAATAAATGAATCAAAATTCATTTTCACTTACAATAGGACCAAAAACATAAGACTCTCAAATTTAACAAAATGTGTGCAAAACCTGTGCAATGGAAACTATAAACCACTGCTGAAAGAAGGAGACCTAAATAAATGAGGAGACACAGTCTGCCCGTGGAGTAGAAGACGCCATGTTGTGACGATATCAGTTCCCCCCAGATGGATCCGCAGACCTGTACCACCTCAAAGTCCTAGCAGTGTCTACGAGTGGACAGGCTGATTTTAAAATTCATGCAGGGTTGCAGGTGACTTAGAAGATAGCCAGTGAGGGGCGCCTGGGTGGTACAGTCAGTTGAGAGTCAGACCTTGGTTTCTGCTCAGGTCGTGATCTCAGGGTCATGGGATCGAGCCCCACGTTGGACTCCGCTCTTCACTCGCTGCGGAGTCTGCTTGGGATTCTCTCTCCCTCTCCCTCTGCCTCCATCCCCAGAGTTCTCCCCCGACCTTTCAAATAAATAAATAAGTAAATCTTTTCAAAAAAGAAAGAGAGAAAGAAAAGAGAGCCAATGAAACCTGAGAACAAAATTGCAGGTCATGTACTTCTTGGTTTTGAAACTCAGTGGTACGGTAACAAAACTGGTGTGGCACGAGGACAGTCAGACGTGTCTGTGTTTATGGGCACCGGAGATGCTCTACAGAGGCTCCAAGGTAATTCAGTGGGGCAAAGGGAAATCTTCAACACCTAAAGCTGGAACAACCACATGTCCCATTTGGAATAAAATACACTTCGACCTTCACCTCACACATAAAAATTAACTAGAAATAAATGGATCCAAATGCAAATGCTAAAACTATAAAACTTCTAAAAGAAAATGAGAAAATCTTTGCAACCTTTGGGTAAGCAAAGGTTTCTTAGAACACAAAATATACAAACCACACAAGAAAAACTATTTCCTGAAATTTAAAAACTCATACTCCTTGGGGGCACCTAGCTGGCTTAGATGGTTAGAGCACGTGGCTCTTGATCTCAGGGTTGTGAGTTCGAGCCCCACGTTGGGTGTAGAGATTACTTAAAAATAAAGTCTTGAATAAATAAATAATAAAAACTCTTACTCCTTGAATTAATAGGAAAATGAAAAAGCAGGCTGAGGAGCAGGAAAAAATTCGCAATACCTTTATCCGGTAAAGGCCTTGTATTCAGAATATGTGAAGATCGTACAACTCAATATTATGACGAACAATCCAGTTAAAAATCTCTGGACACCCTTTACAAAAGAAAATACACCAATGGCTAATGAGCACGAAAAGATGTTGAATATCATTAGTCATCAAGAAAATGCAAATAGAAGCAATGAGAAACCTGCTAGAATGATTAAAATTACCAAGACTGACACTACCCCTGGGAATGCAAAGGTGGTCTGGCATAAGAAAATCAATGTAATAATGCCATTAATAGAACAAAGCAGGAGAGAAGGGACATGATTATCTAAACTGAGGCAGAAAAAGCATTTGACAAAAATCCAACATTCTTTCATCATAAATCTCTCAATAACCTAGGAATAGAAGGGTACTTCCTCAGCATGATAAAGAGAATTTCAAAAACAAACAAACGAACAAAAACCCCGCAGCTAATGTGGTGAAAGACTGGGAGATTTCTCCTTAAGATCAAGATTCTACTTTCACTATTGCTATTCAACACAGTACGGAAGTTCTAGCCAGAATTAGATTCCCCCCCTCCAAAAAAGCATCCAAATTGAAAAAGAAGATGTAAAACTATTTGCAGGTGACTATATACGTGTTATATATATATATATATATATATATATATATATATATATAATCCCAAAGAATCCACGAGAAAGCTACCAGAGCTAATAAATGGACCCATCAAAGTTCACTGGGCCCAAGATCAACACACAAAAATCAATTTTTAAAAATATTTTATTTATTTGTGAGAGCGAGAGTACATGAGCAGGAGGAGGGGCAGAGGCAGAAGGAGAAGTAGACTCCCCACTAAGCAGGGAACTTGACATGGGACTCAATCCCAGGACCCTGGGAACACGACCTGAGCGGAAGGCGGATGCTTAACCGACTGAGCCACCCAGGCGAACCAAAATTAATCATTTTTAAATACCAGCAATTAAAATTCCAGAAAGGCAATATAGAAGGGAATTTCATCCATAATATAATCTAAAAGAATAATAATAAGAAGAAGAATCGAAAAGAATAAAATACATATGAATGAATTTAGCCAAGGAAGAGAAGACTTGCATACCGAAAATTAAGAAACATCACTGGAAGAAATTAAAGAATATCTAAATAAATGGAATGTTATCCTGTGTTTATGGATGTATTAAGATGTCAATACACTGAAAGCAATCTATAAGCCCAGTGTAATCACCATCAAAATTCCAATGGCCTTTTTTTTTTTTGCAGAAATGGAAAGGGTAAGTACCAAATTTATGTGGCATTGCAAAGGGGTACCAATAGCTAAAACAGTCTTGAAAAAAAAAAACAAAACTGGAGGATTCACATTTCCCGACTTCAAAACATATTATAAAACCATAGTAATCAGGGGTGCCTGGGTGGCTCCGTGGGTTAAAGCCTCTGCCTTCGGCTCAGGTCATGATCCCAGGGTCCTGGGATCGAGCCCGGTGTCGGGCTCTCTGCTCAGCGGGGAGCCTGCTTCCTCCTCTCTCTCTGCCAGCCTCTCTGCCTACTTGTGATCTCTGTCTGTCAAATAAATAAATAAAATCTTAAAAAAAAAACAAACAGAACTGTGACATTGGCATAAGGATAAACATATAGACCAAAGGAATCAAATTGAGAGTTGAAAAATAGGCTCAAACATCTTTGGTCAGTTGATTTTTGATGTCAAGGATGACAAGTCCATTCGAGGGGGAAAGAATACTCTTCCCCAGATGGTTGTTCTGAGACAACTGGATTTCCACATGCATAAGAGTGAGATTAGATCCCTGCCTCATACCATATACAAAAATTAGTGCAAAACGGATCCGTGGCCTATGTATGAGCTAACTCCGGCCTATGTATGAGCTAACTCTTAGAAGAAAACACGAAGGTGACTCTTCATGACTATAGATTTGGGAATGGAGTCTTAGATATGACATCAAAAGCACGAGCAACAAAAGACACGTAAGTATGGTGTCACAAATACTTTAAGATTTTGTGCATCAAAGGAAATTATGGAGAAAATGAAAAGACAAGCCACAGGATGGGTGGAAATTCTTGCAGATCAAATATCTGCTAAGGGTTTAATATCCAGAATCCACACAGAACTTCTACAATTCAACAAAAAAATCCAGTGAAAAATGGGCAAAGAACTTGAATACACATTTTTCTAAAGAAGATATACAAATGGCCCATAAACATGTGAAAAGATGCCCAACATCGTTAGTCATTAGAGAAATGCAAATCAAAACCACAATAAGATCAATGAAATATCTACAACAACATGGGCAAACATAAACAACACTACATTATGAGAAACAAGCCAGACACGAGCAAATATTGTGTAATTCAATTTATAAGAAATGTGGGTAGTGGGCAAATTCAAAGTGACAGGAAGTAAAACAATGGTTACCAGGGGCAGAGGGAAGGGAAAACGGAGTTATTGTTTAATTGTCAGTGTTTCTGTTTGGGTGCTGAGAAAGTTTTGAAAGTAGAGAGTAGTGGTGATGGTTGTACAACACTGTAATGCATTTACTGCGACTGCAAGTTTTAAGTTACACAAAAAATAGGCACCTAGGTGGAGCAGTCAGTTAAACATCTGACTCTTGGTTTCGGCTCAGTCATGATCTCAGGGTCATGAGATCAAGTCCTGCGTCGGGCCCCACGCTCAGTGCAGAGTCTGCTTGAGTTTCTCTCTTCCTCTCTCTCTCTGCCCCTCCCCCCTGCTCTCTCTCTGTCTCAAATAAATAAAGAAATCTTTAAAAAAAATTAAGTTACACAGGGAGACTGACACTGTAAAGTGGTGGTGAGGATATGGAGTAACCAGATTCTCATACACGGCTAGTGGGAATAGGGAATAGTACCACCACTTTGGAAAACAGCTTGGCAGTTTCTTATAGAGTTAAGCACACCTCTCCTGCACAACCCAGCCATTCCACATCTAGGTTCTTGCTTAAGAGACATGAAAAGGTGTCCACACAAAAACTCACACATGCGTGTTCATGGCAGCTTTATCTATAATAGCAAATAAGTGAGAACACGCTAGTTCCCATCACTAACAGAATACTAGTCAGCAATAAGAAACACAAACTTGTGAATATATAAGTGATATGGATTAATCTCAAAGTAATTATTCTGAGTGAAAGAAGCCAGTGACAAGAGAGTGCATGTCTTGTGTTTCCATTCATATAAAATTTTAGATGATGCAAATTAATCCACGGTGGCAGAAACAGACCAGTGGTTCACTGAGGGGAACAGGATGGCAGAAGGATGGGCTGCAGGGGTCCCAGGGCTACTTCTGGAATTGATGGAAATGTTCTGTATCTTGATTGCGGTCCTAAGTTCATGGATATATACGTCTTTCCAAATGCATTGGGTTATACAATTTACATAGATACAGTTATGTACATAAATTATACTTCAATAGAGTTGTTAATTTTTTAAAATTCCAGTTTGTAGCTTCATGGCATCTGGGGGTGTCACGAGGGGCAAGGGAACCCGTACTGTCTATCTGAATACCTTATTCCTTTTCACTGTTTTTGGTTCATTAGGCTACAGAAAAAGGATGACCTCCAAGTACCACCCCTCATTTGTACAAGACCCAACTTCTCATGTGCCCACTTATAGCGTGTTGCAATAAGGTCACTAGTGCAAAATGCCTTGATTTCACCCCCATTTCTGCTCAGAGCTTTTAGGTCCCTCTGGCTCCTTCTGAAGTATTGAGATGGCAATTTAAGCTGTGCTTGTCCTCTTCTCAGTGCAGCAGTCCAAGTTCCAAACCCAATCTAATTATAGATATTCTGTAAGGACAGCCCGCTCTCCCTCCCTCTGGCCGGAATGCATTGATCAAAAGTGAGGTTTTGTGATTTTATTGCTTTTCTTAATTGCCTCGGATCAAGGGTCAGGAAGGAGATATGCATTCAGGGAATAGAGAAGGCTCACATCATTTATTGGAATGATGACAGCCCCTGGTTGTTATTTTCTGAGTACAAGATTGGGGGTTGACAGACTCCATGCAAACTAAACAAAGAAGAAAGGTGTCCTTGCCTACGCTTCTGGTGTGAATAGGAACTTGATCCAAAAGTGACTGTAAATAGAGTCTCCAATCTGGTTTTTTCCCATTTCAATTTTTTCTCCATTGGAAAAACTAAATTGTTGCACTAGGAAGAGTAGTTTGGTCAACCCTGGAGAAGAGACTCAGAGTACAGGATCGTTTGGTGGTACAGAAGAGCCAAAGAAGGCAGGTGGTCCCTAGAGCTGGAATCTCAATGATGAATGAGGTCCAGTAGCTAGATGTTCAGCCTGAACATCAGTTTCCTACCTGTGTAATCTCTAAAGTGACATCAAGCTTTAAAATGTCCAAAGCATTCTGTTCTCCATCACCGAGAAAAGACAATGTGGATGTCTCTATTTGTTGGGTTGCAAGAGTTGGATGAGGTTGGATGGGGGTCCTTTGAAGCTGCCCATGAAAGTAAGAGGTGAATAGACGAATAGACCCATAGACTGGGAAGCTCCCACTGTGCCCAACGCCCCTTCTGAGGAAGAGACCACCACAGGTGGTTTCTTCTCAACAAGTTGTTGTGTTTCATGTTTTGTCACCTTAGAGCCCTGGCCGCATTTGATTGGATTGGGGGAACAGTGCCCGAGGCTGATGCTCTTCTGGGAACCTGAACATAAGGGAGGATCATGAACTGGACAGGAATGGGTTCTTTGGAGAGTGTGTAGTCTCCAAAATAACACAGAATCAGTTTTAGTAAATGGTATCTGCTCAAAACAGATCACTTGAGTTTGGGCTACAGAGACTACGTCCAGTCCCGGCAATGGGGAGGAGCAGCCGTCCACCAGGCTTCTGGGAGAACACTCAGGCTGGAGTCCCACAACAGCGTCTACAGCACAGTCTCCAAGACCTACACCGCACACAGTACAGGTCCAAAAGGCCTGGTTCTTGGGGACAATCCTTTATCACAAGTGCTCCTGAAATGAAGAGCCCGCCAAGAGGTCTATTTCCTGCGAATCCAGAGACCAGCTCTGCAACAGATCTCGTGTGTGAGCACTTCCTGGCTGTGTCAATCCTGACCAATCGGCTCTCTTGTGTCAGAAACGAAACCGGGATCCAAGCAGCTTCGACGACTTCCTTACGGTCAAGATCAGCAGAGCAAAGGAAAGAGTTTCTATGTCTAAAGAAGAAGCTGGGGATATCTACAGGGCGTTTCCCCTGGGATTGCTACCGCAGCCTCCTTTTGCTCTTTCATTACCTATCACTCTGCACCTTGGAGCCCGGTCACCCTGTGTCTTGCGTCCGAACAAGACGGCAGAGATGATCACTCTATTTCTGCAAGGCCTTGGCCCTGGGACATCCCGTGCTTGCGTGAGGGACTCAGGGGACCCAGTAGGAAGGCAGATATCTTCTCTGGCAGACCCCATGTACACACTCGGTGCTTACGGATGTCAGATAAATACAGCATATGCTTGGTTATTGCATGACATGTACTGAGAAAGGACTTGTTGTGTATCTGAAGTTCAAATCTAACTGGTCATCCCATATTTTTCTTGCTAAATCTGGCAATCCTATCAGGGCCATAGTGTGATACCAATGCCGAGGGCCGGAGGGAGAGGCTCATCTGGACAAGAGAAGTAGAGGGGATTAGACAGGAGGAGCTCTGGGGAGCAGCTCTCAGTGGCCCTTTCTGGATTCCTAAGGCATCTGCGGTGTCATGGATCTGTAAACAGAAAACACAGCATCAGCACAGCTGTGGGATCAATGTGTCTGCAAAGGGGCAGCAAATGGCCAGAACATGGTGGCAGAGAGGAGAGACGGCCGATGGTTTCCATTTAGTTTTAGCTCTTGGGTTATCTTGATCTTATTCGGGCCCTGTTCCAGATATAAGATTACTGGCTGCACCGAGCCAAAGCTAAATTATTCATTTCCTGCTCTTGTGCAAAAAGACGGCTTTTTAATTTGGTATATTCCTGGGCTTAGCTTTTGATTCCTCTGCTCTGCACCAACGACTGTCAGCCCCTCTGCCTTCTAGTTTCCCCTGGCAAGACCAGCTTCTCATGACAAGGCGTTTAGCCTTCTCTGTCTGACCTTCCTTTCGGGATACCAAACCCCATTTTCTGTTAGAAATGATTACTCACAAATAGAAGTACATTAGTATTAGCTCTGGCCAGAGTCCATCTGGTCTCTTCCCTTCTGCGCAGAATGATAAATTGGCAGAAAGGCAGGAAGAGAAGGGTCAGGGAGCAGGCTGGGCCGGTCCCTGCAGGGACACAGCCTGTGTGCGCAGATGTCAAGCTCCTCGAGCAGAGTGAGCTTTTCTCTGTCCTGGGAAGTACCCTCCCCAGCTCCTTGGCCACTGCAGATTTTAATATAGGCCACAGGAAATGCCATGTTTGCCTACCGGTCTGCGAACCATCCTGGATTTGTCAGAGAATAAAACAAGTAGAAATAGGAGGGGGGAAACAATAATAGATAATAGAATTTCAGAAATCATGCGTATTGATGAGTACCTGTGTGTGTGTGAGTGTGTAAATTCCCCCTGCCCCCCATCTAGCTAATTAGTACTCAGTCTAGCAAGGTTTGAACACTTAAGGGATCAATAATTTAAATAACAGTAAATGCTAATGAGAAATGCTGAAATGGTAATAGTACAAAAAAACGACACAACACAGGCCTGAGGGAGGGCAGGGTCTGGGGGAGATGAGGGAAATCTGTCTGCAAAAGCCTTCCTAGGGACAGTGCTTGTATGGCCAACAGCCCTTGGCCCAGCACCCGCATTTCACTTCTCCGGAGGCTGAGAGACAGTTCTCCTGGGGAACTTTCCACAGCAACCCTTCTGTGACCTCATGGGCTCAGCGGTGTCTTAGCTGTGCTGGCTGTGGGACGCGAGCCCTTTCTTCTCCTTCTCTCCTCAACTACTCCAGGTCCCATTTGTAATGGAATTGCTTTTTCCCTGCATGATTTTCACTCGGATTTTTTTAGTTCTTCCGTGGATTACTACTGTAAAAATGAAATGAAAAATTTTTCTTATTCCAAAAAGGACAAACTGAGACAAGCCAGATGCCTTCCGAGATCTTAACAAGAGGTTAAACCTGGTTTTCAGTTCCTGGGTGCCTTTCTGAGACCTCAGCTCTCGCCTCGCACAGTTACAGGGAGGGATGTTTCGTGGGTGCTGGGAGATGAGCCGAAGACCCCTGGAAAGCACAAGGCCGACTGGAGGAGGGGCTGGGACCTAGGGCTGGAAGGGCACAGAGCCTGTCTTCAACACCCACCGCTGCATTTCCCAAAAGCCAGTTAAGGCAATGGGAAGCCTGGCACTGGGGAGTGGGTTTTCTGCCTTCCCTGGCAACGTTTCTGAAATCTGGAGATGGTGATGAGGAGTGACGTGCATTATTCTTCCTGTGTTCTCATGAGTGTCAACAGAACTGTTAGGGGCCATCTTCATGCTGGTCATCTTTCCTGGTCCCTGAGCCGCCGTGGGTGCCTGTGGCTGATCACCGGGGGCGAGGGCGGCCCTTGTCCTTGAGCTGGTGCAGGTGCCTTAGAGCCGGCGGGACATGGAGGAACGTGAGGGAACCCTGGGAGGGCTGACACGGCGGCAGGTGCGCTCTGGGGTGGGGAAGGACGGGCACCTACACAGCTTCCGAGGTGCACCCGGCGCTGGAGGGCTGGGGAGCCGGGGACAAGCCGGGAACAGGCTGGGGACAGGCACTGAGAATTCTCACCCAGAGGCGGGAAAGAGCCTGGTTGCCCCGGAAGGGGTCCCTGCCAATCAGCGCCAGGCGCTCCCGTCTCCACCAATCAGGACTTGCGCCCCCACACCCTGCCGCCAATCAGAACCAAGCAGGGCTGTCTTTAGGGTTTACATTGAGGAGAATTTTTGTTGTTGTTGTTTTGGTTTTTTATTTTTTAAAAGATTTTATTTATTTATTCAATAGAGAGAGATCACAAGTAGGCAGAGCGGCAGGCAGAGAGAGAGGAAGGAAGCAGGCTCCCCGCTGAGCAGAGAGCCCGATGTGGGGCTCGATCCCAGGACCCTGAGATCGTGACCTGAGCCGAAGGCAGAGGCTTTAACCCACTGAGCCACCCAGGCGCCCCGAGGAGAATTTTGTTTTTAAAGATCCCTGGTGAGTCTGGAAAACAAAGGGCAAGATGAGAGAGAGCGAGAGCGAGAGAGCGAGAGAGAGCGAGCGCGAGAGGCAGGTGGGAACCACCCCTCCCTTCCTGCAGACTCAGGAAGCCCCGGGTTCTCCCGCTTTGCCGCCTCAGGACGCTGCGATCTGGACCGCGTGTTCAACTGCCCGGTTCCCCTTGTTTTCTCCTTCCAGCCCTCGGGCTGATGCTGTCTGGGAGTGTGTGGCTTGGCGGCAGTCCTACTGCGGCAGGAACATTGTCCTTCAGGTTCCCCCTGCTCCCATAAAGCCAGATTAATGGAGAGCCCTCGGGACAGCCGACCACGTCGTTGGGCAATCAGGGTCTGAGACAGCACAGGAATATATTGACGGGGCGCCTGGGTGGCTCCGTCGGCGGAGCGTCTGCCTTCAGCTCAGGTCGTGATCCCGGGGTCCTAGGATCGAGCCCCACATCCGGCACTCTGCTCAGCAGGGGGCCTGCGTCTCCCTCTCCCTCTGCCTGCTGCTCCCCCTGCTTGTGCTGTCAAATAAATAAAAATCTTAAAAAAAAAAAAAAAAGAATAAATTGAGAACATGCCCCTTCAACTCTGATGTTCATGGGACTCCTAACATTGCAGGTAAAGAAAATTGTTGCTATTCCCATTCAGTGAATGCCGCTTATTTCCCCTCGATATAAAAATACCTATTTAAAACAAAAAATCTTGTGCCATCCCCCACTCAAAGGCCCCAAGTCATTGCCAATTAATGTTTTTGTGCAAATGAAATTTAATTTTGAGGTAGCTTGAAGGGGACAAGGAGAGACTCGTATATAGGTTATAAACATAAAGAAAAATTTAGGGACACCCCAGGAGGGAGACTCAGTCAGTTAAGTGTCTGCCTTCAGCTCAGGTCATGATCCCAGGGTTCTGGGGCCGAGTTCCTCATCAGGCTCTGTGTTCCGCGGGGAGCCCATTTCTCCCTCTCCCAGTGCCGTTCCCCCTGCTTGTGCTCTCTTTCTCTCCGAGAAATAAATAAAATATTTAAAAATTTAATGTTTATTCTAAGAAAATAAGTCATACAGCCGCTTTGGTTTCCAGGACTTCTGTGCAGGAAGAGATTTGCACATGAGAAAAAGAATTAGGCGTCTAACGGATGGTTATCCAAAGCCAATAGTGATAATGTCTCTATGAGCTAATGACATGATTCAGGCTGCATTAATGAACATTTCCTGAATAAAACCAGGATTGTATGGTGAACACAGGGATGTGCTGCCAGAGTGCCCTTGACGGAAAGCCCCGATGTTGCCTCTGCGGCTGGGACGCTCAGGTGACACAACTCGGTGACCTGGCCCCAGCTCCAGCTGGGCTGTGATGACTCCTAGGGAGGATCCCTCCCCAGAGCTCTAGGAATCTGTTTCAGAAATTAGCTCCGTGGCAAGCTCACCTTTTGGCTCAATGAAGCATTCCAGGGGCGCCTGGGTGGCTCAGCCAGTTGAACTTCTGACTCCTGATTTTGACTCAGGCCATGATCTCGGGGTCATGAGATGGAGCCCCACCATGGGCTCCACAATCCATGGGGCATCTGCTTGAGATTCTGTCTGTCTCCCTCTGTCCCTCCCCCTGCTCATGCTCTCCCTTTCTCTCTAAAATAAATAAACGATGTCTAAATACTAAAAAACACTGCCAAGACTAGGTGGGTCTTGACTGAGCACTCGCTCTTCTGCCTACTGGTTAGAAGCTTCAGGAACTGCCTCCGCCTTCCGAGAGCTGCCTATCCAGGACCACAGACCTACTCAAGTGGCCCACATTCAGTGATGGATCAAAGCCACCTCAGCCCAAAGCAGGACAACTCAGAAAAGCCTCAAGCTCCAGAGATCCCTGTAGGTTGGCCAGGGCCATCCTTACCGGAGATCCACTTCGTCTGCCCACTCCGGCTTTGGTCCGCTCCCTTCCACAGCCCGCTAACCAGCATTCCAGAGTCTGGGTCCCAGGGAACCCAGCCCGCAAAGACATTGTGCCAGTCTGTTCACACATACAGAGCTGCCTTCAGAATCTGGACAAAGATTTTGTTCAATCTAAAAGCTTTCTACCAGTCAAAGCTGCCTGAAATGAAAGAGGTTCCCATAAAGATGAGACATTCAAAGGATAGACTGAAGTTCAGAAAAAAACGTGATTGGAAAGATGAGGGCTAGGTGAAGGAGTGGAAATCAAGAATCAGCTAAGTGTCTGACTCCTGGTTTTGGGTCAGGTCCTGATCTCAGCGTCATGAGATCAAGTCCGGTGTGGGACTCCATGATCAATGTGGAGTCTGCTTGTCCGTCTCTGTCAGCCCCCCGACTCATGCACGCTTGTGCATGTACAGGCACACTCTCTTTCTCAAATAAATAAATAAAACCTTAAAAAAAAAAAAAGGATACTGAGGGTCAGATAGACTGGATGTCCTCCAGAGTACCTCCCTCCCTACAGCAAGACCTTAATACGTGGGCACCTGGGTGGCTCAGTTGGTTAAGCAACTGCCTTTGGCTCAGGTCATGATCCTGAAGTCCTGGGATCGAGCCCCAAATCAGGCTCCCAGCTCCATGGGAAGTCTGCTTCTTCCTCTGACCTTCTCCCCTCTCATGGTCTCTCTCACTCTCTCTCTCTCAAATAAATAAATAAAATCTTTTTTAAAAAAGACCTTAATATATATAAGCAGTTCACTAAAGCTGCTATTTACAAGATACAGCAGACAGGGTGCAAAATACAACAGAAATACATGTCTCACAGTTCTGGAAGCTCGAAGTCCAAGGTCAAGTTGTCAGCAAGCCTGGGGCCTCTCTCCTTGGCTGTGTTCTTCCTGTCTTCGGGTGGTCCTCCCTCTGTGTCTGTGTCCTAATCTCTTCCTCTGAGGACACCAATCATAATGGGGCAGGGCCCAGCTCCAAGACCTTGCTTTACCTTAATTACCTCTTTCAAGGCCCTATTTCCAAATACAGTCATCTTCTCAGGTACTGGGAACTTCAGCACATGAATGTGGATTGGGCCATAATTCAGCCTTCACCACAGGCCCAAGGCCGTATTGCATCCCAGATAGCTGTTAACGTGCATTCAGTCTTATGTCTTATGATAAAAGACCAAAGTCAGCATTTAACTGCATGAGACGGGGTTGGACAAAGTCATGTTTGAGAGAAATCCCTACTGTTACAGAATTTTAGCTTCTAAATGAGTAGTTAGTTGGTAGCCTTTTAAAAACAATGCTGCCTTCCTAAGTCTAGTAGCTACGAATATCATTATATCCACCCTATTTAATCCAGATAATCTGAATATTGGCCAGAGAAGCCAGAGCGTGCACGCACACACACACACAGACGTTTACACCAATGTATGTTCACACACAAACACAAACATCATACCTAAGGAACAAGGGAGGTCTCTAGAGCTAACGGGATAACTGGATTTTTCTGGGAATAGTAACTGAGTACAGAAAGAAAAAGGCTATGACAATGGCTTTATCTCTCTCTCTCTCCTTTTTTTTTTCTTTTCCGGAGAGAGAGCTATGGTTTTTTAGAGAAGAAAGTGAGCGAATCTTTTTTTTGTAGGTTTAAAAAAAAATATTTTTAAAAGTTAACATGTGCATTAAAGGAAGCTGAAAAACACACAAACCAAAGAACAAAGTCATGCATAATCCCAAGCAGTTTACAGTTTGACTTCTAGGTCCCGTGTGTGTATCCACTTCAGTAAGCATTTTTATGTAATTAAGATCGCACAGTTACGTATCATGCTTTTTTACAAACCATGAATATTTACCATTTCATAGTCCCCAAACTACGAGTATTTCGATAACCAAGAATACACTACACCAACTCCATCTGAAAGGAAAAAAAAATGCAACCCTGCCTTTCTTGGCAACAAAAATTTCGTAAGAGACGAAAACAGCAACAGGCCTCTAAATGAAGATATTGGCAGAGTTACAGTTATAATACTGCCTTCCCTAACGTTCAATTAAAACTGAGACATGAAGTACCAGAGTACACAACATAGAATGCTGAGAAACAGAATCTCAAGGAGACTCCACACCCAGCTCAGAGCCTGATGTGCAGCTCGGGGCTCTATCTCACGACCCCAAGATTGTGACCTGAGCCAAAATAAAGTCGGTCACTCAACTGACTCAGCCACCCAGGTGCCCCGATGGCTTCATCTCTTGTATTCACTCAATATTCATTTATTCACCCATTCAAACAATATTGATTGGGTTCCAACTACATGAAATCATGTGCTAAATGGTTTGGGAGAAACAGCCTTCTAAAAACCCAAATCCCATAATGATGATGTCATAAAGCATGGGCTTTGTCATGACAAGGACTGGGCTCAAGACCCAGCTCCCTCCCATGTCCTCTATATGACTGTGGGCAAGTCACTCACCCTCTCTCAGCCTCAGTCTCCTCATTTGTACGATAGGAACAATGATAACACCTTATCTGTGGGGTCCCTAAGTGCCAGCTCGGGAAGCTTTGGCCCATCCTCCGTAACTGCCATCAGCATCCTCCAAAGCACCTTGAATAAGTGTGAAATCTAACTGAAACCAGCGGCTTTACCTGGCACTTGTATCTTCCTCTTCAATGAGATGGCAGCCCAGGGGCTGGGTGGCTCAGTCGGTTGGGCACTGACTCTTGATTTCGGCTCAGGTCGTGATCTCAGGGTCCTGGGATCGAGTCCTCCATCAGACTCCGCACTCAGCTGGGAGTGGGCTAGAGAGTCTCCCTCTTCTCTCCCTCTGCCCCTCCCCCTGCTCTTTCTCTCCAGAATAAATAAATAAATCTTAAAAAAAAAATGACAGCCCTGGAGACTCTCCCAGATTGAAATCTTTGAGGCACTAATTTGCCTGATGTGCTGTGAAAATTAAATGAGGTAATGCATGCAAGATGCTTTCTCACGTAATTGGGCGGTAGATGTTAGCCATTATTAAAGCCTTTTGTGGTAAGTACCAACAGGGTGTGGTGATTGCTTCATCCGGATTTCCCCTCATCCATCTCAGGACACCCACCCTCCCCAACCCCAGGGCCAGACAAACTTCCACAAGGATTCAAAACGATGGTTACATGGAAGTGTCATAAGGATCCAGGAGGAGAAAGGATCACTTCGAATTTTTTGAAGAATGAGGAATAGTTTTGTGGAGAAGATAAGATTGGTTGTGGTCCCTGAGGGATTGCAAATCCAAGTGGAAAGAATGGCATAAACGATGACATGTAGATGAGGAAGAGGAAGGCGTGTTCCTTCTCTAGGCAGGTGCCCTCACTGGGAGAGATCGTGGGCTCTTTGCTGGGGTGCAGCGGGCGTCAGGGCTGGGAGCGGACATTGGTGCAAAAATCCAAAGTGTCCTTCTAGTCTGGAGAGGCTGAGGTTGGGATCAGTAGTCAATGAGAAACTGCTGAGAAGTCCAAGGTGACAGGTGAGATGATCAGGCGCTTTGAAGAGGGGCGCCTGGGAGGCTCAGTCAGTTAAGTGTCTGCCTTTGGCTTGGGTCATGATCCTGAGGTCCTGGGTTGGGGTCCTGGGATCAAGCCCTGTGTGGGGCTCCCTGCTCAGCGGGGAGCCTGCTTCTTCCTCTCCCTCTGCCCCTCCCCCCACTCCTATACACCTTCTCTCTCAAATAAGTAATTTTTTTAAGGAAGTTCTTCCATGAGATGGCTCAGCCGACAGCCTTCAGGAACCACTGGGAAGGGAGCTGAGTGGCAGCAGGGAGAGGTCAGGCGAAGGAGACCGGTAGGAAGCTGATGAAACTGTCCAGAGGAGAGTTTCATGAGGACCTATGGCAGTGACCGTGAGGCTGGCAGGAGGACTGCCCATGAAGAAACCCGCCAGAAAGATGCCCTCCTGTGGGGCTTGGCAGATGACTGGTGGTAGAAAGCAAGAGGGGAAACGGGGTCAAATATGTCATGGCCACTTGAACCACAAACAGAAGTAGAGACATAAGAAAGAGGGTCTCAGAGGAACAGGGGAACCTTGAATTCGACATCAGAGTTGTAGACAGAATCAACGAGGCCAGGCACCCAGAAAGGGATGCTCAGCAGACACGGAAATGGCTCAGATCTCAGGTTTGAGTGTCTGGCTAGCCATGGGGGCTTGGGAGTCAGCCCCAGAGATGTGAGCCCCCAAGTGGGGCAGAGGAGGGGAGTGCTGGGGTGGGTGGGGAACAGGGACAGAGTGTGTCTGTAGTCAGAGCAGCGATACTGAGGGTGAAGATGTAAGAAAAGTCAGAGAGAGAGCAGAGGACGCAGATTTGTCATTCATTTATCCGTCACGATGTGGGGTGTGTTGGAACCTGCCCCCGCAGTTCAGAACTCCAGCTCACTGAGGGAGGTTGACAGCGGGGAACCCGCTAGAGGGCTGTGGGAGTGCCCAGCAGGTAGTCTGGCTTCGGGGGTCCAGCTAGATTAGAAGTGTTTTTAAAAACAATCATATGCAGTTTGGCCTGGGGTGTCCTGAGGGGGTGCTCAGGGAAGGCAAATGCACGTACAACTGGGAGAAGTTAAATGTGTGCAAATCCTCTGGCTAATAATTTGATAAATGATCACAAGCTTTAAAAATGGTCACATAGCCGGGGTGCCTGGGTGGCTCAGTGGGTTAAAGCCTCTGCCTTCGGCTCGGGTCATGATCCCGGGGTCCAGGGATCGAGCCCCATGTCGGGCTCTCTGCTCAGCAGGGAGCCTGCTTCCTCCTCTCTCTCTGCCTGCCTCTCTGCCTACTTGTGATCTCTCTCTCTGTCAAATGAATAAATAAAATCTTTTTAAAAAAATGGTCACATAGCCTTAACCTAGTAATTCTATTTCTAGGAATTTATTCCGATAAAGAATTCCAATAGTGGAAAATAAGAAACATTAAATATCTGATAATGATTGGTTGAGATAATTTTGAGATAATACTCTGCAGTCATTAAAATATACATTTTGACAGGGCACCTGGGTGGCTCAGCCTGTTGAGTGTCTGACTCTTGGTTTCAGCTAGGGTCCTGATCTCAGGGTTCTGATCCTGGGGTCATGGGATGGAACCCCGTGTTGGCCCCTGTGCTCAGCAGGGAGTCTGCTTGTCCCTCTCCCTCTGCTCCCCGCACTGCTCTTTCTCTCTCTCTCTCTTAAATAAGTAAAGAAATAAAAATCTTTTTAAAATAAAATAAAATACACATTTTGGAAGCATGGTATGACAAAATGTCCATGATATACTAAATGGAAAATTATATTATAATTTTATGAAGGTATATGTTGTACACACACAGGAGTTTAGGCATTCATGTTAATGATTTTAAAACTTGTCTTATGGTAGAGGAATAGGTAATTTGTTTCCTTTTGATAACTTTCTGTTTTTTCCAAAATTTTCCAGCAAATAAGTAATACTTTTTAAACAGTTGAAAAATAGAGTTGGGGATTGACAAGAAAGAGGAGGTGACTGGAGGGAGTAGCGGGGTCCAGAGACGTGTGGGGGTGAGAGAAGGTGGGTGGGGTGGAGGGCTTGGAGTTAAGGGAGTGGGGGGAGGTGGAGGGGAAGGGACAAAGGTCCAGGGGGAGGCATCAACTTTGACAAGAGGATGGAGAAGAAAGGTTGAAAAGTGGCTGGGACCATTTGGGGGTGATCTCGATCTCCTCCAAGGGGTGGATGATAGGGAAGGGAAGAGGTTGAACGTGAGGTGTCTACCAGAGGTGGCCCAAGAATCTCACAAACCCCTCAAATCCAAATCCTAGTTGTGCAAATTCGTGATCTGAGTGTACCCCCTGGAGAAAGGCCACTTCCCCAGGGAGCACCCTTGGTCTTCAAATAGTCTCCACTCATGGGTCGGCTCAGGGACTCATTAATCGGCATTTTAATGGGACAGAGACTCGTTGTCACTTCTGTTGCAACCACTTGGAGTTGATTTTTTCCTCAAGAGGTGCCCTTTCTCATTAAGCTGTGCCTTCCCCTGAAGCTGGGCATCACAAGAGAGGGGCCCGGCACACTGTCCAGCTCAGCACAGAGACAGTGACCACTGCCCCAGCCAGAGTTCAGGGTTAGAACAAAAATGTGGCTCTGGTCCCTAGATGGCACGGGCCACCACTTTGCCACACTGGCCTGCGTATGGGGCTGTCCTTCCTCTCCAGGATCAGCAAACGCCCAGGGGAAGGCCTGAGAACGTCTTAGCATCTAGAGCAAACCCTCCTTCCTGGCGCCTCATTTCTTCATTTTCATTCATTCATTTCATTCATTCAAAGGATTTTCTTTCCTTTATACATTTACTCAGATATTATTATTATGCACCCAGCAATGGTGTGGGCATGAGTTCCCTGTTCCAGCTGTATCTCTTCTCCCTCCCATACCACATCTCCTGGAACCTCCTCACCCAGGGCAAACCAGCCAGCAGTCATTCTTCTCCAATGCCAGGGGCAGAAAATTGGGCTGAATGCTATCTACCATGATATAAAATTAAATAAAGTGGGTTTTGGGCGAGCTTTGCAAGGCAAATTTAGAATGGGACCCAGCAAGCCCAGCACAACTGTGGTATATAGCACTTACCATCTGGAGGGTATATCGCCCTAGACTGGATATCCCAGCACCTAGCCTGGGATAGTTCAGTTCGTGTTGGTTGAATGAGTAAACAATCCACCGGCCACCGGGGTGGCTCAGTCAGTTAAGCAACTGGCTCTTGATTTCGGCTCAGGTCGTGAGATTGAGCCCCAAGTCCGGCTCTGTGCTCAGTGGGGGGTCTGCTTAAGATTCTCTCTCTCCTTTCCCTCTTCCTCTGCCCCTCCCCCGCTCTCACGCTCTCACTTAGAAATTTCTCGGGGCATGGGAATCTGGCTGTTTCACGCTTGTAGCCCGCTCTGGCTTCCCCAGTGGGTGTCATCCTGGCCCTCTCTGGGCGGATGAACAGTCCCAGTCACAGACTTATAAGGTTTTCATTTCTTTTCCTAGGAAGTAGGCACCAGCCCCATTTCTCAAGGCAGCACATTACTCTGTCCCCTCTTGTCCCTCCCACCCCTGCGGGCGACCTCAGATGTTACCGCTCCACGCTTGGGGTCCCCAGAGGGGCCTCCTTCGGGGCCAGCAGTGGCGGGGATGTATGTAATGAGCCTCCCTCACCAGCAGAGGGCAGGCTTAACGTGAGGCGCAGATAGGAAGGGTGGATGGGATCACCTGTCGCGTATCACACAAAACAGTAATTATCACAGGACAGTAGCTGTGAACAGGGATAGTCCCAGCCACGCTGGGACCGGCGGCTGCCCTACCAATGGGTCCAAGGGTCTGTCGGAGAGGAAGTGAGTGTTTCAAGGGAGGTGGGAACCCTGTGGCTGGGGAAGCTGGTTTGCTCTGGAGCTACCTCCCCATGGGGACCCCCCAGAGCTCACCATTGCCTGGGGGCCCGAAATAAGAGCGATGGTGTCATCTGTCAATACTGACCGTATCGAATAGCTTTTCTCCCGGGCATCTCTCTCTCAGGAACACCAAGTTCAGCTCCCAGATCCTCGTGCGGCCCTCCTGCCTGCTGCTTGCCTTCCCCTGTGCTCCCCTGGGAAGCCGACCTCCCTGGGAAAGTTGTACCTGACGGTGACGTCACTGCACGAGGCCCCGTGTGCTTGGTTGAGGACCTGCAGTGGCCCCTTCTCACACCCTGTCCCCCTTCCAGCCCCAGCTGGAAAATCTGCAAGTATCTACACTTTCCTGGACCACGTTCCAAGCTGGGACTGAGAGTGGATCAGCTGAGGCCAGAGGTGATGTCTTCTACCCAGCCTAGTCACTGCTGGAGTTGTTTCAACCTGGAGTCAATCGTTACACTTCTTTTATTTTTTTAATTTAATTAATTAATTTATTTGTCCGAGAAGGAGAGGGAGCACAAGCAGGGGGAGCAGCAGGCAGAGGGAGAAGCAGGCTCCCCATGGAGCCTGACGCAGGACTCGATCCCGAGACCCTGAGATTGTGACCTGAGCTGAAGACAGACGCTTCACCGACTGAACCCCCCCCCCAGGTGTCCCAGTATATACACTTCTTGATTGAAGGAAGAGAGCTAACTTTTACTAAGTACCGAGTACTGAGTACTCTGTACTGAGTACTGAGTATCATGAGGTGCTGGCCTGTATGTCAAGATTCCCTGGGAGGCCTTTGGCATAGTAGCCACCGGCATGAGCTCTGTCCTTGGAAAGACCTGGACTTAAACCCCGGTTGTCCCACGTACTGGCTACCTGTATAGGCCTCAGCTTATGCCATACCTTTCACCTGCCTCAAGTCCCTTCCCTGTAAATGGGAATAATAATAAATCGCCCCATAAGGTTATTAGGATTAAATGAACTGATATTTAGAAAGTGTGTTGTCCAAGAAAGGTTAATTTGTTAGTGGTACTAGAAGTGGCCCCAGAACGCCTCTGCGATCCTGAGATCATCTCACGCGGCAGAACCCTGTTAAGGAGAAAGTTTAAGTCCTTAAAAGGGAAAGTTCCAGAATTTATAAGCCCCAACATAGTAGCTCCGGGAACACTGGCGGGATCGAGGAAAGGGCCGGCGTCTGGTATCCTGGCGCTGCTCCGGGGCTCAGAGGTTTGTTTATTCTGTGCTCACTGGTGTGCCTGGTGCTAGGCAACGTAATTTACGACCTTACCAAGGGTAAGATCTTGTTGTGGAGACGAGGCCCGCAAACAGGGCATTTGGGAGCAACAGAAGGCCAAACAGTGCTTCTGGCAAAAGTGCTGCTATGTGAGCGCCCATTCTGTTCTAGGCCCTGGATTTAGAGCATCGCCTTATTCAAGTTCTCACTCATCCTATGAGGTGCAGCTTACGTCCCCATTCTAGAGATGAAGAAACTGACTCAGAGAGCGCCAGTGACTGCCCCAGGACACACCGACCAGTAACTGGCTGAGGCAAACGCGAACCCAGGCCTCCTCACTCTTAGGCCCCGCAGGAAATTTCCTTCCTGTAAAAGTAACCCCATCCTCCGGAAGAGGAAGCTGGAGGTCAGAGAAGTCAAGTGACTTGTCCAAGGTCACCTAAATAGTAGCGGGCCAGGCTGGGCTGTGCCTGCGGGTCCCTGTACTTCATGGTCTCAGGTGCTCCCTTCGCCGCCTGGACAGCCTGTCTCAGAGCGGAGAAGGGCAACGGGGAGTGACACGTCTGAAGGATCGGGCTTCTTGGCTGCTGCCCCATTTGGCGAGGTGCCCACTGGGCCTCCTGAGGGGATAACCCTGAGGCCCAGAGAAGCTCTTTCCAGGCTGCTGTCCTCGCTCTCAGTCCCACTCTGTGCCCCAGCTTCCCCTCACCACAAGCCCCCTCTATTCCCTCTGCCTATAAAACCTCCTCTTTCCTCGGGGTGCCTGGGCTGAGCTCCCTGGTCTTGTTGCAGCTCAGGTCATGAAGTTGGGGTCGTGAGATCGAGCCCCGAGTGGGGCTCTCCAACCAGTGCAGAGTCTACTTGAGATTCTCCCCCTCCCCCGCTCCTGCTTGTACTCGCTCTCTTTCTGACTCTCTCAATAAATCAATACAATCTTTTTTTAAAAAGTATTTTATTTATTTCTTTGACAGAGAGAGTCACAGTGAAGGAGGGAACACAACCAGGGGGAGTGGGAGAGGGAGAAGCAGGCTCCCCGCTGAGCAGGGAGTCGGATGCGGGCTTGATCCTAAGACCCTGGGACCACGACCTGAGGTGAAGGCAAACTCTTAACGACTGAGCCACCCAGGTGCCCCAAATCAATAAAATCTTAAAAACAAAACAAAACAAAACAAACCCAACCCTACTCATCCCTCAAGATCTGGTCTTCCCTGACCCCAGCTCCACCTGTGGCCTAGTAGCTACCGAGAGAGCGTTGCTGAGCGGTCGGGTAACGGGTAGCTGTTAACTATTATCAGTTTCCATTGCTCGGCTCCGGGTAGCACTCAGCAAATGTATGCTTGAAGAGATGGAAAAATCAAGGAATACTCCAGAACACTAACAGCCAGCCTGGTGGGGATATGCCGGGTACTTGGAAGAGAGAGGGCGCCCCGGTTGGGGCCTTGGTGCTCAGGAGCGCCCCCTCCTGGGTTCCAAGAACTTAAGCAGTTTGGGCTCAGGGGCGCCCTCCAGAGCCACTGGGGAGCAGTGCCCCTCGCTTGGCAAACCTCTCCTGGAGCGTAGCATGTCGTCTATTTTCTCCACCTACTTTACGGAGGTGCCCAGCCTCCCAGGAGGAAAATAACGCTGACGTGGGAGCAACAAAGATTTTCCTACACCCACGAGGAATGTGAAGAATCCTGTGAAAATTCCAAATGGCAACTACACACCAAGAAAGTGTTAGAGAAACAGACGACATGCTCTGGACCCGTTTTCTTTAGCTGGTGGCATGAGACTGAGACGACCCCCCACAGCCGTCCAAGATGAGAACAGCCCATCTACAGCAATGGTGCCCTCGCCCGGGGACCTGCCTGGCCTCCCGGGCTCCGCGTCCTCGGGGAATGAGAGAGGAGGAGACAGGCCCAGGCTGGGGATTGGGAGGGCTCAGGGACCACAGAGAGGGGCTCTGGAAATTGGAGGTGAGGACTTGGCCGAGCAGAAGTAAGCCGCCTTTCCCCCAAGAACCTGAGGAGCCCAGAAGCTACGTGGGGAAAGGCCCCTTCTGGCCCAGCCCCCAGGCCAGCCTCTCTATTAGATTTTTTTTTTTAAAGATTTTATTTATTTCTTTGAGAGAGAGAGAGAGCTCAAGCAGGGGGAGTGGCAGAGGGAGAGGGAGAAGCAGGTTCCCCGCTGAGCTGGGAACCCAATGCGGGACTTGATCCCAGGACCCTGGGACCCTGGGATCATAACCTGAGCCAAAGGCAGGCACTTAACCGACTGAGCCCCGCCCCCTGGCACCCCAATCTCCATTTCTTTAGGGTCAGTTAATGGAGCTTCATTCATTTTCTCTGGTGGTGTTGAGTTTACCTGATGCTTCCTGATCTCCGTGTCCTTGCATTGCTGTCTGTTTCGAGCGCGTCATCTCCTTGTCCAGGCTTTACAGGTGTCTCAGCTGGGGAAGACCTGGGCCCGTCGGCTCAGCGTGGCACCCTCTGTGGGTCAGCGGAACCACTCACGGCCGGTGGGGCTTGCTGCTAGGGACCTCTAGCCTGTGCTCCGAGGGGTGTTCGAGTGGGGCCGCTGGATTGGGCTCCCCAGCTGGGCAGGGCTGCCGGCTGGGCTCTGGGGCCATGTGGAGCCATCGCCTAGGCTCTGTGACCTCCTCTGGCTGGGCGGAGTCACGGGCGTTGTAGTGCCACCAATCTACTACCATAGGTCAGGGCTATGGGCCAGGCTCTGCAGCAGCTCCCAGGTGGGTGGGGTCCCAGACCTTGTGCCCCGACTGGTGGCTGCTGCTGGCGGGACTCAACATTCATGTTGGGTGGGGCTGGAGACCACGAGCGGCAGTCAGCTGGGGTCACTCTCTGCGCTTGCTGGTCAAGTGCGCCCAGAGGCGACACTCAACAGTTGGGCAGGGCTGCTGGCTTGGTTCCCTGCCCCAGTGGGCCATGGAATGTCCTTCAAGGCTGCCGGGCATCTGTGGCCATGCTTCCCAGATGGGCAAGACTGGAGGCTATACTGAGCAGTTGCTGGGAGGGTCACTTTGCTTCCCTGCCCAGGCAGGGAGGTAGAATGTGCTCCATATCGGGTTCAGCCCCGTGGACTGGGAATCCATGTCAGGCAGGACTGCAACTGAGGTCCATGGCCGGAAGGGGCCACCGGTTTAGCTCTGCTGATGGGCTGAGCTGCTGGCTGGTATCTGGTTGGGGGACTGCCGCCTGCAGGAATGTGGTCCTCCAGGATCTAAGCGCGGGTTACTGTAAGCCCTGCCCCCTTGTCCATCTCTCTCTGATCCCCGGTGGTGGAGCCCCAGGGGTTCCCCTGGATCTCCATGAGGCAAGACCCAGTGGGTTTTCCCCAAAGTATCCCACAACATTGGCAAACTGGGTGTCCATCTTAGGCCCTTCTTTTCCCAATGGAGAAAAGGTGGGCACAGGGGGCCCTCTCGATGCTGCACCGAGTTGGCCAGGGGTGGAAAGGTGTGATCAAAATGGAACCCCTCCTCTTCCTCTTCAAACATGGTCCTTGCTCTGTGTTCTAGGGGCTACCTCAGCCTCACGCCCATATTCTGGGATTTTTAATGATGTATTGTCCATGCTTAGTTGCTAGTCAGTCTTCTTGGGAGTCATGAACAACCTTGGTCTCCATCTTGAGGCTGACACTTTTCCTTATCCACTCTTATTCTCACTTACTTTATATAAACAGGCAGATGTTTTCAGTCTAATTTGGACAACCTGGGTCTCAAGATAACTAGTAGAGGTGTTAGATGGTGGCTTACCCAGATCTGGCCACTAGCATCAGCTTCTCTGCCTTGATTCTGAGGCGTGTGGCTGGAGAGAGAAAGAACTGGAAAGAAACCGGTCTGGCGAAATGTGTCAGCAAAACAGCAGTCATCCCCTCACTATTACCGTGTCGCTCTACTCCTGGCAAGACATTCAGAACTCGTTCCTCCCCACTGAGGACCAAAGACACACTCAAGGGCTGCGTGATGGTGCAAATACTTCTGTTATTCTTCCGTGACCTTCCACTCCATAGGTGCTCAGACCACCATGAGGGGGGTACCCTGAGGCACGTGCTTCCTTTCCTGCTCTGTCTCCCTCTACCTGTCCTGCCTCACCTTGCAGGGCCTCCTGCAATCCAGCCATTCTGGAAGACCCTTCCCTGCTTGCCCCCACCCCGGGTACTTCCGAGATGAGCGCCAAGAAGACAAATCTCTTTCATTTTAACCTTGATTGCTGGATATTAATAAGTGTTCTTGGGATGTTTTCCGATGCTAGGAGATCCCCCGCCCCCACTGGGGTGAGGGCAGGGCAGGCCACCTGTGCTCCCCCTTCCACACGCACATGAAATGACAGGAGCCCATGTAACAGTGCTCGCACCGTGTTCCTCCGTCCTGTCAATGTGGCAACATGCTTAAAAACATGACAAAGGTAAGTGAGACTCACCTTTGTTATGTTATGTTATGTGGCAACATGCTTAAAAACATGACAAAGGTGAGTGACACTCACGTTTGGGAGGTATTTCTACTCGTCTAAAAAGGTGCATTTTGGCGGTGCCTGGGTGGCTTGGCCGGTGAGCTGGTGAAGCGTCTGCCTTCGGCCCACGTCCTGGTCTCAGGGTCCTGAGAGCCAGGCCCACATGGGGTTCCCTGCCCAGCGGGGAGCCTGCTTCTCTCTCTCCCACCCTCCCCATTTGTGCTCGCTTTCTCTCTCCTTCTCAAATAAATAAAATCTTAAAAAAAAAAAAGCTAAGTTTAAAATAAAGTAAAAATTAGGGCCACCTGGGTGGCTCAGCTGTTAAGCAGCTGCCTTCAGCTCAGGTCATGATCCTTGGGTCCTGGGATCGAGTCCCGCATCCAGCTGCCTACTCAGTGGGAAGCCTGCTTCTCCCTCTCCCACTCCCCCTGCTTCTGTTACCTCTCTTGCAGTGTCTCTCTCTGTAAAATAAATAAAATCTTTTAAAAAAATAAAGTAAAAATTAAAATGTTTGTTTTTATGTGCGCAAGGATGGTCTCAGGAAGAGAGTGGAGCACAGATTTGGACTGTCTCCTGAGTGACGGCCATAAGGATTAAAAAGAGTTAGGCTCAGGGCCCAGGGGTGTAAGAGCCACTATTTATAGCCAAAACGGTGGAAAGGGTTGTTATGAGGATGCCCAGGGGTGTTTTCAGGGGAAAAACACAAGCCTGTCCAAACCTGCAGCCCTTGGGCTAGAGGAGCGGACGAGCGCCACCTAGCGGCCCTTGCCGGTCCTGTTCCTGGTAAGTCCGGGAGGAGAGATTAGGACTCACTTCTCATAGAGGGTCAGAAACCGGAGTGCCAAAGGACAGGGCCTTCCACACGCGTGAAACAGACGTCAGAGTATCTGCTGCACAAGGTTGTTTGATAATTGCATGAGGTACTTTTTTTGGCTATGAAATGTTTTGTGTTCATAAAACAAAAGTGGCAACTAAGTCATCTTCATGAATTTGGGAATCCCAGCCATGGGTCAATCAATGTCTTGGTCACTTGGTTTGCTACGTTGTATCACGTTTGTGATTTATGGGATGTTTATTATTTGAAATGTTCCAGTTGGATATAATTGTGCATGGGGGTGGGTGATTTCCCAGTAGGATTTAGGGAAAATCTTATACAAAGCAACATTATTGGGTTCAGAGAAAATGTAAAATGCAGAAAAGATTGATAAGAACTATGTTGGAAGTGAAGTTTATGCCCATGCGGGTGTTTGAATGCCCGTGTGTGTGGGAGAGAGAGCGAGCCCAAAGTTACACGGAATCACACAAAGCAAGGCCTAAAAGTCAGCACAACCCACCATCTTCTGGAATATTCACAGATATTAGGTCTGAATGTATGTCCCACCGAACAAAGGCAAGCGTGGGTCTGGATGAGACCAAAGCTGGATTCCTCATGTGTCCACCAATACTCCTGGAAGGCAGAGTTGAGAAGCACCATCAAGCTACCAAACACAGCCCCCCTGATGTCTCTGCATCACCTCCTGTTTGGAGGTGGGCCCTCCTTGTGTGCACGCAGCCTCAGCAAGAGTGTGTCCGACGGCGACATGTGGGTGTGCAGTATACTGGCATCAGCACGCTGCTAAGTAGGCATGTGTTATGTGACGTAACACATTAACCTTCCTTACCCAACTTGAGGATATCTTAATTTTCATGATGAATTTATCCAGATTAGAAGAAACAACTGTTATAGTTGGGGTGCAAAGATGTTTTCACTTTTGAGGTCAGTATATATCCCAGATTATTTTGAACCCATCCCAGACATCATGCCATTTTACCTGTTAAAAAACTCACTATATATGTCCCTAAAAAATAAGGATTTTAAAAATTTAGCAACAATGCCATTATCACACTTCAGAAAAATAACATTAACACCTGAATGTCATCAAATATTCAGTGTTTGCATTTCCCCCACTTGGCTCATCAACTTGTTCAGATGTCACGTTTGACACACATTTTGTTTTATCTTATTTATTTCATTTTATATTTTTAAGTAGGCTCTATACCCAACATGGGGCTTCAACCTATGACCCTCCCTTGGATCAAGAGTCACACGCTCCACTGACTGAACCAGCCAGGTGCCCTTGCGAGTCTAAAATATACCTATTTATGGGTGCCTGGTGGCTCAGTGGGTTAAAGCCTCTGCCTTCGACTCAGGTCATGATCGCAGGGTCCTGGGATCGAGCCCTGCATCGGACTCTCTGCTCAGCAGGGAGCCTGCTTCCCTTCCTCTCTCTCTCTGCCTGCCTCTCTGCCTCCTTGTGATGTCTGTCTGTCAAGTAAATAAATAAAATCTTTAAAAAATATATACCTATTTATTTCAACAAGTGTTGATGGAATCAAGGGATATTTGCATGAGAACAAAAAGTGAATCTTGATACCCTAAAAAAATTTTAAGATGAATCATGGACGAAAAATGTGTCAGGTAAAACAATAACGTTTTAGGAGAACATACAGATTTGGAGTTCACAAAGATTTCTTTTTCTTTTTCTTACTTTGTCTCTTTCTTCTTTTTTTAGAGAGGGAAAGAGGGGTAGCGGGGCAGAGGGAGAGGGAGAGGGACTCTCAAGCAGGCTCCCTGCTGAGTCTGTTAAAAAATGGGACAGTTTGAACATCCAAACAATTTTGACTACAATGTGTTGAAACATATTAAATAAAAATCGTATTAATAAAAAACGTATTAAATAAAAATGCATTTATGGCAATTCTAAAAATATCCATTGGTCACTGTGTTATTATTCTGAAAGTGGATGAAGGGAAAGAATCAAGCATTTCTTTCATTTTTTAAAAAAAAATTTTATTTATGGGGGGCAGAGAGCAGAAGGAGAGGGACAAGCCGACCCCCACTGAGGGTTGAGCAGGACACGGGGCTCAAGAGCCTGAGATCATGACTTGAGCTGAAACCAAGCGTCAGATGCTCAACTGACTGAGGCACCCAGGTGCCCCTCTTCCATTTTTTTCTTACCAACAATATCCCTTAGTTGACAAATCTCAGCATAATAATTGCAGGAGGCACAGTAGAATTTGAACCTTGCTACTTTGCAATGGTAGTGAAGTAAGGATTATCAATGCCCGCCAATCAGGGTTGATGACACACTTTGCAGTGAAGGAATCTTGCTGACTGCACCTCAGCCCAGTGACCGAAATGAACATCAATCACAACACGTGGGAGAGTCTGATGCTCTGTGCCCCGTGGTGTGATCTGGGGAGCACAGAGCCCCAGCCACAAAGCGTTCTCATGCAAGGAATTGCCCTGAACGTAATCAAGCAAGTAGGTCTACCTATTCACGTGCAGGAAACCGGGGGGAATAGAGGAAAGGGATAAATGACATATTAAGGATGCAATCAACCAAATCCAGAATGTGGGTGATTCCATAGGATAGGAGACGTGATTTCATCAACAAATAAATGGCACAAAAATCAATGGAGGCAGAAGTATTCATTATAGACTAAGAGACTTACAAGGTTTATCGACAAATAGTGTATATTGTTTGGAAGCTGACTTAAACGGAACTAAAGAAAGATAGTGTGAAGCCAATCCTGAAACTTGAACGTGAACTGGATATGACACTATGTTAAGGAATTATTGTTCGTATTAATTGCGGTGAGACTTTAGGGCTTAAGATTTTTTTTTTTTTTAAGTAGGCTTCCAGCCCAGTGTGAAGCAAAATGAGGGGCTTAAACTCAAGACCCACAGATCAAAAGTCAGACACTTAACCGACTGAACCATCCAGGCCCCCCAGGGCTTAAGGTTTTTTTTTAAAAAGGGGCACATGGGAGGCTCAGTCCACTGGGTGTCTGACTTGATTTTGGCTCAGGTCATGATCTCGGGGTCCTGAGATTGAGCCCCGCATGGGACTCTGTGCTCAGCGGGGAGTCTGCTTGAGATTCTCTCCCTCGGCCTCTCCCCCTGCTCATGTGCTCTCTCTCTCTCTCTCTCAAACAAGTAACAAACAAACAAATAAATCTTTTTTAAAAAGGATTTAAAAATTCCTTATTGATACCCTGGCTCCCACTGGCTAAATATGGAACAGTTTGAATATCAGCATAAATAATGATAGTAAAAGCTTATAAACCACTGAATCGAGTAAAAATGCATGAGTCCAGACCAATACTGATAACGTATACACTATGTGTACGTGGGTTTTCAGGGCGGCACAACAACAGGTCAGCTATCATTTTCTTTTTTTTTTTTTTTAAGATTTTATTTATTTATTTGACAGACAGAGATCACAAGTAGGCAGAGAGGCAGGCAGAGCAGCAGGCAGAGAGAGAGGAGGAAGCAGGCTCCCCACTGAGCAGAAAGCCCGATGCGGGGCTTGATCCCAGGACCCTGAGATTATGACCTGAGCCGAAGACAGAGGCTTTAACCCAGTGAGCCACCCAGGCGCCCCAGCTATCATTTTCAATGGATGTTCTTTTAGCTTTTTTGTAAGTTCATTGTTCCCTGATTCTGTCCACTGAAAAGGCTTAGAAGCAGTGATATCCCAATAACAATGAAGACATTCAGATCCTGAAGTCTAGATATCACCAGCAATGAGACATGCTGACATTGTGTTCCTTTTGGGGTGTTGCAATAGCACCAAAGAAGGGTCCAACAATGCTGGACTGGTTTCCTATGGCTGCGTAACCAAGCACCACACATTTAGCGGCTTAAGGCAATACCCACCTGTTAGCTCAGAACTCGAAGGCCCGGCTTCTGTTCAGGACAGCATGAGACCAAAATCAAGCTATGAACCAGGCTGAGTTTTTGTCTTGTGCCTCTGGGGAAAATCTGCTTCTAAACACATTCTTGTTGTTGGCAGAATTCAGTTCCTTAGGGTTGTAGGACTGGGGTCTCCCTGCTTCCTCACTGACTGTGAGCTAGGAGCTCCTCTCAGCTCCTCTGTCTTCAGTCAACAACCTCACATGGAGTCTCTCTAGAAATTCAAATCTTTGGGTCCCCCCCCCATTTCTGATTTAAAGCTCTTACGTGATGAAGTCAGGACCACTTGGATGATCTCTCTTAAAGACCAGTGATTTGGCACCTTAATTACATCGCAAAATCTCTCTTGCTGCATCAGAAAGCATAATCCCAGGAGGGATAGCTCATCATAGTCACAGATTCTGCTCACGCTCGAAGGGAGGGAATTACACAGGGCATGGATCACTGGGAGATGCCACCAGAATCACCAATGTAGTATAACTCACCAGAAATGTCCAGCCCGAATCAGTCCTGAGTCTATCATCAGATAGGTCCAGATCATGTGATATTCTATGTGATCACTGGCTTGAACTCTTCAAAGAAATCAGTGTCATGAAAGGTTAAAAAAAAAGGTGAGGTGACCTCTCTAGATTCAAGGAGATAAAGAGATTCAACACCCAAATGCAATGCATGATCGTTCATTGGGTCCCAGATTTTTAAAAACTCCTGTGAGAACTTTTGCCACTTACTTCCAAATGATTCAGCAAGAATATGTACATAGGAGGATAGGTGGTAAAAGCAGCCAAATAATAACAGTTTATGAATGAAGAAGATAAAGGGTGTTCAGTGCATTGTTATTTTTCAGAAGGTTTGAACGGTTTCGAAAATAAATGTTTGGGCACCTGAGTGGCTCAGTCAGTTGGGCATCTGCCTTCAGCTCAGGTCATGATCCCAGGGTCCTGGGTTTGAGCCCTGCATTGTGCTCCCTGCTCAGCGGGGAGCCTGCTTCTCCCTCTGCCCCTCCCCCTGCTTGTGTTCTCTCTCACTCTCAAATAAATAAAAATATTTTTTAAAAATTTTGAGGGGAGAAGAATTTAATGTAAAAAATTTCTTAATCTGTTTTTTTAGGCTATTGCCAAAAGATTTATTGAAAATAACTCTTTCCATAGTGAGACATCATGGAAAGAATGGCAGATAAGAGGGCACTTTTAAACAATGCCTGAATGTCTTGTGGGAATCCTTTTCTGCCACATAAGATGTTGAGTCAGAATCTTTTTTTTTTCACTTAGGAAGGTTACGTAACCAATTCCTTGTTGCTACAATTCATTTGCTGAGAAAGATACTCCTCTCTCATTTCTTGAAACTGTGTACCTTTAACAAGATTTTGCTGTGGGGCAGGTATCTTGGCAATGGCTATAAGAAACAGTTCAGGTTCATAGAGTATCTTGGCAATGGCTATAAAAAAGAGTTCAGGTTCAGATAGTGCTGATATGTGTAAATAAGTTCAAGTTGCACCTATTAGGGACCCTAGATAAACACAGAATAGATAGAAAATATGTATTAAGAGCTTTTGACTTCTTAATCTTCAGTTTGGAGATTTATTTTAATAAAATTATGCAAGGGAAAGAAAAGTTTTATTTATATAGATGCATGCAATGGGGTTATTTATAATAGTGACAAATGACAACAGTCTAAGTGCACATCTATAGAGGGGTACTGTACTGAAGTTACATCTATCAGTATCGTGTGGAGTGTTTCATAAATTTGCATATAATATGAAGTCAGAAAAGATACTCATAAAAAATGTTACGAAGAAAAATGTAGAGTTCCTTATTTTTTAATGAATTTTTGAGAGATTTTACTTTATTTAGCAAGCAGGGGGAGGGGCAAGCAGAGGGAGAGGGAGAAGCAGACTCCCTGCTGAGCAGGCTCAATCTCAGGACTCTGAGATCAGAACCTGAGCCAAAGGCAGACACTTAACCGACTGAGCCATCCGGACACCCCAAGACATAGTCCTTTTTTTTTTTTTTTAAGATTTTATTTATGTATTTGGGGGGGGGCAGAGGGAGAGAATCTCAAGCAGACTCCTTATTGAGCACAGAGCCCGATGCAGCACTCGATCACAGGACCCAGGAGATCAGGACCCGAGCCAAAATCTAGAGTTGGATGCTCAACTGACTGAGCCACCCAGGTGCCCCCCTATTTTTAATGTTTTGACAAACTTCCATCCTGTCTTCCATAGAGGCTGTACCAATTTACATTCCCACCTACAATGCATGAATACTCCTTTGTCTATGCACCCTCACCAGTACATGTTGGGTCTCGTGTTGTTGATTTTAGCTATCCTGACAGGTGCAACGTGGTATCTCACTGGGGTTTTGATTTGCATGTTCCTGATGATGAGTGATAAGCATCTTTTCATGTGTTTTTATTGGCCATCTGGATGACTTCTTTGAAGAACTGCCTCTTCAGGTCTTCTGCCCATTGTAATCAGATTGCTGCATATATATTTTTTGGCCTTGAGTTGTATATGTTCTTTATCTATTTTGGATATTAACCCCTTACTGGATCTCACATTTATGTTTTTAATCCATATTGAGTTTATTCTGTGTATAGTGTAAGAAGTCCAGACGCACTCTGGCATGTGACTGTCCAGTTTCCCCAACACCATTTACTGAAGAGACGGTCTTTTCCTTGTTGTATATTCTTGCCTCCTTTGTCGTAGATTAACAATACAGTCGTGGGTTTGTTTCTGGGTTCTCTATTCTGTGCCATTGATCTATGTTTGTTTTTGTGCCGGCGCCATATTGTTTTGGTTAGCACAGCTTTGTACTGTATCTTGAAATCTGGAATTGTGACATCTCCAGCTTTGTTCTTCTTTCTCAAGATCGCCAAACCCTTTTGGAGTCTTCTGTGGTTCCAAACGAATTTTAGTATTATTTGTTCAACTTTTATGAAAAATGCTGTTGGTATTTTTATAGGGATTGTATTATAGGGATTAGGGATTGTAAGATGTTGGTCTTAATGAGCTTGATGAATATATAATGGGCTGATAGTGTATGTTGGTGCTGGAGAAACCTGATTTTTTTAAAAAAGATTTTATTTATTTACTTGACAGAAAGAGAGATCACAAGCAAGCAGAGAGGCAGGCAGAGAGAGAAAGAAGGAAGCAGGCTCCCTGCTGAGCAGAGAGCCAGATGCGGGACTCAATTCCAGGACCCTGAGATCATGACCTGAGCCGAAGGCAGAGGCCTTAACCCACTGAGCCACCCAGGCGCCCCATGGAGAAACCTGATTAATAACTTTCTCTTCCCAGCCCAAATTGGGATCTAATTGAGGGATCAGGCATGAAGTCAGACAGATGGAGGTTGCAATGGTCATCCCTCTGCTGAGGGCTGCATGTGTGGCCACGGTGGGCTTGCTAACCCTTCACCCCTGAGTTAGATGGGTGTTACCATC
Organism: Martes martes; assembly: GCF_963455335.1. Lineage (NCBI taxonomy): Eukaryota > Metazoa > Chordata > Mammalia > Carnivora > Mustelidae > Martes > Martes martes. The sequence goes on along the minus strand of NC_137903.1, from coordinate 57,850,681 downwards.
TGGGCACTGACACAGTTAGACATGGCGGAGAGAAGAGCAGAATCAACTCTGCACAAGGACATCTGAAAAGAGAGGGGGAAGACCCGTTCCTTCTCCTGACTCACCAGTCAGGTAAGCCTTCTCTGCTGGGAAGGAGGTGGGAGAGGAGGCCAGGGTTGGTGCTCTGGGGAGTCCTCTCCATACAGAAGCTTCAGAGCATGGGAAAGATGTGCTTCCCGGATGACATGGAGCCAGGTGGGTACAGGGTCTTGTGGGGCACCTGGGAGTTCCAACCCGGTAGTTCCAGAAAGCCCGAGTTAGGTTTCGAGGTGAGTTTTACTCAGGCAAGAAGCAACAGAAGGGACTTTTTTCTCAGAAGGAAGAATATGGACGTAATCATGAAGGCATGAAATAACTTTGTGAGCCTGGGAACTGGAAGCATTTTGCTATTATTATTGTTATTTTTAAATATTTTATTTATTTATTTGACAGAGTGAGTGAGAGAGAGAGAGAGAGACAGAGAGCAAGAACAAGCAGGGGGAATGGCAAGCAGGGGAGAAGCAGGCTCCCCGCTCAGCAAGGAGCCTGATGTAGGGCTGGATCCCAGGACCCTGGGATCATGACCTGAGCCGAAGGCAGAGGCTTTAACCCACAGAGCCACCCAGGCGCCCCATCAGAGGCATTTCTGTTGAAGCCTAGACGGAATAAAGAAAGCTCACCATCATTTTTAAACTTTCATCTAAAAGTATTAGCCAACACAAGGGGAAAAAAGATGTTTTTTTTTTATCAAACATTTTTCTGGTGCTTTGTGTCAGACACTGTTTCAAGCACTTTACATATATTAAGTAATTTAATTCATATAATCTTCATAACTATCCTACAAAGTATACTATTATGATCCCATTCTATAGATGGGGACATTGATGAAGGCACATAGATAGTAACTGTCAAGTGAGGAGGGGTAATCATGGGGAGAAGGCAGGCCTTGCATCGATATTTTTGATATACCCGGCCTGCTGTTTTCCACCTGTCCAACGCTCAATAAATGATCTACTGACATAATCACCTTCACACGAGGGGTTCTGGTGAGCACTACAGAGACCCACCGGCTAGACAGTCTCCGATCCTGTTTTTCTCTTGAAGCGATCTTCTCTACCAGTGGTCCTCAAAGTCGTGGTCTTGGAGCAGCTGGGGCATCACCGGCAACCTTGCTGGGAACGCAGAATCTCAGACCCCGCCCCCAGCTAGTCAATCAGAAACCGTGGACTGGGCCAGCCTTGGCGCCTGGACAGAACCTTCCGGTGATTTGGATCACCTGCCGTTGGAGAACCTTTAGTCTCCAAATATGTCCCCTCAAATAGCATCCCTTCTGTTGATAGTCAGTAGGCTTTTGGGTACCAGGTGGCGGACTCAGCATAGTAAGATTTTATTACTTATTTATTTATTTGGGGGGGTGGAATCCACCGATGGGGGGAGGGCCAGCGGGTGAGGGAGAAACAGACTCCGTGCTGAGTGTGGAGCCCAGTGTTGCAACAGCACTGAGATCCTGACCAGAACCGAAAACAAGAGTCAGACCCCTAACCGACGGAGCCACCTAGGTGCCCCGCTGTCTTTCTTTTTAAAGAGCTGAAGCCCTAGTCTCCTTATTTTATTTTCATATACATTTCTTTCTCCAAGTACATGATCATCAGCCGCTGCCCAGAAGTGTTATTTCAAACTGAAGCAAATTTTGATGTTTTGCCAGGTTCCCAACTAAACAAAAATAAAACTTCTCTGTACCTACTGTTGGGAGCAACAGGCAGTAAAGAAAGCTTCACCCCGCTTTTGTGGAGCAGAAGACAAGCATATGCTTGGGGTCAGAGCCCTGAGAGATCGCCTGTCGTGTGAGCACATCCCTAGGCTGGAGCCACGGTCCTGTGGGATTGCTGGGCTGACTTGACAACACACCTGTGCATTTGAACTTGGCCGGGAGGAGCAGCAGCGGGGGGATGATGCTTGCTGTAAATGTGTGAGCACTCACCCGGGGAGGCTGTCTTACCCCAGACCAGTAGGAGCACCCCTCCCTCCTAGATGATTTCCTGCCTCTATTTCCTCAAGCCTCACGCCCAGGGGAAGACTTGGTTTCAGACGTCACTGCAAAAAGTCCCATAATCAGATGGGGATTTGCATAAGCTCGTACAGTATCCATTTACCTCTGTCTGTGCCCCAATGCTATAATTCCACCCCCCCCCACTATCTCTGACATACCGTCTGGGATACTTGGGGTGCACTAACCTCCATCCTTTGATTCAAGGTCATTCCCTAATACTTCCTCTTTCTCTCCCGTATCATCAGTTTCTTTCCACTGGATTGTCCTACAAGCCAACAAACCAGCCAAAGAAATAAACCAAAACAAATTTCTCTGGATCCCCTTTCCCCCCTCCAGCTTTTGCCCCCTTGATCCCTTTTTCCCATGACAATAAAACTGCTTGTGTTCACTGTGAGATTTTTGCTCCCTTCCCTTCTGTCCACATCGAGATCCCCAGCAGGCACCGTGTTGCTGAGCCAGTAGTCATTCCCAGTCCTCAGAACTCTTGGCCCCATGAGGTGTCTTCTAGAAATATTCTTTTAAAAAATTTCTTTTTAGAAATATTATTCTTCAGATGGCTTCCAAGATACCACACTCCCCTGGTTTCAACTGTACTTTTCTAGTTCTTTTTGCCTCTCCATTGCTGATTCCTCTCACCTTCCTCATGGTCCGATGGAACTTTCTGCACTATGGAGAGGTTCTGTATCTGCACTCTCAGCATGACAGGCCTGTGCGGCTGGTAACGACCGAAAATGTGGCTCATGTGCTTGAGGAACTGAATTTGAAATTTAATGTAGTTTAAAATTTAATTGGAATAACCCCATGTGGCTAGAGACGGTTGGACTGAACAGTGGAGCTTGAGATATGGGAGTGTCCCAGGGCTCAGTTCTTGGGTTACTTAAATCCAAGTTTGGCTGCCCATCGCTCTCCAAAGGCCAAGACTCAAGAGAGTTTTGACTGGAAAGAAATAGGAGCTTTATTTGGAGGCCGGCCACCCGGGGAGAAGGTAGACCCTTGTCCAAAGACCAACTCTGAGGTTTCTGCCTGGCCCAGACATTTTTAAAGGTCTTTATTTATTTATTTATTTTAAAGATTTATTTATTTATTTTAGAGAGAGAAAGGGAAAGAGAGAGACATAGAGAGAGGGCACACGTGGGAGGGACAGAGGGGAAAGGGGGAATCCCCAGCAGACTCCCTGCTGAGCGTGGAGCCCTGCGTGGGGCTCAATCTCATGACCGTGAGATCATGATCTGAGTGGAAACCAAGATGGATTCTTTGTTGGATGCTTAAGCGACTGCACAACCCAGGCACCCTTAAGGGGCACTGATCAGTGAAGGCAGTGCAGCGGTCTGTGACGTTCCTTGATTACACGCAGACTCGATGATGTCAGCTACAGGATAATCTCGGGACTTGGAGGCTGTGCAAGAAATTCTAATTTCTTGGTGCCCGGGAGGGTTTGTCCAAGAAGATCTGGTTCGCTGGTACCTGGGGGTGGGCAGGAGCTGTCTGTTCTTTCTGCAAAGGAAGCAAAGTTCTACGGTTGTGCAAAGGTTGATTAATAAGGTCCTTGGTGTGGTCTTAAGGAAGAAAAACAGTTTGCTAAAAGATTGCTGGGCTCATCAGAAAGCCAAGGTGACTTCACACAGGCTCTGGCTTCTGTGGCCTGGGAATGTTCTGGTCCCTTATTCCCCAAGGCCAGGGGTCTGCTGATCTCAAAGAGAGGAAATTACTTCTGTTATGGATCAAGGACCTTATGTCAGCAAGCAGGGAGGGAGCACGTTAACTGTTAACACGGGCGGGAGTGTCGTTACCCTTGGATCTTTTCTTTTCTCCGGCCACACTCATGCCCTTGGTTAATATTACCCAGCCATGTGGCTGTAATTACCACCCGTTTATGAAGAACCGCAAATGTTTAGCTCCATCTGGGTCCTACCACCAACCTCCCAAAGAGAAGATCAAATTTCCTACCTGACAATTCCTACTTGGATGTCTTGGACACCCAAACTTACCGTGTCCAAAATGGAGCCCTTGATGTCCCTAGGGGGATGAAACCGTTGACGCTTGGGTCATCAGGCATGTTTTGGATGCTGCGTCGGCAACAGAGCTGTGCTGAGCCGACTGGAGTCTGAGGTCAAAGTAAAAATCGGTAACCATGGTCCTATCTTATTTTGAGCTTTTCACATTTTGTTCATCATGGATATTTTGCATTGTCTTTTAAAGTTATTTTTAATTAATTAATTTAAGTAAGCTCTATCCCCAGTATGGGCTTGAACCCATGACAAGAGCCCCCCGCTCCACCAACTGAGCAAGCCAGGCATCCCCGCATTGATTTTTTTTTTTTTAAAGATTTTATTTATTGGACACACAGAGAGAGAGAGCACAAGTAGGCAGAGAGGCAGGCAGAGAGAGAGGAGGAAGCAGAATCCCCACTGAGGAGGGAGCCCGACGCGGGGCTCGATCCCAGGACCCCGAGATCATGACCTGAGCTGAAGGCAGAGGTTCAACCCACTGAGCCACCCAGGTGCCCCCCTGCATTGATTTTTTAAAAAATATTATTTTTCTTGATTATTGAGGGCTTTTTTGGTTTTGTTTTGTTTTTGTTTTTGATGGCTCCTTAAATTTTGTACTCAAAGCCCAGAGAGGCCCCCTCGCCCTGGCCTTGGCACTTTTATGAGTGCCTGTGATACGTGATCTTCTGATATAATGAGAAATAATCATTTCTTTCCTGGTTCCTGGCACAGGGACCCTGAAACTCCTGTAATTTCCTGAGGGAAAGAAATGAGAGGGATATCTTTTGTTATTCGTAATGAGCACCTTTTAAGGGTACCTGAGTTTGTGCTAATGAGCTGAGTCTTGGCTCATTACCAGAACCATTAGGTCTGGTCATAACCATTGACCAGTCTTGGCGGCTCCCGAGAGAGCTGCTGGGTGGGGTCTGCTCCCTACCCTGCAACCCCAGAGAAAGAATGGCATCGCCAGAGGGTTGGAATTTTCGGTTCCACCACCAATGGCCAATGATTACATCGATCACGCTTCCAGGCAGGTTGGTGAAGGTATCCACATGCTAGGAGCACGAGACACCCCAGCTCTACAGGAATAGAAGCTTCTGGGCTTGGGACACTTTCGGACCTCATTCCACCTCCCTCTCCATCTGGATGTTCATTTGTATCCTTTTTAATATCCTTGATAATAAACCTGCAATAGTAAGGGAAGTTTTTCCCTGGTAGTCTGTGAGCCTCTCCAGCAAACGATCAAACCCGAGGAGGGGGGTTTTGGCCGGCACATCAAAAGTACAGATGGCCCAGGGCTTGTGACTGGCCTCGGAAGTGCGGTGCCGTCTTGTGGACTGAGCCCTCCACCTGCGAGGTCTGTGCCCCTAAATACTCCCACCACGGTGGAGTTCGAGTTGCCAATGTGACTTCAAGTGACTCATAAAATTGCTGGAAATCGAACCCTTGGCTCTTGTGAGCCAGTATGAATGGCCTCATTGTGGTATGGGATACACAGCTTATTAAAAATAAAAACATTAAAGGGGTGCCTGGGTGGCTCAGTGGGTTAAGCCTCTGCCTTTGGCTCAGGTCATGATCTCGGGTCCTGGGATTGAGCCCCGCATCGGGCTCTTTGCTCAGCAGGGAGTCTGCTTCTCTCTCTCTCTCTCTCTCTCTGCCTGCCTCTCTGCCTACTTGTGATCTTTCTCTGTCAAATAAATAAATAAAATATTAAAAAAAAAAACATTAAAGGGGTGCCTGGGTGGCTCAGTGGGTTAAGCCTCTGCCTTTGGCTCAGGTCATGATCTCAGGGTCCTGGGATTGAGCCCCGCATCGGGCTCTCTGCTCAGCAGGGAGCCTGCTCCCCCCAACCCCCGCCGCCTACTTGTGATCTCTCTTTCTCTGTCAAATAAATAAATAAAATCTTTAAAAAAAACATTAAAAATAATACAGTATAAACGTCTGAGGATTTGCACAGAGAACTTTGACTAACAGATTTTCAGCTAGGGAAAAAAAGAGAAAGTGATATGTGAAAGGGAAAGAAGAAGAAGTAGCAACCCCCCCAAAAAGGACTTAGTTTCTGTTGTTTTCCTAAAAGATCAACCCAGACTAATTTCTTTTCACTGAGTCATTTTTAGCATGATGGGCAGGGGCTGGTGGGAACAATGAGTACGGAGAGATGAGCCTGTGTTGTACTAGTCAGCAACTTCTTGTGTGCTGAGAACCCCTGTTCTAAAATGTGGTCGCGTGTGAGGGATTTTCTGATCGTGTTGGCTTCTTTGCCTGCCTTCTGTTTACATTTGGAAGCGTGGCATTATCCCCTGGAGATTAACAAATGATTCTGGCAATCAGGACAACTTAGAGGCGACTCTCCATTTCTTCTTCCCTTTACACTCAGCCATAACTAAGAGCCATAATGGTTCTTAGGTGTGGGTCCTACCTACATCCGCTTTCTGCCTCCTTCCTACAGCCCCTGCCTCCCGAAGTATAGTTCTCTTCTGGAATAGGCTTAAAGCCACTTCTGTGTTCCTTTATTTCACTCTGTCTGATTTGCTGTGTCAAAGATACACAAAGTCAGGGGGCTCCCCGTGTAAGGGCCTGCTTAGCCAGAGCTACTCCATCTTGGTTGAACAGCCATTTTGTTGTTTGTGCAGTAAAACTTAAACTGCCCCCTCTCCCCCACCAGAGGAACTTACTTAGAAGCAAGTCCAGGAGACCAGTAAAATATGGTCCACCAGTCCCTGATAACAGAGCCCAGAATACAAGGACGAGTCAGGCCAGGTGGAGACATCCAATCAGTAAAGCACACATACGATCTCCCTAACTACCAAAGAATGTGGGCCCCACCTTTTGGGCCCCAATTCTGACCAAGGTGATAGGCTAGTTCAAATAGCTACTATGGGGTGAATTGTAATTCATTTGGCCACCCGTGTGTGACCCAGCATGACTATGCAACTTTCTCTGTGTGTTAACAATCTCATTGGCCACCTGTGTGTGACCAGGCTCAACCACATGGCCTTTGCTCTATATAAGTTAGTCTGTGAGGCTGGGAGGGGTTGGTCTCTCCATAAGAGATGGCCCCGACCGGTTGGTTTGATTCTCGGTGCTGGTGCAAAATAAAGCTTTGCTTGACCTTTGCTTAGTACCAGTCTCGCTCCTTTGATCAAGGACCCCATTACCCCATTTGCTCAGTCGGTAGAATGTGCAACTCTTGATCTCACCGTCTTGAGTTTAAGCCCCATGTTGGGCGTAGAGCCTACTTCAAAAAGAAAGAAAGAGAGAGAGAGAAAGAAAGAAAGGGAGAAAAAAAAAAAGAAAAGAAACCAGACACCAGATGAAATGGTAAGGGTAGATTTTAATCAGTAATACATTATTGTACTAGGGAAACTGAACTTAACCGAGGTGGCCCATGAAGGAAGAGGGAACCCAGGAAGAAAAGAATGACGAAAAGTGGGAAGAAGGGGTGGGTCTACGTGAAGCATCGGGGCTTGCTAATTAGAGCTTACTACCCTCCTGCAGAGGCTGGGAAGCTGGGGCCCTATCTTCAGAGCCGGTTGGAACAAACACTGAATTCTTTTGGCAGCCTGGACACTTTAAGCCAGCATCGTCCTTGGAAGGCGGCCTTGAGATGTTATGAACTGTATCAGTGTTTGTTCAAGTCTGTAGAGACCAAGGTCAAGACCTCGTTGAGGAGAGGGCTCAGAGGGGTCTTGTTGCAGTTTGCTCCAGGAAAGAAGCCATGTCACCTGGCAAACCCTCGAGCTGGGAATTCTCCTCTCTTTTCAGGCCCCAGGTCGCAGAGGGCTGGGTCTCTGACTTCACCAAGAGGGTGGCCAGTGACCTTGTCCCCAAGCTAACCTCGTCTTCTCTTGTAGGACGAGGGGGCTCTCCTTCTCTTTGGTGCTACCCTTAGAGCTGAAATGACCCTCTATGCTGGTCCCCTGGGGAGAAGGGATCCCTTGGAGGATTACTTCCAAGAAGAGCCTGACCTTCTGGGACTGCTTGATGCAAAAGCAAATTCTTCTGACGCCTGTCACCGTAGATCAGACGTGCTTTTTGGAGTCTGAATAAAAGGACTGGTACAGATTTACTCTTTCTTTCCTGAATTTTCTCTGCTCAAAGGAGCATTTGTGAGATTTATGCATATTGTTGTGTGTTACAATGGACCCAAACATGTGCCATGAAGGGGCAGGACTGCAGATGACAAGACATGATTCCCACAGTGGCTTCTCTGCCTCTTCTGCAAAGCCAGTTTCTGCTCCTTTTTAAAAATCATGATTATAAGGGCGCCTGGGTGGCTCAGTCGTTAAGCGTCTGGCTTCGGCTCAGGTCATGATCCCAGGGTCCTGGGATGGAGCCCCACATTGGGCTCCCTGCTTCTCTCTCTCTCTCACACCCCCTTGCTTGTGTTCCCTTTCTCACTGTCTCTCTCTGTCAAATAAATTAATAAAATCTTTAAAAAATAAAAATTATGATTATAAAAGTAATGTGTACTTGTTTGAAAAGCTCGGGAGTTTTAACAATATAGAAAGGTAAAAATTTTAACGTGCAAATCCCTTTCTGCTCGCCTAATGCGTACAGATCCACTTCCCAGTAATAACCACTAACACTGCTGATAACAGCTTCCATTCACTAAGCAGTTACTAAGCGTCGGGCATGTTCCCAAGCGTTTTACAGCGATTGTTTTAGGAAGACCTGTCATGTATTCTGCCCAAGGTTTCATCGGGATGAACACATCCCTTTCATCTTAAATAGAGGATTTATGCTCTCATGTTGATAGTGAACTTGCTCCTTTCACTTACAATGTATCTTGGATAATTTCCATGTCACAACACGTATGCCTCCCTCATTCTTCTCCACTTGCATAATTGGTATTGATGGTTATGATACCAACTTTATTTAACAAGTCCTCTGAGGGGACCTGGGTGGTTCAATTGGTTAAGTATCTGAGCTCCCAGTTTATTCCAATGGACTTTTTGTATATGAAATCCTTCCCGGGCTCCTCTTTTCTTCTATAAATAAGGGCTCCCCTCCTTTGTTCTGGGGACTTGCATCTGATTTTGCCATAGCTCATTTCTCCGGAATTGCAATTCTCTGCTATTTCTGATTAAACCCATTTTTGCTGGTGAAATAGGGGACAGGGCTCTTTTTAAGGTTAACACGAGTCACTAAGCAAATCCTATATCCAAAGGGGATGGAGGTAAGCTCCTCTCCGGGAGGAGGTAGTAACTACACAATTATTTGGAATTCTTCTGGACCCGGAGATGGCTCTTTACTAATGCATTTACTAATTCATTTAAATGTATTAAAATGCGTCTGGATGTATGAATCGCACAGCTCAAGAAACTTACTTATTCTGCATTTGGAGGATCTCCCTAACCTCCCTGCTCAAAGGCAGGCTAGCTCTGGGAGTTGTTTCCCCCAGGGAGCCGCAGGGCAGTGACAACCATGAAGGGGGTCCCCAAGTCCCTGGGCGGAGGGCGGAGGGGCACCAGGGGTAGTGGGGTCAGGGGCTTGCGGTCCAGGGCGCTGCGGCCTTGGGCCCCAGAACCCATTCGCCCTCCACCTGCTCTGGTCCGGCTTCGCTTGGAAAACATTTCTCCCGCTGCGGGGTCCCTGCAGACACCAGGAATTGCTGCCAACTCCTTCCCCGCGCGACGCTCTCGCGTGCGCACCAGGCGCGGGCGTGGGCGTGGGCGTGGCCCTTGCGCGGCGGCGCGTGCGGAGCGTCGGGAGCGCGGCGCGCTGACTGCGGCGGCGGCGGCGCTGGCGGCCGCGGCAGAGGCCGTTGCTGCGCCCGGTACTGGGGTCGCTGCGTGAGGCGCAGGCGCGGAGGACTCCACCCTTCCCGGGCTTCGGCTCGCTGTGGGCTAGTCATGGCGACCGAGGCGAGGCCCTTCCACCTGGTGGTGTTGGGCGCGTCTGGCTTCACCGGCCAGTTCGTGGTCCAGGAGGTGGCCCGGGAGCAGGTGATCCCGGGGCTGAGCCCCCGCCTGCCCTGGGCCGTGGCGGGCCGCTCCCGGGAGAAGCTGCAGCGAGTGGTGGAGAGGGCTGCCCTGAAGCTGGGTAAAGGGGCGGAGGGCGGGGTGGGCGGCTTCCCGCTCCGGGCAGGGGTTCGGGTAGCCCGCAGCGAGCGTTTGTCCTTCTGGGAGCCGGGGGGAGGCTCCCCAGGGCTCCCCCGGCCGGCCGGACGTCCGGAGCGGTGCCTGGGGGTGCCGTGGCTTTGGGCCGCTGCCCACATGAAGCACAGCAGTAAATGCGTGTCTCCTGTGTTGAAACCCCCTGTTGGCGGGGCGGGTCCCGCAGGCCGAGCAGCCGAGGACTTCGGTTCTTCCCCGGCCGGCCCGGTGTCCCTCTAGAGCGGGGTGGAGGGGGAGCTGGTGGGGCTGGAGGGTTCTTGATGGTGAGGTCGGACGGGAGAGGAGGGCATTGGTTTCCCCGCGACTGTTCGTCCTCTCCTCTCGCCTTGGATTTTGGCGGTGGGCGAGGCAGCTTTCCAGGTTTCGGGGACGTCGTGGACTTCGTTTTTCAGTTTCTTTTTTGCTTGTGAGAATTCGCCAGCGGCCTTACTCTGTCGCGTTGGCTTATTCTTTAAGCATTGGTTCCACAGGGTTTTGCTGCGGGGTCTTATCCGTGCTGGGTCCTGCCCTAAGGGCTGGGGTGCGGATGGGACAGCGAGACAGCACACACATTTAGGTCTCAGGAACCTTTAACAGCAGCTCCTTCATACACACAAATGCGCCTGCATTCTTCTGTTTCATCTTTATCTCACTTCTGATTCCACGCTGAGCCCCGGAATACAGAATCCTTTTGCTGTCACCACCAATAGGCACTCTTTTTGGTGTTTTTTTTTTGTTGGTTTGTTTTACTTTTTCAGAAGAAATAATTTCACTGTTGAAATAGAGTCTTCCATTTCCTTTTCCTGCTCACCAAGACTGTACAGGTGCAGCCTAGCTAAGTAGCCAAGATTTGTAACGCCCAGGTTCAGTTATTGTGGGGAATACACCTTGATCCATCAAAACATGCATTCCGCTAATTACAGCAATTTACTCATTATAAGCCTATAATGAGTGTTCTTACCTAGACTGTGCTCTCTACCTCAGAGTCCTTTTTTGTTCTCATGTCGATGTTAACAACCCCTTTTTACCGCCCCCCTCCCCAGTATTTTGTCATATGTAATTGGTTGGTAGTTGATGAGAAACTTTTGTAATGGAATTCTTGCAACAGAGAAGAAATCAGGACAGTCATCTACTCGGTGTCTAAATGATTGTGAAATTGTCATTTACACAGGGTTATTCTTTGCATGTTGCTTAAGTTAGATTTTTTTTAAAGCTTAATGATTTTTTCTTTAGCAATCTGTAGCATTAACTCCATATTCCTCATAACTTTCTCTCTCTTTTTTTTTAATTACCTAGTTTTAAAAACTTTTACCTCTTGTTAGTATATTTCGTAAATCTGCCATCCCTGATTTCTATAAAAAGACGATCTGGAAGATCTAATGCTGTATCAGGATTTGCTTCAGACGATTTATTTCTTATTTCAGGAAGACCGACACTCCCATCCGAAGTTGGAATAATAATTTGTGATATCACGAATCCAGCCTCACTAGATGAAATGGCTAAACAGGCAGCAGTTGTCCTCAATTGTGTGGGGCCAGTAAGTCATCCACCCCTTTTTGTGTCGGAACAAGCAATGTATTCATTTCCAGCAGAGTCTGGTATTTGATATTCCAGAGGAACATAAGGACAGAGGACAGAAGAGTTGGTTCAGGACTTCAAGCCTGTGTGGGGGAGTTTTCATGCCTTATGAGGAGCCAGTGGATGTGACCCAAGTTTCCTGAGAGAGAGTCAGACTCTCGGTGGCAGTACCTCGGGGACTGGCTCCTGGTTCCTTCATTGGTTACAGCTCTGATTGTCAGCTTTTTTTTTTTTTTTTTTTTTTACTGCATGCTTCTTAAGTAAAAAAATGTTTGAGCATGTGCCCCTAATATATTTTTTTATTTCCTGATAAACGATATTCCTCTATTATTTATTCAGTACAAATATTCATTGAATGTTTATTACATGGATACTGCTCTAGTATGGGTACCTGCGACATAAAGGTGAACAAAATTGAAAATCCCTCATGGACCTTACAGTCCAGTGGGTGAGACAGAACACTAAGGTTATAATTGTAGGTAGTGATTAGCGCTTTGAAGAAAAATCAAACAGGATAAGGAGACAGAGGGATTGGCACATGAGTCTCTGAGGTGGATGGTCATCGGGACCCGACATTAGTGTCGAGCCCCGAGTGAGGTGAGGGGGGGAGCTGTGGGAGTAGTTGAGAAGGTACTGCAGGGAAGGGCAGCTACAGACGTCCTGAGATGAGCGTGTGTTTGCAGGACAGGAATGCCAGAGAGGGCAGAGGTGGGAGGTCACGTCCGAGAGGAACCCAGGAGTTAGGTCCGAGGGTATGGCAGGCCAGGTCAGGGTTTGAAGTGTGCAGAGTCTTTGAGTGGTTGAAAGCCAGAGCACGAGCTCATGTACAGTTTTGTAGTTCCTCGTCTTCTGAGAGAAAAAAGGGGTAATAGGGGACCCGCAGGGGAATAGTCCAGGCACGCCGAGCACAGGATGGGTGTGAAAGAGGTGCGGAGAGTGGTTGGGGTCAGAAGATGCTTCGAGATTAGAACCATCAGCTTTTGTTGTTGTTCTGGACATGGAGGACACACTTCTGGCCTGTGTCCCAGGGTGAATGTTGGTGACATTTACTGATCTGTGGAAGCCATAACAGTTGCCAGAATGTTTGAAAACTAAGCATCGAGGATATTGGTAATCATTTTTTTAAAACAATTTTTTAAAGGATTTTATTTATTTATTTATTTGAGACAGATACAGAGAGAGAGAGCATGAGCAGGGGGAGAGGCAGAGGAAGAGGGAGGAGCAGACTCCCTGCTGAGCCAAGAGCCCAATGTGGGGCTCAATCCCAAGAACGTTAGGTTCGTGGCCTGAGCCAAAGGCAGTGTCTTAACCATCTGAACCGCCCAGGTGCCCCTGATAATCATGTTTTAAATAAAAGCAGAAAGGTTTTTTGCTTATACAGTAAAAATGTATTTAAATTGTTTGTTTAGATTAATCTCATTCCTAATTAGTTTTGGTTCTGTGCTCTCTTGCTACAGCCATTCTCTTCTGTATATCCTCAGCCAACCTCCTTGCCCTTCCTACCCCAGTACTCTGGGAAAAACCCAAAGCTGGTTTGTGTGTGTGTGTGTGTGTGTGTGTGTGTGTGTGTGTTCTATTTATTATTTATTTTAAAAATTAGTTTCAGAGGTAGAATGTTGTGGATAACACCCACTGCTCATTACAGTACATGGCTTCCTTAATGCCCATCACCCAGTTACCCCACCTCCCCACCCACCTCCCCTCCAGAAACCCTCAGTTTGTTCCCTAGAGTTCAGTGTCTCTTATGGTTTGCCTCCCTTTCAATTTTCATCTTATTTTTCCTTCTCTTCCCCTGTGTTCATCTGTTTTGTTTCTTAAATTCCACATGTGAGTGAAATCATAGGGTATTTTTCTTTCTCTGACTTTTGCTTGGCATAATACACTCTACCTCCATCCAGGTCATTGCAAAAGGCAAGATTTCATTTCTTTTGATGGCTGCATAGTATTCCATTATATATATATCACATCTTCTTTATCCCTCCATCTGTCGGTGGACATCTAAGCTCTTTCCACAGTTTGGCTATTGTGGACATTGCTGCTATGAACATTGGGGTGCAGGTGCCCCTTTGAATCACCAAAACTTTTTCCAGTTATTCCAGTCCCGTTTACCTTACCTGAACTTGCACCCGCTGTCAGCCAGTAATCCCGTAGCTCTGTGTATCTGGAGAAAGTTCATCTCTTTGCTGACGGTCCGTCTTTAAGTATGTGGTGACAAACCTCCTGTGGGGCCTCAGCAGCTCCAGCCACCCTAACCCCACCTGCCTGGACTGTTCTCTCTCCTGCTGTTTGAAGCAGCAGCTTGCGTCCTCTTTGTCTTCATGTTTTAGCCTCCTGTCCCTCTTCCCTCGGTGATCTGATGATTTTATTTCCTTTTTTTTTTTTTTTTTTTTGCTATGACAGTTGAAGCTATTGAAAGAGAATTTCTTCACCTGCGTACCTGCATTACCCTGACTCTGCCTTCCCTGAGGATTTGAAGACCCATGTCGAGATTTTTATCACATCTGCCCTTCTTCTGGACTGTTTCTGTGCCCCCCTTTGCAGCTAAATTCCTTGAACGCATTCTCTCTCCTTCTACATCCACTTTTCTCAGCTCCCACTCCATCCTAAGCCACTCTTGCCCGACCTCTGGAAACCTCCCTGCTTCAGGGAGCCTGGTCTGCTAAGCCCTCACCAGCTCCCCACACTCACCTGGATCCACCTCGGTCACGTCCTCCTGCGTTTGGCTTCTGCGGTCTGGTCCTTCCCTGATTTACCACCAGCTCTGTCCCCCTCCCTTCTGTTGGATATTCTCAACCTCAGATTGCCTGGAGGAGAGAGAAGGTGGGCCATTTGAGACAGAATATGATGTGGGGATTGGCGGGGCTTGTGGCGGAGAGGGAAGCGCATTCTGCTTCCAGAAGGAGCTGTTGTGATTTCAGGAAGCTCATTAAAGCTTTACTGCTGCTGGCCAGTACTCGTAGGTAAACCAAGTAGCCAACAGGCTGTAGCTCACTCTCTGAGCCCCAGGAAGGTGAGCCGAGGCCAGAAGGCTGAGACTGGAGGGGCCAGGAGCTAGCCTGGCAGCCGAGAGCAGGGGAGAGGGCTCCAGGGCGTGGAGGGCAAAGAAATAGCACAATTAGGAGATGATAGGCAGTTGAGAGCTGTTGGAGTGTGGGGATGAAAGGGCTGTGGTGTGACTGACGCTTTAAGTGACATGCTACGAAGTTTGAACTTTCTCCTATAGTAGATATAGGCACTGTGGAGCTGGCAAAGGATTTTAAGAGATACACATGTATCTGTGCGTGCGTGCGTGTGTGTACGCAACGAAACAAAGATAACATCAGATTTTTATTTTGGAATAATGATTTGGTGTTTCTTTGGCCATGGGACTACCTTGGCTGCGCGGAAGCTGGCCACTGTGTACAGTAAATCGCATGAGAGGTGGTAAGGGTGTGAACTCAGTTTTGGATGTGTAGAGGGGAGGGAACTGATCTGAGATTTTCAGGCAACTAATTCGTAAAACCTGGTGACTTCCAGGGTAGGTGGAGTCAAAAACGGCTTCTGGGTTTCTCACTTGGGAATTTTGTGGAGAGCGAGGCCAGTCTTGGCAACAAATGAACTTTCTCCTCTTCCTGTTGGTCTGTGTTTTGACTGATAGGACCCGTAGCCCCCCCGGCCATTGGCCCCCTTGTCTGTCTAATCAGCAAGCCTAGTCGCTTCTATCTCTTTAACAGTCTTATCCTTGGTGTATCCGTCCCCTTCCTTACTTCCGCCCTTTGTCATTTCTTAGCAGCCGTGGGTGTTGTTTTCTGATGGGTCAGGCAGAGCGAGGTGTGTTTTCTGTAAACCTTACACCCCTGTCCTACTTAGGATTCTCCAGGAGAGCCTAGTAGTCCTGACCTGGCCCCAGTGTTCCTTCCAGGCCCGTCTCTCGTCACGTCCCTTTCAACGGCTCTGAGCTTCAGCTACCCTTACCCTTTCTCGCACCTTCACATATACTTTTCTCTTTATCTGGATTTTTCTTTTTGCTGGCAAATCCTTATTCTTCAGAATTCAACTTGAATGAATCACTTGGTCTATAAAACTTCCCATTTGGTTTTCAGGTAGAGGTGGGCACACGTTCCTCTAATTCCGTCGTGCCTTCGTTCATGCTGTGAGAAGTGGTGTGGTGCAGTTACGTGATTTTTCTCAATTTTTCAGCTCCTTTATGAATATTTGATTCTTAATACCCAAGACTCTACTTGCAAAACTCAATGGCATTTCATTCATTTAAGCTTGCTAAGTAAGAGGCGCCTGGGTGGCTCTGTTAGTTCTGTGTCCGACTCTGGATTTAGGCTTAGGTCATGATCTCAGGGTTGTGGGATTGGGCCCCAGGTTGGGCTCTGTGCTCAGCCCAGACTCTACTTGAGATTGTCTCTCTCCCTCTGACCCTGCCCTGTTATGTGCACACATTCTCTCTCTCTCTCTCTCAAATCACTCACTCACTCACTCAGTCAATCTTCAGGCTTGCTAAGTGAGAGTAAACGGTTGGTTTTCTTTATTCCCTCCAGTATCGATTTTACGGAGAACCTGTAGTAAAAGCATGTATCGAAAATGGAACGAGCTGTATTGACATCTGTGGAGAACCTCAGGTATGTAAAATGAAGAAGAAAGAAGGGCCTTAACAACACAGCTGTCTGTGAGCGGGGGAGCTAGTTAGTGCCGCCTCGCTGACCTGTTTTAGAAGTCGGGGACCCCTCCCTCGTGCTGAGACGTGCGGTTCCACTGAGGGCTTGAAGGAGAGTGCGACGGTCAGGTCTTTTCTTCCGTTTTCTTGAATTGTTTTCTGCCTTACCACCTCATTTATTCCAGGTGTTTTGTGTGTAGGATGTGCTGCTTTCTGTAGCTTCCGTGCGCTGTGAGAGGGCTTAATTAAAACGGTGCGCTGTGTGTGAATTCTTAGAATCTCACTTTTGTAACGTTTTCATAACGAATTCCCTTTTTGTAATCAGACACCTTTACAGCATTTACAGAAAAGGAAGTGTAAAATCCTCCAAATACAAACATTGTAGATACTCACACTCGAGTGCTTACCGCACGCCCGACACTCTGCTAACCCAGCATTTTGTGTCATTTGAATGTTCCACGTTCCTGTAAAGTCAGTGTCATCTGGCCTGTTTTGTGGATGAGGAAACGGAAGCGGTGGGGGGTTAAGTCGTGCCGCTGAGTCCTACCTCTGCTCAGTAGAAGCAGGACTCTGGCTGGGGTTTGCCTGGGTGCAGGAAGTGGAGCGTCCGCAAGTCCCAGGCCACCCCAGCTCCTCGAGAACTGTCACCTCATCTGTCCCTGTGGTCTCTGCCACTGTCCTCACCAATGTGCCAACTTATCTGTCCCTGTGGTCTCTGCCACTGTCCTCACCAATGTGCCGATATAGTAACGTACTGGAAAAGCTTAGGAAAGTATGAATTACCAAAATCGAGGCAAGAAGAGGTAGAAAACCTGAGTGAAACAGAAACCAATTCCTGTCTTATTAAAAAAAAAAAAAAATCCCACAGGGAAGAAAATGATGAAACCTTCCTAAAGTGTCCTATAAACTGCGGTAAAAGTGATCTCAAAACCTGATAAAGATCCAGACTGAATAAAGGACTCTTACAAGGCAGTTATACAAATCAAATTGCCTAATTAAAAATGGGCGAAGGGATGAGTAGAGACATGTTCTGTGGAAGAATCCCAAATTGCTTATGTAACTACTCCACCCTCAAGGCGGGGAGCGTGACTCACCACCCCTTCCTCAGGGGGTGCCACACAGAGTCACTCCCTCCCCGAGAGAACAGTACAGAAGGGAGGGAAGAAGAGAATAACTTGATGGTGGTGAAACCTGACAAACGCTACCTCAGCCGAGCGTTCAGGGCCGCCGTCCACACTGGTAAGTCCCAGTGACGGTACATACCCTTGATAGAACGTCACAAAATGCACTTTACCCCTGCGGTCTCCCCCTTGCCCCCCAAAAGCTGTAAGCCCACGCTGGCCAGGAGAAGAATTCCAACAGGGGGGCATGCTACAAAATACCTGATCCAGAGTCCTCAAAACTGTCAGGGTCCTGAGAGTCCGAGGAGACTGTCACAGCCAAGAGAAGCCTCAGGACACATGACAGCTAAATGTGATGTGGGATCCTGGGGGAGAAAAAGGACGTGAGGTGAAAACTAGGGAAATCTGGATAAAGTATGGTCTTTAGTGACAGTGTTATCAATGTTAGTTTATTAATTGTAGCAAAGGTTAACGGAAAACTCTAACAATAGGAGAAACTGGGTCGGGGTACATGGGAACTCTCCGCTACTCAGATTTTCTGTGAATCTAGAACTGTTCTAAAAGTAATTTGTAAAAACAGGCGGAGGATTTGAACAGACCTCATTCTCCTCTTCATCCCTTCCTCTCCTCCACATTGTTCATCCTAACCACGTGTATGTGCCGACCCATGTCTGTAATGATGCCCCCGCTGTGTGATACGATTTAGAGATGTGTTCTTCCTGTCTTTGTGGGGTTTTTGCGTATAAATTTAGTTTTCCATAATAGATATTACTTTTGCATTTAGAAGTCATTCTGAAAAAGTTAATAGTGTCATTAAGTCAGATCAGCCCTTGCCCCACGCTAGTTGCCACGTGATGTACAGTAAATATTTGCTGAAAAAGTGAAAAACATTTCCACAGTTAATATTTCACTACAAAGCCACATTGGTTAGCATTTTCACAATGTAATTGCTTTGTCTTTTAAGGTCTGTCATTTAATGCTGATGTACATGTTTCTGTATAGCTCTGATTCAGATTTTTGTCCTGAATTTTTTAGTTTTTGGAATTAATGTATTGGAAGTATCATGAGAAAGCTGCAGAAAAAGGATCTTATATCATTGGAAGCAGTGGCTTTGACTCCATTCCAGCAGATCTGGGGGTAATATATACCAGAAATAAGATGAACGGTAATTATCAATCACTAAGCAGTAATTGAATTTAATAATAGAAAATTTTCATGTTTATAACTGTGATGAACTAAAATCTAGTTGGGAAGAGAGATATAACTATAAATGGGTAATGTTCAAACACATGATTTGTTTGGGGCACCTGGGTGGCTTAGTTGTTTAGGCATCTAACTCTTGATTTTGGCCGGGTGGTGATCTCAGGGTTGTGGAATCAAGCCCTGTGTCAGGCTCTACGCTGGATGTGGAGCCTGCTTGGGATTCTCGCTCCTCCCACCCCCACTCACCTTCTCTAAAAAAAAAAAAGAAAGAAAATAATAAAAAAATTTAAGGGGCACCTGGGTGGCTCAGTTGGCTGGGCGTCTGCCTTCGGCTCGGGTCGTGGTGCGGGGGTCCTGGGATTGGAGCCTGCATCGGGCTCCCTGATCAGTGGGGAACCTGCTTTTCCCTCTCCTGTTCCCCCTGCTTGTAAGCGCTCTCTGTCCCTCTCTCTGTCAAATAAATAAAATCTTTAAAAAAATTAAAAATAAAAAAACCCTACTTGCTTAGTTTTGACACGATTTTTAAAGATGCGGTTAGTACCGTGTGTATTCCAAAGTGAGAAATTGTCCATTGTCTCAACTTAGTTATGGTTAAAGCTGCAAAATTTCTGGAAGAAGAATTTCTGACAGCCATTATAATCCAAACTTGGTTGGTTTAGGAGTTAACACATTTAAAAATATAATTGATATAACTATTATAATTAAAAGTTTAATTTTTGGAGGCGCCTGGGTGGCTCAGTGGGTTAAAGCCTCTGCCTTCAGCTCAGGTCGTGATCCCAGGGCCCTGGGATCGAGCCCCGCATCGGGCTCCCTGCCCCGCAGGGAGCCTGCTTCCCCCCCCCGCCCCGCCTGCCTCTCTGCCTGCCTCTCTGCCTACTTGTGATCTCTGTCTGTCAAATTTAAAAAAAAAAAAAAAGTTTAATTTTTTTAAAAAAGATTTTATTTGAGAGAAAGAGAGCAAGAGAGAATGAGAGAGAGCATGAGCTGGGAGGAGGCAAATGGAGAGGAAGAGGCAGGCTCCTGCTGAGCAGGGAGCCCGATGCTGGACTCGATCCCAGGACCCTGAGATCACAGCGATCATGACTTGAGCCAAAGGCAGATGCTTAACTGACTGAGCCATCCAGACACCCTATTATGCTCTTCTTGAGAGCTTTTTGATATGAATAATACCAGTTTAGAACTAAAAACCTTTTATCTTAAAAAAATGGAAAAAAAATCAATATTGTGGTAAAACAATGGAAATTAGTAATATCTTGCATATTTTAAAAGGGTTCATTTAGAAAATGACATGAAACAGGTAACTCCAGTGTCATATAAACTATCCTAAGAGCTTAAAAAGATGGAAAGTGTTCTAGTTTATAGCAAAAAGTTAGCATAACTCAAACCAAAGTCCCAGATAGCACCCAAAGAAGAAAGAAAGCTACAGTTCAGTCTTGCTTTGTGAAATCAGTAGTCCAAAAAATGCTAAATTTTTAATAAATCTTCAATGGCATTTTAAAAGAATAATATATCAAAACCAAGGCTTATTAGGAAGTTATGTCATCATCACATCAGAATATTGAAGGTGGAAAGCTAGATGGCCATCTCAGTAAATGATTTGACAATTAATGCCATTTACTGATTGCAGGTTTTTAGGAATTTAGGAATAGAATACTTTGTTAACATAATTAATGTCAGAAGGCAATAGCCAATATCATACTCAGTGATGAAATACTAGAACCATTCCAAATAAAAAGAACACGAGCATCTCTTTTTTTTTAAGTTTATTTATTTATTTTAGAGAGAGTGTGAGTGAGTGTTGGGTGGCGGGAGGGATAGAGGGAGAGAAAGTCCCAAGCAAACTCCACGCTCAGTGTGGAGCCTGACGTGGGACTTGATCCCAGGCTCGATCCTACCTAAACTGAAACCAGGATGGGTTACTTAACTGACTGAGCCCCCCAGCCACCCCCCAACTGAACATCTTTAAAATACTTAATCTTAAAATCATGGATCTGGTAGGTCTCCATTTATCAACTTAAGTCTCTAAAGTTCAGACATTTTCTTCATGATAATTTTACATATTTCTTACTAAGGTTGTTTTAAAATATTTAATAGTTTCTGTTATTTTGAATAGGTCTTTTTTCTTTTAAGGGAGAAATAATACTTTAAGCCTTGTTTTAAAACTTTGTTTTCAGGGGCGCCTGGGTGGTTCAGTGGGTTAAGCCTCAGCCTTCGGCTCAGGTCATGATCTCGGGGTCCTGGAATCGAGCCCTGAATTGGGCTCTCTGCTCAGTGGGGCGCCTTTTTCCCTCTCTCTCTGCCTACCTCTCTGCCTACTTGTGCTCTCTGTCTTTCTGTCAAATAAGTAAATAAAATAAAACCAACCAAACAAACAACAACTTTGTTTTCAGATACCGAACCCTAAGAGGGAGCATTTTAACAAGTGCCCCCACTGATTGTTTGGCACAGGCTGTCCACATGTTACTGTGTATCGCCTTAGGCGGTCCACGTTCTTTCTGTGGCGAAGGAAGATCAGGAGCCATAAACCCAGGCTGCGTTCTCGGAGCAAACCTCAGAATCATCTCAGGGTGTTACACTTAATGATCTAGGTGTTTATCGATGGTCACCAGGCAACATTTAGATGACTGTGGTTCTCATCATTGTTGATGACCAGGTTGTTCATTCTCCTTCTCAGGGTCAGCTTTCCAAAGCCCCACGATTTTGTTTTCTTTGGAATTAAAACTAGGAAGACCAGTCTTAAGAAATTGCTATATTTTGGGACGCCTGGGCGGTTCAGTCAGTTAAGCGTCTTCCTTTGGCTCAGGTCATGATCCCTGGGTCCTGGGATGGAACACCTCGTTGGGCTCCCTGCTCAGTGGGGAGCCTGCTTCTCTCTCTGCCCTTCACCTTGCTTGTCCTCTCTCTAATAAGTAATTAAAATCTTTAAAAAATAGGAATAATGCATTCTGCATGTCTTAGTTGTGTGGATTTTATTTGATTTGACTCTACCGTTCTGCTTCTCTCGTAGGCACTCTGACTGCTGTGGAAAGTTTCCTGACTGTACATTCCGGACCTGAGGTTGGTTTTTGTGTTTCTCAGGTGTTTTTTAAAGTTAACAAAAACATTTTGGAAATGATACATGCCTCCTAAAAAGATTTCAATGAGTTAAATTTCATACATATTTGTAATTTTTAGGGTATGAGAGTCACTATGTTTGATTTTAAAAAGTAAAGATGGTGGCTTGCTGGGAATTACCTAGACTTAAAATAGAATTTTGTTACAAACAGCTGCATGGTTCAGTGTATTAGAATGATCCCAGCACCAAAATATCTCTCACTGTTGTGTAATAACTGTTGTCAGCCAGCTCAGTCCTCACCTTAGTCCAAGTCTGTGCACTTGTGTTGTGCGCCTCATGGGCCGAGGCCATCGTGGCCAGAAAAAGATGGTGATGTCATCACCGACTCTCCGGCCTGTTGGGGACCGTGAGACCTGAGGTGGCTGTGTTCCCAGAGGCCCATGTTTACGACAGGCCTTTTGTCACCGGCAGTCTGACCCAGGTCTAGGTCTGCGCTTGAGGTTCTCTTTCAAATCCGTTTGTTCAGCAAGTCCTCTGTGGTGGTGCAGATACATATAGCAGTACAAGGTGGTGTGATCCAGAAACGGAGAAGATGCCGACCAGTCCTGAAGGGGAGAATAACGTGGCTTGACAGGAGAGAGAGACATTAAAGAGATCAGGTGAAATACTGTAGGATTCTGAGGATGGAGAGTAAACCCCGCTGGGAGGCCAGAGCTGCCCGGAGGAGCTGGGCGTGCGCCGAGTGTCGGAGGCAGGAGCCGTGGAGCTGGGTTAAGGGAGAGGGAGCAGCGTCATCAGACACAGCTGCGGGATGGTATGAGCATGTGCGGGTGAGACTCATGGTTCTCGTCGTCCAGATTGTGGGATCAGGTTAATAAACACAAAGCTGTGTCACACATGCTAAAATCCGTGGTGACAGAGAATGCCCACTGGAGAGTCAGAGTAAAGGGAAGTGATAGTGGGCCCGAGTAACTGGGGAAGGCCTCCTAGAGGCCTTGCTGAGTTTAGCTGCGAGAAGGAAATAGCATTTGGAAAGTCAGAAGCAGTCGCCTGAACAAGGCTCAGAAGCAAGAATGAGATATGTGCTTGAATCTGGGGAGCACGGCTAGAAACCCAGCTCCACCCGGTTTAAACCAGCAACACGAAGAGGAACTACCCGACTCTGCAGGGCATAGTGTGGCATTTACTGATGTCGCGTTCCTTTCCTCTGGGTTCCTCTGTGTGGCTCTCAGTGTGGCAGGGAAGGTGCTGGCGTTCCCAGGGATACACTGTCCTTAAAGTTCCTCGTTTCCTGCGAACAGCTAGCAGAGTTGGTGTATCACATCGTAGGAAAGATCTGTCAAGTGTGGGGCCTTTGGGCTGTTCTTGAGCCCATCAGCATGACCTGGTGTGATGGCGTGGTCAGATTGCCTCGGCCTGGGTCGCAGGCCTCTGGAGGGGGCACCACAGAAGAGAATTCCACCTCTCCAGCATGGAACACGTTCCAGATAGGAAAGAGAGTTTTATAAGCAGAAGATGAGTTAGGGGATTGCAGGGAGTTGCTGCAGGACCAACAAAACCCAGATGTCACAACAGGGAGATCGTGAGAAAATTGGTAGAGTAGGAAAGAGGCTGCTTTTGAAAGAGCAGCAGGAGATGCAGCTGGAAAGAGAGCTGGTGCCGTGAAGGTGTCTTCCCTTCGCTAGAGGGTAGAAGAGCCCCTGGTGGTTCACATGGAGGTGAGCCAGATTTGGCAGCAGGACTGCCTGGGCTTGAATTCTGGCTCTGCCACTTACCGGTGACGTGAGCCTGGGCAAGTACCACACTGTCCTCACGGGGCCTCCCTTCCTTCATCTGTAAAAGGAGGTGATAGTAGTATCTGCTTCATGTGGTCGCTGAGTCAATGACTCTAAATCAGAACAGAGGTTGGCAGTTAGCAAACTGCCCAGTAAATGTTATTAAGTATTATTTTTATTAATATTATTTGAACTTAAAGTTGGGGCTTGACTCAGGACAAGAGAGCTGAAGCCTCCATAGGAGCGAGGCTCCCTCTGTCCTTCCCCTAAAGCAAAATCCATAGCCCGAGTTTTACAAGGATGGGACAGGTTCTGTGTATCCCCAGTCACTGAGTTGTCCTGTCCCTCCTTATCTTTCTTTCCCCTGAAGGTCTTTTATTTAACACACAAAATTGTACCATAGACCACATGCTTGAATTTCAGAGGATTGAAATTATAGTGTAGAATTGTCCTGTCTGTCCAGTCGGTCTTCCTGCCGTGATGGAAATGTTCCGTGTGCGCTGCGTGGGGGCTTACACGGTGGCTGTTGCGGCTCTAGAACAGGTCAGTCCGTGGCAGGCATGAGGGGGAGGGGCAGAGGGAGAGGGAAAGAGAATCTGGAGCAGACTCCGGGCTGAGCGTGGAGCCCGGCATGGGGCTCCATCTCATGACCCTGAGGTCCTGCGATCACAAGCTGAGCCGAAACCAAGAGCTGGATGCTTAACCAACGGAGCCACCCAGGTGCTCCAGCCCATGGCCCTTTTTATATGTCCACAAGCTAAGGATGATTTTTTACATTTTTAAAGGGCTGCAATAGAAATACAAAGAATAGGTCGTAGAGACCATCTGTGGCCTACAGATTGGACCTTTCAGACACGGTTTGCCAACCCCTGTCCTAGAGTGTGTTGTAGACCACAGTACAGTTATACTAGAAATCACTGAAGAGATAACATGAAAATCTCTGTGTATTTGCATATGATGAAATGTATTTTAAATTTATGTCATTAACCCAGGCCTTTTTTCTAAACTCCAGACTTAAAACATCTAATCACCTAATTAACATCCCCCCTTGAACACCTGATAGCTCTCTTAGACTGTGCCTTGTCTATAACTGACCTCCTGGTTCTTGTTTCCAAGTGCGCTCCAACCATCCGTTTCAGTTGGTAGTGGCGTGTCCTTCCACACAGGTCAGACGGTGGGATCATTGCTCTCTGTCCTCTGAGGACAGATCCTCAGATCCTGTCAGTCAGGAAATCCTATTGATTCTGCCTCCACGAAATGTGAGAATCTGATCACTCTTCACCATTTCTCTTTCTCCCATGCCTTATTCTTGCTACCACCCGTTCCTGTAGAGTTGTGCTCGATACATAGCCGGGATGATCGTCTTCCAACATCACTCAGACCGTGTCCTTCCGGTCGTGTGCAAGAATCCAAGTGACGTGGCCCTTGTCCCCTCTCTAGCCTCCTCTCCCACACCTGGGCATTCTCCCTCATTTACGCTGACCCGTGTGCCCCCTCAAACATGCCAGCACACTTTCGCCCTCTGCTTTTGTTCTGGCTCTCTCCTTTTCCTGCAAATACTTGTCAGAGATGTTTGTATGACCGACACCCTCTTCTCCTTCAAGTCTTTTCTCCGATGTCACTTATCCTGATGAAGTCCCATTTAAAATTGCAAACTTAATTCCTTTGCCATCATTTTCTCTTCATCATATCTACTCTTTTTCTTTTTTCTTGGAGTACTTTGCACCTTCTAAAGCCTGTGTATTGTATTTTTTATTGTTTGTCACCCTCTCTGGAATGTGAGCACCACAAAAAGAAGGATGTTTGTCTTTTTAGTTCACCAAGCACCCAGAACAGTGCTGGTCACATATTAGGAGCTCAGTAAGTGTTTTGTCGGCTGACTTGAGTGGACAAGGCTAACTTAACCTTAATTCTAAAACCCTACAAGAACAAATCCAGGATGCAAAAGTCCAGTCCAGTTTCGTGTTCTAGGAACACAAATGTAAAAATTCTAAGTAAAATATTTGCAAATTAAAAGCAGTAATACATAAGAATAATATATTTTGACCAAGTTTTAGAGAGGAATAGGAGGTATCATATTACATAATCGCTATAATACACCTCACTAACAGGTTAGAGGAGGACAGTCTTACGATCATCTCGATAAACAGAGAAGAAGTGTGATAAAATATACTATCTATTCATGATTAAAAACTTATAGCAAGCCAGGAGTAGAAGGGAAGATTATCTTTTTTTAAAAAGCTATAATAAAGTTAAATCTGTATTTAACATTGACAACTTTTGCTCTGAGCACAGGAATAAGGCCTGGATGCCCATTACTTCTGCCAGACTGTAGCCAGAGCAGTAATGCAGAAAAAAAGAACGAAACTGTATATAGCTTGGAAATGAGAAAACAAAGGGTGCCTGGATGGTTCAGTCGGTTAAGCATCTGTCTTTGGCTCAGGTCATGATCTCAGGGTCCTGGAATCAAGCCCTGAGTCGGGCTCCCTGCTCTGCGGGGACCCTGCTTCTCCTTCTCCTACCGACTCATGCTCTCTCTTGCTATCTCTGTCTCTCAAATAAATAAATAAATAAAAGATTTTTTTTTTAAGGAAGAAACAAAACTATTTTCAGCAGATGATATAATTGTAAATGTAGGAAATTCCAAAGAAATCTATAGGCAGTATTTTTAGAATGAATAAATGAGTTTCATAGATCGCTAGAAAAATTCTTTTTCTTACCTGATTTCCTTGGCTAGACCCTCCAGTACAGTGGGGAGTAGAAGTGACGAGAACTGATGTCTTTGTCTAGCTGTGGGTTTTTAGAGATGCTCTTCATCGGTTGAGGAAATTTCCTTCTATTAGTTGAGTGTTTTTAATGTGAAGGGTGTTATATTTTATCAAATGCTTTTTCTGTATCTGTTGAGATGATCATGTGGTTTTTGTTTTTTTCTTCCCTTCTTCCATTGTATTACTTAAAATTGATTTTCGTATGTTGAACCAGCCTTACATTGCTGGGGTGAATCCCACTTGGTCATAGTGTATAATCCCTTTTATATATTGCTGGATTTAGTTTGCTAGCATTTTGTTGATGATTTTTGCATCTGTATTCATAAGGAATATAAGTTAGTTTGTAGTTTTCTCGTGATTTTTTTGGTCTGGTTTTGGTATCAGGGTAATTGGTACTGACCTTTTAGGAAAAGTTTGGAAAGAAGTATTCTTGAAATGTTTGGTAGAATTCATCAATGATATCATCTGGGCCTGGGCTTTTCTTTGTGGGAATTTTTTTGATTATTAATTCAATCTCTTTACTTACAGGTTTACTAGGATTTTCTATTTCCTCTTAAGTCAGTTTTTGGTAGTTTTTGCATTGGCATTAGTTTTCTAGGCCTGCCGTAACGAACTGCCGAGAACTGAGTTGCTTAAAAAACAAATTTATTATTCTCATGGTTCTGGAGGTTAGAAGTTGGAGATCAAGGTTTTGGTAGAGTTGGTTCCTTTGGAGGCTTTGAGGGAGAATCTGCTCAGTATTTCTCTCCTGGCTTCTTGTGGTTTGCTGGCTTTTGGGCGTTTGTGGTGTGTAGATGCTGCACTCTGATCTCTGCTCCACCTTTGCATAGCGTTCTCTCTGTGGGGATGCTGTGTCCGCATCTCACAGGTCTGTTAAGGACGGGGGTCTACCCACTCTAGTTTGACCTCCCCTTAATTAATTATGTCTACAATAATCCTGTTTTCAAATAAGGTCACATTTTAAGGGATTAGCGGTTAGGACTTCAGCTGTGAATTTGGGGAGACACAGTTCAATTCATAATGGTGTCTTTCTTGGAGTTTGTCCATTTCATCTAGGTTGTCTCATTTGGTGGTGTACAGTTGTCCGGAGTATTCCCTAATACTCCTTTCTGCTTCTGTAAGGTTGGTAGTGATGTTCCTTCTTTCATTCCTGGTTTTAGTAACTTGAGTGCTTTCTCCGACTTTTTCACTCTTTTTGTCAGTCTTTTTGTCAGTCTGGCTAAAAGTTTGTCAATTTGGTTGATTTCTTCAAAGAGAGAAATTTGGTTTTCATTGATTTTCTCTATTTTTCTATTCTCTGTTTCATTTATTTCCATCCTAGTCTTTATTGTTGCTGGACACAGAATTAATATAAAAATTAGTTGCATTTCTATATACAAGCTATAGTCAGAAAATGAATTTTTTAAAAAATGACTATTTTTAATAACATAGAAAAAATTAAGTACCTAAGAATAGTAACAGAAAAATGTGCAATATTTCTGTGAAGAAAGCTATAACACATGATTGGAGACCTTAAGGAAGACAAATAAATGGATCCACCACATTCATGGATTGGGGGACTCAGTTTTGTTATGATGTCAATTTTCCTCAAATTGATTTATAATCCCATATAATTCCAATCAAAATCTGAAACAGGATTTTGTTTTGGTGTGCAACTTGGCCAGCTAATTCTAAAATATATATGGAAATGCAGAGGGCTGATAATAACCAAGACATTCTTGAAGGAGAAAAAGGTAGAAGGGTGTTCTTGGGTATCAAGACTCATTATTAAATCAGTGCATTACATTGGCAGTGGGACATCAGTAGGCCTGGAACAGAGTAAAGAGCTCAGAGTAGTTCATGTGTGTGAGCACTTGATTTATGGGAAAGGAGCTTTTCAGGAGGTGATGCTGGGCCAACTGGGTATCCAGATGGAGAGAAATGAAGTTAAATTCATACTTTGCACGGTGTACAAAAAATCAAGTTTAGGTGGATTACAGTGTGAGAGGCAACACAGTGAAGCTTCTAGAAGACGATGTGCATTTCATGGCCTCAGGGTTGGGAATGGCTTCTTTTTTTCCCCCCGACACATATATTTTATTATTTTTTAATGAAATATAATTGATATAACATTAGTTTCAGGTGTACAACATATTGATTTGATAGTTATATATACTGCAGTATATTGCAAATACGGTTATCACGATAAGTTAACATCCATTTCCATACACACTTGCAAATTTATTTTTCTTGTGATGAAATTTTTTTTTTTTTTAAGTAGGCTCCATGTGCAGTCTGGAGCCCACCATGGGGCTTGAACTCATGACCCTAAGATCAAGACCTGAGCTGAAACCAAGAGTCTGATGCTTAACCAGCTGAGCCACCCAGGTGCCCCTGGTGGTGAAAACTTTTAAGATTTTTCTTAGCAACTTTCACATAGGGAATACAGTATTAACTATAGTCACCAGGCTGTATAGGGAATGGTTTCTTAAAAAAGACATAGAAGGCATTAGATATAAAGAAAAAGTGACAAATTTGTGTACGTTTGAAATTGATAATGTCAGTTTATGAAAAGATACCATTTAGAAAATGGAGAGGCCAGCTATAGAGTAGTTCTTTCTTTTTTTTAAGTTTTTTATTTTAATTCCAGTATAGTTAACATACAGTGTTATATCAGTTTCAGGGGTACAATGTGGTAATTCAATACAATGTAGGAATTCAAGAGTCTGTTTCTTGGTTTGTCTCTTTTATTTTCCTTTGCTTGTTTGTTTTCTTTCTTAAATTCCACCTGTGAATGAAACCATATGGTGTTTGTCTTTCTCTGACTCTTTAGCTCCATCCATGTCCTTGCAAATGGCAAGATTTCATTCTTTTTTATGGCTGAGTAGTACTCCTGTGTGTGTGTGTGTGTGTGTGTGTGTGTGTGTGTGTGTCTTCTTTATCCATTCATCTGTCAGTGGACCCTTGGGCTGCTTTCATAATTTGACTATTGTAGATAATGCTACAATAAACATCGGGGTCCATGTATCCCTTTGAATTAGTGTTTGTATATTCTTTGGGTAAATACCCAGTAGTGTGATTGCTGGATCATAGGGTAGCTCTATTTTTAACTTTTTGAGGAACCTCCGTACTCTTTTTCAAGTGGCTGCACCAGCTTGCACTCCCACCAACAGTGCAGGAGGGTTCCCCTTTCTCCCTACCCTCACCAACACTTGTTTCTTGTGTTGTTGATTTTGGCCTTTCTACCAGGTGTGAAATGATTTCTCGTTGTAGTTTTAATTCGCATTTTCCTTTTTTTTTTTTTTTTAAGATTTTATTTATTTGAGAGAGAGAGGATGAGAGAGAGCACGAGAGTGGGGAGGGTTAGAGGGAGAAGCAGACTCCCTGCTGAGCAGGGAGCCCAGAGCAGGACTCGATCCTGGGACTTCATGACCAGTACCAAAGGCAGTTGCTTAACTGACTGAGCCACCCACGTGCCCCTTGATTTGCATTTTCCTGGCAAGGGGAGCAGCAGGCTTCCCATTGAGCCAAGGATCCCGATGTGGGATTCAGTCCCAGGACTCTGGGATCATGACCTGAGCTGAAGGTACATGCTTTACCGACAGCCACCCAGGCGTCCCAAATTTTTCCTAATGTTCTCTACAATTGTTTGTATTTCTGTGGTGTTGGTTATTATTTGTCTCCTTTCTTTTGTGATTTTGTTTGACTCCTTTCTCTCTCTCTCCCTCTCTCTCTTTATGGTTCTGGCTAGAGATTTATCAGTTTTGTTGATCTTTTCAAAGAACCCGCTCCTGGTTTCAATGATCACTTCTGTTGCTTTTTAGTTTCTGTATCATTTGTATCTGCTCTAATTTTTATTATTTCCTTCCTTCTGCTGGTTTGGGGTCTTGTTCTTTTCCTAGCTCCTTCAGGAGTAAGGTTAAGTTGTGTATTTGAGTTTTTTCTTGCTTCTTGAGGTGGGCCTGTATTGCTATGAACTTCCCTTTTAGAACTGCTTTTGCTCTGTCCCAAAGGTTTTGGACTGTCGTGTTTTCATTTTCATATGTTTCCATGTAATTTTTGATTTCCAAAGTAGGAGCTATTTCTAACACATGATGAATCTTAATATCACAGTCTTGAGCATAAAAGACCAAACTCAGAGGAATATAGGCTGTGTGCTTCCATTTCTGTAAAGTTTAGAAACGGGCAAAATTCACAAGGAATGGATACTTAGGTGGTAAAACTCTAAGGAAAAGCAAGTATTTGTCTTTATTACCATGAAAGCAGGACAGAAGTTGCGCCTTCTGTCTACAGGGATATTTGTTTCATAATTTCATTAAATTGCCTCTTTATGTTTTGTGTACTTTATGTTTTTCAATAAGGTAAACAGTTTTTAAAAATGGACTGGTTTGTGGCTTTTTGATGGCTTATTTGTATAAGAAGATATTCTTAGGTTTTCAAAAAGCTGTTTTCGCCTGGTATTTGGAAATTTTTTATTTTTTAATTTTTATTTAAAGATTTTACTTTTAAGTAATTTGTGTACCCGAGATCGAGTCATGTGCTTCACCGACAGAGCTAGCGGGGTGCCCCTGGGAATCTTTATGTTTGCAAACAGGTCACATTGACTGGGTCCAGATTGAGAGTAGTTTCACATAGAAACCCCTCAGAGTTCTAGCTCTATTTTAACACAACAGAAGATACAAATCTGTATCAAAGTGGGAATTACGTTTGGTGTCTCTCTGCCTTTCAGTGTCATTCATCAAAGCTCTGATATAAACACCTGCATCTTCTGATGGTTTATTGTCTCTCCTACTCTGCTTATTAACAAGCAACAATATCTTCACATCAGCTTTACTGATGCTCCTCTTTCAAAAATCTTGTGACAGAATTGGTTTTGAATATTTCTGAATAACTTTGTTCATTCCAAAAGGGTAAACCACCTGAAAGGTTATGTACAATCAGAATTATAAATGAAGTTTAAAATACTTATGTAACAGAATTAAAAGGCCCATCCGGAAGTTAGAAGGTAAAGAAGAGTCAGCACTAAGACATCAAGTCCCGAGGTTGTATCCTCACCTGTGTTCTCCTTTCTGCCCCTCACGTCTGATGGCCGTTGGAGGTGAGGGTTGTGGAGAGGGTGTAATTATGTTGGAAGAATGGAAAACACTGAGGACGAGAAATAATGGAACGAATGAGTCTGGGCGAGATCAAGCAAGGATTCTCCGTGCCTACAGTTCCAGAAAGAAACTGAAGAAGTGGGGGAAGAAATTAAAAATATAAATCATGTTAATGAGCCTTAAAACTAAAAAAAATATAGTTTAACAAGACTTATGTGGGAGGCATTTGTATAACTTGAGGCTGGAGTAAGGGGTGTTGGGGGCAATGGGACCCCGGCTGTGCCGGGGCTGGGATTGGTCTATACATTGTGTCCGTGTGCATAAATGTGCCAGGAACACGTCTTGAAACTTCGAGGAATCAGCATAGGGAGAGGAATTAGGTTAATTTTATTTTATTTTTTTTTTTTTTTAAAGATTTTATTTATTTATTTGACAGAGAGAGATCACAAGTAGACAGAGAGGCAGGCAGAGAGAAGGGGAGGGGGAAGCAGGCTCCCCGCTGAGCAGAGAGCCCGATGCGGGACTGGATCCCAGGACCCTGAGATCATGACCTGAGCGGAAGGCAGCGGCTTAACCACTGAGCCACCCAGGTGCCCCGAATTAGGTTAATTTTAAAGGAATATGGTCAGTTAGTTGAGTGGAAATGCAAAGGTAAAAAACTCAGTGGCATTTAAAAGGAGCATAAATGATGGTAGGAAGGAAGAAGAAAGAGCACACATGGGTGTAAATATCGAATATGATCAAGCCGGTGAGTCCTGCCTGAAGATTCATCTCGAGGTTAAGTGAGGGACTTTTGCCTTGCTCAGAGAGGTGAAATTCTGTTCTCTGTAAACAGTTACAAATTTCTTGGTTTTATGTTTTGTAATTATCCCTTAAGACATGTTTCTTTACTTTTTGAATTTTTATTAGGGGTTGTGCATTCATGATGGTACCTGGAAGTCTGCAGTTCATGGTTTTGCAGATCAGAGTAATTTGAAAAAACTGCGAAATGAGTCAAATCTGAAACCTGTCCCAATTGTTGGTTCAAAATTGAAAAGAAGGTATATTAACTTAAAATCTATTCTTTTTTTATTTTAAGATTTTATTTATTTGAGAGAGAATGAGAAAGCATGAGAAGGGGGAGGGGCAGGAGAGAGAGGGGAAGGCACAGGAGCAGGGGGAGGGGCAGGCAGAAGAGAGAGGGAGGAGCAGACTCCCCGCTGAGCAGGGAGCCTGACTTGGAATCCCAGGACCCTGAGATCCTGACCTGAGCCGAAGGCAGAGGCTTAACCCACTAAGCCACCCAGGCGCCCCCAAATCTATTCTTTAGCATATCAGGTCTAAGTATATTGCTGTTGATGTGGTTATTAATAAAGTCTGCCACTTAGAAAAGCCTGAGACTGTTCTGTAGTGAATACAGGAT
Organism: Martes martes; assembly: GCF_963455335.1. Classification (NCBI taxonomy): domain Eukaryota; kingdom Metazoa; phylum Chordata; class Mammalia; order Carnivora; family Mustelidae; genus Martes; species Martes martes. Next base: position 57,817,905 of record NC_137903.1, on the reverse strand, counting down.
TGTCTTCCTAGCTAAATATAATATGATTAATACATTATTCTAGGCTTAAGTTCTTCACGTATAATAATATATTTGGATTCTGGGAGAAAATGAATTTTGTGCCTTTTTAGTATCATTATCAAAATCAAACATCAGTTAAATTTTGTGCAGTAAAACCATCATTTTAGTAAGTGTCATGATCTATGTAGATTATTTTTTTTTTAAGATTTTATTTATTTGACAGAGACACAGTGAGAGAGGGAACACAAGCAGGGGGTGTGGGAGAGGGAGAAGTGGGCTTCCTGTAGAGCGGGGAGCCCCAATGCAGGACTTGATCCCAGGACCCTGGTATCATGACCTGAGCTGAAGGCAGACGCCTAATGATTGAGCCACCCAGGCATCCTAGATTCTCTATTAATAGCACTTCCGTGTGAAAACGTTTTTTATGTGAGAACTCTGAATTCATACTAGGGTTTGGCTGTTGAAATGAGTGTACTGTCTGGGGAGATTGATGGGGTAGAACATATCTGTTGCGAGCCCCTGCTGTGAAGAACTCTGCTCTGTCCCACTCATTTGTTTGGTGTAGGTGTGGGGAACGCAGGACAGGTAGATAAATTGTAACTGAGAGCGGATCTGCCATCTTTGTTGCCATTACTGCCTCAAGAAAAGGTACATTTCTTATTCAGAAATGTGCGGAGTTAACTGTAAGTGGAGAAAATGCAGCATATTCTTGGGTCTGTGGGTCTGTCTTGCAGGTGGCCGATTTCTTACTGCAGAGAACTGAATAGCTACTCCATTCCCTTCTTGGGATCGGATGTGTCTGTTGTGAGGCGGACTCAGCGCTACTTGTTCGAGAATTTGGAGCAGTCACCTGTAAGTGCATATGATTTAACTTTTAATGAAGAGTGTACTGTTCATTACCATTCCCATACCTGTTTAATGTGGGATTTTTACGTTTGCAAAGCAAAAAAAGAGCAGGCTAAATAATGCGGGGTTCAGTTTCTGAAAGTGTAAGAATCGGTAGGGTAAAGCATTTTGCATTTTATGGGGTTGGAGGTAGCTTTCCCCATAATTCAAGTCTGGCAGCTGCATACCTTGTTGGTGAAGCAGAACAGCAGCAAATTTAGTGCAGAGAATGAGGGTGTCATAAACACCCAACAACCCTTCCTGAGAGTTCTGGCTGCTAGGATACTCTGTTGCTGGTGTGATGTCTATGTTCTCCTCCTTGTGACCTCCGACCTCTGGAGTAACATCTTACTCCTTTTGGTGTGGGAAGTCATTGCGCCCGTTTCTGAGACTTGAAGAGGAAACTGTGTTCCTCAAAAAGTCGAAAATAGAGCTACCCTACGACCCAGGAATCGCACTACTGGGTATTTACCCTAAAGATACTAATGTAGTGATCCAAAGGGGCACCTCACCCCAATGTTTATAGCAGCAATGTCCACAGTAGCCAAACTATGGAAAAAGCCCAGATGTCCATTGACAGATGAATCGATAAAGAAGATGTGGTATGTATATACAATGGAATACTATGCAGCCATCAAAAGAATGGAATCTTGCCATTTGCAACAACATGGATGGAACTAGAGGGTATTATGTTAAGTGAAATAATCAGTCAGAGAAAGACAACTATCATATGATCTCGTATGTGGAAACAAAACAGAGGATCATGGGAGAAGGGAGGGAAAAAATGAAACAAGATGAAACCAGAGAGGGAGATACACCATAAGGGACTCTTAATCATGAGAGTCAAAGTGAGGTGTTGGGGGAACTGAGGTAACTCGGTGATGGACATTAAAGAGGGTATATATTGTAATGAGCCTTGAGTATTATATAAGATGATGCATCACTGACCTCTACCTCTGATACTAATAGTATATTATATGTTAATTCATTGAATTTAAATAAAAAAATGAAAGAAAAAAAAAAGCAGGACCAAAGCTAAAGCATGCCACAGGGGGAGAAAGAGAGGAAACTGTATCTCAATGTAAAAGATTATTTTCTCATAGAAGAGGTTGTAGTTAGAATCTGTACCTTAGAATGTGTAATTATTACATTTAGGTACATTGTAGTGGGCTTTTTGTATGGATCAAGGGGACTTTTATGTTCAAGTCAGGGAAGCTAATTACCACTTATAATAATTTCTTTAAAAAATGGGCTCCCGGGAACCTGGGTGGCTCAGTGGGTTAAAGCCTCTGCCTTCGGCTCAGGTCATGATCCCAGGGTCCTGGGATCGAGTCCCGTATCGGGCTCTCTGCTCAACAGGGAGCCTGCTTCCTCCTCTCTCTCTGCCTGCCTCTCTGCCTACTTGTGATCTCTGTCTGTCAAATAAATAAATAAAATCTTAAAAAAAAAAAATGGGCTCCCAATGTCTGGTTTCTGAACAAGCTTTTAGAACATAACACGTTCATAAAGTGGAAACTGCTTTTGCTCACTGTTTATGGCCACAGGGGAAGGTGTAAGTAGCTTACATTCTTGTATTGCGTAGTCTGCAGAAGTTGGGGGTAACATTCTGACTTTATGTCCTCATCTAGGTCCAGTACACCGCCTACGTGACAGTGGGAGGCATCACTTCTGTCATTAAGCTGATGTTTGCGGGACTTTTCTTTTTATTCTTTGTGAAGTTTGGCATTGGAAGGCAGCTTCTCATAAAAGTAAGTGGTATTTTTATGAAACTAGTTCTTTAGAAGTATTTTCCACGAGTTTTAAAAAATATCATTGAGGGTTTTTTAATTTTTTTTTTTTTTTTTTTTTTTTTTTTTAGTTCCCATGGCTCTTCTCCTTTGGTTATTTTTCAAAACAAGGTCCAACACAAAAACAGGTAACGCTTTCTTTTGTATACAGCTCTTAAATTATTTTCTTTATTTCATTTTTACTTTTCCTCAGTGCACTTACTGGAAGGTAAAACTTGGAGTTTTAGGAGCACTTACTGTGTTTCAGATGTGCTTTTATGTTCTTTACATAAATTAGATGACTCAGTCTTTTCAAACACTCTTGAAGTGGGTAGGCTCTCCTCTTGACCGAAGAGGAACCTGAGGTCAGAGGCTAAGTAACTTGCCCAAAGTCCTACAGCGAGTACTAGCCAAGCCGGGGTGAGAACCCAGTTGTCTGGCTCCAAACTTTTATTCTCCTGACGTCACAGAGATCTCAGAAGTGTTTAGCCTTTGTTTTTCTCCTCCATACCTCCTCCTTCCCAGCACTTCCCTTCCCCTTCCGCACACGCCGGTGCCTCCTCCCCGTACGCTGGAGCCTCCCTCCTTCCCCCTATGAGGTTCACAGACCCCCGTCAGGCCTGGGTCATGAGCTCCGTCTCCTCGCACCGGGCACCACCAGGATCGGCCCTCCCTCCCCCCGACAGCGAGGATGGGCATGAGGCGAATGCCTGCTTCCCCTCTCACTGGAACTTGGAACTTGAGCACCATTTGCTGATCTTGTCACTTTTAATTAGCGATCTCGCCATCTCCTCACCAGCTTTCCTCACCATCTACCCCGCCGCCGCAGTTTTAACTCCTGCCCCCCTGATGGAGTTGAGAACGTGGGTGGTGCACCCCACGGAGTCCTGTGTCTCCACCTTCTCAGCTGCTCAGGGAATGACTCTGGACAAGACGAGTCCCACCACCTGTGCTCTTTAAAGATCGAGCCCTTCTTGTGTGGCAGGCGCGGAGCTAAGTGCTTTACTTTGCATTTAGTCCTCCCGTGGTCATGTACGTGAAGGTATTAGCCGCTTCTTCCCGCTGAGGAAGTCAGCAGAGCAGGTGATACCTGCCTGAGTTCGTGTGCTTGAATGCGGTGGACTCGAGGGCCATACCGGCCTGAGCCTCACCTTTCCTGCTGACTTCCTCGTGGTCTCCCCTGCCATTCTCCCCCCACCTCTCCTCATCTGTGCACATGCGACCCAGAGAGGAGTTCTCGACCCTCCTTCGCCCTGTTTTTCCCTCGGTAGAGTCAATGTTTGTCTTCATACTGCTAAGTGCTTTGAATGCTGTGGGTCCCTATTCAGTCTGTTATCTCTGACATTATTGTCCTTGAAATACTCGCTCCCTTGGCTTCTGAGACCATCTCTCTTCCAAGTGTCCACTCTCTCCCTCTCCTCCTCTGCCGTCCCTGCTTCCCTCCCACTGTCCCCGAGCTATCTCCGCAGTGTTCTCAGCAGACCCGCTCAGATCTGCTGGTCACCTGTCCACCTGTTTTCCTGGACATCTTGACCCAGATGTCCCTTGGGCACTTGAAATTGCACACATCATGAATCTGAACTTCCTTCCCTGAAACTTCTTAACTTCTTTCTCCTCTTCCTTTGTTTTCCATCTCGGTTGGTGGCGCCAGTCATCTGCCACATCTGGTCATCTGCCCAGTCAGGAATGTAGGCATCATTCTAGATTTTTCTCCAAATCCATCATACGCACCTAAGCTGAGGCTCTTGTCCCTCTCTCTTTTTCTTTTCCCTCTCTTCCTGAAATTGTGGTAAAGTGCACATAACATGAAATGTACCATCTTAGCCACTTCTGTGCGTTCGGTGGTATCCGTGCATCTCATAGTGACAGCACTCGTTCTGCGCGAACTCACGTTGGTCTGCAGCACGTTGCATTACTGTGCAGGCATCCCAGCCGTCTGGCTGCAGAACTTTTCCTCTCACAGCACTGAGCCTCTGTCCCCAGTTAACAATCACTCGCCTTTCCCCTCTTTTCCCAGCCCCTGGCCACCATTGTTCTCCTGTCTGTGAGTGTGTCCGCTCAGACATATTTGTCCTTCTGTGACTGGCGTGTGTCACGGGGCACGATGTCCTCAAGGTTCCTCCACATCGTAGCAGGTGTCAGACTTCATACCTTTTTAAGGCTAAATAGTAGTGATTCCTTTTCACACACACCCACCGCACATGCACAGACACCCACACCCCCCATACATACGTCCCTCATCTCCGTCCAGCCATCCGTGGACGCTTGGGTTTCTTCCCCCTTTCGGCTGTCTTGAGTGGTGCTGCTGTGAACTCGGCTGTGCAGGTACACCTGCAGGATCCTCCTGTCAGTTCCTTGGGGTAAATACCCTGTCGTGCAACTGCTGGGTCCGGTGGGAAATCTCTTTGAAATTTTTTGAGGAGCCACCAGATGCTTCCACGGCTCCACGCCGTGTCACGCCCCACCACCTGTCACGGTCCTGCCAGCAGTGCACGAGTGTGGCCATTGCTCCATATCCTTGTCAGCACTTGGTTCCTGGCCTTTTTAAAAGTTTATTTTTTAGTTATCTCCAGACCCAGGGCGGGGCTCAGATCCATGACCCCAAGATCAAGTCACGTGCGCCACCAACAGAGCCAGCCAGGAGCACCCTGTTCTTTTGTTTTATTTTTTAAAGACTTTATTTGTTTATTTGACTGAGAGACACAGGGAGAGACAGAACACAAGGAGGGGGAGTGGGAGAGGGAGAAGCAGGCTTCCTGCCGAGCAGGGAGCCGGACATGGGGCTCAATCCTAGGATCCCAGGATTGTGACCTGAGTGAGCCAAAGGCAGATACTTAACAACTGAGCCCCCCAGACGCCCCCAGCCTGGTTTTTTATAGTGCTTATTCTCACAGGTGTGAAGTGGTATCTCCTTGTGGTTTGATCTGCGCTTCTCAGGGATTCATGCTGTGGGGCATCTCGTCCTGCACTTGGTGGCTGTTTGTAGGTCTTCTTTAGAGAATGTCTATTCAAGTCCTTTTCCCATTTTTGAATCGGTTGTTTGTGTTTTTGTTGTTGAGTTTTAGAAGTTCTCTCTATATGGATATTAATCCCTTATCAGGTGTATGATTTGCAAATATTTCTTCCCATCGCTGTCCAAGATGGAAGACAGATCTGACCTGGTCGTCATCTTTGTTAACCTGGTTCCCTGACGCACTGTATGGGCAGTGATTCTTACCTGGGAGTTTATGTATCAGAACGCCGCAGGGAGCTTTTCTGCATGCACATCCGGACCCTGTGTCCGGACGTCCTGACGCAGTAGGTGTGGGGTAAGGCCTGGAAGTACGGAGCTGTGGTTCTCAGCTTTGACAAAGAGCCTAAAACTGCTGACCAGAGATTCGAGTGTGGCTGGTCTGGATGTGGCCTGAACGTTGGGCTTTCTTTAAAAACCGGTTATGTTAATGAGCTGCCAGGGTTGTCACCTCTGGTGTGCAGGTGGGTGGGCTCCAAGTCCAGTGTGCGTCATTTCGATTCCCACCCCGAGAGGCCCACTGGCTGGAAGTCTTACCTCTGGAGGAGCGAGGTCTTGCGTGATCCAGTCCTGGATAGGTTTCATGTTCATGCCAACTCTGGTTACTTGGTCATAGCAGCCTTGGAGACTGTGTTGAAAATTGTTCTAGGGGGTGCCCAGGAGGCTCATTCAGTTAACCGTCTGCTTTCGGCTCAGGTCATGCTCCCAGGGTCCTGAGATCGAGCCCTGCCTCGGGCTCCCTGCTCATCGGGGAGCCTGCGTCTCCTTCTCCCTCTGCCGTTACCCCTGCTTGTGTTCCCTCTCTCTCTCTCTGTCTCGCTCACTCTCTCACTCAAATAAATAAATAAAATCTTGGAAAAAGAAAAGAAATTTGTTCTAAAGCTGAATATGTGCCCAGCCTGAGAGGGTTATGCTCAGCTAGTCTGTGTGCCGCAGGCGGGTGAGGACAAGTGCTGCATGTGTGTCTGACCTTGTCTGACCTTGTCTGCACCTTTAGTACACGAGTGCCGCCCCATTCCTTGGTCCATCGTGGTACTGCATCCCTTCTTGCCTTCCCACGATGGTTTCTTCCCTCTGGTGCCCACCCCACTTTTCTTTGTGGTACACTTACATTAGAGAGAGAGTGTGTGTGTGTGTGTGTGTGTGTACACATTTCAAAACGCTGCCCCATTCTCCCCAACAGATTTAATAATTCCCTCCTTTGAATTAGTCTGGCACCTTTTAATTCATGTCCCACATTGTTATTAGATCTGCTTGTGTATATTTACACATACACATATATATACGTATCCCCCACTAAGCTCTCAGCTCCAGAAAAGACAGGAACCGTATTTTACTGACATCTCATTAATAAGAATTTGTTGACCACAACTGAATTCTTCATTCATCTTATTTCTTAGTTTAGCACTTGTGAAAGATGCTTGGAGAAGTCTTCTAGAATTTAATGTTTTGAATCAGGTTTTTACATCTCCAAGTGTAGCAATTCTGTCTGGCCTGTGTTTCCATTACTTGTTGGCTAGTTTGGTCCTGTCTCCTCAAACAGATTATCTGAAACCAGATTGCCACATTCCGCTGCCACCACCAGGCTAGCTGTTCCTCTGGAACTGCTGTTTTCAAGGTGCTGTCCGTCTGGAGTCCCCAGGCTAAGAACCGTCCGTGCTCACCCCTCTTCCTCAGCCTCCCCCAGCACCAGCCGGGTGTGGATTGATTTTTGTGCCTGGTGCTTAAAGCATGATAGGGTGTTCGGGCCGATCAGTGATGTTTTCATCTATTGAAAATGTCTCCTGTGAAGTAGAGTAATAGGTTTCACCAGGTTCGGGGATGGAAGTGGCATGTTTATGAAATAAGGCCTGTGCTTGCTTCCTTCTCAGATCGATGCCGCGTCATTTACGTTGACGTTCTTTGGTCAAGGGTACGGCCAAGGCTTTAGTCCCGAGAAGAACAAACCAAATATGAGAATTTGTACTCAGGTGAAAGGACCAGGTATTTCACATATGACTTAAGAATGCTACGGAGTTTTACATTGTCTTAAGGCATAAAGCAATATTGTGAGGTTTTTTTTCTTAAAGCTTCATTGTTTTAGAGATAAACTTGCACAAATTATTTTATTAAATAATTAAATCAATACATTAATAATCTAATTATTTATTAAATAATTCTCCCAGCAGTTATGTGAAGTTTGTCCTATTTTTTATCCCCTTTTATATATATGTATATATATAAATTATTCTGTTGAAGGAAGGATTGAAATTGTTACAGTCTAATTTTATTAGTAATTCTGAGTGGCATATTTTAATATTAATAAGAAAAGGGGCTGGTTGACATTTATTCTCATACTCAAGGGTCACTTTATTTTATATTTTTTTTTTAAAGATTTTCTTTTATTTATTTTAAAGATTTTATCTATTTATTTGACAGAGATCACAAGTAGGCAGAGAGGCAGGCAGAGAGAGAGAGGAGGAAGCAGGCTCCCTGCTGAGCAGAGAGCCTGATGCGGGACTCGATCCCAGGACGCTGGGATCATGACCTGAGCCGAAAGCAGAGGTTTTAACCCACTGAGCCATCCAGGTTCCCTCAAGGGTCACTTTAAAGCAGTGAAATTTTAACATAAAGCTGTGGGCCAAGTGAACACACTGACATTGTTTGTAGAATGTGTGCATCCATGTGTATTTTTCTGGAGAAGGTAAAGGCTTTTGATGAGTAGTTGAAAGGATCCATCGCCCAAAAAAGTTAAAGAACTTTTGGTATGAATTTTACAGAACTCTACAGAGACAGTCCTACTTGTGAATTCTAGTATAATTGTCATTTAATTGCCATCACCTCTGATAGATCAGAGGGGTTCTGTTTTGCAGTTTCAATCAAGCCAGGTGGCAAAGATACTTTGTATCTTGCCTTCTCAGATTCCCGCCAAGCTTTTTAAGATAAATTCACCATATTTTTATGATTTGGCAGAATTGTAAACACTAAAGTTCCATTTGCTTTTAGATTTCTTTTAAAGCTACTTCTTAAGTTGGACTTCCTTTAATGTTACTCAGTTGTTTTTCTTTTTTTTTTTTTTTAAAGATTTTATTTATTTATTTGACAGAGAAAGAGAGATCACAAGTAGGCAGAGCAGCAGGCAGAGACAGAGGGGAAGCAGGCTCCCCGCTGAGCAGAGAGCCCGACGTGGGGCTCGATCCCAGGACCCTGAGATCACGACCCGAGCCGAAGGCAGAGGCTTTAACCCACTGAGCCACCCAGGCGCCCCTCAGTTGTTTTTCTTTAAGAAATGGAATCTTTTTTTTTAAGTGGAGCCTGGTGTGTGAAGAGAGAAACAGGGAATTAGGCTCGTTGGCTTCACTTGCTGCCCAGAGGCCATGCAGGGGGCACGAGCTGTGGACCATGACAGTCCCATGTGCTCCTGGCCCAGCCGCTGCTGACTTCAAGTCGGTGTCCTCCCCTGTAAAATGGGGATTAAAAAAGTGGGACTAACGTCACGTAATTGCTGGGAGAATGAAGTGTGGTTAGTAAAATTAAAGCACTAACGGATCCTAACTTAGTAACTACTATATGAATATTACTAGTTTTAAGTGAACAGAGTTTTTGAGAAAATTCTGTATACCTAGAGTTAACTATCAAATTGACCATTTGATTTTTGGGTGTTGTCGAATGCATACTTCATTAATAGTTTGCTTTGCTCACCTGTCTTGTGCAGAGGCCGGCTATGTGGCCACCTCCATAGCCATGGTCCAGGCAGCCATGACCCTTCTGAATGATATCTCGGATCTTCCGAAGACGTGAGTCTGGTTTTCTTCTAATTCGAAGATGTCGTTTTCATCTATGTTATATTTTAGCTTATTTGCAGTTTTCAGACATTGGGTCTGCACGTAAGCATTTACAGTACCTTTGATCCAAAGATAGGGGCAAATACATTGTGAGAGGACAGTTCCTGACAGGCCTCTGAGAACAATGCAGAGATAAATGAGAGGAAACGGAGAAGTTTCAGGGTTATGTAGGCTGGCTTTCTTCCCTTGTAAAAATAGCGCAGGGCGGGAGTCAGCTACCCAGTAAAGGTTCCTGTCGTTAAATAATCTTGTTAGGAGCCTCTCGCCAGTGCTGATGGCACCCAGCTGGCAGTGGGAAGCCCTGATGCGAGTGGGAACTGATGCATGGCATCTTGGCGAGATGATTATCAAGTGGGCTCAGTTATTGGGAGTGTTTAGCTGTTACTGTAAAAGTAGGCCAACTTTACAGATAAGTCTAGGCTTGCAGGCTTAGAAACAAATGTAGCCATGACCTCAAACAATGTTCAGTGAAGCCTAATTAAATTTTCCAAATAATTCTACAGTTGACCCCTGCGTAGTTGAAAACCCATGTGTAACGTTTAACTCCCCCCAAGTTTAACGAATAGCTTACTGTTGACATAGGTATTATGTACTATATTCTTAAAGTAAGCTAGAGAAATGAAAATGCTAAATCATAAGAAAAAATACATTTATAGTACTGTAAAAAAGTAACACATAAGTGGACGCATGCAGTTCAAATGCATGTTGTTCGAGTCAGCTGTATACCCTTTGAAAATATTTAGCACTTTATAAATGTTAGTCATCAGATTTAAAGAAACTTCTTTATCTATGTTAAGTCTTATTTATGTTGCCTAAATTTATTTCACTCGGGTCCCTTTTCATCCTCCTGAGTCTGAGGGTCGCCTTTACTGACAGCAGCCGTCCCTTAGGTTGATGACCCTCAGTGTCCCCCTCAAACACTTGGCAGTCCACAGAGACAGCCCCCCTGGGAGCCGAGCCCTTCTGGATAGGTTTGCTGGGTGCTAGTTTCCTCTTGGCTTATAGCTCCTTTGCTCATTTGGCTGATTTCAAGAAAGGAACCCAAACTAGTCTGTATGGAATGAAGGCTTTCCAGAGTTCTCTGCATGGCTTGCTGGCCAGGCCTCCAGCGAATCACACCCCCCGAGGAGAGGGCTAGAGCTTGCTTTGTGCCCGGATTGACCTTGTTCTCGTCTTACAGGGGTGGGGTCTTCACCCCGGGAGCAGCCTTCTCCAGAACAAAGTTGATTGACAGACTCAACCAGCGTGGCATTGAATTTAGTGTCATCAGCAGCTCTGAAGTCTAAACAGTTGAAGAATTACCTGAAGGCATAAAATGCATGAATTAACGGCTTTTTTAATTTGAAATTTGAAATTCTTCTATATCCTGTCTGACTGTATGTGAAAAAGATTGTCACATCTAAAATATGTACGCATTAAAAGCAGGAAATTGTACTAGCTTACCCTAAATTTCAAATCTTAGCCGATTTTGTGGTTTTATTGCTTGTGAGAGAGAAGTGATCTTTGACTTTTTCATTGAAGAATTCATGGTCAGTTTTTAAACATGAGCTGGCAGATCAGAGGCTGGGGTGGGCATCTCCCTCTGTGCTGCTGACAGGTCCCAGATGAGGCGGTCAGGCTGGTGGTCACGGGAGGCGGGGCGCGCCACTCTCCCTTCTGCTGTGATGCTGAACGGGACCTCACCTACTGAGTTTCTCTACATACTCTTCGGGCCTTTGCCAAATGAAACTGTGTTTTTTGCTATTTTAGCCTAGTTTTCACCCATCGACACTAACTGATTTTTTTTTTTAAAGATTTTATTTATTTATTTGACAGACAGATCACAAGTAGGCAGAGAGGCAGGCAGAGAGAGAGGAAGGGAAGCAGGCTCCCCGCTGAGCAGAGAGCCCGATGCGGGGCTCGATCCCAGGACCCTGAGATCATGACCTGAGCCGAAGGCAGCGGCTCAACCCACTGAGCCACCCAGACACTAACTGATTTTTTGACTGTTACCTAAGTTGAATAATAAAGGGTTGTCACTGGAACAGTGGCTTTGTGTTTGGACCTGCGTAGGTATTTGAGTTGGGCTCTGACCTGGGTACTGCTAGTAATTGGGCCTGTCATTTCTTTTCTACAGTTCTGTACCTGTGATTGGTTTTAAAGATCTAGCTGGCCAGTTTCTGTTGATTTGCACTGCCTGACTGGAATTGTTCTCTAATTTATTTTTTGTATTTTAATTTTTTTCAAGGATTTTATTTACTTATTTGACAGATCACAAGTAGGTGGAGAGGTAGGCAGAGAGAAGGGAAAGCAGGTTCCCTGTTGAGCAGAGAGCCCGATGTGGGGCTTGAGTCCAGGACCCCGGGATCATGACCTGAGCCGAAGACAGAGGCTTAACCCACTGAGCCACCCAGGCACCCCTATTTTTTGTATTTTAACTAGGTTTTCCACTGAAGCCCTAAAATAAGGCAAAGGAATTTCCTTTTTTTTTTTTAATCAAGGAAATCTTTCTTTTTTTTAAGATTTTATTTATTTATTTGACAGAGAGAGATCACAGTAGACAGAGAGGCAGGCAGAGAGAGAGAGAGGGAAGCAGGCTCCCTGCTGAGCAGAGAGCCCAATGCAGCACTCGATCCCAGGACCCTGAGATCATGACCCGAGCCGAAGGCAGCGGCTTAACCCACTGAGCCACCCAGGCGCCCAGGAATTTCCTTTTTGTAATAAGCATATAATAAAGACATACATCGTCTTCTGTGCTATTCGTGACATAAAGAGGACAGCCACTGCCTTTATGAAATTTCTGTTCTTCAGTGAGAAGCAGGACATGGACAGAAACCTGATTCGTGTGGAGGGACCCTTCTGAGCGGGGCCCTAGCTTGAAGAGGGAGGTTTGTGGTGGTGGTGGTGGGGTCTCGCCCATCCTCTGCCCGGCCTGGTTGGGAATTAGTCTCAGCTGTGGCCTCGTTGGTGGGCCCTTAGGAAAGGTCTTACCCTCTCTAAAATCAGGAAGGTGTGCGGGAGCAGCAGATCTCACGACTAGCCACAGGGCCGAATCCTAACATACCAGTGGGCTCCGAGGCCTACGGTCAGGAGGTCTGCAGGTTGGAGCCAAAGCCTGGATGGTTTAGAGGTGCATTTGGGGGTTAGTGGATGCGGCTGCAGGCCACATCATGTTCTTTGCAGCTTGGCAGTGTGTGCCGAGTGGCTCTAAGGAGGACACTGGTGTGTATACATCTGTGTACAAGCGTGTCTCGTCCAGACGTTCCTTGTAACCCGCAAGGCTCCTCTAGCTGCTCCTTTGCCGAAAGTACACATCCTTTCTGCAGTTATTTCTGCAAATTGTTAGAGAACTTTGAGGCTCAGTCCAAGGGGTAGAGGCCGTTCCTGGGGCCTCCCTACTGGCCTGCCTCGACGACAGGCTCCTGGGGCCACCATGCGGCCTTACAGACCCCAGGCCCCGCCGCTGTCCCCACGTGGAGCACCACACTCGGGATGCAAGCTTGCAGGTTGTTTTTTAGTTGATGTGTGTGCTAGTCCCGCACCTGAGCTGCAGGTCCCTGATACAGCCTTTGGGCCCCGTCCTTAAGCAGAAATCACCAGATTCCCTGCCTTCCTAGCTAGCCTGTCCTGCCAGTGGTGTTGCGGCGTCGTCCTGTTTATCCCCCTAACATCACACTTCAGGGCAAAGACTGGGCCTGTTTGCCTCTGTTTCCTCCGTCCTGGTTTCATACGGGAATCAGCCGTCCCCCCATCCCCCCCCATTCTGCTGCAGGAATGCCCTTTCCAGAGGCAGCACCCCCCCTCCCCCCGCCCCGGAGTCCTGGACAGGCCTGGTTCGTTTATCCTGTCATGTCTCAACCTGGAGACAACTGAGCCGAACTCATGGAAACCTAATGAAGGACAGGAGCTGCCACGTGGTCGCTCGAGGATCCTCGCTGTGAGTACAACAGCCATCCAGGTCAGGGCTCTCTCCGGCCTTTCCAAGAGCCGCCTGTGCCCAGTGACCCTCTGTGGGGCCGGGCAGGCAGCTCCATGTGGAGCCAAGACCGCTGGGCCTGACTGATCCCCTGCAGACAGTGCTCTCTGCCTTGGCCCCTGCCCCACTCGGGCCCCATGGCACGAGCTGCCGAGCTGCTGGCCTGAGGGATGGTTCGCAGATCAACTCAACGAGGCTGAGTTAGCAGAGCCGGAGCAAGGATGCAAAGCGAGGGTTTGAAACCACCGTTTGTCTCCAGGTCTGACAGCAAGAAATTGATCAAAACAGCTTTATTTGAACTTTCAAGCTGTTTACTGTAAAGGTACCAATGCTTCAGTGTGCCAGCCCTGTTCTGAGTGCTTTATAGTCTTTTACATAGTTCTAAAGATTTTATTTATTTGTTTGAGAGAAAGAGGGAGAGGGCATAAGCAGAGGGAGGGGCAGAGGGAGAAGCAGCCCCCTCCCCCAGCAGGGAGCCAGACCCTGGGCTCTATCCCAGGACCCCGGGATCATGACCTGAGCTGAACGCAGACACCTGACCAACGGAGCCCCCCAGGTGCCCCTGTATTTGTCATGCTCGTTAACCATCAGCAGTCAATACTGTTGTTCCTCTATATTAGGGAACGAGAGGCTTAGCGAGGGGATGGCACTTGCCTCCAGCTGCAGAGGGGAAGTGACTGATTGAACAGGATTCAGCCCGAGACAGGCCAGTCCCCAGCTCACCTTCACCCTGGACGTGGGTTCGTTTTTACAGGATTTAGAATCAAACCGAAGGACGGAAGCCGTCCGAGAAATGGGTTGGGTATGTTGAGTGCCCAGCTCAGCGGAGGGCCAAGCTCATCAAGCTCCCAGGCCGCCCCGGCGAGCGGCAGGCGCAGCGCAGGTGCTCTGGGTCAGCGGCCCGCACTAGCCGGGGTGCAGCAAGCCCGCTCTCTTCTCTCGCACTATGTGAGCAACATCGCTTTTCAGTCTCCGCAAGCTGGATTCCAGCAGCTCCCCGAAGTCCTTTAGCCTTTGCGACTGTTGGTGCACAAACGGTCGGAGCAATCCATCGTCATCCTGAAAATAAAGGGGAAAAAAAGGACAGTAGCCTCACGTGATGAGAGCGAAAATGCGTGTGGACTGAGTGGGGTCCCAGGATGTTCTCCCAGCGCGGAGGCTGAGAGCTGCTGGTGGACACGCGTGAGTCACCCAGGAGTACCCTGGCCCCAGGAAGGTGCTGTGAACGGGGAGCCATGCTGAGCTGACACCGGTTTCTCAGGTTGGAAGGATCTGTGTTTCTCCAGTACTGGTCGGCCAAGGCCCGTGCAGAGCTGGCGGTTCTCCCGTGGGCGGGGGAGGCTGGGCTGTCGTGTCCCCCACCCCAGGTAAGCAGGTGCCCGAGAAGAGGCTGCAGGATGCGGGCGGGCTGGAGGGGGACGGTGCTGAGATGGGCGCGGGCACCCAGCCCGTCCCCGAGCGTCCTCTCGGTTTCTGCCTCCAGGATCACTAGTGAAACTTCGGCTGCTAGGTACCTTGGCCATTTTCTCCAGTGTGTTTTCTGACCACAACTTTCTCTTGAAGGTAGTTGTTTATATATTCGCAGTGAGAAGTAATACAAACAGGCTGTGGCTTCTTTTTAGCTTTTCACCTAAAAGCTTTTCTTTCTTTCTTATTATGAGATAAACACACAAATGAGTACCTGTAATGTGTTAGAGTGAATACACCTGCCCCAGAAAACACCTGCCTCTCGAGCCCCTCCCGCCCACCCCCTCCACCAGGCACAACCACTAGCCTGACGCGTGGTAAGCATTAACTTGCCGCCTGGAATGCAGCCCTCAACAGTCTATTTTGCCTGTTTCTTGACCGTTTATGGGATCCTACTGGGTGGTACCTTTTGTGATTTACAGGTCAGCTCGGTTGGGCCTGAGATGCCCCGTGTGGCCCCGTGTGGCCGGGGGCTGGAGTTTGTTTTCACAGCAGGATGGTGCTCCTCGGCGAGGAGGGTGTGCACTGGGGTGTTTCCAGTTTGGGGCTGCTTCTGGGGTGGGAGGGAGATGGTATGAACAGCCAGTGTGTGTAGGCCTGGGTTTCTGTAGGGCTTTCCAGCCACTTCCTCACTGACCCACAGAATAGGAAATGATCTGTGTGACTGTTTTCTCAATTCTCTCAAGAATGGGGTATCTAACGAGTACTGTTCTGGACACGTAGGAGAGAAGTGAATTCATTCCGTATGTTGAATGTCTTGCGAGATGGTTCTCAAACTTCAAGGCAGAGCCACCTGGAGGGCTGGTTAAAGCGCAGACCCCGGGGGCTGCACACCAGGGGTCTGGTTCGGGAGGGCTGGCAGGGCCCTGGGTTTGTATTTCTAAGACCCCTGATGATTCTGGAGCTGCTGGCCCGGGACCACACTTCGAGAACCTCTGCTTCAGGGCACCGGGGCTGAATCCTCTGCAGGACCAGCGGACTCCCTGGAGGACAGTGGCAGGTTTCTGGGGACGGTGCGGCTTCAACTTTTATAGGGTAAATGGCAAAAAAATGCTTTAAGTGGCCATTCCGATTTCCATTCTTTCCAGACTGTCGCCACAACTCGGGCTTTTGAGATTTTTAAATTTTGCCCGTACGGTTGGGTTTATGGTACGGTTTCATTGTGGTTTCAGGTAGTGTTTCCCAAACTTCTAATGACATTAAGCACTTTTTTGTATACTTATTGACTTTTTTGGTTCTTTTGTGAAGTTCCTGTTCAGGTTTTTTGACCACTTTTTTTTTTCCCCCTGCTGGGCTGTTTATCCTTTTGAGTGTAGTTCCCGACTGTGGATATTAGTTCGCTGTAGGTTAAATGTGTTATAAATAACCCTTCCGAACTTCTTTTGGCTTTGTTTGGGTATCTGGGCCCAAGTTTACCATATTAATGTAGGTGCGTCCATCACGGTTTTTCCTGTCATGTCCCACCATGAGCTCATGGTTGTGTCCAGGCTCTTACCTTCCATGATTGGGTCCTTAGTTGTCACCTGAAAGTGATTTCTGGGTATCCTCTTCGGTAAGACTCCAGTTTCGTTTTTCCTTGTATGTATTCTTAATTCTAACACCGTTTGTTGAAAAATCCATCCTCTCCACGACACTGCGTCTCATCAGTCATCTCTCAAGTCCCCAGTCCTGAGTGAATCTGTTTCTGGGTCTTCTGTCCTTTTCATCGGGTCACCTTATCTGATCGGGGCCGAGATGTTACCATCTGTTACAGTATCTGTAACACCTTGGTGTCAGGTGGGGCCCGTCTTCCTGCAATGTTTTGGGGTCTTGGTCTTGGCCATTCTTCACTTTTTTTGATTCCATCTAAATGACAGAATCATCTTGTCAGACCCCATTACATTTGATTGGGATGACACGGACTCTCAGGGAGCTGTGACAGATTTACAAGAACAAATTTGCCCCACCATGCAGACGCGGCATGTTTCGTCCTTTATTTACATCTTTAACATCTCTCAAGTGAGTTTCAAAATGCTCTCCATGGAAGTCCATAGTTTTGTGTTAGTTGTAAGCCTGAGTACTTTATGTATCTGATGCAATTATAAATGGCATCTTTTATACAAGGTAGTTCTGTTTGATGCTGTTCTATTCAAATGCAGTTAATTTTTAAATATTGATTTTCTTTCCAGCAGCTTTGTAATTCTAATAGTTAATTTCTAGAGTCTTCTGTATTTTTAATTTACAGAAACATGTCATCTGGGAATGAAAACAGAGGCAGCCTGGGGTAATAGGAAGGATATAGACTGTGGAGTGCCCCTGGCTGGGTTTGGAGGTTGGGCCTGCTACTTAACTAGTTGTGTATCTTCACACAAGTTACTTAACCCTTCTAGTGCCTTAGGGCCCTGAACTGTAAAATAAGGCTAATCCTGGTTCCTACTGCAGGGGGTTGTTGTAGAATTGAGTTAGTAACTCTAAAGCACTTAGTAAATACTGTAGAAATATGTGCTATTGTTCCTATGATTTTTTTCCCCCTTTTCAATCTTTCTACCTTGTATTTCTTGCCTTGCGGTGCTGGCTAGAGCCTCAAGTCCAGTGGGAAACAGATACTTCTGATTGGTGGCATTTCGGACTTCTTCCTGATGTAACACGGAGAGCATTCAGGATTTGCCACTCAGCCTCATGCTTGCTCTGTGTTTAAGATAGCCTTTACAAAATTCAGGAATGCACATTTTATTCCTAATATGCTAAGACTTTTTTTACCATGATAAGATGCTGAATTTCATCACAGGCTTTTTCTGAATCTATTGAAGTAGTCATGGTTTTTCTGCCACAGTATCTTATTTGGTTTATAACAATAGCCCAATTTGCATTTCGGGAATGCTCTGCTAATCACAAAGTCAAAGAATGCCCGGACGGGAAGCAGCCGGATGTCCACCCCCCTCCTCCCCAAGCTCAGGCAGTGCAGGTCCCTCAAATGCCTGAATTTAATGGGGACAGCGTCCTCCTGCTCCCGGGCTCCTGGTTACTTACGGGAGGTTTATAATGTCTCAGTCTGAGAAACTGTCCTCTCGCCACGTTCATGCTTTGGTAGAAGACCTTCAGGGCCATGGCCAGCTCCCTGTCCGAGCCGGCTCGCTGGGCGGACACGTGAGGACTGTGCCCGGCTGCGGGCAGCTGTGCTGGCGTCAGAGGGACCTTCCGGGTGTCTGAAGGCTCATGGGCTGAGGTAGTGAGAAAAGACAGTATTTGTTTAATCGTCTGTTCCTCCAAGTGCCTGCACTTTGTGTTTTGACGGCGTCCCCCAGCAGCATTTACCCAGCACCGCTGAGACCCTCCAAAGAGACCTAACCCGGCAGAAGTGGGGGGAGTTCTGTATTTTTTAATGAAACAAGATCCAGTTCAACTCATTAAAGAGTAAATTTCTTAGAGGGGCACCTGGTGGCTCGGCAAGTTAAGCTTCTGCCTTCAGCTCAGGTCATGACCTCAGGGTCCTGGGATCGAGCCCCACATCAGGCTCCCTGCTCGGCGAGGAGTGTGCTTCTCCCCTGCCTCTGCCTGCTGCTCTGCCTACTTGTGCTCTCTCCCTCTCTCTCTGACAAATAAATAAATACAATCTTTTTTTTTTTTTTTAAGTGAATTTCTTAGAAATACAAACTCACCTCTCAGATATAGAAATTTAGAAAGTAAACAGCCAGGACTTGGGTCATCTCTTACCTGGTTTGGCAGAAGCAGCTTTCTCGAGTGAGTGTTTGAGCAGCACATTTTCCTCTCTCAAGGCTCTGTTAACGTTTCTGAGCAGTTCCGTCTCCTGTTCTAACTTGAGCAACTTCGTATAAAGTTCTGATATCTGATTTGAGGTGGTCTACAAAAAACACGTCCATTTAGCCTTTGCTGGATTATTTGCATACCTTTTAGGACTGGCAATTTTTACTACCAGGGGACAACTAGATGGCGGCGAGGGTGGTAGTGAGCAGGGTTTAAGACCCTCAAACACAGAGGAAATCAAGAAAACACTTGTTACATGGAAGAACTCTGATGATCCCTCAACAGCTGTCCCCTGGGATTTCTTTGTCATCTGCTTGGTCTATCTGAATGCCACCTGAATGTGCACACCTGGCTTGTATCCATCATTGTGGAAATTTTCTTGGTGTCCACCATGATGTGGCCTTCACTTGTGACCATGACATCTGGCTGAGAGCAGCTCAGTTGGGTGCAGCCTTCTGCAATGTGGGGAAGATACCGTCAAGGAAAGAAACTCCCCGCTCTCGGTCCCCAGTGTCACGTGAAGAGATTTAAACTATAATCACCTGTGAACTAGAGCCCAGGGACCCAGGAGAAGATGGCTCTTGGCTGTTAAGACCCTGGCTCCCACCCTCTCTCTCCGTCCCTCAGTAGCCCCAGAAACACATGATAGCTGATGGAAGGATGCATCGCGCCAAAGAGGAAGTAAACGGGATACCTTGAAGACCCCATAATTCGACAATGAGAGCATTTGTTTGTAAATAGTTCAGAAACTCCTGAGATGCATTTAAGGCTGTAAATTGGACAGTTTCTTCTATTTGGGGATTCACAGTTTTCCATACAGGCTTGGTATAGAAAGTGCTTGAAAGATCATAAATTCTGTACCTGAAAGAACAGAAAACACCATTTACAACCAGAAGGGACACATTTCTAAAGAAAAGGATCACATGAGCCCAAGAACAATGGCCTGGATTGGTCAGTCGATCCAAGATGACCAGTAACTGCCTGTCACGAGTGCCGCCCCCCACGTCTCAGCTACTTACCATGAGAAGTACCGCTACAAGGAGGGTATTACGTGTCTAACAAAAAGGAGATGGATAAACACTTCGATAAATACTTTCTACTTCAATAATCTAAAAATGTTCATTTTCCATGTGAGGTGGTGGTTTGGTTTTTGTCCTTCAAAGCTTCCCTTGATCACTTAAAATCCTTTCAGCCTAATTAAGCTATCTGGTGTTTCTGTCATATTGCGATACAGTCCTTTGGTTTCCAACTCAAAAAAAAACAAAAATAAAACAAAACAAAAAAACAAACCCAGACTATCCCATATAGATAAAACAGCTTTACTGGATATTCTTTCAGACAAAATCTGTGACTCCTGCTTCAATCACTCTTCTCAGCACACATGGTTTACTGTCCAACAACCTTGAAGGAAATGGGGCTTCTACTAAACAGACGAGGAAATACTCCTGTTGGGGCTGGGCAAGGAGAAACTGAAGAAAATTTCATGGTACACTCGTATTTGACCCTTGAGGCAAGACTCCCTCCCACCAGGGCCCACGAGGGGATAGTGTGTGCACACGGCTCCGTGGGGTAGGCCGGTACCCCATCTGGACGCCCCGCTCGGCGCCCTCCTTGAGCCACTTGATGCCGAGACACCGCACGAGGCCGATCTGGAAGTCCATCCTCTTGCCCAGCAGCTCCGAAGGGTCCATAACCACATCCTCGTCACCGCGTGCTCTGCAGAAGAGAAGGAGAACATGGACCATGGGTTAGCTGGGGCCCAACCTGTTAGGATTGTGTGGTCAAAGAGGATCATTGAAACTTCTCAAGAGATGGCCCGTGTCTCTGAAGAAAAGACGGGGGATGTTACCAGCTGTGGAATTCGTTCATTCAAGAGAAACTCAAGGTGTTCACAGCCTTCTTGAGGAGGAGACAGCAATGTATCCACTTCAGGCAATAAATGTGCTAGCCCTGGAGACCTAGGTAGGTTCCCACTGGGAGAAAGGGGCTGCTACCGAGGGAGAGCCAGCTGGTCGCCCAGAGGCAGCCTCTCAAGGTGCCACTCTCCTTGGTGGACTCGTCACAGTCCAGAGCCAACTCCAGGCCTGCAAGTTTGCAAATTTGGACTGCTTTCCAACAGGGGCCATTTCTCCCACCAAGCTCACAAAGACTAAAGCCTAGAGACTAGAATCCTGCTTTATTAACTTGCCGTGAGAGCAACCCAGCAGCCCAGAACCATCCAGCAGCCCAGAAGCCCAAGGTAGCCCAGAGACCAGAAAGTGTCATAGAGTCGCAAGAAAGACAGTCGATGGTCAGCTCGGTCCCTGGGTCACAGGACCTTGCAGTCCTCTCGCCCCCTTCCAGAGCCTGTTGCCTCTTCAGAAAGACAAAAAGGCTGCCATGGGTGCCCAAGGGGACCGAACCCCCAGACCAGAGCCCCTGCCTGACCGCCTCTTCTCTTAGGATTGCTAAGAGACTTGGGCTTTTGTGAAAACTGCCTGGACTGCCTCTGGCCTGAAGAGAGAAACAGAGGAGGCTCCCCAGAGGGAGGCGGAGAGACAATACAGCAGAGTTGAAGCAAAGCCCTTCCCCACAGAAGGTCGAATAACCACCCAGAATGAGGCCAGGCTGGGGAACAAAGGCACCTCAGTGTCCACCTTGAGAAAAGGAACAAAAAAAATGATTGGATCCTATACCCTGGATGGAGAAGGGATGAGCTGGAAAACCAGCTTTCCCTCCCGGCTCTAGGGCCTCCTCACCAGACTCGAAAATTCCAGGTCAGCCGATTGGACCGCCATGGCAAAAATCCAATTAGATTTGGCTTGGCCAAGTCGTGGCTGAGTGAGCTCCTCGGGGCACCGAGCTGACCCCCTCCCGGGAGAGCTCAGGCATGCGGTGAGCTCTCTGCTGGGCACACCCAGGACCAGGGAAGAAGGAGACACCCACCGTCCCCCCGGGGAGCAGGGCGTCGCGTGGACGTGCAGCACGGCCTCCTCCGTCCCGTCGCAGTTGAGGAACTCCACCTGCTCCTCGAGCTTCATGCGGTAGGCGAGGGGCTGGAGCCAGACGTGAGCCGAGCCCAGGTGCACGGCCTCGACGGGGTCCCAGAAAGGGTCATCTTCCGGAGCCACGTGGCTGTCTTCCCCCTCTAGGAAGCGCTGGTAAAGTTCCTCCATTAGGAATTTCCTATTGATAAACTTGGCTTTCGACCAGATCCACACCTGGAAACACATGGGTGAGTCAGTGCTGTCTGACTTCAACTGCTCCCCCACGTGGCCTGGGCTTGGGGTACCCAGGACCATACCACGCTCTCCACAAACTTTGCCCACATTCATTCCTGACCCGTCACTTCAGCATCCTTGAGTTGCTGGAACTGAACAACTCAGAGGAGATGACGGAGAGTGGAGGCGACAGGCCCTCCCAGGAGAAATGGAGGTTTGGGGCTCGTGGTTCGCGGAAGAATGGCCCTCCAGGATGCCCGCGTCCCCGTCTCTGGAACCTGCCCGTGTGTTACCTCATGTGGCAAAGGGAAGTCGTTGCAGGGGGAGTCAAGTTTACTTATCAGCTGACCTTCAAATAGGGAGATTCGCTTGGGTTATCCACGTGAGCCCCGTGTAATCACGTGGACCTTAAATGTGGAAGGAGGAGGCAGAAGACGCGGTTGGAGAGACGGTGGCCGGAGCTGGGTCAGGGAGATGCCACGTGGCTGACTTTGGAAATGGAGCACGATGGCCGTGAGCCTGGGAAAGGAGGGGCCTCTAGAAGCTTGACGAAGCAAGGAAACAGATTGCCCTCCAGCCTCCAGAAAGCAGAATAGCTCTGCCGGTGCCTTGGTTTTCACGCGGGGAGGCCTGGGCTGGGCCTCTGGGCTACAGAATAATAAGGTGATAAACGTGTGAGCTCACGCCCCTGAGAGAGCCTGCCACTGTCTGTCTCCTCACTGGGTGAGGGTCACGGCTGCTGAGAGGACAGAAGCATAAGATGCAGAGCAGGGAGGGGGGGCATGCAAGTGAGATGGAATGTTCTGGACCATAAACGTCCCGTCAGAAGTGGTTACCGGGTAAACCGAACAACTCCTTGTCTGAGCAACTTGGAAACAACTCAACAGACACGTCATTCTCTGAGTGTAATGTGTCTTCAAAAGAAAGAACATCTTCCAGACCCTAAAAGACTTCTTTCTTTTCTTGTCTGCTTCGAGTGCAGTGAGGAACAGCCCCGTCCTCCGAGTGTCAGCGAGGCTCTACAGGACTGGAGGGGGTGACCGTGGACACAGATTCCCTGGCTGGAAGATTTTGCCTGGGAGCTCCTGGAAAGTGAGTGCAGCCGGCCTTTCCAGTGGAGACTCCCCTCTCCACCCATAGCCCTGGCCGGCCCCTGCCTTGGACCCCCGAGAGCTGCACTGGGTGTGTGAGGGGCCGGCGTCCGGCCTGCTGCTCTGGACTGAGTGTCAGGTCCCCCCACGTCCATACATTGAAACCCAACCCCGGGTGTGATGGGATGAGGAAGCGGAGACTGTGGGAGGTGACTGGCCCAGGAGGGTGGGCCCCTCACGAATGGAATCAGCGCCTGACGAAGCAGTCCCCGAGCCCTCCCAGGCCCCGACTGCCACGTGAGGACCCAGCGAGGAGGTGTCTGCTCTGACCCGTGAAGCCATCCTTCACCAGACACCAGATCTGCCCGTGCCACGATCTCGGGCTTCCAGCTTCCAGAGCTGTGAGATTTGTGACGCGAAGGGATAGGAACACGTCTCCCTTCTCTCCTCACCCCAGGGGGTACAGAGGAGGCCACCACAGTGCTGGTCAGAGGCAGACAGAAAAGAACAGGAAAATGTCTCAGAAGTTCAGGCTCTGGCCTGGGTGGCTCAGTGGGTTAAGCCTCTGCCTTCGGCTCAGGTCATGATCCTGGGGTCCTGGGATCAAGCCCCACATCGGGCTCTCTGCGAAGTGGGGAGCCTGCTTCCTCCTCTCTCTCTGCCTGCTCTGCCTACTTGTGATCTCTGTCTGTCGAATAAATAAAATCTTAAAAAAAAAAAAAAACCAAACATGTTAATAAGTTCAGGCTCCAGTCTGGCCTGGTTCAGGTTGGCTCCCTGGGCCCTCCCAACTGGGGGACCTGTCGAGCTGAGATTCTGTGACCCTGGCACCCGGCAGGAAACACACTCACAGGCCCCTGAGTATCTATTTATAACTCCGTCCCTGTGACATTACACAATTTTAAGAAGATCTCGACAACTTTGGGGGAACGAGCAGAAGGGTGAGACCCGGAGAAGAACCAGCTCGTTGCTTGGTGGAGCAGATCACCCAGTGATGGCTGGTCCCCTCCGCCAGCGGCACGTTTGCCAACTCTGGCTGCCCACCCAGACACCCCCAGAGCATTCGGGGCTCGTCTAGAGAGACGGGCTGAGGAGAGCACTTTGGGCTGGGGCCAGAGGTCCCGGGGTTGCTCCGAGGGCAGAAATACATAATGGGCACCAACAGAGCACCCCAGTCTTTTCTGTTGGGCAGAGAGAAAGGCAAGGGGTCTTAGGGACCTGAAGGGGACCCTCCTGGCAGTGAGCAAAGGCAACCATGGGAAAGGATCAGCCAGGCCTTTTCTGGAATCTTAACCGGCATGCAGATTTTCTCACTCCTCCAGATGGACACACCTCTCTGTCTCTCTCTCGCGCTCTGTCTCGCTCGCTCGCACACAGACACGACCTTCAGTTGGCTAAACTCTTGGGCTCCCTTCTGGTACTCAAGACTTCAAGTCATGTTAAAAATAGGGCACCCGGGTGGCTCAGTCCGTTAAGCATCTGCCTTCGGCTCAGATGACCATCCCCGGGTCCTGGGATCAAGTCCCGCATCAGGCTCTCTGTTCAGCGGGGAGTCTCTGTCTCCCTCTCCCTCTGCCCCTCCCCTTGCTTGTGCTCTCTCTCTCTCTCTTTCTCAAATAAATTAAAAATTGAAAAACTATTCAACAGAAAGTGCTCAGTGCTGGTGGTTGGGACAATCTCAGGACTCGGTGCCGTGTGGGAGAGACCCAGGAGGGAACCACAGAGGAGGGGTCCTCTGTCCACAGAGTCCCAGCTCACACTCAGAACACGTGGTGTCCCTTCACTGGGTCTCCACAGGCTGTAGGGGTCAGACTGACCTCTGTCCCCGGGAAAGTATCTCAGAAACCCCGTCCCCAGAGGCGTCCTCACCTCACGAGTCCTTTGGTGTGTCACCTTCACCATGACCTCTTTCTGTAGGTCGTAGCCCCTGGAGTCTGAAGATGCTAAATTCTTCACCTTCAGTTCCATTCTGAGTCCCTGGTAAGAGAAACACTTTGCCCTGAGTCACCCTGCATTTCCGCACCATCCCTGCCCTGTCTCTCCCTTTTTCTGACCCTCGCGAAGTGTGTAAGTCTCTTGCAAGTTTCCTGAGGACTGGGGTCCTGTGTCACCAGGGGGCCAACCCCCACTCGGGTCCTCTCTGGCATAGAAAGCTTCGGGGTGCTGGACCTAGAGATACCCCACTGGAGGGCAATCTGGGACGGGGTGGTTCGGCGGGCAGGCATTGGTCTGCGGTCCTGAGGTCTGGGGCCCTGGTGGCTGTGGCGGCCTCCGTGGCCAGTGGTGGAAGGAATGGCGTTAGCAGCTGGGACTGGTGAGTTCTGGGTGTTGACCTGGGTTCTGTCACTGGCTGATGGTGGGGTCCCGGGTCCTGACCTCTCCAGACCCCCGTGTCCCCATCTGTACCACGGAGCCGGCCGTGGCAGTGGTGTGAGGGGCCGTGGACCCTTTTCTCTGGGGCCCTTCCTGGACCGGGTGCTGGACTGTCCTCTAGCTCTTACCTTCTCCAGCTCTTCGCCCATTTGATTCGCTTCCGCCACCAGCGGCATCAGTTTGACATAGTCCTGGAACACAGCCAGCACGCTGGGGTCTGCGTTCCCGTCCCCGTGGCCCGCGGCCCCTAGGAGGACAGCACGTGCTCCTGAGCGCTGGCCTCCTGTTCCGTCCGGAACACTTGTCAGCCACAGGGGAATTCATATGCTCCTCATTCATTTGATTGTTCATCAAATGTCTGCATTTTAAAATTACAAGCGTGTAATTTAAAAGAACAAAAACCAAAACCAGGGACACCTGGGTGGCTCAGTTGGTGAAGCGTCTGCCTTCGGCTCAGGTCATGGTCTCAGGGTCCTGGGATCAAGTCCTGCATCCGGTTCCCTGCTCAGCGGGGAGTTTGCTTCTCCCTCTGCCCCTCCCCCCGCTCAGGCACGCTCTCTCTTTCTCTCTCAAATAAATAAAATCTTTAAAAACAAAACATAAGGGGCGCCTGGGTGGCTCAGTGGGTTAAAGCCTCTGCCTTCAGCTCAGGTCATGATCCCGGGGTCCTGGGATCGAGCCCCGCATCGGGTTCTCTGCTTGGCAGGGAGCCTGCTTCCTCCTCTCTCTCTCTGCCTGCCTCTCTGCCTACTTGTGATCTGTCTGTGAAATAAATAAATAAATAAATAAAAACCTTAAAAACAAAACATAAGAAAACCAAGTGTGGAGAAGAACCACCCCCTGACTCTCTTAAATGCGGACTCATCTTAACCCGTGAATCTCGGTGGCATCCCACAGGAATCTCCCTGCCTCTGGTTCCCGTTCGTGGTCTCAGGGTCCTTGACCAAAGTGGCTTCAGATCGTTGTGGCGGGTACGGAGCATAACACAGGGTTGGCCCCGTGAAGGTCTGGGGCTTCCTCTTGCAACCTGACGGGTAACCTGGTCTTACTTCCAGTCCTTGGGCGGCTTGCAGCTGGGGGTGCCGGAGATGGGGGCACGGCCGGTCCCCCGGCCGCACCCAGGCTGACACTGCCTTGTGTCGGTGACTCTCAGCTCTCTAGGGATTTCCCGCCCGCGGGTCCACACTGTGGCCTGCGGTGGCCTCGAGGTCTGGCTCCCCAGAACGGTCCCCAGGCTGCCTTGTTGAGGACCCAGAGCCTTCACAGACCCGAGTGCTTTCCACTGGGGGTTGGGGCTTATTACCCCTCGTTGCGCCTCTGGCCCTGGGCCGGGGAGGCAGGTGGGCGTGGGTAAACGGAGCACGTGGCTTTGTACTCCAGAGCCTTGTCCACTCGGGTCAGAAACTGGAGCGGCAAAGAAGTAAGGAGGTGAATCTCACATCCATTTATTTTGCTAAAATTCGGAGGCATATACTCTGCCGTAGGGAAAAGGGAGAGACCGGCATGCATGTCAGTGCATCCTTTGTGCCCCCCATCCACGGTTTTCAGGCAAGTTCAGGCAAGCTTGTGCGCTCCAGGAAAGGTCGGCCGGTCACATATGAGCTGCTCCTCCGCCTGGGGGCCCAGCGTAGCACGAAACTCTCCGTGGAGGGCCAGTTTGCCCAGTCCAGGAGAGCCCTGAGCAAAGCCACCCCAGGCCTGGGTGTGGGAGACGGGAAGGTGCTCTGGAGCCTCCCTGACACAAGGAAGGACACCATCAGAGCTTCGAATGCTCTTGACATTGAGGAATCGCAGATTATTGCTGGGGGGTGGCAGGCAGGTTGAGAGCAAAAGGAATATCTTACTCAGAAACCAAGGGCTGGGTTTTCTCTAGCAGGGCAGGATCCCCAGGACTAAGAAGCACAACTAGCACATAGTAGGAGCTCAGCTAATATTTATTGAATGAAGGAAGATACAAATGAATGGATGAACAAGAGAAAAAAATCCCAGTTAGAGCTGAGAGTCTCACACAGATAAATAGATAATCAAGTAAAGCAGTAAGTAAAAATTTAAATGTGATAAATGTTAGGAAGGAGATAGAGTTACATAAGGGAGTAATTAGATGAGACCAAGAAAGGGGGAAGATCTATCTGAAAGCTAAGATTTCAGCTGAGAGTTGAAAGCTGAGAATGAGCCAAAGCAGCAAGGAAAAACAAAGCAACAAGTGCAAAGGCCCTGAGGCAGAACAGGGCTTGGTGCGTCCTCCAGGTGCAGCAAAGAGACCAGGAAGTTTCAAAGCGAGGTAAGGAGAGAGTGGTGTGAGTTAAGGTTGTGGCGGACCATATAGGGCCTTCAAAGCCGTGGTAAGGAGTTTGGATTTTATTCTCACACTGAGAAGTTGATGAATATTTTTCAGCCCGAGAGTAACAGGCAAGAGAAGTCGGTAGCTTACACAGAAATGGTAGCGCAAGCAGATGGAAGAAAGGTGGACTGGATCGCGAAGTGAGGGAAGGGAGGAGGCCTAGGTTTGGGGCTTGAGCAATTCTCAATGTGGTAAATCCTGGGTATGAAAATTGGGTGCAGTGAGTGGTTGAGATGTCCGTGGGACATGCAGGCGGTGGTATCAAGAAGGCAGCTGGATAGAGCGAGTAGATAGCAAGCAGCAGAGTTGCTGAGGGTCATTTCCATACGATGGCGCTGAGCACTGCTAGAGGTGGGATGAGGACCTGGGGAGCACCCATCTGGAGAAGAGTCCCAAGGTCCAAGCTCCACATGGCTCAGATGAGGGGGAGCCAGGAAAGGGGATGTGGGAGAACCAGCCTGGAAGGAAACCAAGAGGGCATATTGTTCCAAGAGGAAAATAGTTCATAGGCGAGCATACTCAATTGTGTAAATTGTTGCCAAGACCCCAGTGAGCTGGGTATGGACAGGTGCCTACAGATCTAGAACACAGAGTACACAGCATCTAGGAATGGTCGGGACAGAGGCCAGCCTGGAGGAGGCCAGGGCATGCCTGGTAGATGAGAAAGTGGAAATAGCTGACTAGTTTTCTATTGAAGGGAACAAAAAACAATATGGCGGTAGCTAAAGGGAGATGTGGGTCAAGGTAGGGTTTTGTTTATTTTTATGGTGGAAGATAGTGGAGCATGTTTGGGTGATGGGAATGACCCACAGAGAGCATTTGATGGTGCAGGGGAAGGGACTCTGCAGGGACAAATGCTTAAGAAGGTGCTGGGGTGGGGGTGTACCTGGGTGGCTCAGTTAGTTAAGCATCTGCCTTTGGCTCAGGTCATGATCTCGGGGTGCTGGGATTGAGCCCTGTATGGAGCTCCCTGCTCTTTGTGGAGTCTGCTTCTCCCTCTCCCTCTGCTCCAGGGGATAGAATGCAGAGGACAGATGGAGAAAAATGGGACATAAATATTATACTAGAAGTTTTCTGCACCAAGGGAAAACTAGACTAACCCCTGGGGCTTTGAACTGGAATTGGAGGTCATCACTAGGAACTCATGGTTTTGTGGATATAGACCAAGCTATCTGCATGTCTATGGGAGATGTACATCTGTCTGTCCATAGAGATATATCCATTTATCGATACAGCGGTCTGCACACCTAGCCCCAGATCTTGATTTATAAATGCTATTCTCAACCAGAAGGAGTCGGGATGCTGGGACTGAGAGTCCGCAGATGAACCTGGGACGTGTTCTTCTGCCAGAAAGGAGGCTATTTTTAGTGTTCAAAGAACGATGGGGACATGTCACGAAGACATGGAGATCCGCTTAGGGCCATATCTAGGATGGTTTGCTCATCAAAATAGACCCTGAAAGCAACAGATTAAAACCCATTGTGTAAAACTAGACTCTGTGAGTTCATATTGACATAGATGAGTGAATAAACAAAGAGAGACTATGGCAGATTTTTTTCAAATAAATGTAGAAGAAAGTGTGGAGCTAGAGATGCACCATTTGACAAAAATCATCATCATAATCTGAGCAAGAATGATCAAAGGACAATAAAACTAGTGGAGGAAGGTATGACAAGGTGTAGGGTGTCTACATATCAAAGCCTCTCCTCATAAAATATTAATAAAAAAGTCAGCAACTTCACAGTGGAGAAACTGGGCAGCCACCAAAAAGATGAATTAAGGAGCATTATACGAAATAACAGGGCTTTACTCTTTAAAAATGTCAAGGTCATGAACGATAAAGACCTTTACCAGGTTTAAGGAGACTAGAGAGACATGACCACTGAATGTGGTCTCACATGTTGGACTTGAATTTGTTGTTGTTATAAAGGACACTATTGACACAAACAATTAGTTAAACATGTGTCAAGTCCATAGTGCAACTTAATCTCAAATGATTCAGAAAAAATATATATATACATTTAAAGATGATATATGTATATATATACACACACACACATATTTATGTATATACACATATATGCAGATATATGATAAAGCAAGTGTAGTAAATTTTGACACAGGAGCTCAGGGGTGTATGAGAGTCCTACACATGACTCTTGAAACTTTTCTGTATGTCTTGAGAAATTGCTTCAAAATTGAGAATCTCCCACACAGTTTCCCTGCCGAGGCAAGAGGCTCCAGGGCAGGAGGGCGGAGCACGTCCAGGCACTGAGGACAGGTGGACTGGCCACGAGGCAGCGGGAATTGTGTCTGAGAGCCACATGGCGCCTGGGGGAGAGCAGGGGAAACTGGAGAAAAACCTCCGGAAAGCAGAAATAAGGCTAAAGGAATGACTGTCCTTTAAATGTCCTAGCAGAGCCTTGTGTAGGGATTCTGATCCCCTAGGGGGATTCCCAGTGCCCATTCACTGAACTATTGATTGGGGCCCTGATCCCCCTTTAGAGTAAAAAATCCACTTAACTTTTGACCCCCCCAAAACGTACCTATTAGTAGCCTATTTTTGGCCAGAAGACTCAGCAGTGAGCAGTTGATTAACATGTATTTTGTCTGTTCTGTGTATTCCTACAACAATCCTGTGTTCTTACAATAAAGTACGCTAGAGAGAACAAAGTCCTAAGGAAGAGGAAAGTACATTTACAGAACTATGCTGCATTAAAAAAAAAAAAGTCCACATGTAAGTGGACCCGTGCCGTTCAAACTCCTGTTGTTCAAGGGCCAGTGGGATATACCGTCTCCTCCCTACTCCATTTATTAAAGAAGCAGTTTAATGAATTAAATCTTAGACATGCCCTCTTTCTGCACGTATATGGAAATCCTATTTGAACCTTCCAAACATTGCACTTTGAAACAGTAAATGATTATTAAGGGAGGCAGGAGAGTGCACAGCGAAAGCAGTGGCTTTCCCATCAGTGCACGGAAGATGCTAGAAGGCAGGGCCCAGGGCTGCTCACCGAGCTTGTCCACGCTCACTCCCTCTGCAGCCGCTCTCTCCAGCTGGAAAAAGTCATAGTCAAACCTGCTCAAGTCTTCACTGCCTCGCTCTGAAGGAAACCCAATGTAGAGGTAGGCGCTGTTGGATCCCAAGATAAGGCGGTCCTGGGGAGGAGACAGGTGGCTCAGGGGAAGAAGGGTGGCGACCAGGGGTGCGGGATCAGCCTGCTCCAGGGGAAGCCAAGGCCCCAAGCCCAGTCTGACTGTGTTAAATCCAAGACCTTCACGAGTTCCCCAGAGAGGGAAGAGACCCATGGACGGGAAGAAGAGGTTGGCACCTTGCTTTAGTGTGCATGCTTTCATTTATTACTTCTGTATCCCACACCGAGCTCTGACCCGGGGATCCCAGTGGGGACCAAACAGAGCTGGGTCCTCCCATGTAGGACTTTACAAACGAATAGTGTAACAGCCCGAGAGAGAGGCTTGAATGAAAGGGGGGTGCTTCTGCAGAAGGGTGAGGGGACCTATCATGTACCAGGGACCAGAGTGGTCCTCTCCCAAGGTACACTATTTAAGCTAAGATGTCAGGGGCGGTAAGTTTCAGCAAGGCAGGGAAGGCTGCTGTCAAACAGAGCCTGGGATGTTCCAAAGAATCAAGAGAAGGTCAGCGTGACCTTCGTGCAGAGCATTGAGACTGGAGGAGGGGGGGAGATGGGGCGGCGCACACAGGAGTCCGAAAGTGTGGTCACTGAGGGTTTCCAGGATGGCGTGGTCCAATAGCTTGTCTAGAAGGTTCTCTGTGGCTACGGTGTGAGGAATGGGTTGAAGAGGGGATTGGGTCACAGGGAGGCTGGGGAGGGTCCCTGTGGTGCTGGGGACTCGGGCTGGGGCATGGGGAGAAGATGGAAAGCCCAGGCTCTGTGAGGTGCTGTAGCCCCTCCCCGTTCCAGGTTGTTGAAGAAGTCTAAGATGTCATAAAATGTTAGAGATGGGAAGCGTCTTGGTGAACTTTTAGTTCGCTCCTTTCTGTTTTATAGATGAAGTCCAGAGACGTTAAGTGACTTGCCCAAGAACACACAGTGAATTAATATCAGATCTCCCAACCCCAAGCCGTAACCATGTCCATCATGACACTGTAGCAGAAGGACAGGGGGGTGGTTGGTGCCCAGCCCTGCCCAGCCCTCGCCACAGCGGGAGCTGGGGGCACCTGTCGAGATCCCCTTCTCCTAGCTCGCAGGTGGGACTTAGGGAATTCTGTGACCGGGCAGGAAAGGTTACCAGGTGCTGCAGCTTCGTCTTGGTCATGATGGGCACCCCATTAACGACAACTTTGCATTTGCTGTGTGGCGTGACCATCACTATCCCATCCAGATTGGTGAAGGAAGCGTGTTTATCTGAAATTCTAAAAAGACAAGAGTTTGTCTAAGGAGCCACAATAGTGATGACTTTAGTGAACAATTCTGGTTTTCTGCCCACTTTCCTGCTTCAGTAAGACCTCCGGTGGCAAAGATGTTTTTGAGGGGATGCTGGGGCAGGTGGCTAATAATGAATGAAAATAATTCATACCCCAGAGAAGTTTAGATCCATTTCTGGGTCTTCTAATACAAACCCAGCTAAAGACTTGGGGAACGATGTCAGAGGTGTCAGATTGGCTGCCCCCAAGATATTATTTGTGTGCCGTGAATGACCGGCTTAACTGTTCTAGAATGTTCCTAGACTCCTTGGTTGTCATGGAACATTCTGGGTGTCGAGACACATGCACATCCATATTTCTTGTTTGCTCGGAGCCCAGGGATCCTGCGGGAAAGGTTCTAACCTCGGATCATCTGGAGTTTGGCCATTTATAGACTTGGAAAGGCCGGGGCGGGGGGGAGTCCCCCGGATGAGTCAGGAGAAGGGACCTGGAGGCTGGCGGGGCAGGGTCAGCACAGGTCCCCTCTCCTACTCTCCCTGCACTTTGGCTCGGGAGGGCGGAGGTACGTAAGAGCTGATTGAGCCTCCTGGCTGGAAATCGTGGGCAGGCCACAGAGGTAGGGGACAGCTATGAGGTCACAGGGACCGCCATAGGGGGCACTGGGCCTCCCCTTTTAGAGGCGATCACCTCAAAGGCTGGGCTTTCTCTCAGCCCAGTTGGTGAGGGAGGGCTCTGAGCACAGGGATCTGGGGTGCTGTCGCTTTGGTGGGTAAGACCAGAAAAGATGTGAGCCACTGGAGGTGGGCGTCATCTACGTGGGTCCCCTCGTGCAGAATTCTTATACAGCGTCTGGCCACGGGTCTTCCTCTCACTCCCACATCAGAGCCGAGGAGACAGGCGGAGGGCAGCAGCGATTTCGTGAGAGCTTGAAAGCCCTTACGAGGCTTTCTTCCCCAAGCCCTGGAGTGGATCCCGGGACAGTCTGGCACTTTCTTGTTTGGGGGGGTCCAGCCGGCTCTGTGGCCTGACCTGGCAATGACCACACCAACATTGAGACTCTCCTGTGGGCTGACTGGTCACAGCTCTCGCCTGCTGGGCAAAGATGGCTCTTGTAGACTCACCCCAAACCCTGAAGAAGGATGGCATTCGATGGAGCCCGACCAGCGTCACATGAGCCTTGAAAAGAATGAGGATACTTGGTCTGTCAGTTTGTCAGGATTTGACCTTGAGGGGGGATCGTGTCACACATTGGGCCGTGCTATTTCGTCTCCAAGAGGATCGTGCAAGGGGATTTTACCACTAGGATTTTCCGTCAGAAGTCCTCGCACACCATGCGGCCTTAGGGATAATTATTTCACCTTCTGCCCTTTTTGGGAGATATTCCTAACTTTTTTCAAAGTCCACCTTACTGGGTGGAATTCTGGGGGAAGAAACTATTGCATCTGGGCCTTGGGAGATGGGCTGAAGCCTGGTTTCCAGGTCCTGGTCTGTGACACTATGTCTCTGTCCTGTCACTGACCCCCGGACAGGGCCCAGAGCACCACGCTGGCCCTCCTGGAGGGCTGCCCCCCACTTCCATCCAGGATGAACACCCTCCTATCCTGGGGTGCACATAGGGCCAGGGTGTGGAAAGCCAGACATTACTATGAAACCGAAGCCATTTTCCAAAGTTTTAATAGATTAAAAAAAATGTGGTATACACATATTATGGACAATTATTCAGCCTTAAGAGGGAGGGAAGGAGAGGCGCCTGGGTGGCTCAATGGGTTAAAGCCTCTGCCTTCAGTTGGGGTCATGGTCTCAGGGTCCTGGGATTGAGCCCCATATCAGGCTCTCCACTCAGCAGGGAGCCTGCTTCCCCCTCTCTCCCTGCCTGCCTCTCTGCCTACTTGTGATCTCTCTCTGTCAAATAAATAAAATCTTAAAAAAATAAATAAAATTAAAAAAAAGGAGGGAAGGAGATCTGACACCTGCTACAACATAAATGAACCTCAAGGACATTATGCTAAGCGAGACATACCAGTCACAGAATGACAGAGATCGTACAATTCCAATTACACAGGGTGCCTAGAGTAGTCACAAGTGCAGGGGCTGGGGGAGGGGTGCTGAGAGTTGTTGACTGGGGTCAGTGTTTCTGTTTGGGGAGAGGGAAGGTTCTGGAGATGGATCGGGGGTGACGGATGCAGAGCACTGTGAATGCACCAATGTCCCTGAACTACTTAACAACGGTCAGCATGGGGAGCTCTGTGTTGCGTGTATTTACCACAAAAAGAGAAATTCAAAAGGAACAGAAACGTGCTCGTGAAGCCAGAAGCAGGGGCAGGTGCAGAGGGAGTTGGGGTGGTGGCGGGTGGGGGGGTGGTAAGTACCAGCCTGAATGAAGAACTTGAGAATGCCCGTGAGCTGCGGGTCCTCGTTGACATTGAGGAGGTGAGGGAAGGTCTCGGTCATCTGCCGTTCCTGGAGGAGACACGGAGAGGTCCCAGGGCTCGCACGCTCTGGAGAGAGTGGCATTCCTGTCCTATCCGCTTGCTCCCAAAGCCATTGGTCCATGCATCTTGTCAAATCGCCCAGTAAAGCGAATCCAGACGAGGGAGGCCGAGTGGGGCTGGGGGCTCGACTGAGCAGGGGTGAGACCCTTGGCAGGTCAGTCGTTGGGGGCCTGAGTTCATCTGGACGGGACTGTTGCAAAGTGTAGCCAGTCCCCAGCTCTGTTCTCCCTTCCCGGCTGCCCTGCATCGGCCCCTTCCACCCTGACATCTCCTTCCTGCCCTGCACCCCCGCCCCCCACACCGCACCCCCTGCCATCTCCAGGCCCCAGGCAGCTGCCTCCCCCGCCTCATCCTTCCCCAGGCCTCCGTTAAACCTGTTCCCCTACATCTCATGCTCCCCCTACTTGTCAACAGATGTTGATGACAAAATGTGACAGGCTGTAGGACTCTCTCCTGGTCACCTGAATGCATTTCATCCCTGAGTGCAGTACTAATGGGTCTTGGTCTTCTAGAGGATCGACAGACCTGGACCATGCCGTGAAGGCACAAGGAAAACTTAAATCTTGAAATTCTGATAGAGAGTAAGGAGGGTCAGATCCTTTTCTGTTGTTACTGTCTGCACCTCTGGAACCCTCGATCCCAACTCGGCCTGGCCTCCTGGTGCTGCAGATCCCCCCTCCCCCACCCCAGCTGCGCTCCCTGAGCCCAAGGCTCACCTCTATGCCAGGCTTCACGAGCCTTTCGTAAGACCGGCCGGACCTACGCCACCTCTCCCCAAGGGCTCCGGGCCTGGTCCCTGACTTGGGGTTCGTGCAGAGCCTGTGACTTCGGGGGCCCAGGTCATGGTGGGAGTGCGCCGTGGATGGGGGACTAAGCGGGCATCTCCCTGACCCACGTGTGAAAGTCACATGACAGCCCACTTAGGATCTGATACCGGCAGCTAATGCCACGCTAGACACCCGGGTTCAGGGCATCATACCGTCCCCGTAAGACAGTTCGTGGTCCTCAAATTCTCCGCAAACTGTAATTATGGGCAGCCTTGGATCTACCCTCAGCCTCACTCATCAAGCCTCTTGGCTTGCTTGCCTCTCGTCCCTGCCCACAGCACATCTCCCGTACTACACACTCACTGGGAACAGAAGCCACCCTTATCCTCCACCTGAGCGCGGCCCAGGCGGCCATGCACATCTGGGAAGGGGCTGAGGGTCCCCGAGGGGGGTCGGCCTCCACAGGTGGAGGCAGTGAGGCTCACCTGCGCGATGGCCAGGTACTGCTGCCGCCACTCTTCCCGAGCCTGCTGCAGCTGGAGCGCCCAGGTCGGCTGGTCTGTCCGCGGCCTGGGACCTTGTCCGGCCAGAAGACTGGACGGCCACTCTGGAAGGGGAGGAGGCATTTCAGCACCAGATGGGCAATATCAAAGGCGAGGAGCAGAATAACTAATAAACCAGCTGGGGCGCCGTGGGTGCTTCTGCTGCCCCCAGGGATTACTGGTGCCGGTCGGGGTGCTGCCATTGAGGTTTCTGGAGAGTCGAACATCATTTAACTGCATGAGGCCATCAGTAGAATCGACGTCAGATGGCTGCCATGCAATTCCGGGAAGAAAAGAGTAGTCTCGGGAGAAACCATGGCTTCGGAACAAAAATGGCAATAAAAATGAGACTGAAAATGACCCTCCAGGAGGGGCAGGGCCCTTTATTTCTTACAATTGCATGTGACTCTGCATTTGCCTCAAAATAAATTGTGTTTCCCCAGGGCCAGGGCCAAAATGTCCCCAGAGGCTGCCCTGGCCGGGGCTAGGGCGCCAGCGATTCCAAGCAGGTGTCCCCCGACCCCAAGCCCCATGCTGAGCCTGCAGCGGGTCCCTCCCTCCCTCCTGCTCCGGGCCTTCCTGCTGCTGGCCTGGGCCCAGACTCAGTTTACCTGCCATCCTGGAAATTCCGCGTGCAAGCAGTGCTTTGCTGTTCTCTGCCTTTGACTCTCTCATCAGCATCGAGGTGTTGACCACAGCTTTGTTCTGGATCTTTTTAGCCCTTCCGTGTGCAAAGAAGAACACACACTGAGGCCCTGGGCCACTTTGCAGGGCACCGGCCAGAAATCGGCAGAGCTAACACATTCCTGACTCGCGTCTGAAATTCGAGCTTGACTGCGGATCCTGGGCTTCGATGGGCTAACTGGTCACCTTACTTCTTTCAGTGTGGAAGGGAAGGGTCTCTAAGGCTTGGCCCCCAAGGCCCGCGGCCCCATGGCAGAGCCAGGCTGTGAGCCCAGGACTTTCGGGTGCTGTTTTCTCCTCCGCATCACATCGTCTCTCGTGTGAAATCTGGGGCAACAGATTTGCATGTGATGAGCGGAGAGACAAAATCGACCCAAAGACGTGAGCTCGCGGTGCAGATGCCAGGAGAAACGTCCAACCGTGTGACACGGTCTCTAGGCTGCTCCGCGCAGGGAGATGCTAGTCTGTGTCCTTGCAACGCAAGCCTCCCTCCCGACCAGGGGCCACTCCTGGGTGGGACAGTGACAACTGCCGTTTTGAGCAGCCGCCCCGTGTCAGGCATGGCTCATGCCTGATCTCTTGGGTTCTTCACCCCGACTCTGATGAGAAATGACCTCCCTTGATAGGGGACGCGGCTGAGGGGTGGGGAGGCCCAGAATCCCAAGGTCCCGTCTGAACCCGACAGGTGGGTCTCGGTGGGGGCTTCTCAGTGTCTTCCCACCCGAAAGGGGAGGACAGGTGCTACTTAGAGGCTCCTTTGCCCCGTACCCTCATCTTTCTTGAAAGGGTCTAGAGAAGCAGGATCCAGATTGCCTGCCTTGAAAAGCAGGAACCTGTCTGGGCCGTGGCCTCCTGCCTGGGCTAGACTTGCTCCCGGCCTCGCTGGACAGAAGGAACCTGGCAATAATGGCCCCTCCCCGGGGGGAGATGCCAGTGACCACATACTCTGAAGAGGATCATCTGTATGCGTGGGGCCTGGAGAAATGAGAACCAGCCCAGGGGAAAGCCGGGCCTCCCATATTATTAGCATAAGAGCCCCTGCCTGCCTTTCTCTGTGCTCCCCGGGAGCCACGTGGCAAGGGGAGAAATGTGTGAATGGCCATGCCACTGGGTGGGAAAATACAGGGAGACCGATGTCAGTCACATCAGGATTGGCATCGGCGCATCTCCCTTGTTTGGAGCCCCCGGTGCCTCTCTCAGGCAGCTGGAGCGACCAAGTGACAGGCTCAGGGGGGCCCCGGGTCCCCCAGGAAGCATTCTGTCCTGCCTCCTCCCAGACCTCTTCCCCAGCTGCCCACCCGTCAGGTGGAAGGGTACTGGAAGAATCTGGCAGGTTCAGAACTGGGAGCCACGAGCGATAGTAGACACTCATACGCGTACCTTTCCGCGTATCTTAGTGTGGACAAAGTTTCTTCGTAGCAGAGGTCAGCTGGGCTTATGGCTGCAATCTGTAAAGAATGGCCTCTTAGCCTGAGCGGTTTTAGAGGGGTGCGTTGTAGCAGCTGATGTTCACAGACTATCTTGTGATTTACACCATTGCTCAAGCTTTGCAACTCGGAAAACACACGCGACCCACGTTTACAGCCTATGTCGACCTCACATGTACCCCCCAACACACACACGCACGCACACACACAACACAGGCAGCTCACGGACACCTCAGATACACGACACAAACACAGGACACATATTCCCAACACACAGCAACACTGTCGAGGGAATACGGTTAGTAGATCCACTGTAGAAATAAAGCAAAGGAAATGTGAAGATACTTGGGCCAGAAATAGGATCGGAGCACAGAGGACCGAGTGGTTGGATGTTGGCTTTGCAGGTGCTCTCTGAGGAACCTCCAACCTCCTCCCGACCATGGCTACCTCTGTTAAAGCGTCGTAGCCTGAGTCAGGACCTTACCCCACAGACACGCAAGTCTGCCAGTGTTTGCACACACCGGCTCAGACCCGCTGCACTTGACTTTGTAGTCTAACGTTCTGAGCATCTTATGGGCCCTTTTTTCATTCCAGGTTCTTGGGGGATGTTGCCATTGAGGCCCACGGGCAGATAGACAACCAGAAAAACGTTACAATATTTTTAAATGCTTAGGCAAGGCTCAGTGATAGAAAATAAGGATGTCTTCTGCTGTGAATTTGGGAGAGTGTGCACGGAACCGGCCGGGCAGTGAGCATTTCTCTCCCAACCGGGACCACAGGCAGGAGGCAGGCAGAGTTGGCCCGGCTTTGTTCCTGCCCACACCCAGAGCCAAATGGCAGAGAATCCCGATTTTAACACATTCTACATTGTACCCACTTGGCCAGCATTCATTAGGAAGACTCTGGAGTCTCTGCTAAGGTGACACAGTTCAGCTCCTCTCCAGCTTAAATACCTGCCTTGTGTCACATGGTCACACATGGTCAGACTGACTTCCAGTCCTGCCCTGAAATGACCCCCAATTCAGAACAGTACAACCATCTCAGTGTGATTTGAAAACTCATATGTTTCTTCTGGATACTAACAGTAATGTTCCACGTAGAGAACCTGAAAACTACACAAGAGAATGAATAAAAAACAAAAACGAGCCATATTTGAACACTGCAGAAGAAAGAGTTCCAGGAGTCACGAGCGAGGGAAGAATGTATTACGTAAATGCAAAGTGTGACGTCACAGTGCACAGAGCGTAATTGTGATGGAACAGTGACGACAACAGCAACCACCGCGACGGTCTCACATGCTGCAAGAAAGTCACTTTACCAAAGCGGTTCTGCTGTTCCCGCCCAGAGCTGGCTGGAGAAGTTTGGTCAGGACGGAGTCTCTGTAGGGAACGTGCAAGACTCTCTTCCCCGTGGCTGCGTCAGCCAAGGCACTGAATGAAAATGGAAATACAAAAGAACAGATTAAAAAAAAATAGGTCAAGACGAAATCTGTCTCCCCGGGAATAAGTCAGAAACACCTGTCTGATCCCATCTTTGACCCCATAAACCTGAGACATGACTCTAAATAATATCCACTAGTTGAGACACCTTCTGTATGACGATGTTGCAGCAAGATGGTGACCCACATGGGCCACCAGATCCCTTTCTGAGCTCACCCTGACAGAGAGACCATGGCAGACAGGGAAGCCTAGATCTGAGGAGCAGACATGCTAAATCTTGTGAGGAAAACCCGAAGAACCTGCAGGCTGTTGTAAGTCTGTGTACAAAGAAGAGTTTTGGTCTGAGGAAGAGGGGACCAGCTAGAGGTGTAAAGACCAGAATGGGGAAAGGGGTTAAGTCCTCTCCTTGCTTTTCTCTCATTCTTCCCTCAGAAGAGCCCATAAAGTTAGGACCCCCATATGACAAGGCACCAGAGAAAGTGTGAATAAGCAAAAGTGCCAGTCCCCACCCCACTCCAGGGGACTGCAGACACCACGGTGTTGTCCCTGACCAGAGCGGGGAGGAGAAGGGAGGCAATCCTATCGATGGGAAATTATAATCACCAATAGTGACAAGGAATTTATAGAGTGAATCTAGCAGACTGGGGAAAGAAACAAAATGATCTTCTAGGAAGAAAGAAATACAGTAATTGAAATGAAAAATACAACAGACAGGTTTAACAGCAAGTTAGACACTGCTATAACTGGAATTAGTGAACTAGATAGCTCAAAAGAGATGAACTGGATTGCAGCCCAGAGACACCCAGAGATGGCAAACAAGCGAGGAAGGTTAAGAGTCTTGGAGGACAGGCGAGAAGATTTAAATGGTCTGATGGAAGTTCCAGAAGAGAAGAGAGAAAATAAATGGGACAGACAGTGCATGAGAAGTACTGGCTGAGAACTTTCCAGTCCCGATGAAAATCACTAATCTATAGAGCTATGGAAGCCAGGGAATTCCAAGCAGAATAAATAAATTCACACTCAAGTGCAACATAATGAAATTGGAGAACATCAAAACAAAAGAGCTTAAAAGCAGCTAAGGGGAAAGATTGATTTTCTTCAAGGAAATAGCCATTAGACCACCAGCAGAAAACAGGAAACTGTAACCTTAATGAGCTGAAAGAAAATACTGCACATCTAGAATTATATACCCAGCAAAATTACCTTTCAAGAATGAGGTGAAATAAACACATTTCAACAAAACCAGAATTTGCCATCAGCAGGTGATCACTGAAGGAAATTCTATAGAATATTCTTCCACCAGGAGGAAACTGATCTTAGCAGCTCTGAGGTTTAAGAAGGCATGAGTAATTTAACGAGTGAACACTATGTAAAATAGAAATAGTAATAATGTCTTTGGGGTTAAAGAAGAATAGAATTAACATACATAACAACAATCACAAATGCAGCCTGGAGATCCTTGTATTATTCAGGAAGAGGATGAAGCATTTATTAATATTTAGACTTTAACCAGTTGAACATATTAAAAAGTTAAATAAAATGTATTGAATTTTGATCTATGACAGAGGTAGCACGGGAAATCCACCAAGGAAAGGAGGAACTGTTCAACAAGTGTAACTGGAAAAATTGGTAATCTGTAAGGAAAAAATAATGAAAAGGATGCCTATCTTAAACTACGCACAGATGTCAACTCCAGACAGACAGGAAATTAAGCAAAACATAGGGAGATACCTTTTGGACTCTACTTTTCTTAAACAAGACACAAGAAATGCAAAGCAAAAACCATTACCATGATTTCTGCTCATCAACAGATATCTTAAAGTGAAAAGACAAGCTACCTGCTGGGAAAAGATATTTATTATATACCTGGAGGAAAGAGTAATACGAAACATGTAAAGAATGCCTAAGAATCAATAAAAAGATGGTAACTGACAAACATAAGTTATTTTGAGAGAAGACATATTTGCCAGTAAACATACTAAATGCTGCTCAAACTTGCTAATAACCAGGAATATCCAGACCACGGGTAGACCATTTAATCAGAAAATATCAAGAAGTGTGACAATACTAAGCCTTAGAAAAGATGTGGCTCAGTGGGATATTTTATACATTGCTGCTGAGAGTATAAATTGCCCCAAACACTTGGAAAATAATCTGTCCCCACTGTCAAAAGTTAGGTACTGCAAAAAAAAAAAAAAGTTATTGCACACACCTTACAAATAATGCAACAATTTCAGTCCTTTGTCTATACTCAAGAGAAACTTTAATATATTGATACCCAGTGATTTGTACAAGAATGTTCATAATTGCACTGTTTATAATAGCAAATAACCAAAACCTGGAAACAACCAAAATGCCAATCCAACAGGAGAACAAATGAGTAAATCATGGCGTATACCCACAATGGAATACTATATCATAATGAAAAAGAAATAATAACTTCTACTACCATAGGGAGTCTCATAGACACAATGTTTAGTGACAGAACAGAAGGCAAATTAACCAATGCCCCACATAACATGGACACTTATTGTTAATAATGTTGGATGAAAAAGCCAATCCCAGCAATTCTACTCCCTGATGTATCCTTGAGGAGAATAAGAAATTGTTTTCCCCAAAGCATAGGTATAAGAATGTTCACAGCAACATTATTCATAATAGTCAAAACCCGGATACAAACGAAATGTCCATCAATGGGAGAATGGATAAATGAATTGTGGTATATTTTCTGCAATGGAATCCTACATAGCAATGAAAAAGAGTGAATACATTACATGAGAAATATGGCTTTGTCTCACAGACACAGTCCTTAGTGAAATTAGCCAGATGCAAAAGACGGTGTGACCTCTTAAAAAATCGTCACATTTAGATGAAAATCAAGATAGTCTTAGGCAAAACCAATTTTTAGTGGCAAAGGTCAATTTCTTTTGGTGGGAGTGAAAGCTAGGAGGAGGATACGAGGGAACTTTCTGGGCTTTGGGAATGTTTTATATCTTGAGCTCAGTGGTGATCACGAAGATATATACATATAAAAATTCACCAAACTGAACATTTAATATTTGTGTACTTCACATAATTTATACTTTTATCATTTAAAAAAGAACAAGATCTAAAAACCTATAATATTTTACCTTTTTTGTACATTTCAGAAATGAGTGTCACAAACTAATAATAGTCACAAGTGATAAAACAAGAAAGGGTGAAAGAAGAAAGGGAGCGAGGGACAGAGAGAGGATAAACAAAATTCAAGATGGCGGCTACCTCTAAGGAGAGCATAGAGGAGAAATAACAACTATTTCTTGGGTTGGGTGGTGACTTTACTGGTGTTCTAAGTTTTATTAAAAAGCAATACGTTGGGGCACTGGGGTGGTTCAGTCATTAGGTGTCTGCTGTAAGCTCAGGTCATGACCCCAGGGTCCTGGGATCGAGCCCCACATCAGGCTCCCTGCTGGGAGGGAAGCCTGCTTCTCCCTCTCCCGCTCCCCCTGCCTGTGTTCACTCTCTCACTGTGTCTCTCTCTGTCAAATAAAATCTTTAAACAACAACAACAAGAACAATATGTTTAAAATAAAATATATAGGAGGACCAGGTATGAGCCAATGACAGTGGGTCATGAACCGAGGTCTATGATTAATCTGATTTTTTTTTAATTCTGAGGTCATTTTTACAGCAGAAATAAATACCCATGCATCAATTATTTACCTGATAACATTTCCCAAATTGGTTAAACTTAAGTTAACTCGTGATCCTTCCCTCAGTCTGTCTCCTTCAGATCCTGAAGATTTCTGCCTTTCACTTCCTGCTAAATCCACCAAATTAATACTGGACTGCTTGGTGAGGTGTCTGTCTAGGAAAACCTGTAGGAAAGCACCACAAGTCATGCTATTAGAGTGGCAGCAGGCTACATATGAAGTCCATGTGGTTCACACTTTAAAACAAACTGAGGGTTTTAGAAGGGGGTGGGGGGATGGGTGAGCCCGGTGATGGGTTTTAAGGGGGGGCCACGAATTGCATGGAGCACTGAGTGTTATACACAAACAATGAATCATGGAATACGACATCAAAAACTAATGACGTCCTGTATGGTGACTAACATAATAAAAAAAAATTTTTGGAATTAAAGAAAATTTTTTTCTAATTATACTTCACACTCAAAAATATATAATAAAATTTACAAATTAAAAGGCTACTTCGGGGCACCTGGGTGGCTCAGTCAGTTAAGCACCCAACTCTTGGTTTCAGCTCAGGTCAGGATCTCAAGGTTGGGGGAACAAGCCCCATGTCAGACTACCCGCTGGTCAAGGAGCTGCTTAATGTTCCCTCTCTCTACCTCCCCCCTCCACCTCCTGCTCACGCTCCTCTCTCTCTCTCTCTCAAAAAAAAAAGGCTGTCTTCTTTACAGTGACATTTAACATTAATACATCATCAGGCTCAAATGTCTCAGTTTCTCCTTCTCAATTTTGCAAAGCTATTTCCAATGGTGTATTAGATCCCAATTACTGCTCTAGTATTTCTGTGATCAAACATTTGAATACTGGGAAATCTGCAAAATAAGGAACTGTTTGGGACAGTGTGGTCACGCAGGGAGGGGAAAAGAACATGGATTTTAGAATGTGACAGATCCCTTGTTAGTTACATGACTGTGAGAACTAGCTTTTCAGGATTGCAACTGTCTTAATTGGAAAACAGGAATCATAAACGTATTATTTGGGTGTTAGGAGGGTAACAAATAAGAGAAGTAACGGTTCTAGCTGTGCCCCACATACAGTAACAGATGTTAATATCATTACTGACACCAATAGTGAGCGTAATGCTAGATTGCTACATACATTTTTTTCCAGTGGATTTCTTCCCTTGCCTCTAAAATATCA
This sequence comes from Martes martes, assembly GCF_963455335.1. Classification (NCBI taxonomy): domain Eukaryota; kingdom Metazoa; phylum Chordata; class Mammalia; order Carnivora; family Mustelidae; genus Martes; species Martes martes. The sequence goes on along the minus strand of NC_137903.1, from coordinate 57,773,619 downwards.
AGTTAAAAAAGGGCAAACCATATGTAAAGTTTATGAATGTTAACTAATACAAAATCATCTGAATAGTACTTAAAGTTTATGACAATCTTTAGTTTTTTTACTTAAAAAAAAAGGATGTATTTATCTGAGAGAGTGTGCACCCATGAGAGAGGTGGGGGGGCAGAGAGAGAGAGAATCTTAAGCAGACTCCCCGCTGAGTGCGGTGCCCCACACAGGGCTCGATCTCACAATCTTGAGATCACAACCTGAGCCGAAACCAGGGATCAGACACTTAACCAGCTGAGCCACCTGGGGGCCCCCCTTTTTTTTTTTTTTTTTTTTTTTTACTTTTAATCGAAGCACAGGTGACATGGGACATGACATTAGTTTCCAGTGTACAACATAGTGATTCGACAATTATATATGTTACAAAATGCTCACCGTGATGAGTGGAGTTATCGTCTGTCTCTATACAATGTCATTACAATATTACTGACTGCATTCTCTATGCTGTACATTTCATCCTTGTGACTTACTTCTTTTATACCTGGAAGTTTGTACCTCTTAATCCCCTTCACCTCTTTCACCCATCCCTCCAAACCCTCCCCACTGGCAACCACCAGCTCTCTGTATTTATGAGTCTGTTTCTATTTGTGTCTCTTTGCTCATTTGTCTTGTGTTTTAAGACTCCACATACAAGTGAAGTCATATGGTATTTTTTTTCTGTGTCTGACTTACTTCACTTAGCCTAATACCCTCTAGGTCCATGCATGTTATCCTGAAAGGCATGATTTCATTCTTTTTTAAAGCAAGGTAATATTCTATTGAGTATATATACCATATGGTATCAATGAACACTCAGGTTGTTTCTGTGTCTTGGTTCTGGTAAATGGTGCTGCAGTAAATACAGAGATACATGTATCTTTTTCAAATAGTTTTGTCATTTTCTTTGGGCAAGTATTCAACAGAGGAATAACTAGATCGACGTGGTGTTTCTATTTTTAATTTTTTGGAGGACCTCCACACCGTTTTCCACAATGGCTGCTCTAGTTGGCATTCCCACCAGCAGGGCACGGACATTCCCCTTTCTCCACATCCTCGCCAACACTTGTGATTTCTTGATTTTAGCCATTCTGACCGGTGGGAGTTGATATTTCATATTGTGGTTTTGATTTGCATTTCCCTGGTGATGAGTGATGTTGAGCATCTTTTCATGTATCTGTATCAGTCTTCTTTGGAACAATGTCTATTCAGATCCTCTGTCCAGTTTTTAAACTGGACTGTTTTTTGTTTTGACTTTGATGTTGATTTGTATAAATTCTTTATGTGTCTTTGGATACTAACCCCTTATTGGGTATGTAATTCGCAAATATCTTCTCCCATTCTGTAGGTTGCATTCCATTTTGTTGATGGGATCCTTTGCTGTGCAAAACCTTTTTTATTTTGATATAGTCCCAACTGTTTATTGTTGCTTTTGTTTCCCTTGTCTGAGGAGATATATCCAGAAAAATATCGCTAAGACTGTCTTCTGAGCATTTACTGCCGATGCTTTATTTTTTCTTTACATAGATTCAGCAATCACTTTTAGGTCTTTAATCCATTTTGAATTTATTGTCATGTACGGTGTTAGAAAGTGGTCCAGTTTCATTATTTTGCGCATAGCTGGCTAGTTTTCCCACCGCTATTGAAGAGATTGTCTTTTCTCCCATTGTATATTCTTGCCTCCTTTGTTATAGATAATTGACCATAGACGTGTGGGTTTATTTCTGGGCTCTCTGTTCTGTTCCATTGATCTATGTGTCTGTTTTTGTGCCAGTACCACACTGTCCTGATTACTATAGCTTTGCAGTGTAGGTTAGAATGTAGGATTGCAATTCCTCCACCTCTATTCCTCTTAAGATTTCTCTGGCTATTTGGAGTCTTTTGTGGTTCCATACAAATTTTAGGATTATTCACTCTATAAAAAAATAGTATTGGTATTTTGATGGGGATTGCGTTGAATCTGTAGCTCACTTTGGATTTTAGTATAGACGTTTTAACGATATTTGTTCTTCCAACCCAGGAGCATGGAATGTCTTTCCATTTATTTGCATCTTCTTCAATTTCTTTTATCAATGTCTTAGAGTTTTCAGAGGACATTTCTTTTACCTTTACCTCCTTAGTTTAATTTACTCCTGGGTATTTTATTCTTTCTGATAGAATTGTAAGTGGAATTGTTCTCTTAATTTTTCCTTCTGCTAGTTCATTATTAACGTATAGAAAAAAGAATCTATAGATTTTTGTGTATTAATTTTGTATCCTGAGGCTTTATTGATTTCATTTATTCTAATAGTGTTTTGGTAATCTTTAGAGTATTCTATGTGTAATATCATTTTACCTGCAAATAATGAAAATTTTGTTTCTTCCTTACTTAATTGGATGCCTTTTATTCCTTTTCATGTCTGATCATCTGATTGCTTTGGCTAGGACTTCAGTACTTGTTGAATAAAAGTGACAAGAATGGATATCCTTGCCTTGTTCCTGATCTTAGAGGAAAAGCCTTTGGTCTTTCACCATTGACTATGATGTTGGTTGTGGGTTTGGTACATATGGACTTTATTATGTACATTGAAATGTTCCCTTTCAACCCACTTTATTGAGAGTTTTTTCATCATGAACACATGTTTTGTCAAAGGCTTTTTTCTGTGTCTATTAAGATAATCATATAATTTTTATCCTTCATTTTGTTAATGTGGTGCTTCTCCTTGATTGATTTGCAAATATGGAACCATCCTTGCATCCCTGCAATAAATCCCACTGGATTTGTGGGGAATGATACTTTTAATGTATGATTGAATTTGTTTGTTGAAGATTTTTGCATCTGTGTTCATCAGGAATATTGATCTGTAATTTTTTTTGTTTGTTTTGTTTTGCATCAGGGTAATGCTGGTCTTATCATGTGAATTTGGAAGCTTTCTTTCCTCTCCTATTTTTGGGGATAGTTTGAAAAGGATATTAAACACTTCTTTAAATGTTTGGTAGAGGAACACCAGGGTGGCTCAGTCAGTTCAGTGTCTGACTTTTGATTTTGGCTCAAGTCAAGATTCAGGGTTGTGAGATCAAGTCCTGAGTTGGGCACCATGCTCAGAGGAGAGTCTGCTGGAGATTCTCTCCCTCTCCCTCTCCCTCTGCCCTTCCCCCAAATCATGCTTGCTCTTACACGCACACACATTCTCTCTTTAAAATAAATAAATCTTAAAAAAAAATAAATGTTTGGTAGAACTCATCTATGAAGCCATCTGGTCTTGTACTTTTGTTCGTTGGGAATTTTTTGATTACCAATTCACTTTTGTTACTAGTAATTGGTCTGTTCAGATTTTCTATTTCTTCCTGTTTTGCTTGGAAGATTGGAATGTTTGCATGTTTGTATGGTAGATGTATGTTTCTAAGAATTTATCCATTTCTCCTAGGTTGTCCAGTTTGTTGGTGTATAATCTTCTGTAGTAGTCTCTTATAATCCTTTGTATTTCTTTTTTTTTAAGATTTATTTACTTATTTGAGAGAGAGAGAGAGTAAGAAAACGAGCACAAGCAGAGAGAAAAGCAGACTCCCAGCTGAGCAGTGAGCCCAATGCAGGACTCGATCCCAGGACCCTGAGATCATGACCTGAGCCGAAGGCAGATGCTTAACCAACTGAACCACTCAGGTGCCCTGATCTTTTGTGTTTCTGTGATGTCTGTTGAACTTCTCTTTCATTTCTGATTTTATGTATATGGGTCTTCTTTTTTTCTTGATGAGTCTGGCTAAAAGTCTATCAATTTTTTTATCTTTTCAAAGAATCAGCTCTTAATTTCATAGATACTTTTTTTTTTTTAGCCTCTATTTCATTTATTTTGACTTTAATCTTTATTATTTCTTTCCTTCTACTAAGTCTGGCTTTTGTTCTTCTTTTTTAAGTTCCTTTAGGTATAAGGTTAGATTGTTTATTGAATATTTTTCTCATTTCTTTTTTTTTTAAGATTTTATTTATTTTTATTTGACAGAGATCACAAGTAGGCAGAGAGGCAGGCAGAGAGAGAGAGGAGGAAGCAGGCTCCCCGCTGAGCAGAGAGCCCCATGCGGGGCTTGATCCCAGGACCCTGGGATCATGACCTGAGCCGAAGGCAGAGGCTTTAACCCACTGAGCCACCCAGGCGCCCCATTTTTCTCATTTCTTGATGTAGGTTTGTGTCACTATAAACTTCCCTCTTAGAAGTGCTTTTGCTCCATTCCAAAGATTTTTTTTTCTTTAGATTTTACTTATTTATTTGACAGAGAAATAGGAGGTGTGAGAATGGGAGAAGCAGCCTTTCTGCTGAGCAGGGAGCCTGATGCCGGTCTCAGTCCCAGGACCCTGGGGTCATGACCTGAGCCAAAGGCAGATGCTTAACCCACTGAGCCACCCAGGTGTCCCACAGTCTTTGTTTTAAGGTCAGTTTGTCTACCCTCACATTTTTTTTTTTTGCTTCCATTTGCATAGAATATTTTTTTCCGTCTTTTCCCTTTCAGTCTGTCTGTGTTTTTATGTCTGAAGTGAATCCCTGTAGGCAGCATATACATGGGTCTTGTTGTTTTTTTAATCCATTCTGTCACCCCATGACTTTTGATTGGACCATTTAGTCCATTTACATTTAAGGTAATTATTGATGGGTATGTATCTCTTGCTGTTTTGTTAACTGCTTTCTCTCTGTTCTGTTCTTCTCTTGCTCTCTTTCTTTGTGATTCGATAATTTTCTTTAGTGTTATGCTTGGATTCCTTTCTCTTTACTTTTTTTGTATCTTATAAGTTTTGGTCACCATGAGGTATACATGTAATATTCAATGTAAATAACAGTCTGTATTAAGTTGATGATTGCTAAAGTTCAAAGACATTTGAAAAGCTCTACATTTTTCCTCCCCCTGCATGATTTATGTATATGGTGACACATTTTAAATTTTTTAATGTTATGTATCCCTTAACTGACTTTCGCATTATATAATTAATGTTACTACCTTTGCCTTGTAACCTTCATACTAGCTTTAGAAATGATGGACTTATCACCTTTATTATATGTTTGCTTTTGCCAGTGACATTTTTCCCCTTGCACAGTTTTCTTCTTGTTAGAGCCTTTTCTTTTCCATTTAAAGAAGTAACTTTGACATTTCTTGTAAGGCCAGTGTAATAGTAATGATTTCCTTTAATTTTGTTTGTCCGGGAAACTTGTTTGTTTGTTTGTTTGTTTGTTTATTTGAGAGAGAGCAAGCATGAGCAGGGGGTAGATGCAGAGGGAGAGGGAGAAGCAGACTACCTGCTGAGCAGGGAGTCTGACGTGGGGCTCGATCCCGGGACCCTGAGATCATGACCCAAGCTGAATGCAGATGCTTAACCGTGTGCCCCTGTCCTGGAAACACTATCTCTCCTTCAATTCTGAATCATAACCTAGATGGGTAGAGATTGGTTGTAATTTTTTCCCTTTCTGCACTTTGAATTACTCATGGCATTCCTTTCTGGCCTGCCAAGTTTCTGCTGAAAAATCAGCTGATAGTCTTATGGAGTTTCCCTTGTATATAGCAATTTACTTTTCTAATATTGCTGTCCTTTAGATTCTCCGTTTGTTATTAATTCTTGACATTTTAATTATTATGTGTCTTAGTATGGAGCCCCTTGGGTTCACCTTGTTTGGGGATCTCTGTGTTTCCCGGACCTGGATGTTTGTTTTTTTCCCCCAAGGTTAGGGATGTTTGCAAGTATTATTTCTTCAAATACATTTTTTCTCTCTTTCTCTCTCTTCTCTTTCTGAGACCCTGATAATGCAAATGTTAGTATGACCTCTGGGATGTTGTCCCAGAGGTCTTACAACTGATGCTCATTTTAAAAACTTACTTTTTTAATACTTGCTGTTCAGCAGGGTGCTTTCCACTACCCTGTCTTCCAGATCGCTGATCTCTTGTTCTCCAACCTCCACTCTGCTGTTGATTCCTCCTAGTGTCTTTTCCATTTCAATTATCATATTACTCAGCTATGATTGGTTCTTTTTATATTTCTTTGTTGAAGTTCTCACTGAGCTCATCCACTCTCATCTTCAGTCTACGGAGCACTTGTCCCACTTTGAACTCTTTATCAGGCAGATTGCTTATTTCCATTTTGTTTCATTCTTTTACTGGTGTTTTGTCCCATTCTTTTGTTTGTAGCATATTTTTCTGTCTCACGATTCTGTCTGACCCTTCGTTTTTTTTCTGTGTATTAGGTAGGTTAACTATGTCTCCTGGTCCTGACAGTAGTGCCTTGTGTAGAAGGCATCTTGTGGGAACCCAGCAGCACAATCCAATACCCCCTGCACCCCCTGCCGGTCAGCAGAATCAGGCACTTCAGGGATGTCTGTGGTGTGGGCTGTGTGCACCCCCTGTGTGACTGGCTGCACTTACTGTGGGTGTGCTGATGGGCAAAGCTGGCCCCCAGGACAGCTTGCTGAGAGGCTGGGCTGTAGCTGCTACAGGTGTGCTGTGGCCAAGCCTGGCTCCCCTCCTCCTTGGGGAAAGAGTCTCTTTGGAGGGTTGCCTTCAGGGATGGGTGGGTGGGGTGTGTCCACAGGGGAACACTGGGAGTGGGGGCAAACAGTATGAAGAAGGTGGGTGGAGAGTATCAGAATTGGCTCCCTCAAGGATGGACCAGCTAGGCAGAAGGAGGTCAAGAAAAATTGTACCTTCCAGTACTCTTGTTCCTTGAGAAAGCTCCTACAAATCCTGATCTTCTGGCACATGCCCCAAAATTAGTCAATAAATCTTCTTCGTGTATAACCCAGGCACTTTCTAGACTACTGCTTCTGTGCTCGGTCTCACAGTGCATGGTATAGTGCACTGGCCCTTTGGGAGTGGACTGTCAGTTTCTTATAGCCGTCTGCCTCTCCTAGAGTTGAGTCCACTACTTTTCAAAGACTGATGTTATCAGGCTTGTCTTTCTGGTGCAGGTCTCCAGGGCAGGGGGTGCCTCGTGTAAAGCTTGATACCCTGGCTCCTCAAGAAATACCTTGTGCCTATGATATCCTCCTTCTTTGAGGGTCGCTGTGCCTGGGGATTAGTTTCCAACTATATCTCTGCCCCTCCTACCCTTCTCAATGTGGGCTTCTCATTATGTCTTTAGCTGTGAAAGAGCTGTTCTGTCAGTCTTCAGGTCGTTTCCAGAGTGAGCTGGATTATGCATAGCTGTTGTCTCTGTGTGTCGGTGGAGGGAGGTGAGCTCAGAGCCCTCTCTACCATCTTTCCAGTTAGCCTTCAAAGTTCTTTAAAATGCAGGTACTTCTCTAGGCTTCCCAGCACTCCTGTACAATAGCTATTTGTCTCATTCTACAGAATAGTAAACTGAGACTAAAGATGAGTAAGTGATTTCCTAAAGTTTCAAAGCTGTTGAACAAAGAGATACAGTCCAGTATTTTCCTACTATTCCTGGTTAAAGCAGGGTAATCTTCATTTATCACCATTCTATCTATTTATTAGGACTGTGGCTTAGGGAACAGAGGTGGGGAAATCATAACTGACTGTAATGTTTACCCAGGCTTTGAAAATAAGTATTTCTGAATCAAACTGGTGATGATGTAGAGTTTACTCTCTGATATCTACCAAGAAGTAAGGAGGAAAAAACATATGCTCAGTTTTGTAAAAAATTCTACTTAGTGGAGAGTTACATGGATTAGCTAGTTTCAGAGACCTTATTTTGCTACTTCCAAGTATCAGAAGGGTTGATCAGCATCTGGTGGTTCTCTAGGCTCACGGATCTGAAAGCTGGTCTTCATCATCCCGGGGAACCTGGGTGGAACAGGGATGTGGGCAGGTAGGAAAAGAGAAAGTCCCTCACTTCTCTTTCTGACCATGTAGCCCATGGTTGGAAGTAGCCACCTTAATCCATAGATCAAATCGGAAAGGATTTCTTAATACTCACCAACTCTTCATGCCACTGGGACCCCTTCCCATGGACCACGCTTGGTGGGAAACTGGGACAGCCGCCTTCCCATCAGTCTCACCTGCTTGAACTGAATGGTGATAACCATATGAGACCGGCTGCTGCTGGCGTTCATGTTGGTCGATGCTGTGGTCCTTACTTTTGTCCCTTGTTCCATCAGTCTTTCAATCTGTGCATAGTTCTCACAGGGCACTGACTTCAGGCCATCCACATAAAAGCCCAGCTGTTGATCTTCCCTCACTTTTAGTCCCCCAGGTTTCTTCGTTCTAGACAGCAAGTCTCTTATCTGTGGAAAAAGAGAATAAATAAAGTAAACTTCAGGAAGACAGGGATTTCTATTTACTTCATGGTTACACCTCTGCCTAGAATATATTTAGTACTCAACCAAAACTTACTACATGAATGAGAAAATGTTAAATTTCTGTAGGCACCACACAAGCTCATAATTTAGGTAAGTCAGAAATAGGGGAATGGCAAACAGGAGGGAAACCTGTTGTAATAAGTAGAATTTTTTAAAAACTCAGTTCTAGTATTTTCTAGTACCTAAAGCACTTCAACAAGCCTGTGAATTCCCTTTGGGTGGGACCAGGGCCTTTTACTGGTAGATCCTGACCTGGTTCCCAATGTAGAAGAGGCACTCAGCGAATGAATTTTGACAGAACAGTGTAACCAGAGCTAGGCTAACAAATAATGTTAGGAGAACGTGGGTGATTCTTCAGATCTTATTATTGGAGACTGGTGAGATGTCACACCTAGACCATGGCTTTGGGTGAAAGCCCATGTTGTCTCTCGCCCAAGAAAAGCCACTTCTGACAAGGCTAAGTAGGTCCTACTGTGGGGTTGTGGTAGAGCCAAAGGCCCCAGAGGGGTGGTGTTACATGGTACAGAGATGTCTGAACTGGGAGCCCTAAGACCTGGGTTCTCAGTCCTGGCTCTGCCTCTAACCTGGTAAAGCTTTGGAAAATCTCTTACTTTCTGAGTGTTCATAATAGGAGAGGGTGAATTAAGTTATCTCTGAGATCTTCCCCACTCCGATATTCTATGGCTTTTCATCCTAGAGCCAAGGAAAGATCACAGATTGAAGTTTGGGCAAGCCAGACTAAGACAGTGGACAGAAGGTGCCAGAGATAAGGAGACATCCAAATGGAGGTCACTTCTGGTGTAGCTAGGAAGCCCTTCCTCTAATGTACAAATTGTTGGAAGGAACATCTAAGGCTGAAGATAGGACCGAGTAAGTCTTATTAGAAAAAGTAAGTAGATTTATCTGCGTGGAGTGGAAGTATGGGCACCCAGAGATGGGGGTGGATCCTGGTGCCAGAACCTTCCATGTTGTGCCTGGAGATCAAAATTGGTGATTATCACAAGGCCTTCCTCACTCACCGGGCTTTCCTGGGAATCCTCTAACTCTGCCTCTATTTGGTACACCTTCAAATCCAACTCCAATCTGCTCCTAGAGAACTCTTCTAGAACCCAATCTGATTACCTGATTTCCCTGTAAAATCCTCCAAAGATTCTCCACTATTGCCAGGACAAAGGCTCTTTCCTTTTGGCAGAGCCTATCTTCAGCTTCATCTCCTGATGACCCTGCCATATATCCAAATCTGGCTATGCAGGGTACTGACTCTTCCTTTAACCACCATGAACTTTCATGTATTTTTTGACTAGTTACAACTATTCCTGACTAAAATGCCCTTGTCTGTGCCCCCAACCCTCCTACACATTTCTCGAAGTCCAGTCCAAGTCCAGCATTGACCATTGCTGTCAAACATCCCAGGTAGTCATGCACTCCCTCCTCTCTGCCCCTTGCTCCTCGCCATTCATGGAGCACATCACTGTCTGAAAAGTGTTATAGCTCCCACCAGACTTCTCTATGGTGGGAATTAAGTCTAAGGATTAACTCATCCTCAGAGTCTAGTATGATGTCCAAAACATTAGAAGTACCTAATAAACTTCATTTTAATTGACCGTTGAAGTACCTAACGGGGAAATACCAGAGAGTCAAGGAATATGAGAAGTGGAAAGATTCTTAGGATGTCCAGTGTTCTTATTTTAGAGATGAGGATACAGAATTCCGTACAGATTATCATCATAAACAGATATCAGTAGGGAGACCACAGTGAGATGCCCACCAGAACTGGGTAACAAAGGAAATTGTCCTCCCAAAGTTATTGGTATGAGATAAAGGAGCCACACTGTCTTCCAAGCCTTAGCAACTTGAAAGAAATAGAAACTTAATCAGTGACCTTAACAGAAAAACCCATTGGGAACCAGCGACTATATGGCTAATTTATCTTCAACAAAGCAGGAAAGAATATCCAGTGGGAAAAAGACAGTCTCTTCAACAAATAATTTTGGGAAAATTGGACAAAAATACGCAGAAGAATGAAACTGGACCACTTTCTTACATGATACACAAAAATAAATTCAAAATGGATTAAAGACATAAACATGAGACAGGAAACCATAAGAATCTTAGAGAAAAACACAGGCAGTAACCTCTTTGACATAGGCCACAGCAACTTCTTTCTTACAACTTGGAGCCCAAGTTGCTGAGTGCGGCATTCCCCAAGGAACTCACGGCATTCCCCAAGGAACTCACAGCCGGCCGTCTTAATGTTGATGTTTCTTTAAAGACTAAAAGCAACCTTATCTTAACACTCGCTAGCCCTCCAAGGTCCTGGAGGCCTTCCTTCTAACATGCACAAATTCCTTAGAGGTTTATGCTGTCCTTAACCCCCACTGAGAGAAGTCCATGATCAGTCACTCCTCATAGCCCTGGGGTAGCTCTTTCCACCCTCAAGTCCTGTCCCTCTGCTCTTACGAAAGCACCTCTTTGCACCAAAAGCAGCTCAAGAATTCTTTCTTGACCGTTGGCCCTCGGCTCCACATCAAAAATTATGTGCCATTCCAGTTTTAGCGTCCAAGAACGGTCCCCCACTGGGACCCCGCCATACTCCATTTGCTTAGGGGACAGAGGTGAATAGTTTCAGCAGACAGCATCTGGTCCTTTGAAAACATAGTTTGCCATCTCCTCTGCCCCCCATGCCGGCTGAGGTCAACTGATACGGGTAGGGGAAGAATTCCAGGGTCAGAGAAGGGTAGATGTTGGAAAGAATGACATGTTCCGGAGAGGAAGACGTTTATATGGCAGAAGCACAGAGTGAGTGGAGATTAAGGGGCAAGAGGTAGAGAGGGAGGTGAGGGCTGTAGTCCGTGCCAGGCTACAGAGTTGTGACTTTATCTTAGGGTGGGGGAGGGGAGGCTCTGGTAGGTATCCCGCTGCAGAGTCCCATAGGTGTGTGTGCCAGAGAATAGAATCAATGTTACCTGCTCATTGTAAATTTCCAACATACTGAACGTAACCTGTAGAGAAAAGAACATAGAGTTAATCTTCTCTGGAACCTCATCTTTGGGGAAGAAAGTCATATAGGAACAACATAAATTTCCAACAAAGGGAGAAGCTAATATTGAATATAGTAATGCTTGGGGCCCCGGGTGGCTCAGTCGGTTAAGCATCTGCCTTTGGCTCCGGTCATGATCCCAGGGTCTTGGGATCGAGACCTGCATCCGTCTCCCCGCTCAGTGGGGGGTCTGCTTCTCCCTCTGTCTGCTGTTCCCCTTACTTGTGCTCTCTCCCAGATGAATAAATAAAATCATTTACAAATAGAGCAAGTTCTGATTCACATGCAATAAGAAATTCTCACATAACTTTGACGCTATGGAAAAGTTCTTAATATAGGTTAAAAGCATATACAACCCTGTGTGTGTGTGTTTCGGTCTAGATTGGCAATAGAAAAAGGTCATTATTGCTCACCCCCAATCTGAACATTATAGAGAAAAAGACCAGTCTTTACCCTACTGTGCTTCTAGAATATTTCCGGACCAGCCGACTCCCCTTAAGGGGGAGGCTGGAGGAGTCGGAATGGCTCCAGCCTAGAGAAAAGGCCTTGAGATACTGATAATTGCCACCACCTTCTGGCAGGCTTGTGGCTTTTGTCTCCCGGTGGCGGGTCTTCCGTCACCTCTCATGTCCCCAGAGCTTCCAACGAGCTTGGGTGTCGCATGCTTTAAACCAATGTTAGCAGACAAAGAAAGCCTCCAATATGAGAGATCAAACAAACAGTAGAAAAAAGGAACTCCAGGAAAGCAGGCGATACATGGAGTAGAAGAGAGTGTTCTTGAAAGTCCTGTAATTCATAGTTTCGGAAAGAGAAAGAATGCTCTCCATGAAAAAAAACAGGAGGCCACGGGGGCGCCTGGGTGGCTCAGTTGGTTAAACATCTGACTCCTGGTCTCAGGTCAGGTCTTGATCTCAGGTTTGAGCCCCGCATCAGGCTCCAGGGGCGTGGAGCCTACTAAAAAAAAAAAAAAGAAAAGAAAAGAAAGAAATGAAAATGAGCGCACACCCACAGCCTTGGTAGAAGAGGAGGAGTAAAGGAAACCACAGGCGAGTCAGTGAGGGTCTTGTTGGATCAGCCTCAGCAACAATCCCTCATGAGTATTAGCTTCTAAGACGTCTGCTGCTAGGCTACTCAAAGTGCTTTTCAAAATTACTGTCTTGGGTTTGCCTCCATAGAACCAGAAAAGGTCAACATTCTAGTTAGTGGCAATCTGATCTTGAAATCCTGGGAAGACTTGGGTATGGAAAATTAACACTATCCTGAAATAGGCTGATTGTTTGGAGCCAGAAATTTCCAAAATGAAAAATGAAATTCCTCAAAGAAGGGATTTTCGGATCATGCATACCTGGTATTCTTCATTTCCCTCCCTCTTCTCAATTGCTTGAAAGAGCTCCTCGCACACCTTTGGAATGATACCCTTGTTTGCACCAAACCCAACCATGGAGTAGCTTTTCCCAGAGCCAGTTTGGCCATAGGCTAGGAGGGTGGTATTATAGCCTTGCCACGCGCTGTCCAGAATCCCCCGGCCGAGATCGTGGAAAACATCTGTCTGGAAAGAAGATCACAGACACCGCGTTCAGCATGGCCTTTTCGCAATACCCTTAACATAATAAATATTCTGGTTTTGATGACTTGCTTAGTACCATGCTGCGTGTTTGATGGAAAACTCCAATGCTATCTTAGCACCAGCGGCATAAAACTGGAGACCAAAAAGGGAGTTGGCAATTTGGAAGGTACCGATCACCATGGATCTTCGCCTGTTCAGTGTCCAATAGCGGATCCATGCATCTCACAGCCTGGTCCAAACCTAGCCTGGCTCAGTCTTCAAAATTCAGCAATTAGACAATAGTTTCAAGGAGCCAGGGGACAGAGACCGGTGAAAGCATCTTCTACCGTCTCATTGCTCTTGACTCCAAACAATAACATCACAAAATGACTGCACTAATTTTAGTCCTCTGCTGGTGAACTCTTTTTTTTTTTTCTTTTCTTTTCTTTTTTTTTTTTTTGCCACAAGACCCAGAAGTTCTGGAGCATTTCTACAATATGCACACGTACATGTTTGTACCCACCGCCCTTTTTAAGTGGGAGGCACAGATGCCTGTGCCCTCAACTGCTTGAAAGAGAGGATGTGGTCTGGCTCTTTCAGTATCTGGGTCATGGTCAAAGCCTACAATATTCCCTTGTCTGAGTACATTTTTCTCTGGCCTCCCATATCAATAAAATAGTAAATAATCTTTACATGAGCCCTCCATTGCAATAGGTACATTTTTAAAAGATTTTATTTATTTATTTGAAAAAGAGAGATCACAAGCAGGGGGAGGAGCAGAGGGAGAGGGAGAAACAGACTTCTTGCCAAGCAGGGAACCCGATGCAGGGCTTGATCCCAGGACCCTGGGATCATGACCTGAGCCAAAGGCAGACACTTAATGACTGAGCCACCCAGGCACCCCTGTAATAGGTCTATTTGTACCATCTATATAATTTTTACTTCTGGGAAAGATGCACATACCACCATGGTATGGTTTATATCCATACCACTGACAGTAACCAGTCTTCTCATACTGTTCATTTCTCATAAGAAAGCCATAAAAATTATTACCCTACAAGGGTTAGGGGAGCTTCTGGCCTAAAATGTAGAATCTCATCAGTGGTTTCTGAAAACATTGTGACCGTACTTTTCCCAGAAAAACGTATTCACATAAAGGATATCAACTCTACCTTGGGCGCTATTAGCCAAACCTAAGGAGTGCTTACTAAGTTTAGTAAAATAACTAGTTTTGGAGTGAGAACTACATTTCTAATTTCTTCCTACTCTCCATCCTATGATCAACTATATGGAACGTTTTCCTACACTATAGTACATGGAACAGTGATTCGACAATTATCGTGATAGGTGATCAACAAAAGCTAATTAGTCGTCCTCATTTGGGGATGAGGAAAAGGTGACAATCAAGGTTCTGTACAGCACGATTCTTGCAGTGTTTTAAAACTATCTTTTTAAAAATTGGGATGTGGGGAATCTGGGTGGCGCAGTGGGTTAAGGGTCTGGCTCTTGGTTTTGGCTCAGGTCATGATCTCATGGGTTGTGGGATCGAGCCCCGCATGGGTTCGGAGCTCAGCGGGGGAATCTGAGATTCTCTCCCTCTGCCCCTCCTCCCACTCATGCACACATGCTCTTTCTCTCTCTTTAAAATAGATAAATCTTTAAAAACAAAATTGAAATGTGGGTGCCTGGGTGGGTTAGTTGGTTAAGCGTCTGCCTTCAGCTCAGGTCATGATCTCGGTCTTGGGATCAAGCCCCACATTGAGCTCTCTGCTCAGCAGGGAGTCTGCTTCTCCCTCTCACTCTCTATCCTTCTCTCTCTCTCTCTAAAATAAATAAATAAAATCTTTAAAACAATTGAAGTGTAACTGACATATAATATTAAACTAGATTCAGGTGAACAGCATAATGATTTGATATTTGTATATATTGTGAAATGATCACTAGAATTAGTCTTTTTGATAAAAGCCATTCTAACTGGTGTGAGGGGATGTCTCATCATGGTTTTGATTTGCATTTCCCTGGTGTTGAGTGATATTGAGTGCCTTTTTTTTTTTAAGATTTTATTTATTTATTTGACAGAGATCACAAGTAGGCAGAGAGGCAGGCAGAGAGAGAGGAGGAAGCAGGCTCCCTGGTGAGCAGAGAGCCCTATGCGGGGCTCGATCCCAGGACCCTGGGGTCATGGCCTGAGCCAAAGGTAGAGGCTTTAACCCACTGAGCCACCCAGGCGCCCGGTTGAGTGCCTTTTTATGTACCTGTTGGCTATTTGCATATCTTCTTTGGGAAAACTGTCTATTCATTTCCTCTGCCCATTTTTTAATTGGATTTTTTTGGTGTGTGTTTTGTTTTGGATGGGTTTTGTTTATTGTTTTTGTTTTTTGTATGTGTTCTTCATCTGTTTTAGATATTAACCCCTTACCAGATACATGATGTGCAAATATTTTCTCCTATTTCATATGTTTCCTTTTCATTTTGTTGATGATTTCCTTTATATATAGAAGTTTTGTTTTGATATAGTTCTTAGTCACTTTTGGTTTTGGTGTCAAATCCAAAGCATCATTGTCAAGACTGATGTGTAGAAGCTTACCACCTATGTTTTCTTCTAGAAGTCTTATGGTTTCAGCCCTTATGTTCAAGTTTTTAATACATTTCAAGTTAATTTTTGTGACTGGTGTGAGGTAGGGGTTTAGTTTCATTCTTCTGCGTGAGGCTGTCCAATTTCCCCAACACCATTTACTGAAAACACTGTCCTTTTCCCATTGTCTATTTTTGGCTCCTTTGTCATAGATTTTTGGTCATATACACATGGGTTTATTTCTGGGCTTTCTGTTTGTCTTACTGATCTATGTAGGTTGATTTTCCATTTTCTTGATGGTTTCCTTTGCTGTGCAAAAGCTTTTTAGTTTGATGTAGTTTCAATTGTTTATTTTTGCTTTGGTTTCCTTTGTCTGAGGGGACAGATCCATAAAAATATCGATAAGACCATGGTCTAAAAGTTTATTGCCTATGTTTTCTTTTAGGATTTTTATAGATTCACTTATCACTTTTAGGTCTTTAACCCATTTCAATTTAATTTTCCTGTGTGGTTTAAGAAAGTGGTTCAGCTTCATTCTTTTCCATGTAGCTGCCCCATTTCTCAGCGCCATTTACTGAAGAGACTGTGTTTTCCCCATTTTATAGTCTTGCCTCCTTTGTCATAGATTAACTGACCATATAAGCAGGGTTTCGACTGGTTAATTTTAGCCATTCTGACTGGTGTGAGGTGGTATCTCATTGAGGTTTTGATTTGTATTTCCCTGATGCCAAGTGATGTTGAGCACTTTTTCATGTGTCTATTGGCCATTTGGATGTCTTCCTTGCAGAAATGTCTGTTCATGTTGTCTGCACATTTCTTGATTGGATTATTTATTTTTTGGGTGTTGAGTTTAGTGAATTCTTTATAGATTTTGGATACCAACCCTGTATCTGCTATGTCATTTGCAAATATCTTCTCCCATTCTGTCAGCTGCCCGTTGGTTTTGTTGACTGTTTCCTTTGCTGTGCAAAAGCTTTTGATCTTGGTGAAGTCCCAATAGTTCATTTTTGCCCTTGCTCCCCTTGCCTTTGGCATTGTGCCTAGGAAGAAGTTGCTATGGCTGAGGTCAAAGAGGTTGCTGCTTATGTTCTCATTATATATTTTGGATATTTTATCTGTCTTGTAAATATTTTCTTTCTTTGTAGCTTGCCTTTTCATGCTCTTACTGGGATGTCTTAAAGAGCAAAAGCTTTTTTCAAATGAGTCTTATTATTTTCTTTTATCATAATTATACTTGAACTTAAAAAATATTTTTTAAGATTGTGTTCTAAGATATCTTTCAAATCTGAGATCACAGACATTTTCTCCTTTCCTTTAGAGGCTTTATAATTTTAGCTCTAACAGTTAGGTCTCTGATCCATTCTGAGTTCATTTTTATATGGTGTGAGGAAAGAATAAGAAAGTCATACTTTTCCACATGGATATCTAATATCTCCAGCATCATTTGTTGGAAGGCTTTATTTTTGAAGAAGTTGTCACCTGTATTAGTTTGCTAGGGCTGCTGTAATAAATTACCACAAAACAGGTGACTAAAAACAACAGAAAATTATTCTCTCATGATTCCAAAGCCTGAAAGTCCAAAATCAAGGTGCTGGCAAGGCCATGCTCTCTCTGAAGGCTCTAGGAAAGAATCCTTCCTTACCTATTCCCAGCTTCTGGTGACTCCCAGCATTCCTTGGCTCATAGCTATATCATTCCACCTACCTTCATAGTCACATGGCATTCTCCCTGTGTGTCTTTGTGTCCAAATTTCTCTCATCAGAGAAGAATTGGGTTTTGGGTCCATTGTAATCCAGTATGGCCTAATTACTTCTGCAAATATCTTATTTACAAATAAGGTTACATTATAAGGTATTGAGTGGATCTAGATTTGGGGAGAACACTATTCAACCCATTAGAGCATCCTCATAAAAAAATGACAATATTTGAAGATCGATTTCTAGATACTTTTTTCTGTTCCATTGATCTGTTTTCTCTATCTTTCAGCCAGTACCACTCTGTGTTGACTACTGAAGCTCTCTACTGGGTTTTAAATTATTCAGATTTCACAGTCCTTCAAATTAATTTTGGCCTGGGTGGCTCCAGTCAGTTGAGCATCTGACTCTTGATTTTGGCTCAGGTCATGATCTCAGGGTCATGGGATAGAGCCCCACACTGGGCTCTGTGCTTAGTGTATGGAGTCTACTTGTTCCTCTCTCTCTGCTCCCCTCCTCACTTTCTTGGTCTCAAATAAATAAGTAAGTAAGTAAATAAATAAATAAATAAAATCTTCAAAAAAATAATTCTGGCTATTCTGAGTCCCTTACCATTCCATGTAAATTATTGAAATAGCTTATCAGTTGCATCAAAACCTTATTGCTGGGATTTGGGTTGGGATTGCTTTGAATTGATTGCTCATTTTGATTTCTTAATAATATTTAGTCTTCTAATGCATGTCTGTCTTCCTTTCAGTAATGTTTTATGGTGGACAGCTTTTGCATGTTTTGTTAAAGTTATTAAAGTATTTCATATTTTTGGTGTTGTAAATATTTTACAGTTTTGTCCTCTAGTTGTCTACTGCTAGTATTGAGAAATACTATTGATTTTTGTATATTGGCTTTGCTAAATAAACTTATGAACTGTAGTAGCCCTTTTTGTTGTTATTGATTTCTTAGAGCTTTTTACATAAATAATGATGTCATCTAAAAATAGTTTTACTTATTCCTTTTTTAATCTGCATATTATTAATTTCCTATTTATTACCTTCTTGCCGTGGCTAGGACCTGCAGTAAATGTTGTCTAGAAATGATGAGATTGGTCCTCCTTGCCTTGTCCCCAGTCTTAGGGGGAGCACATTCAGTGTTTCAGCATCAAATATGGTATTACCTATGTATTTCAGGGAAGGTTATTTCCAGGAAGTTCCCTCCTATTTTAAGTTTACTGAGAGTTTTAATTTTGATTGGGTTTTGTCGAATATTTTTTCTGCATCTGACCAAATATTGCCCCCCGGGATTCTGATCATATGATGAATTACATTGATACTCAAATATTATGCCACTCTTACATTCCCAGTAAAGTCCTACTTGATAGAAATGTATTGTTTAAAATATTTTAGATTCTATTTGCTGAAATTTTGTTAATTTTTGTGTCTATGTTCATGATAGATATTGGTCTGTAGTGTTTTCATAAGCTTTGGCTGGTTCCTTCTTCTGTCAGCTCTAGGATTTTGTTTTGTTTTGTTTTAAGAATTCTCATTATTTCTTACTTCAGTAGAATTCACAGCAAAGGCATCTGGACATAGAGTTTTCTTTGTGAGAAGGTTTTTAAGTATAAATTCAGTTCCTTTCAGGCTAGTTCAATTATCTGTTTTTGTGTGACCTTCAGTGGCTTGTGTCATTTCATCTAAATTGTTGAATGTATTGGCAATAAGTTTTTCATAATATTGCCTTCATTTTTACATGTCTATAAAATCTGCCATGATGACTCATTTCTCATCTTGGTACTTTGTATCTTTTTTCCTGATTGGTTTGGCTAAAGGTTCCATTTCATTTAAATTTTGAGAAAATTAGCTTTGAGTTTCATTGGTTTTCCTATTATTTTACTGTTTTGCATTAATTATTCCTCTTTCTTATTTCTTCCTCTGCTTGCTTTGCATTTAATTTGCTCTTTCCTTTCTAAATTCTTAGGTGGAAGACTAGAATGTTGACTTGAGATTGTGCTTCTCTAATAACTGAATGCTATATAATTTCTCTAAGCCTCTCCTTGAGTTGTGGCCCACAAATTTTGAAAAATTTTAAAATTTTTGCTTTTAAGATTTTATTTATTTATTTGAGACTGAGAGTATGGGGGAGAGGAAAAGAAGAGGGAGAAGCAGACTCCCTGTTGAGTAGGGAGCCTGATGTGGGGCTTGATCCCCGGACCTTGAGATCATGACCCAAGCCAAAAGCAAACGCTTAACCGACTGAGCCACCCAGGCACCCCTAAATTTCTTATTCAGAGTATTTGCTAATTTTGTTTATGGTTTATTCCTTGATCTTTGGATTATTTAGAAGTCTGTCATTTTCTAAATATTTATAGATTTTCCTAATATCTTTCATTTCCTTCTAGTTTGATGGACAGAGAATGTACTTTGTATGATTTCAGTTATCTCATGATATTGAGAAGTTTTATCACCTGGAATATGGTCTGTTGTAGTGGAAGTTTTGTGTTAAGGTGTAAAGAATGTGTGGTGCTGTGGTTGGGTGGTGGGTAGCAAAGGAGTTCTCTAATACATAATGGCCAGTTGGGCTGATGGTGTTGGTCTGGTCTTCTATATAGTAGTGATTTTTTGGTTATTTATTCTATCCATTACTCAGGAGTGATGAAATCACTAATGACAGTTGTAGATTTGTTTGTTTCTCCCTCAATTTCTAGCAGTTTCTCCTTCATGTACTTTGAAGCTCTATTATTAGGAACATACCCATTTATGATGGTATGTTTCCTTAATAAATTGATTATCATTATGGAATGTTTCTTATGGTTAAATCTACTTTGTGATGTAAAAATGGCTTCTATAGTTTTATTTTTCTTAATTTTTACATGATAATGTCCACATTTAAATGGGGTTTCTCTAATCAGAGTTGGATCCCATTTTTCCTATGAAATCTGATCATTCCTGACTTGTAATTGGCACGTCTATTTACATTTGCTGTATTAAGTGATGTGGCTGGCATGGAGTTTACCTGCTCACTATTTGTGTTCTACTTCTCCCATCTCCTTTTTATTTTCCCCCTCTTTTCCTGCTGCGTTTTGGATTGAATGCTTCCTAATCCCATTTCCCCACAATTGACTGACTAGTTACAAAATTTTATTTGATTTTTTTTTTTAATTGATTACTCTGGGATGGCAGTTCTCAAGAGCATTCCAGGGTCCATGAGATCCTTTTAGTGAGTTTGTGAGGACAGAACTATTCGACAAGGGGTATTTTCAGGAGTGGTTTAATAAAAGCTGTGAGCTTTCAGCTGAGTTTGAAAGACAAATAGGCAGACAAGAGCAGAGAGAAAAGATTAGGGGGAAATGAACAGAGCCTCAGTGACCTGTGGGACAAGCTTGGTTGGAATCACAGAAGGAATAAGGTGGGGCAGGGTAAAGGAGATTTGAAAAAAATGATGGTTGAAACTTTTCCAAATTTGATTGAAACTACACACACCCAGATCCTAGAAACTCAATGAGCTTTGTTCAGATTGAAATGACCTCCTCTCCATTGTTACCCCATCATATCCCATGCTCTTATCCCAGAACATCTAACATTTCTGAATGCACTTGCCTATCTATCTCCCCAAGATGGAGTAATGTTTGGCACATGTGAAATACTTGATAAAACAAGAATTCTCAAATGCTGAGTGTATCACAAGTTTTGCTTATTTTCTTATTTCAGAGAGGCAAGATATAATTGAGTTGACTGACACTTCTTGTTCAAAATATGACAACATACTGCAATTCAACTGAGTTGAGTTCCTAAAAATTATTTAGGCAATAGCTGTACTTTGGGACCTCATGAAAAAGGAAAAAATTTAAAATCAAACTCTCAAATGGAAGTATATACCAGAGCATGCTTGCATTAAAAAATTATACTGTTCTACCATTAACACTTCATTTAAAAAAAGAAAACAAAACAAACCACCTTTCCTTTGAAGTTGTATTTTGAAGCGATTTACCTGGCTTGCAAATTGACTGCTAGGATCAGTTGAAATAAACACACCATCTTGGTCCTTTTGAAATCCATCATGAGACCAATATGCCAGGTCAAAAGTAAATGTCTTCCTATGTTCTGGGTTCTTAGGGTCTTGTATGGTTGTGGTGGTCCCGGAATGCATGGAAATCACACATTTGCTCCCAGAGTTCTTCTCTCTCTATAGTCAAATTACAAATTCAGAGTTCATCATTGTAGTTTTTCTTTGTCATCCAAGTTGTTTGGCAAGTCTTGATACATACATCCTAAGGAATTAAGCCGGCCCTTCCCATTCATTTTGTTCTCTGTTAATCTTAACGCGGTTATGACAAGCGGTGTCTCAAACTCTCAGAATTGTTGAAAGGCTGGTTTCTAGTGATGTTAATTTTCTGAGACCAGCCTAACACCCAGCTATGCTAACAGCAATGACTACAGCAACAGAAAGCTTCCCTGTTTCACTCCCCAGTGAAACGAGTGAAAATTATTCATGAAAAGGAAAAACCACCATTTCAGGACCCTGGAAATGGTCCTCAGGGCAGATGGCCAATGACAAAACATCTATTCAAGGAAGTGTAGCAGAGTTATGAAGAAAGGGGAGTCTGGTATCTGAAGCCAGTCCATTCCCTTCTTCTCTTCCGCCAGCTCAGCCAGGTGGAGACTCTCCCCCAGACTGCTGGAGCCCCCACCACAAGGCTGCCTCGCTCCCCCATTGCAGGTGGAGGGCTTTTTTCTCGGTAGGAGCAGGATATCAGAATTTCACATCCTACCCCCATCTGCATGTTGCCGAGGCTAAGTCCTGGGAGAGACTTGGTGAGAGGTGGGACTCCTTCTTGTACCCAGTGTGCAACAGAGGCTCTACTTTGGATCAGCCCGCTGAGGACACTAGGGCACTGGCCGTCCTTGCCCCAGCCCCCGAGGTGGTGGGTCCACGCCAGGACAGAGAAGCTGAGAGGATCTCAGGCAGCTGTTCCACAGTCAACAAGTGCTGGGCTTCTAAAACAGCAACTTGCTATTGTCCCCACCCCCAAGTCTGGAGCCAAGGTGTAGACATCCTGCCCAGGGGGATAGCAGCTCATGTCCTCTCAAAGTCACTGACTTCATTTGCCCTCTTAGAGAAGCTGGATCCTAAGGGCACACTCAAGAACGGAAGTTGTGATGAATGGGAATTGGGAGGAGGTTTGTTTTGATAAGGATTAAATTATAGGCCCTCTAGTTTGCAGAAGTTGCGGGGGCAAGGGGGGTGTGGGGGTGTGGCTGGGAAATACCGTAGCTGGACGGACCCACCTGGAGTCCTGAAAAATATCAGTCAGTGATCTCAGAGACTGTTCCTTTTTTTTTTTATTTGACAGAGATCACAAGTAGGCAGAGAGAGAGGCTGAGAGAGAGGAGGAAGCAGGTCCCCTGCTGAGCAGAGAGCCCGATGTGGGGCTCGATCCCAGGACCCTGGGATCAGGACCTGAGCCGAAGACAGAGGCTCTAACCCACTGAGCCACCCAGGTGCCCCGAGACTGTTCTTTTTAAAGGAACCTGAATTTGATTGCGTTAGTTAGCAGAGTAATTTATGCCTCCAGGAATTGCTGAAAACAGAGCAGTCAGCCAACAATCCGTGGAGTCAAACAGTTTGATGTCAAGAGAGGAATGAGCCTAACCTAAACCAGTGTCACCCAGGGTGTCCAGGACATACCCAAAGCTGTGCCCTCCTGAGGTGAGGGATGGACTTCACTACAATAGTCCAACCAGTCACCCAACAAATAAGCCACAGTAACAAGCTACATACCGGGGGTGGGAGAATCAGTTCCCAAATTTGCTACACCATATTATCTCGTGTCAGGTTTCCATTAAAAAAATGATGAGGCATGCAAAGAAATAGGAGAGTAAGACCCATACATTGGGGAAATGGCAGGCAACAGAAACTATCTGTGAGTGACCAGATGCCGGACTGTGAGCATTATAAGGACATGGAACCAAAGGAAACCATGTTTAAAGAAAATCCTAAGGAACTCTCCAAAAAAACTATTAGAACTTATAAATTAGTTCAGTAAGGCTGTAAAATACAAGATCAATACACAAAAATCAATTCTATACACTTGAAAGGAAGAATCTAAGAATGAAATGGAAAAATTCCATTTCTAATAGTATCAAAAGGGACAAAACACTTGGGAATGCTTAACCAAAGAAGTACAAAACGTATCTTCTGAATACTACAAAACATTGTTGAGTGAAACTAAAGATGATCTAAAAATTGGAAAGACCCCATGTTCATAGAAGAGAAGACTTAGCATTGTTAAGATAGTAACTCACCAGGGCACCAAGGTGGCTCAGTGGGTTAAAGCCTCTGCCTTCAGCTCAGGTCATGATCCCAGGGTCCTGGGATGGAGCCCCGCATCGGGCTCTCTGCTCAGCGGGGAGCCTGCTTCCTCCTCTCTCTCTCTGCCTGCCTCTCTGCCTACTTGTGATCTCTGTCTGTCAAATAAATAAATAAAATCTTTAAAAAAAAAAAAAAGATAGTAACTCACCAAGCTGACATGCAAATTCAGTGAAATCTCTATCAGAATCCTACCTGATTCTCTGTAGAAACTGACAAGCTGATAGTAAACTTTCCATGGAACTGGAAGGCACCCAGAAGAGCCAAAACCATCTTGAAAAAGAACGAAGTAGGATTCACAATTCCCAATCTCACATCTTAGTACAAACCAATCAGTGACCAAGGCAGTATGATACGGGCACAACGATAGGCATACGGATGTATGTAATGAAATGGAAAATCCAGAAATCATCCCAGGCCTCCAGGGCCAACTGATTTTCAGCAAGACTGCCAAAAATGGGGCAAGAATAGCCTTTGCAAGAAGCGGTCCTGAAAAAACTTGATAGCTACATGCAAAAGCAATGGACTTGGACCCTTGCCTCATACCTTATGCAAAAATTAACACCAAATGGACCAAAGAGGGACACTTGTGTGGCTCAGTCAGTTAAGCATCCGCCTTCGGCTCAGGTCATGATCCCGGAATCCTGGGATCGAGCCTGCATTGGGCTTCCTGATTAGTGTGGAGTCTGCTTCTCCCTCTGCCTCTGCCACTCCCCCTGCTTGGGTGCTTCTATCTCAAATAAATAAATAAAATAAAAAAAAAATGGAACAAAGACCTAAAGGTAAGAGATTTCAGTACAGAAGAAAACATTGGAGTAAATAGTCATGATCTTGGATTGGGCAGAGTCTTACGACACCAAAAGCATGAATTCCAAAAACAACAAAAAAAAGTAAGACTTCATCAAAATTAGAAACGATTGTGCTTCAAAGGACACCACCAAGAAAGTGAAAAGACAGCCCCCAGAATGAGAGAACATTTACAAATCATATTATCTGATAAGGAATTATATCCAGAAGAACAGCTCAATGTAAAAAGATAATCCAATTTAAAAATGAGTAAGAGATCTGAAGAGACATCTGAGGAGGACACACTCATGGACAACAATATGAAAAGATACCTGACATCCTCAGTCATCAGGGGACTGCAATTCAAAACCACAAGGCACCACGTCACACCCAGAAAGGCTAGAGTAGTCAGGTAGCTGGATCGAATTGGAGAAATGGAACCCTTGTACCCTGGCTGTGGGGAGTCCAGGACGGTACAGCCGGCTTTGGAAAAGTCAGTTCCTCCAATGATGAAACGAGTTAGTGTATGACTCAGCAACTCCATGCCTGGGTATAAACCCAAGAGGAATAAAAACGTGTCCACGCTGAGGCTTACGCACGAGTGTCTATAGCAGCGTTCTCACAGGAACCAAAGTAAGGCCGTGGAGAAAGCCAACACGACTCAAACATCCACTGGGTGGATTAAATGAAATGTGCACATCCATACAACGGGACAGTATCTGCCCACAAAGAAATGGAATTTTGGTGTGCTACAACGTGGATGGACCCTGAAGACCTTATGCCAAGTCGAAGAAGCCGGTCACAAAAGACTAATCCCATTCCTGTGACCTGGGCAGAACAGGGAATAGACTGATGAATGCTGCTGAGAACCAAAGGGACAAGGATGATGAAGCTAAGTGACAGATTCTTGAGGTCATAAACATTTTAGTTCTGAAACTGTTGGCAGTTGCACCCATCTGTGAATATACTAGAAATCACTGAATTGTACACTTTAAGTGAGGGAACCCTATAGTAGGTGAACTATCTCAATGAAACCATATAAAAGATTTTAGCAGGGGCACCTAAGTGGCTCAGCCAGTTGGGTGTCCGACTCTTGGTTTTGGCTCTGGTCATGATCTTGGTGTTACGGGACTGATCTTGGTGCTGTGAGACTGAGCTTAGCACTCAGTGCAGAGTCTGCTTGACTCTCTCTGCACACCCCCCGCCCCTCAATATCGTCTTGGTCTCTCTCAAGAAAAAATTATAGCGGCTAACATCAAGACTACGTGTCAGGCACTGTGTTGATTCACAATTATTTCATCTAATTTTGTGACAGTAAGCCTCCTAAGTTAACATCATCTCCACTTTGTATGGAAGGAAACCGAGGCTCAGAGAGCTTAAAAACCTTCAAGGTCACATAGTGGGTGAGTGAGAAAGTCAAGTCTTGACCCCAAGCTCATCTGACTTCAAAGGCTCCTGAGAAAGTGCTACCTCTTCAAACACAGTCAGTCTCACCAAGCTGGTGCTCCGACCCCACCATGAGGATAAAGACTGGAAGTCAGAGGGTCAGAGTCCCCACCCCCACCCCCACCCCCCCGCCAAGGGGCACCAGTTGCCCAGGCTTGCCCAGAACCATCCACCCTTGTCACCTCTCGAGTTGGCCCGCTCTCCTCCTTGCTACTGTTCTAGTATAAGCTAGCCCACACTGGTGGTGGCATACGATCAAATGCCATCTGTTTGATGAGGGCTCCTAAAAGCCATGTAATTAAGGTGCCTACTTTCTACATCCTGTTCAAAACTTGTAGTTACTCTAACAGTATTAAAGGCCATTGAAAAATATCCCTGGACTATCTTTAGCCTTATAATGGGTTAGGTTATAAAATGGCTTTATTTCCTCCTTTTTCTTGGCTAAGACATTAAATTGCACACAAAATCCTTTATCAATCAGGTGCCTGAAAAGCCATGCCTCTTTAGAAGCCCCCCATGAGCCCCTGCACTTGAAGTTGTCCAGTTAGGCATAGAAAGCTATCCTGTGACAAGTCACCTTGTAGCTGTGATACAGATGAATGCTAAGGGGCGGGAATCACGGACACTGATGGAAAACGTGCAAAACAATCTTAAATACTAATGGACCAGAGAGGAGAGCATCAGGTTGAACAAGGTCCAAATGGGAAGGAAGACCTCACGTATGGTCTCCATTACGCTCACTGTATGCCATTCAGGACCGATACACCCCTTGCTCGTCATTCCGTCTGGCATATCCTTGTCCGAATCTTACTTGGCCCTTGGGTCATGTGAAATGCCTCCATCTCCAGAATCTTCATGACCGAGCCAGGCAGAATGAACTAGACCTGATCCATCTCTGGGAACTGTTTGCCTCACCACCGTGGTACGTTCCGTCACCAATTACTTACGTAATGAGACTGCAAACTGCTTTGCACCGTTTCTCCAGGACTGCGTTTGATCCACAGCAGTCCATTATCGTAAAATTTATAACTAATGCTTTGGTAATCAGAGATTTCTACGGGGTCCCAGGACAAGTATCCCTTCTCTTTTATCCTACATTGTAGTAGCAACACAGCTGAAGGAGCAGTTGGGGGGAAAAGTACATTTGTTAAAAAGAGCATGCATCTGTATTCACCAACCCGCACTGGCTTAAAAAAACTAACTTGCAGTACGTTTCTCTCATCAATTTTTTTTTTATTGAGCTACTTGTGCAAAGGAATGAGGTTACGTGTTCACTAATTATGTTGCGATCGTTAAATTACTCGTTTAACAAGTTCATTTAAAGAAGTTTAATGTTCCATCAATGACAAGCAGCTTGAATACACGTTTGATAACGATCATTAGAACAAGGAATAAAATGCAAGATCTAGTCAGAGTTTCAACCAGGCGGCATCGCATTCATCACTAACCTGACTGAAAGGCCGCACGCGCACAGCTACCCGCACACCGTCAGTACTCGGCAGAGGTGTCGTCATTTTCCCAGCTCTTGTGGTATTTATTTGGTAGAAAAATAAGGTGGAAAGCACAGTGCTTCTGCTTCATACTAACACATTACAAGCTTAGCCAACACAAGCAGTTTGTTTCTAGACAATCAATTATTAATGGTCCATTCGTTACACACTATCCGATGACCTGTTATAAATTATTTTACAGCACTTACTTAGGGATGAGTTTCACAGGCTACATCAAGCGTCCCCACTGAATTGCACACAGTCGTACTGCAGACAAGTGTCTTGTTTCTTTTTCCTTCCCACCTCACACTCGTTCCCCGTCCTCAATAGTCTGTGCCTGAGGTCCTATGAAAATGCGTCAGTTTTCAAACCTGAATATTAAGGGATTTCTGTGATTTTTTTTTTATAGCAAGCTCCTTCCAGCAAGAATATAGTAAAATTTGTTCAGACTTCTCATTCTAGCGACACTAGGCACACACGAGGTGTACCGAGCTACCATGAAACAGATTTGTTCGACATTTCCCTTCCTCTCAAACCTTTCCAAGAGGCTAGTGAGCAGTGAACCGGTCACTCTAATCTGGATAATAATTAGTCTCTGAAAAATGGAGAGACCATAAAGGTAAAGAGCCTTTAAGCTTGCTGAACAAGAAATGCCAACATTGTATTTAACTAATGCATTGCTTGGAAAATGACTCATTTGAGGTAGAATATACAAAATTTGTTCAACTACAAAATGCGGCAAAATTACATGCCCATAATTCGATTTCAACATAGTAACAGGCAAAAATATATATATGTACATTTTATGATTAGAAATCTCAATCATAGGAGCAAAGTGCATAAATTATAAAATAGCAACTTTAAAAAAAAATCAGTTCTTCAATCATCTTCATTTTAAGGCTGGTCTAATACCTTTAACTGTAGCAAAAGAAAATGGGACCAATGCCTACTAGCATTATAAAATCATTATTAAAACAGAAATCCCCTCTCAAAAATCTAACAGACACAAACTACCATGAAGTATACACTTTATTTAACATTCCAGTAATAAGCCATATTTACATATTATATAAATGTATGAAGTCTTAATATAAAATAGAAAAACTGCCCAGACCAAAAGAATCACACTCCTTAATGGAGTTATTATACTTATTGAAGACCTTCTGTTTACAAAAATTTACAGTAATTTATACAAATTATTTTCTTCCAAATTAGATGATTTTTAATAATCCACACAATTCGGATGATTTTACAAATTGGTGTTCATTAAAAACTTGAAAAAAAATTATAGCATTTTTCTGCGTAAAACTTGCTTTGGAAAGGAAGACAGCTTCTTCCTGCCCCTTCCCGGAGCTCTGCCCGCTACTGCTGTCGCTCTTCGAGGCTTGCTCTGGACGCCGTCCACTGGGCTTGCCAAAGGAGAAATCAGCTGGATTTTCACAGGAGGAGGTGACCAATTATCTTCTTCTTTGCTTCTGAAAACAAAACATAATTCTGGTAAGAATAAACACATTATAATATAAACTAGAATCCACTTCCCAATTACACTGGGGAAAAAGCCTATATGAGCAGTACCCTTTCCTGGTGCTTTGACTTTAGAAGTGAAGAGAAGCATCCGGTCACATATGGCAGCTGGAGGCTGTATAAAGTCTTCCCATGTCAGTGGGCTGAGAGCCCAGCAGGCCCGTCAGGTGCGTGAGAATCAGCACTCCCACATGCCAGCAACTGGCAAGTTCGTGCACACTTTCGTCATAGGAACGTTTCGCACATACATACATACACAAAGCCAAATGACATGTCAACGGTGTTACGAGTTATGGTCTCATATGGCCTCCAAGGTCTCGTGAAGTCCGTTTTTAAAGGGTGATCGAGTGGATTTACTCGGTACTTTTATGAAATTCAATCATGGCTAAGCGTCAATATACCAAGAGAAATTTCTCCACAAATGGAAGTTTTATTGTTACTAGTAAAGTAAGTGTAAGAATTTTAAGTTTACAATTATTTTTATTAGTAATTATCTACATTTACCCAGGAAAGGGTGAAACCTCCCACTGCCTTCCCCCACCCACTGCCAAAACGAAGTCCCCAAAGGCACGGAACCGCCCTCTCGAACTTTCTTTAAAAAGGGCGGATGGACTTTCACTGCTATGTAGGGAGACCCGGCCATCACCACGAGCCAGTGTGCACAAATGCCCTTAAGAATGACCGTTCCCTGAAGGGTTTCATTTCTCTAACTTATGACTCTGGATAAAAATTACAGCATCTAAGAGGTCATACCTGCTTGTCTGTCTTGTCTTTGATGTCCTGGTTGTTTTCGCTTTTGGCCTTCCCACAGTTTCTGATGGAGCATTATCTTTCTACAAGTTAAAAATTTAAGAAGATAAATCACGTAAGTAAATACTTGAAATCTGCGTTGGATTAGTTCTATCCCGAGTCAAGGAATATGGCCAAACAGGGCTGGTGAATTCAGACACCACAAGTCCCAAATGCACCCCTTTTATCTTTAGTAGGAACTGTGGTCATCTGGGGCCATCCAGGGCCCTATCCCCACACATCCAGTTCACCTCCAAGGCCCGAGTGTTTCACGTGGAACCCGTCCTTGTCTGCTGCCCTCCTGTTCCCACTGCCTCCGCCCACATCCAGGCTCTCGTCATCTCGTAAAGGAACAGGCCACCAGAGACTAGTTTTCCTCCCCAGAATTCACTTCCCGCCTCCTTCAATGTGCACGTGGCTGTTCACCCGTTTGTAAGCAGCGCCCCACCCCCGCGTACTGCCAGGCCTCTGTGCCTCTGCAATCTAGTTTTCTCTTCCAGTGGTGCCTTTTACCTTCTGTCTATAGGGTTATTTGAGCATAAATGATTCTCACCATACCGGGAAACAATTATGCGCTTCAGCCTCCTGAATTAAACTGAGCTCCTGAAAGACCAGGAATCTACCCAAGTGATTTCTGTGTAAGTCTTTGTCCTTCAACAGTAACTGGCTCATAGCAGACAGTTCAAGAAATGTTTAAGATTAATGTTAAAATATGGGCCTGTCTCCCTCTCAGCCCTAGAGCTATTTTGATTTTTAGGGTTATGTGCAGTCAGGTGGTACAGTCACCTCAAACACGCTCTCTCCAATTGTGGGGTGTGCATGACACCCTGGGAGTTCAGGGACCTCAGACCTCTAATCTAGATAAACACATCCGGATCCTTCTGATGCGACACTGAAAGCTAGAAGCCTTTCCCCTAATGGGTAATCTAAACCGCAGCTGCCAGGAACACGCCATCGGTGACATACTGTACCCTAAGGGCGGGCCCACAGAAGTGCAGACAAGGGGATCTGGGGCTTTTGGTCTAAAACTCTGTGCTTTCACCAGAAGTTTATTTAGGAAACATGGCCGAAACGGAGTACAGAGCATGTTTAAATAAGCATATGAATAAACTGCACTTCTTACCAGTTCATCTCCCGCTCTGGATGTGTTAGATGTGGCTTTCCGCCTGGTCCTTAACGCAGGAGGCGAGAAGACAAACCGAGAAGATAAATCTGAAACTAATTCTTGCAGCTGTGCCGGAGCCTCTATTTTTTTCCCTAAAGCAAGGCAGGGAGAAAAGAACACACACTGTACCCACGTCCGTCTACACTCATCTCGGTTATCTATGGTTTTTTTAAAGCCTGGAACAAACGACACATGGTAGGAAGACACGAGCATCTGAACACAGCGGCCGCACCAGGAGGACAAGAACAATGGGGCAAACCCAACATTCAGGAATATCTAATGCCTCAAACTAAATGCTACAGTAGAAAAATAAAACCTATGATGCTCAGAACTGTATCAATTAGTTCAAATCTTTTTTTTTTTTTTTTTTAAAGATTTTATTATTTGCCAGAGAGAGCACAAGCAGAGGCAGAGACGCAGGCAGAGGCAGAGGGAGAAGCAGGCTCCCTGCTGGACAAGGAGCCTGATGCAGGACTCGATCCCAGGATCCTGGGATCATGACCTGACCGGAAGGCAGTGGCTTAACCGACCGAGCCACCCAGGCACCCCACCTAGTTCTAATCTTTACTGCTCCTCGAACGTTCTTAGGAAGGGAAGCACCAATCTCGTACATGAGCTCAGCTAGTTTGCTTTGTAAGCCCACCTATTCCAGAGACAAGGTTTTAGTTTACAAAAGTAATTTTATCTTCAAAGAACACTCCAAAGTTCTTTCCTTCCAGCTCATTCGGAGCTAGTTGCTTGCGTCACAGCAACAACAGAAAAAAGTCCCCGTTGTAAAGGAAAAAAGCAAGCAGAGGAAGTAATGAATGTGGAAGAAGCGGCTGATAGGAAGATATTTCAAAGACAAAAATGGCTGAGTTAAGAACTGGTTCGAAGTATGTAACTAAAAACATCACAGACTTCATCTCAGATTTTGTTCTCGCCAGGGGGTCTCCGGACTCACGGCAAGCAGCCCTGTGCTGGTGGAAGTGGCCGGTGAAGCCGCCGGCTAGGTCCTAGCTTCGGCAGGCCGCAAATCAGTTAAACCCCTCTGTGCCTCGGTTTCTATAAAATGCGATCAGTGACGGGACCTACGAAGTCACCGCGAAGAGGATCTGAGCAGCCGAGCAGCGTGGGCGGCGCGCGGTGAGTGCTCTAGCGATTGTCGGCATTTGTTACGAGGTTACTACTTCAAGAACTTACAGTCCAGAAATAAAATTCTCCAAGTCTAGTTCCAGCGAGACACTCAGACAATCAAGACTTCTCTAAGAAGTCAAATTCTGCTTTTACAGCACATGATGCTTTTAAGAAAAAACTGAGGCGAGGTCGGAAATCGAAGTCCTCTCTGCTACTAGCGGGTAAGGGGCGGCCTCGGCGACAGCCGGGGGAGCTGGTGTGACTGCCCTTGGGTCATTGAAAAGAAAGCTATCTAGGATCCTTCTAGGGAATGAAAACACGCTCTCTTTCCCCTCCAGGCCACCCGGAGCAACAGCCGCTCTTTTCAGACGGCTCACGCTCCGCCCCGCATCTCCCCCGACACGTCAACGGAGCGAGTAAGGGAACACGGACGCCACCACTCCTGGGGAAAAATGTCCGGCCTCCCCCGTTTCTCCCACATGTGCTTCCACTAAGCCAAACAAGACTTTATGATCCTTGCTGGCATGTCCATTCCTCACCCACTTCTCGACGTTTCCTGAGGGCAAGTTCTGCGGCCTAAGGTGCTCCCGAGTGCGGGCTTCGGCGCCAGGAACGCACTGGTCAGCGGCCGCGACGACTCCGGGCAGCCCGCGGGGGGGCTCCGGGACGCCACTGCGTGTCCTGCGCGCTGTGGGGACTCCGTCTCCCTGAGCCTCAGCCTCCCCGCACTGGGGCAGGACGAACAGCAGCGACACTTCACTGCGCTGCAGCAGGAGTCCGATCACCCGACAAACACCTACCCCAGCTCGGCCTCAGGCCCACGGCAGGCCCCTCTTCAGTATCTGCCGCTGAGTAGCAGAAAGCAGACAAGATCCACGGAGACGGCAAGCTTCACGTTCTTTTGACCAGTAAAATACCTTGACGGCTGTTTCTTTGACCGCCTTCCCATCATCCGAGAATACGTGCCTGCTCCTCGGTGCCTCCTACCCTCCTGGGGGAGCTGGCAGGACACACCGAGGACGGGCAGGGGAGCAGGGCGGACTCTAGCAGGAGGCCGAGAGAGGCAGGGTGACCCCGGACGCTGGTGATGGCTTTGTGGTCAGAAGGCTGCGGGGCTGGCGCTGTCCCCTTTGTGGTCCAAGTGAGAAGCCCGATGTGGCAAAGGGAAAGGACTGGCTGCCCAGCTACTGAGTGGCAGGAACGAGAGAGCTCGGTCCCCAATTTCTCACTTCTACCGCGACAAGGTGCCTATTTTTAACGCCAGAGAACCCGACAACAGTTCCAATACGTAACAGGAGAGCATACAAGCGTGTGCGGCCCATTGGGAGATGTGGGGCAGCCACGAGCCACACAAACTCACGAACACCCACCCGGTTCTGAAGAGTATTCGAGAGGCTCTGAAAATGCTCATGAAGTGAGGCGGGAGAAGCAACAGAGGATGTCCCTAGACACCCGGCTGGGAGAAAACGTGAACGCTGCTTATCGGTCCTTCTGATGACCATACACACCGAATTTCTCATTTTCTATGGCTGGCATGTAGTTTACTACAGAAACAAGTAAAACTAGTTCATGGGCATATAGATACCAAATACGTAAAGACACCTATTAACACAATATGTGTGTCTGCTGCACTTTTCTAAGTCACAAGGAAAGCGTGAAAGAATTGTGTTAATGACCTTCTGCTACTCACCCTACGGCATTTCATTTAAAATTTATCTGATCTCGGGGCGCCTGGGTGGCTCAGTTGGTTAAGCGGCTGCCTTCGGCTCAGGTCATGATCCCAGCGTCCTGGGATCGAGTCCCGCATCGGGCTCCTCGTTCGGCAGGGAGCCTGCTTCTCCCTCTGCCTCTGCCTGCCACTCTGTCTGCCTGTGCTCTCTCTCTCTCTCTCTCTCTGACAAATAAATAAAATCTTTAAAAAAAAAATTTATCTGATCTAGAAGATTAGTCAAGTGAGCTACATTCAGACATACTCCTGTCACTGCATTCTGCTCCATGGAGAGCATGGCAGTGACCTCCCTTTCCTCAGGCTGTGAAAAACTGAATCCTATAGCACTACAAAATCAAAGATCTATTTTTAACAAACTGGGGTAGGGGGCAGGGAGACTGGACCTCCTGCAACTACAAGTTACTTTGTAAAACAAACGATCCATCTGATGGCAAAGGGTCCCTCCCTGGGCTCAGGCTATGTAACTAAAATGAATGACTGCAGAAACCAGCACATTTAAACAGGTGTTTGCAAAGTGAATGCTGAATACAGAAAATTTTCAGTCTGAAGATTTTTAAGCAGCTTAAATTTCTAGTGGCCTTCCTCAAGTCATGAGGCAACTAACTTTACAGGATGTTCACTAATGCTTTTAGAAGTATATTCAATAGCTCTGAAAGGTCTAAATAAATACAACAAAGTCACGTACTTTACTTATGAATCCCTGAGCTGCTTTGCTGAAATTCAGATCTTCAGCCTTAAGTGAATGACTACATTTTGCGCACCTAACCATTTTTATCACATTTGTCAAGAACGACCCTAACATGTTCTGTTCAGCAACACCAGCGTCTCAACATTTCCTTCATAATCATCACCTTTTAGACCCTTTCTCCTAATTGGCCACTTCACTGAAACATCCCCCCTCCAAATCCTAATAGCACAGATAAAGAATAAGATATTCTTACCCTTTGGGAAGACACGTCACCCCTGCCGGGAAGGAATGTATGTGCTATACCAACCCAATGATACAGCTGTGAGCTCATCAGAGGCAATGAGGGAGGCTAGATGTGAAGTCGTGCCAATTTATGGGCAACAGGGAGGAGGCACTGAAATAATTTCTGTATCCTATTCAATAAAATTCTACTCCTTCCCTTTAAAACAATTTGAGGTTGTTGATATCTGCTGGGACACGAGCCAAACAGCCGCATTTAGATTAAAAATGCTGATTCTAGGGGTGTCTGGGTGGCTCAGTAGGTTAAAGCCTCTGCCTTTGGCTCGGGTCATGATCCCAGGGTCCTGGGATCGAGCCCCACATCGGGCTCTCTGCTCAGCAGGGAGCCTGCTTCTTCCTCTCTCTGTCTGCCTCTCTGCCTACTTGTGATCTCTGTCTGTCAAATAAATAAATAAAATCTTTTAAAAAAATGCTGATTCTATCTGGGGAGAAATTAAGTCACTTATGTCAGGGCAGAATGAAGAGAAATGATACTATCCTAGAAGATTAAACCCATGTCAAGTGAATTATAAGGCTTCAACAGTCACAGTGAATGAGAAAATTCCTGAATCTGAGGATAAAATTTAAAACATACAATCTCTAAATTTTACTATTTAAAGATAACATGTGTTTTCTTTATGGAGGGGAGGGGAGGAATTCCCTGTAAATACTAATCATTTTTAGGAGAAATAATTAGGGTCTTGAATCGAATTGTGATTTAAACAACAGAATCTTAAGCTGAAGATTAAGCTGTGCTTTGAATATAAATAAACGTACCTTTCTCTTTCTTTGGAACCTTTGACACGGGAGTAGAGAATACAAACTCATTTTTCAGTTCAGAGAGGTCGGGAAACGAGATGGGCTTGCTAGATCGAGTCCTCGTGCTACGGGACGATTTCAGTGGAGTGGCTGGGGCAAGCACCCTCTCTTCCGGGTTGTCAGTTTCCATGGCTGTCGTTCCATCATCGGTGTATTTTTCTGATACAGGGCCTAATGTACACGTTTGGCTTGGATCTTCAGTCCTTTTCGTAAGCTTTTTCTTAGAGCCCGTCACCAGAGTAAGTTCCTCGTTTGGCACTAAAACGGATTTTTCTAAAGCTGTCTTTGCAACATCAGTCTTTCTTTTAGCCGGGGTCTTTCTTGTCGACCTCTTCTGGCTGCTGAGAGTTCCTGACCTCTTCTTGGGACTTTTTGCTTCCTTGACAGCCTTGGACCCAACATCTTCAGATGGATTAACTTTTCTTGGTCTACCACGTTTTCTAGGTCTACCAAACTCTGCCTGAAGGCTCAGCTGTGAGGAATCCAGTCTGGAGTCTTCTGTGACATCAAGTGTGCTACATTCCCTCTTTTTAGGACTTCTGTCAGGCTCGACAGGCGGTGCCTGGTCCACGGGCTTTCCATCAGGCTTATGTCCTCTACTTTCAGCAGCTTCAAGAGTGGCACTTCTCAGTTTTCTGGTACTTCCGCTGGGACGTGCTCCTTTACTGACTTTCAGATCTAGATCTACCATTTCAACACTCTCCAGAGAGTCCACAGATTTTTTAGTTCCTTTAGGAGTCTTTTTGGTAACAGACGAAAGCTTAGTTTCTCCAACTGACTTATGTCCTGTTTTTTTAGAAGCTTCTAGAGTGGCACTTCTCAGTTTTCGGGTGCTTCCACTGGGATGTGCTCCTTTACTAACTTTCAGATCTAGATCTACCATTTCTACCATTTCAACGCTTTCCAGATGGTCCACAGATTTTTTAATTCCTTTAGGAGTCTTTTTGGTAACAGACGAAAGCTTACTTTTTTCGGGTTCTGGTTCCAACAGCTGAGAGGGTTTTACCCTCCTTAGTCTGCCAACTGGAGTAACCTCTAAGTCCTGTTCCACAGGACGATCACTCCCTAACACGTTCTGATTATCTTCCGTTCTTTTCCTTCCTCTCCTGGGAGTCCCAGGGTTTTGAGGTATTTGCTGGCTCGGAGAGAGAACTCTGACATCAGAAGAGGCACCTTCAGAAGACCCGGAAATTTCTTTTCTTTTCCGAGTCCTCCTACCTGAAAGGCCCAGCCTGTCAGGAGTAGCAACAGCTGTAGATTCTTCCTGTTGTGCTGATACGACGCTTGGGTTTTGGACACGTACTCTTCTGCGTGTTCTGGAGGAAATTGTGTCATCAAGCTGGCTCACGTTTACAGTCATTGTACTTGTTTCCTGAACAGTCTTCAACGTAGATTTGACTACCTTGGTGACGACCTGCTGGCTTATTAAAGGTATGTTTTCATGAATGGACTGCTGTTCCACTGTATCTGAAGTAATTTCTTTACTTCTTGTGTCTTTGATTACATCTAGCAAATTTTCTGCGATTGCTACTTGAATTGGTTCAGGCACATATGGTAAGGTCTCTACCTTTTGGGACTCCTGATCACTAGTTATGACCGTTGCCAACTCTGCACCAGGTGCACCGTTTTCCCCACTGCATACGTGTTTTTCCTCAGCTGCTGTGTTTGCCGCTGGAGCTAACACATTAGATGCTGCAGAATCACCGGTCTCTAATTCTCCTTCTTCACCTTCCAGTATCAAGGTAAAGTTGCTCTGAGCCCCAAAAAGTTCCCCATCTACTTCAGGAACGTCACACTCAGCAGAGTCTTTATTATCAGATAAGTAACAAAACTGTTGCTCAATGGTATCAAAATTATACTGGAGCTTAAGAGTCCCTGAGGGATACAACTCGTTAAATGCAAGACTCCTAGCCTCGTGTCCTGAATCTTGAACTCCGAGCTTTTCATGTTCAGTCACCTACAATGAATTAAAGATAAGAGACTGGTTAAAGAATTTTAATGTGTACATTTATTTTAGCCTAAAGCATACAGTTTTTTAATAATCATCTCATCTTTGGCATATGAATTGTTAAACATAAACTACATTTGATATGGCATATACTTATGGGTTTACTTCATAAAAAATATCCCTTTAAGCAATCAGACATTATTACTTGGTCAAAATAACTAGACAGAAAAAGATTTTGAGATTCTAAATGGAATTAAAATAGAAATTTCACATTTCCCTAGCTAAAAAAGACAGTCCTTATAAAACCTTGAAAATTACTATGATACTAATTTAAGGACTTATTCTGTTCTCACCCGAGAAAAAAACATTAACTGGAGAAAAAGACAATCCCCAAATTGTTTTAATGGTAATCCCCAAATTCCCTAACTAACCACACTTTTTCTAAACAGCATGATCCCCATAAGGTTGAAGAAGAATTCACCTACATAAGCTCCCTTGGGCTAGACTCAATCCTCTTCCCTTTGCTGGGGCTGCATAAACCATGAAATTCCTAAGGCTTTCAAGTTCAGTACCTCTCCTGCAAGGGTTTGGTGGAAGAAGGAATGGTCCTTGCATTTACCTTTTGGTAAGGGAGGGGGAGAAAAAGGAGGAGGTAGAGAGTAACAGAGAGATCTCCTGACCAAGAAGGTAGAACATTACCACCCACCTAGACAATGACATTTTCCCACTCCCCCCACATTCAGTGAGATGAAGACTGGAAATACCCAGAAATGAGGATTCTCACTCATACCAGGCCCACAATTTTTATTAGCTTCCCAGCTGAAGGAATGGGGACTTTATCCATCCATTTTACAGTGAGAATACTCATGAAAATGAATATGGACAACCATGACATTTTTATGATTTAAGAAACTTTCCAAATACTATACAATCACATTTCTATAAATTAGAAGAGTTTTTTTTTTTAAATCTTACATTCACTTATCATATATAGTTGCCTGTTGATATTAAAAGAAACGTGGTGGAATTTTGAGAAACCGTAAGTCATGCTAAGTACAAAAAAAGAAAAGGAAAAAAGAAAGAAAGAAAAGAAATCCCTTCTCATGTTATAGAAGTTAAACCCCAGCCAGCTAATGAGCACTCTCCTAAAAGTACGCATGGGGGAACAATCCTGTCTAAACTGTATTCAGTTATTTTCAAATGCTCTGAATAGTTTTGCTGTCATACTTGTCTCTGCCGTAGCCAGTATCTGTTTTCTCATGGCTAAAAGAACTTTCATTTGAACCAGATACTAAGCAGAAATTATATTGTTACAATTCTGACTTCTTTAACATAACTTTTTGATTTTCACAAAAAACACTTTCTCACTTAAAGGATGTGTTCTTTTATATTCCACAAAATATTTACATGCTTTCTTCTAATGGACATTATAAAGAGGTTTTTATACAGCAGTCAAAATAAGTGAACACATTAGGTTTAAACTATGGTTTGAAACCTAACTAAACCAAAACTAACAACGAAGTAAAAAATTAGTTTTTTACATGAATTTCTTGAGGATCAGGAGGATCATCAGAAACGGGAGGCCTTTCTTCCGCTAAGTCAACACTTGTTTTCAGGACATCAAGTTCTACTTTGTGATCTTCCTGCAAGTTCAGTGTTATTTCCTGGTCGCGCTTATGGTCAGAGACCCCAGGACTTTCAGGAGCAGCAAGGCCAGAGTCTCCGCTATCACTGTGCACGTCGGCCGCAGCTGAAAGACACACACACACACACACACACACACACACACACACACACACAGTTTGAGAAGCAAGAGAAAGGCACAGGCCATATTGCACTTGAGAACATTTCCTTGAAAATCTGTCCTACTGCCCAACAGTTTCTAACTTCTTAAAGGGGAAAAGCCTATGAGGGTTTACATATTAATCCCATCTCTTCAGTATCCATTCAGTGTAAACAATACGTATCTGCTTTCTACAAACACACGAAGGTAAGTTTTACATTTAAAAATGACAATAGTGGCTTTTTTCTTCAACTTAGGTATAATTCCCGCCCTTACTGCGAAACTTCAGTATGAGGACAATTGCTTGGAGGAGCTCAAATGTTTGTTCCCTGTTCACTGAACCTGGAAATCATGGTTATCAGGGGACTGACAAGTGGCCATCAGTTACCCCCACTGAGCAGGTATACAATGGCAAAAGGGACCTGTAGTCCGGGCCGTATCTCACTGTGAAAAGGACTAGGTAGTTCTCTTTCAGCACAAAGTATCCATATGGCCACAGACTGAGCCACCCAAGAACCCCAGTAAGTTAAAAAAGAGTTAAAAGTTAAAAAAAAACTAGGAAAAAACATTTGCATGCTTTTAACAGATAATGGGGCTAGTATCCCTAATATACAAAAACAGCTTATAAAACAAAATGAAGAAAGTTTTTCACCTGTCTGTGTGGCAAAGAGGAATGGGAAAACACACACTTTACCTTCCAATTATCAGTGTGTAACAGAAAGAAAAAAAAAGGTCATTGGATTTAAAAAAAAAAAGTCAAACGTACTCTATATATTTGTTAATTTCCCTAGAGTAAATGCAGTTGTTTGCAATTATTTCCTACTAATAAAAAGCCAATCTTGGTCTTCAGTTAAAAAACAGAAGTTGCCCCATGTAGCTATCGGAGTCCCAGAAGATCGAAAAGCCAATATGCCCTCTGGCTGGGGACCGGTAATTAATTTTACTCTTCTTTAATGTTCTGAAGGAAAATATGTCCACAAAAAACATTCTAAGACGTCTACTATTAGACCTCCGAGTGCCTTACAAGCAACTCACTGCTCTGACAGCGGATACATCTCCCTAGAACACAAGGCTACTTACAGCTACAAAACCTGACCGAAGAGAAAGAACTGAGAATAATTTCAGTTTTAGTGTTTTAAGTGTTCTATAAGAATAGAACACTTAAAACACTAAAACTGAAATTATTCTTTTTTTGGTTATTTTTGGGGGACCATGGGGGATAGAGAGAGCGAGCATGCATGTGCTCATGTGTGAGCCAGGGTCGGGGAGGGAGTTGGAAGTTGGCAAGGGAGAGAATCCCAGGTAGGCTCTACGCTTAGCACGGAGCCGGACACAGTGTCTATCCCATGACCCCGAAGTCATGACCTGAGCCAAAATCAAGAGTCAGATTTTCAACCAACTGAGCCACTCAGGTGCCCCTAAAATGAAGTAATTTTAAAGTTAAAATAATATACACATTGATTATTACCTGCTCTAACTGTAGAGGTGCAGGTCTCAATGGATACTAGTCCTTCGTCTAAAACTGGTACCTGGGACTTCAGGGTGAGGATTTTCCTTTAGAAACAGAAATACATGCATTAGTGTTTGAGAAGATCCCACCCCTGCTCTTTCCTGCTCTAACCCCACTCTCTCTGCTACCTGTCATTTTGGTAATAAAAAACCGAGGTTTGGAGAACTTAATACCACCTAAGTTCATTTTGAGTAACACTATAACATTTGTAAGTGAATAAAACTGTACTTGGTATTCCCACTTTCTAATATGCATGGCCTTAAACTACAAATAAAATTGTTTTAAAATGCTGGTCAATATAAATTACACTTATGCCAGTTTTTAATTTTCTGTGGGCACATTCTTAAGTCTTCAGATATTATGGAGTATTTCCTATATACTCAGTAAAATCAGGTTTTAGTATTATCTGGAAAGCGTATGAAAAAAGACTCACAGTAGGAGACCAGTGGGACCTGCATTAAGCCACTTCGTGTAAATAAGTTCTGGAAATATGGGCACAGCGATCCCCTCCTATTCTGAACAGGCCCTTTCCCAAAACCTAATAAAAGCATGCACATTTTAAAAAATGGGACAAATAAAGTTATAAACTAAAATCAAGAAAAAAACATACGTTTGGAATATATACCCATTTTATAGATGTGCAGGGAGAGGGAAAGAGGGAGAGGAAGAAGCAGACTCTCCATTGAGCAGGGAGCTTGAGGGGCTCAATCCCAGGACCCTGAGATCATGACCTGAGCCGAAGGCAGATGCCCTTACAGATTTATTTTTAAGACTTATGTCTCTGTTTCATGATATTAGGATAACCAAGAAGCAACAACTAATACATTTACATTTTAAAAGGACCTAGGCTTGTCATGATGGTGACTATTTACCTAGATTACCAGTAACCACAACGTTTGTTGTCAGGTGATTACTCTCTGCTTTGCAATTTGTTGCAATTCTCTGTCAAACCCATTGCCAATAGTATTTTCATTAAAACTCAAGAAACATTAGAATTAAATCATTAATCTACATAATGCTTTTATATTGTTTCCTCCCACTTTTTCTCTGGAGGCCTGGCAAAGATGCCATCCAGCTAATCAGGATCTGTCTTCTCAGAAGGGAAGCGTATGATGGAGGTCAGTGTGAGATGTGACTATTATGACTGATTTCTGTGGGTGGGTGTGAACCCCCTCAGGACTTACAAAGCACTGAACCACTTAGAGTATCTTAAAGGACCGTGTTATATATGGATTAATCTTAGTAAATCACCCTTACGACTTCATAATAATCAAAGCTGCAACTTTTCTGTATCCTCTCCAACAGCACTGCCCCCAGTGCCAAGGCACAAGGCATCCAGCCTTACAACGGGAAGAGGGGGTTTTGCCAGAGGGGCCGTCAGTCACCTCACTGATGAGCTCAGCTGACTTTCAGGAAAGGAGGTGATGTAGTGGTTTATAGACTAACACAAGCTGCCCATCTTGCTGCAGACCATAAACCGTTTGGGACCTGGCCTCAGGCTGGCAGACCTCACATGGTCCAGTACAGTGCCTGAATGTACAAACACTGAATAAAACCAACCAGGAGCGTAACAGTTCAAGCAGTCATTGCAAATGAAAACCTTTGCTGGAATCTTGTAT
Source organism: Martes martes (assembly GCF_963455335.1). Classification (NCBI taxonomy): domain Eukaryota; kingdom Metazoa; phylum Chordata; class Mammalia; order Carnivora; family Mustelidae; genus Martes; species Martes martes. Next base: position 57,731,419 of record NC_137903.1, on the reverse strand, counting down.
TCACCAAATGGCAGGGAACAAAACTGCCTCCAAGCCACAGCCCCTGCACTCCACCTCGGCGCCGCAGGAGACCCACCTCATCTACCTGAAACCACTGAACCCAGGAGGGCCCAGAGGAATGCACGGCTTCATCAGAAACACGATCCCCAAAGAATACAGGAGATCTGCCTCACTTCAACACGACTATATGTTCCGGAAATGTCTAGCATCAATCTAAGACTTCACAGTAACTACTATGTAACACAAGCTTGTACAAATGAATGTCCTTCATAATAGAAACCACAACCAAAGTAGGAATGCCCACTAAAATAAAATAAAATAAAAGCTCCTCTACGCATGGAATACGAAGCTACCAGCTCACCACTTCGTCACACTCTGTGCACACGTGAAGCCTTCCCTACTAGCTTACCTGTCGTGGGCTGGCGGAGCACAGCGGGAAGTTTCACCTCCTGGAATGGGGTGCAAGGGACAGAGGTTTGCAGGTACCTCCTCTGCAATCAAGAGGTCCTTTGTCTCCAGATCGGCGACAGTGCCTACAAATCATGCATGAACAATAGTTATGATCACTTATGCCAAATGTTATCGAGTACTCATGATCTTCCTTGGATGATTACTTTTAACAAGCTGCTGGATCTGCTTTTTTGTATTTTTAGGCTTACTCTGTTGGCCTCAGAATGGCAACAGGTCCTTCGAATAGTCTGAGCCCAGTCTGGGAGCCCCCCGTACCCTACCACTTCTCTCAGTCGGGGCCTAATGTATGATGCTGTACACAGATCGACTCAGTCTTCGACAACCAAAGTCGGGGGGGACTATTATCCTCATTTTACAGACGAGGACACAGAAGCACACGGTTACGCTGCTTATCCCAGGCCTAGTAGTAGCTAAGATGCAATTCTAGCCTATTTTATCCTATAGTTTGTGCTATATAACCCCCCATGAAAACAATACAAAGTTTCTATTTGAGATTGCCTCCTCTTTTTAGGAATAATCAATGAAGATACTGTCATGAACATTCTCCTCCGTTTTATCATTCAACTGTTTTAGTGGAACAGAGCACATGTGGACTGATGTACACCTGTAGACAGATGCTGTTCATGAGTCCTAGGCTCTTAGAGCAATAATGATTGTGTTTATTACACAGAGACATCACAGCCCTAAAGAAACCAGTATGACACAGATGATAATTGAAGTGATTTAGTTTTATAGATTCTAAGTTAGGAGTTACCCTTAAATATGCTTGTTAAACCTGTGCAGGGCTACGAAACAAAAAACGGACTGAATTTTCTGATCCGATTCTAGGCCAAGTCTCTCCCCGCTCTCTGGTCCTTCCCTGGCCCCTTCCTTGCCTCCTACAGGAGTGTTTTTCCAGCTACACTGTAAGTGCTCGTTTGTTTATATACCTAGTCCACTAGGCTCTAAATTACTTGCAGTCAGCGGCAGGCTCCACAACACGGAGCACACTCGCTGGGGGGCCCGCCTGCTCTCCACGGACAATGGGAGCTCAAAATCTTTTTGATATAGAAGTAAACATAAAGACTCTAAATTCATGGGCCTCTGGGTATCTGTTTTGATTGTCTAGTGATTATTCTGGAGGTAGGGATGATGAGGAGAATGACGGACCTGGTTTCTGAGCAGCTTTCCAGAAAGTTGAGGCTGCTGGACAAGTCAGCAACTCTAACAACCTAGACTGCAGAGTCAGTATTATTACTTCTTACAGCTGTAAGAGAGGGCCTTAAGGCAGATGTGTGCATTGCGTCTAGAACCTAGTACACTGGGATTGTGTAATTATTTAATCCTGAAGCTTTCTGCATGGTGGAAAGACTTCTACTACACATTTTTTGAATATCTCTGGAAAGGAATTCTTACCCGTTTGTTTCTCCAGGTCTGGAGGAGTCGTTTCTGATTCAAGCACATCTTTATCACTATCCTTCTCAGTCGCTTCGGTTAAATTAATAATGAGTTCTGTGGAACAGCGCCTTTGCCTCGGGGCCACGAAACTGTCTTCCAAGTCTCCCGGGGAAGGTGCATCCTGATACTCCAAGGTCGTCTGGTCTGACCTGGTGGAGGCTCTGCTACTCTCTCGGCTCATATCCAGTTTCTCCAAACTCTGGGAAGGGGTGTCCTGGGACCTTAATTCTACTTCCTGATAGTCCTTTTCAGGACTACTCAGGGAAAAGGCTGTTGTCTTGGCTTTGTTCTTTAGCCATTCGCTTTTTGCTGGACCTCCACATTTATGGAGAGGTGTAGTAACAGACAGTTTCGTCTTGCTGTCATCTGTACCCTGTCAAGTAAAAGGTTTTGAAAAAAATAATTTACTAGGAGAAATCAGTCGAGTCTAAGCTCTCCATCTCCAATCAATAGTAACTGATTACTTACAACCTTTTCATGTTTGGTATTTCTCTAGATTCTCTTCTCAGTCAAAACTCACTTATTATAAATCCATTCTCTCCAGATACATGAAAGTTAATGGTTGTTAATGTTTCCCTGATTGGGAATAAAATGGTATTTCTCAAAGACTCAAACACAAAATAGGCAAGACAACCCACTACCACTAAATGGTTTCCTATTAACCCACAATGGAACTCTGACCATATACCGTCTCAACAGACACCCAATTAGGAACTTAGTAATAAGACAGCCAACACAATATAAGGTAAAAAACAAAACAGAACACATAGACTAAGAAATTAGGAGGTCTTGGGGCGCCTGAGTGGTTCAGTTGGTTAAGCATATGTCTTTGGCTCAGGTCATGACCCCAGGGTCCTGGGGTTGAGCCCCGAACTGGGCTCCCTGCTCAGTGGAGAGCCTACTTCTCCCTTTTCCTCTGCCTGCTGCTCTGCCTACTTGTGCTCTCTACCTGTCAAATAAAAAATAAAATATTAAAAAAAAAAAAGAAAAGAAGAAAAGAAAAGGGCGCCTGGGTGGCTCAGTGGGTTAAAGCTGCTCAGGTCACGATCCAGGGTCCTGGGATTGAGCCCTACACTGGGCTCTCTGCTTGGCAGGGAGCCTGCTTCCCTTCCTCTCTCTCTGCTTACTTGTGATCTCTGTCTGTCAAATTAATAAAATCTTTAAAAAAAAAAAAAGAAAAGAAATTAGAAGATCTTGACTATAGTCCCACTTCTGCTACCAAATAGCCATTTGATTATAGGCAATTTACTTGGTGCTTCTGGGCCCTATTTTAAAACTTCAGTTGTAAATGATGGGTTTGGCTTAGCTAGTCAGTGCCATGATATTATTTCTGAACCAATGTTTTCTGATTTCATGCCTATCTATGAGATTGTATTTAAATATCTATAGGCATATTGATTTATCTGGGGCACCAGGGTGGCTCAGTCAGTTAAGCATCTGTCTCTGGGTCAGGTCATAATCTCAGGGTCCTGGGACAGAGCTCCGAGTCAGGCTCCCTGCTCAGTGGGGAGTCCACCTCTCCCTCTGCCCCTCCTCTGGCTCATGCTCTTTCTCTCCCCACCCCCTGCAAATTGATTTATCTTTTTACTTGTAAATACTAATATAGTCTTAATTTGTTCCAAATATTGTCAAACTTACTCCAGGAGTCCGTTTTGTGGCCACACTTTCTTCCATAAATGAAATTCTAGTTTCCTTAAGTCGTGAAGGAGGGGTAATGGACCTTCCAGGTGACAGAGAGGGAGAGGGTAAAGGTGGTGTTCGAAGTCCAGACCTTAAGATGGACTGAGGAGTGAACTCAGCAAATCCAGAAGAAGTAACTGACATGGCCAAAGTTTTCGCTCTCTGCAACAAACAACGAACAGAATTCCACCATTAGTATTTGTAAAAGCCACTTACATTAAGGACAGAAAAGGCCAACTGAGTCACAATGGTGCCAATATACTCAACTCCAATAAACACAGCAATAAAAAGTTTTATTAGATTGCTGAAAGAAAATACAAAATTCTACCCAAGAGATTTCTATACCTAAGGCTATAAAACATAAAACTACACCCACAATCACTCTTAAGGTCTTGGTTATTCCCAGTTTAATATGTTAATAAAGAGTGCAGAGATAAATTATTTAATGGGTCCCTACAAAACTTTAGTTAGGTGAAGAGAAAGGACAGTGTGTGTATAAAAGAACCAAGCTTAATTACAGCAAATTAATACAAAATGATAAGCCTGACTTTAAGAATGTTTTATAAGAAATACAATTTCATCACGTAAGTCCAACAGTAACTGATGACTTATGAGAATCCTGATTTACCAGAATAACAATAATCAGCACAGAAGCTATTTAGCCTCAATAATTCCTTCCCTTCACTTCTCCTCTGAAGGACTAGCAACGCAGATGGTTGTACCCCATTAGATCACCAAATTCCATTATATCTGTTACATTATACTGAATCTTTTTCAAGACAACTTTTGGTAGCAGACACAAAATTATTCCTTGATTTAGAGAATACAAAATGTGATTTTTTTTTAATGGATGAAAACTGGAATCACAGCCCTAGAGAGTAAATATCAGGCACTCACCAACCTTCTCTTCCACTTCTTTTAGTAACTATTTTAGGACTCACATTTGTTGAACTTTTATTCACCTCAGAAAGTAAGAATCAGGGGTGCCTCAGTGGCTCAGTTGGTTAAGTGTCTGCCTTCTGCCCAGGTCACGATCCCAGAGTCCTGGGACTGAGTCCCACGTCAGCTCCCTCAGAGGTGAGCCTGCTTCTTCTCCCTCTCCCTCTCCCACTCCTCCCCTGCTTGTTCTCTCTCTTATAAATTAAAAAAAAAAGAAGGAGAAGAAGGAAAGAAAAAGCAAGAAGCCTCTAGCTTCACTCTCTATGCTGAATATCCAGAAACAATGGAAAGAAATGAAGGTAGGGCACCTCCAAGACTCAATCTACAACACTAGACAAGTAGCCAGTGCACACAACTGCTGTGAAACCATTCTGACAACGGGATGGGAAAAGGTGCCTGCTCCCTGCCACCACAAGTCTAGTTTCGTGGTTTCCCAACTAATTATTTATCAGAAATGGTGGAGGAAAAGGAATTAAGACAGATTTACTGCTAGTAAGAAGGAGTAACAGAGTGCAGTTTCATCAAAGGAGTGAGAGAATGTAAATTAAAAAAGAAACCAGAGAACTAAAAGCATGTGACAGAAGGAAGAAGTAACAGCAAAATGGTAGCAGAAATGGCATGGGGCGGGGGCAAACCCAGAAATGTGAAACCCGGGAATGTGAAAATTTTTTTCAGAGGTTTTAAATTAAAGTTTCAACTTGTAATAACCAGAGACTTGGGTTACTCTCCGAACAACAATGTAATCCTAACTGTTAACCTTGAGTACAACATCAGGGAAGCACAGAAGGTAAAGTCTGTAAAGTTTTATTTAAGAAGATTTAAAAAAAAAAAGGTACTCCCCCCCCACCCCACAAAGGCTTAAAGCTGTCAGTTATCCAGAGATATCAGAGATGGCTTATTTCTCCCTGCTGCGTGACAAGTGAGAACTTCCTAGCTTTACTATGAACACGAGGTATATAATACTCACCTTCACCACAAAAGGAGTTTCAAGCACACGTAGTTCTACAGTCCTAGAGGGACTGTGATGTGATCCTTTCAATAATGAACTGGATGCTAGGTATACAGGAGATCTTTTGGGGGTTTGCTGAATAAATCCCAAACGCTGACAAGGCTGGCGCACAGGATGGACGACCAGATCCAGTGGCCTGTAAGCACAGCACACACACGTACACAGAAAGATCCAGGTGACTAACTTATCAAGTTATGGTGAAAACACAAACAAAAAATTTAGTATGCCATTAGACTCCATATTCACTGTTAAAATAGGGTAACCACATGAAACTGTAAGTTCAGTGAGGATATTAATATCATACTTAAAAAAAGTCAGAAAATTAATTCAGTAGTAAAACCGAGAAATAGGAATTCTGGATAACGATAAAAAAGAAAGCTCTAGAACCCCGCCCTTTTACCAATAATCACTATAAAATAAATAAATTCATTTTTATGAACACATAAAAATTCCTTTTATCTACACGTGACATACATAATGAATACTGGCTTGCTTTACCTTTATGGTTTTTATTGCAATAAAAGACTGAGCACCAACACACACAAAAAGTTAATTTTTTCAAATTAAAGAGTTCAATGGCAAAATGAATCTCCAGATTCTGCTGGTTTTCTATAAAGTCCTGATGTAGTTCATGCAAATGATAAAACTAACCTCATCAGTAACTTGTATTAAACATGCATAGTTCCGACAGTTTAAAAAATTACAGATAAAAGAATTTCAAGTGAAATTTTCAGGTTACAATTTCTAATGGGCCATTTGCATAGGCAATTTCCTAACGAATAGTCTATTTTACGGCCAATTTCCTAGCAATACAAACAATATATTTTTACTTCCCTAAAATGACTCTGGTTCAGCTGAGAAAGACCAGAAAGGTCCAGCATGTCCCTGTGCCCGGGAACATGGCTGTGCCTTGTCTTCCCATCCTCTACCTTCAAATGAGATCTTCATAGTTGGAATAGTAGATGAACACAGATCACAGATGGGTGCCTGAAGATCCAGCCTGGTGCCCGGTGGGAAATACTGCTGGAAGCATTTCCTTAATCCTTACTGCTTCTTATTCTGTACTAAGCACAGCTTTGAGAGATTTCCACCAAACCAAGAATATCCCATCAGGCCACTAACATTTGTTTCTCTATTGTCTAATTCTTCTTTTCCTTCTCTACTTCACTTGTATTCAAAATCTGTTACCTGTAAACCATTTGCTCACTTTTATACTGAACTATCCCAAATTAGAATTTTGTTAGTTGTCTTGCTCTGTGTTAGTACTCCTGCTCAAGGTGTTTAATCATTATGAAGGACTCCTTCTCAAAAGCAGGGCCTGTCCAACAAAAGTACCTACTGAGTAAAAGCAAAATTCTTATACTAATAAGACAATGTATCTAAATTATACTAAAACAATTATCAAGAAAATATTTTTTGATTATGATATTTTTATTATAACCTCTTTAAAAATGTTAAATACTGCATCAGATCTTAGGATTTCCACAAATCTTTGGGCATGGTACACATTAGTAATGCATTTCATATCAAACACACACACAAAACACACACTGCACAGCAAAGCACTAGCCTTACTATACGCAGTACCCAGGGATACGACCTCTGCTATTCCACCGAAAGATATGCCAGTCACAAGCCATTAAGTTTACTCACTACCCACTAATGCAAACCAGTTTGAAAAACAGTATTAGGGAACAGAATGATTTCTATAAAAATAAATATTCACACCTCAATTGACTTTCTTCCATCTGAGTTAATCATAGCTTTGAAGGATTCTCATAATACTTCTTTTTCTTTGGGTCCTTAGGCCATTAGTCATGAGTTTGAAAACTTTTATTAATTGCTCCCTTCTTGAACCCCAGATCTATTAAAGTACAAAGGGACTGAGAAAAAGTGACTTGTGGGGAAAAAATTGGAACTACTGCTAGGAAAACAGAATGATAATAATAATGACTTTTATCTGAAATAATCTTCCTGGTAATTAAAGGAAAACAACATCACTCTAATTAAATCCAAACACCCCAAACAGAAAACCCTCTCATGCTTTGAAAATATGCCCACTCTAAATAGCTTTGACTCCAACTGTTTGTAAATTACTAACTTATTCTGAGTACCTTATTCTATTATAAATTCAGATCATTTTATTTTCAAAAATAACATAATTTTGTTGTTGATAAAATGTAAACAATCAGAAATTTGTAATGATCATAAGCATGCTATGAGACACTTGTTCTCTGCTATTGAGAATATGAACATCTTTTTCAACTACCCAATATTCTGAGATGAAATACAATTACCATTTCATCTTGGATACAGGAGTTTGACTTACTATTTACTTTTCTAATACCACAGTTTAAGCTGCGCAAGTATTACTGATCCGAAGCCACGGAAGGCATTTTAGTGGGCTCTGTCATACAGAAGTTTCAATAAGCCAAAATTAGTTAAAAATTTCCAAAAATAACCTTCGTTCAGTAATCAATCAACAAGGAAATGGTATTAAAAGAAGTTAACAGTTTATTTTGCTCATAATTTTTAATAAAACAAAGTTCACTTCTTTTCTCTAAGCAGTCTGAAATCATTAAGCCAAAATTCTAAGCAGGCTAGCAGCTGGTGCTAAAATTACTATGCTACTTCCCAAAATTATTAAAAAAAAAAAAATTAAAAGCATTAAAAAAGTATTAAAAACTCATTCAAGAATTTAAAATACTGCAACATTTTAAAGGTAATTAAAAATGACAGTGTAATTATCATCTAACATTGTAACTTTAAAATGATTTAACTAAGTCTTACCTAGAAACTTTTTGTGATGCTTTTAAAATTGGTGTTCCAACAAATGCCTCAGGCACTTGGGGATGTGGCAGAGGAGATGGTTCTCTTTTAGGACTACAAAGAAAATAAAAATGTAACTTCTCAGTATGTATTACAAAGAGTATTAAATTAAACTATGCTTTAAGAAGGCGTTATCACGTAGGAGAGGAGGGCTTTCACTTTTTACTTTGTACCTTTCTGCTTATTTACAAATAACAATAAACATAACTGCTTTTAAAGACAAAACAATTTTCCTACAATCAAAATAGTCAACATAGAGGAGTTTTTCCTTTTTACACAGACTAATAACCTCTATGGCTGGATGGCTCATGATTGCTTCGGATACCAGGGAAAGAAAAACAAGTGGCAAGACCGTAACGGACGTTAAGGGAAGCGTACCTCTTGGAGGCTGAGGTGCCACCTTTAGGTTCAGTGCATGCCCAAATCTCTCCAATTTTAGACAACACATTACTGATGAAAGCAGATCTTGTTAACACAGCCCCTGCTGCAGCTTGCTTTGTAACTGTGGATAATGGTTGGGGTCTAGAAACTGTAAAATAAAGAATGCAAGTTCAGGGTTTACTTTCCTCTCTAAACCAGGATTTTAGCAGAAGATGAATATGAGTGACTAGGACATAGGGCTCACAAGTTAAGCAGTTACAGGTTAGACTTAGTTCAGCAACATCTATGTAGAAATAGAACTTGGGCTTTTGAGAGGTGGTGAAAATTTACTGTACATGTTCTCTAAAAGGTGGACAGGAGTGTCCAAACGAAATAAAACAAGATCCTTTATTCTGTTCTGCGCTAATAAATCAGCTATAAAACCCTCTAAGAAAGCTTTACATTTGGGGGGAGCAGAGTGGCCCACTAAAAACAAACAAACAAACAAAAAATAGCACGCCACCGTAACGAATCAAAGCAAAAGTGAGCTGAATGTGAGAACAAGTTTCAGGAGATAAATTACTTGATGTCCTTTCTCACCAAAGATATGTTTTTATGATAGTATTCAATCAAATCTTACCTTCTCGAAGAACTGGTGATGTGGACAGGTGGTAAGGCTTAGCTTGCTCAACGGCTAATCTTCGCTGGATTTTAGGAAGGACTTTTCCATACTGCTCTACTATAGCATTTCGAACCTCTGATCTCTCCCGCAAACGAGGATCACGGTCATTCTATTAAACATGTCATAAACCGTAAAAATTTATTCTTCAAAAGTGCTATGTTTATGTTTATGTATTTACCATTTAAAACATAATTCTGAATAACTAACAGTATCTTCCTTCTCCCTACATATCCATTCTTCCAAACCAAGGACCTCCTACACACATCTGACTGCATTATCAGTCCCCATCTGTCCTAAGTTCCACCCCACCCCTGCCCAGGCTCGACTTTTCTCCACGACTAACAATGGTCATCGTGTACCAATTATCTACGTGGGTCAGGCGACAGGTCACCTCTGACACATCATGCGCATTCCCACAAAGAGATACTGTCATTTTACTGATGGAAGAACCAAGGCTCAGAGAACGTGTTCCAAGCACAGAGCACAAAAGAGCATCTGTCTGAGCCCTGAAGTCCGTGCTCCTCGCACCACGTAACTCCCACTGCTCCTCTACCTCCTCCTCTAACTCCCCCCAAGCGAAGTGGTTAGTCTGGCAAGCCTGTGGGCAGTTATCTAAATAGAAATGGCCTATGTAAATGGACCAGGTAAGTAATAATGTCCTGTTCCCAACGTGCTAGAGAAGGTCAGACGAGGGATCTCCAAGGTCAAGGGGATTACAAAGAACCAGGTGGTTACCGAGCTAGAAGCTCTCACACAACAAAGTTACCACTTCTCCTTACTCTCTTGGCCCCCATAATGGAACCCATTTCACTATATACCGAAAAATTGGTCTTCAGAGTTTGATTCAGCCTCAGGGCGGAGACGTAATTGGCACGCTGCAGATAGTGAACTAGAAGGAATTCGTGATTCCGAACATTGGTGCTGGACTGCAAGAACCTCACCAAGCAGTCCTGGGAAGAACCAAAAACACTGGTCAGCGACTCCCTTCTCCTGCATTTCCGGCAAGTGCATGCTGGGGCACTGTTACCTGCTCAAGGTCTGTGAAAGGCAGCTTCAGCAAGTCCTCCATGAGTCCTGTCTCCTGGCAGACTTTGTACGTGTGCGTCAGGAGCTGCTCGACGTTCAGACTGGTGGAGTGCTGCCGCAGGAATGTCCAGGCCTCTACCATGTACCTGAAACAGCGTTCCGCGAGGCCTAGTGTTAGAAAAGCCGTTGGAAGCTTTCCAAACGAGTGACCCACCTACAGAATCTCAATGACACTCTGGACTTGTAACGCAGGAGAACTCTGAGCTTTTCTTAAACACGCATCACGGCATCATGACGTTTGCTGATCTCACGAGCAGACTTCGTGTGAGGCTGTTCTGGGTCAGTTATTGGAGTACGGGACAGGAAAGCACAGAGCATACATGGGAGTGAGAAGACGAGGATCACTGTGGTGTGGCACAGGAAGCCGGGCCCGTACGGATGCACGCCAGGCAGGAGAGCAGTGGAAGGGGAAGGGAGCAAAGACCTACGCGTGCGACATTGTGTTTATGGGATGCTGACGGGCTTAGCTCAGGCAAAGAATATTCTGACTGATCTATAAGCAAGAGCTGACTGGAAAACACGGGTCAAATTAGGGAGTTTCAGACACCATGTGACCATGAGACACTGTCTTCTGTGGGCAGGAAGACATCAAACAGTGTTTCTCATGACACACTCTTGAAAAACAAAAAACCAAGCTTCAAACTGTATCAACAGTGACTATAATTGTAAAAACTGTATCAACAGTGACTATAATTGTAAAATTGTAAATTGTAAAAAAACAAAGCCTATAAATGTTTATGTACTTATTTACTTAAATAGGTAACAAAATGTCTTGAAAGATATACACTAAAATTGTCAGAATTTTTGGAGGGGCTGAAAACTTTCAGGGCTTTGAGAGGTAGAATAAAAACATGGCAAGTACATACGAATATCAGGGAAATAATTTTTCTTAAAAAAGTCATCATTTACCAAATTCTAAGTCAACACATAATTTTGGTTTCAATGGACAACTTCATAAAAAAGCTTTAGCTGTGGTTAATGAAATAGTCACAAATACTGACATAAAGACTTATTAATAAATAACCAAGACACATATAAGAAACACAGAATATGTGAACTAAGAAAAAAAAAAGAATATGTGAACTAAGTCACATCGGTTAATATTCAGCATGAAAATACGTGGAAGAATAATTCACACAGCACTGACCTAGACTTCCTATGGATACAAAGTTCCTCAGGGAAGAAAAGGGCTCCCTCTGCTGCCGGGCCAGGCAGGGCCAGATGTTCATCTTATTGTTTTGGGACTAGAATATTTTAACATACTCTGCAGGACTTACAAAGGTTAAGAACCCAGATAACTAACACATTTACAGGTATTCCCTAAAAATCTAAAACTGCCTTGTATTTCACCCATACCAGGACAGGGAGGAGAGTATGGTTGTTATAAACCTGAGTGTCCTAGGGGGGTAAATTTTTTCCTGCCTAAAAAATATGCGAGTATTAAAATGAGCACAACATTTTTACAGACAGAAAAATAAACAAGAAGGATGAGTAAGTATATCAACATAAATTAAAAAGAAATCATATGAACATAAAGGACCTAATCTATTTGTTGAATCCGATGTAAGACTGGTATATGGAAACCTTACCATACTATTCTATTTCTGTATACACTGAAATCTTCTTTTAAAAATGCTTTTACCAAAATAAATTTCAGATAAATCAATGCCTAAATGATAAAACAAAAACCATAAAAGTGGTAGCAGATACCATTAAGAGAACTAAAAACAAAAAATGACATTAAAGTGAAAAGACAAACACAAAGGTCAAATGAAAATACAGGTAATTCTGATTTCATGATTTTCAACGTAACAAAATCCATTCTAAAACAAAGTAAAAAGACAAATGACAAACAAGAGGGGAAAAAAACCCCCTATGGATTACTATCCGTAACACACAAAAAGCTCTAACATGTTAGGAAGAATAATCTCAACAACACACACAAAAACAAAAGGCAGGTCACAAGCAGGAAATAGCATCTTTACGAAAAGGTGCATTCTCTTATTATTTTGGTGAGATGAAACCTGTTACTCTATTACCACTTTCACCCACCAGATGAACAAATACCAACTGAAGGGCACAGGTGATGGGGGTAAAGTGGCCTAACCCTCATGAGGGCAGTGTGCCGTGATCTATCAAATGTCCCTTCCCCCAGTAATTCCACTTTTAAGATTTTATGTCTTACAAACAAAATCTGCACCTGTGCAAAATGTGTGGTTACTCACGGCAATGCTTAAAATAGCAACAGACTGGAAAATACCTAAATGTTCACTGAGGGGAGCTGGTTTGATAAATACCAACACAGCACATCGCAAGAACTACTACGCAACAGTCAAAAGTAAGGAAAGTCTCTTTGTCCTATCATGATATCAAGTCCAAATTAAACAGAGGAAAAAGTACACTGTAGCAAGACATAGTGTGTGCTGTATGTATTTTAGCACTGTTTGTGTAGGGGTGGTAGGGGGAGGCTGCTGAAGGGTATGCTGCCAGAAATGAGCCTGGAGCTGCTCCCATCACTGATGTGCTGTGATGGGACTACTACAAAGCTTTGGGGAAAGGAACTCTCCCCAAACAGCCCGTCATCATGAAGGGTGAACAACTTCAGCAGAAGAGCTGAGGAGGTGAAGGGTGTGTGTGATGGGGGGGCTGGGGCCTGCATCCTAGTAGCTTGAAGCCACGTGGAGGGAGGTTCATTAAATGCTAGCAAGTGCTTTCAAAAAGGTGGGGTGGGAGGGTTTAAGTAGGAGGGGGAAGAAACATACATGCATTTGCTTACATAGGTTCACCACTAGAAATTATTAACACTGACGGGTACCAAGAAGCTGCACGGCAGGCTGGAAATTTACTGTGTATCCTTCTGAACCTTTCGGAAGCATGTAAGTATTTTATTATTGAAAATTTTTAAAAAAGACAAAAAACCCTAATTCCTGACCCTCCATCCACCAGTCCATGGAAATTTTCCAATTCAAAGTATGATGTCCACTCCTAACTGAGCAAATATAGTAAGAGTAAGATTAATGACTGATCGAATATTAATCTACCAGGAGAGTATACTTGAAGGCAAAGGGCAAATGATAATGTTTTTTTCCATTTCCCCTCTAGCAGGAGACAACACTATCTCCAACTTCAAGAAAGCCTATTCCATTGCCAACACTGACATAAATTTGAAAAATAAGAAAGCCCTCATACTCTACTACTCTCTGCTTCCTTTGGTTAAAAAAAACCACGGTGGTGGGAAGAGCAATAAGAAAATTATTTCAACTGATAAAAGGCTAAACTAGTGTGTTGACAGTAAAAGTCCTTTCATTAAGGAATGCACAGGGGTTCTTGGTGATACAGCAGCAGAGACAGGCTGACATACGATCCTGTGTCAACATCCACACACTACATGAGTGTAACTCTCATATGCTCTAGGACACAAAACTCTGACTCGCTTCGCCACAGTAGTCTGGCATAGCACAGTGCGGGGTCTGAACCCATACCACTCAACAAATGCCATTTTAGGTGGCCCTGTGGTTTTACTTCTGCGTGTCCTCTACGGGACACTTTAAGACTAGATAACGAAGACTTTACTTAAGACAAATGACGTTTAGAAGTTACGCAGTGTGTTTCTGTTGTTGTAAACATGAATATACAACGTTTGCTATGCCTGAAGGACAGGGAATGGAGATCTACTCAGCAAACCACAAAAATGTGTTGTGAATGAACTGAAGGATCACAGGATCGCAGAGGAAAACAAGGAAAGGAAAACCTTTCAAAGGTGTTTTTCCAAGGTTCCAACATCTGTTTTTTTGATGTCAGCATTAGTGATCAAGGACCACCTCTTTCAAGTCAGTAGACTGAACAGCTTATATGCAACAGAAAATAATTTACATGCTGCCTGACTACCCAGTACTGGGACTCTTAACCCATTTTTTTAAACTTCTATCACTGCTAGCTTCTTTAAATTTTGTCTAGCCCTTAAATTCATTCCAGATTTATTCGGCTAGCCAAATGTTTGTGGCTAATCCAAGTTATTTCACTTCAACAAGTACTTCCTAATTTATTACTTTCGAGGACACTAGCAGTGTCCCACCTATCTATTCAACCCATTACCATACTATAGAACTCCTCTTCTATCTGAAATTTAGAGATTCAACCCTCTCCTTTCAGAAATACATTGAGAACAAAGAAAGCTTAACTTTCAGAGTGCTGATACTGAAGTAGTGTTTGGTTCATAAACAACAATCTGGGGTGAGTGAAGAAACGGATTTCTAAAAATATAAAAATGACCAACCAACAGAACTGACAAAAAAAGTGAGTTGTATAAAACAGTTACAATCTCATAGGAAGTATTAGCTCCAAGTAATTTCCCCAAATCATATGGTTAACAAGAAAACCCAAATTACCAGACAACTGTATTTCCAATCATGCCTTTAACCTGTCATAGTTGTCACATACACAAGTAACTACAGCAATATACATGTACAGCTATAATATCAACAGGTCTATAGCATGCTGATTAGAGGGCATTAACACTGGCAAAGGGAAGAAAAGGAACAATGTAAAGACAGGACCTACTCAAATCACATTTGGTTCAGGTATTTAAGATACAAAACCTGATTTTACAACTCAATAGGGCTTTATCCTTCCTTTGTATCTTTGGCTCCTTCCCCCCACCTTTACCCCCCCACTCAAACCTCAACTGCCCACAGGGGAGATGCCCACAATGCCATTTAGCAAGAGAGAGAATTCTGAAGCTCAGTTTGGCTTCCCCTTTTACTCAAGAGTACTCCTTCATCCTATTCTAAGATAAAAGGTTTTTTACGTTTTTCTTCACATTGACAATGAAGAATCCTAAGAACAGGATGCAAATGCAACCAAAGCAAATCATTTTATATTACTGTCTCATCAATTCCATTTTATTAACATATATGATCAAGACTTCAATGGTATTTTCAAAACATGTACTTACTTATTGGAAAGCAAAACGGTGAGGTGAAGGGTAACATCCTCACCACTAGACACTGTGGGCTTCATTGTCTGAATGTATCGGAGGGCTTGTCTGTGCTCCCCCTGACTCATGAAGGCTTCAATAATCTTTGAGTGTTGCCATGACACGGGTTTTACAGTAGCTGGGTGGAATAGAAGATCCAAGCCACTCTGCAAAGAGAACACGAAAAATGCTACATGCACATAGAATGTGCTGCACTTGGACAAAACACCTAGCCTTTAAAAAGACAGGGGACACTACAGCCACAAACAACAGTTTAAACATAACCTGTCACGTTCTACTTTAATCCATGTACATTTTATTTTAAATAAAAGCCTATCAAAAGCCCCATTCTTCTGAGGCCTGGTTGAGATCTGATGTAAAATCTTTCCGCCACCAAGGTCAAACATCAATACCAAGTCCTGCCGTCTATGGCAACACACCAAGCGGGTCTGTAACAAAACAACGGCCGAATCTGCACCACTAGTAATTGTTTACTACTTATTTCCTTCTTTAGACCTTGTGGGACCTGGGGTCCTGAAGTGTTGCATCTTTGTATTCTCACTGCCGACGACAGTGCTTGGTAAAGGTATCTTCGACTGAACTGAGTCCGTAAATTACTCCACAAGTAGACTGAGTCGTATCTTTAATATTACAGTTAATCCAGCTACGTACTTTCTGAAATTCTAACAGCTGATGAAAGCTTACATTCTCAGTGAACAGACTTACCACATAGTCATTATGATCTATCAGCCAAAAGCCTTGAATAAGTTTCACCTGGCCCCAAGGAATGGCAAAGGCAGTGGGAAATGACTCAATGCAAGTATCTGTTTTGTTTGGGAAGGAATACATAATATCAAGCAACAAATAAATGGTCTTTAAAAAAGAGAATTAAGGACAATAACAAGAAGAAAATGTCCTACATATCTACTTGTATTAGGGATCGAGAGACTACAGCAGCAGAGGCTTAAAGAGGCTGCTTTCAGGATTCCGAAAGCCTAAACGGATATCCTGGTATGGCAGTGTTATTAAATGACAGGTCCAGCCAGTTCTAGATGCAAATTCATGCTCAGTACTAAGTACCACTGCAAAAGAGATGAACAAAAGCCCACTTTCCTCATGAAGTCAGTAGCTTATTAGCACTGAAGAGGCAGAGGTACAGACAAAATTCTAGTTACCAGCAAAAGCCAAAAGCTAAAGCAAACACATCATGTAACTTATAAATTATGAATGGAACTACACATTTTTTTTTGGAACTACACATTTTAAAAAAAAGATTTTATTTATTTATTTGACAGAGAGAGAGAGAGAGAGAAGCAAACTCCCTGCTGAGCAAGGAGCATAATGCAGGACTCGTTCTCAGGACCCTGGAACCATGACCGGAGCCAAAGGCAAATGCTTAATCGACTGAGCCACCCCTCCCTGGAACTACACATTTTTAAACTCAGAAACTGACATCAGCACAAAAATACTATTGCAAATAAGACTGGGTTCAGACCCGATGCCTAACATAATATTAAATTAACTTATTATGTATTCGTATTGAACACATAAGTTAACCTCATTAAGAAAGATCATTTGATGCCTGGGTGGTTCAGTAGGTTAAGCCCCTGCCTTTGGCTCAGGTCATGATCTCAGGGTCCTGGGATTGAGTCCTGTATTGGTCTCCCTGCTCAGTGGGGAGCCTGCTTCTCCCTCTGCCTGCCACTCCTGCTTGTGCCCTCTCTCTCTGACAAACAAATACATAAAATCTTTTAAAAAAGAAAAAGAAAAAAGAAGGCCATTTAGCCAGCAATGTTTCAGAATTGCTGTTGGTAACTCTGATGATGTCATACACACACACACACACACACGAGAATCTGATGAGAGCAGTGGATCCTAACCCCAGAAAATTAAATCTAAAACAAAATTCTGCATAGATTCAGGTTTGCCACAGACCATAGAACCCAAACAACAGACCCTGGGTTAACCTTCCTATAAAAAGACTGCAAATGTGCAGCTGAGATTGGATTAGACGTTCAAGGTTCCTATTACTCTCAAATTTTATGATGCACGTAATACAGGAATTGATAGGGTTTAAAGGATACAACAGCATGTTTGCTTGTTTCAGTGACGTCATCCAATAGGTATATGTCAAGCAGTGCCTGTAAAAGGAATAGAAAATTCAGCGTGTTTTTTATATGTTCACTCATTCACACTTCCTAATTCTCCCAAGCCTGTGCCGGGCGGGAACAATACCCCCAGCAATCGCAGAGTCTTCAGGGGGAGCGTGTGGCCAGAAACGTACGTGCAGACTAGATGGAGGGTATTTTCCTGTGCCTCCTTCATCCCGCTTCCACAACCTCTCAACGCCGTCTCCCAACTGAGCCACCATTTCGTCAATCATCAGGCAATCAGGGTTCCATTTCCCTCTGCAAAACAGGCAACATTCAGGATCATTCGCCATTCATGTTTATTCCAAACTTTTGTGGTCCCCACAATCCAAAGGAGAAGAGAGTTGAGAACAGGACCCCATTTGGCACCACGTGAAGTCCAGTCACCAACAAGAATTAGATGAACCTGTGAAGCCTTGGGCTTGGTCTCCAGCAAGCCGGTGCACACAGGTTCCCCAGGGGAGAGCGCGGTCCAGCCGCCAGATGCGTGAGCTTACTTCTACCATCCAGAGCAAACTGCCCAAGAGCACGGCAGCCAGTCGGGTATACACACCCAGCAGTTCAGTCAAAGGGCTATGAGTTCCCTTTCACCACCTGAGTCTTCTGACCCATAGATTCCTTCAAAAACCTATCCCCAAGCGCCTGCAGTGGTCAGCAGAACCCGTCCCTGCCTCATCTACAACAGCCAGGCGGGTGGCAGTTCCTCCTTCCCGAGCTTTCCCTGACAGCACCACACCACCTTCATTTACACGGCCTGCGCGACTTACGTGACAAGCAGGATTAGAAAAAGTAGCAACGCCGTTCAGGGACACACACTTAGGAACCAACGGATCTAGAATTTTAAAATATGCCTGATAGGGGCGCTTGGGTGGCTCAGTTGGGTGAGCATCCAACTCCTGACTTTGGCTAGGATCATGATCTGAGGGTCGTGAGATGAAGCCCCACGGCGGGCTCTGCACTCAGCGGGGAGTCTGCTTCACAGTCGCTCTCTGTCCTCCTCCCTCTGCTGGAGTGTGTGCTCTCTCTCAAATAAATAAAATCTTTAAAAATTAAATAAATATAATATGCCTAATAAATCTCCCACCTCGGTGCCTAGGCTCCGAGATTACTTCTTCTAAAGTACTGGACCCCAAACTTGCCACACACCAAATTATAGACAGCACGGCCTTCTGAGGACTGATTTCTGGGGGATTCTGACAACACACCTGACGTCCATGTTCGTGAACCACCGCTGTCAACGTTGCATGCTGTGCTACAAGCGTCACTCCCACCCGAGGAACACGACTATCTAATCCCTGCTCTTTCTTCTATTACCTCTGCTTCATTATTTCAAGGGAACCAAAGAGAGTAACATTCATGTATATAAAAAAGGAAAAATAAAGGAAGTAAGACAAAGAGAACAAGAACACAGTGGTTGAAGGGCGTGAAAAGCAACTGTTAATGGAAAGAATGGAAAAAGCCTAACTTATGGTATGCTTTGTGGCTTTCTGATGAATTGGGAGCCTTTAGTCATTTTCTAAATAAGAATCCTCAGGGGGAGCCTGGGTGGCTCAGTCGGTTAAAGCCTCTGCCTTCAGCTCAGGTCATGACTCCGGGGTCCTGGGATCGAACCCCGCATTGGGCTCTCTTGCTCAGCAGAGAGCCTGCTTCCCTTCCTCTCTCTCTGTCTGCTTCTCTGCCTACTTGTGATCTCTGTCAAAATAAATAAATAAATAAATAAATTAAGAATCCTCAGGAAAAATACATGCTTAAATGACAGAATCTCTTCTAATAAATCAACTGTGGTACCAACTCTTAATTAGGAAATACTGAGTAGCCACACTCAAATTATCAAATGAGATGTAACAGGTCAAGGCAAACACACAAATGTTACAACTAAAATAATAATGCCAGTAACAAATTCTGTCACTTAAGAATTCCACGCATTTCATCTTTCTGTAGCCTCATGAATTCTGTTCTGAGAAAGCGATGACTTCTTACAAAAGTAACTTCTAAGAGGTTTTGGAAAATTCTGGAAGGTACCTTGCCAGATGCTCACACTTCTGTCGACGACTGGTGTAGTAGTTCTGAATTACAGGGTAGTTGTAGTACAACCTGGACAACTGCACAGCATCATCTAGAGTTTTTTAAGAGTCAGAAAAATTAGTAATATTTCCAAAACATCCCAACAATACCTAAGGTTATCCACATTAATATTTTACTATAACTGCATGATACTGTTTAGTCTGCAGGCTTCCTAAATTTAAGTAATAAATACACATCCCTTTATTAACAGACACACAAATGAGAGAACAGAGTCTCTCATAACAGTTGGTAAAAACAAGGATGTTGGCTTAAAACTCTGGAAAAGCTACTCCAGAAATGATTCTACCCCCTTAACCCTTAATCACTCATATACTTAGAAAGCAAGCAGTATTCACTATTTAGGTAAAAATCAGAGAATTAATGAAAGAGTAAGGTCAACAGCAATTAGACAAAGGGACAGAAGTGCTTCGCAACAGAATCTAATGTGTGCCCTGGAAATGCAGGAAATTAGAGGCCTTAGAAGTGTTCTCTACATAAGCAGAGCAAAAGTCAAATCTAATTCTTGGTAGCATAAATTAGCTGAAAAGAGGTATTCGATTGATGGCAAATAACCTTGGTTAATAAGCATATTAAAACAACTCTTAAGGACAAAAAGATCAGCAAACGAGATTATAAAACCCAGAGCTGAGTGGATGTAATTTATAGCCGATGATATCGCTGAATGCTTTTTCAGAGGCCATTTTGTTTACTCTTTCCTTTTATGTCATTCGGCCCAATATGCACGTATGGCACGCCTGTGCATCGAGCGCGGGGCAGGGCACTCAAGACACAAAGTGAGAAAGAACGTTTAAGACTAGAAGAAAATGGAAGAGGTATGGTGGAAGAAAGGCAACCCGAAAATGAGAATCCCCCACACGACAGAGATTTCAGAAAGTCTTCAGTAATATTCACAGCTGAAGTCCGTGTTTTACCTGAGCCCTCGGGTAAGAGCCCGGAGTGACAGAACCAGAGCACCACCTGCGTGTACTGGCCGATGAGCCGCGTGATCAGGCACTTCTTGTGCAAGTCCATGAGGCCTGCGGAGACAAAACCGGCCGTGTAACGTGCCGTGCATCAACCGCGTGGAAAATCAAGACCCTGCCCAGTTCTCAAAACTCATTACTTGGTGACTTTTAACAGCGTATGTGGATTCTTCAATATACGTAGCCTGAACAGAAAACCTCCACAATGCCAAAGGGAGCGGCTCACCAAGCAGACGTCTGAGCTACACATGCTTCCACCCGAGCTGCATTTCCGAAGTCGAACGCAGCCGGTAACACAGACCAGCACAGGGATATTCCTGTCGGTTGTTCAAACCGGGCCTTTACGTGAAAACGGCTATTTTGTTTAAATGGCAAAACAAAGACAAATATTTACAACGACCTCTGTGAATAAAAATTTACATATAACTGAAGAATTTGAAACTCTACTGGAAGTACGTACGCTACCTTAACAGTAAGTTTAACCCACAGATTTCCCAAGCTTATTTAAGCATGGGCTCAGGGCACATCTAGTAATAGTCTGTAGTTTCCATTTAAAAAATAAAAATAAAAAAGGTCTCTTCGTACTTTGCACAATGATGCATCTGAGACAAGGAAGTTTATTCTTCCTTGAAGTAAAATTTAAATAAAAACTCATTTATACGAGACAAAGAGCACACCTCTCTCCGTGATCTCCTGGGCCTCTGTGGTGAAACAATTTAAGACGGAATTAAGGTTGCTGAGAAGCAAGTGGCACTGCTGGAGAGCCTGTATGGTCTGTGGGTCGATGAAACGACACGAGCCATCAAATAATGGTGTACCTTTCCAGGAGAAAATACCAGATTAGTTCTGACACAATAAATCCGAATTAGTTAAAATCATTAAGGCAAGATTTCTCAAACTCCTATTAACTACAGAGTTAGACTACACATTATGAGACTTTGAAATGGCAAATAACCTTAAGAAACCCAGAAGAGACAAATACAAATTCCTAGTTTTTTTAAGATGCAGAACAAGGTAAGCAATGTGAGCAGAGGAAGGGGACATGAAGTCAACTTCAGACTGACTAGAAATGAGTCTATCCATTAAATGCTTCCCCCTCAAGTAAAAATCTTTCCTATCAGATCTTTTACATGCCACGTTGTCTTGTGATTATTTTGTAAGAGCACTTTTTCCACCTCCAGTGTTCAAAAGTGAGACATTAAGACTCAGATAAAGACTTATAATAAAACTGTGTGCTTGTTATAATTCACTGTAGACTTGGCTGTCCCTTCATTTTAAACCCAACAATGAGTTTACAGATCCATTTTTGGGGAAAAAATGGGTATTTTAGTTGCTACTGGTTACATGTTTTAGATAAGATTCATTCACATTAACATTTATTGGGTAATTAGAAATTAGAAAACATATCTTAATTAATTAGAAATCCTTCCTCAAATCAAATTGATTTGCTTCATTTCCAATACATTTAAAATACTATGCTTTGTCTTTTTATTACATTTAGGTTTTTAAAAAAACTCCATTGACCAGTAATGCAGCTCAAGGCAGCAATAATGGCTAAGTTACCAGGTTCAAACCTGATGTACCATATTATGCTCAAAGTGTAATAAAGGTATATAATTTATGAACCAATCTGAATTTTTTTCTTTTCTTACATGAATTACATAAACCAGTCCTGAATATATTTTCCACTCAAAAAAATACATTTTTTGGCCCTAACTCTGAATTACCAGGTGTTTGCTCCTGTTTAACTAAGTGATTATTTAAATATTTAATAATTATTTAAATAATTATTCAATTATTTAAGTATTTATAATTATTTCATATTTATGGTTTGTAAGTATGACCTAAAAATACTAAAGAACCCCATGTCTCTAACAGTAGATTCTCTACTAAAAATAACTTAATTAAAAAGTCCATCTAATTCATTCATCATTGATACAATGATAGAAATAACAAAAATACATACTTCTAAATAAACTTAAATTATACTTCCATGTACAGGGCAATCACATTACTTTTGCACATAATGGGTTTCTAATATTTATAGGACACCTCAAAACTCAGATGAATGACAGATGAATGAATAAGCCTGGCAAGAAGAAAAATTACTGCGAATGACTGATAATGACACCTGCTAGCAGAAGACAGAGGTGATGAGTTTTTGCCCTCCTCTTTAGCTTTTTTTTGGTAATAAATATTTTGAATAGAAAATGAGTAAGAAGGGGACCTTCTGAGGTCAACTGGCATATCCCCCTGACTCCACCATCAGCAAACTTCATAAATTAATCTCTTAAGATCAAAGATAATGTACAACTCTGAAACTTGGTATTATAGGCATGTTAACATGTTGCCAGTTTAATAATCGATTGCAAAGTCTTGCTCAAGAAAGAATTTTGTCGGGGCGCCTGACTGGGTCAGTGGTGGAGCATGTGACTCTTCAACTTGAAGTTTTAAGTTTGAGCCCCATGCTGGGTGTAGAAATTATTTAAAAATAAAATGTTTAAAAGCAAACATAAAAATAATACTAATTTTGCCACCCCAACATTAAAAGAGAAGTTTTTCCTCTGAGACTTCTTTAAAGAGTTTACAACTTCAGGGGCACCTAGGTGGCTCAGTCTGTTAATCATCTGCCTTCGGCTCAGGTCATGATTCCAGGGACCTGGGATCGAGTCCCGATTCGGGCTCCCTATTCCGCGGGAAGCCTACTTCTCCCTCTCCCTCTGCCTGCTGCCCCTCCCCCCTACTTGTGCTCTCTCTCAAATAAACTCATAAAATCTTTAAAAAAAAACAAGTTTACAACTTCAAAATGATTAAAAATGATGATTGTAATGTACTTAAAACACAAATCAAGGTTAATATTTTAATATAATACTTACACAGTCTGTCAAATTCCTCTTTTGTAAAAACCACTTTATTCCATGTCCACTCAAGAACAAAGCGAAGATTGGCCGCAGAATTTGGTTGTTCTTATTAGTAAATATCAATGGAAAAAAATAAAGGATTATTAATTACAAACAAAAAATTAGTAGCTCCAGTGGGGAATCCTGACCAAGACCACAATGATCAAGTGAGCAATGGGAATGTCAACACTAACAAACTGGTACGAAACACGGCAAAGAGCACGCTGTTTTACGCCGTGCTGCTGTGAAGAATGTCAACTCTGAATCTTATCAGGAGGAAAGCTTAACGACACACACTGAAAGGCTGTCTGCAAATTGAGAGGCTTATCTTTAAAAAAAAAAAGCCAATTTCTTGAAAGAAAAAGCCTGGGAATTATATGAGATTAAGAGAGATTAAAAGGACATAAAAACTAAATACAAAGTGTATGCTGGATTCCATTCTGGATTCTCTATCCCTATAAATGCTATCAAGGACGTTACTGGCACAATTAATAACATTCCAGTAATGTCCGGGGATCAGATATGGCATGTATCAATGTTTTTCTGAATTTTATAAGTATAAAGTGGTTTTGTAATGAATGTTCTTGGTCTTGGAAATAATACTGAATTACTTACAAGTAGAGAAATGTTGATGCCTTCAACTTATTCTCAAATGACTCAACAAAAATAAAGGGGGGGTAGCATGTGTGTTTTTAAAAGAGAAGGATACATAGCAACTGGGATGAATCCCAGAGAATTTTGCTGAAGAGTCAATCCCAAAGTTACATATTGTATAATGTCATTTCTAAACATTTTTGAAATGACAAAATTACAGAAGTAGAGAACAGACTGGTGGCTCCCTGGGGTTATGCGTAGGGGGACATAGGTGTGGCTATAAAAAGGACAACATGGGGGTCCTGACTGAGATACTGTACCAGAGGCTTACCAGATCTTGCAGGGGGAGGGTGGTGATAAAGGGTAACACAGGATCTCTCTACACAATGTCTTAAAATAGCAATGTGAATCTACAATTAGCTCAAAATAAAGTTTAACTAAACCTCCCAAATTAATCATTTAAAAAATTTTAAATATAAAAGTGATTTGTTAAAAACCATAATCTTACCTTCTTTTGTCCACTTTTTGATACATCCAGTCAGAAGTCCCAGGCAACTTGTGTGGATTGCTGCTGACAATATAGCTTCTAACTGTTCTTCCTGAGCCATGCATTTAAAAAAAGAAGGAAAAAGAGTAAGAAATGAGGATAAAGGATATCTGATCACTGACTCAGAGACAGCAAGTTCTATAAAAATACAAACATTTAGGGACACCTGGGTGGCTCAGTGGGTTAAGTATCCAACTGCTGGTTTTGGCTCAGGTCATGATGTCAGCATCCTGGGATCGAGCCCTGTGTGGGGCTCCACGCTCAGCAGAGAGTCTGCTTGAGGTTCTCTCTCTCCCTCTCCCCCTCCCCCACAGGCATTCTCTTTAAAACCAATTAATTTTAAAAATTTTAAATTTTAAAATTTTAAAAATACAATTTTTAAAATTTTAAATTTTTAATTTTAAATTAAATTTAAAATTAAATTTTAAAAATATTTTAAATTTAAAAATTTTTTTTTATTTTTTTTTAATTTTAAAAATACAAACACACTTAAAGAGTTAAAAACTCATGACTCTCTAGGTGGCTATAAACACAAAGGCAGTGAGAGGCATTGGTGGCCCTGTGGAGTAATTGGAATCCTCATACACTGATGGTGGGGATGGAAAATGGTAGCCACTCTGGGAAACTCATATACTGAGTTACGTCATGACCCAGCAACTCCACACCCAGGAGAAATGAAAAGACAGAAAGCAGAGTGGTTTGAAAGCCGGGGAGTTGGGGGAGAACATGGAGGTTTTGTGGGGGTGAGAAAAATGTTCTCAAACTGAATGTGGAGATAGGTGGACAATTCCATGGATTTACTAAAAACCACTGTAAGCAGGTGACTATAAGATATAGCTGTGTCTTAACAAGTCTTATTTAAAATCATTATAAATCATACTGAATAGCAAAGAAACATGAATTTCATTCAGTAGAGCAGGAAACTTTTTTAAAAGAATTGAATGAAAAAACAGATGAGTCAAACAGGAACAGAGGGGCTTGACTATGATAAAGACTCCCTCAAAATGGGGCGCCTGGGTGGCTCAGTGGGTTAAGCCTCTGCCTTCGGCTCAGGTCATGATCTCAGGGTCCTGGGATCGAGTCCCGCATCAGGCTCTCTGCTCCGCAGGGAGCCTGCTTCCTCCTCTCTCTCTCTCTCTCTGCCTGCCGCTCTGCCTACTTGTGATCTCTCTGTCAAATAAATAAATAAAAATCTGTTTAAAAAAAAAAAAAAAGACTCCCTCAAAATGAAGAAAAGCATGATTCCAAATGGAGACTCAGTAAAGCAATTTACATTAACATTGGGGACAAAACAAGAATGTCTGCTGGTACCACTGTTTTTCCACAGTTTGTAGAGGTTCTACCAAACACTGTGAGAAGATAAACAAAAATGGAAAAAATAGAAGCCCGTATTTGCTGATGACTCCAGACCTTGAAAATCTAAAAGATTCTGATTTGATAAATAGATATTAAGTGAATACACAAAAACCAACTGCATTTTTATGTACTAGCAATAGCCACCCAGAATTTAATAGAGGAAAAACGTTCTAGTCACAAGCAGTACAACTACAGGGCACTTAAGAGATAAAAACATAAGAGACACCTGTAAGAACTGAAAAGAACTGTAAGATCTTGCTGAGATAGAAAACCAACCCTGAATAAATGAGAATATAGACCATTTAGACTTGTATGAGATGATGATAAAAATATTCTCTCCAAAATTAATACATGACTATAACAAATTTCCAAGAAGAGTTCCAATGGGAGTGCTGGATAAAATCATCTTATAATTAATACAAAAGAATAAATGCCTATGAATTGACAATTAAAGGAAAAAAAGGGCCACATAAGCAAATATTAGAGCAGTATATTAAAATGGCATAGAAATAGATCAGATTAATGGGACATAATAAAAAACCCAGAGACAGAACCCAATACACAGAGGAAATCAAATAAATGTGGTATCTTGGTAGTGTGACAAAAGGACACTCTGTGTTCTATTTTGTAAGGGGTATAGCACAGCTGCACTCATCATCATCCAGGAGAAAGAAAATCAACCTTTACCTGATGAACACAGATGAACTAAGCCTTACATGTTAATGAAGCATTGATTAGAAAGGTTTTTTAAGCCAGGAGCATTTGATTACAAAAATATTAATTTGTATGTAGCAAAAGATACCATAAAATAAATCAAGAGGGAAAAAAGACCCAGTAAAACAAGGGCAAAACCTGCAAATAATGTAATTAACAGAATACTGACCACCCAATGAAAATATGAAATTGCATCTGTATCATCCTTTTCCCGATATGAAGAAGGGATACAAAGAGATGCATGAAAGAAAAGTATACATAAAGTCCATGCACCATGTATACAAACAAATGATTACGAAGGGGACACTGACAAGACCACCACCCAGGTTTAGACTGAGAATATGTGGCAGTAACCTGGAAGCCGTGTCTGCTTGGACCTGACCAAAAACAAATCCCACCCACCCCTCTCATCTCCCATGGCAACCATGACCCCTTTCCTGCCTTCTGAAGTCATCATGTTCTTGCTTTTCTTTTTGTTTTAGCTCTACATGTGCATTGCTAAAGAATGTAATTTACTTTGGCCTGTTCTGGGAATGGAGTTTAAAAAAAAAGGGTACACGAAGGATGGTTAACAAAATGCCAATAGTTACATGCCTCAATACACTATAGCCGATTTTCTAAATCCAAATTATTCATGTATTATTTATGTAATTGGGGGAAAAAACCCAAATGGGGTGGATACTAGATTTAATCACGGAAAACATTAAATGCTGTTTTATTCACGTGGCTGAATTACAAGTTGTTTTTCACATTTTTAAGATATTACCGCTTTAACTAAATTTGACAGTATGTAATCAGAAAAAAAAAATCTGTATCAAGTTCCCTAAAGTGAGAAAATTAAATGGAGCACTTTGGAGTGCCCAAGGCCTGAGGGTGATGAGCAGTGAGTTCTCTGCGGTCAGGAAGCTGGAGCACTGGGCCGGAAAGTAAGTTCCAGTTCCTGACAGTAGGGTGGGCAAGGCCACTGGGGCCGAAGTTCCTGGAGGTCTTTCAATGAATCTAATCAGGGCTGCAGAAAACCACCGTGAATCTGGTGCTTTTTCTCCTTGTCTTCTTGAGGGCAGCGGAATGGACACTATAAAATAGAATACTATGAACGAAAGACTGAGCAAAGGTGTCCCCTGAATGCATATGGTTGGAAATCAACCGCCCACAGTGGGATGATGCTGTTTTATCAAACAAAGCCCTCAACAGTATTCTTGGGCCATTAGACAGAAAGAATAGGTATCTTCTGCACAATGTATTAGTAATTCTCCCATAACTCTGATCAAGTAGATGGGTTAAAAAAGACCATTTATTACTCACAACAGACAAAAGCAACCTTATAAACTGCTTTAGCCTTTCCTGAAAAAAAGAAAATTCTTGTTACCTGTGGATAAAGATGGAACATCACACACAGCCATTTACTTGCTGCCCTGGTATCATCACCAGACCCCAGTGAGTGATCAATCGTAAATAGCAGAGAAAGGTATCAATCAACGAGGGCAAAGAAAAGAGAAGGCATCATGGGGTGAGACAGCTCAACAGAATCCATGAATGGCAATCATGAGGAAAGGTGATGAACTCAACAGTGTGAAGGAAACCGCGTCCTTAGGTCCTCACAGACGGGAGCTACAGATGAGAATCTAGTCAGGTTAGCTCTCTGAGCCCTCAGGCTAAGTCCTTGGAGAGTCCAGGTACAGAGGAAAGTAGGGGGGGCAAGAGTGGTCAGACCTGGGCTAAAAACAGGCAACCGGTGGACACTTAGTCTATGGAACAGCCAGCCGTACCCCCTTGGGACCCTGCAGTGAAGAACCATGGACACCTGCATCACAGATCTTTGGGAAAATGGAATGGCTCCCCAAAAGTGTGGGCTTTCTCCACTGAAATGGTGCATGTTCCATCTACTATCCTCAAGAAGAGGATTCCTCTCCATGAACTATACCCATGCAAAATAGAGTGTATCATCTGTTATTGACCCACTTTACATATAAACAGATGACCAAGGGCCACCAAATGCATAAGGAGAGCAACTGGCATCAAAGAGACTAGATGAAGAAACGGGACTGCAGAGGAAACAGAGCCAGTGCAAAAATCAAGTAAGACTGTGAACACACACGGGCAGCAGCTAGTTCATCCATAAAACAGAATACTAGAAACAAAAGACTGATCAAAGAAAAAGTACTCAGAAATTTTATATGAGGGTCAAATTTTTAAAAAGCTGATGGGAAGACAGGTAGATGATGAAGAAATCTCCCCCAAAACAGAACCAGAGGCAAAGGTGACAAACTGCTGGGCAATGAAGGTAATCTAACCGAAGGTCAGACCCTTTGTCTGAAGAGGCGCCACAAAAAGCAAAAACTAACTGGGAAGAAAAAAATTAAGCTTGTGTGAGACTAGGCAAGGTTTTGTTTTGTTTTTGTTTTTTTGTAAGGCCACTTAGAAACTCCAGGGAAAAACAAGCTATGTAATAAGAACATTAACATCGACCATGATCACGACACAACCACGTGGTCAATATTTACATAGGTACCAAAATATAAAAGGAGAGGAAGGAGGGGGGAATCTCCCAGTGATAACGGTATCGAGTATTTCACTTTACTCCATGAAATTATTAAAATCCAACCGTAAATGTTAAACCACGAGTGGCAATATTTGTATTCCATGGGTGTTTAAAAGGCTCTTTTTCCAGCAATTCATAATGTTGCACTTCTGTAATTTTTAAAATAACTTTATCCAAACACTACTTGGGGAGAGTTAACATTTTCTCTTTAACCATGGGAAAATGGAGCTTACTTTATTCTAGCATGTTTTACTAACAAATAATGAGTTAAATTAAACGTGAATTATGAGCTGTCCCCAAGCAATACTGTTTACTATTAGAATGTCCCCTGGTAGGTAAAATGTACTGGGACCAGGAAAACTAAATGGATTATAAACCTCCACTAGGAAGTTGAGATTTTGGCTTCCATGAGTGAGTCTCACTTCTAGAATGGCCTTGTTCTACAGGAACTTGGAATCTCCTCACAGGCTCTCAGAAGATACCGGTTTCTATAAAGCAGCGGTTCTCAGAACACTGCATCACAATCACATTAAGGGCTTTTTCTTTTTTTAAGATTTATTTATTTGAGAGAGAGTGTGTGAGCACAAGCAGGCAGAGGAGCCGAGAGAGAGGGAAAGCAGGACTCAATCCCAGGAACCTGAGATCATGACCTGAGCCGAAATCAAGAGTCGAATGCTTAACTGACTGAGCCACCCAGGGGCCACCACATCAAAGGGCTTTTTGAAACACTGAGTGCTAGGCTCCACTCCTAGAATTTCTGATTCAACAGTCCTATGATAGCACAAGTTCCCAGTGACACTCATGCCAGTGATCACATACTTGCGTTCTAGACCATGAGATCCACCTAAGTCAAGATGATTTTTACTCACGAGGTCTTACTCACTTGTACCTATGCAGTTCTCACAGGGGCTGGAAAATGGCCCCTGGCCTGTTACAACTTCTACTCGTGACATGCCTGGGGCCACCACAATGTGGCTTCTGTCCTAAATCCTTCTATACAGCTAAGTGAACCTAGTGCCAAGTTATGGCCTACTGAGTCCTGGTAGTATGTATTTTAAGCCAAACCTAAGACCACAGCTACTGATCATGAAGCATGAGCATTATACTACTGAATTTATTTTTGCAGAAATTATCTAGTAAACTTTTACTATAATAATGTAATACTCTAACAGAAAGCTAATAACAAAAGAAACAAAAGCATTATAAATCATCTCACCTGACTTAAACTGGAAGGGTGAGTATCAGTAAGTCTTGGTGACAGAAGGCCAGCCATAAGACATCGATTATAGCCATCAGGTATGAATTCACTGAGAGATGCTCCTGATTTCTTTAAAAACCTCAAAGTCTGTAAAGATTGATGAATAAACATTAATACATAATTTCAAATAATCAAATTTAAGAATTAATAAACTTATCATCTACTTTGTACTTAATATTCTGAATAAAGCTAAAAGACACTGAATAGAAATTTTAGGACTCCATTTTTACACTTCTTGTAAGGAAAAGGGCTTATAAAGTTCTTGAGCTAAACCAATGCATGCTAGTCAAAAATAATATTACTGATGAAGATATTTTGGGTGGCATTCTGTCTTTGATGGGTAACCCTGTTACATTCTCCAATGCTGACAGCTGACAGACTTGGTGACAGGTCTTAATGAACACACACACACAAACGCACACACCCCACACACACCCCTACAGTTTATTCCTTCTGATCTAATGTCAGAGAGATCCAATATGAAGTATACATATAGCATTCACGCAAATCTAGCTGGTTATCAATTTCGAAATCTGTCATTTTGTGTTTTCCTGGAGAAGTCTTTTTCAACATCTAGTCATTGCCTGCTCTGAGCCAGACACTGTGCTAGGTATCTTCTTTGCATTACTTCCCTCATTCATAAGCTTCCTGAGAAGAAAGAGGAGAATGAAGAGTATGGATACAAAGAGATACGGTGAAGGCACTGACCTACTTCCACTCTTTTCCTTACGGCTCAAGTAGCTAACATCCACACAACCCCAATACTTCTTCTGGCATGCTGCCATCAGTAACTGATGCTACTAGTTGCTCATATCACAAACCTAGCAGAAGCTACCATTTAAGCTGAAACAACAGTTTATATAATTAACACTAAATAAAGTTTAAATTCATGATCTGACTTCAGTTCATTAAGACACTCTGTCCACATTGTTAGTTGTTACCTACCTCCTTTTGAAAGCCATTACAAGTTATATGAACAATTCCTGAGTTTAACAAACAAGTGGCATCTAAAAAAAAGATGTAAAAAAAAAAAAATAAAATCTGCTTACGTATTATATTGTAGATGGCATTAATACAACAAAATTTATCCTAACAAGAGACTGCTAGGCAAGATATCAAAATTACATACAATAAATTTTAAAATAATTTTTCCAAATATTTCCATCCTGACAAGATACCAAACTTAACATAAATAATACTTATCTTTTCTAGCGAATTCATAAGTGATAGTATCTTTATAAAATACCTAAGTATTAAATTTCTGGTGTACATATCAAACTAAATTTCCTAAGTTACCCATATATTAACTAACAGTAATGAGACATGAACAGGTAAGCATATATACCTGCATACTACACACTACATACGTACCACACATACTATACAAATACATATTACACGTACAAACACCCACACAGATATACTTGTGCATGTTATTTTTCTCGAAAGGTAATGTTAAGGAAACACATACCAAAATTGTAAATATTTGCGTTAAAAAACTGTTCGGGAGGTGGATATGAAGGGGGAATTCCTCTACTTAAGCTTCTCTCATTAACTAGTATATCCAAGATGTAATGCGGGTAAGTCTTGTTCACAACAGAATCCAGTGACCACAATGCAAAGTAAGAGCAATTATGCAGATATTCTCCTGCTCTAAAAGAAAATGTTACAAAATCATTAAATGACCAAGCTGCTACACATACAAATACGAAAGAGAAGAGAGGGCGAAACCCTACCTTAACGAATCTGGCATCTGTGCATGATACCAACGATTTATGTCAAAAAGCCCCAAATACATAGAAGGCTTTCCTTGTCCATATATATTCACCTGCCAGGTAAAGACTGAAACACTAGTGTCAGGAGACAGAGCTAAAAAAAAGAATATAATTTTTATAAATTGAATAAATAATCACAAACTAAAATTACCCCAAATAAAATTTCAGCAACATCTTGTCATAAATTAAGTTTTCATCATGTCTGATATGTCAAAGCGCATTTCTATGGCTCGTTCTGTAAGAAGGGTTTCATTCAGTATTATCTTCACTGTCTCTCCATTTCAAGATTTTATAAAAAAATACTCATCAGAAAAGTTATATCGTGGCTTGTTTTCACTTAACACTTTGGCAACTTTGAGGTATCGGGGATAAAGTAGGAATTTATTTATTTTGATTCATTTGTTTGATTGCATATTCTCCCAACAAGGGAACACAGAGAATATCAATACCGAAAATGGATGCCTCGAGGCACAGGGCTTGATTCTTTAGAGGATTCTAGTTGAGAAGGGCTGATCCAGCTCTATGGGAGAGAGGGGGAAGACTAGTACCTGGATGATGGTTGTGGGGAATGGAAAGATAGGAACAAGGTAAGAGGCACCAACGAGAGAAAAAGTAAACATCTGAGACACAACTAATGGGAAACACAGAAAGAAGAGGGGAGTGGGGAATACAAGAGGGAGAGTTTGAAGAGCTGTGTTTTGGGTATGTTTAGTTGGACATGAAGACTGGGCCACAAAAACCGACGTGGGACAAGCACAGAGGACATGCCCAGACGAAGGGGCTAACCATGAGGATGAGTCCCAGGAAGCACACACACAAGCACGGCTGTAGGGAGCACGCCCAGAGCTGAACGAACCTACACCGGCATCACATTTACTTCTCACAGCCACCCTTTGCAAAAGGTCCAACTGCGTTTACTCCATTCAGATGGGGAAAGGGAGGCTCAGAAACGTTAAATAATTCATCAAAGGTCACAACTAGTGACAGAGCTGAGATCCGAAGCCATGAGGGATTCCAAAATCTATGCCATTTTGACCATGCAAAGGTTGTTTACCAGGAAGAAGGGATGATACTAAAAGGAAAGAGAAAGATTAAAGACAACCAAGGCCTGTTTG
The DNA here is from genome assembly GCF_963455335.1 of Martes martes. Classification (NCBI taxonomy): domain Eukaryota; kingdom Metazoa; phylum Chordata; class Mammalia; order Carnivora; family Mustelidae; genus Martes; species Martes martes. Next base: position 57,697,953 of record NC_137903.1, on the reverse strand, counting down.
CCACAGGTCTCAAAAAATATGCAGAAGGAACCATTATTCACAGACTATTCATACTAGTCAAAACTAGAGACCATTCTTGTCTGTTTAAAAAGCTGGATTAAAATACAAGGGTCCCTCAAGCTACTGGACTCGAGTTCTGCACAGCAAACTGGAGAGTAAGAATACCAACTGTCTCATACGGACCTAAAAGAAATTCCATAATCAGTATTCTAATTTTTTAACTGCCAGGAGTACGAACTCTAAAAAAGTATAAATCTTCCATCAAGGTGGATTCATAAATCTGTCATAAATCTTACATCAAGGTAACTACCAAAATCAAGCATTCCACATGACATATAAGAGTGCTTTTAACCAACCTTCATTCATACCTTCCTCTCTGTCGCCATGATATCGATATTTCTCTATACTCTGGCATCCCAACAGTTTGGTATTACTAGTCTGTCCCCTCAAAGGAAACATGCCACCCGTGAGGTCCAGTGTGTATCTTTCTTCACAGTACTCTAACCCCTGAAACAGAAAATGCACACAAATCTCTATCTTCATAGAACTCTAAGCCAGAAGTCATTCAAAAATTAAATGCTCTCTGAATTTAAAGAGTTTTCACGTGATACAAAGAAAACACAAAAAAGTTACAAAGTAAAGAGAACAAATAACTTGAAAAGGCCTCTGGAATGTATGTATATGATATACATACATGTACATACATACATGTATATGTATATGTAGTATAAAACACAGATAAACTTAGTCTCTCAAAAATAATGACCAACAAAACTTCTAAAGCAGTTATCAAACGTGGGAACCTTCAGGTACTTGGGGCTGGAGTGTGAACTGGACTGACCACCACTATTCTGCACAAAGACACACCAGGCCAGCAAACCTGCTCCTCTGTTCAGAGTGACATTCTTGCTCTAGAACAGCCCCCTCCTTTTTTTCCTCATCAATCTCTTTAAGAATCTAACAAAAGCTGGGGCGCCTGGGTAGCATAGTTGGGTGAGTGTCTGACTCTTGGTTTCGGCTCAGGTCATGGTCTCAGGGTCCTGGGATTGAGCCCCACACTGGGCTCTCCACTCAGCACAGAGTCTGCTTGGGATTCTCCCTTCTTCTCCCTGCCCCTCCCACTGTGCATACATGCTCTCTCTCTCTCTCAAATAAATAAATCAATCTTTGGATGGAAAAAAAAAAAGAACCTAAGAAAAGCTATGAAACTTTCTTCCAGAAAAATGCATAACCATAAAAATGTCTCAGATAATTCACAGACTTTATGGATTCTTTAAAGGCCATCCATATAACCTCAAACACTAGCTTAAGAAAGCCTGTCCTACAGAAAGGAAGTAGGGGCTGACCAGGTGGCTATTAGCAGCATGCCACTTTGTCTTCAAGAATTCAGCTGGAAAAAGAGTCATCTGAAAGACTAATGCATTTATCCTTTTTATAAGTGGCAAGACAATTGTTTTAATTTAAAAAATTTGTATTTATTTATTTATTTAATATTTTTATTTTTAAGTGGGGCACTGGGTAGCTCAGTCAGTTAAGCATCTGACTCTTGATTTTGGCTCAGGTCATCATCTCAGGGTTGTGAGATCAACCCCCCAACACTGGGCTCCGTGCTGAACGCAGAGCCTGCTTAAGATTTTCTCTCTCCCTCTCCCTCTGCCCTCCACCGTACTTGCACTCTCTTTTTCAAAAAAAAAAAAAAACAAAAAAACAAAAAACAAAAAAAACAACCAAACAAACAAAAAAAGATTTTAAATAATGTCTAACCCAACATGGGGCTCAAACTCACAACCCTGAGATCAAGGGTTGCATGCTCCACCGAATGAGCCAGTCGGGTGCCCCAACACTGTTTATAAAGTCACCCCATGGCTTACTGCTTGCCATATTAGAGCAACAAAGTGGAGCTCCTTTTCCTGGGTACCAATGAAGTCACAAAATGAGTCTTGTCCAATCCCCTCAATTTAGATGAAAATGGTATGTGGGGAAGTTCAGAAGGCTACGCTGACACAACTGCTCGTCTTCTGATCCCTAATCTAACACTTCTTCCACTACATTGTGAATACAGTATTAACTTGAACAGAAGGACTTTTCAATATGTTAATATCTTAAAACAAAGACTAAAATGGTCAAAAAACAATAAAATGGTCAGAATGAACCCGTATTCCCGGTACCATTTACCTCATACAAGACTTGTCCTGATGCCAAACACTTTCTGTCACCAAAGGCCAGCTGAAGTAGATGTAAACTCAACACATCCCCTTCACTGAAAGAAACAGAAACAAGCTGAAAAGAAACACTCAAGATCTTACTAATATATCAAGCAGCTCTTACTGCCCAGTATACAATATTGAGTGCACACGACAAAACTAAGGTCAATGTAAAGAAATTCCTGTGATTTGGCTATTTTCACAAAATGCAGTCCTTTGAAATAATAACTGATTTTCATTTTTAATAGATTCTAACTAGCTTAAGCTGATGTCATTTGTACACTTTAGGTGGGCCCGTATGCAGCAGAGCCTACAGTGGTTTACCCAGCACTGCTTCGCCCCATCTTCAACAGGTGTGATCTGAGCTTGGCACAGCAGGCCCCCGTTCTGGCCAAAAGGATGCACACCAAATTATCCCACGGCAACTACAGAAAACCGTCCTGAGGGGACTGCACGTCCTTTGCTCCTTCTTCCTGGTCTCTTCCGCCATCTCGTGAGGCTTCTACCTAAAATGAAGATCTGCCTGGGACCACAGGATGAGGGCTACACAGTATGAATATAAAGCCAAGATCCCCAACCCTCTCTGCTCAAGGACAGCGTTCATTAGGTATTAAGAGCGCAGATTTCCATACTGTCTGAATGTGAATTCTTACTCTTTCTGGATCTTTCTTAGTACACATATTCTTCTTGGTCTCCAGGATACCGCAAGATCTTCATGTTCCTCACACTACACGATCCACAGTCCTCTGCGGGCTGTTCTACCCTCTCCTTCTCCACCATCAATTATCTCCATGTGCAGAAGGATTCCCAGATTTCTTCTCTAGCTAGTCTCACTCTGGCCTAGTGGTTCCCTATCTTGGTTGCTTATTATTAGCATCACCAAAGGAGCTTTGAAAAAATACTAATGCTCAGACCCTACCACCAGAAATTGATTTAATTGGCCTGGTCTAGTCAGACCAAACTCATAAACTTACCTTATCCTGGCCTCCATGGCCCTATATAAACTAGTTCCACTCTTTGAACCTCATCTATGACCAGTCTGCATTCTACCCTTTACTGCTCTTCTTGCTTTCCTCGAGACATTTTTCTAAGGCCTTTGAATTCTTTCTCCCAGATATCCCTAAGGCTTTGCTACCTACCCGCCCCAACTGACTTCATTCAAATCTCCCCAACTACACTCTCTAAAAGAACAGTTCCCTTTACCACACAGTCTGTATCTCCTCTCCCAGCTTTATTTTTCTGTATTTAACATCACTACCTGAAATTATATGAAATACGTGTACTAGTATATTTATGAAATACACTCGCTGAAAGAGAACATCTAGAAGAACAGAAATTTATTAGCATCCTGCAGCGCTCCATTCTCTACAACAATCATTAGTACATATAAACGCTCAATTAGTGTGTGGAATGAATAAACACATGGTTGTGAAACAAAGAATAACCTCTAAAAGACCAAATATTAAACAGGATAAACCGCATACAACATACATTAAAGGGAAAACCAGTCAGTTTTTTCATCCACTTTCCCATATTATAAAATTAATGTGGCTTGACTGATGAATCACTGACCTCCACCTCTGAAACAATACATGTTAATTAATTGAATTTAAATAAAAATAAAATTAAAAATTAATGTGGTTTTTATTAGAATTGATGAGCACTATGGCAACAATTTAAAATCTATACCTATGTAATTCTGTGGTGGTATAATCAGTCTACAGTGATTCTTTTTGTTCTTTTTAAAATTCTGTTTAAATAATCACTCTGATGGGGAAAAGGAAGGACAACATCACCTTTCTAAGTTAGACTTGTAATCTGAGTTTATATTGTTTTCATCTACTTATAATACCAATACCATCTATATATACCAATACCAATACCATCTACATCCATATATATATACACACACACCCCCCAACATGTGTATAAGTATTACTTATATATGTGTTATTTACATGTGTATAAGTATTATTTATACATATATACATATTATTTGTACAGATGTACATATATTTAATTATGTATTGTTCATATACATATATAAACGAACATAAATAATCTTATATATCATTTTGGGGAGCTCACAGACTGCTCTAGGTCTACCCACAGACCACAGGTGAGGAATTCTGCCCTAAATCATGTTACAGTCACATACCAATATATATCACAGCCTTCATCAGATTCTCAAAGAGGCCCATGAAGGGCCCAAATCAAAGACTGGAAGTCCACAAAAATACCAATCTCAAAAGTACCTCACATCAGTAACAGCGACAAACGCAAAGTAAGTCATGTAGGAATAAATAATCCAACTTACCAATTAAATTGACCCTGTCCTATTAAAAGAATACTATATACACTAAGTGGTTTAAAAGTCACTAGAGAACTGTTCCTATGGGTTACTTACTCCGTGTGTTGTGAATAAGAGAAGTAAATCTTGGGCATCACAGTAAGAGAAACAGAGAACAGTATATTCTGCCCATATTTTAAACTATGATTCGTTTGTACTTCAAACACAAATACACTTGACCCTAGAGCAACACAAGTTTCAATTATGTGGGTCCGTTTGTATGCAGATTTTTTCCAATAAATACAAACGGGAAATTTTTTGGAGATTTGTGACAATTTGAGAAAACTTGCAGATGAACTGCACACTATAGATATACTGAAAAAAATAAGCCAAAAGGCAATACTATAAAATATAGTTCTGTAACATATTTAACACACAAAATATGTGCTAATTGCTGATGTTTATTGGTAGGGCTTCAGTCAACAGCAGGCTATCAGTAGCTAAATCTGGGGGGCAGGATGGGTGTCCAAAGTTAAATGTGGATTTCTGACAGCACAGGGGGATTGGAGCCCCAGCTCCCACCTTGTTCAAGAAATCAGCTGTAAAGAGCTCTGAAAATTACCTCAAAAAAGAACAAACATAAGTGTACACAGTTCAGAGGGATTTTACAAAAGAAAATCAGGAACATAGAATATTCAGATAAGCTTCATGATTATAAGAACAGAGTGGGCATCACTTACAGATAACACTACAAGAATCAAGAGTGGCATGATAAAAAAAGAAGGCAGTCTTATTCACCAAGTTCCAAAATAAGAGGAAAGCACTCTAGAATTTAGTGTGTGAAATTCAAATACAAAACCCACGTAAGGAATAAAAAAATCAATAGAACTTATCCTAAGAGACAATACTAGAAAGAAGAATAAGCAGAATATCACAACTGTCTAGATAAAAGTCCCCTCACATTGCCCACCATCCAGAGCCCTCAACAGGGCACATCCCTCCAACGGCTGCTGTCCCCCACTATGCTCAGATAAAAGGAAATATGGGTTTGACTTAAGAAGGGGTAGCCCAATAGTGGGCTCTGTATCTTCATTTCAGTATTTTTCCAGGATTGACAAAATTCAAAGTGGCAAATAATTCATTTCCTGACTTACTACAGAGAAAAGCAAGACCAAACCACCAAGTAGGGACATGGAACACAAAATCCAGGGATGCCTGGATGGCTCAGCCCGTTAAGCATCTGCTTTCGGCTCAGGTCATGATCCCAGGGTCCTGGGATCAAGTCCCACATCAAGCTCCTTGCTTGGTGGGGGGCCTGCTTCTCCCTCTGCCTGTTGCTCCCCCTACTTGTGCTCTTTCTCTCTCTCTCACACACACACACAAATAAATAAATAAAATCTTAAAAAAAAAAAACCCAAAACACACACACACACACACACACACACCCCAAAAAAACCAAATTGACCATAACTCAGGTACCTCAAGCCCACAGTAGGAAGGACTTGGGAAAAGAAAGTACTGGGAACTGCACATTATCACCATCACGGCATTTATACCACAAGCTCAACTGTTTCACTCATCATCCAAGAAAGAACAAAACACCAAATCAATACTTACACTATTCTAGTTGAACAAACTTAATGGGTTAGAATTCAGTTGAAAGATTTTTGACTAGCTATAATTGGGACAAAATTAAACCTTATGACAGAAAAACTAACCAAGTTAATGCTAAGAATATACTGAAAAAGGCAAATAGGAGGACCAGGGAACGGAGTGAGGGTAAATAAAAATGAGACATACACAACAAAGAGAAGAAATGAAATTTTAGGAGTGCAAGAACACAGTAAAAATTGTCTAAGGCGGTAAGAGGCTGCCCACTCACCTGTATTGGCTTACTCCGAAAGAGCATTTGAGCAAGTCAAACAAGCACCATTTTTCTCACTGATATCCCAGAATTTACTCAACCATGTAGAAACATTTAACTTTCAAAATGCTTTCAACTACCACTTGCTAGCTAATTCACTGAATTATGCTGTTTTCGCTAAAAAAATACCCAGTATACTACAAGGCTTTGCCCAAAAAAATGAAATGCGGCCTCATCTTTGACAAGTATTTTTAAAAAACCACATGTGTCACACTTACCTATCTTGTGTCGACTGAACAGCCCACAAGTAACAGCAATTACGCGGATCGTTCTCAGGTTCTTGAAAAGTGACGGCATACACAGGAACTCTGCCACCCTCCAGCTGCGTGTAGTATCTACAACAGGCACAAGAAGTAGGACAGTTCATACTTTTAAGTTTTAATTCCATGCAGAAAGAATAAGGGGTCTCGTGTGAGAATCGCCTGATTGTAACACACACAGGACGGCAAGACAATGGACACGGCCTTGGGAAGGGCCAAAACTACTAACGTGCCCCCACACACGCGTGTGCAAACCAGCTTCTCCTGTCAGGTGAGGGTAGGCCACTGTGGACTGCTACCAGCAAGAGACCCCCTACGAAAGACGAACAGACACAACACTCCCATCTCAGCTCCCTGCACTTAAGTTTCCCCTTCACGACACCCCAGTGAGTGAGAATCCAAAGACTTCCCACAAACCACATAGAAAGCACAGTTGGCCAAGAGATGACAGCGCCAGGGGAAAGACTACAGAAACCAGGTTCTCTGGGCATTCACTTAGCAACAGTTCAAAGACAAGAGCTGGTAAAAGGTTCTCAAGCAAAGAGAGCTGGGGTGGACTCGCCCATGGAGCTACTAGGGACTGGCACTGCTGCTTCATCCTGATACTTAGTCATAAATAAACAAAGTAAGTAAGTAACTAAGTAAGTAAATAAATAAATAAATCCAACATGCCGTGAAAAAAAATGAGTATTAAATTGACAACTTAGGAGAAAAACAGGCATCTACATAACTCTTCAAAGAGATCAAAAGTTTATAATGCTGAACTGCTACCTCCCTCAATTAAGGGTCACTTCTGTAGCCATTTTTTAAAGATTTTTTATTTAAAAAAAAAAAAAAAAAAAGAGGGGCACCTGTCTGGCTCAGTCGGAAGAGCATGCAACTTCTGATCTTGGAGTCATGAGTTCGAGCCTCACATGGAGTGTAGAGATCACTTAAATAAATAAAACTAAAAAAAAAAAAAAAATCTTATTTTTAACCATATCCTTTTCTCTTTATGCTAATTTTAAAATAATAATAATTGAGGAGGGCATTGGGAATTGGAGAGAAGTGAGTTGGGGAAAATCAGAGGGGGAGACAAACCATGAGAGCCTGGGGACTCTGAGAAACAAAAATCAGGGTTTTGAAGGGGGGAGGGGTTGGACATTGTGAGAGCCTGGTGATGGGTGTTAAGGAGGGCACGTATTGCATGGAGGGTGCGCTGGGTGTGGTACATAAACAATGAATCTTGGAACACTGAAAAAATAAAATTAAATTTAAAAAACAAAACAAAGTTATATTCAGAAAGAAACTACCAATAATCAAGTAAGAGAAGAAGCTGTACTTACTCTCTTTTCATGCTTTTCATATTCCAAAGAGCTAGATAGCCATCAGAAAAGCCCACGGCGAGCTGGTTAGTCCTGCTGATGTAGCGAAGGGCTGACACGGGGGTGCCCGAAGGGCTCACCAGCTGGAAGCACAGGTGGCGGCCCTCGCGCATCACGGTCTCCCTGATGTGCGGCACTTCGGCTGGGATGCCGGTTACAACTTCAAGGTCTAGAAAAACAAGACAAGTAAGATTAACAGATCACAACAACCATAAAAGCAAACATTTTAGCCACTACTCGAGCTGCAACTGAGAACTACTGTGGTCAATTAAAATCAGATTAGTGATAACAAAGCACACTGAACTATAAAACAGCCAACCATGCCTAGTTAAATGCTCTAATTTTCAAAATACATTTAACTGTGTGATATTTTTAAAAACCTCACGGTACATCTCAAATATTATCTGAAGTACACTTTTTTTAAAAAGATTACACAATTTCCTTAATAATCATAAACAAAGCTGACTGGGTTTTCTTTAAAAAAAAAAAAAAAAAAAAAGCTGATGGATTTCTTTATTTAAATTTAGAACTAAGAACCTAAATATTCCCCTTGGAGAAATGGCCAGTTCCAGGTCTGGGGCAGAAAATACTAAGATGAGCCTAGTACATCTTGTGCCAGAAATCTAGGAAACTATCAACGTCTAAGGGGGATTTGTCAGACTACATGAAGGGGTTCTCATGAGTTTAAAAAAATTTTTTCTTTTGAACATCAATAAACAATAACGAATGTAAAAGAACGAAACACATGAAGTACACAAAACCTCCTGAGTTTCTGTCCTTACCAACAAAAGATCTTACTGAACCATTTTAAGTAACCGGGTACCAGCTCCTTACCCTGAAAATTAGTACTTAAAGAAATAGTAAGCATTTATCCTGGCTCTTCCAAACAAACTCTATCTCAGGGTAAACAGCCCTAGTTAATGAGAAAATTCTTTAGATTAACAGAATTTCAAAGTCATTTTTATGTCCCCTACTGAATCAAAAGATTTATGTAACAATCTTGATGGATGAAACAATTTAAATAGGGTTTTTCAAGCTTGGCTCCACAGAGCCTCTGGGTTAGATAAATTTTTGCTGAGGGGAATGGTCCTATGCACTACATAACAGTGAACTGCATCCCTGGCCGGTCTATTAGATGCCAGAAGCACCATCTCCCTCCAGGAGCAACAACCAAAAATGTCCCCAGGATATTATCCCCTAGAGGGCAAACGTCAGCCCTGGTTGAGAATTGCTGGTACAAAGGCAGATGGGAAACTTTAACAAGGAAGGTTTGTGGTGTCATCATTTGGACCCACTGATTACTAAAGGTGAAACAAGATACCACATGCCTCCCAAGGTGATACAGCAGGAAATATCCAGCACTTCTGGAAGTGTCCCTGCCAGATGTCACATCTGAACCTAATCAGAGCTAACTTTCATTAGCAGAAAATACAAAATGTAAGTGACACCACATGAAAACACTCCACTAATTCCAAAATGTGGGGCATTCTATCAATAAACTAACTTCTTCAGCAAGTCAGAAGAACTAAAAATAAATAGGAAAGGAGAGGATAGAAGGAGGTCCGCTCTACCTTCAAGGAGACAGGGACATAACTCAAGTGTCATGTGTGGACCTTGTTCAGGTCCAGATTCAAAAAATACAAATGCAAAAGGATGCTCTAGAGCCAATCACAGCCATTTGATTTAGACCCATTATTAGACTACACCGAGGAGTTACTATTAATACAGTTAGGACTGATCATGGCATTACGATTATATGGTAGGACAGCCAATATTTGCTTTAAATTAATGCAGAGGCAAAAGGGGGAAGAGAGAAAAGAAAGAAAAAAGATGCACATATGGTAAATTCTGAAAACCAACTTGAATTTAGATGACGGGTATGTGGGAGTTCTAATATATATTCTGTCTACTTGAAGATCTCTGAAATCTTCAATTAAAAGGAAAAATTCTCAGGTCCATATAGTGATATAACCACATACAGGGGCAGATTCCCTCAATGCTGTTGTGAAGAGGGGGAAAATTATATATTATACTTGATCCCTCTCCTAATCCCTCTGTTTCTGATAAAGAGCAAGGATTAAACTCTGCCAAAATAAATACTTCATACAATGGAATAATGTACACTTGTTCAAGAAAGTAAGGTAGACTATCTGTACTGATGTGGAAAGATGTACAATACTACCAAGTTTGGAAAACTATAAAACAGTATAGTATGATAAATATCAGGAATTTCATAAAAAAAAAAAACATTTATTAGAGCGAGAGGGAGAGAGCACATGCGTGCACAGGGGAGGGGCAGAGAGCGGAGAAGGAGACTCCCCACTGAGCAAGGAGCCCAATTCGGGACTTGAGCTGATTAGGGACTTGAGCCGAAGGCAGATGCTTAATTGACTGAGACACACCCAGGTGCCCCAGAACTTCATTTTCTGTGTTATGTGTATTACAGTGAAGTGCAAATAGTTGTAATCATAAATTATTATTATAAACAAAAACTTCTGCATTAAACCCCAATTTTTTATTCAACAGCTCTGTAAATCTTATACCTGAGAAATGATTCTGATCTCTGATCACAATCCAAAGAGTTCCATTATAAAATCATCCTTGTGCTGAATTCAACTATTGATTGTTGACCTCTGATTTTATAAAGGATGTTTTAACTTCACTATTTTGATCTGAAGAGTTTTAATTATGAAGACAAGCATTTTTAATTAGCCTTACATATAGAATGATATTATCTACAAAACTCTGAAACAAAATTCCATCAAGACTACTTAAGTCCTCTATCAGTTTTCCATAGAGAGCAGTTCAAGCATTTTTTTTTAAAGACTTTATTTATTTGACAGACAGAGATCACAAGTAGGCAGATAGGCAGGCAGAGAGAGAGGGGGAAGCAGGTTCCCTGCTGAGCAGAGAGCCCGATGCAGAACTCGATCCCAGGACCCTGCGATCATGACCTGAGCCAAAGACAGAGGCTTAACCCACTGAGCCCCCCAGGTGCCCTAGCATTTCTAATATTCTATAAATTCATTTTTAATTACTGTTAATTCTGTTAGTCAATTATTTTCTTTTGAACTTTACTCAGTTAATCAGTCATAGGTCTTTGCACATATCAGATTTTAAGATAATGTTTTTATCACTGTGAGAATTTTCTTTTTTTTTTTTCCCCAAGTGCCCATGTGGCCATTATTTCTGCCAAGTAAGTTTTTTTTCAAGTCGCATTTTACAGATTTAAAATTTTGCTCAGAAATCTGACTTGGTTCTTAAGTTTCTGGTAAAATACAATTTTTACTACTTGCAGTTTTAATCAGTTTTACTATGCACTGACAATTTTTATTAGTTATGCTCATTATAAACTGGGATAAAATAATAATCATTTGTTTCTTAGCTGATCCACAGAGGAACAGCTCTGCCCTAATATTACAGGATTGCTTTAACTATTAAGAAGGTCTTCAAGATCAAATGGTCCTTTCCTGAAACATTATAACACATACACTTTTTAAGATTTTTAGGTTAGGGGCACCTGGGTGGCTTAGTGGGTTAAAGCCTCTGCCTTCGGCTCAGGTCATGATTCCCAGGGTCCTGGGATCGAGTCCCACATCTGGCTCTCTGCTCAGCAGGGAGCCTGCTACCTCCTCTCTCTCTGCCTGCCTCTCTGCCTACTTGTGATCTCTGTCAAATATATAAATAAAATCTTAAAAAAAAAAAAAAAGATTTTAGGTTAGGGCTCCTCCCTGAATAAACCAATCACATAAACGTCCCATAAATAAAAGTCAAAGAACTGCAAACACTTGATAAGGAGCAGATTTAGAAACATTAAGTATTAGTGTTAAAGGAAGAAAATTCTCTCTCTTCACTTTTTAAAAATTTAAGTAGCATTAGTTCTATCTTAGTACGTTATTTTGTGAAAGAAAACCTTTGATTACTGTTTTTTTGCCTATTATACTACCTTATTTCTAACTTGGTCTTACTGCAGGCACAAAATCAGTGTGCCAAAAATACTATGTTAGATCCTACACAGTACATAATTTTATACTGTCTGATATGATAAAGATCAAGACTTTATACCTTCAGCCCCTCTTCCAGCATATACTTAATAACAGCTATTTTTCAAGTGTATATGGAAAAACAAATCAAAATCTCCAACTCTTACAAGACCTACTTTAAGTATATGAATACCTCATCAGTAAAACAGAGTAACTCATGCAAAACTATCCAGTGCTCAAAACAGTAACGCAATAGGTCCAAACATAAAAGAAACAAAGACACATAATGAGAAGCTTCTATATAAAAATTCTTCACTACGTAAAAAAAAACAAACAAACCAATCCACTGCATCAGAATGTTCAGACACTCAGTTCTGGGTTTTGAACAATTACCTGAGGCTTCTAACTCATTTTGACTGCATGACATGTCATCCAGACACAGGTCAACAAGAAGGATCTGTCCAACATCGGTCACCACTGCAGCCACACCAAAAAGCCATCGCAGGCTTGGGTGCAAATGCTGAGTGCTGGCACTGGCTCCCCCATGACTAATTATGGGTTCAATTGCTGTCACCTAGAAAAGCAGAATAAAGCATTTGTTCTTCTTATACAAAGTGAGAAAATACAATTAAAAAACTCAACAAACAAATTGGAAGTTAAAGCAGGTTATTAGTTATCATGGATTTAAACATTTTCTATTAGAAAATTAAAAATTTGCATTTGATACCTGTGAATCTGAATAACACTATGAAATCTTCAGATAAAACAGAAATGACACCATTATTTCAATGTAAAACAAATCATGCAGTTGGAATAATAATGATGTTTACTCCAAGTTTACTATATGCCAGGCCTTGTGCTAATTGGTTCACTAACATTCATGATAACCCTGGATACTGGATCATATATAATTCTACCTGTTCAAAGATGAAACCATGCCGAAACTTAGAAAGTTTAGCTGAGGTTATTCAAGTCACATAGACATTAAGTGTAAAACTCAAACCTAGATTTTTTCTCTTCAAAGCTCTCAACCAACTACTCCATGATCAGATAGCCTCTTTTCCTGAGGAAGAGTAAAAATAAATCATTCAAGAAAAATTTACTGTTTACTCTTTAAAACAAAAGTCCTGTTTATGCCTTGAAGCCTGAAGAGGTCTAACCTTCTTTAAAAGGGCTGTATTGGACTTCACACTAAGCTTTGGCAGTGACTGGATAACTGACATTTAACAAGAACTTTAGTTATTTTTAAGAAACCATACTGTAGCTACATTACAAAACTATGTTTTTATCCTTCTCTCATGTGTCAAATTTTAAATGTCTGTACCTAATAAACAGTCTGTATTTATACTCAGTTTTCCTTTTGTTTCTTATTAGTTCACAATTAGGTACGATATATGATAATTAAGTACTTAGGGACTTCTATGATACTGATGAGTCCTAGAAAGAAAAGAGGAAATTAATTATCAATGGTTTATGCATTAATATAGAAGTCTGTTTCAGGCTGTAATTTATTTTTTTTTTTTTCAGGCTGTAATTTATTATCACAGACAAAAGCCTGACTCTGTCTATAATTCATTGGTACACAAAACATTCTACAGTGCTTCTAATTCTGAAAGCTGTAATTTCATGGACTGTCTTCCTTTTCTAAATTATGGCAATAATGTCTATAAATACTAGAGCACAGTCTCTTCAATTCCCTCAGATAGGGGTTAAGAAATCTATCTCAGTTTGCATTCCCCATTCAAATACTCTATGAATTAACTGATAATGATACTTTAATTAATTTTAATGTAAGGCAGTTAAAAGCAAATGACTTTAAGAGGAAATATTCTGCCCTAGCCAGAAAACAACTAGTTAACCAAACTTCTATGGAAGGTTATCTATCACTACTCTTCTAATCCTTCCTTTCTCCTTCTTTCATGGGATGCCAACCATCCACACAACTCAGCAACCAGGAAGTTATCTAAAACTCTTTTGTTTCGGGGCACCTGGGGGCTCAGTCAGTAAACGTCTGCCTTCAGCTCAAGTCATGGTCCCAGGGTCCTGGGATCGAGCCCCATGTCAAGCTCCCTGCTCAGCGAGGGAGTCTGCTTCTCCCTCTCCCTCTGCTCCTCCCTCCTGCTCATGCGCATGCACACACTCCATAAAAAAAAAATCTTTAAAAAATAAAAACTCTTGTTCCTTCTCAGTTACTCTTAACCAAATGGTCAACAGGTCCTATCCATGTCACCTTCTGAATCTGCCCCATCCTCTCCCTTTCCAAGGTCATTTGCCTGGTTCGGCTCACCATTTTATCTGCCTGAACTACTCCAATCCAAAGAGCTTCTTACAGTAGAGTTCTGCTTTAAAATGACTTCACCAGAGAGTTCAGGCAGACGCCACAAACTACAAACAAGGCCATTTACTATCTCAATGCTCGGCACTTATAGACCCTACCTCTGATTTCCCCTCTCTCGCAGCCATTCCAAATAAGCTCAGTTCCCAAATGTTCCATACACTGTGACTTTTTACATGCTGGTCTCTTTGAGTGAAACATCCAACCTCTATGAGTAGAAATTACCTATCTGTTTCCATGTTCCATGTGCTTGAGTTTATCAAAATACTTATTATATTTATGCTGTAAACTTCTTCTTTTTTAAAAAAAATATTTTATTTATTTGACAGAAATCACAACCAGGCAGAGAGGCAGGCAGAGAGAGAGAGGAGGAAGCAGGCTCCCCGCAGAGCAGAGAGCCAGATGCGGGGCTCAATCCTAGGACACCGGGATCATGACCTGAGCCGAAGGCAGAGGCTTTAACCCACTGAGCCACCCAGGTGCCCCATATGCTGTAAACTTCTGACCTGCCTTCTCCCACTAGATTACCAGCTTTTTCAACAGTGCGGACCAAGTTCTATGTATCTACTCATCTCCAAAATTTAGCACACAGGTTGATCTACAGTAAGCACTCAATAAACTGCTAAATTAATTCTGCCCTTAACGTCTGCACTAGCAAGTACATGTAAGATAACCAGGCTATAAACCACTTCAGACCCCTATACTTGCCCACTGAGTCAGTTTCCTCAAACAGCAAAAACATAGTATTCTGACATTTATCTCCCTCTTAACTTTAAAAAAATGCTATTCTATGACTACAACATAACATTTATATGAATGCATGTATTTGTTTATATGTTATATATTATTTGCATATGGCTTATATATTGTCCATATTGTATATTGTTTACATGCTATATTTGTTACATATTTTTTCCACACTATGTACAGAGAGAATTCTACTCTTACATCATTTTGCATTCACACGTGTGCGTACACTTGGTAAGGGCACATACTTTTTCTTAGCATATGGAAGAGCAGGAATAAACCTACTGAAGAAACAACCTGAATTCCAAGTACTTCTATACTTACTACTGGTTAAGATGTTTGGCATATGGAAGGCATACATATATTAGAATTAATAAATTATAAATAAATCCACTATTTAAATATTATTCAAATCTTAAACAACAAGGAAGACCTATCTTCCACAGTGCTCCAAGGCTACAGTTTCAAATTTAAAAAGACAAAACAAAAAAATGCCATACTAATGAACATAATATTCTAATATAAATTTTCAGTGTCCTCAAAAAACACAACTGAGGATAACAAGACTCGGATGATACTTTTTAGAGAAAATGTTAGAACACTTGATGTCATCCCTACTTTCACTCTGCAATTTTCTAACCAAGAATAAGAAAGTTCTATTTTAAGTGTTAGGGTCTTTTGATAATATACTATCTTGAACCTCTTTTCGATCTCGAACTTTTAATGAAAACGAACACACTGTCATAAAAGTAAACAAATTATAAATGTACAGCTCAGTGAACAGTCACGAAGTGAACACACCTGTGTTCCCAGCAGGAGCGCAGCAGAAGCTCACAGACCTGAACCAGTACCTACCCTTCCAGGGAGAACAACTGCTTTAACCACTCTGGACACGCCAAGGTCATAAAGGCAGAGAACACTCCCTTCTGCTTCTTCCAATCCAATTAACAATCCGACTCTCTTCTGCCAAGAGAATTCCTTCAGAGCCAGGATCACGGGCGGCTGTTGACTCACTGCACTGAATCTATAGGCAGACAACCGCTCTCCTGTGAGAGAGTGCACCACCTCCAGATGCTGACCACAAGCCAGGCAAGCAAGTCCTCTCCTCCCTAGAAGGAAGGGGGAAAAAAATGTTGCTTATTTTAATACCGTATGTACACCACCTAACTAAACAGCAGTTAGATCTTCTACATATACAATACACAGCTTACATTAGATATAACTTTATCATCTCCAAAGTGAAATCTAAGCATTTATAGAATAGAGTGGTCCCAATTAATGAAATATATTAATAGCTATTACCTCAGTAATAAAGCAGCCATTCGGTAAAGGCACCATGCCATGTGGTGCCTTTATACATGCTATAAACAGATTATCTCATTTATTCCTTGTCACACCTCAACAGAAATCAGGCAACACAGAGATAAGTTTAGTTAAACTTTCTTTTTTTTTTAAGATTTTATTTATTATTTATTTGACAGACAGAGATCACAAGTAGGCAAAGAGGCAGGCAGAGAGAGAGGAAGGGAAGCAGACTCGTTGCCAAGCAGAGAGCGCAATGCGGGGCTTGATCCCAAGACCCTGGGATCATGACCTGAGCCAAAGGCAGAGGCTTTAACCTACTGAGCCACCCAGGCGCCCCTAGGTAAACTTTCATACAGTTAAACAGCTTGCTCAAAGATGTATGGCTACAGGGTGGCTCAGTTTGTTAAGCGTTTCCCTTCAGCTCAGGTCATATCTCAGGGTCCTGGGATCGAGCCCCATGTCAGGCTCTCTGCTCAGCGGGAAGCCTGCTTCTCCCTCTGCCTGCCACCCACCCTGCTCCTGCTCCCTCTCTAATAAATAAGTAAAATCTTTAAAAAAAAAAAAAAAAAAAAAGCATGGGTACAGATATCAGAGCCAGAGTGCATCACGAGTCTAATGCCAAAATTCACACTTTCACTGCATCATACCACAAGGATTAAACCAGGTGCTCTGGCGCTCATGAAGTGGAATACAAGATTCTATCCCCGAAGAGTTCAAACTCTGAGAAGAAATAACTAGTGTAACAATAGGAAATATCAGAAGCCCTTCTTAACTCCTTACTAGTCATGTTTGGATTTTATTATGTATAAAATATAAAGTAACTGGGAGGTTTTTAAGCAATCTGATTTATGTTTTTATTTTATTTTTTTTTTAAAGATTTTATTTATTTGAGAGAGAATGAGTGAGAGAGAGCATGAGAGAGGAGAAGGTCAGAGGGCTCCCAAGGAGCTGGGAGCCCAATGTGAGACTCGATCCTGGAAGTCCGGGATCATGACCTGAGCAGAAGGCAGTCGCTCAACCAACTGAGCTACCCAGGCGCCCTGATTTATGTTTTTAAATGTTACTCTAGCTGCTAAGCAGAAAATGGACAATAAGGGGGAGCACAGGGTCCACACCGGAGGAGAATACCCTCTGCCTGGTCAGTGACTGTGAATAAACACAAGTGGACTGACTTTATTTATGTGGAGATTCAGCTCAGTGACAGGACTAAAAGGACCGGCTTATTGATGAATAACATATGGGGAGGTAAGTAAAACAGGAATCAAGAACAGACTCGAATTTTCCCTTGAGCGGCTACATGACTGGTGGTTACTTTTCAATTTGTGATGTCTACCGTGCATCTAAGTACACAGCTGGATGTACTACACTGTAAGGGCAGCTACCTAGTTTAAGGAAATAGCATGGCACAATGAAGGCCCCGAATACGTGGGATTCAAAAATCACTTTCACAACTTGCTGCCTGTATAACTGGGATATTTGATTCTTAGCCACACAGAACAGTAAGGTTCTAATACCTCAATGAAAAGTTGTTACAGTGCCTGGTATACAGTAAGCACTGTTACTACTTTTAATAATCAAGAGGGTAGCACTATAACTAGCTAAATGACTGATAAGTTTTGTTGTCTACCTGCTAGGATGGATAGCTGTGAAATTCATTTTCAGAAGTCTCCTGCAAGATCTTTCACTAGACTGAAATCCACAATTTAATGGCTACTCTGGTATGGTTTTCTGCTGCATTATATAATCAAACCACACATTAGAATCTTGTTCAGATTAGTGGAATTAAGAAACAAGACTTTCTGGGATGCCTGGGTGGCTTAATCGATAAAGCATCTGCCTTTGGCTCAGGTTATGATCCCAGAGTCCTGGGATTGAGTCCCGCATCGGGTTCCCTGCTCACCAGGGAGCCTAGTTCTTCCTCTGCCTGCTGCTCGCCCCACTTGTGCTCTCTCTCTCTCTCCTTGCTTCCCTCTTTGACAAGTAAGTAAATAAAATCTTAAAAAAAAAAACACAAGACTTTCTGATTTTGTATTATCTATGGCCCTGCAATCAGATTGTTATAATGACTATTTAGATTCTAATCCAAATTCACCACCAATAAAACTTACTGATGGATCATAAAGAAATAACAGGGGTGCCAGGGAGGATCAGCTGGTTGAGCATTCAACTCTTAATTTAGGCTCAGTCATGATTTCAGCGTTGTGAGATGGAAGCCCTGCACCAGGCTCTGCACTGGGTGCGGAGCCTGCTTGAGAGTCTCTCTCTCCCCCTTCCCCCACCCCTGGCTGGTGCACATAAGCACCAGCCCCTCTCAAAAAAAAAAAACACACAAAAAAAACAAAAAAACAAAAAACAAAAAAACCCAGCTGTGTATTATTTCTACTTTCTAAATATAAATATCCAACACTGAAAGATACAAAGTATACAACATTTTCCATAAGGAAAAATGAAAAATAACCATCCCAAGATTCAGTGAAAACGTGTTTGAGAGGATACAGATGTTATTACATAACTAGCTGTAGATGTTCTATTCTTATATAAGACCACCATAACCAAATATTGTTTTTTCTCCGACAGTAAAAAAATTACAATACATGCTCATTAGCTTACAAATCAATCACATCTAAGTTTTCAGCGACATTACCGTACCTGCAGCAATCTTTCCCTGAAGCACAGATTCCACTGATACTTCATCTTCGAGGGCCTGAAGACTCACTTCTGGCAAGGGCAGAAGACCACTAGTCACTTTTGCTGTTAAGCCTCGCATACTTTCACTGTAAGTATTTTTAAAAGATAATATTATTACGATATATTTGTACTATAATATACTTGATTATCTCTAGCCAGAAGGAAAAAAAGAAAATGCCACCACACAAAAGTAAATAAGCTAAAACTAAAATCTGATGATAAAACCCACTTTATGTGCTTCTGGGTCTGAGGTATTCCCACCTAAAAAAGTATTTCCCAACAGCTTTAGGAGAGTATAGATTTATTAAGCCAGATGTCCTAAGGATATACATGATTCCCTAAATTGTTTGAAAACTGGTTCAATGCCATTAATCTTATTGCCTGACCTACTCTCAAAGAACTCTTCACACACAAACAGGAAGAACTGATGCATTTTAGAAAAACTACTGCTATAGTCAAAGGGAAGAAAGTCCATAAAAAAAGGTCCAAACACAGTTATCTCAAGAATCAAGTCTGGGATGTGTCTTTAATTCGATAGAAGAAAAAAAAATCAAAATATATCTTTTGCTTCCACTATAGAGAAGATTAGATTCCTGGAATGACCCTTCTATTGTAAATAACCAAAAATGATGGTTAAAATACTTTTTTGAATGAATTGATAGAGCCAAACATGAAGAGACAGCAGGGGGGCACCAGGGTGGCTCAGTGGGTTAAGCCTCTGCTTTCAGCTCAGGTCATGGTCTCAGGGTCCTGGGATCGAGCCCCACATCGGGCTCTCTGCTCAGCAGGGAGCCTGCTTCCCACCCTCTCTCTGCCTGCCACTCTGCCTGCTTGTGATCTCTGTCTGTCGGTCAAATGAATAAATAAAATCTAAAAAAAAAAAAATAAATAAAAAGCAGAGAGCAGGAATTTTGGAAACCTCTAAGCTGGCTTGGGCCTGGAGGGTTGGCTACCAAATCCAATGCTGGTGGTCTCTGACTTTGAGACTCTTGAGAAGCATAGAGGCAGAAGAAAAAGCTATGGACTAACAGAGCCAAGGCATACAAAGAAGAGCCTCCTCCCCGTGCCATTCAACTCCATAAGGCTATACCATTAGCCTTATCAGTGAGAGAAATCAGTGAGAAATCAGTGAGAGAAGCACCCACTGTGTGGGACAGGGAGCTATAATGCTGCTCCTTTTGGCCATGGCTAGAGGTATCTGCTCAGAAAAAGAATATTTCCCTTCACACAAAGTGGTGGCCAGAATTCAAGCTATGATATATGACAATACTCAGACAGCAATGTTTTATAAATTATTCTCAGGTTAGTAATGCTCTACATAACCCACAGACACCACCAAATAGTCTCCAGAATCTCAGAGTTCTCAAAGATGAAATTCCAAAGAAAATGACTCACAGTCAAAATAACAAACTATAACAAGGATCGCCAGCCAGCAGAATCAATCTATCAAAGATTTTTGATATTGAAAATAATCAGAGAACAGAAAATATGTTTAATATGGTAAAGAACTCAAAGATCTAGCTTGCTAGTGAGGAAGAAACTTTAAAAATTATAATGAAAAATGGTCAAATAGATTTGAAAAAAGTAACAGAACTCCTGGAATGAAAAATTAAGTAAAATTTAAAACTCAATGGGGGGGAGGTGCCTGGGTGGCTCAGTCCTTAAGCCTCTGCCTTTGGCTCAGGTCATGATCCCAGGGTGCTGGGATGGAGTCCGACATTGTACTCCCTTCTCAGCGGGAAGCCTGTTTCTCCCTCTCCCACTCCCCGCCGCTTGTATTCCCCCCTTCGCTGTCTCTCCCTCTTTGCCAAATAAATAAATAAATAAATAAAATGGGGAAAAGAAAAAAAAACAAAACTCAATGGGGGAAAAAACCTCAAAGGAGTAATGAGAATTGCAGCAATATGCAACAATATGGACAAATGTCAGTGTGATAATAATAAAAGGAGCAAAAAATATACACAGAAATGATATTCACGTAACGTTTAAAAGGCTATAAAACTAAGAAAATAATACTTAAAAACACAAACATATGTAACAAAGCTATGAATAAAGCAAGGAAACAATAAACACAAAAACCATAATAGTAGTTACTTTGAGAAGAGGGAAAGGGGCTGGAATGGAAAGGAATACAGAAGAACTCCAATGCCCTTTTTCTAAAACTTTTATGGTGAGTAGGCAGGTAATCACTGCATCATGATTCTTTATAACTTACAAATATTCTTTTGTCTCCATTCAACAAATAGTTCTCTTGTACCTACTTAAACAAAAACAAACTCAAAAAACAAGTAATACAGCATACGAGGAAGAGAAAGAGAATCCCCAAACTCTTCGAGAATGTAGGACAGAGAGGCAAAGAAAGAAGTAGTTGAAAGTTACAGGCAAGAGGGGCACCTGGCTGGCTCAGTCAGTGGAGGACCTGACTCATGATCTCAGCGTTGAGTTCAAGCCCCACATTGGTGTAAGACTACTTAAAAATAAAATCTTAAAAAAAAAGTTATAGGCAAGAGAGGAGGAAGATCTAACATGTTTATTCAGAATCCCTCAAAATATAACACTAAATAGTAAGGAAAAATCAATATTCTAGGGACACCTGGGTGGCTCAGTTGGTTAATTATCTGCCTTCAGCTCAGGTCATGATCCCAGTACCAAGTCCCACACTGGGCTCCTTGTTCAGTGGGAGCTTGCTTCTCCCTCTGCCTGTCACTCCCCGAGCTTGTGCCCATGTGCTCTCTCTCCCTCTGACAAATTAAAAAAATCTATTGAGGAAAAAAAAAAAAAAAGCCTGGGGCACCTGGGTGGCTCAGTGGGTTGAGCCTCTGCCTTTGGCTCAAGTCATGATCTCAGGGTCCTGGGATCAAGGGCCGCACATGGCTCTCTGCTCAGCAGGGTACCTGCTTCCCCCCCTCTCTCTACCTCTCTGCCTACTTGTGATCTCTGTCTGTCAAATAAATAAATAAAATCTTAGAAAAAAAAAAGGAAGAATCAATATTCTAAAAGGTATTTCCCAAATCTGTAGAGACCACACCAATTCTCTGGAATTGGGAGGAACAGTGAATCCTAGGTAGAATAAATAAAAAGAAATGACTTCTCCACAACAGTGGAAGGCAGAAGTCTGGAATATCTTCAAAATTCTAAGCAAACATTGCTGTCAACATATAATTATATATCCCTGGAATTATCCTTAAATACGAAGCACATTTTTAGAAAAAAACAAAAACAGTCTGCCACAAATAAACTCTCCCTTAGAGGGAGTCCTAAAGGATTACAGATAGAAGGCTTCCGGGAGAATGGCGATCAGAAAGTCTGAGACACAAAAAGAGCTCCAGATATCAGCAGTGGGGTCCCCTGAACCTTCATATGATCCATGTAATAAGCATGGAAGGAAACTACCAGAAGCCAAGGGATGAATCATTGGAAAAAAAGAGGAGAAACAATCCCCAAAGCTTACACAAGGCCAGGAATAGCTCCAAAGTGGAAAAACCTCATAATACATGAGGCACTGAGTAGAGTACTCAGAAAGGTACTGATTGCTTCAGTGGTGGGGGAAAAAAAATTACCTCCCCCTTTTTGAAAAGATTTTATTTATTTGAGAGAGAGAGAAAACGAGAGAGAACACAAGCAAGAAGGAGAGGCAGGGGGTAAGCAGACTCCCCACTGAGCAGGGAGCCCAATGTGGGGCTTATTCCCAGGACCCTGAGATCATGACCTGAGCCGAAGGCAGACACTGAACTGACTAAGCCACCCAGGTGCCCCCAAATTAGCCCTTTTCTAAAGGTCATTCTGGTCTTGTCTGAAAAAGCAAGCTTCAAAAGAATCAAAGTGCTTCCAAATAACTTAGCTGCACCCCAGAACAAGGCTCAAGAAAATATAAAGGAATGCAAAAATATTCAGTAATAAAGAAAGTGAAATTCACAGTATCTGGTACCCAATCAAAAATTGCCAGGTATGCAAAGGAAGAAAAAAATGACCCATTTAAAAAAAAAAAAAGAGAGAGAGAGAGAGAGATAGACCTAGAAATAACACAGAAGTTAGAATTACTAGATGAGGACATTAAATCAGTTATCCTAGCCATAATACCTCTGTCCAAGAAGACAGAAGAAGGTACAAGCCTGTTAAGAAAAGATTCAGAAGATGTAAAAAAGACCAAATCAAACGTCTAGAGATGAGAAATACTGAATGGGATTCAGACACTTAAAGTATTACTGAACCTAAACATCCACAGTAGAAACTATCTAATACGAAGCACATGGGGGGAAAAAAAAAAGGCTGAGGCAAAAAGGAAAAGAACAGAACATCAATGACCTATGGGACAATATCAAGTGCCCTAATATATAACAACAATCTCCAAAAAAAAAAAGGACAGAAATATTTAAAAACTAATGGTCAAAAGTTTCCAAATCTGATGAAACTATAAACCCACAAATCCAAAAAGGCCAATACAACTCAGGCACAAGGCACATGAAGAAATGCCACCAAAATACAGCATACTTGGGCTCACTTCAGCAGTACATATACTAAAACTGGAACAAAATATATCATATGCAAGGGACAAAGAGAAAATCTTAAAAAGTTATCACACTGCAAAGATGAACAAGGATGACAAGAGACTTCTCGTGGAAAACTATGCAAGCCAGAAGACAGTGAACACAATATATTTTAAGTTATGAAAGAAAAAAAAAAAGCTGTCAACCTAGAATTCTATCCCCTGTGAAAATATCACTTAAAAATGAAGGCAAAATAAAGACCTTTCAACATTCAAGAGTGAAAAAGAAGGTCACCAGCAGATAGGCAGTACAAGGAATGTCGAAGAAGTTCCTTCAGGAAGAAGAGTATTTTGAACTCAATGAAAATGAAAACATGACCTACCCAAATTTGTGTAATACAGCTTAAAGCAGTGTTTAGAGGGAAATTCATAGCACTAAACAACTGGAAGATCTCCTATCAGTAACCTAAGCTTCCACCTTAAGAAACTAGAAAAGGAACAAATTAAACCATCAACAGAAGAAAGGAATGAAAGAACTGAATTTAATGAAACAAAACAGAAAAATCATAGTTGAAAATAATCCATGAAACAAAAAGCTGGTTCTGTGAGATTAAGAAAAAAGCAAAAACAAAAAACAACAAAACAGAGAAACAGATCAATTAAATCAAGAGACCAGAGGCTGAACTATTCCACTTATGACAAAAATAACACTTCAAATCACTGTGAAAATGATACCAGATGGAAAATTACAAAATTTTGATAATGTCCTGAGATAATTTAGCCATCCCTGCTGGGAAGAAAAAAAACAACTCCTCCTCAGTATGATACAGAAATGGGAAATTATAGATGAATAAAAGATCTGAAGGCATTCCCACCCTAAAATAAGTGGTGAGGGGAAGGAAGCTACAATCTATGAAGCAACTTCCATGTACTGGACATTAATTAGACTTCAAATTAGACACCATGTCTGCCCTATAGTTTCGGGCACCCTGCCTCATCTTTACATCCCCAGTACTATTATTCTGAGAAGCACGGCATACAACACTTTTTTGAGGGGGGAAAACTGCTTCAATGGCTAACACCAAAAGATAATGATTTTGAGGTGAAAACTGACATATGGGAATAAAAACTTTCAGAGTAGGGGGTACTCAATGGTCTAGAAAGAGAAAACTCAAGGGACAAGAATGATCTCAGAGGGTACACAGAGCCATTTGACTTAATCACTAAATTCCAAAATATAATAATTTTTAAATTGTAAAAAAGCAGCCTAATTTGAAGGAAAACCTGAAGTTAAAGTTTATAAATCCACAATTAATCTAAAACAAAAGGAAGTAAGGGTGCCTGGCAGACACAGTCAGTAGAATATGTGACTCCTGACCTTGGGATTGTGAGTTCTAACCCCACATCTGGGGCAGAACCTCCTAAAATAAAATAAAAGGAAGTAGAAAGTTTTGTGAAACATTTGCTATCTTGAATTTATCAGTGGGTAGATTTTTATTACTATTCTGTTACCTTACACCAAAATAAATTCAACAATTTGCATTAACCCATCAGAAACAGAACCCAGAGCTGTAGGGACTGGGGCTAAACAACCCTTTTATGTTTTCAAGTGTTAAGAGGTTCCAAGTACACTGTATCCATGTGTTTTTTAATTTCTTCTTTAATTTCCT
Source organism: Martes martes (assembly GCF_963455335.1). Taxonomy (NCBI): domain Eukaryota; kingdom Metazoa; phylum Chordata; class Mammalia; order Carnivora; family Mustelidae; genus Martes; species Martes martes. The sequence goes on along the minus strand of NC_137903.1, from coordinate 57,672,697 downwards.
GGGTGACCCATTTATTCTTTAGTGAGATGTTTTTTAACCTCCATGTATTTGTGGTCTCTCCAGCTTTTTTCTTGTGGATTTCTTCAAGTTTCTTACTGCTGTGATTGGAGAGGTGCCTGGCTGGTTCAGTTGGTGTGCCTCTTGATCTCAGGGTCGTGAGTTTAAACCCCATGTTGGGTGCAGAGCCTACTTTAAAAAAAAAAAAAAGACAAGAAAAAAAAAAAAAGACAAACAGCATTGTGATGGACAATACCCATGGTATGATCCCAATCAGCTTTTTTTTTAATTAGAAATAGAGAGAGAGGGGGAGAGAGAGAGAGCACACTCAGGGTGGAGAGGCAGGGGAAAGGGAGAGATAATTTTAAGTAGGCTCCACGCCCAGCACAGGGCTTGATCTCAAGACCCTGAGATCAAGACTTGAGCTGAGATCAGAAGTCGGATGCTTAACCGACTGAGCCAGCCAGGTGCCCCGATCTCAATCTTTTTGTACTTGATGAGGCAAGATTTGTGACCTAGCATGTGATCTATTCTGGAGAATGTCCCACGTGCACTCAAAAAGAATGTGTATTCTGCTGCTTTAGGATGAAATGTTCTGAATATATCTGTTAAGTCCATCTGGTCCAATGTGTCATTCAGAGCCATTGTTTCCTTGTTGATTTTCTGCTTTGAAGATCTGTCCATTGCTGTAGGTGGGGTGTTAAAATCCACCACTTAAATTATGGTTCCTCTATGTTTGTTACGAATTATTTTAAATATCTGGGTGCTTCCAAGTTGGGACCATAAATATTGACAAGCGTTAAGATCTTCTTGTTGGATAGACCCCTTTATTATGATATAGCGAGTGCCCCTCTTCAGCTCTTGTTACAACCACTGGTTTAAAATCTAGTTTGTCTGATCTAAGGATGGCTACCCTGGCTTTCTTTTGATGTCCATGAGCAATGAGAAATGGTTCTCCATCCCCTTGCTTTCAATCTGCAGGTGTCTTTGGGTCTCAGACGAGTCTCTTGCAAGCAGCATACAGATGGGTCTTGTTTTTTTAATCCATCCTGACACCCTATGTCCTTTGACTGGAGAATGTAGTCCATTTACACTGAGTAATTATTGAAAGATACGAATTTACCGTTCTTGTATTACTTGTTACATCTTTGTTTCTGGAGGATTTTTGTTCACCTCTAGTCTTTGTTGTTTTTGGTCTTTCTTTCCCACTCAAAGACTCCCCTTTAATATTTCTTGCAGGGCTGGTTCAGTGGTCATGAACTCCTTTAGTTTTTGTTTGTCTGGGAAACTCTCTATCTCTCCTATTCTGAATGGCAGCCTTGCTTGATAAAATATTCCGGACTAGCTATTTTTCCCATTCAGCAGGTTGAACATACCAGGCCACCTTCTTCTGGCCCGCCAAGCTTCTGTGGCGACATCTGCTGCTACCCTGATGTGACTTCCCTTATAAGTTAGGGACTTCTTTCCTCTCGGTGCTTTGAGGCTGTTTTCTTTGTCTCTGTATTTTGCGAGTTTAACTACAATGTGTCTTGGTGTTGGCTTGCTTTTGTTGATTTTGTTTGGAGTTCTGTGTGCCTCCTGGATTTGGATGTCTGTTTCTTTCCCCAGATTAGGAAACTTTTTGGCTATAATTTCCTCAAATAAGCCTTCTGCCTCCTTTGCCCTCTCTTTTTGTTCTGAGACTCCTTATGAAATTCTTCTTCTGAGACTCCTATGAAATTCTTCTTCTGAGACTCCTATGAAATGAGCATTCTTACATGTTATGGAGTCACTGAGTTCCCGAAGTCTACATTCATGATCCAAGAGTTTTCTTTCCATCTTCTTTTCAGCCTCATTATTTTCCACAATTTTACCTCCTATGTCACGTACTCGTTCCTCTGCTTCTTCTATCCTTGTGGTCACGACATCCAGTCAGTTTCAAATCTCAGTTATAGCATTTTTTTATTTTGTCCTGATTAGACTTTAGGCCTTTTATCTCTGTGTTAAGGTACTCCCTGGTGTCTTCCATGCTTTTCTCAAGCACAAGTAGTATCCTTGATTGTTGTCTTAAATTCTGGCTCAGGCATATTACTTCTCTGTTTCAATGAGATCCTTGGCCATGACCTTTTCTTGTTCTTTCTTTTGGGATGAATCCTTCATCTTGGCATTTTGTCCAAGTCTCTGTCTTCAGTATGTTAGGAAGGCCTGTTACGTTTCCTGTTCCTGAAAGTACTGTAATGGCTTTATTATGAAGAGGCCATATATCATCCAGGGCCTGGTGCTTCAGGCAGTGTCCTGTTGTGTGCCGCATGCACCGTGCTGCTGTGTTTGGGCTGCTCTTTCCCTCAGGTCAGTCCTCTGCAGAATTTCTCCTAGCCTGCAGTGGGCAGTGTTTGGACCTTGGCCAGAATGTGGTGAGTTTTAACTAGATGTGCTCTGGTCTGCTTGTTAGAAGAGACCTGATGCGGTTTCCACTGGAGCTGAAGTTCTGCAGCACGCTATGGTCAGTATATGCGGTTGGGGGCGGGTTGTGCTGGTCTTCGGCGGGGAGAGGCCCACTACTTGGTTCTCAGGCACACTTGTGGTCCAACTTCTCTGTAAAAGTACTTGTCCTAAATTGATCCATGATTTTCTCTCTGCTAGCCCAGTCACAGTTCCATAACACAGACTTCTGTACAGGTACATCCAAGGTCAGTCACACATCTCCAAAGCACTGTCGCTTCTGCTCTAGCTGACGCCTTCCACCTCAGGCCAGTAACAAGATGCTCTGCAGCCACTTCAACACCATATAGTAAACCCAAGTACACAATATTTCCGCAAAAGATGAACACTGTAACGATGTTAAGTTAGTGCTATCCTTAGACACTTCGAGATTAAATTTAAAGACTCTAGAACTTTGAATCCTTGAAGCTGTTAACTTCCTTAGTGATCTGTTTAATCTCTCACATTCAATGGATAATCAGTTTATCAATTCTGAGTCTATTTCTTAATTCATTCAACCAATACTAAATGCTTATCATATGGTAAAATGCTCCACACACAAAAATGGAATGCTGAAACCACAGCTTTCTTCTAAGTGCTCCTCTATTTTCATCTCCCCATTTCCCTTCTCCATTCAGTTGTTTCTTAGGATTACAATAACAATTATAATTCACTTCTTGGTCCTGCAAGTTAGACTTAGCTTCTACATAACTAAAGGAATTTACCCCTTTAGAACCTCTGGAATTCGGCTGTGTCCTCAAACTGACGCTATTTCAAGAGGAAAAAGAATTTCTCAAAGCTCTTAGTGTGTGAGAAACAACAAGTTGAACAATAACCGCAGGTTCCATCCAGAGTATTAGAAAAGGCACAAACTTTGAATTAAAATGGCTTTAAGTCCTGGTTCTACCGCTTACTAGTACATGTAATGTTGTACTTCTCTACTCCATCTTCATATCACACCCAAGCTTCTAGATAATGTGAATACCTCTCTCTCTAACTCTTAAAGTTTATCATGGGGCCTGGCACAAGAGTTTAAAAAAAGTGCTCAGTGAATGAAAGAGAGTTTTTCAAATTCACAAGTTAGCCTTTGAATCCACAGGGCAAAAACTGGCTTCAAGACCTTACAAATCACAATTCACAGTATGAATTTTAACATTTTAAACACAGTGAAGAGACCTTCTGAAAAATTATACTATTAGAAAGAACATCTCATATAGACATGTATGTTCACAAATATACGCTAGGCAGCTCTGCTCAGTTTTGTACAAAATTAAGTAGAGTCCCAGCCTTTATGACATGTCAACATCAGCAACCTCTGAAAGTTTCAATTCCTTCTGAAGATCTAGGTAGGCAGAGCAGGACACTGTGCTGGCTGCCATTGAAATAAAAATGTTGTTCATCTTCTTGATACCACAAAAGGATTATGTCATTTTTCTCAAAACCCTTCAATGATTCCCTACTGCATATAAAAACCAATATCCTCAGCCACAGGAAATGAATGGCAGCTCCAGACTATCTCTACAGGGCTGTCTCCCAAATTCATCAGAAGTTTGCTACTGCCCAGCACTTTCATTCTTTTATGCTATTCCCCCTTTCATCTCTATATGCCAAAACCCCATGCATCAAAAACTAAATTCCCAGTGTGGTCTGCATAGACCCATCCTTTCCCACTTAATCTCATCTCTGAGCTCACCCCTTTCCACTTTTAGGTTAGCAGTCATAACTATTATTTTTGAAACTTGTTACTTGTGTTTGTCTGTCCTCCCACCCCCCACAGTATGAATTCCTAAAAAGCAAAAATCATGTCTTGTTCCTGTGAATTCCAGAGTCACAATGCCTTGCAACTAATAGATCCAAAACATGGTATATTAGGACAGCAAAGATACTCATCACAGGGAATAGAAATAGACAAGTTAAGCAATAAAATCAATTTTTAAAAACTCAATGTTCTTAAAAGCCAACAAGAAAACAAACAACCCAATTAAAAAATGGCCAAAGACCTTAGCAAACACTAAGAGGATACACAGATAGCAAGTAAGCACATGAGAAGCTCCATTTCATATGTCATCAGAGAAATGCATTTCAAAGCAAAGAGACACCACTGCACACCTTTTAGAACGGCCCAAATCCGGAACACTGACACCACCAAATGCTGGTGAGGATGTGGAGCAACAGGAACTCTCCTTCACTGCTGGTGGGAATCCAAAATGGTACGGCCACTCTGGAAGATAGTTTGGCAGTTTCTTTCAGAACTAAACATATTCTTACCATACGATCCGGCAGTCACACTCCTTTGTATTTACCCAAAGGAGCTGAAAACATGTCCACACAAAAAACTGCACATAGATGTTATCACAGCTTTTCCTCATAACTATTAAGATCTGTAGACAACTAGTACGTCCTTTTGTAGGTGAATGGCTAAATAAATGGCAGAATGTCTAGGCAATGTAATATTTACTCCGTTCTAAAAAGAAGTGAGCGAGGGCCCCCTGGCTAGTTCAGACAGAAGAGCCTGTGACTCTTGATCTCAGGTTCCTGACAATGGGCAGAGAGATTACTTAAATAAACAGACAAAAACTTTAGAAGAAATGAACTACCAAGCCATAAAGGACATAGAGGAATCAGAATTATTACTAACTGAAAAAAGTCAATTTGAAAAGGTTACATACTGCATGATTCCAACCACACGACAATTCTGGAAAAAGCAAAACTATGGAGAAAGTAAAAAGACTAGTGGTTGCCAAGGTTTAGCAGTAAGTGAGGGATAACTAGGCAGAGTACAGAGGATTTCTAGGGCTGTGAAAGTACTCTGATAACACTATAATGGTAGATACATGTCATTATACATCTGTCCAAACCCACAGAACATACACCACCAAGACTGAACCCTAATGTAAACTGTGAACTTTGGTGATAATGATGTGTCCATGTAGGTTCAATAATTGTAACAAATGTTCTAATCTAGTGGGGAATGTTGATAATGGAGGGAAGCTGTGCCTGAGTGGGAGCAGGGAGAGTGTGAACTACATTCTCTGTACCTACCACTCAACTCTGCTGTGAGCCTAAAACAGCTCTAAAAAATAAACTTATTAAAAAGAAAATCTCAATATTGGCCAGAGTTTGGGGTCCAACTTATTTTTAAATATATGTGGTCTCAGTACTAAGATGCAAAATAAAATTCACAAAACTACTAGGAAAGATTTTATAACACAGAATACTACAAATCAGGGGTGCCTGGATGGCTCTGCCTTAGGCTCAGGTCATGATCCCAGGGTCCTGGGATCGAGCTCCACATCTGGCTCTCTGCTCGGCAGGGAGCCTGCTTCCCCCTCTCTCTCTGCCTGCCTCTCTGCCTACTTGTGATCTCTGTCAGACAATTAAATAAATAAAATCTTAAAAAAAAAAAATACCACAAATTTGTTCTGCGGGATACACACACAGCCTCAAAAGCAGCTGAATCCCACTACAGCAAAAAACTCATCTAGTTGTTCACGAATTATATTGTAACAACACTGAACAAACATTCCCACAAAACATTCTCTATGCATTTTTACTTTCTTTGTGACTCTTAAAAAGACAAAGAATTATGATGTATGTGTAAGCTGTCAGTGGACTCAGAAGCTTCTAAACTTCTACTAATAAACTATTAAGTTAAACTTCTTTTAGTAGTGGCTCTTTCAAACTTACTTCCAACATTTATTAATCTCCAAGTACTTTTAAAACATTGTGCTGGGCAGGGAACTCTAGGGCACTAAGATGACCCACTTCCTGACCTCAAAGAGTTTACCTTCCAGAAGGAGATACATATAATCAACTCTTAGAATATCAGACAAAAATAAATGCTACAACAGTGGTATAAATGATGTGGAATAAAGGGAAATGGAAGAATGACTAGAAAACATGGCATTTAAAGTGAGGAGGATTTGAAATTTCAGAACTTGAATAAAGCAGGAATGGCGCTCCAGGCTGAAGGCCATGAGCAAAGGAACACCGACATACGTCTTCAAGAAAAATGGGCCCTGATGTGGGGAGGATTCTGGAATGGGCAAAGCATAAATATGTGAGTAGTTGAGTCTGCAAAGCAGAAGAGACTTATCGTGGAAACTGCTGGCCTAACCTAAGAGAGTTAGACTTCATTCTGAAGAAAAATTAGGAGGTGCTGTAAATTTTCATGGTCAGCAGGAGAAAAAGGAACAAATGTCATGTTTCCTTTTAAATGAAGATGTGTCCATCCCCAAATTGCTACAGAAGAATCTTTTAAAAATCATCTTAAAATAATTTTGGCTGTTCTGCGACCCGGTGACGCTTTGCTAGGTTACTGAAAAACAGGATCAAAAATTAGAGTAACGGAGAGAATGCACATTTCCCATAGCACTTAACACACCTGGAACATCCTTCCAGCATTAACTTGAAATTGGGCTTGTCATTCCTGGTCTCCCACCCAGTCGGTCAAAGCCCACGAAAGGTTCTCAAAATCTACCGATTCTTTAGGATATTCTGAGAATAAACGGAAGTTTAAAGTTTCCAAGAGGCCTATATTTTACCCCAAAGGGCCCAGGTTCTTCCAAATACTTCTCAAACGGTATTTGAAAAAAGATAACAGTGAGCACGGACCTCGTTGGCGCTGAGAATCAACTAACCTCCCCCACAGCCCAGCAGTCAACTAGTAACAAAAGTGATCGTCCTCAAGTTCGGGGGGCCAGGAAGACGATAGCCACCCCAAGACGTGCTGACCAAATCGCCGCACTCTCCACTCCCGCCCCGACCCCTCCCGCGGCCCGGACTCACCCGAGCCAGGCCCAGGAGCATGTGGAGCACACGGCGACGAAAGACCGGCTCCACGGCCCGGTGCGCTCGCTCAGGGCCAGGCCGGCCAAGGTCTCCACCACTCCGGAGCCCGGCGCCCAGGGCATGCCGCGGGCCCGGCCCCCCTGCGCGGCGTGCGGGCCCGGCCAGCGGCGCGGAAGGCGCAGGGGGTGGTACCCGCAACGCCTCTCAGCCGCCATGTGCCGCCGGCCGGTGGTTATGTAACCCGCTGCCTGGGGGGGCCCCCTCCCCCGGGAGCGCCGCCCCCGCCGCCAACCGCATTCCCCCGCCGCCGGCCCAGCGAGCCCGGCCGCCCGCCCCCGCGCCGCGCACCCCGGCCCCCGGCCCCACGCAGGGAGGCCCGCGGCCCTGCGGCCCAGGCCGCGCGGACCCGCCCTCGCGCGCCAGCCCGGCCCCTCCCGCCCTTTCCCTACCTGCGCAGGGCGGGCGGCCGACGGCCCCGGCCGCCGAGTGCAGGGGGCGCAAGGCCGCGCGCGAGCTCCTCCCGCGCGGGTCCGTCACAGCATCTCCCGGGAGACACGGCCGCCTCAGGCAGGGCGCGCACGCCGCCGCACCTCCAGCCTCCGCCCGCGACCTCGCCAGCCGCCGCAGACCCACAGCCCTTGAGGCGCCTCCGCCGGCTGCAGTCCGACGCGCGGATCCGCGACTCCGACGCCGCCCGCGCCGCCGTTCCGGGTCCTCCGGCCCACGACTCTGCCTCCTACAGACTGATGGCGCCGGGCCTGCTCTAAGCATTACCGCGGGCGGACCGACCAAGTCTTATAAGCCTGGGAGGGGTGGGGCGGGGTGGGGCGGGGCGCCGAGGGGCGGGGCGCGGGGGGGTGGGCGCGGAGGGAGGGCGCAGAGGGAGGACAGCCGCCGGAAAAGAGATCGCGGTGCGGAGACCTGAGTTCTCGCGAGTGTTCCGGTCTGGGCGCCGGCTCCGCGGGAATTTTCAAACTCTCGCAGGAGAAGGTAGGGGGAGGGAAGGGAAGTCCGCCTGGCACCGCGGGTCATTTACATAAAACAGGATCTCCCCGCCTCCAGAGAGCTGCTGGGGGCGGGAGGAAACTACAAATCCCGCGATGCCTTGCGCGCCACCCCGCTGCGGCGGCCCGGCAAGCGTCCGCGCGTGGAACCGGGAGTGGTAGTCTCTGGCCGGGGCCTCCGGGATCCGCGGGCGGGGCGAGGGTCCCCCTGTGGCGGGAGAGGGGCCGCCACGTTAGCGTGTATCCCTGGCAGATATAGCTGGCTGCGCCGGGCTGGCTTCTGCTGCCATGGCGGGCGCGTCGGGCCTCGGTGGTTTTCGTTCCTTGTGCTCGGACTCTTCGTGCCCAAGGTGGCAGTCTGGGGAAACCCTTTTCTGACTCTTACTTATTTTTAAATACCCGCGCTTGCTTTCGTGGCTACAGGTGTCACGCCGCCTAGTCTAATCTTTTTCGTCGTTTTACCCCAAATTAGTCACCGTTTTGGTCGCTGTAGGGTTTCACTGCGGAATTTCTTTAATTTGTTGTTAGTATCTTTGAAGCTAGTCCCAGCACCAAACGCGTTTCAAACACGGAGATGTCCACTATGTCCCTGATAGTAAATACCAAATAAAAGGATTATAACATGAGGTGGAGGGAAGATTGTGGCAGCCGCTTCTGTTATCAGGAAAGCTTGTCCTTTTCTATTACCCTCTCCCATGTGTTTTTTGAGATATGCTCCCTTTAAAAATGTAATTTCTTTTTTTCCTGTAATTTGTGTTTCTTTGTTGACAGCAACCTCTAAACGTAACAACGTATTTGTTTACAAAGGTGTTGGGCTAACCTGGAATTCAAAGGGGTTTTGGTTGGTTGTCTTAATTATTTTAAATAGACCTTTTCAAACAAAAATCCCCCTGGCAAATGTGCTGATTTGTGTCGTGCCCTTGATCCCCATTGTACACTTAACTTTCTTTGGCACCATTTTGTGCTCAATCCATGCGTACCGAACATCTTGAGTTCTTAACTCTGGTATCCTGCTCCTGAAGCTGTGTGACATTAGGAAAATCAAGTGACCTCTCTGGGCTTCAATAATCTTTAGAGCAAGAGGGACTGGATTAGAGAATTGACTGATTCGTTCGTTAGACAGAGTTCTGGTAACTTTTGTCTAAGGGGCTGCCAGTTGTAAAATTCAAGTCTCTCTCCTCATACTTACACAGATTAATCAATCAGCCTTCAAAATCAGATTTTAATCTTTCCTTTCATCATTATCAGCAGAATGGTTTCTGTATGGTTATCTATAATCTGGACCAATCCTACTTGTCCTATTTTATTTCCCCCGGTAGTTCTGAGGATCCTTTCTTAACTGTGATGAGGGAGCAAAAGGCAAACGGAGGGCAAAACCCGAGCTGACACCCCATGACCCCTCCCCAACTCAAGGTGGGATATATATAATATAAGGTGGGATATAATATATACATATCTGATATATATGGTATTCCTCAGGCACTAGTAACTGCCCAAGAACAAGGCAAAGGAAAAACAAATGGCCAACTGATAAAGATCACTGTCATATAAGACTTGAAACTCCCCTATAGTTTGTAACGTCTTAATGATTTACAAGGAAAACACAATCTTAATAATAGACTTCCAGGAACCTATAGACTCAATTTCTTGGAGCCCTAATGTCCCCTTCTCTTCCATCGGATAGGAAACTGTATGTGATCAGTCACTCTTCACAATCACAATGCAGGTCTTTCTGCCCACAGGTCCTGTCCTCGCACTATAATAAAAACGGCTTTTGTGCCCAAAACGTCTCAAGAATTCTTCCTTGACCGTTGCACTCGCCGATCCCACATCAACTATCCTCCAAACATACTTCTGCCTTTCACTGTCTCCCAGACTCTCTCCTTTTCTAAATCTCACTATCCCTCAGGTCTAGCTCAAGCCTCTTTTCTCTCCCAAATCTTCCCTTCAACTTTAGCCCTCATTCATTACTAAGAACTTGCCCTGAAATATGCTAAATGTATGATTCTATGTCTGTTTCCCTGTTTGCCTCCGACTCCCTCCATCCCCTCCACCGCCCCCATCACCTTGAGAGCAAACTACATCTCACATTTTTTTAATGCTACCCTCAGAACTGCTAGTAGTTTATTTAAATTCCATTCAAAAAGTGAATTTCCACTTTGAAGCTCTCATTCAACACTTTTTCCTTTTTTTCAGTCATTTAAGCATATGGCAAATTATTTGTTAGGTCCAAGAGATGTTAATAACTATTAAGTAGGGGGAAAATCTAGGTTTGGCAATCAAATGAGTTTGGGAAAAACTGATTAAATAAAATCAAACGTTTCTTTTATGTAATACCTCATAGCCTTTAATAGGCTTGGCAGTTCCCAAAGTTACTTGACGGTGGACTCCATTTATGCTCTTGGATCATCTGGCCTCATTGGTGTTCCCCAGAATGCGCCTTGGTAAACCCGGCCTCAAAGCTTTCCCTTACCGGAGGAAGCATTTGTCATGTAAAGAATATGGTCATTTGGAGTCAGAAGAACTTGGATTTTAGTCCCTTTCCCTACTTTCTGGGAAGCTGACTTTAAGTGAATTACTTCCCTCTCTGAACCTCTTCTCTCCTCTGGGAGGAAAGGACAATGTTACTTACACACTTCCCTCGCTGGGCTGTTGCAGAGATTAAAGTGAAGTGTGTGCCCAGCTCCCAACATCATTCCCTTTTTACCTATGTGGCCAGTAGGTTCTGGGGCGGGGGGGGGGGGGGGTGGTTACGGTTTTGGTTCTGGTAAAAAGCCTACAGCGTGTTCATGTCTGGTGGGGACCCTCATGCTTCCATTTGGAATGTTTTATGTAAGAGGCAATATTTCAAGACCATGCCAGCATCCTGGGAGCAAACAGACAACTATGTGATTTCACAGATCTTAGCATCTCATTGAAGTGCTGTGATTTAGATCTTGTTTGTTTTTCAAAGAAATTGGTGGGGGCAGGGAACCTTCCTACTTTAACAACAAAACAACAAAGGGAGCTTGTCTGTCTCAAATAGAGGCAATCTTTGTCTCAACAGTTACATTTTCATTATTCTTATAGAGATTATTGGCCAGAAGCAGTGCCCCACCCTTGACTTTCCCAATTGACAATTAGCTTGGTGAGGGAAGGGTCTTATTTTTCTTCTTCCCCGCTATGCTTCCAGAGATGGCATGATGCTAACATAAAAATTAGTGCTAAGATAATTGTTTAGCGAACTAGTGTATATGTATGATTTTACCATTCAAAGCAAAATATGCAGTATTTGACTAAAGGGGAGCCTGGAGATATTTAGGCTCATTTTACAGATGGGGAAATGTCATTGTCAATGACATTTGTCAATGTCAAATGATTTTCCACAAATACTTTGGGGTGGATTTTATCTGTTCTCCTCTTTAAAAAATATATATAGACATTAAATCAAATCTACGGTTCAAGAGTCATCTGAGCCAACCAGATGTCCCTATTTCTGTCATTATAGTCTTTATGCACTTGAAAGAAAGTTTTACATGAATGATACCCAAAAAGCCACATAGTTCCTTTCTTTCCCTCTGAATGTTGATGGTATTTATCATGAACACGGTAGCACAATGAATCTCTTCTTTAAAATTATTTCCATTTCTGCCTTTGCTTGTTCACGTCCTCTCCCAATGTTACTTCTTAAAATCTGTGTGTGTGCGTGCGTGTGTGTGTGTGTGTGTTTTAAAGATTTATCTGTTGGAGAGAGAGAGAGAGAGAGAGAGAGAGAACATGCATGTACATGAACTGGGGGAGGGGCAGAGGGAGAGGTGGAGCAGGGAGCCCAACCCTGGGCGAATCCCAGGATACTGGGATCATGACCCGAGCCTAAGGCAGACGCTTAAGGACAGAGCCACCCAGGTGCCCCATCCCTTTTGCGTTTTTCTGATCTTTACTCCTTCTTGTGTCCTCTGTATGGTTTTTTAATAAACTTCAGGTAGATTTGTTGGATTTGATTAGAGAAGGGCGTAGGTGACACAGTATCTATTTTTCACGGTGAAATGTCTCTGAAAATCAAAACAAGGTGTTCACTAGCATGCCTAGGGGGAAAGCCAGCAATGGAATGTCCAGGATAAAATTCGGCATACCCTAGAACATTCCTCTCCTGAAAATAAGTTTAAGTGTAGAAGACCTATAGGGTTTAGAAGTGAATTATTTATTAGTGGGACACAGAATTTCTGTTTAGTAAAGAAAACAATATAGAACTTTAATAAAATCAAAATGACATCGTTAAGATTCTAAATCAGAACTTTCAAGTCGTATTTTTCAGTATAGTTTTGTTTCAGTTCCCTGTCATTCATTCATTACTTTGTCCATCCTTCAAATATTTATTGAATGTTTTCAGTAGGCTGGTCGTTACTCAAGGCACTGGGGCTACAGAGTTTGATAAGACCAGTATCTGTGTCCTTCAGCAGCTCACTGAGGACAACATAATGAAACGAAATTTACCTTTTGTTTGAAATATTTCTCATAAAACCTCTTTCTTTTTTTAAAAAAATATTTATTTATTTGAGAGAGAGAGCGAGCACATGTGTGCGTGCAAGCAGGGAATGGGGCAGAGGGAAAGAAAGAATCCCAAACAGACTCTGCTGAGCTCAGAGTCCAGTGGGAGGCTCGATCCCAGGACTCTGAGATCATGACCTGAGCCGAAATCAGTAGTCAGATGCTCAACTGACTGAGCCACCCAGGTGCCCCTAAACTTTCCTTTGAAATCACAAAGAGCTACAACTCTTTCTTGAATATCTTATTGGTAATTATAACGAACACTCAGTGTCCTAGTCAGTCATAGGAATATTCTACCTTCACCTTCCGGTTTTGGTCAAGCCACGTATTCAAAAGAATGGGTTGGGTCACAGACTGATTTCTTACCCGTTGGACAAAAGGCACTTTTAAGGAAGGCCTGCCACTTTTATGTTTTTGAATAACGGCTCTATAATCCCAGATTTCTTTTGTTTGTATGATTCTACATTCTCTTATTTAAAGGGCCTAATTTTATTTTATTTTATTATTTTTTTTAAAGTAGGTTCCATGCCCAGTATGGAGCCCAGTGCAAGGCTTGAACTCATGACCCTGAGATGAAGACCTGGGCTGAGATCAAGAGTTGGATGCCTCACCGGCTAAGCCACTGAGTCATCCCTTAAAGGGTCTAATTTTGAAGTTAGAAAGCTACCCTTCATTATGTTGGCCACAGATTGTGGACATGAAAGTTTAATACACTTGGCAAATTTCAGGAATAAATATAATCCACTGTTTTGATTAAAGTATGAATAACAAAACACCCCCTTGCTGCACATTGTTCCCACAGCATTTATGTTTTTGTGTGCTTAGGAGGTTTTTACACTCTCTGCACTATTGACACAGCACTCTGGTGATCTCTTAATCCCAATCAGACAAACATATGTTGCCTCATCAATGGGGCAGCTTTTGGAAAAGAGACACTTGATAGATACTTAGTAAATAAGGCTGGGGAGCTCCTTCCTCAACAGGGACTATGGTGGAAACTTTAACTTCGAAAAAGAAGAGGGAGGAGGGACACAGCAGAGCCATCGTAGAAGAATTCCTGTCTTTTTGAGTTAGTGTTCAAAGATTAGAGAAGACAGGAGTCTCAGTTTAAAGATCTTGAAAATTTCTCCCCCCACCCCGCCAAAAAATTAAAATAAAAATAAAGAATAAAGATCATAAAGGGGACGCTTAGGTGGCTCGGTTGGTTGAGTGTCCGACTCTGGATTTCAGCTCAGGTCATGCTCTCAGGGTCGTGAGATCAAGCCCTGCATGGGGCTCCACGCTTGGCAGGGAATCTGCGTGAGTTTCTCTCTCTCTCTGTCCCTCCTCCCAAGTGTGCACTCGTTCTATTTCTAAAATAAATAAATGAAATCTAAAAAAAAGTTAAAAATAAAGATCATGAAGATTTCAAAGAGTCAAATACAGTCCCACTGATACTGCAAGACTCAGGGAAAGTCATGGGGCAGAACCATGAAAGGACAAAGCGATGCATGAAAACCAACCTTGGCAGAGCTGGGTATGACGCCAACTGATTTGGAAACTGTTTGTTATGTACAAGAAATCTCCATAAATCATTCAATAACAGTTGCAGGCGGGTCCTTAAGAACCCAGTGGCTTTGCTAATGGTACTTAACTAGAATCGTTTCTTTCCTTTGCTATTTTTGCTGTCGAACCTGCATACTGTCAGCCTCCTAGAGAAGATCTCCAAACTGTGGCTCCCCACTTCAGGTGAGCCTTCGCACCCCTTCCCTCCCCACCCCCAGACTCTGCGGGGCTCTCTTAGGGCAGCTCACAGTCCACACCGAGGAGCTCCTTGGATATGGCTTGTGCGGGAACACCCCACGGTTTCGGAATGAAGACTTATTTCAAGCAGGGAGGTCTTCCTAACCACTCGCATTTTGAATTCTTGGTGTTCTGAGAAGCTTCAGATGACCAGAAGATGAGAGAAACGTAAAGCCGTGCCATAATTCCATAAATACGGATGTTTCCAGGTGCTTGTTTTAGCTCATTTTCTTTCCTCTAAGAGTGAGCAGCGGACATGGCAAACCCTTCCCCCCACCTGCCAGTCCAGGCGTCATCCTCAGGTCCCTACTTTCAAGCCCTGTGACTCTCCTGACCCCCAGTCCCCGCCCCCCTGCACTGACCACCTGAGAGTGCTTCCCAAATTTTCTGGGCCCATGAATCACTGCGTGACAGAGCCTCGTGTGGACACCGTGGCGTTTTCCGTCTGTTTCCCTACGACGTGCTTTTACTTTCATTCTCTTCCAAAGCTTGGTCTTTCCTTTTGCCACTTTTCTGAATTACGTGGCTCCTATAATCTCTGGGTTTGTGTGCCATCTGAGGCACTTTTTAGCCTTCTGAAAACTTTGCTGACCTTCACTTGTTTCCAGGCATTTATATGGCCAACCATTGTGTTTGTCGTTGAAGGCTGGGAGGAAGAGCTTCAGGAGCGAGGCATCTGGCTTGGCAGCCCCTCAGACACCCTCAGGGTGAGGGCACCATGACCTTGGCTCTAGACTCTGCCTTGGAGGTACAGAAACTGGGTCATGCCAGGACTCCCAGAGCTCATCTGTCTCAAGGAGACGGACTTGTAGGAACCACATTCATTAGAAGTTTATATATAAACCCAAATTCTAATTTATTAGCTTAGAGTAGTGGATATGTCCTTGCTTCAACTAGGATCCCTGTAAGTCCTCTCCAGAGCACCCCCTTTTCCGATGGTGAGGTACCCGGGAAATGGAATAATAAAAGATCGCTTGATGAACATGAAGTCAGAGTTTGAAGGGGGGAATTGTTTTGAGAGAGATTTCATCCAGGCCGGAGAAGCCCGATGACTCACAATGGCCTTACAACAGAGGACAGTCTGTGCTGGATAAACACAGCCAGCTCCGGGCCCCTGACTTCCTGTCCCGGGAGGAAAGGTTCACTGCTGCCAGTGTGAGTGCAAGGTCAGTCCAGACAGGGCCCAGTACAGCAGATGGGGGTTCTGCTGGCGAAATGACAACCAGGCTGGCTCCCCGAGTTTGCTTCCAGGTGCCTGTGAGGGATGTAGGGGTCATTCTACTCTTCCCCACCCACATGGATTCGTCCAGTCTCTTGATTCACTCTCACTGATGGTCAAGTCTATCCAAGATAGGTGTGAATTTCTGTTTTTTTTTTTTAAACGATTTTATTTATTTATTTAACAGAGAGAGAGAGAGAGAGAAATCTCACAGGAGGCAGAGAGGCAGACAGAGAGAGAGGGAGGAAGCAGGCTCCCTGCTGAGCAGAGAGCCGATGTGAGGTTCGATCCCAAGGACCCTGAGACCATGACCTGAGCCAAAACCAAGAGTCAGAAGCTCAACTGACCGCACCACCCAGGCACCCCATATGTGCTTCTGTAATTCTAACAGATCGTTTATGAAAAGCTTTGTTCTTTCTGCTGTAATATACTTACTGTCAAATCATGGCAGGGAATGGGGGGGACAAAGCACGTTTTACAGGGTTGTTTGGTGCGGCCATCGCCCCGAACCGTGAATACAGGGAAAGAGAGCACCGTGCTGGAAGAGAGCACGGTCTGGCCTGGGTTGGAATCCTGTCTCTACCACTCATTCCCTGTGAGACCCCGAGTGATTTACCTGACCTTTCAAAGCCAGCGGGCCTCCAAGCGTGGTATTCAAACAGTCTAGACAGGTCTTCAAGGAACTTGATGCCGCCACCAGAATGGGCAATCATTCACTAAGTGCAGACACTTTGTCTGAAGAGGACCTTTGAGTGAAGAAAGCAGTGTGTTGATTTACCTTCCAGCCCTGTCTCCTTAGCAATAAAATTGGGAAAGAATACCAACTAAGCAGAGCTGCTATTATAGGGGTAAGACTAATGAGGACACATGATACATGCCAGGACTACAATACATAATTGTCTCTTCTGTTATTTTGTTGTTAGTGTTGCAGTTCAGCACCGCACCGCGCCGCACCGGCAGAGGAGTTTCCCAGCATTAGAGCTCAGCAACAGGCTCACAGAAGCGAAGAGAAGTGGGGGGCTGAGGGCTTACACCTGTCATTCACCCCACAACTCAGCAGCGCCAGCACACCTCTCTCAGCATGGACTCCTCACGTGGACACTGGGGCGGGAACAGGGCCCCTGCTTGAGTCGTCACTGGGACTTAAAGGATACAGCCTATGTAAAACCGTCACAATGGTGCCGAACACATAGCCGGGTCCAGTCAATGCTAGTTGTCTTCCCTCGTTTTGACCAGCTGCGAGGATACTTTCAGGAATGGGTAGCCTACTATTCAGGGAAACAACCATAGGCAAAAGTTTTCCAGGGGTGACAGTGACTCCAAAACTCCAAAAAAAAAAAAAAAATTAAAGTGAGGAATAAAAAGGAAGGACCCTGCTAGTAAGAATGAAAATAGAAATACCATAGTGTGGTATTTTTCACTAAATGCTGTGAGATGCACGTGAACCTGAACTGTGGCTCAATACAGCCCTGTTGAAAGCAGGGAACTAGTGTCTCCTACAGAGCTCTCTCACGTTGAACTGTGGGCTGTGCTTTCTGACTGAGCTGAATGTCCTTATTCTTACGTGTTCCCAGAGTGACTGATCCTTCTCACCTCCCCCGCCTTCTTGATGTGGAGTGTGTGGTCGCTGTGACTGCTGATAGCTTTTCCAAGTTGCAAAGTAATGGAAAAGACTAATTACTGTTCTATTGTATAACATAACCATCGGTCCGTAGTAACACTTGTGTATGTGTGTGTGTGTGTGTCCCCCCACCCTCTCTCTCTCTTTTTTTTTTTTTCCAGAGAATGAGAGAGAGAGAGCACGTGGAGGGGAAGGGGCAGGAGGAGAGGGAGAGACTCCCAAGCATGCTCCATGCTCAGCATGGAACCAGAGGCGGGGCTCGATCCCATGACCCTGACATAGTGACCTGAGCTGAAATCCAGAGTCTGATGCTTAACCAACTGAGCCACCCACACTCCCCTTTCTAATGATTTTCTTAACAACATTCGCTTTTCTCTAGCTTTATTGTAAGAATACAGGATGAAATACCTATATAAAATATATAAAATATAAAATAATTGACTATTAGTGTCATTGGTAAGGCTTCTAAATAGTAGCCTATTTGTAGGTAAGTTTCGAGGAGTCAAAAGTTACATGTGGATTCTCGACTATGTGAAAGGTCTGCGCTCCTAACCCACACGCTGTTCAAGGATCAGCTCTACTTGGAACCCAACAAGCACTCAGGAAATATTAGCTATTCCTATGATCTCTATACATTTAAGAAAATTAAGCAGATGCCTCTAGTTTCTTCAAATTCCACATTCCCTTGTTTGCTACCAATCTACGTATATTTAGTAATAAACTGAGAGTTTGACCTTAATCATTCTCCTGTGACAGAAGGGTGTTACTCATATTGCAAGAAGATTGTGCTTTCCACACAATTAAAGTGTTGTCATACAGTCGGCCTCCCATGGAGGCACTAAGAAATTCTCAAGTGTATGTGCGCATTCAGTCATGATGCTGGTCACTCTTGGCCCAGTCACTTGTTTGGGGAATAATTGTGTGGACTCTTGGTCTCTGTTTTGGGTTGAATTGTGTCCTCCCTAAAACATACGTTGACACAGATCAATGGAACAAGATAGAGAATCCAGACATAAACCCATGAGTATATGGTCAATTAATCTATGACAAATGAGGCAGGAATATACTTCAAGGAAAAGAGAGTCTCTTCAAATAAATGGTGTTGGGAAACATGGGCAGCCACCATGACCAAGAATGAAACTGGATTGCTTTCTTACACCACACACAACAAACTCAAAATAACTGAAGACCTAGCTGGGAGACCTGAAAACATGAGGCTCCTAAACCAAAACAGACATAATCTCTTGGACATCAGCCTTAGCAACATACTTGGGATATATGCCCTCAGGCAAAGGAAACAAAGCAAAAACAAACTGTGAGGGCTACCCCAAAGTAAAATGTTTTCATCAACAAAATGAAAAGACAACCTATTGAGGAGGGAGGGAGGAGATATTTGCAAATGATTTCTGTGATAAGGGGTTAATATTCAATACATATAAAGAACTGATATGACTCACCACAAAAAAAACACAAATAATTCAATCAAAAAATGTATACATGTATAGACATTTTTCCGAAGAAGACATCCATATGGCCAACAGACACATGAAAAGATGCTCATCATTAGGGAAACCCAAATCAATGAGAGATCACCTCACACCTGTCAGAATGGCTAGTATCAAAAAGACACAAAATGACAAGTATTGGTGAGGATCTGGATAAAAAGTGTAGGTAGAAATGGACATTGGTGCAACCCCATGTAAAAAACTACATGGAGGGTCCTCAACAAATTAAAAATAGAAATACCGTATGATCCAATAATTCCACTACTGTGTATTTACCCAGGGAAAATGAAAACATTAATTTGAAAAGATGTATGCACCCTTCTCTTCATTGCAGCTTTATTTATAATAGCCAAGATTTGGAAGCAACTCAAGTGTCCGTTGATACATGAATGGATAAAGATGTGGTACACACACACACACACACACACACACACACACTAGAATACTACTCAGCCATAAAAAGGAATGAAATCTTGCCATTTGCAACAACATGGTTGGATCTGGAGAGTATTATGCTAACCAAACTAGTTGCTCAGAGAAAGACAAATACCATATGATTTCACTTATATGTGGAACCTAAAAAAAAAAAACAAAAAACAAAGAGCAAACAAATGAAAAGGGAAACAGACTCATAAATACAGAGAACAGACTGGTGGCCATCAGTGGACAGGGTTGGGGGGAATGGGCAAAATGGGTGAAGGAGGGATGCCTGGGTGGCTCAGTTGGTTGGACAACTGCTTTCGGCTCAGGTCATGGTCCTGGAGTCCCGGGATCGAGACCCTCATCGGGCTCCCAGCTCCACGGGGAGTCTGCTTCTCCCTCTGACCTTCTCCTCGCTCATGCTCTCTCACACTGCCTCTCTCTCAAATAAATAAATAAAATCTTTTAAAAAATGGGTGAAGGGGATTAAAAGGTACAAACTTCCAGTTATAAAATAAGTCAGTCAGGGAGATGAGAGTACAGCACGGGGAGAACAGTCAGTAAGATTGCAGTAACGTTGGATGGTGACGGAAGGTGACGACACTGATTATGTGAGCATAATGTATGGAACTGTTGAATCACTCTGTTGTACAAAAACCAATAAACATTGTATGTCAACTGTACTTAAGTAACAACAACAACGAAAAATTGAAAGCTATGGTGAAGTCCCGACCCCAGTATCTCAGAATGTGACCTCATTTGGAAATAGGGTGATTGCAGATGTGATTAGGTCCTTCATCATACTGGAGTAGGATGGCCCCTTAATGAACATGACTGGTGTCCTTTAAGAGACACAGACACAGAGGGAAGGTGTCCCTGTGGAGGCAGAGATTGGACTGATGCAGCCCCAAGCAAGGAACGCCTGAGGCCACCAGAAGCCAGAAGAGATGGGGAGGATCCCCCTAGACAGGCTTTGGGGGAAGTGTGGCCCTGCTGACACCATGATTTTGGACTGCTGGCCTCCATGACAGTGAGAGAGCAAGTTTCAGTTGGCGGTCATTTGTTACAGCAGCCCTAGAAAACGAATCCAGGCTCCTCTACCAGAGAGTAGAACGGAGAGGCAAGTCCTGGGCCAATGGCGGAGAAGGGCCAGTCCTCAGCTGGAGGACTCCACATTGTCTGCAAAACCAGCTTCCATGAGGCGGGTCCATGAGGTGGGGCTGGAAAGCGAGGAGGTGCTTGCAAGGTCGAGCCAACCCTTTGGGACTAGAGATGGGTAGAATGAGATCCACAGGCCTTCTCAGAGAGGCTTTCCCTGATACCCCCCACTAGGTGCGCCCCTTCCTCGCTCCCTCTTTCTCCCCTCACCTGCTATGTCTTCCTGGCACCAGATGACACACGTTAACTTTACCTGTTTACTGTCTAACTTCCCAAGGACAATTTCCACCACAAGAATGGGGACCATTGGTAAAATTTATCAAGTGTTCTCTCATGTCCCTTTACTTTGCACAAGTGATTGTAAAAAAAAAAATTTTTTTTTCATGTGTCTCCTTATATTTTGCACAGTTTTTGTTCTTTTAATCAGCAAAGGGTATTAAAAACTACGAGCTTTAGGGGGCTGGTGGCGGGGACTAGAGTTTTCTCTCAAGTTTTCTTTACTGTTTGTGTCTCTGGTGTATACTCAATGCTCAAGGAATATTTCTGAATAAATGATGTTATGGTTTTTTAATTCTCTGTGATTCACCTTCCCCCCTCCCCCATACCATATTAAATAACTTCTCTTGGGAAAGTATTGCCTTTTTCAGCCATGCTGAAGAAAACCTATCAAAAGGATCTGGCCAGGCCTGGGCCATACTAGAAGGGGCGCATCCCCACTACAATTCTCCCCATTCCCAATAGCCAGGTTCTACAGCACCCCTAGAATCCTGGTTCAGTACTGGCTTTGGTCTACTCTGATAAGTGTTTCCTTTTCATTTGCTCCAACATCAGGCCTCCTTTGGAGGGGAGCATAAGAGAACACTGGCAGATTCCGGTAGATTTAAACTGGTTAACGTGACATTGCTAACTATTGTTCTACTCGTTTGTGAATTCTGGAAGGTCATCAAAGTTGTAAATGGGGATCTAGCAGCTGATCGTTTATTTTAAGAAAACCTGCAGAATACTCTCTGTAATAAAAAAAAAAACAAAGAAACCTGAAACTCAGGGTTAGTGTAGCACGTGGGACTTTGCTGAGACCCTCAGGGGTCCCGAGCGGATAGCCAGTCGGCATTATCTGAAATTCTGAAGTCTTCTACTTTGCTACGCTTAGAACAACTGTTCCTGAAAACAGGGGTGCAAGCCCACGAAGGAACAAGTGTCTCCAATTTGTGCTCAGCTGGACAGACTCCCCCCTTGCCAATCAGGCTAACCCCGAAGTCACAGAAGGAACTTGTCCAGAATTTCCCCGAGAGCCAACTGCACAAAGAACTGTTAAAAAGGAGAATAAAATTCCCCAGGACCGGTGCACACTCCCCACCGCGTTGCCCAGCAGCTTAAAACCAAAAGTGGATACACACAATGGCAGCTGTTCCAGGGGAAAGGCTCCCAGATGATCTCAGGCTCAGCCTTGCCAGACAGGACCCCCCACCCACCCATCGCCGTCGGTGGCGTAAGACCAGTCTCCAGACTGGCCATTGCCGTCACACCGAGGTGGCCCTACCAGTTCGGCAATCATGGGACAGTCAGAAAAATGCACGTAATGGAAGACGAGGAACACAGATCAAGACAACACAAGATTCCAACAGCCTTATCTAACCGCGGGGACTTCAGAACTGGGCTTCTGCCCTTGGAAGCCAAGGGCATCCAGAGCCATAAGTTCCAGGCGAATCCCTCTGCAAGATTCTTGATGAGATCATCTGTCAGAGCGTGGAATCTGGATCAGATGACCCCGTGAGCCTCACCATCTCTGTTGTGATATAGGTTTCTTGCTTATTAAAGAGTTAGAAGGATGATAACCGAGAATGTCAAAACTGGCAGCGATGGTGGGACAAAATGCTAGCACCTAATTTTATTTAATTAGAAGAAGAATCCCTTTATACAGCGTTTGAGATGCTCCAAACTCCAAAATCGTCAATCTGTTCAGCACTACTCATCTCCTCCTTGAGCTTGCCAAATGCCTACAAAGAACAGAAATGGTTTCATTTTAATCCAAATCCATTTCCTTTTGTATAAAATATGTTTTTTCAAAACTTGCTTCAGTCCTTTGAGCTAACATGACAAGCCCCTGTATTTACGTAGCACTGTTAACTTTCCCAGACTCAGCTCTTTTCCATTACCTGTCTGGACTATAAGCTCCTGAGGGCACTGTTGTGTCCTCGGGAGTGGCGCCCAACACAAAGTAGGGGCCCTCCCATGTTTCTGACCCATTAGCTCTATATTCGCTTTCACAGCGAGGGTTAGATGTTTCTGGTAGGTTGTTGTCCTCATGAAATAAATAGTTTCACCTCAAGCCAATCCCTGTACATTTATCAGATTATATAGTTCACAAAGGTGCCCTTTGAAACAAAGCGAGCTGCATTGACAAGCCCAATTTTGAAAAGTCTTGTTCTTTCTTCCATCAGAATGAAAGTTCGAGAAATTTCATGAAGAATTCATAATTGTTTATGTTTCCTTTTTAAAAAGATTTGGTTTATTTATTTGAGAAAGAGAGAGTTAGAGCATCTGAGGAGGAGAGTCAGAGGGAGAAGCAGACTTCCTTTGAGCAGGGAGCCTGATGCAGGACTCCAGGATCATGACCTGAGCCGAAGGCAGATGCTTAACCCACTGAGCCACCCAGATGCTCCATAATTGTTTACGTTTCCTATCAGAGTCACACATTTTTGCCATGTCATTATTTAAGGAAACTTAGTCGTATTGTAATACTTCCTTTTTTCTGGTTAAAGAAATTGTAAACACATTAGCAAAAAGGGAACCAGGGTTCTATCTGAAACACTAATATATTTAGAGAGAACAACTCTGAAACCCTAAAATTTCTCAGTGACCCAGATGCATTTTGCTGTACGTGAGCAAGGCTGTACGTTTACTGTTTTGTAAAAGATCAATCAGTCTCATTCTCTCTCTCTCTCTCTGTCTCTTTCTGTCTATTGAGAGGGCTTTTTGCAGTGACTTGCTACTTTCTTTGATGCTATTTGTCATAAATATAAAAGCAAAGACAGGTTGGTAAGTGCAGAAACACAGAATAACACCCATGTTTCATATATATATATTTATATATATATATGAAAGCATATATATATATCTATCTATATGTATTCAATATTCAAGGTACAATATATTCAGGGTACAATCTATTTCCATTTGGAGTATGAAAGCCATACAGGAACTGCTTGGTCATGTAGAATGAGCTCTTGTCTTCATGTCTGTCTGCTAACTCAGGTCAGTTCTCAATAGTCCAAGGAAGCTAACTCTCTTCCAAACAACAGTTCAAGTAGCCGCAGAAGGAAAGGATCTGTGGCGCTGTTTTGGGCACAAATGTTTTTATTTCCCTTATCATTTAAAAACATCACGAAGGTGAACCTCTTGGCTTGATCCACTTTTTGAAACTCATAGTAGGGTCAGTTAATGTTCAAGAAAAGTTACCGACACCAAGCCCATGGGATAAAACTTTTACAGAGTATATATACTTAACTTGAAATTGCCATCTTTGACAGTATCATTTACTTATTTTTTCTAAAGATTTTATTTATTTATTTGACAGGCAGAGATCACAAGTAGGCAGAGAGGCAGGCAGAGAGAGAGAGGAGGAAGCAGGCTCCCCGCTGAGCAGAGAGCCCGATGCGGGCCTCGATCCCAGGACCCTGGGATCATGACCTGAGCCGAAGGCAGAGGCTTTAACCCACTGAGCCACCCAGGCACCCCGACAGTATCATTTAAAAAGAAATTATATACATTCTTCTAATTGGGCATAACCCTTTATTAGAAGTTATCCATGGGTTAAACAGCACTGGCCTCTAGTCTGCGTATTCCAATAACGTGACAATCTCATGTTGCTAGCTATTGTTTTAGAAAAGCTTTTTAAATAAATGAATGCAAATATTCTACTGTCCTATAGTGCATGCCTTTCTATCCTAACCCCCATATCGCCCACCACTTCCGTTCCATAAAAAGCAGGGTCATAGCTGTATAAGCTGCTTGAGTTCAAGGGAGCGGCTTTCAACAGCTCTCTCCATACTCGTTGACAGGTTCGGCTTCTCTTTTCCAGACCCTCAGGGAATCTTTCCAGGATGCTTCCTTTCTACCCTGTTACTCACCCGCCCCCTCTACTAATTCTGCTTAGAGCCCCTTCGTTTCAGATCCGGCATTCACCCGTCAGGCTGGTCTCTCTTCTAGAAAAAAGATGCCTCACACTCTCTGCTTGGGTTCTAGCCCTGGGCTCCTCATCCTGCAGCCTGGGGAGCACAGCCAGTCCCAGCCTCGGAGGGACATTCAGATGGCTCGGACTTGGTGGTAACGGCGAGCCGACCACCGTGACCATTGACTTCACGGTTGACCGGTCAACCTTGGCTACCAAAGCATCTTCTTCACGGCTCCCCTCACCACCCAGTTAACGGAATGATCGTCACAGGAAGGCAGAGGGATAAAGTAGTCCCTTGAGGGCATATGGGCTGAGTTTAGTGTCTGGAACTGTGCTGTGCCCAAATATTTGTTGCCAAGGCAGATTTTGGTGGGATGATCCCTCCTGTGTACCTTTGTCCCCTTCGACAAATCTAAACGTCTCTTTAGGGAAACCCAGACGTAATCTGCTTCTCTGTTACTTCATAGGACAGTCGGGGTGGGTGGAGAAACCACAAAGCCCTAGCGGACAGACTGAAGCCATATTTATATCATGGGCTTGGTCGTTCATGACGGAAGGGAAGCTGCGACGAAATGGTACTCAGGTCAGACCTCCTGCCACCAGCGGGGTGTCCCCCTGTGGTGAATACAAAGAATGACGTGGCTGTCGAGCCCAGCGTCACAGGCCCTGGTGACCTGGTGACCCAGGAGCAGGAGGACGATCGGTAATGCTGTGTGATGGCTTTACATCTGCATTAGGCCAACGGCACGACCACCCCTTGAGTGACCTGAGTTAGAAGTCCAGTGGTCATCCTAAACTCGTCCTCTGCCCCCCTCACACCGGTTTATTTACCAAGTCCTGAGGGCCTCGCTTCTCACCTCTGCCACTGATTCACTTTCGGAGTTAGGTCTGCATTGCTATGAACTCCCACTCTTGGAACCGCTTTAGCTGAGTCCCAAAGGTTTTGGACCATTGTGTTTTCTTTCTTTTTTTTTTTTTTTGAAGATTTTATTTATTCACTTGACAGACAGAGATCACAAGTAGGCAGAGAGGCAGGCAGAGAGAGAGAGAGGAGGAAGCAGGCTCCCCGATGAGCAGAGAGCCCGACAAGGGGCTTGATCCCAGGACCCCGGGATCAGGACCCTAGCCGAAGGCACAGGCTTTAACCCACTGAGCCACCCAGGCGCCCCGGACCATTGTGTTTTCATATGCTTTTTTATGTCTCCTTTATTTCCTGGTTGACTTGTTCATTGTTTAGTAACATGTTATTTAACCTCCATATATTTGTGCTATTTCCAGATTTTTTTTTTTTTTTTGGTGGTTGACTTCTAGTTTCATAGTATCACGGTCAGGAAAGGTGCATGGCATGATTTCCATCTTCTTGAATTCTTTGAGGCTTGTTTTGTAGACTTAAATGTGATCTAGTCTGGAGAATAATTCATGTGCACTTGAAAAGAATGTGTAGTCTGCTGTTTTAGGCTGGAAAGTTCTGAATATGTCTGTTAAGTTCATCTGTTCCACTGTGTCATTCAAAGTCAATGTTTCCTTGTTGATTTTCGGTTCAGGTGGTCTGTCCATTGAAGAAAATGGGGTGTTAAAGTTCCCTACTATTACTGTATTTTTATTGTTGAGTTCCTTTATGCTTGTTATTAACTGTTTTATGTATTTGGATGCTCCCAAGTTGGGTGCATAAATATTTACAATTGTTGTATCTTCTTGTTGGATCGTCCCCTCTGTGGTTATACAGTGTCCTTCTTTGTCTCTTGCTATAGTCTTTGTTTCAAAGTCTAAGTTTGTTAAATATAAATGTTGCTACTCCAGCTTTCTTTTTTCTTTTTTTAAGATTCTATGTATTTATTCATTTTAGAGAGAGTGCATGCTGGAGTGGGAGGAGGAGCAGAAGGGGAGGGAGAAGGAGGGGGAAGAATCTCTGGTGGGCTCCGCAGCCAGTGGGGAGCCGGTCATGGGGTTTAATCTCACGACCCCGAGTTCATGACCTGAGTTGAAATCAAGAACTGGACACTTAACTAATTGAGCCACCCAGCCACCCCTCCAGCTTTTTTTTGACATCCTTTTGCGTGATAAAATGTTTCTCCATTCCCTCACTTTCAATCTCCATGTGTCTATAGGTCTGAAATTAGGCTCCTATAGGCAGCAGATAGAAGGGTCTTGTATTTTAATCTGTTCTAACACTCTAACACTCTAACATTCTATGTCTGTTGATTGGAGTGTTTAGTCCATTTTCATTCAAAGTAATAATCATTATTATAATTTTAAAGATTTTATTTATTTATTTGAAAGAGAGAGCAAGTGAGAGAGAAAAAACACAAACATGGGGAGGGGCGGAGAAAGAGAGAGAGGCAGACTCCCTGCTGAGCAGGGAGCTCAATCCAGGGCTCGATCCCAGGACCCTAGGATCGTGACCAGAGCTGAAGCAAGATACCTAACTGACTGAGCCACCCAGGCACCCCCCGTTATTATTTTTTAAGATTTTAAAGTAATCTGTACACCCAACATGGGCTCAACATTACAACCCTGAGATCAAGAGTCACATGCTCTATTGACTGGTGCCCCCAAAGTATATTTTTTTCAAAATTTCATTTAAATTCTTGTTAGTTAACATGTAGTATAATATTTGTTTCAGAAGTAGAATTCGGTGATTCATCACCTCAGCGTAATTATTGATAGACGTGTATTTATTGTCACCTTATTACTTGCATTGTGTTTGTTTCTGAAGATTTTCTCTGATCATTTCTTGTCTTCCCTTCATGGTTTCCTGGTTTTCTTTAGTAATATACTTGGATTTCTTTCTCTTTATTACTTGCATATTTAGTAGTGGTTTTGATACATGGTTACCATTAGGCATATATAACATCTTCTGCGAATAGCATCTGTATTAAGTTGATGGTTTAAGTCTGAACCCATTCTTTATTCCTCTCCCCCCCGCCCCCAGGTTTTGGGTATAAGGTGTCATATTTTATATCCTTTTGTTTTGTGAGTTCCTTGACTGATTTTTTACTGATTTAGAGTATTTTTACTGCTGTGTTTCCTACCTTCACACTATCATTTTTGGTCTTTTCTTTCCACTCGGAGTCCTCTTTAATATTTCTTGTAGGGCTGGTTTAATGGTCATGAACTGCCTTAAATTTTGTTTTGTTTTGCTTTGTCTGGTAAACTAGCTCTCCTTCTAGTCTTAGAGCTTTGCTAGATAGAGTATTCTTGGCTGTAGGTTCTTCCCATTCAGCACTTTGAACATAACATACCACTCCCTTCTTGTGTTTCTGCTGAAAACCTGCTGATGGCCTGATGGGGTTTCCTTTGTAGGTAACTGTCTTCTTTTGTCTCACTGTTTTTAATATTTCTTTTTTATCACTATATTTTGCCATTTTAATTATACTATGTCTTGGCATTGGGCCACCTGGGTGGCTCAGTCAGTTAAGCAGCTGACTCTTGATTTCGGCTCAGGCCATGATCTCAGGGTTGTGAGATTGAGCCCCATGTTGGCTTCTGTGCTCAGCATGGAGTCTGTCTCTCCATCTCTGCTCTGCCCTTCTCCCCACTCCCATGCTCTCTCATTCTCTCTCTAAAATAGATAAATAAAATCTTCAAAACCAAACAGATACTATGTCTTGGTGTGTGGATCTGCTTTTATTGATTTTTGTTGGGGATTCCTGGATCTGGATATCGGTTTCCTCCCCCAGAATAGGGAAGTTTTCAGTTAGTATTTCTTCAAATAAATTTTCTGCCCTCTTTTCTCTTTCTTCTCCTTCTGGAACTCCTATAATGCAAATGTTATGTTTGATGGCCTCACTGAGTTCCCTAAATCTCTTCTCATTTTGCATAATTCTTTTTTCTCTCTTTTGTTCAGCTAATTACTTTCCATTACTCTGTCTTCTGGGTCATTAACTTGTTCCTCTGCTTCTTCCAGCCTGCTGTTCATTCCATCAAGTGTATTTCTCATTTCATTTGTTAAGAACTTTATCTCTGCTATGTTATTCCTTATCTCTGTGTTAAGGGTCTCACTCAGGTCTTCCACTCTATGCTCAATTCCAGTGAGTATCCTTATGGTCATTGCTCTAAATTCTCCATCAGGCAGGGGCGCCTTGGTGACTCAGTCAGTTAAGCATCCGACTCTTGGTTTCAGCTCAGGTCATGATCTCAGGGTCATGAGATCGAGCCCCATGTTGGGCTCCGTGCTTAGCGAGGAGTTTGCTTGGGATTCTTTCCCTCTTCCTCTCCATCTGTCCCTCCCCGCTGCATTCTCTTTCTCTCTCAAATAAATAAATAAATAAAATCCTTAAAAAAAAATTCTCCATCAGGCATGTTACTTATTTATGTTTCGCTTAGATCTCTGGTTGTGGCCTCGTCCTGTTATTTCATATGAGACAAATTCCTCTGTTTTCTCATTTTGTCTAAGTCTCTGTGCCTGTTTCTCTGTGTTAGGAAAGCTACATTTCCTGTTCCTGAGGGTAATGTCCTCCTGCCGTGTAGTGTCCCCTACTCTCCAGGGCCTGCTGCTTCCAAGCCTGACTCCAATGTGTGCCAATGCTCTTGTTGTATCCTGGTCCCACTAGGTGTGCTCTGGTCTGTTTGTAAAATGAGACCTGTTGCTGCGGCCACCAGAACTGAGGCCTTGCAAAACTCCTGGGTAAGGAGACGCAGTGTTGGCAGGACTTTGGGACTTTTCTGGGGGAGGGAGTCCACTGCTCTGAGACTGAGGCAAATGTGACTGAGAGTGGTGGTTCCACCAGAGTGTCGGGGGAGGGGGCCTTGGTGCAAGCAAGGTAGGTAGTGAGTGTTGGCACTACGCTGGTTCCTGCAGGTGGCCCCGTGCTTATGCAGAGGCATGGGGGAGGGAAATGGCACCGGCCAGTTCCTTTTTTCCCAGAGGGGTCTATTCATGCTTGAATGCTGCCTCTCTGGGACATGCTCTGAGATGAGCAACTAACCTCCCCACTGTGTGCCCCAAGGCGCTCTTCAGATTTATGTCTGCTGGCTGTTTGCCTGCCTTCTCTTGGAGTATCCCCAGTATTCCCTGAGCTCTCCCCAAGCCAAGATTCTGGCCTTTAAAACTCTAGGCTGTAAACCCCACTGGTTATGAGAACTCATGAAATTCAGCCTCTCTTGTTTTCCAAGCCAGTTGCTGTTGTGGTTCATTTTCCCCGTGAGCTTCTCTGTGTTCTAGTTTGTCTCTTGCTCTTCTCTGAGATTGTGGCTCCCTCCCCACTGCAGAAGCCACGATCCACTTCTCTCCCAAACCATGTCTCCACGCTTCCTACCTTCTTCAATATGACCTCTTTTCTACCTTTAGTTGTGGAGTTTACTCTGCCAGTCCTTAGATAAATCTTGAGGGTATTTAAGATGATTTGATAGTATCTAGTTGTATTTGTGGGACGAGGTGAGCCTAGGGGCCTCCTACTCCACCACCATTTTCCCTGAAAAAGCCTACCTCTGCCACTGATTGAATTCAGGTCCTCATCATTCATCACCTGAACTGTTGATCTTAGAACCTTGCCTCCTTGTGTCCAGACTCACCACCTCTAACTGAATATCTTCTACCAAATTACTACTAATCTGATCAGATTTCACTCCACACCTTGTCACCCATGCCAACTTAGGACCTTTTAGCGACACCTGCTGCTTCAGGTTGAAGTTCAAACACGCCAGCATGGCAAGCTGACCTGCTGCTTGGGCCCACTGCCACCTGTCCCTCATCCCAGCCACATCCCCCTAATTTCAGTTTCCTGATCACATCACATACTCACCCCCTCCCTTTACCTCCCGGTGATGGTGCTGGTGGTGGGAGGGGGCAGACAAGGAGCAAGGCGTGTAACAAACAAGAAGGGGTGGGTGTCCTGGACAGAAACGCAGCAGGGGAGCAGGACCGGGAGTGCCCCAGAGGCCGTGGAGGCCATTCTAGTTTTTGATGGAGTGGTCAGGGAGGACCTCACGGAGAAGGGGCATTTGAACAAAGACAAGGAAGGGAAGGAGCCAGCTGAGCGAGTGTCTGGCGGTAAATCATTCAGGGAAGAGTGTAGAGCGAGGGAAAAGTCCCTGAGGCCAAAGCTCCTGGAAGGAGGCCAGCGTGGACTGAGCAGCATGGGTAAGGGGGAGAACGGCAAAAGTCAAAGCGAGAGACTGGGGGGACCTCGTGAAGCTTTACTCCCTATGAGACGAGGAGCTGCTGGCAGGTAGAGCCCAGGAATTACATGTTGCAAGGATCACGCTGGCTGCTGGGTGGTGAGGCAGGGATGGATGGGCCGAGCACCAGGGCGGCTGTGGTGGGGCTGGTGAGGCTGGTTGGGCTCTGGAGGTAGTGTAAAGGCAGGTCTCATGGATTTGCCGAAGGGTCGGATGTGGGGTACAAGGGAAAGAAAGGTGACAAGCATGGTGTCCAGGAAGACTTGGACAAGCAGGTTTGGGGGCATAAGATCAGGAGTTCCCCGCTGGACTTGGGACGTTGGGGATTCTTGAACACTCCAGCATGTTCTCCTGCAAGCCTTCCCCTGTCTCTCCCCTCACTCAGAAGACGCACTCTGGTTCTCCCATAACTCCGGGGAGTGTTTTGCCATCAGGGCCCTTAGCACACAGAACAAGCCTTGGAACACAGATGTTTTCGATTAAGCACGTGTTGACTCAGACTAGAAAGCAAACCCGTAACTTCTGTTCTGGCAGCAAAGGAGTCACTGAAGTGGAGCCTGCTCCCTTCTGGCATAAACAACTAGAAGATTGGTCAAAATATATGAAATGACGGGTGCTTGGATACGGGGACGTTCGGCCTTTGGGGCATTTGGCCACGTAGCCTGTGGTCCCTGAGGTGAGGGAAACAAATTAGGTGAGCCCTGAATCACCCCAGCTTTCTGCCTTGAAAGCAATTTTGATTCTGCTGGGCAGGGAATGAGAACCCTTGCAGAGCCCAAGCAGATCTTGCTGAATTGAAGAGACAAAGACTGGGCGGGGTGAGGGTTGGGGGGTTGGAGGGGGGACACTGAGGTGATTCACAGTTTGTGGGGCAGAAGGTAGAGGAGGAAGAAGCTAGGCAAGGAAAGTGCTCCAGAAACGGGGGTTCCCTAGAGACTTTGTGTGGAGACCAATCTGGGCGTGAATAGGGCGAAACACCCTGGGGCCTGGAAAGAACAATGGGTGGGATTCTACAGGCTAACCATTCCCCGAGCTCAGGCAGGGCTGGGAGACTGAGTTCCTGCCCTGCACAGTGGAGGGCCCCGTTGAACAACCGGGGTACTGAGTAAAGACCCCAGAAGGGTCACTGCCTCAGTAGGAGGGCTGAGTTAGCCTGACAGGAAAGTCTTAATACAAAGAAACAGACAATCATCAACCCCATCTGCAAATAACCGCCCAACAAAACAGACTTTAATACTCCATAAAAGGAGATGATAACAACATTACAGTCACAATGCCAAGAATTTTAAAAAGCCCCAAACCCATGAAATATTTAGGATTGTATCCAGCGTGTGTAGGAACTGGCTCAAATTCTCTCATCTCTCTTGAACCACTTAGAGACCTCACGTTGATCGCTCAAAATTGATCACGGTGTGTCTATTTTACATGCAGAAATTGGCACAGAACAAATTGGGGTTTTATGACACCCACCCAAAATTTGCTTTGCCGGTGCACCACTGGATAAACATAAGAAAATATGGGATGACTTCCATAATAAAACATTGCTAGGAGAAGTTAAAGGAGACCTAAATAAATGGAGAGAGAGAGAATTTGGTCCTGGGTTGGAAGATTCTGTGTTGTTCGGGTGTCCATTCCTCCCACATGACCCTAGAGATTCAGTGGAATCTTGATAAAAATCCCAACAGAGAGGATGATATCAGCATCTGTGGAGGAGACCCAAAGTCCTAGAAAAAGTTGAAAGTTGAAAAAGAAGAAATGAAAAAAAAAATTTAAAAAAGCAGGGGGACCTGGGTGTCTCAGTGGGTTAAGCCTCTGCCTTTGGCTTGGGTCATGGTCTCAGAGTCCTGGGATCGAGCCCCGCATCGGGCTCTCTGCTCAGTGGGGAGCCTGCTTCCCTTTCTCTCTGCCTGCCTCTCTGCCTCCTTGTGATCTCTGTCTGTCAAATAAATAAAATCTTAAAAAAAAAAAGAAAAGAAAAAGAAGAAATGAGGGGCGCCTAGGTGGCTCAGTCATTAAGTGTCTGCCTTTGGCTTGGGTCATGGTCCCAGGTCCTGGGATAGAGCCCTGAATCGGGCTCCCTGCTTGGCAGGAAGCCTGCTTCTCCCTCTCCCACTCCCTCTGCTTGTGTTCCCTCTCTTGCTGTACCTCTCTCTCTGTCAAATAAATAAATAAAAATCTTTTTAAAAAAGAGAGAGAAAGAAAGAAAAAGAAATGAGTTGGAGGACTTACACTACCAGGCTTTAATGTTTACTGCAAAGCTCTCCTCATGAAGACAGTGTGGTGTAGGGTATATGATAAGATATACGGACCAAGGAAACAGAGTCTAGAAAGTCACCCAGATACAGACAGCCAATTGATGTTCATGGCTCCTAGTCATTTTATGGCTACTTTATTGAGATTTCGTAATTGTTATTTGGGACATTTGTTAATCCTCATGTAAAAAAGAAAATTCTGAGTAAAAGTATCATGATGATGTTTCATAACATAGAAGTTCGGCCTTTAGTCACCCTGTGCTGGGAAAGACTCAGAACTATTCTGTGAAATAATGTGTGCTTTGGCCACAAATATTCCCTTGGCCTTTCTTTGTGAATTAGACTCTTGGTCAGTCCAGCCTACCTCTAATTAAAGTATGGTGGGGGCGAGCCTGGGGTTGCTCAGTTGATTAAGAGTCTGACTCTGGATTTCAGGTCAGGTTATGATATTAGGGTCCTGAGATCAGCTCTGCGTTGGACTCTGCGCTAGCGTGGAGCCTGCTTGGGTTCTTGACCCCTGCCCCTCCCCCACTAAGAAAATAAATTAAAATAAAATAATGTATTGGGATATATTCCTAATCAGCAACATAAAATAATTCTCATTCTTTCTAAAAACATGTACTGAGGGGTGCCTGGGTGGCTCAGTCAGTTAACTGTCTGCCTTCGGCTCAGGTCATGATCCCAGGGTTCTGGGATGGAGACCCGCATCGGGCTCCCTGCTCAGCGGGGAGCCTGCTTCTCCCTCTGCTTGCTGTTCCCGCTGCTTGTGCTCTCTCTCTGTCTGTCAAATAAATAAATAAAATCTTTAAAAAAAAAAAGAGTCTATTTTATGGTTTGCCTCTTTCCTTCCCCTCCCATGTTCATCCGTTTTTGTTTGTTTGTTTTTTTTAAGATTTATTTATTTGAGAGAGAGAGAGAGAGAGCACAAGCAGGATGGGCAGAGGGAGAGAGAGAGAGAGAGAGAGAATCTCCAGCAGACGCCACACTGAGGGTGGCACCTGATGTGGGGCTCAGTCTCACGACCCTGAGATCAAGACCTGAACGGAAACTGAGTCCAACACTTAAACAACCACACCACCTAGGTGCCCCCATCTTTTTTGTTTCTTAAATTCCACATAAGAGTGAAATCATATGGGATTTGCCTTCCTCTGACTGACCTATTTCGCTTAGCATAATACAGTCTAGCTCCATCCACATTGCTGCAAACAGCAAGATTTCATTCTCTTTTATGGCTGAGAATCCATTGTATATATACATGACCACTCCTTTGTCCATTCATCAGTCAAGGGAGATTTGGGCTCTTTCTGTAATTCAGCTATTGTGAAAAATGCTGCTGTAAACACTTTAGGGCGCATGTGTCCCTTCGGTTCTGTATTTTTGTATCCTTTGGGTAAATACCTAGTAGTGCAATTGCTGGATTATAGGGTTGTTCTACTTTTAGCTTTTCGAGGAAACTCCATACTGTTTTCCAGAGCGGCTGCCCCAGTTTACATTCCCACCAACATTGTAAGAGGCTTTCCCTTTCTCCACATCCTCCCCAATATCTTTTGTTTCCTATGTTGTTGATTTTAGTCATTCTGAGAGGTGTGAGGTGGTCACTCATTGTAGTTTTGATTTGCATTTGCCTGATGATGAGTGATGTTGAACATCTTTTCATGTGTCCGTTGGCCATCTGGATGTCTTCATTGGAGAAATGTCTATGCATGCCTACTAACCATTTACTGGATTATTTGTTTTGGGGCTGTCAAGTTTGTTAAATTCTTTATAGATTCTGGATATTAACACTTTATTAGATATGTCATTTGCAAATACCTTCTCCCATTCCAAAGGTTGTCTTTTAGTTTTGTTGATTATTTTCTTGGACAGAAGATTTTGTGCAGGAGATTTTTATATTGGTGAAGTCCCAATAGTTCATTTTTGCTTTTATTTCCCTTGCCTCTGGAAATGTATCTAGTCAGAAGTTGCTATTGCTGTTCCCCTCAAGGATTTTGATGGTTTCCTTCTCACATTTAGACCTTTCATTCATTTTTAGTTATTTTTGTGCATGGTGTAAGAATGTGGTCCGGTTTCATCTTTTGCATGTTGCTGACCAGTTTTCCCGACACCATTTGTTGAAGAGACTGTCTTTTCCCCATTGGATGTTCTTTCCTGCTTTGTCAAAGATTACTTGACTGTAGGGTGTGGGTCCACTTCTGAGTTTTCTATTTTGTTGCATTGATCTTTGTGTCTGTTTTTATGCCAGTACTAAACTGTTTTGATGATTACAGCTTTGCAATATAACATGAAGTCTGGAATAGTGATGCCTCCAGCTTTGCTTTTTTTTTTTTTTTCCCTCCAAGATTGCTTTGATTTCTTGGGGTCTTTTGTGGTTCCATACAAATTTTGGCATTGTTTGTTCTAGTTATATGAAAAATGCTGGTGGTATTTTGATAGGAATTTCATTAAATGTGTAGATTGCTTTGGGAAGTATAGACATTTAACAATATTTGTCTTCCAATCCATGAGTATAGAATGTTTTTCCACGTCTTTGTGTCTTCTTCAATTTCTTTCACAAGAGTTCTATAGTTTTCAGAGCACAGATCTTTAAACCTCTTTGGCTAGGTTTATTCCTAGGTATCTTATGGTTTTTGGTGCAATTGTAAATAGGATCGATTCCTTAATTTCTCTTTCTGCTGCTTCATTATTGGTGTATAGAAATGCAACAGATTTCTGTATGTTGTTTTGTATCCTGCAACTTTACTGAATTTGTATATCAGTTCTAGCAAATTTTTGGTGGAGTCTTTGGATTTTCTACATAGAGTATCATGTCATTTGCAAATAGTGAAAGTTTGACTTCTTCTTTGCTAATTTGGATGCCTTTCATTTCTATTTTGTTGTCTGATTGCCGCAGCTAGGTCGTCTAGCACTATGTTAAATAACAGTG
The DNA here is from genome assembly GCF_963455335.1 of Martes martes. NCBI lineage: Eukaryota > Metazoa > Chordata > Mammalia > Carnivora > Mustelidae > Martes > Martes martes. The sequence goes on along the minus strand of NC_137903.1, from coordinate 57,636,744 downwards.
GTGATAGTGGGCATCCCTCTCTTGTTCCTGATTGTAGAGGGAAAGCTCTCAGCTTTTCCCCATTGAGGATGCTATTAGCTGTGTATTTTTCATATATGGCCTTTATGATGTTGGGGTGCATTCCATCTATCCCTACTTTGTTGAGGCTTTTTTGTCAAGAATGGGTGCTGTACTTTGTCAAATGCTTTTCCTGCATATAGTGAGAAGTTCATATGGTTCTTATCTTTTCTTTTATTAATGTGGTGTATCACATTGATTGATTTGTGGATATTGAAACTACCCTGCATCCCAGGAATAAATCCCACTTGATCGTGGTGAATGTACTATTGAATTCTATTTGCTAGTCTTCTTGTTGAGAATTTTTGCACACATGTTCATCAGGGATCTTGGCCTGAAATTCTCCTTTTTAGTGGGGTCTTTGTCTGGTTTTGAAATCAAGGTAATGAAGGCTTCATAGAATGAGTTTGGAAGTGTTCTTTCCATTTCTATTTTTTGGAACAGTTTGAGAAGAATAAGTATGAACTCTTCTTTAAATGTCTGGTAGAATTCCCCTGGGAAGCCATCTGGCCCGGACTTTTGTTTGTTGGGAGATTTTTAATTACTGATTAGATTTATTTGCTGGTTTGGGTCCTTTTCAAGTTTTCTATTTCTTTCTACTTCAGTTTTGGTAGTTTATATGTTTCTAGGAATTTATCTACTTCTCGATTGTGTAAACTGTTGACATACAATTTTTCATAATATTCTCTTATAATTATTTATATTTCTGTGGTGTTTGTTGTGATCTCTCCTCTCTCATTCATGAGATTATTTTTTGGGGTCCTTTATCTTTTCTTTTTGATAAGTCTGGCTAGGGGTTTATCAATTTTATTAATTCTTTCAAAGAACTAGTTCCTGGTATCATTGATCCATTCTTCTGAGTTTTGTTTTGTTTCTATAGCATTGATTTCTGCTCTAATCTTTAGTATTTCCCTTCTGCTGCAGGCTTAAGTTTTCATTTGTTGTTCTTTCTCTAGCTCCTTTAGGTGTAAGGATGGGTTGCATATTTGAGATTTTCCTTGCTTCTTGAGATAGGCCTGCGTTGCTACATACTTTCTTCTTACGGCTGCTTTTGTTGCATCCCAAGGGTTTTGGACTGTCATGTTTTTATTGTCATTTGTTTCCATGTATTTTTAAATTTTGTCTTCAATTTCCTGGTTAACCCATTCATTCTTTAGTAGGATGATCTTTAATCTCCATGTATTTGTGGTCTTTTCAAATGTTTTCTTGTGGTTGACTTCAAGTTTCATATTGTTGTGGTTGGAAAATATGCATGGTATGATCTCAGTCTCTTTATACTTGTTGAGGTCTGACTTGTGACCCAGTATGTGATCTATTCTGGAGAATGTCCCATGTGTACTCAAAAAGAATGTGTATTCTGCTGCTTTAGGATGAAATGTTCTGAATATATCTGTTAAGTCCATCTGGTCCAATGTGTCATTCAGAGCCATTGTTTCCTTGTTGATTTTCTGCTTTGAAGATCTGTCCATTGCTGTAGGTGGGGTGTTAAAATCCACCACTTAAATTATGGTTCCTCTATGTTTGTTACGAATTATTTTAAATATCTGGGTGCTTCCAAGTTGGGACCATAAATATTGACAAGTGCTAAGATCTTCTTGTTGGATAGACCCCTTTATTATGATATAGCGAGTGCCCCTCTTCAGCTCTTGTTACAACCACTGGTTTAAAATCTAGTTTGTCTGATCTAAGGATGGCTACCCTGGCTTTCTTTTGATGTCCATGAGCAATGAGAAATGGTTCTCCATTCCCTTGCTTTCAATCTGCAGGTGTCTTTGGGTCTCAGACGAGTCTCTTGCAAGCAGCATACAGATGGGTCTTGTTTTTTTAATCCATCCTGACACCCTATGTCCTTTGACTGGAGAATGTAGTCCATTTACACTGAGTAATTATTGAAAGATACGAATTTACCGTTCTTATATTACTTGTTACGTCTTTGTTTCTGGAGGATTTCTGTTCACCTCTAGTCTTTGTTGTTTTTAGTCTTTCTTTCCCACTCAAAGACTCCCCTTTAATATTTTTTGCAGGGCTGGTTCAGTGGTCATGAACTCCTTTAGTTTTTGTTTGTCTGGGAAACTCTATCTCTCCTATCTGAATGGCAGCCTTGCTTGATAAGATATTCCGGACTAGCTATTTTTCCCATTCAGCAGGTTGGACATACCAGGCCACCTTCTTCTGGCCCGCCAAGCTTCTGTGGCGACATCTGCTGCTAACCTGATGTGACTTCCCTTATAAGTTAGGGACTTCTTTTCTCTCGGTGCTTTGAGGCTGTGTTCTTTGTCTCTGTATTTTGCAAGTTTAACTACAATGTGTCTTGGTGTTGGCCTGCTTTTGTTGATTTTGTTTGGAGTTCTCTGTGCCTCCTGGATTTGGATGTCTGTTTCTTTCCCCAGATTAGGAAACTTTTTGGCTATAATTTCCTCAAATAAGCCTTCTGCCTCCTTTGCCCTCTCTTTTTCTTCTGAGACTCCTTATGAAATTCTTCTTCTTCTGAGACTCCTATGAAATTCTTCTTCTTCTGAGACTCCTATGAAATGAGCATTATTACATGTTATGGAGTCACTGAGTTCCCGAAGTCTACATTCATGATCCAAGAGTTTTCTTTCCATCTTCTTTTCAGCCTCATTATTTTCCACGATTTTACCTTCTATGTCACGTACTCGTTCCTCTGCTTCCTCTATCCTTGTGGTCACGACATCCAGTCAGTTTCAAATCTCAGTTATAGCATTTTTTTATTTTGGCCTGATTAGACTTTAGGCCTTTTATCTCTGTGTTAAGGTACTCCCTGGTGTCTTCCATGCTTTTCTCAAGCACAAGTAGTATCCTTGATTGTTGTCTTAAATTCTGGCTTGGGCATATGACTTCTATATGTTTCAATGAGATCCCTGGCCATGACTTTTTCTTGTTCTTTCTTTTGGGATGAATCCTCATTCTTGACATTTTGTCCAAGTCTCTGTCTTCAGTATGTTAGGAAGGCCTGTTACGTTTCCTGTTCCTGAAAGTACTGTAATGGCTTTATTATGAAGAGGCCATATATCATCCAGGGCCTGGTGCTTCAGGCAGTGTCCTGTTGTGTGCCGCATGCACCGTGCTGCTGTGTTTGGGCTGCTCTTTCCCTCAGGTCAGTCCTCTGCAGAGTTTCTCCTAGCCTGCAGTGGGCAGTGTTTGGACCTTGGCCAGAGTGTGGCGAGTTTCAACTAGATGTGCTCTGGTCTGCTTGTTAGAAGAGATCTGATGCTATTTCCACTAGAGCTGAAGTTTTGCAGAACCCTGTGATCAGTAGGTGTGGTTCGTGACAGGGGGGCTGTGCTGGTCTTCTGGAAGAGGGGCCCACTGCTCTGGCTCTCAAGCACACTTGCCCAAGAAAAACAGCACCTGCAGAGCACAAGGAGCTGGGGCTTGGTGTAAGCAGTTCAGGTTGCCATTGTTGGCACTGTGTGCTGCTTACTGAAGTTAGTTTATGCTGATGGGGGGTTGGGGAATGGCACCATCCCTCTCCCTCATCCTGGGAGTAGAGAGTAGGGAAGCTCTCATTTTTATCCCAGGCAGGCCAACTGGGTTTTAAAACTCCAAACTTTAAGGACCTGGCCTGGTAGGGACCCATGCTGGTCCTCTGGGGGAGGGTCATGCCATGCTGGGACTTCATGCAGGTTTGTACCAGAAGGGTGGTCACATCAAAGCATAGGAGTGTGGGGTTTGGAGCAAAGCACAGCAAAAGGCCAGTGTCCAGGTTACCTGCCCTCAGCAGGTGTCTCTGTATGTATGCCAAGGGGCAGAGGAGTGCAGTGGTGTTGATTGGCTCTTTTGTCCCCTGAGAGGCAATGCCACCCCTCCCAGATGTGCTTCAAGAAGGGGGAAACATCTCTCCCAGTGCGTCCCAGGGGATCCTCAGATCGTGCCATCCTCTCCTGGGCATCTGCTCTCCTTCTCCACAGGAGCATTACAGTGCCCACTGGGCTCCGCACCAACCACACTTTGGACCTCTAAACCTCCAGTCTTTGAGCCCCACTGGTTGTAACAGCTCACGATAATCAGCCCCTCTCATTTTCCCAGTCGATGGCTTTGGGGAAGTGTTTTCCTCCGCATATCCCTGTACACTACCCCCTACCCCCGGTCTGTGACTAGAGGCCCCTCCTCTCCACAGCATTTGTGACCCATTTCTCCTCCAGATCACGTCTCCACACCTCCTGCCTTCCACAGTGTGGCCTCTTCTCTCCCTCTAGTTATGTATTTTGTTCTGTCAGTCCTCAGAATGATTTCTTGGGTATATAGAAGGATTTGATATTTCTCTAGGGGTGTTCAAGGAAGTCTAGGATCCTCCTCTTACTCTGCTGTGTTAGCTCCTCCTAACCTCCTCCAAACTCTATTAAAATAACATGGCTCTTTGTGTGTCCCTGAGTTACCATAAGGTCAGCTGTGGGCTAAAGTCCTCATCTTTATTTTCAGGGCTATGATGAAAATACACCCTGGTTATCTCAGTTAATCTGAGTAAACATCTGTTACCTGTAGTTGAAGAGCTTATATAACACCTGAAGTTTTAAAATAAAAATATTCTGCACAGTAAGTCCAGAAGCTTCCCTCAGTGTTCTGCCCAGATCAGACACTGTCACCAGCTCTGAATCCCAGGACCTCTTCTACCCAGTCATGTCACCCATGGTAGTGTCCCACCATTTCCCCTTAGCTCCAAAATCTAACTTCCATCAAACTACCTACTTGATCTCTCCACGTACTTGTCTAATGGGAATGTTATAATAGGATGTGATCCAAAATGTTATCCTGGGATTTCCCTGTCTTCATTCACTTCTCCAAGCCTTCTTGTTTCTGTAAATGACATTGGCCTCCAAGTCTCTAGGGAAGCCAGGTGTTCATCATTCCTGCCATCCTGCCGTCCTCGCCTCCGAGCTGTAAGTGAGTCCTGTCCGTTCCCCATCTGCAATCCAGCCACGTCTCTCCATCCACAACACAGCACCACCATGTCTCCTGAGAGTCAATGCTGGAACCTCCTGATCGACCTTGTGGATTCTGCCTTCCTCTACTCTCATGTCTACACGGTCAGCAGGGTGATATTCTCAAAAGGGAAATCTGATTAGACCAAGTTCCTACATAAAACCAACCAGCGACTTCCCATTGCTTTTAAAACAAAACGGAAGTTCCCATTTTGTGGCATCCATGGTCTGTGCTGGTCATTTGGCTGTCTCTCAGCTCCAAACCCATCCTTCTTTTCTAACGTTGTTTTGCTGGGTTTAGGATTCTAAGAGCTGTATTTCTGCACTTGGCACTTGTTTATTTGTTTGTTTGCTTGTTTGTGGGGTGGAGAGTTCTGGGAACATCACTCCTTTCTATCAGTGGCAGCTCCTTCCCATAGCAATAGTCGGGACAAGTCTGCAGTCTTTCCAGTGCACCCAGTACCAGCCTCATCACGACCCACAGAAATGCCAGGACCAGTCGGCTCTTGCCTCCTCAGAGTTCTGGATTCAGGCAGAAGGAACTTGTCTTCTGAGCTTAGAGACATCGACATGAGCCCAGCTGTGCCCCCTTCTCGGAGGTCCGAGTGTCAGGCCGGCGGGGTCCTCCTCCACACTCACCCATTTTAACAATACCAACCTCTTCCCTTTGGTCCTGCGGCTCTCGGGATGTTAGCTGCTTCCTGAATTTGCTACTTTCGTGGTACCTTACCCTATGGTTTTGCCTCTTCAATTACCTAGTCAACGAGTCTGCACACCAAATGCTCCCTGTTAAAATTATGGGTGTGCTTTCTCTCCCGACTAGACCCTGAGCAACACCAGGTCCCACGTGATCTGGCTCCTCTGAGTTTACCGGTCCCACCTCACGCAGCCCTCCTCCTCCATCCCTGCTCTTCAGCTACACCAGCCCGACGTCCGTCACTGAAAAACTCTTCCCTGCCTCCTGGGCTTTAAGCAATTTTTTTTTCCTCTGCGTGGATGGCTCTCCTACAGCAATTCAGTGAGGCCAGACCCTCTGCGTCTGTGACCTCATCTTCATCATCAGGTAGAGCTCGGATACCACGTACTCAGAGACAACTTCCCTGATGGCTCTTTCTAAAGTGCTCCTGTTCTCCCTCACGGACCTCGTCACCTGCGTATTTCTTCACTGCACTTAAGATATGTAATTATCTTGGTGTTGTCTCTTCATTTACTTGTTTATTGTCCGTCTTCCCCACTGGCATGTACCTTCCAAGTGCCCAGGGTGCTTATTTGCACTTAGTGCGTTTTCTGGTACACAGGTGGTGCTCAATACTTGTTGAGTTAATGAATGAGTGGAGTTACAGTTGGGAAAAGACAGATCTGAATGAAGAAACGCATGGGACCAGGTGCTGGATACCTGGCGTGACACAGACACTTCCAAGGATCAGGCTTCTGACTCTCAGCCCTGTCCTCGGTGACCGATGGAGCTTCCCAGCTTGTCTCTGGTGAGCGGAGATGTCCTTGGTCTTTGGCTCTCCTGTCTTCTTTCCCTGTTTGGTGTCCCTTAATCTTTCTCAGCTGACTAGTCCTTTCAAGGACTCCCAATTCCGGGGCTCATTTTCACAGAAAGATCTGGGCAAACACCATGGTTTAAGTGACTGTGATATTCTTCAGTGTCAACTCTTCGAAGGACATTTGCTTTTTTTCCCTGGTTAAGCACCCCCATGCCAAGGATGCTTTAGTGAAATAAGTCAAGCAGGGAGAGTCGAGTATCATATGGTTTCACTTATTTGTGGAGCATGACCAAGGATGCTTTAGATCAAGGGTTCTGAGTTTCTGTAACTTTTGAGTGTTTTGTTGTGAATGCATTTATTATTTGAAGAATAACTATGGGGCCCCTGGGTGGCTCAGTCAGTTAAGCATCTGACTCTTGGTTTCAGCTCCCATTCTGATCTCAGGGTCATGAGATCAAGTCCCTCGTCAGACTCTGTGCTCAGTGGGGAGTCTGCTTGAGATTCTCTTTCCCTCTCCCTTTTGTGCTCTCTCTAAAATAAATAAATAACTCTTAAAAAAAAGAATAACTATAAAAATGTAAAAGACCAAATTTGGTGGAAAAGCAATTAAAACAACAAGGAAACAATTACTATGTATGCTGGGAATAACTAATATTTGTCCTCATGCAAATGCTTCTTGTCACATGCCTCTGCTCCCCCTGCTCGTGCTCTCTCCCTCTCTCCCAAATAAATAAATAAAGAAAATCTTAAAATAAAAAATCTTAAAAAAAACCACAACACATTTCATGAACACAAATGAAGACAGGAATCTGCAAGTCTTTGGAGTTGGTTTTTTAAAGATTTTATTCATTTATTTAAGAGAGAGAGGTGGGGGGAGGGGCAGAGGGAGAAGCAGATTCCCCACTGAGCAGGGAGCCCGATGTAGGGCTCGACCCCAGGACCCCAGGATCCTGACCCGAGCTGAAGGCAGACGCTTCACTGACTGAGCCACCCAGACGTCCCTGCAAGTCTTTGGAATTATTGATATGAATCGAGCTTACAACAGAATTTTTTTTTTTAATCAGAGAAGCTGGAGTTTGATTTTTCTCTCAACAAGGTTTTCAGGCAAGCTGGTAAAAGATGACCAAAGTCACGATCACTGTCTCTTGCTCAAAGTTCTGCCAAACCTTTGCCCACCACACTTAGTCCCTTGCAAAATCTCTCAGGGTTGAAATCAAATTCTCACAGGTCACTTTGGGTAAAGTGTAATAATGAGAAGTTGAGGAAAGAAAGAAATCACGACAGAACCGGGGTGGTCTACTGGCCGGAACGGACATAAGGACCCCAGAGAGGAGCTCACCTCGGTGGACGGCAAGTCTGGCCAACTGACAGCTTGCAAATGGGTAGAAAGAGAACTAGAAAACGCATTCAGTGCCCTGTGTCCTTCGTGCTGGGCTGGGCGCCGGGGTGACAGAGTTGGTGAGGAAGTAGAGGCAGACAAATTTGGATGGAGTGATCAGGAAGAGGTGCTCTACACACTGAGGCAATTAAAGGGGGAGGAGAATGGGGCTGAGGGGACTGCAAAGGCCCTGAGGCCCTCCAGACCTTGTGGCAAAAAGAGGATGAGCCCGAACACACAGAGGTAAGACCTGTTCCACGTACAGGAGCCGCGCTGCCCACCTCCCCCTGCCCCTCTTCCCACAGCCCTGCCTTCTCCTCCCTCACCCGTCACTTACGCTGACTCAAACTGGAAACACAGGGCCAGTCATGGAGGGCAGCCATTTGTCGCCCAAGACAATGGTGGAAGGAACACAAAACAGGCTGGAGGGCCAGCCCCACGTGCTGGGTGATGGCTCTCATCACCTGCAAGGAAGGCAGAGGCTATGGTGAGCCTGCCCTCCTGCCTCCCCCCATTCCTCCAGCCCCTCCCAGTTAAAAAACCCAGAAACCCAGATGTCATCCTTGACACCTCCCTTTCTTCCCTCCTCCCCCCATAAAATCCTTCACCAAATCTTGCCAGTGTCACAGTGACAGTTCTCCCAAATCCGCCCCCTGGCTCCCTGGCCACCTGTGTGCACCTGCCTTGTTCCGGTGACTCCAGGGCAGGAGCAAAAGAGGAGACCCTTAGACTGCAGAGTTCCCCGTGAGGGGGGGGGGGACAGGCGACCATGGCAAAGGGGTGCCCAGGCCAGCTGGGGAAGCAGAGCCCGAGACAGGTAGAGGTAGCGGGTGCTTGTGATTTACCTTAGGGTTATTCTCAGGAAATCCTGTAAGGGAGGAAGGAAAGGTCAGATAGGAACAGGGAAAGGGAGCCACTGAGCAAGGAAGTGGTCTCAGGTCAGGTCTAACTCGGTGAAGATGGGGTCTCAGATAAGGTCTAATTCAGGTGATGATGGGGTCTCAGGTAAGGACTCACTCAGGAGAAGAATGCGATCTTAGGTAAGGAGTCACATGAAGTATGTGGTCTCAGGGAAAGTCTGATGCGGGTGAAGAAAGGATCTCAAGTAAAGTCTTACAGGTGAAGAATGCCACCTTAGGTAAATTCCACCTCAGGTGAAGATAGGATCACAGGCAGTCTAACTCAGGTGAAAAATGCGATCTCAGGTAAAGTCTAACTCAGGCGAAGAATGCGATCTTAGGTAAAGTCTAAGTCAAGCGAAGGGTGCGGCCTTAGATAAGTCTGACTCAGGTGAAGTTGGGGTTCCAGGGAAGGAATAACTCAGGTGAGGGGAGTGGTCTCAGGGAAAGGCTGCTGCAGGGGTGCTCTGGGACGTAACCTGCCTTGAGGCCAGGGGCCAGCATTTGTGCCCCCCTCCCAGTTAGTCAGTGTCTGGAGCTGCCCCTTCTTTGGGGGGAAGAGGGTTCGGGACTCTCAGCTGGGCAGCTCCCCGGGCAAGGGGAGGCAAAAGGGTTGCTGTGGGCTCTTAGCCCCCGGCCCTCAGCAGCTGGGAGGAGGGTCTGGGCGCTACCGCCTCTAGAACAGAGGCACAGCCAAGATCTCTTCTGCGAAGCACGTGCATGGGAGAATTCGGATGATAAAAGGAAATGGAAGAATGAGCCTACATGGGGGTAGAAGGGAGTTACACTTAATTCTTTTCTTTTTGTTTTTTAGAAAAGAAGCACACCCTGGAGTCAGAATTTGGAGTTAGTGAAATGAAGAAGCAAGGGGTCCTTTTGGTTGTGACAAGATGACAACCACGCCCACTCCAGCATCATCCTGGCTTATCTGGACCTGGGAAGAGCTTCACGCTGTGGAGGATGAATGACTTCTCCAGCAGAGGAGGGGCGCCTCCCCTGTGCCTGCTTTTCTCTGAATCTGGCCATAAGAGTGGTCAGAGAGCCCTTTTAGAAAGGGACATTTTTCTCTATCATCTGCCCCACGACCTCCCGCTTTGTGGCACCACGGCCACATCTGTGCCTGGGACATTCTCCAATCCCAAATGTCCCTGGACTGTGTGTGCTCTGGCTTCGTCTTCACCCTTCCTTGCTGATCTACTCTTGGCTTGTTTCCACTGGCAAGAGACACCTTTAGCAAGATGGTGTAATTCCTTTCCCAGCCATCCTATCTACCCTTCCCGAGTAGTACCCACCTGTATAGCCCCCAAGTACCATGATGGAGTCCCGAGCACTTTCGGGAGCTCCTGGCCACCTCCTCCCCTGGCAGCTACTATCCAAGGCTTGTACAATATATTTTACTCACCATCTGTGGTTGGCCAACCGGGAGATACGAAAGAGACAATAACATGTCGTGGCTCCTTGGTTGCAAGGAGCTGACCCAACACAAGGAGACGTTTGTTCAAGGACTCTCAGCTCACAGAGTAGACATTCAGTGTCCCACACTCCCCCACCCACCCTGCTCCCTAATCAGTTGCTTTGACCTCAGCAGCTTTCACATCTGGGACCACTGACCCTGGAAACTGATCAGCTCCTGAGTGCAGACCAGCTTGCCAGGAAGCGCTCCATGGTGCCCTCTGGAGGCCGTGGCTGGGTACAACCTCCTGGACGACAGGAATTCCCTAAAGCCTGCAGAATGAAAGATTGCAACCAGCCAGAGCCCCCGGGTATGATGCCAAGGAGGTGATTAGGACCCTCTCTCCCCAGCGTGTACACAACATCAATCACTCTGAGACCCGGAGAAAGTTATGTGTGCACTTCACGTGCTTTAGGGGTAACTGGCCCGGCCGGCGGTCTTCTGACTTTAATAGTCTCTCTCCACTAATTTTCCCTACATTCATCCCCCTGGGTCATTAGTCCCATCCATTCAGGATGGAACAAAGTTGAGTCTTACAGGGAGTTGCCACCGTGGTTAAAGCGTCGCACCAAGAGGCGGGGGGAAATCCTGGCCCTAGTCTCTGTTCCCTTCTCCCACATAGGAAGCCCACAGGCCCACTCGCATTCATGCCATAAATGTTTATCCAGCATTTACGAAATGGCAGGTACCATGGGAAGTACTAGGTGATAAAATGTGGCATTTGTGGGCTTGTGGGAGGAGGGCACATGGGTCCACTTAAGGGGCACACATGTCATTAAACCGTGATATTTGCCAAGAGGGCACTGTACGTTCTAGAGTAGCTGGCAGAAGGACGTTACTTGCAGGTCCGGGAAGTTTTCTCTAAACAGGTGAGGTTTGAGCTGCCATTTGAGAGGTGAATGGAATGAAACAGACAGAAGGGAGAGGTAACGAAGAGGATGCTTGATGGCAGGGACAGTCAGGCAGACTCCTGAAGGCAAGAAAGAGCTGGTCTTGTCTGGAGAAGGTGCTGCTGGGGCCCCAGGGAGCACCCAGCTGACCTGGTCTCCATCCTAAGAGCAATCGTAAAACACTAAATCATTTTAAGCGAGCTGCTGTGGATGCTTGAGGGAAAGAAAGCGAATATTTAGGGAGGAGGCTAGGCAAAAGGGAGATCTGGATGAGGAGAGGAGTGGCGGTGGGGAGGAGTGGGTCATCTAGGGAGTATTTCGGACTTGGAATGGGAGGTCTCGGTAACGGGGCGGAGCTGGGGAGTAGCCCCGCGATTCTGGCGTGTTCACGTCCCTCTGTCGCTCGCACTTACCACAAACGACCTGCTACCGTCACCCCACCCCCCCCAAGCCGCCAAGTCAGCAAGGTCGGGGACCTTGTCTTTCGCCGCCCACCTCGGGGTTCCGCATTAACGCTTGCTCGGTGCGGCTGTTCCAGGCTCTGCAGTTCTGAAGTCCCCCGGGAGGTGGCAGCACGCGAACACCAGCCGGCCGCTTCCCGCACCACGCCCCACCCCCACGCCCCACCCCCACCTGCACTTTGTCTCCTGCAGCCCGGGCTTTTGACACCCCCCCCCCAGCCCCCCGCGGACGTTTTCTCCCGTTCCCAATTCCCAGAGAAGACCTCCTACCCCAGCCTTTCTGAGCTGCCTCTGTGGTGGGTGTGACTTCACCGGGGAACTTTCCCCGGGTGGCCAGGGCCGTGGTTTTCGCGAAGCTTCGTGGTCCCGGTTCCCCGCCTTGCACAGAGCACGCAGGGGAAGCCGGTGGGCGGCGAGGGACGGTTCTTCTCTCCTCCTGGTGCTGCAGCCGGGGCATCCTAGGCCGCGTCTACACGAGCCTTCCCAGTCACGTCAGGGGCAGGTGGCAAGACCCAGGCACGGAATGCCTCACCCGAGTCAGAGGGTAGGTTTGGGTCTAGGAAAGGGGGTTTAGGGTGAGCATGGCCAGAGAGAGGGAAAGCTGAAAGGCGTTGGGAGGCGGGGGGGACGGGGGGGGCGGCCACGGAGCAGGTTCAAAGGCCCCCACCTGAGGACCAATTGGCAGGACCGACTCCCTCCTCCCTGGGTGTGGAAGGAGGAAGGGTGTTAGGCAGATGAAAAGTACACAGAACAAAGACCTAGAGAGGGACACAGGAAGTTGAAGGTCAGTTTAGGGGACACATTGCGGGGGGGGGGGTCTGATCACCTCTATTTCGACCTTAGGGTGTACCTTTTAACTGACCACGTTCTTCTCTCCAGCTTCTCTCTTAACTCAGGCGAACACTCTCAATGGGAACCACAAGTACCTTCCCAAGCAGTAGGGACTGCCCTGGCCGGAAAGATCCCATATGACCCCCCCCAAGACAGTGATTGATCTGACCTTTCCTGGCCACCTGAGCAGACCCATTGACCTTTGTCTCACATTGTCCTTATATAAACTTTGGAGACCATCTTTCAGATGCTAGTCTGCTGTCTTCCCGGCATTGGCCTTGCTAAAATAAATTCCTTTCCCATTTCACTCCACTCTCCGCCTTTGATTTTGTCCGCAAGGAGGAAGCCGCTGAACCTGGTCTTCTGGGACCTCTGGAGTCAGGGGCTCCCACCCCCAAAGCCCCAGCTATGGGAGGATCACAGGTCAGATTCCAGAACCATCTTACCCAGTGCTGGGACTGGTTTCTGTAGACTAGTGGAAAGGTCTGGGGCCATATGTGACATCCGGGACTCTATCCGTCGTCGTTCAGTCTTTGTCACTGAGGGAACATTGGGTGAAGGGCTTCACTGTGGGAGACACAGCGAGGTCTCCCAGCCCGACCACTGCTGTTCTCGGCCAAATGCTCATGGCTCAATGCTGCCCCTCTCCCCCCCCCCTCCTTTTTAAAGATTTTCTTCATTTATTTGTGTCTTAGATGGGGATTAGGGAACTTTTAGACCATATCAATGGCACCTGAATTAGCTATCTCACCTGGAGAGAGGACAGAGAGGGGAACAATCAGATGCAGGATTAGCAGAAGAGAAGGAGGACGGGGGAGCACGGCAACAGCAGCCAGATTGATAGGCGGGAAAGTGGGAAGGTGTGGTGTGTGGACACGGACGCGGGAGAGGGGGTCTCAGGTTCGGAGGTGTCAGAGATGCCAGGAACCAGAGGGAACTCGTGGCCTTCACGGAGGCAGGTGCAGGGGAGGGTGGGGTACGGGCTGTGGGGGCTGAGGGAGCAGAGCAAAGTGCAGCTCTTGGAAACTCCGCTGTGCGGAGGGGAGAGGAGTGGGAACCAGAGACCGCAGCTGCCCTCGGGCAATGACAACATCCCTGACTTTGCAACTCGCTCTGATTTCCCGCTCACTCAGCATCCTTCTGCGTCTGCCCGGATTCCAAAGCCACGTGGCCCACTGGCCAGAGCCACTCTGACTTAAGAAGCTGGCATTCTAGTTGCTCGGCCATCCTTTCTAGAATGGGGTTGGCTCCCGAAAGCTTGCTGAACTGCAAACAGCTCTGGCAAGGTCAATGTGGAATTGCCACATTCAAGAGGCTGGATTGCGCGGCTGTCTCCACGCCGGGGCTGCCTCTCTCCCGCCTTTCTCCAGCTGTCCATCTGACACACACGACTTGTTTTCATTCCCACACAACCTCTGAGACTCAGTTCAGGCTTCCCTCCAGAAAGCCTTCCGGCAAAGAAAGATCGGGTTGAAATCGCCTAGGGAACGAGAGGACAGGAAATCCAGCCTTGGGAAGCAGTATTTACTGGATGTTTGCGTACCAGGTGGGATGGTTGTGCAAAAAGGACCCTCTCCTTGAAGAGTGTGCTTGGCGGCTCTCCGATCACATCATTCCACGTTCGGAAGAGGAATGGTAGTTACATTTGGCCTCCGTGCTCTCATAATTATTTGTTCATCCTCGGGGCTGGCACACTGTGCACAGTGCATCTTTGTTGAATAGATGAATGCGCCTTTATTATAGGACTTAGGATTTTCTAGTTTGTATGTGTCATTTTTCTCCTCTAGATTGTGAGCTCCTGGAAATCAGGAACTGTGTCTCACGTCCGTCATCAGAGAGCACAGAGCTTTGCACAGAGTAGGTACCAAGAAATATTTATTGGTTGAAAGAATTTCTAATGGGCATAAGAACACGCACACGAACCCACCCACACGGGTATTTTAAACCTGCCCCTCTCCTCCCCCACATTATTTTTCCATAGGAAACCAGGTGAAAAACCCATTTCTTGTTATTGGTTTTTAATGGGCCTGAATGCTTCTGCAGGCTTCCTCGGCACGGTGCTCTGGCCCCTGCCAACAGGCTCCCGCTGCCTCCACAGAGCTTCAGAGGGATGTGAGAAGAAGCAACACCTGCGTGTGTGTGTGTGTGTGTGTGTGTGTGTGTGTGTGGTGGGTGGGGGAGTGGGCAGTCCACACGAGGGCACACGGAGTTGCTCTGAGAAGTGGGGCACTGGTTGGTAGAGACCCAGCTGTGCACCTGCTGGGGGTGGGGGTGCGGGAAGGTCTGCGGACACTGCCCAGCCGACCTGCAAGCTTAACTTTATTAAATTCGCCCGCGAGTATGTTCATTTTACCCATCGACGCACAAAAGGGAGGTGCCCAGTGGGTACTGGTCTAGGCACCCCCGCCCTCTTGCACAGATGGGAGAACTCCCCTGCCCCCTCTGACTTTGTTCTGCTTGCCATGGAAACAGGTTTCTCTAAGGAAGGATGACGTTTTCAGGCAAGGTTAAGTGGGAGGATGAGTATTTTAATACATATATTTTTTGCCCCTAGAGGTGGAATGAGCTTATCAAAGAACAGAAGGCAGGTCCTCAGTGCCATAGGTGATTTCATTTGGGGAGTTCTCCGTGTTGCTGGGAAACTGGGTCAGAGCAAGGATGACAGCCCCTCACACCTGCTTGGCCAGCTCAGGTCCCCGCAAGGCTTTGTCCCCTTTGGTGACCAGCCCTCCAGCCTTGACCCCGCCCCCTTGCCCCACCCTGGGAACAAGCACCAGTGGCTCTTGAACTTGACTTCAGCCTGCATTCTTACTGCTTCCCAGGTTTGTGGGTGACACCAAATATAGTTCAAGGTCAGAGCCAGGGAAGGGAGTGCCCTTCGTGGCGGTTCTCGCTTCTGGGCTTCCTGCCTCCGGCTGCGACTGACTCCACAAACAGGGGTGGAAAAGCCTTCCACTTTAATGATCCATAGCCTGAATTTCTTTGGACTAGCCTGATTTCTTTCCTGCTCTCTTTGGAGGGAAGGGGAGGGTTGTTCAAAAGCACGTTGTGTTTATTCCCAAGGAAAAGAGCTGGCTTCCTCTTCAGTTCTTTTTCTGCTCTTTGTTATTCGTAAATTCCAACGCTCCAGCCACCAGCTAGGCAAATTTACAAGTTATTATTAGCAGCTATGTGGAAACCTCAGAGTGGAAATGTTTTCTGATAGAAGCACGAGGACGTCCTTTGTTAAATTATTTCAGAAAAACTTCCTTGCTTTGCCCAGTTCCAGCTGCTCTGTGTTCCCCCAGCTCATGGGCAGTCGCTTATAGCTTCGAGAACTGGCCTTTTAATCAGGCACAGTGTTCACAGTCGTTCCTTCTAGGTGGTGGGAAGGTAGGTTGTAAAGTTGTACTTAGACAATTCTGTGACTTTATCAGAAACAAAAGAAAAGCCCTAAAATCTGTTGCTTTCCATCCTCTTACAGAGGTGATGCTGGGTCTGTTGCTCTCTCCCCTCCCGAGCGGTTTCCTCTGAGCACAGGGAGATCTCGGTGTTCCGGTTCTCCCACCTAACAACCGTGCTTGCCAGCCATTCTTGCTAGACCTGGAAGAGAACCACCGATGCTAAAGATTAAACAACAAAATAAGGAGATCGAGTGTCCCCGGGGACCTCCCTGCTGAGCCCCACCATAGATGACTAGTGTTCTCCAGTGGTTTTGCTTCGGTTCCCAGGGAGAAGCAGGCTCAGGAGGTGGGCAGAACCTACTAGAGCTGCGGGTGTGGGGGGGGGGGGCGACCTCGGGGCGCGGGGTGGGGGCGGGTGGGGTACGATGGCGCATTGCTTGATAGTGAGGGAGCTGAGGACATGGGACTGAAGTGTTGATTCCAGAGCCTCAGGTTCTAGTTAGACTTACTTTTTTTTTTTTTTAAGATTTTATTTATTTTTTTGACAGAGAAAGAGATCACAAGTAGGCATAGAGGCAGGCAGAGAGAAGGGGAAGCAGGCTCCCCGCTGACCAGAGAGCCCAATGGGGGGCTCTGTCCCAGGACCCTGAGATCATGACCTGAGTCAAAGGCAGAGGCTTAACCCATTGAGCCACCCAGGCACCCCGAATCCTTTCATATTTTTAAGAGCATTTCTAGGTTGTAAGTTTGCTAACAGTATTTCTCAAAATTACATAGCATAACTGGTGTTCGAAGCCAGGTTTCAGGGTATCCTAATTCTACTACCCATCATGCCTGCTGTTCCCAAGGCCCTTTGTTGCCTTCAAGCTGGTCGAGTGTCTGGGCGTCACTGGTGTATACCAACCACTCAGACCCCGGAGTCCCCAGGGTTTCTGGAGCAACCCCCCATGCATGGTGGACCAGCTAGCTGCACCCAGGAATTCTCGGGGTTCCAGCTGTCTTCCCATGTGATTTAGAGTTGAGTTATTGGTGACACTAACGGAATTGCTTAGGAAGTGGAAAAATCCCTGATATGTGTGTCCTGTGCATTAGGAGATGGGAGGGGACTTGGGGGGCATTGGGGAGGGGCAGCCTTCATTTTCATAGCTCAGTAAATTTCCGCCAAATAATATCCGCTTCTGACATTTAGCACTGGAGGGAAAACCAGTAATCTAAAATCTTGACCAGCAGGAGCAGAGGGAAAAGGGTTGGTAACATATCAGCGTTTTCTTGCATCGCAATGGAACTTGATTTTTGCTGCGGGACTTTATTTTTAGAGCAGTGGAGAGTGTCTGGTTGGGGCGATGGTTGAAATTTTTGTCCTCCTTTCTGTAAGATAATAATTCATTATACACATCGTGTATCGTACAAATCCTTCTGATATTCCTAAATTCTCATATACAGGAAAGTTTAAACAACTCTCTCTTTTTTAAAAACATTTTTATTTATTTATTTGACAGAGATCACAAGTAGAGGCAGACAGAGAGAGGAGGGAGCAGGCTCCCTGCCGAGCAAAGAGCCCGATGTGGGGCTCGATCCCAGGACCCCCGGGATCATGACCCGAGCCGAAGGCAGAGGCTTTAACCCACTGAGCCACCCAGGCGCCCCATTAAACAACTCTCTTAAAAGAGCAGTCTTCTCTTGCACACTTTGAGAGTATTTTAGAAGTCAGCCTGTCCTCACTGACGCTTACACAATCTTTTCTCAGATAGTCAAATTAGAGACTTCATGACTTTCCTTTCTGTGAACTATGGGGGCCATTTGGCGACTTCTCTGGAGAGACACAGAGACACATGATAACTATTTGTCATGAAAGAAAAAAAAAAATTTGAGAGGTTATCAGTGGTCCCTGACATTTGTGTTTTAATACCCCTCGCCATTAGATGGCAGTGTAGCAACAGACACGACAATTTGGGGCCTCTGGTCACCCATTTTAAATAAGTTCAGAGAGCCTTAAGCTGGTCTGGTAGAATCGTCCACTAGACCCCTCGGAAAGTCAGACTGGGGACTGATGCTATGAACTTACTAGTGGGAGCACTGTTACCTCCAGATCTGGAATAATTGTGTGTTTTGGGTTTTTTTTTTTTTTGAAGATTTTATTTATTTGAGAGAGCGAGAGCACAAGCAGGGGGAGCTGGCAGAGGGAGAGGGAGAAGCAGGCTCCCTGCTGAACAGGACTGGATCTGAGGACCCTGGGATCATGACCTGAGCGAAAGGCAGACACCTAACCTACTGAGCCCTCCCAGGCTCAGAACAGCTTTGGACTTCACTACTTTTTAAGATCTGGATGTCCAAATGTATAATTTATCACTGCTCCCTGATGTCAAATACAAGTACGTATCTTTCCATTAGAATTTAATCTCCTCTTCCTCACGTCTATGTTCTCCTTCGTTGATGCTTAAAAAGCAAGCAAGGCTAGGGTTTGGCAGCTTCTCTCCCACATGATGTGTGACCTGGAAAGGAAGCGATGGCTTTTCTGGTTTTCTGTCCCTCCTCAGTATTAACAGACCACTGCTCTCTGACATTGGTATCTTCCTTCTGCCACAGCTCAGAGGGTGTTGTCAGGGATTCTGTGCCCCAAGAGGACAAAAGAAAACCAGGCCAAGGGGACTTACGTGGAAATTTAAACATTTTGAAGAATGGCAGGTTTGGCTTAATTTCTCATACACTTGAGACTCTCCAAACAACATTAGAAAGCGAATGGGGCTCTCCATGGCTGGCAGAAGACAACACCCAAAAAATCTGATGAGACCTAGTTTCTGTAAAGATAGTCCAAGAAGAAAACAAAATCCTCGGCAATGGAGAAAACGGAGCAGCTTTGCCACGTAGGAGTTTTCCTACCTTAGGAACCAGGGTGACAGATGGCATCTCCGCTGGGCCCTGGGGGTGTAGCTCTGCAGATGCCATTCACCTGTTTGGGTTCTGACTTCTCACCGCCTCCCTCCACCCTCCACACACGTGCAGTCTCCTTTAGGAGATGGGCCCTGTGGAGCCATCATTCACTGGGTCACTGCCAAGGGCCCCTGTTGCTTCTGCTCAGTGACAGCGTCTCCTCTGTTGCACCCCACCCCCCCCATCCAGGCAGTGTCATAACTGTCACTGTCAGGAACCAGCAGGCCACACCCTGAGCCTGGGGCGCTCACCTGCCCAGCCCTGGGATCTGAGTCAGGCCCGTCCTCACCACCCTGGGGTAAGATGTCAAAGCCAGAGGAGCAAAATCCTAGACACCACCCCCCTCCCCTGGCCTACCCTTGCCAGCTCCCAGGAAGGCTTCCGCCATCCCAGATGGCTACTGACGCCCCCTCTGTTCCCTTCCTGTGATTCTGCTGCCTTCAAGCGCCAGAACGGGAAGCCCAGCTCTGGGGCCGCAGAGGCCATGCTCCTCGTGGGACTGGAGTGTCTTTCCCAGCATCCGGGCATCAGGGAGGACCTGCAGGAGTGGAGATGGTCTAGGCCTGAAAACAGGGCCACCCTGCCTCCCAGGGCCACTCTAGCCACCTCCGTCTGTGTTCCCACTCTGAGGAACACACACCCACCCCTCTCCCCCATCTGTTAGGAAATCACTTTTCCCAGAAAGCAGGTGCTTCCTCAGGCCCTGAGAACCCTATTGTCCTGCCCCTGGGCACATGTCTGGGGCCACACTCCCAGGGATATTCCTATGGGAGGCGGACCCTTCATTCTGCTCTCTCCTTTATCACGGCTCTACCCGGGAGCCTTATCTTCAGCCGTGTCACGTGGGGCCTCCAGATATAGACCATATATAGCAATAAAATTTATTGCATTATAATTGCATGCAGTGGTATGTGGGTGAGTGTTTAATAATCAGCTTTGGGTGGGGAAGGGAGAGAAAGCTCTAACTTGCAACATTTGCTCAATTCCATTGCGGAAATACCCTCACCATGGCCAATCGCAAGATACCAGTGTGATATTCCAGAACTTGGGAGCTGGGAAGACAGCAGCAGCTCCAGCCCACCACTGACAGTTGCGAGTTACCAGAGCTTCTCTGGTCTTGTTCCAAATCCAGACAGGTTTAGGAGGTGAGGAGGTCAGAGGGTATTTTTTTTTTTTTAATGGTGTCATAATATTTACTGTTGAATATTAAGAATTACAAACTATAGCTTTTACTTGAAAATGTAAATTTAAAAATATGCAGAGGTGGCTCAGTTGACTAACTGTCTGCCTTGGGCTCAGGTCATGATTCCAGAATCCTGGGATCAAGCCCCACTTCAGGCTCCTTGCTCAGCGAGGAGCCTGCTTCTCCCTCTGCCCCTGACTCTGCTCATGGTCTCTCTCTCTCTCAAGTAAATAAATAAAATCTTTTAAAAAATTAAAATTAAAAAATAAAAAAATGTCTGCAGAAGTTTTCCATACTCTATGGGATATGATCTCAAAATGATGAGAAGCTGAAAGCGAAGCAAGTTGGTAACACCATGAATAGGTGAATACAAACACTGTTTTCACGTGAGGGCCATGTACTCAGAGTGGTATGCTTGGAGACTTCCTGAGGGCCGATGGTATTACTCCCACCTTATAGACGCCTCTCACGTGCCCCATGCAGGTGGCTGGTTGAACAGTATAGTCATTTGAGGCACGTGTATTTGGTCGCACAGACCATAGGCAGCTTTCCAAAGGAAATGTCCAGAAACTGGTTTTCACAGCCCTTAGAAACTCTCACCTGTGAAGGGATAGAGAAGGTTCCAGAACAAGGTGGGGGGGGCATTTGTTAGAAAAGCCATGACTGCACTGGCCTCCCCAGGAGGGGTGAGGCTGGGGCCGCTCAGGTCCTGCGAGAGAAGGCCCACTCCCGGACCTGCGTTTGCCTAACAGCTCAGAGAGCTCCAGCAGCAGTCTTGGCAGTGGGAAGAGGTCGAGAAAAGAGAAGACAGGCCTTCATTTGGGCAACAACCGCACCCTGCAGAGAGCGGGGACCCACCTGCATGGGACTGGGGATGGAGGGAGCAGGCCAGCCCAGGTCTGGAATTTGATCCAAGAGTTGGCCTGAGAGGTGTGGGGATGAGGGAAGCCTGGTGGGGGGTTGGGGGAGGGTAATCTGTGTGGGGGGAGCGGCCAACAGCCTGAGGATGGCATCTGGGTGCCTAAATGAGACTGAAACAAACCAACAAGCAGACCCAGGAAAGGGTCCGTTCAACTATGGGCCACGCGGTCCCCTGACCCCTGCTCCCTCCCACTGAGCGGGGCGAGGACGGGCTGTGAAGCCCCACCTTGGAATGAACGTTACAGTGTCACTCTGCCGGATTCTTGGCCCAGCACCTAATTTCTGAAACAAGACTGTGTTCTGATTTGAACGTCGGTCCATAGGATGACCTCATACCTCAGAGCCAGCAGAAAAAATTCTGGAGTTCATGGGGTTTTTTCATTGAAGGGCAGGAGCGAGCGATCCCTGCGAAATACATTTTGAAGGAGCCGCGGGTGACAGAAATAAAGCTGCTTTTGGATGGAGTCTGGAGAGCCGCGCGGGTGCGATGTGGGTTCGGTGCTGGATGGGAGCGGCCGGCCTGGGGCCCAGCCTCCTCCGCAGAGCTCCTGGGGGCGGGCCCTGTGGTAGCAGAGCCGCTGGGAGGAGTGGGGCCAGCCCGAGCTGACTCCATGGGAGGGGTCACTTCAACCGACTCTGAACTGTGGTAAAGGCTGAGTTTAAAAATGCAACTTTTAATAAGAGGAGACGTTTGCAGACGGAGTCACCGCCTGAGTCAAACATCCCCTGGGACAGATTCCCACTCCCATCTGTAGTCTGGGCGGATCTTCTCCCAGCCCCCTCCCTGACTCACAAGGGGTGGGGATCGAACACGCACCCCCTCCCGGCCCCTCCCGGCCCAGCCTCCAGCAGGATTCAGCTCTCCAACCGACCCCACTAACCAGATCGCGCCCTGGGATGTGTCCGAGGCGGAGGGAGAGACCGCCGGGCTTGCAGGCCGGGACTGGTTCCAGTTTGCTGACTCTGCTCCCGGGGACACGCGTCCAGCTCCTTGGGGATGGAGTCTGGATAAAAGATGTTAATAGAAAGCGGAATTAACGTGCAACAAACACCCGTAAGCATGTTGCCCGGGCGGCGGCTGCAGAGATCTTGGGGTCTTGTCGGCGGCGCCGCGCAAGGGCTTGGAATTTTTGCTCCGCTCCAGGCGCTGGGATGTTTGCACAGTGCGCGCGTGCGTGTGTGTGTGTGTGTGTGTGTGCGCGCGCGCGCGCGCGCGCTCGCTTGTGTGTGTGTCCGCGGGCTGCAGCTGGTGTTGATGGGGCAGGAGCGCTGAGTCACTGGCCGTTCAGCGGCTCTTACATCACGTTTCATTGTCCTTTCTTTCTTTCCAGGCTTTTAAGGGCTCTTTCAGTGTTTTTGTTTGGCCGCGTGTTTGCCTCTAGCTTATCTCTGGCTGGAAATCGGGGTGTAAAATCCGAGAGACCCCGGGCTTCTGCGCAAAGCCGCGTGGAGGGGCCTGGGCCCTGCGGATGCTGAGAATGCCCAGCACCCCAGTTCCGCGCTCGCGGGGCGCCCAGCCACTGAGGCGGCAGGTGCCGCGGGCGGGGCGGGGATGGGGGTCGGGGGCTCTCCCTGCTGTGCGGGTCTGAACTGGGGCTGATGAGTTTCACAGTCCCCTTATTCGTTGTTGTTCAGGCCCCCTTTTAGCCCAAGTGTAACAGGTGGTGCTAATTATCTGTGTGACATAAATTCTTGGAGAGTTGGCCTCTGCAGAGGGCCTTACACATTTGTTTAAAGGACTGTTTGACCCAACAAGCTTGTCACTGTATTGAAAAAAAAATTTGGTTATAAAAATACCTATCCGTTATGGAGAAGTTGGGGGCGTAAACAAAAAAGCTTAAGGGATAAATAAAAACTATCCATAATCCATCACCAGGTTGGGGGGGGGGGGAGAATGATCGCTGTTAACATTTTCACATGTAATTTTCCAATATTTTTCCTATATATGAACTGATATACACATACATTTTACATATTTGGATCCACATTGTACATTGTTTTTAATCTGAAAAATATCCTATGAATATATTCTTAGTCCTTAAGCCATATTCTGGAAGTGCTACAAATTAGTCCAGTATCAGCAAAGAGATGTTGCTACATCTTTGTTTTCTCTGAGGTCGATTCATTTCTATTTGTAGGATCTATCTCTTGCCAAGATAGCCTTCCCCATCAAGTCCCACCTCTGTGGGGTTGCTGAAGCATTTTGGGTAACCATCTCTTTTCCTCTTGGCTGCTGAGAAATGCCCAATGTGCATCTATCCAGGTCAGGGATTCTTAAACTGGAGGGCCCATCAGAACCTTCTGGAAGGCTCAAAATAGGGTGTTGAGCTTCATCCCCAGAGCTTCAGATTCAGTAGGGCTGGTGGAGTGGTGGGCTGAGTTCCCCAGTAGCATAGCTCGTGCCTGCCCTCCACGGAGGCTACTGATGGGCAATTTG
Organism: Martes martes; assembly: GCF_963455335.1. Classification (NCBI taxonomy): domain Eukaryota; kingdom Metazoa; phylum Chordata; class Mammalia; order Carnivora; family Mustelidae; genus Martes; species Martes martes. The sequence goes on along the minus strand of NC_137903.1, from coordinate 57,613,484 downwards.
ATTACTCCAAGTCCCCTCCTGGTATTCTTGGCTACTTGTCTTTTCCGTTAGACTCTTTATCTTGTCTCCAGGCCCTTGCCTTTTTTTTTTTTTTTTTTAAGATTTATTTATTTATTTTAGAGAGAGAACACATAAGTAGGGAGGGGGCAGAGGGAGACAAGCAGACACTGCACGGCATGTAGAGCTCCACGTGGGGTTCAATCCCAGGACCCCGAGATCATCACCTGAGCTGAAGGCAAGACACTGAACTGACTGAGCCACCCAGGTGCCCCTCCAGAGCCCTTGACTTTAACCACTACGTATGCTGTCCCCTCGTGGTGTCAACCCATGCATACAGAGTACAGAAATAGTTTCTGTTTTTTTTAAGATTTTATTAATTTTTATTTGAGAGAGAGAGAGCTCATGCCCAAGTGGGGGGAAGGGCAGAGGGAGAGGGAGAAGCAGACTCCCTGCTGAGCAGGGAGCCCTGGGGGCTGGATATCAGGACTCCCGGGGATCATGACCTGAGCTGAATGTAGATGCTCAACCGACCGAGCCACCCAAGTGCCCCCAGAAACAGTTTCTTAGTGGAGGATGGGAACCCAAGTGTTTGAAGAGCCTCCCAGTACCCAAGAGCGGAGGCCAGAATGATCTGTCCTTCGACGTCACTGCATCACGTTCTGCTGGAGAGCTGGCTCAAAAGGAAATGCACAGACGCCCAGACGATTTGTTAGAGGAAGTGACACATTATCCTCTCCCAACATCTGGTAATTCCTGAAAGACAGTCAGTCCCGATAACAGCGCCGCTCCCCAGAAGCCTGTGTCTTCGCTCCCCAGAAGCCTGTGTCTTCTCTCCCGGGGGAGGTTGGGGGGGGGCGCAGCCAGGGAGAACAGAGTCTGGTGGGGGGAGGCCTGAGGAGGGGGAGCAGGGTCACCAGTGCCACTGTTCTGTTCTGTGAGCCAGCAACACACACTTCCTTCCTGTCTGAGCAGCAGCCTCTGAAGTTCCAAATCTTCCACAAGAACTGAAAGGAATGAAAAATGCCATCCTGGGCCGGAAGGGCTGGACACAAGGGCAGATGGACCGATGACCCGGGGAGAGGAGATTGGGCAGAACACCAGGTTGAGGTTGCAGCAAAGGAGACCAGAGCTGGGTCAGGTCAAGTGGCCGTCCATCACAAACAGTGATGACTCAGAAGGACCCAGAAGGGTCTGGCTGCCCCTGGGCTGGGAAATGCACACTCGCTTCTTAGCCCCAAGGCAAAATGCCACAAGCAGACAGAATAGGAGGGGACAGTGAGCAGGGTGCCTAACTTTCCCAGGTTCATTGATGTCACATAGGTGAGGAGAAGCAAAGTCTTGAACTCCGAGATTGGGGGAGGGGTGGGTGTCTCCGGACTGGCCCCCGTTTGGCATCTAGACCAATGGAGCCACCTGACATCAAGGTCTGAGAGAAGCTAGTCATGTTCTCCTTAAATTAGCGCAGGCCTGGAGGAGGGGTGGGGCGGACAGGGGTGGGGAGGGCACTTGGCCTCGGGATCCAAGGGCATTTGTGGGGCCAGGCCCTGGTTTTGTTTCAGCCAGGGCCCTCTGGTGAAAGCATCCTGGGAATCCGGCCTGCAAACAGAAAGACCATTTCCTTGTGTGGGTTTCCTGTTTAGGTCTGCGTAGAAACCCAGAGGATCGCGTGGCCTCGTAAATCCTCTAGACATTACTGATATAGACGCTCTGGCTGGAGGCCATGGGAAACTTGCGCCCAAACAGAAGGGGAGGAGAGCACATGCACTCTTGGGATTCTGGGTGGGTTTCAGGCGTCATGTTTTGGGATCTGTAAATAGAGGGGGTTGGGGTAGCAGGCATGATCGTCAAGGTCCTTCCCAGCTCTGACCTTCTCAGATTCCACTTCTCCCTGGAGGGTCACTGAGCTCTCGCTGTCCAGCTCTGTAACGGGGGGTCTGCCGGGCTGCTCACCCAACAGAAGCACCACGAAAGCTTCAGGCAAAGAATTAGGAAGTTGTCCTAAAAGATCCTTAAGGCTCCTTCACAGAAAGAAGGTATTTTTGAACTCTGGTAATTCCCAGACTTTCCTAAACACGTAGTTTATTCCAAAAACGACAGACACCAAGATCAGGAGCGTTGTGGCAGCCTTGTGGCTGGGTTTAGGCCCAAAGCAAGTTTACAGAGCAGACCCCAACCAACGTGTTACATAAAGTGTGTGTTAGGAGACATTACCCAATTTCAGGGCTTTTAAAAACGTCCTTAAAACTCGTTTCTGCATCTGGCAAATGGGCATTCGGCATATTGGCTTAAGGGAAGGAGCCATGTTTTCATTTTTACTCTAAGGCTGAACCCCTAGATTCTCTGGCACATTCTACGTGGAGTCTGACCAGGCATTAGTAGAGCTAGGAGAGTGAGCAAGAATAGGATTTCTGGCCGAAGTTTCTTGGGTCCACCGTGCTTTGTCTTAGTGAGGATGTTTTCCTTGTCTTACACCTCTGTGTTTTCTTGTTTCCTCCTTTGTCCTTGTTAACATCATTAAAAAATAATAATAATATATATTTGTCATGAGGACCTGTCCTTTTTCAGGGGGGAAAGTACTACAATGATACTTGAATAACACAAGGTTAATCTCCTTAGTCTGGAAAAACAACTTTTTAGTAAGTTAATTGGATTTTCTACCAAAGTGTGGATAAAGCCACTTACACAGTAATATTTCCCAAGACAAGCATGCTCCGTTAGAGTTCAGCACTGCTCTGATCTTAGTTATTTCAGGCAAGAATTGTGATGTTTGTAAACCCCACTCCCTCAGTCATGTTCTTACAGGTAGACAAATCCGCAAAGAAAAATTTCTTCCTAGGTCCCATTCTGCCATTTATTTCCCAAATTTTGCTTTTTATATATCTGAGATATATTCTCCTTTTCCTCTACTGACTCTGAACAGGGTCTTCACTCATGGTGGGGGAGGAGGGTAAAACGATATGAAGTTCTAAGTTTCCTGGGTCAGCCCCCCTAGAACACTGGTTTGGAGGAAAGTATTTTCAAAGTGGATTCCTGTGGCCCAATATGCCTGGCAAATGCTGCTGTCTTTGAGAGCCTCTGATGTGTTCAGAGCTCTGGAAATTCATGCAATAACGAGACGTGTTTTCTCAGTACTTCAGGATCTCAGTACTTCCCAAACTTTTCTGATCCAGAAAAACTCTTTTTATAGTCTATCTATGGGATCTGATGACGAATGAAGAAGTAAGTGTTCCACGGGACACACTTTGAGAAATGTTCCTTTCAGCCGAAAGGTAAAGTTTACTGTCTTATATTTAGTGCCTGGGGGTATATATAGAGAGAGATAGGTATCTGCATGTAATGGGAAAGTTTCTGCTCTTTTCAGAATTTTAGCAGGCAACAGATAAAGACGAATATAGTTATGGAGAATTTTCTGTAGAAGAAATATTGGAAAAGAAACACACTGAAATTTCATCTGTGGCTACTGGTGGCTGGTAGAATGACGCATTTTTTTCCTTCTTCCTATTTTTGTTTGACCCATATCTTTCACGATGAACACGAATTAGTTTTGTATCTGGGGTGAGAAACAAAATAAACTTTATTTTTTATTTTTATTATTTTTTAAAGATTTTATTTATTTGTTTTATTTTGTTTGAGGGAGAGAGCACCATCGGGAGAAGCATCAGAGGGAGAGGGAGAAGCAGACTCCCTGCGAAACAGGGACCCCAAAGCAGGACTTGATCCCAGGACCCCAGGATCATGACCTGAGCTTAAGGCAGAAGCTTTACTAACAGAGCCATCCAGGTGCTGGTAAATAAACTATATTTTTAAAAGAAGCATCAATATCTGGGGTGCCTGGGTGGCTGACTCTGATTTCGGCTCAGGTCATAATCTCAGAGTCGTGAGGTTGAGCCCCAAATAGGGCTCCATGCCGGGTGTGGAGTCTGGTTGAGATTCCCTTCTCCCTCTGCCCTTTCCTACCCCCGGCTCGCTCACTCACTCTCTCACTCTCTCTCTCTCAAAGAAAGAAGAATCATCAATATTCAAGGTTTTTTCCATCTGGTCTTAAAATACCCAACTTTCTACAGAAAAGCTTCTGGATAAGTTCTCCTACACCGGTCATTTCTCCCAATGTGTTGGGGTCCGCTAGCCCCTGTCCGCCAATGTTCTGGGGTCCGTCCTTGGAGTATATAAACTCCTTCAGATTTGAGAGGAAGTTAAGCCGTTCACGCTTGGTTAGGAGGGTCAACCCAAGAGCAGAAACTGGCCCAGCTGAGCCACCATCCTCCGTTGTTACTGGATCACGTGTCCACGAAGGAAAGGTTGGCATATCAGCCAAAATTCTTGGTCGCAACCAACGAAAATCTCTCCCGATTGACCTGAGCAGAAGAAGTTTATTGGAAGAGTATGTGCAGCTTGCAGAAAAGTGGGAGGGCTAGAGAACCAGGTGATTGGAAATGAACAAAATCACAGGAGGAGAGCACAGCCGAGATCTTCAGGGTGGTCTGCTCAGGATGCGGCCACTCGTGCCATCACTGCTGGACACTTGTCATAGTGCTGCTGGGCTCTGCCACCTCCAATACTGATTGCCCGGCTGCTGGACACTCAGGTCCACCACATCATGTCCCAGATAGGGCCTCTGACTGGCTGAGCCCAGAAGATGTGATAGTTTCCTAGTTACTGGGGCAAAGATAAAAACTCTGTCCTCTTTGGCTTCTATTTTTTTTTTTTTAAGATTTTGTTTTGTTATTTGAGAGAGAGTGCACAGTATGGGAGAGGGGCAGCAGGAGAGGGAGAAGCAGACGCCCCATTGAACGGGGAGCCCCATGTGGGCTGATCCCATGACACTGCGATCAGGACCTGAGCTAAGGCAGACGCTTAACCAACTGAGCCACCCAGGCTCCCCTCTTTGGCTTCTAAAGTCGGGGAAGGAGTCCCGCCTTCCCTCTATTCTAGGGCTCCCCCCATACAGGAAGGTCGTTTATAGGCTTGGTAGGTAGAATGACCAACATGCCTAATATTTAGATATTCTGTAAAAGGGCTGCTAAGATCTTGGAGAGACAGGGCAAACAGAACCAGCCACGTCCAGAGGCCATCTCACCCTCTGGAGCTGTGCGATGAATGGCCTTCTCGCCACCCAGGTTCCTAAGATGGAAAAGCTTCTCGGTCAGTTGCCCCTCAAGAAGAAAAGACTTCTCAGTAAAAACCACACTAAGCAATAAAATAAGAATTAGCATTTTCCAGAGGAACCAGGAGGCAAGTGTAGAAGTCCTATCTGACACGAGGCTCGTCGGCGGTCACTCTGTGGGTCAGCCACATGGATTGTCCATAGGGCACTGACCAAGAGAAATGGAGGAATAACAAAGCATTGGAAGGATTGCTTTTTTTTCTCTGAAGAACTTACTGCTTAGGGAAGCTGATTACATAGATAATGACTTCAGAGAAAGGCCTTACAAGCACAGGAATGGGAAAGGAGTAGATAGTGGGAACATGGATCTTTCATTGACTTCCTCATCTGGAAACATCTCTTTCTGCATGAGAGTGTCCAAACATTGGGATTGAGTCCAGAGACCAAACGATGAGGTCCAGACAGAGAGTCAACAAGGCTGTGTCTGTGTTAAAATCTTAGATGGGCTTAATCACAGCTGAGTTTGGAGTCTCAAGAGTATAACTGGAAATCAGGGATTAAAAAAAATGAGAAAAATCTCTTTGTTTTGGAACTAATATGGAGATGCTCTCCTTGGAGTAAGTGAGGTATAGTTTGAGAACGTCAGGAAGTTGGCTTTTTGTAAAATGTCTATCTTACCATAATTTTCCATGGCGAATTGTTTCTCTTTTGCTTATTGCCTGTCAATAGGCACAGCTTCCATTATTGATGGGATCTTTTTTTTTTTAAAAGATTTTATTTATTTATGTGAGAGAGAGAGGGAGAGATCATGAGCAGGGGGGAGGGGCAGAGGGAGAAGCAGACTCTCCGCTGAGCAGGGAGCCCGACGTAGGACCATTGGCTGGTCCCCAGGACCATGACCCGAGCTGAAGGCAACTGAGCCACCCAGGTGCCAGTTGATGGGACCTTTGAGGACCATCAGTATCTTCACAGAGAGGGTGTTTCTGCCTCGCGTGAGCAGACTCTTCCGTCAGACTGGGAACAAGACTATACTTCCCAGAAATGCAAAGAAGAAAACAAACCAAGTTCATTTCCTCGGGTAGAAGGAGTTCTTGCACATTTGGCAGTGGGGTCTGAGTCTTCCTAGAAATGCATTCTAGAAAGAGAAGCCGAGGTCTTTAGGAATGTGAAAAAGCTCCTTTCAACAGCGTAATTACATGTAGGTCTTCCATCACCTGGAACTGGATTCCACTGCCATACTCAAGATTTAACGATCTGTTGTAAGAACACCAAATGGGTAATGAAAAGTGAAGAAATGTTTAAGAACTCAAGGGGTCTGTTGGAACTGGAGGCCCACCTGTTCCTGGGAAGATTGAGACAAGGCACGTGATGCCTCTTTCTGTAACTCCAACATTTCTCCAAGGAAACCTTTGAAGGAAAAAGGTCGCAAAAGAGTAGATTGAGGGACTGAAGTGGAGACGGTGTGGGAGGGTGGATGGGATGTTCCACTTTTCCCTTCACTGTACAGGCTGTTGGGAACAGGTAGTTTGTAAACCAGATTGGAAGGAATTTCTAGTGTCCAGTGTGAGGATAATGGCCTTTCACCTTCAGCTGTGCCCTTGGGAGACTGGACAGTGAGGAGTGAGCAGAAGATCTCAAGGAAGAGCCTGTTGGCAAAACTGCACGGACGAAGGAGCATGGGGACAGGGACCGTGTTTGTGCTCATGCTCTCTGTAACACTTCATATCTTGGGCCAGGGCCCAGGAAATGAGTGTAGGCACAGAGCAAGCATCTTCCTTCTCAGTTATGTTAAAACGTGGCGCCTGTAATCAGATGGCTTCTGCGTCATCCTACTTCTGCCCCTTCTAGTCGCTGTGTGACTTTAAGAAATTACCTAACCTTTCTGTGTCTTAGTTTTACTACTTAAAAAGGAAGAGAAGACTACGACCTGCACTCACAGGATTTTCATGAGTATTAAATATGTTAATTCATGTGAAGTGCTTAGAGCAGTCCCTGGCTGCTCTAAGCACAGAAAGAATTGTAATCAAATAACTGTGTGATACGCGTCAGGCTTCAACCATACTATAGCTGTTAGCCTGTGCTAAAACGAGGGTGACATTTCTAATCTACAAAGCCTCCATGGGACATCCAGGTAACCTTTCTTTTAGATTAAGCTCAGAAAATGCCACAGCCCTTTACTTCCATGTGACTAAAGTTCCTCATGCGTCTCGGTGGTAGGAATCATTAACTTCCACCCAGAATACAGAGAGATCGCGAGCGTTAAAATCTTATCAGCAGTAAATTCTTTGTTTCATTAAAGCCTTCCTAAGCAGCCAACCGACCCGGTTGAAAAGCAGCTGTCCTGGGTCTTAATATTAGGATCCTTAAAGAGGAGTTCTCAAGAGCAGAGACACTGTGGTTCTCCCAGTGCCTCTCACACATGTCTCCCCAGGATTGGGGGAGAACTTGAGAATGTGTAAATTCGTGTTTTTGTGGACTAAAATTTTAGTTTTTTTAAAGTCAGTCGTTTCTCTGACTGCGGTCTGTCAGAATTGCTTTTCCTTTACAAGGTGTCGGTGTGAATGGAATTTGAGGAATGTTGGTGGGGTAGACAGGACATGGGCTTTGAAACCAGACAGATCCCTGTTCCCACTCTTTCTCTACAATTTACTCTCTGGGAGACCGTGGACAAGTTACCTGGCTTCTCTGAGCGAGCCTTCATGGCCTCATCTGTAAAATGGCAACAAGCAGACATCTATAAAATGGCTACCTACTCCTTTCTGTAAATTATTGAGCACATAAAAGTTCTCTCCCACCATTCTCTCCCTTAAAGAAAGAAGAGAGGAGTTCCTCTGCCTTCTTGAAGGCAAGTAAAGAGAGACTCAACTGAGATATGAGTTGGCCTTGTCCTGGAGACCCAAGGATTCAGACGGGTGGTGTGATCAGCGGAATGCCCCTCCCATCCCCACCCCTGGAAAAAAAGGTAGCCATGTCCTCATCCCTGGAACCAGCAAATATATTACCTTGTATGGCAACAGGCGACTTCACTGAAGTGGTCAAGCTAAGGACCTCAAGAGAGAGAGATGATCCAGGTGACCCCTAGATGCAGCCCAGAGCACCGTCATGAGAGGCAGGCATGGCAGACCAAAGAGGAGAAGGAGTGTGACCAGAGAAACAGACTGAAGTGATGTTGCCCCAAGCCAATGAACGCCCACAGCATCCAGAAGCTGGGAGAAGAGGAGAGCAGCCCGTTCTCCCCCAAACCTCAGGAGGGAGCACTGGCCGGTCAACACCTTCATTTCAGCCTGGCGCAACCGACTTTAGTCTCTTAGTCTCCAGAACAGGGAGAGAATAGTTTTCTGTTGTTTTGAGCCACTGAGCGTGTGGTCATTGGTTGTTGCAGCGATAGGAAGCTGATACAGATGGTTGGCATTACTCTTTCTTTTTTTTTTTTTTTTGAAGATTTTATTTATTTATTTATTTGAGAGAAAGACATAGAGATAGTGACAGAGAGCACAAGCGGGGAGGAGAGGGAGAAGCAGGCTCCCTGCTGAGCAGAGGGCCCGATGCGGGGCTCGATCCCAGGACCCAGAGATCATGACCTGAGCCAAAGGCAGTGGCTTAACCCACTGAACCACCCAGCCACCCAGGCACCCTGGCATTATTCTTTTAAACAGATTCAAATGGTGGTTGCAGGGCAGTCACCTGGTATGGTCCTGCTAGGCATGGGGCAGGATGCTGTTTTGGGGAACAGGCCTGACAGGCAGAGACTCTCCAGAAGGATGGCCATAGAAATCCCCAACATTTGGGCTTTCAAATTTGGCAACCCCCAAGTAGAAATGGACATGTTTTCCCTCTTCTCCACGTTACCCCTCACCACGGCATCCTGGCCCTTTCTAGGGGTAGCATCATGTGACCGATGATGGAATGGAAGGAATGCTTTGTGGATCTTGGGGGCCATCCCCATTGTAGGGTCAGCTGGAGAAGGTAACCTAAAATCCATGTCAGTTGTACAGGGATTTTTTTTTAAAGATTTATTTATTTATTTATTTGACAGAGATCACAAGTAGGCAGAGAGGCGGGCAGAGAGAGAGGAGGAAGCAGGCTCCCTGCTGAGCAGAGAGCCTATGTGGGGTTCGATCCCAGGACCCTGGGATCATGACCTGAGCTGAAGGCAGAGGCTTTAACCCACTGAGCCACCCAGGTGCCCCTTGTACAGGGATTTTTAAAAAGAAGAGGACTTCTTACCTTCCCAACTCTGGCTCTTCTGCAAATGTAACATCATCATGTCCTTAGAACATTAAACACGAGAGCCATATTCTGCTCATCAGTGTCTTAGGCAATGGGAGTGCATGTGAAACATAGACGATGGTTTCGTGCTGACTCAGTAAAATTGCTCCTTTACACGTATACCTTCTCTTCTTTCTAGGCATTCAAAGCACACAAGAGACATTATCTGGTTATTTCCCAACACTTGTGCCGGGTACGTAAGTAGCAGGTGTCATTATTGTCTCCATCCCGTCTATACACACAGATCACTTTCCTGGGGATTATTTGCCCGAAGCCCCACTGGCAAAAGGAACCCTTAGAAAGAAAGTCACTGAAGTCTGAATTTAAAAAAGAGAGCTTCCTACTGAGGCAACTTCAGGCCCCAGTACTGGGATAATTCTAATTTCAGGCATTCTTGGAGCAAGGAGGCATGAAAAGTTATTTATCTTTCTTTGTGGGTGTACAAAGGGAATGCGGTAGCAGATGATTTATTTAAATCAGTTCAACTGTTGGTACCATTTAAATGTTCAGCATCTGGGGCGCCTGGGTGGCTCAGTTGGTTAAGCCTCTGACTCTTGATTTCGGCTCAGGTCATGATCTCGGGGTCACGGGATCGAGCCCTGTGTCGGCTTAAGACTCTCTTTGCCCCTCCCCACTTTCTCCCTTTCTCTCAAATAAATAAATAAATAAATCTTTTAAAAAAATAAAAATAAATAAGCATTCAGCATCTGCAGGGAACTTTTGTATATATTTCTTTACTTGATGGCAGCGGCGTTACTAAGCATAACTCAACGGGGTAAGACCAGCAACAAAATCTGGAGTATGAATGTGATTCTACTTTTTGGCTAGTAGAGGCATTTCTGCTATGGTGATGAAACCATTTAGCGCTGCGAAGGTCAGGGTTAGGAGCAGGTCTCAATTTTTTGGATCTGTAAAGTAGGCAAAATATTTACATTAACCCATGGCTAGGAGGATAAAAGGAGGTCATGTACATAAATATAAACAGGTAAAATGCTGTAGAAAAACAAGATATTAGGAAGGTTGGACCAATACAAGTATAGGCCTTAATGCCCTAATACAGGGTTGTATTTTCTTTTCTTTTTTAAGATTTTATTTTATTTTATTTTATTTTGACGGAGAGAGAGAGCATAAGAAGGGGGAGCTACAGGCGGAGGCAGAGGGAGAGGCAGACTCCACTCTGAGCAGGGAGCCCGATGGGGGACTCGATCCCAGGACCCAGAATCATGACCTGAGCCAAAGGCAGATGCTTAACAACTGAGCCACCCAAGTGCCTGGGGTCATATTTTCTTCTAATGAGTCTATTTCTGATGGGGCGTCAGTGTCAGGAACATGCCTTTAAATCCGTATATTATTATCTCCCCACAAAAATCAGGAGAAAAGAAAGTGAAGAGAGGAGAGCAGGCCTGGGGCTACAGATACATCAGAAATTTTTAAAAAATGTGTCAAGTATGAACTCTAGTCTGTGTGCTGGAATTCAAGTGTCTATCTTGTAGGGGGCAGGAGGCTTAGAAAATCAAGCTTTCCTGCGCTTTCTGGAATGTGGACCCTTTGCTGAGGATCTACGAGGTAAAGAATTCCACAGGAAGTATTTGTTGAATTAATCGTAGCTAGAACCTGGCCGTGGGTAGGCCAGATCTCACTGTGCATCGTTGCCACCCCTCCAACCAAATGTATATACTTTAACTCAAGTGCAAACCACGAGATCTGAACTTGAATCTTTAAAATGGCCACCAGTCCCACCGTTCTTGTTTACTAGGACTGGGTGTCCTCATCAGAGAGATCCCCATTTATTCCGTGACCCAGGAGGGATAATGGCAAGAAAGCCAAAGGGATATCCACTTTAAAATAGCATCTTAGGCACCGAAAGAATTCGGGAGCTGGAGTCGGCCCCTTACCTCATAGCAACATGTGCAGGCTTCCAGAGTTAAAGGCAGATCAGATTGGAATGTACGGGCTTCTATTTTTCGGTAATGACACGTTATGAGTAGAAGGAGGGCAATTTTCTTGGACATTCCTCTAAAACCAATGCACTTGCAGTGGCTGTTTTTGGTTTTTGAAGCTATCTGAACCAGACCCAGAGCCTACCGCCCTTTCTGGACACCAGGACACTGGGCCACATAGACCCGTTGTCCAAGGACTATCATTAAAATCAATAATCATTCCTTTCACTCCGCATGTGTTAGCCTCTTGGCAAAGCAGTCAAAAAAAGCAGATTTTCGTGCCTTGTTCTTGTTTTTTTCCCCCTCTCCTGAAGTAATTTAATGATAACATAAGAAAAACAAGCATCTGAAATATCATCTCGGGCCCTCGCTCTACCTCCAAGTTGGAAAAATCTTGTAAGGAAGGAGAGAAATGTGTCTGTCCTCTCATCTGACTTTGAAAAATCCATATCCTATAACCTGAAAAGGAAAAATAAACACAGCCCGTGAAATTCTGTGACAAAAAGGAATGAGAATGTTCTTTAAACACACGCGCGTGCGCACACACACAACACGCAAAACAAGACTGAACTGTATCCTCTACAAGTCTGAAGGCAACCTTTGCCAAAATCTGTTTTCTGGAAACTTTCCCCTAGACCTGGCTCCCACCAAGTGGCTTGGCTGCGGGACACAGGCTTGGAAGACTGTGGTTTGGAATGTGTGAATGTTAAACTCAGACATTGTTCCTTCTTTGTAACAACAACACGCCTTTGGTTCTGGCCGTGACCAGGCTGGGCTTTCTGGTCCTGCCTGGTTTCGTGTCTTGCCGCAGGTCAGTGCTGCCGAGAAGGTCTTGGTACTTTCGGATCATTTTCTTTCTGACCAGCACTCGCCCCTTTCTCACGATGCCCTTGAGAACCTTGAGGACGCGATTTCCACGTTGAAATGCAGAAATGACCGCGTGAACGGGAAATGACTTGCGGGAGGCCACACAGCAAGCTGGAAGAAGAGTCTGGAATGGGACTTGGGATTCCCACGCCCTCCCCGGGTCTGTAAACGGGTCTCCTAAGGAAGGTTTCTTGAGATGCTGAGCCCGCAGACACGTGCTGACCCGCAGGCGGCAGCTGAGACCCCAGACTGCGAGTCCCCACGGGGACGGACGCCTCGGTGGAATGATGATTGCCGGTTGGGGTGGAATGGCCACTAATTATCCTGGATTATTCTAATTTAGGATGTGTTATCATTCCGAGAGAACACGGGTAACATTCCACCTAATCGCAGCTGTGAGAAGATTTGCTCAGCAAACGACAAACGTAAGGTATGTTATAGGGACATGTCATGTATGTTGTGTCTTGTCCTTAAGAACAAGACACAGGAAGTAATAGAATCAGTGGGTATTGTATTGGGGGAGCTGTCTTCGAGAGGCGCCACTATGCCATAATTGATCCTGTCATTCCCTGGGTCGTATTTTTAAACATGTGATATATGACCTGTGACCTGAGACAGAGTGGGGGTGTCACCACAGGGACAAGGTCTGTGTAATAATCAACCAGATTACCCACCTGCTGCAACGGGAGACACGCTGCCCCTGGGAAGGGGGCAGATGCCGAAGTCACTTTTCCTGGATCTTGGAGGGGAGCAGATCCCTCTCTCTCAGTGGCATGTAGAACCCGTTCAGGAAGAAAGTGGAAATGTGCGTGGCCAGACGAGGAGCGTGCGCTGAAGAGTGTACAGAGGGGAGAGGTGGTGGCCTGAGAGACTGGGAATTCTCTGCAAAATGCTTCCTGATTCCAGGAAGGCTTCCTGATGGAGGAGGGTGTGGAAGGCAATGTGGGACACAGGAAAGGATCAGCGGGTGACAACGAGCCAGGGCAGTGGGAGGTCAGGGAGGACCAAGGATACTGTCATCAGTCATCTTTGTCTAAAATGAAAACCAGAACCACCGGTGTATTATTTAGAGCTTGTTGTATGCATACATTTTCTAAGTGAACTGTTTGTAGATGCTTTATGATATCAGTAATTTTTATACTATTTCTGTGTAGTTCATAAAAATCAGATTAAAACCATCTCTTGTTTCTATTTTTTAAAGAGTTATTTACCTGAGAGAGAGAGAAAGAGAGAGAGACAGAGAGACAGAGTGCGGGGAGGCGTAGAGGCAGAGGGAGAGGGAGAGAGAGGATCCTTAAGCAGATTGCATGCTGAGTGTGGAGCTGGATGTGGGGCTCGATCCTGGGACCCTGAGAGCATGACCTGAGCCGAAACCAAGACTTGGATGCTGAACTGGCAGGCACCTAGGTGCCCCTGAATACTACACTTTAAATGGGTGAAATTGTATGGTATGTGATTTATATTTCAATAAAGCTGTTTAAAGAAAAGTGGTTGGTTGTCCCTATTGTCTCTGCTACCCAAGAAAATATTTTCTGGACTTGGGAATGCCAGACATATTTCAGGGTGGGGGTACCACACTAAACCCAGAGATACTGAGTAAAATGTTTCCTCACTGAGTGCTGGTCCACGTATCACCTCTTCTGTTCATCAGCCTCTAGTCTGCTGGCAGCCTCTTTAGTGGAAAATTACAAGTCTTCTCTGAAGAATCTGTCCAGCCCTTGAGAAAAGATCTGATGACCCTGGTATGGGTGGGGGAGGGGGCGGGTCTTCTGATGACGTGGCCTGGCTATGTGGCTCTCTAGTGTGACCCATGGTTCACAAGCCCCACGTGTGCATACAGAGTCCAATCTCTTTCTTCATATGTTTTCTTACATATAAGTGGGCATCCAGAAGTCCCCAGACATTTGAGGAAAACATAAGAAAACAGAATACGAAACAGAAAACATACAAACAGGAAAAGCTATTTGGATGAAACAGAGATGAAGGGAGAATAATAATTCAAAAGAAAAGCTGTAATTGTACCCTCCGAGTGATAAGGGAAGATTTTAAACCCATGAAGTAAGAAAAAAATAAAAAAGAAAGAAACACCCAGGGTGGTTTTCCAGAGCCTGGGGCTATGAGCTGCAAATAAGAAGGGCCTGCTGAGTGCCTACCATGAAGGGAGATAGAGTCACACCAAGGCACAGCCACAAGAAACTTCAGAAGACTGAAGACAAGGAAAAGCCTCCGGGAGAAGGAAACAATAGGTAATACACAGAGAATCAGGAATCAGAACAGCGACCCTTCTCCACAGTCTCCCTGACGTCAGAACACCACGGAACAATGTCTTCAAAATTCTGACGGAAAGCAACCTCAAACCTAGAATTTTATACCCAGACACACTCTCAGTTAAGTGCGGAGATAGGTTAAGGATATTTTCAGACATGTAAGTTTTCCAAGTTTTCTTCACCAAAAAGGAAGATAAATCCAAAGAGGAAGATATGAGATCCCTGAAACAGAGGATCCAACCCAGAGGAAGCTCAGGGAATCCTCTGGATGATGGGAAAGGAAGAGTCCGAGATGACAGCTTACAGAGCAGCCCATCCAGATGGAAGTAGATCAGGAGTTTCCAGGGAAGGCTTCTTCACGAAGATGAGATTAAAGGACAAAATTAATAGTGGGGGGCTAATAGCAAAGTCCTGAAATTGACAAATCACAACGGAGCAAGATAAGCCTCCTTTTTAGAAATATGGAAGTAATCATTAGAAGGATCTGTCGAAAATGTTGCCGCTTCTGTGTAGAAAACAAAGGTGGATTCAGAAAAATGCTGATTTTCATAATAAGCCTTATAAATCACTCGTTTTCAAAATTACGTGCAAGCATCATTTGGATAAAAATAAAAGCGAGTTCCAGGTTCGAGTCCTGGTAGAGTCTCCCCCGCCCCTCAAAAAAAAGGAAGATGTGGTCCATATACACTATGGAGTATTATGCCTCCATCAGAAAGGACGAATACCCAACTTTTGTAGCAACATGGACAGGACTGGAAGAGATTATGCTGAGTGAAATAAGTCAAACAGAGAGAGTCAAGTATCATATGGTTTCACTTATTTGTGGAGCATAACAAATAATATAGAGGACAAGGGGAGATGGAGAGGAGAAGGGAGTTGAGGGAAATTGGAAGGGGAGGTGAACCATGAGAGACTATGGACTCCAAAACACAACCTGAGGGTTTTGAAGGGGCGGGGGGTGGGAGGTTGGGGGAACCAGGTGGTGGGTATTAGGGAGGGCACAGATTGCATGGAGCACTGGGTGTGGTGAAAAAACAATGAATACTGTTATGCTGAAAAAAAAAAAAGGGCAGAAAAAGGTGAAAAAGCCTAATACTCAACAATGAGAAAATGAACAGCTGGATTAAAAATAGGCCAAAACCCTTAACAGACATTGCACTGAAGGTGATCTATGTGTGGCAAACAAGCTGAGGAAGAAATGCTCCACATCCTCTGTCTTCGGGGAAATGCAAACTAAAACAATAACTCTGCTACATGCGTATTAGAACGGCCACGTTCCAGATCACCGATGATGCCAAATGCTGGTAAGGATGTGGACAGATAGGAAGCCTCATTCATTGCTGGTGGGGCTGCAAAATGGCATGACTGCTTCGTAAGACAGTTTGGCAGCTTCTTGCAAAATTAAATGCAGCAATCATGCTCCCTGGTATTTAGCCAGAGGAGGTGAGAACTTATGTCCGTGCAAAAACTTACATACAGGTGTGTATTGGAGCTTTATTCAAGAGCGCCCAAGCTGGAAGCAACCAAGATGTCCTTCAGCAGGTGACCAGATACATAAGCTGGAGTCCATCCAGACAACAGGCTATCATTAAGTGCTAAAAAGACATGAAGCCATGAAGAGAAACAGGGAACCTGAAATGCACATTACTAAGTGAAAGAAGCCAATCTGAAAAGGCGACACAGGGTATGACCCCAACTCTGTGACCTTCTGGAAAAGGCAAAGACAGTGGAAGATCAGTGGTGGCCAGGGGTGGGGGAGGGGCCCAGAAGGCTCCTAGGGCAGAAATACTACTCTGTGTGATAATATAATGGTGGATACATGTCATTATATACTTGTCAAAACTCATAGAATGTCCAACATCAGGAATGAACCCTAATGTCAACTGTGGACTTTGGGTGATAATGACATGTCTGTGTAGGTTTGTCACTTGTAACAAGTGTCCCATTCTGTGGGAGGCTGTGTTGTGTGTGTTGGGACAGGGTGGTTCAGGGAATATATGGGAGATCTGTACCTTTTTACTTTTAAGTTTCATTATTTATTTATTTACTTATTTAAAATTTTAAAGATTTATTTATTATTTTGAGAGAGAGAGAGAGAGTGGGGCAGGGCAGAGGGAGAGAAAAAAATCCCAAGCAGACTCCCTGCTGAGCACAGAGTCCACCATGGAGCTCGATCTCACGACCCTGAGATCACGACCTGAGCCGAAATCAAGAGTCCCATACTCAACCTACTGAGCCACCCAGGCACCCCTATCTATTTAATTTATCTAAAAGTGGTCTCCACACCCAATGGAAGGCTTGAACTCAGCACCCTGAGCTCAAGAGTCACATGCTCTACCCATTGATCCATCCTGGCACCCATAGAAATCTGTACGTTTTGCTCAGTTTTGCTATGACCCTGAAAATGCTGCAGAAAAGAAAGCCACTAAAATGGACGAGTAGGGGCACCTGGGTGGCTCAATCAGTTAAGCATCTGCCTTTGGCTCAGGTCATGATCTCAAGGTTGAGGAATCCAGTCCCGAGTCGGGGGGGGGGGTGTCCCTGCTCAGCGGGGAGTCTGCTTCTCCCTCTGCCGCTCACCCTGCGCATGCTCTCTCTCTCTCTCTCTCTCTCTCTCAAATAAATAAATAAATCTTTAAAAAAAAACCAAACCTGAAAACATGAGTGAATACATTTAAGAAAGAGAATAAAATGGATGACTACGGCCCTAATCTATCGAGCAGGTACTACTCCGGAAAAGAAGGAGAAAAACCCATAGCTATTTTGAAAACATATATCTAAAGCTCGTTCTAGAACATGGTGTCCTGAGTGGGGTAATGCCAACAGTCCCCTCACAGCTGCGTCCAGACACAGCCTGTTCTGCCCTGGCGCGCCGTCCACCCCTCACAGTGCAGGGCCCTTCTTCCACTCATCAGCAGAGACTCGGGATGGCCTTAGAGCTCTAATATTATTTAGAGTAACATGGAGTCTTTACACTGAAAGGGGCTTAAAAGAGGTTAAGTAGAAACTCATTGTTTAACACATGACAGTCCTGGGGCTCAGAGAAGTTAAGGAAATTCGAGGTAGAGAAGATCCGGGGGCAGAATGTGTTTGCCATCCATCAGTTCGTGGACACCCCAAGAAAACCCCAAGAAGATGTGATGGTAGCGTCCCTGTGTTACAGATGAGGGGAGAGAGACTCTGGGGTTTACCAGAATCTGCTCTGACGGCGGAGCAGCTGGTCTACCCTCGCACCTGTCTGCATAGGAATAAAGCTGCTTGGTGACTGTATTGCTTGGTCATTTGTTGTGAATTTTAACCTCACACTGGGCAGTTCATCCCTTCCCACGGTTGTTTTCCAGCTCCCCCACTCCAGCTCTACTTTACTCTGAAAGTGCCCTCCCGTACTCAGAGAGATGGTAAATTTTTGTCCCGTCCCAGCATTCTGAAAGCTTCTTGTCGACAGCCACTCTAATGTCCCCTTGATCCACGTCCAAATGTGTCACCCAAAAAGATTTACCTGAAAACCTGATGCTTCATTCATTCGTTGCTGTATTTTTTTTTTAAAGATATTATCTATTTATTTGAGAGAGAGAGAGAGAGAGATCATGAGCAGGTGGGAGGGGCAGAGGAAGAGAGTGAAGCAGGTTCCCATCTGAACAGAAGTCCGATGCGGGGCTCCAACCCAGGACCCTGAAGTCATGACCTGAGCCGAAGGCAGACACTTAACTGACTGAGCCACCCAGGCGTCCTGATTTATTACTTCTTTCAGCAAATACTGAGTTCCGACCGTGGGCGAGGCCTTGGGTGTACAGTGAGCCTAACAGATGAGCAGGTCCCTGTACTTCTGGGGAAAGACAGATGTGAAATAAGCCATCTGATCGATACTTAGAATTACAAGGACCTGAGATAAGAACACACAAGGGTTTGTGTGCTAAGAGCCTAAACCTGTGTGGCCGGAGTGTGGTCCATGAACAAGAATGTGGGAAGAAATGAGGTTCCACAATTAAACTGAAATCTGATCAGGCAGAACCTAGGAGTCCACATAAGGAAGTTTTATTTTCTGCTGGATGCAAGGAGAAGCCAGAGACGGTTTGACAGTATGTTTTAAAGACCTCCTGGGCCACTGTGGGGAGCACAGGAGAAGGGGCCAGGAGTAGAACAAGTTGCAGTGTTCCAGTCGAGAGATCATGGGGGCCCTGGGGATGGAGAGCCACGGACAGATCTGTGAAGCACGTGGAGAGTGGGATTGGTGGCATTTGGTAACGGGTTAGCTCTTACGAGCAAAAAGAGGAGGAAATTTGCAAAGATGACTCCCGGGTTTGTGACTTTAGCACAGGAACAGATGGTAGTTCCATTTATTCAGATAAGGAGGATGGGAGGAGGAGGCTCCCGAGCTCGATTTTGGACCAGTTGAGTGTGAGATAGCTGAGGAGGCAGTTGGATGTGTGAGCCTGGAGCTCAGAAGAAAGGTCTGGGCTGGAGATAAAAATATGGGAGTTAACAGCCTTGGGGTGATATTTAAAGCTGTGGGACTGGGTGAGATCACCGGGTGGAGGGGGAAGTGTAGGGAGAGCAGGGAAACACTCTCCCCTCCCCCTCCTCAAGGAGAAGAGAGCCGATGGCCTCTAATGACAGAGGTGGAGGGGAGGAGGAAGAGCTGGCAGCGGGATGAGCCTGGGCAGGATGGAGGAAAGGAGGCATGGCTCACAGAAAGGCCTGGGGCCAGTTTCAACACTGGTGCAGACGACTGTGCTGAATGCCAGTGAGTGTCCAGCGGAGACCCGCAAAGCACTGGTTTTGGCATTGGGACAGTGGATGCTAAACCTTCCTCCCGTCCTCCCAGAACCCCGACTGCAAGCATCTGATTGTGTGCTCAGCCATGACACACTGGTCTAAGGTTAGCTATGGCGGGAGCACTTACACACTTAACCAACACTGTGGACCTTAACAAACACTGTGAAGAGGGGCACTTCCAAATCCAAGAAGACTAAGAGCCCCACAATACACTACATGTTAATTAATTGACTTTAAATAAAATAAAATATTTATTTTTTTCTTGGAGAGTCACCCTTAGCACTGTGACTCCATTCGTAGCAGAATGAAGGGGCAACCAACCTTCTCTGCTCTCTCTGGTCCCAACAGAACGTTTTCAGAACTTTTTCCATGAAAATGAATGGTCTTCCAAGAAACCAGCTGAGTGTCAAAGCTTCCTTTGAAGGGAGCTTTTACCTTTGCCACAGGACTCCCTAAAGTCTTAGCCTTTTAGTCACTAATCTTCTCAAATTTGATGCAGACCAACAGGAAAAAAATTCAGTGTGGTCATATGAGGAATTTCTTCCAACTCTAAGCGAGCCGTAAGAAATTCCAGGAAGCACAAGCAATAAACCACATTTCATTTACTCCTGGGTTTATTTACTTGGTAGAAATAATCATTAGAAGATTCCAGAATTCAGGGGCCGAGAGTTGACATTTTCACCATCTTGCTTTTTCTTTTAAAAAAGAAATGCTTGCCATTCCATGAATACGTAGATAAGAAAATTAACTGGAAGGTGGAAAGTTTGACATTTTCAACATGATGACAACTGGATTAGATCATTTGGTAAACAAGCTAATTATTAGATACTCAGGTGTTAAGATAAAATCATGTTTTAGCCATGACACATAGTCACAGACTTGAGTCTTGGTCTTGCCTTAAAGTGAACCAAAGATTGATCTGAATGCATTGCAGACTCACGACCTTAAAGAAGTCAGCGTGCAGACCTAGCCCAGACGGTTCTGAAAGCTTGTTGTTTGACATGTTTTTACTCCAAGCACACAGCAATGACAAATGAAATTTATCAAGCTGAAAAACTAAATAAACACTTCCGTGGCCCAGAATTGGAACAGAAACGCAAAGCTGAGAGTGTAGTGGATCCCACAAGCTTCCTGGGCTCTAGGTCTGATACCGGCAATATTAGCCAGAATTTGGATTTTTCCAAAGTAAATTAAAATAAGATTTCTGTGCCGAGATCAGAGACTGAAGCCAGGCTCCCTGCTTGAAGCCAGAGGCAGAGGCAGGCTCCTCCTACTCATGAAAAAAAAAAATTTCTGCTATTTTCTTCCTGGCCTACAGCTTTCAGCAAACTGGGGACTTAGGGGAGAGAGCACACAGACAGAACACTGCCACGGGACTAGGAAGGGAAGCAGTCCGTCGCCTGTCTCGGTACCCAGACCTGGGTTGTCCTCATTATCACTGTGGGCCACATTTCTGAAGCTCCATTAGTAGACTGGTCTGAACTGGGGTCTAGGGAGCCAAGGGCAGAGTGAAGGCAATCACAAACCCCACTAAACAGGGAGGGGAAAGCACGGGGGGTAGAGGGGAGAAGAGAAAAAGAGACAGAGAGAGGGAATGCCCGCCCGGTCTCCAAATGATCTCCTCCACCCAAACCCAATGCTGAGAAAGGTAGCCAACAAAATGAAACACAAATTGATTCCCCTTGACACTAATTTTATGGCTCCATCGGGGAAGAGGTCTAACGTGTTTAGAACATTCAGGATACATGAAGGAAGAGCTTCCATTTTAAAAAGAGCAAGAACATGATGAGAAAAAGACCAGCATGAATAGAGTCAGAACACACGGGTACTGAAAAGCACGACTTAGAAACCTTGGAAATGAAAAACAGAGTGATCAAGGGGCTCCTGGGTGGCTCAGTCCTTAAGCATCTGCTTTTGACTTAGGTCATGATCCCGGGGTCCGGGAATCAAGCCCTGCATTGGGCTCCCTGCTCGGCGGGGAGCCTGTTTCTCCCTCCCCCTCTCTCCCTGATTGTGTTCCCTCTCTTGTGGTCTCTCTCTTTCTCTCTGTGTCAAATAAATAAAATCTTAAAAAAGGAAAAAAGAAAAATAGAGCAATCAAAACAAAAATCTAATAGATAAGCTAAGCTCTAGACAGGAAGGAGTTCAAGAGAAAATTAGTGAATTGGAAAGGATGCTGAGGACCTCCCCGAGAAAACAGGACAGTGACAGAGGATGAAAATGTAGGGGGGCAGATAAGAGAAAGGATGGGCTGATGGTCCCCTGCCTGCATCCATGACAGGGAGACTGAGCCCTGTGGTAGGAAGCAGTTCCCAGGAGGTACTGGCTCAGGATTTTCTATAATTAACCATCTGAGGTCTGAGGTGGGAGGGTCTATACCACATACGAGAGACATATCTAAAACAAAACAATACAGAGAAATAAAAAAATGAAGGAATAGAAAATGATTCACAGCAAAAATATATATTTTTGAAGATTTTATTTTTAAGTAGTCCTGACACCCAACCTGGGGCTTGAACTTAAAACCCTGAGGCCAAGAGTCACATGTTTTACTGACTGAGCCAGCCAGGCGCCCCACACAGTAAAAATATTAACAAAAAGAAAGCTGATATGCTATCTTAATATCAGATGCAATAAAATTTAAAAACATAAAACATTAATAACAACAAAGAGGGACAAAAGATATATTAACACAACATGCTTCATAAAATATAATCATAAGCCTGTGGGCACCTCAAAAACTGACCAGATTACAGAGAAATTTACCAATCCATGATAATGGTAAAAGATTTTAAGACTTCTGACAGCTCTAGCAGAATAAAAAAGTTAACAACTATCCAGAATATCTGAACATAAGACTTTAAAATTTTATCTAATGCATGTATTGAATATGTGTAATACTCTGAACCAATCAAATGAAGAATATATACAGTGTATTCTTTTAAGCTATCAATGGAACTTTTACAAAAGAAATTTATCACAATACTAGATTAAAAAGGTAGTCTCAACAAATTTTTAAGAGATCGATACCTTACAGACCGTAATCCGACTAGAACTCAATTAAATCAACATCAACACTAACAATGTAATTAAAATTTCTGCATGTTTTGAAGATTTGATTTATTTGAGAGAGAGAGTGAGAGAGAGCATGAGTGGTGGGAGAGGGCGAGGAAGAAGCAGATCCCTACTGAGCAGATTGCTCGACGCAAGACTGGATCCCAGGATTGAGCTCATGACCTGAGCCAAAAGCAGACGCTTAACTGACTGAGCCACCCAGACACCTCAATTTCCACATGTTTTGAAGTTTAAAAATTTACAGCCGAATAACTCAAGGCTAAAAAGGAAGTCACGATGAAAATTACAAAAATGAATCATGAAGTATCTAGTGGTAAATGTATGTCCTTAAATGTATTTAAGAAAACCAGATTGAAAATAAACAAGTTAACTATCCAACATAAGAGGTAGAAAAATCATAGGGTGGCTCAGTGGGTTAAACGTCCGCCTTCAGCTCCGGTCATGATCTCAGGATCCTGGGATCGCGTCCCGAATCGGGGTCCCCACTTAGCAAGGAGTCTGCTTCTCCCTCTCCCTCGGCCTCCTCCCCTCTGCTCATGTTCTCTCTCTCTCTCTCTCTCCAATGATTAAATAAAATCTTAAAAAAGAAAGAAAGAAAGGAAGGAAAGAAGAAAAGAAGGAAAGAAAGAAAAGAAGGAAAGAATTGTAGAGTAAGAAATGAAGAGTGGAGAAGGAAGGTGCATTAGTTAGTTTCTTAGGGCCACCATAACAAAGGACCAACAACTGGGTGGCCTGAGCAACAGAAATGTATTGTCTCTCAGTCTCTCAGTTCTGGAGTCCAGAAGCCTGAGACCCAGGTGGAGGCAGGGCCATGCCCCTTCTGAAAGTGTGCTGGGAGGAACGTTCCAGGCTCTTTGCTGGCTCTGGCAGCCTTGCAGGCACCTCACTCCAGTCCTCTACACCTGGTCTTCCTGTGGGTCTTCACAACCTCTTCCCTCTGTCCAAGTTTCCCTCCTCTTATAAAGACACCAGTCATGTTGGACTAATGGCCCATTCTACACCAGTTTGACCTCATGACACCCCGACTAATCACACCTGCAATGACCCTTGTTTCCAAATAAGGTACATTAGGAGGTACAGGGAGTTAGCTTCAATTTTTTGGGGAGAGATGGGGCACAATTTGACCCATCACGGAAAGCATGGATAAAAATAAGAGCAGAAAAGGCTGAACTAGAAAGCAAGTCCGTAGAAGAAATAAATACAGCCGAAAGTTATTAGAAAATCGTCTAGCATGACTACACAGTCTTTAACAAGACTCATCAAACATAAAGTCTCAAACACACAATATTAGGAGTTATGAGGAAGATACAGCCATGATACAGACTGGGTTTATAAAGTCACAAGTCACTGCACCCTGAAAATGAACACTGTGAGTAACTTCACGCCAGCCAGACTGAAAAGTTAAATAACGTGGATCACTTTCTTGAAGACATACAGTAGTAATTTGATGGGAAATTTGGAGCCCCATTTGATGTGTGAGTTCCTGTAGCAGTCTTTCCCTTTGAATGGATCCTGACTAGATAGTAAATGCTCTCTTCTGGAGTTCATGTTTTAGAAAAGGAAAATAAAACAAAAGTGAGAAAGAAAATGTGTAATGGAATAACGGACTTTGTCAAATGAAAGCCAGTTCCACTCACTCAACCTAGCGGTTCATCTTACCTGGTTTCATACCGTAATGACAGCAGTCTTGTAGCAACAGACCAGTTAAGGAAAAGGGACATCGGTCGGATTTAAGGGCTCCTGCACAAATATGTCTATTGGAGTTCACCCATATACTTAATACACAATCCACACTCACATTTATTTTTAAATAAAATTATTAAAGAAATTATTAAAGAAATTTAAATGTAAATAAATTTAATTAATTAAATTTAAATAGTAAATATTAAAATTAAACACTAAAATAAATAAATATTAAAAATAAATTATTAAATAAATAAAATATTTATTTATTTTTAAAGCCAATTCTGTAAATCTTGGACAGGGTAGCATTTCAATATGTTTTAAAGACTTGGATGGGGGCACCTGGGTGTCTCAGGCGTTAAGCGTCTGCCTTCGGCTGAGGTCATGATCCCAGGTTGGGGGATTCAGTCCCACATTGGGCTCCCTGCCCTGGGAGAGACCTGCTTCTCCCTCTCCCACTCCCCCTGCTCATGTTCTTTCTCTCTCCTGCTGTGTCTCTCTCTGTCAAATAAATAAATGAAATCTTTAAAAAAAAAAAAGACTTGGATGGGTAGATGGCCATATAATATCCTTATTTATAATAGCTACATCTCTTTTCTTGACTTGTACTGGACACTATTTTCAGGCTTTTATTTTTATTTTTTATTTTATTTTATTTTATTATTTTTATTTATTTTTTATTTTTATTTATTTATTTATTTTTATTTTATTTAATTATTAATTTATTTGAGAGAGAGAGAGAGCTAGAGAGTGGGGCACCAGCAAAGGTAGAGGGAGAGAAAAAGTCTTAAGCAGGCTCCATGCCCAGTGCAGAGCCCGAAGCAGGATTCGATCTCACAACCCTGACATCATGACCTGAGCCGAAACCAAGAGTCAGAGGCTAAACGGCCTGAGCCACGCAGGTGCACCTATTTTCAGGTTTTCAGAGGACGACCAAGGGACGGAGAAATGTGCTCGTAGCCCGTGGGGGGCTGTGGAGTTAGAAAAACAATTTCTAGGAACTTTTCATTTTAACCATTAAATAAACATTTAGTGCCCCTGTTCACACGGAGGACATATGTTTACCTGCTCTAATCTTTTTCTGCGGTTATAAAAATATACGAGTAAGAAAATGATAATGGGGCTGCTGACAGATGCTTTGGCACAGCTGCAGACGACGTATTTCTCTCTATATTCATAGTCACTCTTGAGATAGAGATCTGCAAACCTGCCAAGCTGGTATTCCACGTACGCTCTATTTTCTGTCTGCTTCTTAACAAGGGACTCCACATTCCTCGTACGATCTGCATTTTACTTTAACTACCGGGTTCTTGGCTTTGCTGCTTTCATAGTGATTTTTCAGTTTCAGACTCGGACTTACTTCCCCTCCCCCATCCCTGAAATGTCCTGCGTTTTATGTATTGTTTACTGAAGTGAGGCTCTCGCTCGGGTTTTCACCGATGACAACCTTTTCCCAAAGGGGAACCGATTAGTCGAGTCACTCTCCAGCTCCATTTAAAAGCCAGAGTTAAGTGCAAATATAATCGCTTCTCTTTTTTCTGCTTTGCTTCTCATATATGATGTAAAGTATCAAAAATTACCAGATGAAACCACAAAAACTCTCAAGAGCCAAAGCAGTCCCGAGAAGGAAGCGAGCAGGAGGCATCCCACTTGCTGATTTCAAACTATACTACAAAGCCGTGGTAATCAAAACAGTATGGGACTGGCATTAAAATAGACACATAGACCAATGGAACAGAGTCAGAAGCCCCAGAAATAGATCCAGGTACATCCGGTCTTGTACTATTTAACAAGACAGCCAAGTATAGTCAGTGGGGAAAGGAGAGTCTTTTCAATAAATGGTGTTGGAGGGGCGCCTGGGTGGCTCAGTTGGTTAAGTGTCTGCCCTCAGGGCAGGTCATGATCCCAGAGTTGGGGGTTCGAGCCCCGGGTTGGGCTCCCTGCTCAGCGGGGAGTTTGCTTCTCCCTCTGCCCTTCCCCCAGCTTGTGCTCTCTCTCTCCCTCACACATAAATAAATAAAATTTCTTTAAAAAAATGGTGTTGGAAAAACAGGATAAACACCTGCAGAAGAATGAAATTGGACTCCTGTCTTACACAATCAAGAGTTAAACAAAAGACCTGAAATCATAAAACTCGTAGAGAAAAACAGAGGGGGGAGATCTCCTTGACATTGGTCTTCACAATATCTTGACAAAACACAGACAACAAAAGCCGAGATGAATGAGCAAGACGATAGCAAACGAAAAAGCTTCTTCACAACCAAAGAAACAGGTAACAAGATGGAAGGACAACCAATGGAATGGGAGGAAACGTTTGGCAATTTTATATCCGATAAGGTGTTCATATCCAACACTTACAAACAACTCCTATAACTCAGTAGCAAACAATAAAAAAAAAGGGCGGAGGGACTAAAGAGACATTGTCCCAAAGAAGACAAGCAGATGGCCAGCAGGCACACGAAAAGGTGTTTGACATCGCTCATCATCAGGGAAATGCAAATCGAAACCACGGTGAGATGTCATCTCACACCTGTTGAGATGACTATCATCAAAGAGACAAGAGACAAGTATTGGCGGCGGATGTGTAGAAAATGGATCCTCGGGTACCGTTGGTGGGAATGTAGACTGGTGCAGCCGCCGTGCACGAAGATAGGGAGGTTCCTCAGTGAACTTCGCAGAAGTTACCATCTTCTGGAGCAACTAACTAACATAAAACTGTTTCAGTAGATTAAGAAGGTTTACATATCTACGGCCCAAATCATGTTCAACAAGTAAAAACTAAAACTATGCTAAATATTTGAACTTTTAGTCAGTATTCCCTAAGTGAAAAGGAATCCTTCCCTATTTATCTACCCACAATAGAAGGTAAATTTCAAAACCTGGAAGGACTTTCAAAGCATGTCGATATCTTTCTCAGGTTTATAGTAATTTTAAGACCTTTGTACAGGTAAAATAAAAGCATATTAACTTGCACTCGTTGAAAATTTTTGTTGAAGAAAAGAAAATAAAGTAGAGCTACCGTATGATCCAGCAATCCCACTTCTGGATATGTATCCAAGGAAAAGGAAAACAGAATCTTGAGCGAGATCTGCCCGCCTGTGTTTAGTGAAGCACCATTCACAATAGCCGAGGTATGGAAACAACCTCATCGTCCGTCAACAGATGAGAGGATATAGAAGATATGATATATACATGATATATAATATGCGATATATGACCATATATATCACATGGTATATAATATCACATATATATATATATATATATATATATATATATATATATATACTATTTAGCCATGAGAAAGAAGGAAATCCCGCCATTTGGAACCACATGGGTGGACCTTGAAGGTATTATAGTAAGAGAAATAAGTCAGACAGAGCAAGACAAATCCTGGATATCACTTATGCGTGGAATCTAAAAATGCCAAACTCATGGAGGCAGACAGTAGAATGGTGTGGAATGCTGGTTAGCACAGGTGCTAGGGAATGGGGAAAGGGGGAAACATTGGTCAAAGGGTGCAAACTTTCAGGTATCGGATGGATTAGTTCTGGGGATCTAATGTACGGATTATGGTTAACAATACTATATCACGTACTTGAAAGTGGCTAAGAGAGTAGATCTGGAATGTTCTCACCCCGAAACAGAAATGGGCATTATGCGACATGATGGGGGGTGTTAGCTAATGTTAAGTGGTGATCATTTTGCAATCGATAAGTTTATCAAATATTGTACACCTTTAACTTACACAATGTTGTCTGGCAGGGAAGTTGCGGGAGGGGCAAAATCTAGTTATTGTTTTGGGGGCGGTGGCTTTTAATTTTTTAAAAAATTTTTGGGGGGATGTCTTAGAATTACGTAGTGCTCAGGACAAGTTATAAGGTGGTTGGACTGTGGTTTCTTTTCAGAACTAATCTGACTATTCCATTTTCTGCACACACACAGCTGTCCCCATACTTTTGCTTGTGTCCATCACTCCACCTGGAAATTCATGCCTCCTTTTTCCTCTTACTCAGTTGCTAAAGAAACGGAGGCTGGGGCCCTGACTTACCCAAGGTCACACAGTGAGGGCATAACCGAGCCTACAGATGATCTCTGGACTCTTGGTTTTCAGGGATTTCCTACCACACCCCACTCTGCCTTTTAAGGATTCATTATTTAAACTTCTAAAGCCTATTTCAGAGAATTTCTTGAAAACTCCAAATAGAACTATTCTGTCCCTTTTTGAACTTCTACATGCTTTCATTGTACCTCTCTTAGGATGCTTATCACCTTTTATTTTGTGTTACGATGATTTGAGAACACATCTTTTCTCCCCTCTGGGAAGCATTGAGCTCCCTGACTACCGGCATTTGCTTGATTCACTTCTGTGTCCTTCATGTCACCTAACCTCGTATCAGTAGGTCCTCAGTGTGTATTTGTTAAAGCAATCAAATCCCTTTGGGATTTGGGAAACTTGTCATCACAGGAAACATATAGGAACCAGCTACAGCAACACACCAGTGCGTTTGGGGGATTCTTTGATGCTCGGCTATCCTGCCTTTCACTTCACATTTCCCTGGCTCTAGGCCTGCACTGCCCAAGAGAACTTTCTGGAAGGAAGGAAATGTTTAATATCTGTGCTGTCTGGGGGCGCCTGGGTGGCTCAGTGGGTTGGGCCTCTGCCCTTCGGCTCTGGTCGTGATCTCAGGGTCCTGGGATCGAGCTCCTCGTCGGGCTCTCTGCTCAGCGGGGAGCCTGCTTCCCTTCCCCTTCTCTGCCTGCCTGCGATCTCTGTCAAATAAATAAATAAAAGTCTTAAAAAAAAAATCTGCACTGTCCAAAATGCTACCCGCCAGCTACATATGGCCGTTGAGCATCTGAATGTGGCGAGACTGAAGAACTGAAGATTTAATTTTATTTAATTGTGATGAATTTATAGTTGAATAGGTATGTGTGACTAGTGTCTACCATATTGGATAGTTCTAGACTGTCTTGGCATCCCATTTGTATAAATCAACTTGTCTTGTCCCTGTGAACTGGATTGCATAATTGCCTCCTTAGTGAGAAATGACACTCGTGTCCTCCAGGCTCCAAGCTTCCCGATTCCACCCTTGATGTCCTTCCTTCCCCCTTCCGTGCCAGGAGAAAGATGAAACTTACAAAGTTTTTCCTGGGAATTCTGGGTGGCTCAGTCAGTGAAGAGTCTGCCTTTGGCTCAGGTCATGATCCCAGCATCCTGGAATCAAGTCCTGCATCGGGCTCATTCTCCCTCTGCAACTTCACCTGCTTGTGCTCTCTCTCTGACAAATAAATAAATTAAATCTTAAAAAAAAAATAACAAAGCTTTTCCTGAGGATGTCAGTCTTCACTGACCATCCTTGCCTCTGATCCTGACTCCGTCTGCAATGCAGAGATATAATGCTGGCCGCCATTTTGAATTTTAGTATTTCCTAAATAGATCACAAACTTCTTTCATGCAAGGACCACCCACTCCGTATCATCCAGATCGTCTCTTGTGCCCGTCATAGAGTCATCTATATTGTAAATGTTCTATAAATACTGATCAATTGATTGAAGGTAGACAAAAGGAATCTAGTATGAGCAAGAAAAGTTTCTGAGATGTAGAAGGGATGGGGTGTCTTATCTTACGATTTACTTAGCACCCTAAAAATTAAAGGTCTTTTAGAAATTATTTCTCTTGGGGGGCCTGGGTGGTTCACCCGGTTAAGTGGCCAAATCTTGATTTCGGCTCTGGTTATGATCTCAGGGTCCTAGGTTCGAGCCCTGAGTCAGGCTCTGTACTCAGCAGGGAGTCTGCTGGAGGATTCTCTCTCTCTCTCTGCCTTTCACCCTGCTTGTGCCCCCCCTAAAATAAACAAATAAATATTTTAAAAAGAAATTATTTCTTATTTCTCATAATTTTTTTTTATTGCAAACACCCTTTAGAATTATTTTTCCAGTCATCTAAGGAATTCAGTGCAAACCCTTTCTCGGGTGGATGGGGGGATGGGTGAAATAGGTGATGGGGATTAAGGAGTGCACCTGTCATGACCGACACCAGGTGGTAGATGGAAGTGCTGAATCACTATATTGTACACCTGAGACTGATATTACATGGTATACTAACTAATTGGAATTTAAGTAAAAACTTAAAAAAAACCCACTTTTCTCTGAGTACCTATGTGACAAAAGCTGTTATCTGTTTTGAATGTATTCCTTTCTAATAGGGTTTTCCATCATAGGAACTTTCTAACCACATGGACGAGCTTTGTTTTAGAGAATTGCTTGAGATGTTGAGGGGTTGCTAGATGCCCCAAACAGCACATTTGGTGGAAATGGGGTTAGAGGGTGGCTGTCTGGCTGTCTGTTTGTTTATTTTTTTATTATAAAGATTTTATTTATTTATTTGTCGGAGAGAGAGAACACAAGCAGGGGGAGCAACGGGCAGTGGGAGAAGAAGGTCCCTGCTGAGCTGGGAGCCCAATGCGGGACTCGATTTCAGGACTCTGGGATCATGACCCGAGCTGAAGGCAGATGCTTTAACCAACCGAGCCACCCAGGTGCCCTGCCTATTTAAAACCTTCCCTGGAAGGTAGGCTCTTGAACACATACAATGTTTTCCTTCCTTGGTGATGAGGAAATTGAACAAAAGGCCCTACGTCTCTGAAAGTACTTTGGCTCCCCTTTCCCTCGTCCTCCCAAATTACACTTTAGCAAAACTGGACTCCTGGAGGAATCGAACTTATGGCAAAATTCCTGCTGACCACACCCTGGGTGAGACCGCTGTGGGTCGGGAAGGCCCAAGGCTTTAACTCTCACTCCTGCTCAGCCACGTGGCGGCCTGCCTGCCCTCCAGCCGCTCACTCACGGTGCCCAAAATGTGAAAAGAAAATAAGGAGCTAGAGGGAGTTGTCCTTGAGGGACAAGAATGTCAGCTGGCACCGTTTCATCACATTTTTCCAGCTATTTTGACATGTGTTATATAAGGGAGCCGATTCCAAGACAAAACAAAAAATGAAAGCCTTCTGACTACGGAAGTGCAAACAGAGTAAATTAGATCTGGCTTTTCCTTTTAACTTTTTATTTACATAGGGTGGGTTTGTTGAAGCAATTGCTTTTTACGTCCATGAAGCCACAAATCTAGTGTGGTAGTCCCCCTTACTTACTATCTGTTGCTCATTTTTATTCCTGCAAACTTCCATAAGTTTCAAATATGTTTTCAATTTGCTGAAAATACTTACGAATTCTTTGCACACATGCATATGTACAATAAATCACTTTTATAGGACCAATCAAATCCGGCATTCTTTTATAGCTCACGGTGGTTTAGAGCTTCAAGGCCGTGGCCTTGTTCTGAGCTTCAACTTGAGGTTCACAAAATAGGTGGGTCAAAGGTAAAGGTTCTGTTTACGGGTTTTTGACCAGACACATCTAGATTTAGTTCGGAGTGACACAAAGGAAGTGACTCATCCCCATTCTGGCTCATCCCCATTTCTCTCAGGGCTAAGGGAGAATATATACCTGGTGTAGAATTAACAACGGTGACACTGATCTGGTCATCGTTGGTGGCATGCTTCTGGTATAAAGTCACCTTGAAAATGCCCATGAGGTCCAAACGAGACTTGCATTTCTAACCTCTCTCCTGAACTCTAGGGTCATTCGTATCATATCTACTTGAGTGCCTGACTGTCTTAAACATAACGTAGGGGAAAGAACTCTCAGTGCTACACCCCTGAAACTTGCTACCCCAACCCCGTCTGCCCCATTTCAGTTCACGACATCGTTACGTGCCCGGCTGGTCATTCTGAGAGTTTTGACAAATGTGCACAGTCTGTAAGGTACACATTTTGGCAAATGTACACCAGCACAATTAAGATGTGGAATTGTTCCATTATCCTAAAATATGCCCCCGGACTTTGTATTAGTTGTCTTTCCTCCTGCTTCCAGCCTTGGAAACCACTCAACCATTTGGTGTCCCTCTGGTCTTTTCCAGAATGTTATGTAAGCAAAATCGTACAGTTTTTATCTTCTTTCTGGTTCCATCACTTATCATTATATATTTGAGATTCATTCATGTTGGAGCGTGTTTCAATAGATCATTCCCTCATTGCTCCCTAGTAGTCCTCGGTATAGAATACCGTATTCCGTAGTCGTGGTATGAATTACCGTATTCCGTAGAGTACTACTCAGTGGGGCCACAGCTGGTCTATCCACTCACCCACTGAAGGGCCTTTAGGTTGTTTCCAGTTTTTGGTGACGATAAATAGAACTGTTAGGAACATTGACTTATGTGCTTTTGAGTGAACATAAATTTTCATTTCTCTCTGGGTAAATAGGAGTGGCACTGCTAAGTTGTATGGTAAGTATATTTTTAATTTTATAAGAAACTGCCAAACTGTTTTCCGGAGTGGCTGTACCATTTTACATTCCCACTGGCACTGTGTAAGGGATCCGGTTTCTTTTATTTTTCAAATAAAAATAAAGTGTGTAATGATATCTGTTGTGGTTTTAACTTGCATTTCCTTAATGGCTAATGACGTCAAACATCTTTTTGTGTGCTTATTTGCCATTCATATATCTGCTTTAGTGAAGAGTCCAAGTCCTTTGCTGTTTTCCAATTGGATTGTTTGTTTTCTGACGGTTGAGTTTAAAAGGTTTTTAATAGTATGGCTAGAAGTCCTTTTTTTTTTTTTTTTTTGATGTGTGGTTTGCAAATATATTCTCCCAGTCTCTACCTTGACTTTTAAAAAATATTTTATTTTTTAGAACTGTTTTGGTTCATAGCAACATTGAGCAGAAAGTACACAGATTTCTCACATGCCCCCTGCGCGCCCTCCCCTGCCCCTGGCACACACACAGCTTCCCCCACCAGAGCGGGACACTTGTTACAAGTGATGAATCTACACAGACACGTCATTATCACCCAAAGTCCGTAGTTGACATTAGGGTCCACTCCTGGTGTTGGATATTCTGTGAGTTTTGACAAATATATGATGACATGTTTCCACCATTATGTTATCACATGGAGTAGTATTACTGCCCTAGGAGCTCCCTGGGCCCCTCCCCCACCCCTGGCCACCACTGATCTTCCACTGTCTCTGCCTTTTCCAGAATGTCACAGAGTTGGGGTGATGTCCTGTACAGCCTTTTCAGATTGGCTTCTTTCACTTAGTAATGTGCATTTCAGGTTTCCCCATGTCCCTTCACGGCTTCGTTTCTTTTTAGCGCTAAATGATAGCCCATTGTCTGGATGGACCCCAGCTTATATATCCGTTCACCCGCTGACGTACATTTTGATTGCTTCCAAGTTTTGGCAATTAAACTTGCTCTAAATTTATAACAGCACTTTCCTCATCAGAAGTTTGCAAGCTGGCGGGGCTGTCAGTCAAAGTCCTCTCCCACCACAATGGCCAGGGGTTTGTTGGCATGTGACCAAAGCAAGGCCAGTCAGATGCACAGAGCAGACGTTTTTAATTTTAATGAAGTCCAGCTTATTAAGTCTTTGGTGCTGTATGTAAAAAGCCGTTGGCATACCCAAGGTCATCTAGGTTTTCTCCTGTATTATCTTCCAGGAATTTTATAGTTTGTGTTACAGTTTTAGGTCTGTGATACATTTTGAGTTAATTTTTGTGAAGAGTGTGAGGTCTGTGTCTAGACTCATTATTTTGCATGTGAATATATAGTTGTTTCAGTACCATTTGCTGGAAAGACTATTCTTCATTGTATTTTGCTTGGTCCCTTGTCAAAGGTAAGTTGTATATATATATACAACTTACCTTTGTTGTATATATATACAACTTACCTTTGACAAAGGTAATATATGTGGTAATATATAAGTATCTAAGGTAATATATAATATATAAGTATATAAGGTAATATATGTGGTAATATATAAGGTATATATATGTGTGTGTGTGTATTTATATATATATATACATATATAGAATATATATATTCAATTTTCTTCTTTAGTCTATTGAAGTGGTGGCTTACATTAATTGATTCTCAAATGTTGAACCAGTTTTGCATACTTCAGATAAATCCCACTTGGTCATGGTGTATAATGTTTTTTAGGCATTGTTGAATTCTATTTGCTAATATTTTGTTGAGGATTTTTACATCTATGTTCATGAGAGATATTGGTCTGTAGTTTTCTTTCTTGTGATGACTTTGTCTGTTTTGGTATTTAAAAAATGCTAGTCTCAGAATATGAATTAGGAAACATTCCCTCTGGTCATATCTTCTGAAGGAGATTGTAGAGAATTAGTACAATTTCTTCCTTAAATGTTTGGTAGAGTTCACCAGTAAGTCCATCCAGGCCTGGTGCTTTCTATTTTAGAAAGTTATTAAGTATTGATTCAAATTCTTCAAAAGGTCTATTCAGATGTTTGTTTCTTCTTGTGTGAGTTTTGGCAGATGGCGCCCTTCAGGGAATGGGATCATTTCATCTAGATTGTTTAATTTGTGGGCACAGAGTTGTTCAGAGAATTTCTTCATTATCTTTTAAAGAGATCTGCTTATGTTAGATTTAATTTGCTCTTCTTTTTCTAACTTCTCAAGGTGGAAGCTTTGATGTGATTTTAGATCTTTCTCCTTTTCTAATATATGCATGCAATGTTACAAATTTCCTTGTAAGAACTGCTTTCTATTGAGATATCCTCAAGCTCAGAGATTCCTTCCTCAGCTGTGTCCATTCTACTAATAAGTCTATCGAAGGCATTCTTCTTTCTGTTACTCTTGTTTTCTTTAATTTCTAGCATTTCTTCTTGGTCGTTTCTTAGAATTTGCATATCTCTGCTTACTTTGCTCAGCCATCATTGCCTACTGTCTACTTCCTCTATTAGATCCCTAACATATTTCATCCTAGTTGCTTTAAATCCTGAGGGGATAATTCCAACACCCCTGCCATATCTGAGTCTAGTTATGATGCTTGCTCTGTCTCTTCCAACTGTGTTTTCTGCCTTATATTATGCTGTGTACATTTTTCTTAGTGGGCGGACCTGAAGTATTGGGAAGTATTGTAAATAGGCTTTTAAAAAAAGACTTTATTTATTTAAGGGGGGCCTGGGTGGCTCAGTCTGCTAAGTGTCCTCCTTCAGCTCAGGTCATGATCTCCGGGTCCTGGGATTGAGTCCCACATTGGGCGCCCTGCTCAGTGGAGAGCCTGCTTCTCCCTCTCCCTCAGCCTCTCCTCCCTGTTCTCGCTTTCTCTTCCTCTATCTCAAATAAATAAATAAATAAATATCTTAAAAGAAAAAAAGATTTTATCTCCCTCTGAATGGGTCCCCCTGATGTTTTTACCCCCAAACTTGTTCACATTGAGTCTTCAGTACTTTGTCAATTACAGTTCCGGTTCCTGTACAGGTTCTTATTTATGGGCTTCCCCTCAGATAAGGTATGGTTCTCTGCTTTCACCTATCTCTCACTCCAATTTTTGTGGGCAGCAGTTTGTCTTGTGACCTCACTCCTCTTATGAATCTATTAAAAAACAAATTTTAACTAGTAAATGTGAAGATCTGACTGTCTTTATTCAACAGTTCATGAGTTGGGAATCCCACCTAGCAAGTAGAAAGAAGTTCCAAGGGCTTTACAAAATGGAAGGTTTTTATAGGTGGAAGGGAAATGGATTAGGAAGTGGAGAGCAGATTATTTCAGGTAAGCTTCCCGCCTTCCCTTCGGAGAAGGCAGGGGGGTCTCATCATGCGGATGACCTCACTAGTGCCTCCAGGAAGCTCTGGACAGGTTTGAGATTTCACTCATTGGAAAGGCTGAAACTGCTGTTAGGATAGGTATTAAGTCTTGGTGGGGCTTAGCACAAGTGACTCCATTTTGGGCCTGTTGTTTCTTTTTAACAGATCTAAGAACACCGGTTGACTTTTTACTTTGTTCGGCTCTGTGCTTGCTGTTAGGATAGAATTTCCAAGCTTCTTACATACTGGACTGGTGGTGCCCTGTCTTCTAATCCTCTACATTTTCTCTGAGAAAGTGTTTCTTAATTTTCTCTGAGAGCAGAAATTCTTAATTTTAATGAAGTCCGTATCTTCTTTTATGGATCACGTTTTTATGTGCTATAGCTAAGAAATCTATGCCCGACTCAAGGTCATAAAGATTTTCTTCTTTTTTCTTCCAGCAGAGTGCTGTTTTTAAGGTGTAAATCAGATCACACCACTCCCTAGCTTTAAAGTCTCCAAGGATTTTCCCTCATATTTAGAATAAAAGTCTAAATTCTTATTCCTGATCGACAAAGCACTGCATGCATGCATGGTCTTGCCTTAGGCTTCTTCTTTGACCTCTGCCTCCTACCCCTTTCTCCTTCATTCCCTCCACTCCAGCCACATTTGCTTTCTTGCTATTCTTCATACCTTCCTCGGAGCCCTTGTTCTTGCTGTCACCTCCGTCTGGATAACTCCCCTTGTTAATAGGGGCCGAAGTGTGCAAAAGCACCTGCCTCTGGGGATCCCAAATAGAAACGTTTTGGCAACTGGCTGATGATAAAATCCAAACACAGAGAGACGAGTAAGGAATTTATTTCAGGGAGGCCAACAGTAGAAAGATAGTAGACTAGTGTCTCAAAGACTGTCTCCAAAGTGCTGAAGATTCTTCTAGGTTTATATAAGGAAAGTGTGGTACAAAGGTCCTTGGGTCCATGCAGGTGAGCAGCAAAGGTCAGGTCGATCATTGTCTTGGGTGAGTTGCCAAGAGGTCTTGCTGGCTTGAGGCAGCCCCTATTGCTGGAAGGGATAGTTTTAGTTCCCATGGGGGGATGTTTGCCTGCAGGGTCTTTTGCCTAAGTTAAGAGATAAGCTGAAAAGAAGAATTTAATCAATTAGAAGGTACAGACTGAGGTCAAAATGGAGGTGACTGATGGTGGCTCTTCACACAGCTCACTTCTCAATGTTTAGGATTCGGCTCAAATACCACCTCCTCGGGGAGGCTCCCTTCCACCAGTCTGTCTAAAATAGGACCCGTCTTTCACTTACGATCCTGTTCTCTCTTTTTACTTTCTTCCTAGCACTTATCATTATCTGGAGTTACTTCATTTATTTGATTGCTTGTTTTCTTGCCTACCCGTGTCCCTAAAATGTAAGTTCTTTAAGGACGAAGGATCCTCTGTTTCATTTACTAGTATGTTTGCTGAGTCAAGAATGATATCTGATATAGAACATTTGCTTAGTAAATACATGTTGAAAAAACGAATTACATGTTACTGAGGACTGTATCTAAAATGTGGGGAAACTCAGAATATAAACCTTGGCATAAAGGAGAAGTGTGAGATAAGAACCGAGTGGGGTTTGTTTTGAAGCAAAAAAAAAAAAAAAAAAAAAAAGAATGGAAATTTTCAGCAGGGCTCTGGAGAGAGGAAGTCTGTTGGGCAGGGACACAGCCAGTTCCAAAGAATGGTGACCCAGGCTTGATTCCTGCCTGTAAACAGTGTCTAAGCAGAGACTTTCAGTAGCTGAAGCCCACTGCCTTCCTTAGGGCAAGAGTCCTCTCAGGACCTTGAGCTTAGTGCAATTTTAGGGACCCTTCTGAACTTCATATTTTTGCCTCCAGCTTAATTATTGACAGGGACAGTATCTTTTGATCCATAATTAATGGTTCGATTAGTATTAGCGTCAAGATAGACATACAACTCAATGGATAAAATTGAGGGTCCACAAATAAACTCTTACATTTATGATCAGTTGATTTCCCAAGGATGCCAAGGAAGGAATAGTCTTTTCCACAAACGGTGTAAGGACAACAGGATATTCACATGCAAGAGAATGAATTGGATCCCAACCTCACACCATTCACAAAATGGATCATATCAAAATGAAATGAACACTATACAACTCTTAGAAGAAAGCACAGTGGTAAATCCGTATGACCTTGGGTTAGCCAGTCATTTCTTAGATATGATACAATGGAGTCTTATTTGAACATAGAAGG
This sequence comes from Martes martes, assembly GCF_963455335.1. Taxonomy (NCBI): domain Eukaryota; kingdom Metazoa; phylum Chordata; class Mammalia; order Carnivora; family Mustelidae; genus Martes; species Martes martes. The sequence goes on along the minus strand of NC_137903.1, from coordinate 57,575,589 downwards.
GGAATGATCAGGACACTTGGGTAGCTCAGTCGTTAAGCATCTGCCTTCTGCTCAGGTCATGGTCCCAGGGTTCTGGGATCAGCTCCTAGTGGGCTCCCTGTTCAGCAGGGTGTCTACTTCTTCCTCTGCCTCTTCCTCTGCTCCTCCCCCCAACTGGTGTCCATGGGTTCTCTCTCTGTCTCTCTTTTAAATAAATAAATAAAATCTTAAAAAAATAAAGGGGGAATGATTCACACTACATACTGGTACGTACTACCACATGGATGCATCTGGAAAGCATGTTATGTGAATGGAGCCAGCCACAAGAGACCACGTATTTTGTCACTCTGTGTCCAGAATAGACAAGTGTATATAGAAAGAAAGTAGATCAGTGGTTGCCTAGGGCTGGGGGAATGGGAGAGGGGGTTAGGGTGGGGATACCTTTCTGAGGGGACAGTAATTTCTAAAATTATTGATGATTGCACACTCCTGTGAAGTTGCTAAAACCATTGAATTGTACACTTTACGTAGGTGGTGAGTATTGTGTGTGAATGATACCTCATAAAGCTAATGCTAAATGATTTTAAGTAGAAATGCATGCCTGGCGGCACGCTCAAGGGCACAATTGGTTAAGCGTCCAACTCTTGGTTTTGGCCCAGGTCATGGTCTCAGGGTCTGGGGGTCGAGCCCCATGTCCAGCTCCGCACTCAGCACAGAGTCTGCTTGAGGTTCTCTCTCCCTCTCCCTCTGCTCCAACCCCCGGCTCGCTCTCTCTCAAATAAATAAATAAATCTTAAAAAAAAAAATGAGAGAGTCATGCCTGGTTTCAGTATCTCATTCCCCCCTCCTCCTCCAATTACTGAACAACTTCCATGTGCTATGTGCTCAGATGTCAAGACAGATAAACCACGCCACTGCCTTTGAGCATCTGAATGCACAGTTAAGTAAAGAATGCAGACACATTGACACAGAAATTCAAATTCAAACAAAGTGCTGTAGGATTCAGGAAGGCAGAACAAGTTACCATGCCTGAAATATTGGAGAAGAGTCCAGAGGAGGTGATGGGCAAGTAGGAGTTTGCTAGACTATGAAAGAAGAAAGAGGGGTCTTGGGAGGGGGGTGTCCAGGCTCAGAGAGCAGAGTGTGTGAAGGCACAGAATCCCAGGAGAGCCTGGAGTGTTCAGGGAACAGCGCATTCACTTGGCAAGAGGATGCATAGACTGGAAGAGTGAAGAGGTTAGTCAGAATGATCAGCAAAGCTAGGCCGACGGAACCAACCGTCGTGGATGAAATCCTAGCTTTACCTTACATGCAAAGGGGAGCCAGACAAATGAACCGATCAGCCTCTCCGAAGGAAGGTAACTCTGCAGACAGTGCACGAGGGGGCTGAGCGAGGAGAGGTGGGAGGCAGGGAAGCTGGTCCAGAGGCTCTTGCCGGACATGACAAGGGAGGGAGCACTGGGAACGGTGTTGGCCTGAGACAGGCTGACGGGATGTGTGGAGTGGTTGCTCTAGAGGGCGGCGTCTGAGATGACGGGATGGCTGGAGGCTCAGTTCCCTGCCACCGCGGTGTGGCAAGAGGGCAGGTGTGACCAGAGGACACCATGTTGGATGTGGAACGTGCTATGCCTGCAAGACGTCTAGGTGGCGTGTCCGGGTGGTTGGACACAGGTGCCTGGAGCTCGGGAGAAGGAGCTCAGCCCTAAGACACAGATCTGGGAGTCCATCTTCCTTCCTTCCTTCCTTCCTTTCGGATTTATTTATTTATTTATTTATTTATAAGAGAGAGAGAGAGAGAGAACATGAGCGAGGGGGAGAGGCAAAGGGAGAAGGAGAAGCAGACCCCTCACTGAGCAGGGAGCCCAATGCAGGACTTGATCCCAGGACCCCAGGATCATGACCTGAGCCGAAGGCAGATGCTAAACCTACCAAGCCACCCAGGTGCCCCCAGATTGGGGAGTCTTACGTCTATAGGTGGACACTGAAGTCTCAAAGCAGATGCATCACACAAGGAAAACATATTGGATCAAAACAGGAGGACCTAAATGGGAGACCCACGTGAAGATGCGGCAGAGGAGAGACCATCCGGGGCAGGAGGAGGCCGGCAGGGAAGGGCCGTGGGGAAATCTGAAGAAGGGATGGGAGCCATCCCTAAGGAGAGAAAAGAGGGTGAAGTTGGTACCGAGAAGGCTGAGAACAAGAGGAAAGGTGGGTGTTGAAATGCTCCAGACCAGGAGGCTGGGAGCAGGACCGTGGCTGCCGTGGGTGAGTGGTTGCTGGGGTGGGATGGACGGGGAGCTCGGAGCCCACCCACTGTCTCTGTAACCTCGCCTAGTGGTCTTTCTAAAATCATGTTTTGATATTTGTGTTACAGTATAGAGATCTTCAATAATAAACAAGAAGTCACCTTCTTTAAAGTGTTAGAGAATGCCTTTGGAAGTTTACAGCTGGAAAAAAAAGTTTTGTTTTGTTAGAATAAGAATTAGAATGCAGACATTGAAGTATGTCGAAGTATTTTTGTTGTGGTGGTGAATAGTCCTCGAATTGTTTCTGCACTCCTTTTCCTGCTTTTTCTTCCTGCAAATCCCTCTGCGCTTGGGAGACCGGCTTTTATTTCCTTGAATTACGCACAGCCTGAAGGAAGGTGCTACCCATGGAGGTATTTTGTCTTACACAGCGAGTCACATGGGAATAAACCATGCCAACTTACAAGTGCCAACACTGTCTCACGGGTTTCCTGAAGGTCGTGTGACCAACTTGCTTGTGAAAAGGTGTCATTTCCAGGAGACTGGTTCATTACAGTGTTAATAGAGCATCATTTGGGATGAAGTAAAAAACATGGCTCCTTGTGGGCTACCCGAGGCTCAACGAGAGATTGGCTGTGTGACCCTGGCCAGGTCATTGTTGTGTCCTTGGTTTGGTCTCATCATCGATAATCATCTGTAAAACGAAGGGGCTGGATAGGAATCAATGATCCTGGGACTTCCCTGGGGGTTCTTGTTAAATATATAAATTCCAGGCCGAACCCTCCACCCACTGGACTAGCCTCTGTCAACGGAACGTGGAAAGTGCAAGTGTAACAGAAGCTCTCTGAACCCCTTCCAGCCTGAGCAAACTGGACATTCCCGATGCCCCGGCCCGAGTGAGTCACTGCTGGGAGGTTTGTTGGAGGCACTGGGTAGAAATATACATTAGGATGGCCATTCCTGAGCTGGTCACTTAGGCCTATGGAGCGTGGCGTGGCCTAAGGAAGAAGCCACTGAACAGTGTGGCCCTTCCGTGTCTGCCTCCCCTTCCTCTGCTGACCCCGGACACGGCCCTTGGGGGAAGTGGGCTCTGGGGCGTGGAGGGAGAGACTTGCAAAGCACTGAGGAATGTATTCTACGTGACCACGTCGTGCTTTGAAAACACGGCGATGTCACTCAGCATTCTCCCTGCGAAGAGAAGGCTGGTCTTTTCGTTATTTCAGTCCATTCAGAATGGTGTCCCTCATTAGGGTCTCCTGAAAGCTCTGTCCAGAAGAGCGTCTTTAAGCACCCACTGGAGGGCCACGAAGCCGCCGAAATAGCCATCATTTCCACTCTGTCGAAGCTTCCCATCAGGGTAGAAAAACATGTAGAAGGGCAGACAAACAGAGCTGCATGACACGGTCAAACATAAACAGAGGCCTTACCCAGCCAATAAACGTAATTTGAAATATTGACATTCCGAACTGGGATTAGGACTGGTTCTTATGTTCTGGGCTAAAATGGTTGGAGCCGTCCAAGGGAACCAGATTCACTACCCTCCGCAGAGGTTGGATTGTTTCCTCCTCTCCAGTCACCCTCTTTCCACATTTCGGATTTTAAGCGAGTTCATAAATGTTGATCAAGCTCGTTCTAGTTTCCAAGAGTTACACACTGGGGATACGAAAAATTGCCATTCGGGGGCTTGGAAATGGGAAATTGGGAAATTGGGAAAATGCCAGAGCTTGTCACCAATATCGGGACCCTTTCTTGTGAATCAAAGAGATCCAAACTCCAAATAAGCATGTAAACGTTTGGATCACTGTCTAAAGTCAACTTGGTCTCCAAGGCTTACCCAGGATTAGTTAAAAGCCCAAGCTAGTTTATTCCTTGGGAATTGCCTTAATTGTCTTATTGTAAATTAATTGGATTTTTTTTTTTTTGTTTTTGGGGTCAGATGAGCTGATCTCATTTTGACTGGAAGCTGTTTTTTCCTTCTCTTTCTATTTGTGGGAAGCAGCAGGCCTAAGTAGATCAGCACTGTGGTTTGTGTGTATGGATAGCTAATGTTTCATTTTCAGGCATTTTTAGGTAGGAAAATTCTGGACGTGATTCTGTCCGCAGTGTCCAATGCAAACCTTCCGTGAGTCTATGTTCAATGTCTCTGACTTTAGAGATCATCCCTTAGAAACAGCCGGGTCTCCAGCTCATCGGTCCCTCTGAAGATCTGTTATGAAAATAGCAGTGAGCCAGGGCAGAGAAAGTGGACCTTGAATCCTCAAAACGTTTCCCAAGGACCTTAAGACTACAACAACCAACATCTTTACGCCATTTAATTGTGCTCACAGCAAGAAGCTGCCTGCTGAAGATTGGATGCATTCGGTCAAGGACATAATAAAAATTTTTTCCATATGTTGGCTGAAACTTTATGGACCTATAATTTGATTTTCTGAGATGTAATTTGATTTCACTCGCTGCCTTAATTCTAGATTTGCCTTACGGCAAGCAATAAATTGGGTCTTACCCCAGCCTTGTCCAAAAGGCTTTCCTAAAGCCCCCGAGCTGCATGAGATACCTCTTCTCAGAGCTCCCCAAATACCCTTCCCATTTCAATATTGCTATTTCTTTATTCTTTCATCACCATAATTATCTTTATTTATCTGACTCAACTACTAGACTGTGAGCTTCTTGAGGAAGCAATATTAAATTATTTATCTCTCCCTTGCTTGGCACAAGACAGATGTTTAACAAACCTTATTTATTTATTTATTTAGATTTTATTTATTTGAGAGAGAGACAGGGACAGAGAGAGCACCAGCCGGGGGAGGGGCAGAGGCAGATGGACAAGCAGACTCCCTGCTTGTCCCATCCCAGGACCCTGAGATCATGACCCCAGCTGACGGCAGAGGCTCAACCGACTCAGCCACCCAGGCGTCCCTAACAAATGCTTTTTATTTTTATTTTATTTTTTTTAAAAGATTTTATTTATTTATTTGACAGAGATCACAAGTAGGCAGAGAGTCAGGCAGAGAGAGGAGGGGAAGCAGGCTCCCTGCTGAGCAGAGAGCCTGATGCGGGGCTCGATTCCAGGACCCTGAGATCATGACCTGAGCCGAAGGCAGAGGCTTAACCCACTGAGCCACCCAGGCTCCCCAACAAATGCTTTTTAAATACATGGTTGAATACATGGGTGCATGTATGTGTGAATGAATAATGGTACAAGGATAAACACATCACAGCACAGCGGGATTTAGTGGTCCTGTGAGGGTGACAGAAATCCACGTCTATGAGGGGCAACCAAGGATTGGCTATCAAAGGTGATTTAGATCCTATACAGGTTATGTATGTGGCGCCTGGATGTCTCAGTCAGTCGGTTAGGCAGCGGACTCTTGATTTCAGCTCGAGCCTTGATCTCAGAGTCTTGAGTTCAAGCCCCGCACTGGGTTCCACGCTGGGTGTGGAGCCTATTTTAAAAAAAAGAAAGTATGATTCTGTGTCATGAATTCTATTTTGGAGAGATGAGCTCTGGAGAAGGTAGGGTCAAGGGAGGATAGATTAGGACATAGAGGCAAATTGAGGGGTATCAGGCCGAGCAGGGAGAACAGTGGGCCTTTGACCCCATGTGACTAAGACCCGGGGAAGCAAGAGCAAGGGAATAAGTGGGAGGGTACGGGGTCTGGGACCTGGGAGCCTTCTAGATGAGAGACTTTTGGTCCCCAGGCAGTTGTCACATCATTGGAAAAGAAATGGTGAAGGGTTGGGACCTTTGGCATTGGTCTAGAAGCCCTGCGCTGGGGCTCAGGGGCCTGTCACAACTGTCACCAGGCAGATGGACCCCTGGTGATTCATCCTGCAGGAGGACAAGTGTCCACTGTCACCTGCCACAGTGAACACAGCAATTTAAGTCACTGGATTCCATGAAAAAGAAATTTCTAAACCCTGAAAATAATTCCCTGCTTTATTAATTTACTTTTTAAATTTATTTTTTGATCTCTTTAATTTTTTTAAAAAAGATTTTATTTATTTGTTGGACACAGAGAGACAGCAAGGAGATACAAGCAGGGGGAGCGGAAGAGGGAGAAGCAGGTTACCTTTTGAGCTGGGATCCTGATGCGGGGCTCAATCCCAGGACCCTGGGATCATGACCTGAGCCTAAGGCAGATGCCTAATGACTAAGACCCCCGGGGCACCCCTGCTCTATTTATTTTCTAATGCTGAACTTTTGTAGTCGCCTTCTCTTTGCCACTAGTGTTAAGAATCTACACACACACACACACACACACACACGCCCGCGCGCACATGTGCGCGCACGCACACATACAGTTCCTGCAAGCTCACTGCTTACAATTGAAACACTGATTCAGGCACTGATAAGGAACCCAGGGAGCAGGTATGTGACCCCAGGACAAAGTCTGCGTATGTTATGGTCAGATCAGAAATGGAGAAGGAAGAATGAGGTTTATTTCTTGCAAAGGAGGTGGTTCCTGTGGATGAAAATAACGCCCCAGGGAGTCCCACGAAAACAGCAGGGATCTGATCCAAAAAGTAAATTATCAGGACAAGTTAAAGCAGAGTAGAATTATCGAGCCTCGACGGGGCCTGCCCGTGCATGGCTAAGGTGTAATTTAACACAGACCGACGTATGTTTTTTCGTTACAGAGCATGTGGTTGTCTGTGCTTGATGATGGTCTGCGTTTCTGTTTTAGATAAAAATTGGGAGCTTCTCTTGGCTGACGCTGTAGCCTGTTCAGAGCCAGCGGACCTTGGGCTAGGAGTGCGGAAGGAGGTCAGCTTCTATCCACGGTGGCTGATGGGCTGCTCTCAGGCCCTGGTGACCTCAGATCTTGAATCACTCCTGCCACTTTTACTAATAAATATCTCACCCCGTGCGTGTTTCCGGGCATCGGGCGATCGGGCTTGCTCTCTGTTTCACTTACTGAATGCCGCTCAGAAACCACACTGGGTTAGCTGCAGACAGCCTTGGCCATGACGCAGGGAAAATGGTCTTATTTCCTTACATTTTAAGGCCAAGGCTTGGGCTGGTAAGAAGAGGAATATGCCAGACCCATGTTATTTCCTTTTGCGCTAATGGGAGCAGGATATATGGCTGTGGGTGGTGGAGACTGGAGGGTGGGGGACAGGGGAGTGGCCCCCATGGACGTGAATAAGGCAGTCGATTCTAGATTCTACCTCCCAAGATACCCTAAGCCAGAAGCTGAGAGGCTGGCAATACTATTATTAGCCCATTCAAAATTCCTAAACAACGCTTATCAGTGATTCCTTATCGACTCAAGGACGTCCTCAGGGGTAAGTTCTTTATCAGCAATTCAGACAAAGATATTGAAAGTATTCACTAAATTTGGAGAGGGCCCCCATTTGCAGGGAGGGGATGCCATCAACTTGAATCTTAGCAACAGAAAGCGGCATGACTTTGAAAAACCAGAAGTTTTGTCTATGAACACCAAAATTGGCTCTTCATCTCGGCAGAGACAAAATGCATGTTAAAATCCTAGGGAGTCAGGGAGGTCAACCCAAGGGGGCCATGAGACCAAAGTGTCACGAACACAGGACAAAGTGCTCCCACATCAGGCCATAAACTGAACGAGTTAGCGATGCCGTACTATAATTAAAACAATTCACCGAGATTGAGGCCAGATGCAGGGAGTATACTACACCAACACCAGAGATCATCTCTTTGTGGTGTTTAGCATTCTTAGGACCCGGAGTTCATTTGTTATGATCCTACTTTAAAAAGACCAAACGGTCTAGACCAAGATCCTCACGGTGATGGTGGACGTGACACACAGGATAAGGAAAGCAGGGGCTCCTCACAGCGGAGATGCCGCCGGGGCCCTGCCTTCGGTGTCCGCGGTTCGAGATAGCATGGCTAGATCTTCGGTGTGATTTTCGACTCCCTCCTGCGGGGTCAGATTTTTACAACTCAGCTTTCCTGAATCATGAAAAAATAGGTAAGCTGCCGGCTAAAATTAGCCGCTAATTATTTGCGAAGCACTTCCCTATCAGGTTCTCCTCGTGCTTGCCCTACTTTGCTTTGTCCCCAGCTGTAGACACCATTTATCTTTTTAGACAATGGCAGAATGACAGCATCACTTTCTGGGCCTGAGATGCAGGCTTCTTTGATACTGATTCCAGCCAATTACTGCTCTCCACTAAAATGCTAACCTGTAAATAAGAGAGGGAGCAAGCCCGAGGTTCTCGGCCCACATTTCTGGCCATTAGACGCTCCCGGTAGCAATGTCTGGTGCTGGTCTGGGTGAGGGCGGCCTCCTCCGGCCTCCTCAGTGCCCTGTGCACCCTCTGTTGGTTTATTATACTTCCATACGTGCTTTTGATTGTCTGTTTGTGCCCTAGATCAGTGCTTCTCAAATTTCATTGTACATCAGATCTCCTGGGGATCCCATTAAAACCCAGATTCTGGTTCAGGAGGTTTGGGTGGGGCCAGAGAGTCAGAAGTCTATGCTGTTCGTCCTGTGGAAAGCACCAGCAACTCCTTCAGAGCAGGGCAAAGGTCTTTGGGTTTTTTTTTTTTTTAAGATTTATTTATTTATTTGCAAGAGAGAGAGAGAGTGCGAGCATGTGCTTGAGCAGTGGGGAGGGGCAGGGGCACAAGCGGGCTCCCCACTGAGCAGGGAGCCCCATGCAGGGCTGGATCCCAGGACCCCAGGATCATAACCCAAGCTGGAGGCAGACAGTTAACCAACTGAGTCACCCAGGCACCCTCTTTTCACTCTCTCTCTCTTTTAAAGCTTTCTGTTGAAGTGTAACTTACATTCACAAAGGTGTACAAATTATCGTATTTCCCCAAACGAAACACTCTTGTGTAATCAGCGCCCTCTTCCCCCTGCTGAAGAATTAAACGTGCCCCATCCAGTCACCATGTTTCTCCAAGGATAGATGGAATCTGATCTCTTTCACTATTGCTGTTCCCTACAATACCCAGTGAATGCACTTGGCCGTGACCCTTCGTTCATGGACACATGAGGTTCTCTGGGATAGATACCTACACCCAGCCCGAGTTCGATTTCAGTGGTAGTCTGGTGCTCCACAGGAACATGAGGGCTTTCTATCTCTTTGAGGACAGGAGGATTTGGCCTTCATGTGGCTTTTGTCTAAGGAGTCAAAGGCAGATGAATGATTGATAAATGCTGCCAACAGTCTTTAAGTTGTTTGGCTTTTTCTTGTTGTCATCAAGCTGAAACAGAGAAATTGTGACCAGTGTCCCTTCAGAACCTGAAGTAGCTTCATTCTTTACATAAAGTCTAAATTTAGAAACTAGGACCCAGCAATTTGTTGAGAGGGAGTAGGCCTGGAGTTTGAAGAAATAGCTAATATTCTACTTTAGAACCTGAGGAGCGTTTCCTGACAATGGGATGGGTGAACCGCTGTCTACTGTCCTGAGGGAAAATACCCCTACTGTTAATTAGGGACAATAATTTGGCCAGGACTGGGGTTCCTAAAGCAGTATAGGGCAACAGCGTCCTTCTGGGCTTTTCCAACTGCGTATCTGCTCAGCTCTTCAGATGGGTTACGCTACAGGTGCTGACGGCGTGCAGAAGATGCGCCCAAAGATGTCTACGCCCATAGGGGTAGGGCTACACGGCTGAAGAGAGCAACGTGACTCGTGAAAACATGACTCATGCTTTGATAATTCCATTGATGAAAGATTTACAATGACTCCGTCCCAGATTCTAATTTCACCGTTATCTGCAACTGCGGATACCGAAATCTTCCTTGGAACCCACCATTACCAAAGAGTTCTTTGAATTAATAATTATAAAAGGACATGAATATCCTAAGTGTCTGCAGGTAATTTTTGTGTATAAGATTATTTGTGACTTTACAAGGCTGCTTGTTGAGGGATCCATTTTCGAATGATTGCTGGTGTATTCTTATTGGTCTCCAATTGTTGGGATTAAATGGGAAATAGATGATACTTTCCTTTCTAATTCGAGCGAATTCCCTGGAGATATGACCCAATCTAAATTTCCTACACAAGCTGGCTTGGCAGGCCCACTGCAAACATTGGTGTCCAAACACTCCTTAAGTAAGATGGAAGCTGGTATGTAAAAATACACAGTATTCAGGCGGCCAGCACTTGGTTCTGGACATCTGAGGGATTAGCACGCAGATTAGTAAAATGATCCGTGTACACGTTAAGGCACATGCGTTGTCGGGAAGTTGTGTTAGGGTTATGAGAGTCGTTTCTTTTTCACGTGCATGTGTTCACTTAGAGAGGGTGCCTCTGTTACTAGATGCAACCAGAGCTCATCTAATCATTGGAAAAGATCCGCTGAGGGCATATCATATGTCAAGGGCTATGGCAGGTGCCAAGGACATGGACATGAGTGCGAGCAGTTCCCGTCCTGGCGTGATCCACGGTCTACCTGGGGAGATAGAAGCATAAGCAAATGTTGGCAATTAGGGTGAGAGCTTTCAAGATGCTGTGTCCTGTTTATATAAAGAGTGACTAACCCAGAACTCAACACAGTAAATACTCCGGTGAAGAATACATATCCTCTAATATAGGAAGGTTCTAAGAGGGTACAGTGGAGACCCCAAGGGAATACTTATCAACCCAGCCTGGGGTGGCAGGAGGGGTGGGGGAGGCCAAAATCAGGGAAGTCTTCATAGAGGAAAAAATATATTGCTGGTGTGGTAGGCTGAGTAACAGCCTGTGTCCTGTCTCCAGCACATGTGATATGTAAGAAGCAAAGGGACTTTTGCAGATAAAAGACTGACTCGGTTGAAGACCTTGAAATGGGGGAATTAAGTAGGTGGGCCCCATGTAGTCATGGGGTCCTTATGGGAGAGACGCAAGGGGGTCTGAGTCCAAAGGAGACTGGAGAGAAGCCCAGAGGATTCTGCCCTTGAGCGTCCAGAAAGAACCAGCCTTGGTGATCGCCTCGACTGAAGACTAATGAGATTGACTTTAGACTTCTAACCTCTGAAACTTTGAGATAATAAATTGTATTGTTTCAATCTGCTAGGTTTGTAGTAATCTGTCACAGTAGCGCTAGGAAACCAAGACACCAGTTCACTCGTTCCCTGGAACCCGCCCTTCCCGGTGATTTCCTGGGGCTGTGGTCTCTCAGCCCGACCCCCTTTCTTCCAGGGATTTGGACCCTACCTCAGTCAGTCACTGCGTCCTCCAGAGTCTCCCCGTACATTACTCATGACTGCAGGTCCTTGTAACTTTCACTTTCCGGGCTCCCATTCTGACCACCACTTCCTGTTTTTCCAGCACTCTCCCTAGAGCCCGAGGCCCATGATCCTGCAGTCCCGCTGGATCCTCCCATCCCCTGGCCCCACCACCTGTTCACTGTCCTTCACCCCCGATGTCCCTGCTTCCCCCCTAACCCGATTTAGATTTCTTGGGCAAGCATCATAAGCATTCCCTTGCCTCTCTCTTGCTTTGCCCTTTATTTGCTTGCCAAAATTCCACCCCTGCTTATATCCGATTTTCTGCCTACACCTTGTCTGCACTGGGACAGCTGCATGGGACCGAAGAAAACATACAGCCATGCTGTTGGGTCTAACTTCACCCTCTTCCCATCTCCCCAGCTAACACATCCCTCCCTCTCTTCACCCCTATCCTGCTTCTGATCTCAGGAAATGGGCAGTCAGCAGAAGGCTCCCGCGTGCTCCCACCATCGCCTCTTGCCACCTTCTGCTCTCCTCCCTGCAAGGGCTCTTCCACTCCCAGCTGTGACTCCTGGTGGACTGTCCGTGCTCCTGTCAAAAGCCAACCTCTCCATTCCTGCACCAGCTCCCGCCCTCTGTCCTCTGCTCGAGAGCAGCGCTCCTGACATGACTTCCCTCCTCTCCAATGTGGTCATTTCTGATCTTGGATTTGGGGTCATCCCTGTGTTATAGCAAAACTCCTCTTGTTCTGTTTTCTCTCCTTCCATTCCTCTTGAACCCAGTCCGGTCAGGCTTTCTCTCCCACTGCTTCACTGAGATAGCTCTGGTGGAAGGGGTCTGCGACTCCGGGCTGCCAAACCCAGTGGTCAGGCCCTATCAGAGTTCACTTTCTGGAAGCGCTTGACACAGCGATCACACCTTCTTTCTTGAAACGCTGTTTTACTGTGGTTTCCGGGATACTTTTTCTCGGTTCTCCTGCTCAGCTGACGACGACTCTTTGTTTCCATGTGTCTCCCCCACCTCTAGACACCCGGAGACCCAGGGTTCAGGCCTTAGAACTCTTCTCCCGGTCTACCCACTCACCAGGGATCTCATCCAGATGCACGCTTTTTGTATGCTCACTGCTCCCACATTTGTATCTCCCATTTTTTTTTTTAAAGATTTATTTATTTATTTGAGAGAGAGAGAAAGAGAGAGCATGAGCAGGGAGGGGTAGAGGGATAAGGAGAGAATCTCAAGCAGGCTCCATGCTGAGCGTGGAACCCAGTGCAGGGCTCGATCCCATGATCCTGAGATCATGACTGGAGCCACAATCAAGAGTCAGACGCTCAACTGTCTGAGTCACCTATGCGCTCCTTTATCTCCCTTTTGAACCTCCACTTTTTTTTTTTTTTAAGATTTTATTTATTTATTTGACAGAGAGAAATCACAAGTATGCAGAGAGGCAGGCAGGGGGGCGGGGGAAGCAGTCTCCCTGCTGAGCAGAGAGCCCGATGCGGGACTCGATCCCAGGACCCTGGGATCATGACCTGAGCTGGGGGCAGAGGCTTTAACCCACTGAGCCACCCAGGCACCCTGAACCTCCACTTTTAACACCTAGCCTGCTGCCTCGACATCCCTCCTTGGATGGCTAAGAGGCATATCAAAAGTCTGAGGCTGAGCTCCTGCTTGCAGCCTCTACTCTGGTGATGACCCACTACCCTTGCTCCCGCTGTGGGTTTCCTGGCCTCAGGAAATGGCCACTACATCCCTCCAGAGACTCCAGCCTCAGTTTTGACTCTCCTCTTCTACACACACCCCCGTCTAATCCAACAGCAAGTTAGGTCAGCTGTATCTTCACGATACCTCAGGACCCAAGCACTAACCAACCAGCTCTATGTCTGCTACAAGGAGAGTCCAAATCCTCTCATCCCCGCTCTCCTGGGTTATTGTATTGGCCTCGTTGTTGATCTCCTTGTTTCCACCCTGGCTCCCTGTCCCAGCAGGAAGGGTCCATTTTCAGCGTAGAAGCCATTTAACAAACATTTATTTATTTACTTATTTTAAAAATTTTATTCATTTATTTAAGAGAGAAAGTGGGCAAGCAGGGGCCGAGGGAGAACAGGCTCCCTGCTGAGCAGGGAGCCCCATACGCGGCTCGATCCCAGGACTGTGGGATCGTGACCTGAGCCAAAGGCAGCCGCTTAACTGCCTGAGGCACTCCAGCGTCCCTTAACAAGTATTTATTGATGGAACATGTGCTCTGTCTGAGATGCGAGAGCCCGTCACGTGTCTGCTGTATCTCTAGTTGCCAAAGCTCTCAATGGCCAAAAGGCTGAAAATGGTCTGCCCCTTTGACCTCTTGTGCTCCGACCACACCGGTCCCCTTGCTGTCCTTCAAAGAAGCCAAGCACGCCTCTACCCCCAGGACTTGTATGGGGGGTTCACTCTGCCTGGAATGCACACATGGCCAGCTTTCTCACTTCTCTCTGGGCTCATGGAATCAGAGAGAACTTTGGAAAATAGCACTGTCTTACCTGCAAGCCCCGCACTCCCTGCCCCCATCCTCCCCTGTATACTTCCGCACGACACTCATTTATGCTCTAACAATATTATCGTGTATTTACCTGTGGATCCATTCATGGCTTGACTCCCTCCGCTAGAATATAACCTCCACGAGAGCAGGAATTTGAGGTTACTTTGGTCACCGCCAAATTCCCAGTGCTTAGAATACTTTCTGGCACGTGGTAGATATTCCCCAAATACTTGAGGAGGAATGTATAGGTTTGGCAGATAAAATATGGGATGTCTAGTTACTCTTGACTTTCAAATGAATGAAACATGAATTGTTTAGTAGCAGGGTTTCCCATGGAATATTTGGACATACTTACACTAAAAAATTATTTGTTGTTTATTAGAAACTTAAATTTATTTGTGTGTCCTGTATTTCTCTTTACTTAATATGGCAATCCTATGAACAAATGAATACTTAATGAAGGTCATGAAGAATCTTCTGGAGGAAGACAAAGGATAAGAAAAGACCTTCTGACAAAAGAGTGAATTTGCAGAGTGCACAGGTGTGAGGGCAATAGCAGTACTCATTCGGAGAAGAGGAATTTAGAAAGACTGGCCTATTCTCAAGTCTGCCAGAATTACTTTGTTGGAAAATGGACTTTGAGAGGGTCAGTTTCAACACTTGGACAGACCGTAAGTCTCATCTTTATAGAGGGGTGATATTAAAAGTTTATAGGAAATTTAGAGGACAGAATCTTTGCTTCTCCACGACACATCTGTTATGGGGAAGGAAATACAAAATACCTTGAGAGCATCTGGGGGTGGGGGAAGACATGTTTTTGCTGTTTCAACCTTGGGATTATGCGAAGCCCCATCCACAGCTACCACGTTATTAACACCACTGATATTCCTAGGCCCATGTCTCTGGGCGAAGTTTCCTCCCTTATAACGGAGGAAGTTATGTGCCAATTAGATCTTTTTGCCCGTGAGAGATGTGGCCACACAAAGTGATGCTACCGTGTGGTGTCCGTAGGCCTCTTCAAGACTGAGGCGCTCATTCACCCCACTGTCAGGAGTGTTGACGGCTGGCTGCTCTGGTCTGAATGATTTCCTGTGAATTGCCATTGGCCAAAGAGAGCCACCTTGCCCAAGTCTTGCCCTCGACCTAGGTGGTCCCCAACCCAGCCCAGAACTCACTATGGAACCTGCTGAGGCCCTCACCAAGATGACAGAACAGTTCATGTCCTCCCTCTCTCAGTCCTTTGTCCCTCTCTCCTCTCCATGTTGATCTCATGACACTCCTCCATTTATAGATCCAATGTACACTGATTCCCAACTCAGAGCCTGCTTCTTGGGCAACTTGACCTAGGATGGTTGTTTCGGGATTGATCTGAAGAAGCCAGCTCTAACATGGATCTGGAGCTGGGTTTCTAATGAGTCCCCAGCCACTGTTTCTTCCCCCTCAGCTCACACCTAAGGATCATGGAGGGTCTTTCTGACCTGTTGATGGAGAGGGAAAAGTTCCTGCTGAACTCGCAGGGTCTGCTTGGAGTTTGGATTCAAGATGAAAAGGGACCCTCCTGCACTACTGTGGAGGGAGACCCAGAAAGACAATGAAGGACATCCTACCAGTTGGCAGATTTCTGGAGAATGTTCACATCTACTCCCAATGATTAGTCTCCCTGACAATGTTAGAAGACTGGGGGCAGAGACATTTGTAGAAGAGACATGTTGATGGACCAACAGGCATGACCTGGAGCATGAAGGGTTTTGAATCCTACAGTTCGTGCCCAGCAGGGAACATCCACCATGGACAAGGTTCCAGAACCAAGGAGAAGTAACAACAATGGATAGTCATCAGCCACACCAGTGATGGCTCAGTAGGTGCGTGGACAGATAGCCATGGTGGCAGGATGGAGGCTACGCATGAGCTCAGAAGTGTGGGCTCTCACTCACCAGGGCTGGTCTGGAACTGCCAAACATCCAACCTACCAGCAACATAAGCCCACTCTGAGTCCCCCGTGCAGCCCCATCTCTCAAGGAGACCCTTTAGCCACTTGGTGCCAGGTTAACTACACCGGACCCCTTCTATGTTGGAAGGGTGGCAATTAATCTTGGCAGGAAGCAATACATCCATATGCCCTATCAGTCCGAGGACCCACCTTATAGAAAAAGGAATATCAAAGTGGACACACGACCATGGGATCAGCTGAACCTTGCCAGCCTGCTAGAGGGGTGGGATGGTCTTTGAAGGGGCGGCCGAGGCTCAGGCTTGGAGACGATAACCAGCCAGGATGGGGTATCATCCATCAGGTTGCAGACCATACCCCAAATCAGCGAGCACTCTGTAGTGCTGGGTCCCCGGAGGGAAGAATACACGGGTCTGGGAAATAGTGTGACGACAGGAACGGCTGTGTTTGTCATCACCGTTGGTGACTAATGGGAATGTGTACTTTCCGTCCTGGCGACTCTGGACTCTGTGGTCTTAGAGGTCTTGTACCTAGAGGGGGAACCACCTCCATTAGCAGACACAGCAATTGTTCCATGAAACATTAAGCTATAGCTGCTGCCCAATCCCTTCAGGCTCCTGATTGTGAGAGTCAAGAAAAGAAAAAGGAATCATCATCCTGGAATGTGGCGTATTGGGGACACAGCAGGGGTCGTCGACTGCGATCCTCAGAAGGAGGTGGGGCTACTGATACACATGGAGAAAAATATGCTTGGAAACCACATTGCCTCCGGGAGAATTTCCTTGTACGCCTTTTCCCAATGTCGATGGGAACATAAGGAATAGCTTGGAGGACCACAGGGGAAGAAAGGGAAAACTGAATGCGAAGAAATCAGAGAGGGAGACAAACCATCAGAGACTCTGCACTCCAGGAAACAAACTGAGGGTTGTAGAAGGGAGGGGTGGGCATTAAGGCGGGTACGTATTGCACGCAACGGATGAAATCGTTGAACACTACATCAAAAACTAATGACGTACTGTATATTGGCTAACTGAAAATAATACAATAATAGTAATAATAATAACAATAATAATACCACAGCCACAGCCTGAGAAGGCCATGACAACCAGGGTCTCAGACCTATCAGGGATGAGAGTCTAGGGCATCCTACAAAGTAAGCCACCAAGACCAACAGAGCTGCTAACCAAGGGTGAGAGGACTCTAGAACAGGTGGTAGAAAAGGGAAATGACCTGTTGGCACCCAAGGATCCATTGCTCTGGTGACAGAAGTTGCAGTGTTTCCTCTTTTAAATTTTCCAGAAAAGAACCAATCTGAGTCCTGTTTGCAGAACTTGCTTTACAAAGAAAGGAATGCAGGCAGTTAGTAGTTAATCCTGGCATATACTGTCCTCATCTTCCCTTCGGGACTGAGATACCATTTCTCCAGCTGTTGGGAGTGTTGGCAGCTGAAGGCTCTCAGCTGAGTCACTCTCCAGAAATGCTCTTAGTCCCTCGCCCAAGAACATACCCTCCCAGGGGCGAGTTTCCAACCAAAAACCGATAGATACAGGATACGAATGTCTAACCCCTTTGCGTCAAGGCGGGACCAGACAGGCTCTGCACAGGTCCCCTTGAGCTGCAGCCTGGCTTTTACGCATCCCAGTTCAGCTTCTTCCTCTACTTCCTTGGCTCGCCATTGGTGCTGATCCCAAAGACACTCCCCAGTGAACTTCCTGCACACAAATCTGTTTCACACAATCTTCCCCTGTGTCCCAGGGGATGTGACCTAAGAAAACATTGTTGCAAATTTAGTATAATTTATGGCCAGGCAGAGTTAAAAAAATATGAGGAACAAGCTGGGGAAAGAGTCATTATCTGATAATTCACAAAGGAAATGGCACAGAGGCATTGGGTGGATAGTGCTGAGAGATAAGGAGAGTGTTGCTGGATTGAGCTTTCCAGATGGGGACAAGACTCCCTGTTGAGACTGTTTCCAGAAAAGAATCAGAGTGACAGTAGGTGAAATGGAAGGTTGGGACCATGAGGATTGTACGAGGCAATGCTCTAGGAGAGGACATATCAGAGACATCTCCTGTGTCCTACATCCTCTCAGCCCACCTTTTTATCCCAGCCATTGATATGACTGGTGTGATGTGGAGTTAAGTGGGGCTGGCTGGTATCCTTGTCAATGGGAACGTCTCAATATCATGCAGGTGCAACCAGAAACACACTTTTCGGTTTTGTTAACAGCATCACAAGTCGTGAAAAGGAAAGCGATAGGCTCAGATTAACCAAATATCCACCCAAGCCAGAAAGCCTCCACGGTGATACTTAAAAAAGGCTCTTGTCTTCTGTACCTGAGGCCCAGGATTTAATTATAAGGATACAGAGCTACAACACATAGTAAATGTCAGAGTCAGAGCCCTAATAGGGACAAGTGTTCCCTGGGACACAGAAAGCAAACATTGGTTTGGATGAGCTAGAGAAGCTTGAGCCCCCCAACTACCCTGAACTCTCCAGGTTGGCGGAAGTCACTCCCCATCCCATGCTAGGGATGCCTCTTCTCTCCTACAGAGACTTCAGAGAACTTGAGGCTCTTGACTCATAGATGAATGTCCACCTCCAGATCTCCTCCTGTTGTTCTTTGTTGCCTCTAGATCTGGCTATAGGTACTGGCGGGAAATGGGAAGGCATAACTAGAGGTGGAACTTGAGGGAGTTGGGCTAAGGAGGGCAGGATCTAAAGCTGGGGGCGGTGGGCCAGGGGGAATTCATTGACCTGAGAGTGTTCTATGATTAGGAGTTTCATTCAAATCAGTTCTAATATGTACTAGGGTTGCTCAAACATATTGACGACTTACAGTAAATGCAGTCAAGATGCTGGAACTATCTTTTAGAGTATTGAGAAGGGGATTAGACAGCTCAAGGAGATGGAAATATAGGAATGGATTTATTATATGGTATAGAGGACCCATCCCTGAGCAGGCAGTCCATGGAACATTCCCTCCCCTGAAGCAATAAGGATGTGCTAATGAGGACCCCCGGCTTTTCTGAGAAGCCCGGTGATGGTTACCCTCCATGGGGCAGAAGTAACTATGGGAGATTCTGCCATGAAACTGGGCTCTCCGGTAGGAATGGAGGTGAGAGGATTCTGGGATAGCAGAGCCCAGGTGTAGCACTTGACAGACATGGGCAGGGTGGATATCCCAGAACCGGGCAGTAAGGGCAGAACCTAAAACAGGTGCCTCTTCTCACAGAGTTTTGTGGCACTGGCTAATACATTGACCACTGCGATTCTGGAGAGGCAAGACAGACGGACAGCTGACTGAGATGCTGAAGAAGCATCTTCTTATGTAAGCATCACTTACATAACCAGAAAAACTCGAGAGCCCGGTGAGCAGAAGGCTAACATTAACTGCAGAAGGGGAAAATCACGACCCATCATCCAGTTTCCAGATCTGACCTAGTTCTCACTCACCGAGGCCACTGACCGAAGAGAGGACCAGGTCCACTTGAGAAAGGAGCCTACGATGGCACTACAGGAATAGACATCATTTCTCCTAATTCTTTCCGCATTCTTCCATGACCTGTGATCATGTGCCAGCAGTATAGAGAAGCAAAAGGGAAATTGCCAGACATTTGGGGGGGGGTGGTTATTGGATATAAGGGACTCGAAATACCATTACAATCCCCTAGTCACAGTAGAAACTCATGGAAGCCAGGTGATAAATGGAATCCTGCATAAGCCCATCTGACATTGGGTCTAGTGAGTCTGCAGACCCTCCTGTGGTCACTGTCCCGGTCCCCAAGGGCATAATTTGGATGCATGTACCTAACAGCAAGCAGAATCCTTACACCGAAATTCCAATCAATGGAGTACGAGCTATTACGGTAGGAAGGAACACACGGACGTCCTTAAACCTGCCCCCTTCCAGCCAAGATAGTAAATCAGAAGCAATTATGTATCCCAAGGAGAACTGCGCAGATAAGCCACGGGATGCAAAGGTAGTTGCTTCCATCACATCTGCATTCAATCCACCTGTATGGCCCTTGTGGCGACCAGATGGACTAAGGCAGGTGGTGACCAGGGCTTCCCAGTGGCTCCTGTTGTACCAGATGTTATGTCTTTATTGCAGTGTACTACACACTGGCTGGCTCTCGGAGGGCAGCTGCGGAGGTGGGAAACACACTCTTTCCAGCTGCCAGTGACAAAGGAAGAGCAGGACCAATTTGCCTTCACGAGGCAGCCACTGTCTTGCCACAGGGTTGCGCTCACTCTTTTTCCTTTCATGACTACACAGTCCACAAGCACCGGGACCATTTTGATCATCCATGGACGCGGGCTATCATGCTGATCTGTTAGATTAATAACATCACACTCATGTTGATTCAGAGAGCAGGAATTAATGCAGATTTTGAATGCCCTAGTCAAACACACGCGTGTCAAAGGATGGGAGATCGTCTACACCTCAAGGACTCACAGGTGGAAGTCGATGTGACTGTAGACAAGCTCCGATGATTTACAGCCACCTTCCGCCGAGGTTAGGAAACTACTGCGGAGATGGGTCCTGTTATTGTAATTCACCTGTAACGGACAACATACGGAAAAAGTCCGGAGAGGGTGGTCTACAATAGCCTTTCATGTGTTTACTGAGGTGCCTCCTGATTTTTAGGGTTGGCCCCAGATCTTCTCCAGATAAGGAACAAATGAGTGAGAGGCAACAGAAAAACCTCAGAAATACACATCTGTTGTTGTGTTGGGCATAATTTTCTAGTTGTTGGAAATGGCATGGTTTCCTTACAAGTGGGTAAACAGCCCCTGTTACGGTTGAGACACAAACATGGTGGGGGAGACACATAAAACAATAGGAAGGAGTGTGCAATCAGGTGTGAGCACTGGCACCACACGGCAGGTCAGAAGAGGACGCCTGAGCCAGCACTGGGGTGGCAGGGTCCCCGGGAAGCAGGGATGCCCAAGGAAAGAGGAAAGATGGGGAGAGGGATAGCGTGGAGGGAAGGGGAAACTGAGAGCAGGTGAGTGTGGGAAAGAGGGAGAAGGGGGGGTCTGTGACATTCATAGGAAGAAGGGCAAAGCTAAGTGATACCAAAAGACTGAGCCGCCTCAAATATATGAATGCCTTTCCCAATACAAAATCAATTGTTTCTGGGGAAAGACCGTCCCAAAATTCTCTTGAAATTTTGTTTTCACAAGTGACTTTTATCACTTCGCTTTTAGAACAAGTATTCTAGACATCTTGTAAAATACAAATTCGTGGGGGGAAAGAATGCAACCCGCAATTGTATCCTTCAGAGATTAATTGCATCAAAATGTTGATGTTTACCATCCAAAGTTTTTGTGTGCATGTATTCTGTTTTAATAAAAACAGGATCGTGCTGCATAAGAGAATTTCTTTTCAAAAGGCATGGCTTTCATCTGGGAGAAGAACAGTAGTCCTTCCCTCAAATCACATTCAATTTCTAAAAGGAAGTCAATGGACGACAGAAAATCCCTTCTGGGATTATTTTTTATTTGAATCCTCCACATCCTATTTTCTTCTTCTGGAATGTGCTGTATCACCGCCGTGCGAAGCCGGGGCTGGGTCAGGCTCCGCCTGGTTCTTTCCTGCTGCCGAGCTCCGCGGTCCCCATCATGTGATGCTACCAGTGGCTTGCTACAGCTGACCCAAATATTTAATTTATTTTTATGGAGCCTTTTTCTGGAACAAGAAAAAAAAAAAAAAACAGTGTTGGGGGCTATCTTCCGCCAGACGTGAGGAGGAAGCAGTGTCAGTCTTGGAGAATGCTGGTGCTCCCACCAGGCCCCGATGGCAGGGGGTCTCAGGGCCTGTGTCTGCACCGTGGTCCTATTTAAGACCGGCCAGGGGCCAGGGAACAAATTGGGTGTATATAATGACTCCATGTCATCTTGCCTTCGCATTAACTGCGAGATTTCGAGCAGGTTACTGAAATTCTCTGAGCCTCCACTTCCTTTCATCAGCTAATGGAAATAATACCCCTGCTGGGCCGTAGTGGAGAGCCCCAAGTAAGACTGTATGAGCAGAGAGCAGGCATTTCCTCCCTAGGGGCAGAAACAACAAACCACTCATTCTGCAAACTTGTGCCCTGCCCGTAAGAGGGTTTATGGGAAAAAACAGAATTGGGACTGGTGGCTGAAGAACCCATGTAACTTTGTTGCCAAAGGACTGACAATAATGATCCCCACCCTAATACAATGCCCTTGAGTTACACTCCTCATAAAAAAAATACAAAGTAGGGGTCCCTGTGTGGGCTCAGTCCGTTAAGCTTCTGACTCGTGATTTTGGCTCAGGTCATGATCTCAGGGGCGTGAGATCGAGCCCTGTATTGGGCTCCACGCTCAGTGCGGAGTCTGTTTCAGATTCTGTCTCTCGCTCTGCCCCTCCCCGGGCTCGTGTGCACTCTCCCTTTCTAAAATAAATAAAACTTCTTAAAAATAGTAAGTGTAACTTGCCTTTAAGGAGAGGGGATGACTGTTTGATGGAAGAGGGTATGACTAAGAGTAGATGCTGCCAAGTTACGGAGATGAGGGTGAGTTGCACTCAGATCCAGGAAAGCTTCCCAGTGAGCACATCCCAGACAGAGCCACGAGGAAGACAGTGGGGTGAATGGGCACCTTGTTCAGCACTGGATTACTTCATGACTTCCGGTGGTTTTTAAACACTTATTAAATAGTGTGCATTCAACTGTAAAATATTAACATGTGTACCCTGAGCTGCAAAATGTTGACATGAAAATCACGTACGAATCAAAGCAATCTCAGTTATGTCGATATCCCCCTATTTACCATTCATATATGAGCTAATTTGCATTACATACCTAGCTGCTGGAGCAGAGCAGACTGTACTTAGTACAGAGGCTGGCTCGTTGCAAATGCTCCTGGATGATTGTGAAATCGTTGTCATCATCATTAGCCTCGTACTCGTCATCAAAATGATCATCGTATGTATGAATTCTCTCTAGTCAGGAATTCAGAAGAGAGAAGAAAGTTAATATACAGAACCAGCATACAAGGGACCATCAGGAGAAACCATCCTAAAACAAGATTCTGACCCCAACCAGAGGCTTAGTGTATGTTCCTGCTAAAGTAGGAACCGGTTGTAGGAGGTTGGCAGTTTTGAATTCCAGCTGAGAGTGACAAGTGAGAGTAGGACCAGATGACTTTGGGGATATCCACACGGAGGTTTGCAATTCAGCATTTCTCACAGAATCTTCTTGTGGCAAAATGGTATGGGTTGGGTTTATTTAGTGTCCAAAATGGAGAACACAATGGGGCTCTCTGATTTTATTTTTATCAATCGTCTACTAAGATGGGATTGTGAGTAAGGGGAAACTGAGTCTAATCCCTCTCTTCTACATACTTTCAGATTCAACATTTATTGCAAAAGGTCATGGAAAAATAGAGAACTACGAAATTTGTGGTAGGAGGCGATAATGATGTTAAGGTCTAAAAACCAATTACTTCACTTAGAGTCTTCTTCAAATATTAATAAGAGCCTCTATCTCACAATCTACTTAGTGTCACATTAGTTCAACTCTGCTTACACAAACCCTTGTCCCAGGCTGTGCTGGAGAAACAAAAGGGCCCAAATGGTGGAAAGGATCAGGGGTTGGTGGTACTTGGTTTCTAGAAACTGTCTGTAAATGGTATAACACAAAAGTATGAACTTAGACATTCAAGAACCAGGAAATTCCAGAGTTAAGGTTCTTTTTTTTTTTTAAGATTTTATTTATTTGACAGAGAGAGAGAGATCATAAGTAGGCAGAGAGGCAGGCAGAGAGAAGGGGGAAGCAGGCTCCCTGCTGAGCAGAGAGCCCGAGGGGGGGCTCGGTTCCAGGACCCTGAGATCATGACCTGAGCCAAAGGCAGAGGCTTAGCCCACTGAGCCACCCAGATGCCCCATAGAGTTAAGGTTCTTATACTGATTCACTGTACAGCGCATTTAACATGGTTTATAACAGGCCTTGAAGAGAGCAACCATAATGTGTTAAGCTATAATATACCACTGGAAGGAAAAGAGGGAAGATTCACTTAAGGCTGAAGAGATTGAATGAGTCTTGCTATGAAAATCTTTGGAATCTCTTATGCTTTGATCACGTATATTCCTTACCCATATGCTTCATTACTATCATTTTTTCTTGGTTTAGATAGAAGGCATACCAAAAGAAAAAGTGATTGTTTTGCTGAAGTCAAATTCCTAAATTATAATTTTTTTCAATCAGGAAGCCTTAAGTCAAAGTTCTTGCAAAAACCCATAAAATGTTCTATTTTGTTCTTGTTCTTAAATACATTATTTAAATCTTCATGACTTTAGATTGGCTTGATTTCTCCCCCCCTTCCTCCACTGGGAGTACATTCCTGCCAAGTTGGAAGTTTGTAACAATCATTTTTGAATGACACAAATGCCAAAAAATCTCAACTGCCTGTCTGCAATAGGAAAAATTGTATTTCTTTCACCATTGTTTTACTGCAAGCTCATGAAGCTATTTTTATAAAACTATTTTTTTTTTCCACGGGGAAAGAAAGTTCAGTACAAATATGTTGACTTAAAACCCAAAGTAGATTTTTCTAGGAAGGTCTTCAGCAGATGAGTGACTATATTATAGTTTTAAATAATATTACTCTAAAATATTTTTGGTTTTCATTTTCACTGACTTGAATGATTTGGGCAAGGTCTTTCTAAATTTCCTTTTCACAAAGTAAAACTGACTATAGTTTATGTAATAGACTACAGTAACTATTGTTATTTGTCGGCCGGGCAAGACTTCCCAACACCTTTGTGGGGTTAGTATTTCCTGCCCTAGGAGTCCTTCCCTGGGTTATCTTGATTTGCAGCCTAAAGAGGAACTGCGTTGCCTCTGAAGTTGGGTGCTACAGGCATATGAAGGCATGGGTGGGTGGGTAGGAGGGTGGGGGATGTGGCCATCTTCTCCATCGTGAGCTGAAGCCCGTCTATAATAGAAGAGGATAAAATCGAGCAGACCAGAAATCAGCAACATATGGGCAGACAGTGGTGGTGAAGCCAGTGTAGCGCTTGTGAGTGGGCAAGGAGAGCGAGACATTCCTTGTCTTCTTTCCAGTTCCAGAAGGTCCCTGAGGTACAGATCAATCCCTTTGATCTATGAGGTACCCCATTATCCAGAGCCTTATGAACTAAGATATTCCCATTGGATGCTAAGCGAAATGTAGAGTTACATTTCTGATATCAGCAACCCAATGAGTCGTACACAACACAATGTCTTTGTTAATTCTGTTGCGTGGAGTTGCATATAGGACAATTGTTCTCAAACTTGAGCATGCATCAGAGTCACCTGGGTGGGGAGGAGGGCTTGTTAAAACAGGGCTGGGCACCATTCTTAGAATTTCAGATTCTGTCAATCTGGCGTGGAGCCCTGAGAATTTTTATTTCTTTCTTTTTTTTAAAGTTGTATTTATTTGAAAGAGAGAGAGTG
The DNA here is from genome assembly GCF_963455335.1 of Martes martes. Taxonomy (NCBI): domain Eukaryota; kingdom Metazoa; phylum Chordata; class Mammalia; order Carnivora; family Mustelidae; genus Martes; species Martes martes. The sequence goes on along the minus strand of NC_137903.1, from coordinate 57,550,293 downwards.
CACGCGCATGAGTGGGTGGGTGGGGCAGAAAGAGAGGGAGAAGCTGCCTCCTTGCTGAGCAGGGAGCCCGACGCAGGGCTGAATCCCAGGACCCTGAGATCATGACCCGAGCTGAAGGCAGACACTTAACAGACTGAATCACTCAGGATCCCTGAGAATTTGTTTTTCTAACAAGTTCTCAAGTGATGCTCATGCTGCTGGTCCAGAGATGCTGGTGAAGGGTTAACACGGACCTTTATACAACCACAGCTCATAAGCAAGGGGCAGCCTCATTAAGAAATGAACTCCCCATCGTTGAACGTGTTCAGGAAACAGCTGGATGAAAAATTTTCAGGAATTATGTGGGAGAGGGATCTTTTTCATTGTGTGAAAAGTAATATCACAGTGATATTTTATGATTTTTAAAAATTTCTTCTAGGTGGGAGCAAAGGATTAAAAGCACACTCCATTTGATTCTTCCAAATAAAAGAGAAACACAGAAAGCTGAGTGTGTTCTTGCCACAAAATCAGACTTGTTTAGTAAAGTAAGTACTGTTGTGTATTTCTGTATTGACTTTGGGAAAAATACACTGCTATTGTTTATCCTGTTCTGTAGTAAATCAACAAATACACAGTTAGCCCCTATTCAAGTTTGCTAATAAAGCGGATTTGTTATGTCCTCATTCCCAAAACCCATGTAATAATTGTACAAATTATATAACATATTACATAACACACATGATATATACATGATTATATACATGACATATACATGGTAGACACAGGATGATATACATGATATACATGATAACTATAGCCACAGCTTATTATGGAATATATTAAAAATTCTAACTTGAGGAGGCAATTGATTTTTTACCAGTTCTGGGAGGACAGTCCTGTCACCATTACCAATGGTTAAACCTAATGGCTAGTCTTCCAGAAATATCATGTGGGGGGGAAAAAAGCCTTTGTTTCCTTTTAAAACTTTTTAAAAAGAACAGAGTGTATTGAACAAATGTGATAATGACAATCTTCTAGCTTTATTAGGGATGGTTATATTTTTATTGTGTCGCGACCACCTTTAAGGGTGATTTCTTTATTTCTAGCATGGGAATTGTCCATTTTTGAGTAATATACTCTTACAAGCAGCTAATGGAACCAGGATGGACATTCCTATTGTGGGGCAATGTCTTTGATGTACTGTTGTTAAATGTGTTGAATCTCACTTCTGAGTGACCATTTCTTAGAAACCATTCTTAGAGGTATGAGTGTCGGCAGTAATTCTTTGATAAAGAAATGTGATACAACAGGTTACTGTCTTTGTGTTTTGAGACTTCAAAAGTTTAACCAGGCTATATTAGTCTTAAGATACTTTTTTAAAAAGAAACTAATGAAAATGAAATAAATATCAATATGCATGCTTTTGAAATTGTACATATATGGATCTGTAACCTACTAGCTTTGCCACTTTGGCCAAATCTCCAGCTTCCTCAAGCTCCCACAAGCTCAGTTTTCTCATCTGGAAAATGCAGAGTTTGGATTGGATGTTCTCTGTATTCCTTTTAAAGCTAACGTTCCACAGTCTTGTGGGGGTAGGGTAGCATAATGATTCATCAAGTTTTCTTTAAACATATCTCAGTTTATAGAAGTTCCTAGAATTCAGGAGCTGGATCCGTTCCACACCTTTCTTTAGGAAATGGAGGCGCAAGAGAAAATGAGCAGTATGGGACTAAACTTCACAGGGAATGGTTACTTCAGAAAAGGAGAAAATCTGAAACTCTAGAGCAGGGCGGAAATCTGTGTATCAGAACTGTGGGTGTGTTGGAGAAGTGGTCGGGGAAGACTGGTGTGACCCGTTATTTATGGACGTCCTCCTGGTTCCAAAAGCAGCAGATCGCTGTGGTTTTTCCATGGAATTTCACCATATGCTCTGTGGCAGCTACATTATTAACTCTTTTTTATATGGGGAAATGGAAATAATACAAGACCGTCATTTTAGCAGTTTTATGCAATGAGTCAGTGTTAAACATCAGATTTAAAAGCTTGATTTTTAACAATATTTTATTTATTTATTTGACAGAGACAGAGGGAGAGAGAGAAGAGAGGACACAAGCAGGGGGAGCAGCAGGCAGAGGGAAAAGCAGGCTCTCCACTGAGAGAAGCAGGACTTGATCCCTGAGATCATGACCTGAGCCAAAGGCAGATGCTTAACTGACTAAGCCACCCAGATGCCCAGATACTGGAAAACTAAAGTAGAGGGCCAATGTTAGCTGAGTTCCCTTTTTTATCAACATGAAAACTAACTTTAAAGGAAATAATTGTGGGGGAAGGTTGCGTTCTCACTATTTACAAAAGAAGCCATTCAAAGCACTCTGCCAGCTCACTTCCAACTGCTGTTGAAAATCAAAAAACAAACTCAGAATCACAAATGAGATTTGGTGCAGTTAAATATAAACCAACATAATTTGTGAGCGCAATTAAAATGACAGGTAAACCGTGTGTCGGTAAATGCAAGATAGAGAAGATTTTGTGCAGAGAGTCAACATACATTAAGTCTGGGTTTCCTGGTTTGAAAGGGATTAACTAAACTCAATAGAAGTAAAGCCAAAGAAAACATACACTTCATCTGTGGAGACAGAGAAAATGCTTAAATTTCTCTTGGTGATGGCATATGGCTAGAGGATAATCAGATCCTTGCAGGGATCTGTTCTTACATATTCACTTAATGATATAAAACACCCAGTCTTTACCACTCTGTTGAGCCTCCTGGCGTAATTCACAGCAGATAAAAGAAACACATCCTTTGGCAACTTTTAGCTCACTAGCCAGAGAATCTGCTGTTTGATATATTTAATAAAACAGTGAAGCTTGATATTGAATTTCTACAGAGCAGAAATATCCCAAGAATGCCCAGAGAAAAAATAAATAAGAATATGATTCTAGTAGAGGAATTGAGACAAACGTGAAGATGGAGGGACATCAAAGTAGAAATAAATTAGACTCGTTTCACATTCTAAACATTTTAAATTACTGGGAATTTATTTTATGTTGGCATCAATTTGGAAGATCATACGTCTGCAAATCTACAATATAACATAAAAAAGGAATTGTTTATATCTTAAAATGGATTATTAAAATAGGCTTGGCTATGTTATATTGTCACATTTATAAATGGATTCGTACAATAATTGTGGCTATAGGAACTGCTTTGATAAAGCCTAGAGTTTGGGCACGATAAATTTACAAGGCTAGAGGAAAGGGAGAAAGGACCCAGAGGAGTGGAGGGAGGTTCAACAGACCATGCCTGTAGCATATGGGATGGTCAACAAAATGGAACTTAGGATCGGGCTCTGTAGGCTTCCTTCCACACTCGGTATCACCTACCCAGGATCTTCATATGGCTTCACTTTCTGCCCAAAGAACACAGTTGCATTAGCGATATGTTCTTTCTGTATTCTTGATGCTCTAGCACTGGTGGCCTTGTGGACCTGGGGAACTCCTCTTCCCAGAGTCAAGCAATTTCTGGAGATAACAACCTGCCTGTCAGCACACTTTCGATATGCAAACCATACCCTGCCACTCATTTTCTTTGACCACGCTTCAGCCTGGGACACTATCCTGTCCTAATCACCACGGGGCCAGGTACTGGACAACGGGGCATTATCCCTAGAGCCCAGGGCCTGCCAAAAACCATTCAGACTCTTATCATAAGTTTGTAGTGCTTTCTTACCTTGCTTCTCCCATTTCTTTCTGTGTGAAGCACAATAACAGCTCCTGCCCACGGCCCCCCTCTCCCTGCTTGCTCGTCTTGCTTTGGTACTTCCCTGTGTGGACGTACACGGTGTGGGATGGTGTGGCGTGGCTCCTATTCCTAGGGGATTGTGAATATAATAAAAAAAATTTAAAAATTCTTCCTTTGTTGCCATCATTTTCGTGTTTCATTTTCATAGCTGCTCAAAATAAGCCGCAGGGACCTTTGTAGAACAACTGTGTTATGCAAATATACTGAGTTTTTCAACTTTCCACGTAGACTGTTGCAACTTAGCTGATTTCTCCAAGGTTCCCTGTTAACCTGTTATGTCCTACAGTCCCTAGGATGACTTACCCTCACTATCTTCACTCAGTATTAATGATGCTTTGGCTATGATGTTGCAGTGGACCGTTCTGGATGGCCCCGCAAAATTTCCTATTCTTTTGGAAAATGAGAAATTTTTCCTTTCTCCCCAGATTAGTCCTTGGTTACGTGCCACACCCTTCTCTGTCTGATGGATGAGCATGCAATCAAACTAAGTCAGCTAGATATTGTTTCTTGACTTTTGGTCCTTGCATCATTTGACCCAAGGATCGAAAATGTTGGAGCCTGGGTTCCTGGGTGGCTCAGTTGGTTAAGTGTCTGCCTTCGGATCAGGTCATGATTTCAGGGATCCTGGGATCAAGCCCTGCATCAGGCTCCCTGCTCAGTGGAGAGTCTGCTTCTCCCTCTGCATCTGCCTCTTCTCACGACTTGTGCTTGTGTTCTCTCTCTCTCCCTCAAATAAATAAATAAAATCTTTTTTTAAAAAGTTGGAGGGGTGCCTGGGTAGCTCAGTCAGTTAAGCGTCTGCCTTCGGCTCAGGTCCTTATGGTCCTGGGATGGAGGCCCGCATCAGGCTCCTTGCTCAGTGGGGAACCTGCTTCTCCCTCTCCCCTCGGCTGGTGCTCTCTCTCTCTCTCTCTTGCTATCTCTCTCTCTCTCTCGTATAAATACATAAAATCTTAAAAAATAAAAAGTTGGAGCTAATTTGCCCTGTGATGAGCACCTAGAAGGAATGACCAGTTCTTGCCAACTGGACCTTATAGCTAGCCCAATGATTCTGCCTTTCCTTTGATTTTGTGCACTATCTCGGAAGCTTATAGCAAACCCCTTCCAGCATTGGTTTCTGTTACTTGGAACCACAAAAATCCCAACCAATACTCATGGATACAGTGAATAGCACACTTCATGCAAGCGTGACTGTTGAAGTAAATTCACACAGATTCCTGAAAGTTCAGGACATGTTAAGAGAGTTTATGCGTGAAAGTATTTTATAAAATGTAAAGTGGTCAGTTGCACTGGCCTCTCGTCCCTCTGCTCTTCTTTCTCACCCCACCCCTTACTCTAAACCAAACGCCGGGCTTTGGTACAGACATACAGGTTGAAGGATAATTTATTGGCCAGTCTGTATCTGCGGAGAGAAACCGTGTGCTGAGCTGAAACGTTTGGTATCCGCGGATGGGTTCCTTCCAGACTCCTCCCTCTGGAAAGCCAGGAAGGATGGAGACTCACCCAGGACTTTCCCATCCCTCATGGAAGGGTGAGCTTGCTGCTGTGATAAACATTCCCCATCTCCTTTTCACAGGCCTTTCCTCCTACCCATTCTGTGACTTTCTGAGAAGCCCTGTGATTCTGCCTGGATCTCAGGGAACTGAGGTAGACAAATTTAGGCTTTGAGGCAAACCATCTCTTTTGCTGTGTCCCTTTGGATCTTTTGCTTCACATCTGGTGGATATGACTGTCCACCCAGAGGAGTGAAAAGGTCTGAGATTCAAGTCCAGGTTCCAGTAGAAAAACGTGAGGTAGGCCTTTGGGTCTCTTTAGGTTTGAGGCTACTCAGACTGAATTTGAGTTCTCTGCTAGGAGGTGGGACCAAAGCTCCAGCGAATGATAAGGTGACTTGCTGTATTTTTTGAGCATGGATTTGTCTTGGGAATGTCACGAACAGGGGTGGAATTTGGGGATTTGGGCTGTTCCTGGCATTCTAGTAAACTCTCATCCTTCATGTCTCATCCTCAGGTCAGTCAGTACACATTATCTGTGGTTTCCAGCAGTCGTCCCTTCTAATGCTTAGACTCCTTGCCTGTGATTTGGCCTCTTGACATCTGAGACATCACCTCTCATATCCTTAACATCATATTATCATACCCATGTAATTTTAAAAAAGGATTTTATTTATTTATTTGAGAGAGAGAGCAACAGGGAGCATGAGTGGGGAGGAGAGGGAGAAGCAGGCTCCTGGCTGAGCAGGGAGCCTGATGTGGGATTTGATCCAGAACCTGGGATCATGACCCAAGCCAAAGGGAGACTTAATCCACTGAGTCCCTGAGGAGCCCTCCCCCGGCTCCATGTAATTTTTATCATCTATGTGGTAAATGGGGAAATGGCCACAGTTGTTCCTAGTTCCCCATATCTGTGGCCTGTATCATGTGTTTTCGTCCATTCTGAGATGAAGTTCATTTTCCCACTCTCTGAATCTAGGTGGGACCAGTGACTTTGCTCTGGCCAATATGATACGGGGGCAGTGAATGCTGTGCCAGTTCCAACACTTTTAGAGGCCTGTGTGCTTCTTGTTGTATAGGGACTCCTGCCTTTGCCATGTGAACAAGCCCAGGCTAGCTTGCTGGAGAATGTGAAACCATGTGGATGAGAGCTCAGTTGTCCCAGGTGAGGCTCTGGACATGTTTGAAAGCCCACCCACCGCTGACAAAACTGACCTGTAGCTGGCCCAGCAGAAGAACCACTAAGCAGAGCCGAAGCTGCTGGCTCTAGTGTCTCGAGCTGTAGAAAAGGTTGCATTAAGCCGTGAAATTCTGAAGCGGTTTGTTATACAATAGCCCCAGTTGCTGACTGGTGCAATATATTATTTATTATTCATAATAAAAAATAGACTTCCCTAGCAATAAAGCCAAACCTGAAAAGCAACAAGATCTGGGGTGCCTGGGTGGTTCAGTCAGTTAAGCATCAGACTCTTGGTTTCAGCTCAGGTCATGATCTCAGGGTTGTGGGATCGAGCCCCGAGCCGAGCTCTGCCCTCGGCCTGGGAGTCGGCTTGAGATTCTTGCCCTCTGCCTCTCCCCCTACTCATGCACGCTCTCTCTCTCCATCTCAAATAAATATATAAAAACTTTAAAAAAACAAAACAAAAGCAGTAAGATCCTTATCGTTGGACTCTCCAAGCAAAGGCTTTGCGATTCCTATGCTGTGCCTGGGAAATAATGATTCTAGTAACATTTTCAATTCCATGATCCCAAAATTCTGCTTTACAATAGTTTTATTTCTATATCCTTCTAAATGCAACATTCAAAAACATATTGAATATTTAACATAAATAAAACATTCAAAACCTTTTGTTCTCTTCTTCCCATACATGAAACGTCTGGACATTAACATGAAAATATCCCAAGTTAGTAAAGAACTTGTTGAGGGTGGATTGAAAAAAGCCAACTGGTCATGTGTGGACAGAATAACAGAAGTGATAAATTCTGGGATGCCTGGGTGGCTCAGTTGTTAAGCCTCTGCCTTCAGCTCAGGTCATGATCCCAGGGTCCTGGGATAGAGCCCCCAATCAGGCTCCCTGCTTGGCAGGAAGCCTGGTTCTTCCTCTCCCACTTGCCCTGCTTGTGTTCCCTCTCTCTCTGTGTCTCTGTCAAATAAACAAAATCTTAAAAAAAAAAAAAAAGAAGTGATAAATTCAGATGCTCAGGCATCGACTTCTAATTCTAAGCCATGGTCATGTCTTTAATATCTTCCCACCATTACTACAGAACTTCAGGAAGTTGCTTACCCTTGAGTTTTGGTTTCATGATCAGTACGATGGGCAGGATGGTCCTCCCTCCTGAGATCTGGTGTAAGCTAATCACTTATTCTTTCCAAAGAGTGGAGAACTCAAGATAAATTACATATACATATAAAGTATTGCCACATGAAGTCTCTTAAGCAGAAAATCCAAGTAAATATATCACTTAAGGCATGAATATCCCCAATCAAAAGTATCGTTGAAGAAATAATCAGGTTAGAACACGAATGATCAAGCTGAATTAATCGTAAGATATTAACTACTATAGACAATTGGAACATGTCTATACAGAAAGCGAAGGGAAATAGGAGTTTTTAGAACTTTCAAGAGAAGAGGTGTAAGTGAATGGTACTAATAGGGCGTCTAGCATAATTAACCACTCGGAGCCAAGTTTCCAGACAAACAGACTTGCTTAGTCATCTACTGGATTTTAATTTTTTTCTGAAATAAAATGAATCAGTTGTCCATGCCACCAAATTTCATGATGTATATTTGAGGATTATGTGTATTTCACATCCATAATTATTTACATTGTCACGATTCTTTAAAATGTTAGTCATGAAAACACACAGCCCCAAAACCTACTGTCATAACCATTTCTAAGTGTACAGTTCAGTAACATTAAATATACTCACCTTGCATTCTGGTGGTTTCTAAAGAATTAATGATGGGTGAAATGTCACAAAGGTGGGAGCATCGGAAAAATATTTTAAAGCCGCTGCATACATGCGAGCTTAAGGCCTTGAAATGTTGAATCAAAAATGCGGCCAAACTGTGACTCTTATTTTGTAGGAGAATTGTCCCTGGGAATGTTTATGCAGAGGCTGCGTGACTCCTGAATTGGGTAAGATAATGATTTTTCCAGCTCAGAAATGTCAACGCTTGCTGCTTTGAATCCTGCTCGTGTGTTCCCTGATCACGGATTCCCCCCACAAGTCTATGCCAGCAAGCCACAGGGCCCACCGTGTGAGGCTGCATGAGCCTGTGAGCCCCCCAGAATCCCGACTGCCATTTCCTTTCCCCACGTGACGTTGTTCGAGTAGACGCCACTAGGGAGTTGGCGAAGCTTCTCTTCGTTCTGTCACTACGGCCTTTGGTATCTGGCTGACTGGGTCCCGGCTCCAGCTCTGCCACCGCCTTTCACACAGGTTTCCTTATCTGGAGATAATAATGCCGCCTAGTTGGGGGTGATGCCATAAGGGCCAAAGAAAGGATGCAAGAAGAATGTTCGGGACGGACTCCCCATGAAATGTTTGCTCTGATTTTTCCATGTCTCACCGCCCTGTGGAATGTCCCAGGCATAGATCTTTTCTTCCTCCTTCTCCCCGTCACCATTTTGTTGGAAAAAATGACACACTTGGCGTTCTCTTCTTTCAGCCCTGTCCCCGCTGGTTGAGGGAGTTCATCGAAATCTACATGCATGGGCTAGTCAGGGCTAACTTCATGCTGTTTGTCCCAACTCACGGACTTCACAGGAGCATACGTGAAATCATGCATTTCTTCCCCCTGAGACTGGTTATGTCTAATACGTATTTTAAACTCTGTGTTTATTGATGACGACGATGAGTTAAGGGAAAGGAAGGTAGTGGGAAGGTAAGGAAGAAAAAAGGGAAAGACAGAAGGGAGGAGGCCAGGAAAGAGAAAGAGTGCAAGGGGTGGGGAGGGAAGGAAGGCAGAAGAAAAGGGGGAAAGATGCAGATAAACAGAAACGGCCGGGAAATTTACATCGGCAGAGTTTGAAGTGAGGGGAGGGTCGAAGTAAGGAGCAGCAAGAAAGAGCAGAGGAGAGAATGGTTTCTAGTCTCAAACCTCATGGAGATGGAAGCGTGATCGGCATACAGTCAGTACTCAATATATGCATACTGAAGTATGGGGAGTGTGTAGAAGGGACTGAGGTGGTAGCTTCATTTGAAAGTGTCCTTGAGGACCACACTTGCCCCCTGAGGGTTCTTTGGGCTGAGGATGTTATTACCTGGCTGTCTCTACCAATGATTTTCCCTTAAAAGGCCGATTTGCTTGTAAGGAAGAAATTGTTGTTTGGACTTTAGCTCAAAGTGATAAGAATCCTTACACTGGCGGTCAGGTCAATCCCAGCTTTGGATTGCATCTGCCCTGTGAAAGATGTTCCCCAACTTCACCCTAAGCCAAAGCAGTGGTCAGACTGTTGAAGGTGTCAGAAGTCATGGTAGGATAGCAAGGGAGGTAGCTTTAGGCAGGTGGCATCAGTCCATGGCTGTTCCAGTCCCAACCACATGCTAGCACTGATCACCCTCAGGCTCTGCTCCGTTGGGGACCTGACTATGGCAAGCCCAGCCTTACAGTGCACACCGACAGTTCTGACCATTGGGTAGCAAGATCGTGATATAGGTCCTTGCTTCTGCATGTGGGGTCTAGTGGACCCAAAGCCACATTTAGCTTCCAGACACCTCAGAAAGCTTCTACCCGACCCTTATTCTATGTCATGCCCAACTTGGCATCTTGGGTTTGGGTTTCTGTTCCAATTCTCTGCTGAAACTGGAGTCTGTTGCTTCTTGGCCAAGACTCGGAACCTCTTACGGGCTCCTGCCTCTGTCTCCTCTTCTCACCTCTTTTACTAACCAATGCCACCCTAACCTAGAAGGACCACTATCATCTATAGTCTTGGCATCCATCTGACAACCATCACTGCTTCCTCTAAGACATGGCTCCACCCAATCCCATCCTCATGGAATCAGCCACTTGAATGGTAATTCATCTATACAAGATTTCACTTAGCCACGCTCGGATTTGGTTATCGGTTCCGCTGTCCCTTCTGGAGGGGCCTGATTCTTCTGTCCCAGCATGCTTCCCACAGCACTGAAGTTGGCTTTCTCTTTCCTCCCTATTTGGAAAAATACCCTCTGTCTTCTCTGTTGTGGGAGTAATCCAAAGCTTACCAAAAGGCATATTCTCATTCAGTTTCTCAGGGAAATGTCTCCGCTTCTTCACCTCCTACCAGCTAACCTTCCTCTTCCAACTAAAAGAACAATAATAATATGGTGATACCTTTGCTTACAATTTATGTCTTTGGGGGATTTGTACAGTGAAGGTTGAACATTATCCACCTACACTTTGTGCTCTGTTCCTAGTGCAGTTTGGGGGCTTGGTAAATGACCATTGAGGAATGAGTATTAGAACAGCTTAACAATGGTTTTTAAAAAACTGGGAATGGTTGCTCCACTATCCTGGTTAATGGTTAGCTACCACGTTTGTGAGACGGTTAATTCCAACCTAAGTGTGAAGATTAATGAGGACAAAGTAGTGATTGTTTTTCAGAGACATTTTTATTATCTGTTATTCTTTTAAAAAAATTTATTTCTTTATTTTTATTTGAGAGACAGAGAGCACGGAGGGGGGGGGCAAAGGGAGAGAAGCAGACTCCCTACTGAGCTTCAAGTCCAACCCAGGGCTCCATCCTACGACCCTGAGATCATGACCTGAGCTGAAATCAAGCATCAGCTGGCCGACTGACTAAGACACCCAGGTGCCCCTGTGATCTGCTATTCTTAAAACTACCTATTTTATCTTATTTTTTATTTTTTAAATCTTAATTCCATGATAGTTGTCATAAGTGTTGTATTAGTTTCAGGTGTACAATTTGGCGATGCATCATGTCCATCCATCACCTGGTGCTCATCACTGCAGGTGCACTGCTTAACCCCCACCACCCTCTTCCACCCAATCCCCTCCGATAACCAGCAGTTTGTGCTCTAGAGTTAACTGTCTGTTTCTTGATTTGTCTTTTATTTTCCTTTGTTTGTTTGTTTGGTTTCTTAAATTTCATGTATGAGTGAAATCATGCGGTGTTTGTCTTTCTCTGACTGACTTATTTCCCTTAGCATGATGCTCTCTAGCTCCAACCATTTGTCATTGCAACTGGGAAGAGTTCATTCTTTTTTATGACTGAGTAGTACTCCATCATAGGTACATACCGTCTCTTCTTTATCCATTCATCTCTCGACTGATACTCGGGCTGCCTTCATAATTTGGCTATTATAGACAATGCTGCAATAAACATAGGCGTGCATATATCTTTCAGAATTAGTGTTTTTATAATTTGGGGGTAAATCCCTAGTAGAGGAATTACTGGATCCTATGATAATTTTTTTTTTAATTTTTTGAGGAACTTCTGTACTGTTTCCACGGTGGCTGCACCAGTTTGCATTCCCACCGATCGTGCATGAATGTTCCTTTTTCTCCACATCCTCACCATCCATCCATTGTTTCTTGTGTTGTTGATTTTAGCCTTTCTGACTGGCGTGAGGTGATCACTCACTGTAGTCTTGATTTGCGTTTCCCTGATGATCAGTGATGTTGAGTATCTTTTCATGTGTCTGTTGGACATCTGGATGTCTTCTTTGGAGAGGACGAAGTAGTAGTTTATTACTGCCTAGACAATTTATTGTTACGCAGAGAACTTATCTGCCCCACAGTGATACTTGGTACCTTGCGCTGGGCTCGTCATTAAATCATGATCTCACAGGCAGGGTGAAAAAAATGGTATGGATGGTTCAGAGAAAATTCGGCTCCATTGCTGAGATAATAAACCAGTAATGATCAGTTGTTTATATAGGGTAACATGTTATTGTTATGAGAAAGAAAATTTCAAAGACCAAAGATATCTAATGTTAGAGTAGAGTAAAAGACTTAATGTGGCTCTTCTAACATCAGTCCCTAATATTCTCTAGCTTTTTCCCTGACCTGTGCCATGCTAGTATCTGAAGACGTGGTTGGGATGAGTCCAAGTTTTAATACTTACAAAGATTTTTATATTGTTTCTTATCATCTGCATGGACTTTTGCTTGTATTTTATGACGCTGGGGGCCTTTTTTTAATTTGAGGAAAACCCCTCTTGATATCTCAGACTTCATTTTCCTGAATTTTCATTTCCTTTATTCTCATGAATGCCTGGGGTGCTCTGGATACCATCCTATTTGGGGGTTTATGTCTTGATACTTTTTTATTATTATTATTGTTACATTTTTTTTATCATGAGGAACATTGCTGACAGCGCCTTATTTCATTTGGCTTGTAAGTGTTGATGCTGCTACCCTCTGGGTCAGAGAGAGGTCACAGTCTGTTCTAAAACAGAATCACGGGCTCCACCATATGACTGTGGGTTTAATTAGTCCCCCGTCCTGGTGTGGAAGCACTGAATCTTCATGCTGAATGGAGCCTGGAGAGTGCATCTGTTCTGGGCCTTTTACCTTCTGGCAGGTGGATTCCAAACTATTCAAGAGAAATGGCTGTTGAAATTGGCTTGAAATGATTGTTTTTAAGAACTTCAGAGATTACAAGTCCACTCTCTCTCTTTGTGTCTGATTTTGGGGTCTGCCATCCTGATAATGAAGAATTTCTCTGTTTTTCTATGTGAAATAAATTCTATTTTAATAAAACTATTCTCTCTGGTTTAGCTCTTCTTTACGTGGGAAATAATTGACCAAAATTCCTGCAAGAGAATGTCTTCTATGATTTAAGGTTATAATGAAGAAATTTAAGTTTTCCCTTCTTTTGGTTAGACAATAGGGCTTAATCTAATTCTTAATCAGGTAACTGATACTAGTTTCTCCTAGCTTTGTTATGAGGTAGCTAGCAAAGCATTTCAGTGCTCAGACTTTCTAATGATCTCGCCTGGCTAGTAATCCTGACCTTCCTGTCTAGCAGTCCTATAACCCTGCGGAAGCTACTTAAGTTCTCTAGTCCTTCGTCATATGGGAATGTTATGGACTGAATTTTGTGTCTTCACCTCCCCTCCCCCCCTCCCCCATTCATACATTCAAATCCTAACTCCCAATGTGATGGTCTTAGGGGGTGGAGTTTATGGGAGGGGATTAGGTCACTAGGTGGAGCCCTCCTGGGGGGATCAGTACCCTTATACAGGACACATGAGAGAGAGGTTGCTTCCTCTCTCTCCTCCGCTCTCCACCATGTAAAGTTACCCGCAAGCCATTATCCATCTGCAAACCAGTAAGGGTGCTTCACCAGGAAGTGGATCTGCCAGCATCTTGATCTTGGACTTCTTGGCCTCCAGAACTGTGAGAAACAAATGTTTGTTGTTTAACACCTTCCTCCCCCCATTCCACCCCCAGTCTGTGGTAATTTGCTATAGCAGCCTGAGATGAGGGAAATAATGGTGTAGTTTCAGCCCTATCAGGGTAAGCTGATTCCGTGAATGTAGGAACTCAGGTTGGTGTTGACCTAGAAGATACTCAGTGTTCGCTGTCATTGCTGCTGCTTGATGTCTGCGGTACGGCAGAGGACATGTGGTTTCCCCAAACTTAATTACCGAAAGTTTTTTTTCTCTCTTTTAAAAATTTTGTAGACAAACCATCTACCTTTCTCGAAGAGTGTCTTTGTTACTTTATGCTTTAGGAATTTGGGAGTTGTAATGTTAGGATGATAGGATTCTTTTTTTTTTTTTTTTAATTTAAATTCAGTCAGCCAACATATAGGACATCATTAGTTTCAGATGTAGAGTTTAGTAATTCATCAGTTGTGTATAACACCCAGTGCTCATCACATCACATCACATTACATCATATCACATCACATCACGCACCCTCCTTAATGCTCATCGGCCAATTACCTGATCCCCCCACCCACCTCCCCACTAGCAACGCTCAGTTTGTTTCCTATAGTTAAAAGTCTCTCATGGATGGTTTGTCTCCCTCTCTGATGACTTCCCATTCAGTTTTCCCTCCCTTCCCCTGTGATCCTTTGCCCTGTTTCTTACATTCCACATATGAATGAAGCTGTATGATAATTGTTTTTCTCTGACTTATTTTGCTCAGCATAATACCCTCCAGTTCCATCCACGTCAGTGTAAATTGTAAATATTCATCCTTTCTTTCTTTTTTTTTTTAAGATTTTATTTATTTATTTGACAGAGATCACAAGTAGGCAGAGAGGCAGGCAGAGAGAGGCGGGGAGGCAGGCTCCCCGCTGAGCAGAGAGCCTGATGCGGGGCTCAATCCCAGGACCCTGGGATCATATTCATCCCCAATATTCATCCTTTCTAATGGCTGAGTAATATTCGATTATAGATATGAACCACATCTTCTTCATCCATTCATCTGTTGATGAACATCTTGGCTCTTTCCATAGTTTGGCTATTGTGGACATTGCTGCTATAAACGTTCAGGTTTCCATGCCCCTTCGGATCACTACATTTGTATCTTTAGGGTAAATACCCAGTAGTGTGATTGCTGGGCCATAGGGTAGCTCTTCTTTTAACTCCTTGAGGAAACTCCATACTGTTTTCCAGAGTGGCCGCACCATCTTGCATTCCCACCAGTAGTGTAAGAGGCTTCCCCTTTCTCTGCAACCTTTGTCAACATCTGTTGCTTCCTGACTAGTTAATTTTATCCATTTTGACTGGTGTGAGGTGGTATCTCATTGTGGTTTTGATTTGTATTTCTCTGACGGCTAGTGATGTTGAGCATTTTTTCATGTGTCTGGTGGCCATTTGTAAATCTTCTTTGGAGAAATGTCTGTTCATGTCTTCTGCCCATTTCTTTACTGTATTGTTTTTTGGGTGTTGAGTTTGGCAAGTTCTCTATAGGTCTAAGATAGTAGCCATTAATCTGATATGACAAGATTCTAAAAAACACTTCCTCAGGGCCCTTGTACCTGTCATCAAGCTCCAGAGGAGTGACAGCTCTACTTCTCTTCTCAGGTATACTTCTCAGTAGGCAGCTCAATAGGGAGGCTCTTTCCTTAGGAAAACGTCTCTTCATTTTCCTCTTGGTTAGGAAGAGAGACTGCCTGCCCCCAGTTCTCTTGTGGGGGTTAGACGCTACAGACAAAACCTGAGAGAAGGTAGCATACAGTCCCTGGTACTAGGTGCTGATGGATCAGATAAAATAAATGTGGCAGTTACCAGCATTTGTATTTTGTTCTAGTTACTACTTTAGCATAACCAATGATTTCAAAATGTAGCAGCTTAACGCAATTATCTTATTAGATTCATCGATCCTGGGCACCAGAAATGGGAAAAGGTATAGTGAAGATGGCTTGTGTGCTCCACAATGACCAGAGCCTCAGCTGGGAAGACTCGAGGTCTTGGTTGGGATGATTGACAGTTGGGGGCTGGAATCCTCCAGAGACATCTTCAGACAGATGTCTGGAAGTTGATGCTGCCTAGAGCTGTTGACCGTGTTGTGTCTGCATGGGTTTCTTTCATGGCTTGGGCTCTCTCCTTGCATGTTAGCCCTGGGGACAGCTGGAATTGTTATAATAGTTGAACGTCTTACATGACAGTGCAGGATTCTCGTGATGGTATTCCGGTGGGCCAGGTGAGGCTTCTAGCCTTGGACGTGAAATGGTCACTTCCACTACCTCCTACTTGTAACAAAGGAACCACTAAGACTGCCTAGATTCAATGTGAAGGGATACAGACCCAAGCTCTCGATGAGAAGAGTGTTGAAGAATTTGTGATGTGTTTTTTCAAACATCATATATAGTATTTAAGTTCTTTTTTTTTTTAAGATTTTATTTATTTATTTGACACAGAGAGAGAGAGACAGGGAGAGAGGGAACACAAGCCAGGGCAGATGGAGATGGAGAGGGAGAAGAAGAAGCAGAAGCAGGCTCCCTACTGAGCCCTGAAGCAGAACCCTGGGATCATGACCTGAGCTGAAGGCAGCTGCTTAAGGACTGAGCCACCCAGGTGCCTCTATAGCATTTAAATTCTTAAGCCTATTTGAGATCACCTAAGAGAATGGGTGTAGTTAGAAGAGAGGGAAGGCTCAAAGACTGGTCCCTGGAGTGTCCCACTTTTAGAAATCAGAAAGAAAAGGAGGACCTGACAAAGAAGACTAAGAAGGAGTGGCAAGTGAGGTAGGAGAAAAACCAAGAAAGTGTAAAAGCAGAGTGAAGAACATTGTTTCAGAAATTAACAAGACAGTAAACAAGTGTTGGAGAGGATGTGGAGAAAGGGGGAACCCTCTTACATTGTTGGTGGGAATGCAAGTTGGTGCAGCCACTTTGGAAAACAGTGTGGAGATTCCTGAAGAAATTAAAAATAGAGCTTCCCTATGACCCTGCAATTGCACTACTGGGCATTTACCCCAAAGATACAGATGTAGTGAAATGAAGGGCCATCTGTATCCCAATATTCATAGTAGCAATGGCCACAGTCTCCAAACTGTGGAAAGAGTCAAGATGTCCTTCAACAGATGAATGGATAAAGATGTGGTCCATATATACAATGGAATATTATGCCTCCATCAGAAAGGATGAATACCCAACTTTTGTATCAACATGGATGGGACTGGAGGAGATTCTGCTGAGTGAAATTGGTCAAGCACAGAAAGTCAATTATCATATGGTTTCATTTACTCATGGAGCATAAGGAATAACACAGAAGACACTGGAAGTTGGAGAGCAGAAGTGAGTTGGGGGAAATTGGAGGGGGAGATGAACCATGAGAGACTGTGGACTCTGGGAAACAAACTGAGGGTTTTTCGGGGGCAGGGGATGGGGCGGGGGGTGGGGTATTGGGTGATCCCGGTGGTGGGTATTGTGGAGGGCACGTATTGCATGGAGCACTGGGTGTGGTGCATAAACAATGAATCTTGGAGCACTGAAAAAAAATTAAATTAAATAAAAAAAAAAAGGAAAGGTGTTTCAGTTAAGGGGGGGCAATCGTCCTATTGGGTACCGCTAAAAGGTCACATGAAAAGTGGACTTAGGATCAATGATCATTGGCTTTGGTAACATGGAAGTCACTGCTAACCTGGGCCTGAACAATTTCCACGTGTGGTAACTGGATTCTCCGATTCTCACTTCTTCAGCTGCCAGCCCCTGGGTCTAGGCTGTGTCACCTCCAGTGTCACCTCAGACCTGAGAGGAACCCACTGGCTTCTCGGGCTTGGGTTTTGTCATCACACATGGCCATGGAGTCTTGCCAAATGTTTCCTGTTGATGGAATTTACAAGAGAAGACCACCTCTCTTCTTAGTGTTCAAATTTCCTAAATAGGTCCAATAGTGGACACTACCTAGACAGTAATGTTTGACCCAAAGCATATTTTTGAAAATTCCATTTATGGTAGAGCTTGTTTATGCAGAGCTCTAATGAGAAGTTTAAGCAATAGATTTAAAGATGGGCAAGATCCATTGATGAGCAAGTGGGACATTAGTCTGGGAACCCAATTAAACTTGCCCTAGATGAGTAGGGTTTGGTTGGTTGGTTTTTTAACCTTTTTGAGGGATTAAAAAACAAAATAAATCTGAAAAGAGAGGAGTGAAAATTGCTCCTATGTTAAAACCAGGCACTTCAAAACCACTTAATGTTTGTTCAGAGATAAAACCTTTGCTTTATTTATTTATTTTTTTAGTAGTTAGGGTAAAACCTTGTTCTCCCTTGTTTCCTCAGCCCTGCTGTCACCTGTGAAATCATTTCCCAGAATTACGGTTCCCCTGGTTTAAATACATAGTTGAATTCTGGTTTCCTGGTTGTACACTGCCACATCATATTGGTTTCCCTCTTTTGCCTGGATGTCAATTTCTAAGGCCCAAATATGTGAACAGACAACTCTATTTTCCTGCTTCTTGGTTACAATAGAATAACTAAGTGGTTTCAACCTCAGAGAGTGATAAAGCAGGTCGATCATTTGCAGGGTCAGGATGTGCTGTGTGGAAAGGGGATGTGATATGGCACGCACCATGCTTTGGGCCCTGTTCTCCACCAGCCATCATTCTGGAGTAAGATACAGCAAGGTAAGAATAGGGTTGGTGGTTACAAATATTTGCTGGTGCCTGGATTCTCTTGCTCTTAGGTTAGAATCAGAGGAGTAGATAGATGAAAAGAGCTTGCATTGGAGCCTGGACTTAGTGACTCCTGTCTTGTCCTACTCTTTTCACTCTCCTCTCTTCTGGTCCCATTCTGTCCTTTCTTTCCTGAATGGTCTGAATAATTCCCAGCACCTTCGTATAAAACTTCTGATGAAAATTTCAAAAAGATTGTGTTTGTGGTAGCATACATCTGATCTGCAGGCCCCTGAGCAGAATTTCACAAAGACCTCCTCCAGGCTCCTTTCCCAGAGAACACCATGCCACTCTGGCTTCCCAGGAACACTTCAAGCGCTTTGGGGCTGCTGGGGCTGCGCCTTTCTTTGGCTTAAGACCGGTTTCATTAACAAGCATGTTCACACTTCAACCGGAACATTTAAAATAACACCCGCACAATGTGTTTAGTGTCTAGTTAATTATTAAGTCTCTGAGCTTGAATTATTCAAGCCAAATTGATTGGGTTCAACCTTCTTCCTTCTCTTTGTGCCTTTTTTTTTTTTAAATAAAAATAAGTCCTCCCCTTGACTCTCTAAATAATGTGGAAAAGGTTATTAAGCAACCATCAATACCCTGGACTGTGGGTGGTACCCAAGTGCTAACAGAATAGGTAGAGAGAGGACTGGCAGCTTTACTGTTCTGTTAAAAAACATGTATCTGTATCTCACATACTTCCCCCGTTAATTAGTATTCATGGAAACCTCACATATTTAGGTTCTTTTAAGCTTGTCTTTACAGTTATTTTCAAGTTGGATAGGTAAGTATCTTGGAGTCAGTTCTATGGTGGAAAAGCTGAAGAAAGGGTTTCTTTTCTTGGTTACCCCACCTCAAGGTCAAATAGGATTGTTAAAATGTCTTGGCTTCACTATTAGCAACCATGTTGTTGAAGAACCTTTGTTGAGCTGAAGAGATGTTTATAGTATATTGCTAAGTGAAAAGAGGAGGCTATAAACCTCTCTTATTTTGTATCATTTTGTTAAAATGCGTGGGAAGAAGCCTTGCATAACAAACACCAAAACAACATTATCTGCGTTACGATTAAACATTTCGTTTTTCTTTTATTACTTGTATAATGAGACAACACATACACATAGACGTCATGGCTAGAATGATTCACCTTTTGTCTAAGAGTCACTCATGTGTCAACAGCACATGGGAAATAATACTGTCCTTATTTAAGCCAGGCCAGTGTAGACGTCGCAACTGTAGATTTCACGGGAAATTCAAGTGTTTTGTGAGTCACAGAAACTTGAATGATTCCCGTTAGCCTTCATTTCTTAGATTTCATTTCTAGTTGCTCCTCAGCTTCCATATTATTAAGAGGTAAAAAAGATGCAATTGTGGGCATTAACAGAAAACATAATTGGCCCACGGGCATAGGCAGAGAATATAAAATAATCATATTTGGGAGGAAAATTATAGAGGAGATGGCAATTTTGAGAGGAAATGACAGAAACGCAGTGACCCAGTTTGGTGATGCATTTCATTGCGGGGGCCTTCCATGAGAAATTAGTAAACAGGTCTCTAATGAAATCAAGACTAGAAAACACCTGGAAGACCCTAAATGCTCAAATGCGTCAGGGACTGTGGCAGCTGAATGACTTGCCGCTGCTGCCCAGCATCTGCAGTGCCACTGGGGCACATGTGTGGGGGCGCGCGCGTGTGTGCGTGCGCGCGCACACGGGGGCCGGAGGTTCGATGCCCGCGGAGCCCGGTCCGGACTCCCCGCATCCGCTGAACCCCTGTAGGTGGTAGCCCTGGCGGGGGACGAACAGGCAGCAGCTGGAGTGGTTCCGGAGGAGGAAAGCCAGTGGTGCGCTCAGGGAAAGTTTCGGGAGGAGAGATGGGCATTGTGCCCTTGGCACACACTCTCCCGACTGGGACGGTAGCGCCCACAAGTGTGTCACTGCATTTGTCCTGGGAATGACACACGAAGTGGTGTAATTAGACACCCGGGGAACTGCCAGTCGGCTGAGCTCGGGCACCGCATTTGGCGGGGCGGGTGGTGCGCAGGTGAGGGGCGGTAAGAGAGGCACGGTCCTCTGCAGGTCTGGGGGGAGCCTGACGCCGGTAGCTCCAGGAGGACGCCCCTCCACCCCCAAACCCAGAGCAAACGTGCGGGGCAGGTGGTGCTCCGAGCGCGCCGGGCGAGGCCCGCTGGCGGTCCGCACGAGAGGCCTCCGCGGGTCCTCCTGCATCCCTGCGTTCCACGTCGCGGCGGCCGCAGCCCCGCCGGCTCCGGCCCTCCTGTTGGGAGGTGGGGGTGCAACGGCCCGCGGCTCGCTGAGGCCTCCGCTTTGCTCCGTGCGGGCGCGGGACCGACCCGCGCTGGGCCCGCGGACTCGGGCTCGAGCGGGGGCGGCGCGCGGAGGGGGCGGTGCGCTCGCGCGCGCCCGCGGCCGGGTCGCCATATTGGATCCGGGCGCGGCGGCGCGCTTCGGGCCGGCGCGCGCGCGCGGCGGGGGCTGGGGGAGCCTCGCGGAGCCCAGGGCGCGAGCGCGCCAGGCCGGGAAGGCGGGGGAGGGGTGGGACGGAGAGGAAGGGAGTGGCTGCGAGCCCGGCTGCCGCAGCCTCTGCTCGCCTCAGCGGCGGCACCCACCCCTCCTCCTGCGCCTCGTCGGGGAAAGATGCCCTTAGCCCCGGGGCGTGAAGAAGGGGGAGAAGGAGCCGCCAGCGTCCTCTGAATCCGGACCCCCCCAACCCCCCGCCCGCCCCGCGCCAGGGCGTCGGGAGCCTGGGGCGGCCGAGGGGGGAGAGCGGCTGTCCGCCCGGCGCGGCGCAGGCCCCCGGCCGGCGACCCCCGCCATGGGGCGGGCGCGGGCGGCCGAGTAGCCGCAGCCCCCCGGAGCCGGGGCGAGCGCCGCCGCAGCCCGCGCTCCCGTCCCGGCCGCGCCGCGCGTCAGGCCCCGGCAGACGCTGCGAGGGAGATGAGGAGTTTCGTCCGGAATCCGCGGGAGAGACGACTCGCCGCGGAGCCGTGAGGAGGAGGACGCCGGGAGGAGAAAGGAAGAGCGTCCTCCGGGCGGGACCGGGCGGGCGGCGAGCCGAGGGGCTGCCTCGGGGACCTCGCCCCCTCCCCGGCCGCCGCCGCCGCCGCGCCGCCGCGCCGCCGCCGCCGGGGCGCTCTCCCAGCGGCGGGCGGCAGCCTTTGCAGCAGCGCCGAGCTTTTCCCTCCCCCATGTACCTTCTGGGGCTTTCCTCCCTTTTCCGTCTTCCTCCTTCCCGGGAAGTGAATTGCTGATGCGGATCGGACCCGATTCATTAATGATGCAGCCGGATTCGTTGCGGGATTGTGTTGCACGAGCTGAATTTTGAATGAAGGAGAAGAGTTGTATTTTGTTTTCTTCTTCTTCTTCTTTCTTTTAAAGAAGTCCTGACTCTTTGGTTCGCTGTACTTTTAATTATTATTTTATTTAAATATACGACTTAATTGTATTATTCTTTGTAAGATGTTTTAGAGATCTATTTTATGGTAACTTTCCCTCCCGATACATGCATCTGTGCGGGATCGAAGACGCTTCGGTGACGGGAGCTTCCTGGCGTGTCGGGGTGTCATTCAGTACCTGCCGTGCACGACAGTGGTGTGTGGGACGAAGGGTTTATTTTTAAAACCGCACCTTTTAAAATTTAGGATCACATACTCGTAGTGCAAACCGTAATACTCACTGAAGGAAAAAGCGGCGGACCCCGAAGCAAACATGTCCGGGGAAGTGCGTTTGAGGCAGTTGGAGCAGTTCATTTTGGACGGGCCCGCTCAGACCAATGGGCAATGCTTCAGTGTGGAGACGCTGTTGGATATACTCATCTGCCTTTATGATGAATGCAATAATTCTCCGCTGCGAAGAGAGAAGAACATTCTTGAATACCTGGAATGGGGTGAGTTTGTATTTTTCAGTAAGCTCCCTGTAGGTGGGCGCTGGGATTTAATTGTCGCAGGGGAGTTACCGTGAGTAAGCTGTCGACTCTGTCATCAGTATGTAGATAGGCGGATAGATGGTCCGTGTACCATGTATTTATAACAGAGACTTAAATAATGGGTATGGTACGTACATTTAAATGTATGTGCAGTGAAGGCATAGGTACCAATTATTCAAGATTTTTTTTTTTTTTGCTAAGTTTTTGGTAGATATTTTCCCAAGAGTAAAACCGTGCGACTCAATTATTGCCTTGATTTAATGTGGAGTTTAGAAGGAAGAACTTATGTTGAGAGGTCAATAGTAAGAGATTTTGAATAATTCTGTGATGAGCAAAATGGATTATTGCTCACAGTTGCCTAACGCATGGCGGAATAGCACACATTCAGTTGAAAGGTATTTATTGGTGGAAGCATTCCTTCCCGGTCTTTGGAAATCACTCTTGAAAAGGGGAGGAGATAGTGAAACGTCTTAGGTCAACAGGAACAGGAAGGTGGTGATCTCGGGGATTTGTTTTCATCTCCCTATGGTACAAGCAAAGGAAACTACTAAACATGGGCTTTCCAAAAATTGTCATGTTTTTAAGATAGAATGACATAATAGTTAAAAAATTTTGTGATAGTACTTGGTGGAGAATGTTTGGGAACAGCTCCCACTTCAGGGTTAGACGGACTATAAATTTAATGCAGATCTAAACCGGTGAGATTTTTGTCTGCATTTCCCGAAATAGAGATGTGACTTCGAAGACCCGCTGTAGTGCCATAGATCAGAGATGAGCGCAGACGCTCCATGTGACCTTCAGGCTTGAAGGCTTGGCTTAAGTTCTGCTTCCCGTGTTACACGCGAGCACTTTCCAACATCCAGCGGCTCTGTTGCAACAACACACATCACCACCCACACCTGTGTTGGTACATTGGCTTTTGAGGGGTATTAGCTAAAGAAGTGTTTGTACCTTTGGAATATTAATAATTTTAGTTTGTTGGAAAATGTTTGTCCTGAAATGTCTTTGTTCCCAAGTAAAGCTGTATTTTCTTGAAGTAAAAGTCAAGCGGTGACTATTTTGTTCATTTATTTTTTTGATTTGAAATTTATGAAAAATGAGTTGGTCAGAAAAAAAAATTAGTTGGTTAGGTAGCTAACTCATCCAAGATGGCCTATAGATAATAACTTTATCCAACTTGCCAGTATCAGAAGTTTTCTAACAAGTTGATGTCATGAGATATTTAAAAATGTGTGCATATGTGTATGTATTTATAAATGTGAACAGGATGATTTTTACAAACAGACCGCCAGGCTTATACTAGGAATGTAAGAATTCTAAACTATCTTCTCTCTTAAGAGTGAGACAATTTTGATTGACTTTGGTACTGGTTTCATATGTCTTTTATTTTTATGTGTAGAGTAAAATATTTTGCAAAATGTATGTTGTTTTGCATTCCATGTTTCCTAGATTCAGAGTTTTTTTTTCTTTTCTTTTTTTTTTTTTAGTGTTTTGAAAATTTAAAGAAAAGGTTTAGGTATTTTTAGAATTTCAGTTCTTGAATTAAGTACCATAGGGACACTCTCGACTATGATCATGATTATCAGTTAGTAATTTCTTTCTCATCTACAAAATGATGGGAGAACTGTATGTGTGTACCAGTAATAAATATGATTTTAAAATTATGGTAAAAGAGAAAATCGTATCCTCGGTTGCCTTTTGGTTGAGTTTACATAGTTTCATGCAAGAAGGTATTTTGCTGTTTTGCTAGAATAATTTATATTTTTTCACCAAAGATGTTTTCTTGGATTTTGTTTCTTATATCTCTATTAAAAAAACTTGCTTATGCATATTTAGTTTAAGCCAAAAGTCAAGTAAGTATTTGGCCAAATATACTTTATTTTTCTTAATATGTTTTGAGTATTTCAAACCAGGGACTTTGCACAGTTTAAAGTAAGTTAAGTTTTAGTGGTATCCTTCGTATTTTGCCTTCTTAGAAGTCTGACAGGATGTAACAAAAATGTACAGTCTCCAGTAAACTCGTATTGTTTTTCTCAGTAGTAGAGAAAAAGAGTCTAGAATTTTTAAGGAATTTGTATGCTGTTGGGGTAGGCAGTGTCTAATCAGGCATTTTTAAGTGTGAGGTCTCAAAAGTGGGAGTTACCAACCATAGACATTTAGGTAAGGACTAAGAAAAAGTTCAAAATGGAAAAGCTGTCAAAAGATGTATCTTGAGTAGTGTATTTATTATTTTTAAGTTATTTGAGAATTTAGGTTAAGAATGCCAGTCTGTTCCTCCATTTAAGTATTAAAATAAATCAGCTGTTGTTTGCGTTGGACTTGATTGCTACATTTTGGGGACATGTCCTATGTTATTCTTATCATCTAATATTATATAAAAAACAGATGAAGTTTCCAGATAGTGAAATGACCTCAATTTAATTTCTTAAACATTATTTTTTTGGTTGGTATTGGAAATTTATAGGGATTGTTCATTGGGCTTAAATATGATAATTCTGATTTGCGTTAAATGATACACTTTTTAGTTTGAGTTTTAAAAGACTCAATGTTTTCAACAGTAGAGCAGTAGTAGTTAAATACTCTGTATTACATGGTGTATATTTGTATTTGGCTGTTTACTTTAATGAATGTGTCATCTAGTTATGCCTTATTTTTATGCTGATGATAGGCTTCTTTAAAAAATGGAGTCAGCCAAGGTTCTGTCTGCCTTGCTTCCTTTCCATCAGTTTCACTTTATTCCTAGTTATGGTCCATTTCACTTTTACATTGGTATAGTTAATGTTTTGCTCATTATAGTATCATGACAAAAACAACTGATATTTTACTCAGATATGTTTTTTTGGTTGGGAGGAGGGCAGCAGCATTCCTTGCTTGTGCTGATGGCTTGAGGGAGGAAATAAGTAGAGTTTTAGAGAGGAAGAAATTAAGGCAGTGAGCAATAGAGCAAGGGGATAAGAGTACCTTAAGGCCATGGACCACTTAGATTTAATAATATATATTTTCTAGTTATATCCAGTAAGATTTGAAAGACGTTTGTGTCCTTGTTTTTTAACTGGTGAAATGATAATGGTTTGTATGTTTGTTTATAAAGTAATAGTTTTGATGTCAGTAGTATAACTTTAGCATAAGTTACAATACAGTTGTGGGAGTGAGAATAACATTTAAATTATAAACTAATTTGCTAACAGTGACTAAAATGAGTGCATTTTTCATTGAATTGGCTACCCTCTACTTTGAAATAGGAAATTGGAATTTTAGGGAATTCTTTACCAACTTACTTAAAGAATACATGTAGGATAATGTTACTCAATACAAAAGAAGCAAGCAAGGCTATCTGTATAACTTTTTTTTTTTTTTTTTTTTTTTTTTTATCTGTATAACTTTTTTGATGGTTTCTGAATCTTGTACTTTGGACTATTTCACTTAAAATTATCCTTAATATAATTTTATAGGTTATTTAGTGTATGCACACACATACATCTAAATGATTAATAATAAGCTTGTTACTAGAGCGCTTCAGTGGGTACTGTGGTTTAAACTTTTCACTGGGGTAGTTTTAAAGCTAATTCACATTTTTTCAGGTGTGGGTCAATTAAGTGAGGTGGAAATGCCTTCATTAGAAGTATCTGAATCTTTTCTAGGACACCTGGTTCTTCACTTCTGTGGCTCCTTACTAGCTTTATATCAGTAGAATTTGTCATACCAAACTATCAAAGTGTCCGTTTCATACAGATGGTTAAGTTTATTTTTAAGTCCTCAGGATTGTCATAAATGTCATTGGAAATACAGATTGGGCACTTGTTTCCTTTATACTAGTCATCTATTATTATTTTCCTAAGAATAATAGTGAGGAAGTAGAATTTTTTGACCTAATACAATGCTGGTACATGGTAGAAGCAAGTTCAATAATTAGTGGCTATTTCTTTAGCGTTTCTCTTTTGTTTCTGTTTTTAATAGAAGTATAGCTAACACAGTATTATATTATTTTCAGGCATGCAATACAGTGATTCAGCAATCCTATACATTTCTCAGTGCTCATCAAGATAAAAGTACTCTTAATCCCTTTTATCTGTTTCACCCATACCTCCCATCCAACTTCCCTCTGGCAACCACCACTTTGTTCTGTTGAAGAGTCTGTTTTGTTGGTTTGTTTCTTTTGCCTTCGTTTGTTTTATTTCTTACATTCCATATATGAGTGAAATCATTTGGTATTGTGTGTGTGTCTCTCTCTTTTAAGAATTTATTGCTCTGTGAGAATGGGCATGTTAGGAGTAACAGTTTAAGAATTTTAGGAATTTATTTTTCAAATGGATATGTAGGGCATACCTTAGTATTAAAAACAAATAGCATAACGTTGGCAATTTTCTGAAATATTTCATAATTCCTGGGAGTTGATTAATATTATAGAGGAAGCCCAGGCTATTTTAGGGTAAAGGAACCAAACTTGGTACGAATTAATAATTTATTATTCTACTCTTCAGTGGCAGTCACAAAATTGCTTTGAAATCTTTTCTCCTTTGGCACTCTTATTGCCAGTATGTTGTATATAGTAGCCCATTGTATTTCATCCTATTGATTTTGATGGATTTTAAAGTCAATTTACTAAGTCCAACCAGCGTTTAAAAAATTAAATAGACCAGAATAGAAAATAACAAGGATATCATGTTTAGAAAGAATAATATTTTCATGCAAAACTCTTGTGTCTTCCTGTATTTCTGCTATAGATTTGGATCCAAAAAGTTTGAAACTCTAGTGTAGATGAAGCTTAAATATGTTGTTTGAAAGCAAAAAGATTTTCCTCTTATGAACCAAGTTCCTCTTCCCTCCCCCCGCCCCCAAACTGCACAGGATAAAATTAGGGACAAACTTAAGAATTTAAAGAAGAGGAATTTAGGGAGGAGCAAGAAACTTGGAAGGAGGGGTGGAGAACAGGAGAAAGGATGACTGATAAAAATGAGCATGAATATAGTATTTTCCTGGGTTGCTACTTAAATCTGCACTGTGAATAGGTATGTTTAATTTACAAGACCTTAATGAACAGAGAAATTGACTTCACTCCTTTGGTTTTTTTTTTTTTTAAGATTTTATTTATTTGACACAGAGAGAGAGAGAGAGAGATCACAAGTAGGCTGAGCAGAGAGCCCAATGCAGGGCTCCATCCCAATACCCTGACCCTAGTTGAAGGCAGAGGCTTAACCCACTGAGCCACCCAGGTGCCCCAACTTCACTCCTTTGTATTGTCTGAGTCTTTGATGGTTCATTTCCTTTTCCTTTGACATTTTTCCTTCTCTGACTTTGGAGTCCTGGATGTTGGCTCATTGATTGTCAGAGTTGGAAGTCTGTTGAACATGAGGGATGATCATACGACTTGTAGAAATTGGTATTAGTTTTTTGCTTATATCTTCCCATTACTTCAGATGAACTCTAGAGTAGATGCAAGTGAGAAGGATTTTGCTGCTTCCATGGATTTTCTGATCCCTTTCTACTCATGAAACTACCAGTGGGAGTGACTTCAAGTTTTCAGAAGCTATGGCCAAGAATTGCTCCGCTGCTTTCACTGTATGTTAAATGAGTCAAGAATTTCTTTACATAATTTTTCGAATGACCCCACTGTAAGTATAGGTCATCCCAGATGCAGGAATGGCTGTTTCTTTCTCTTCCCCACTGATGTCCATCAGAGCACTTGGATCACTCTTCCCAGCTATTTGCTTTGTTCTTTCTTCCTAGTGTCCACCTCTATTCCATCTGGTACATGGGGGAATGGCTAACCTTATATTGGCTAACCCCCATTCTAATGCTTCTTTATCTGCTGCTGTAGGAAGGCAGCTCTTTAGCTCTTGTGGTAACAGAAGGTATGAAGATCTGGGTCCCCACTCTCCCATCTTGCTGTTTGACCTTTAATTTTTTCCTCTTATGAACTGTTTGGTTCTATTTTGGAATTAGGGCTGCTTCACTCTAGCCCCATCCCTAGTTTCAAAATGTGTTCTGGAAACCCAGGGGATATTAATAGGTGCTTTGTGGTAAGGGAGGGAAGGGAGATGTTTATGTGGCTAAATAAATTTGGGAAACTGTTTTAAACAAAATTAAACATCAGAAATACTGCCAGTTATCCTAGAATTTGTACAGTTGGTATGATTATAGAACCATATTTTTAAAGAATATCTGGAAGATGTATGGCAACCAGTGTTCCATGGAATACTCTTTGGGAAATGCACTTTTAGTACAAGGTCGTGGTGTTCCTTGTATGAGGATTAGAGAGAGATAATTTTGGGATACTGTGTGGTTTGAGAGAATCTGAATCTGAATAAATTTTCTTTTTCTTAGTGGTTGTGGATTTTTAATTGTCTATTGTGTGATAGTCATGCAAACTGAGAGAAACTTGATCGTGGTGGTCTAGCACAAGTGTGATGGTGATGAACAAGTACATCTAGGAAAAGCACCCTAAAGTAGAGTGAAATTAGATATAAAGTAATGAACCAGTGCTATCAGCTCCTACAGTCCTTAGAATTACTGAGAATACTATTTATGACCTTTTCTTGGTCTAATTAAACTTGCTTTTCAAGTATAGGCACTCACAGTAAATACAGAAATTCTCACTTTATCTTTTGTAGCTTTAGTTATTATAATTGTTTACACGTTGCAGAAGTGTTTATCTGAAATAGTTTTATTCATTACTTAGTGATATTTAAGAGGAAAAGATCAAGGACTTGGCCAATTTTAGAATTCATTACAGTACTAAGTATTGCTTTTTGTAAGTTACAGTGTTTTAACTAAGCTGTTGGTTTCAGACTGTTGAACTAGTGTGGAATTTCCTTATTACCTATAACATATGTATGAAGCTATGGGCTTCAAGTGCCACCACCTATTTATATCTGGTGTAAAGAAACCAGAAAATACAATCATTTTATTAAAGAGAAAAACATATATACAGGCACACCTTGGAGATACTGAGGAGATACTTGGAGATACTGAGGGTTTGGTTCCAGACCACTGCAATAAAGTGAATATCCTAATAAACTGATTCAAATGATTTTTTTGGTTTTCCAGTGCATGTAAAGGTTATGTTTACATTACTGTGGTCTACTAAATGTGCGGTAGCATTATATCTTAAAAAAGGACATACCTTAACTAAAAAATGTTTTATTGTTTAAAAATGGTAGCCATCATCTGAGTTTTCAGCGAGTTGCAATCTTTTTGCTGCTGGACGGTCTTGCCTCCATGTTGGTGACTGCTGACTGGTCAGGGTGGTGGGTGCTAAAGGTTGGGGTGGCAATGGCGATTTCTTAAAACAACAATGAGTTTGCCTCATTTCATGAAGGATTTCTCTGTAGCATGTGATGTTGTTTGATAGCATTGGAGCCATGGGAAAATTTCTTTCAGAATTGGAGTCAGTCCTCTCAAACCCTACTGCTGTCTTACCAACTTAGTTTATGGGATATTCCAAACCTTTGTTGTCGTTTCAATGATCTTCACAGCATCTTCAGCAGAAGTACATTCCATTCTAGAAATCACTTTCCTTGCGCCTCCATGAGAAGCAACTTCATCCATTCAGGTTCCATCATGAGGTTGCAGCCCGTCAGTCCCATCCTCGGGCTCCGCTCCTGATTCTAGTTCTTCTGCTCTTTCCTCCCCGTCTGCAGTGACTTCCTCCCCTGAAGTCTTGAACCCCTCAGAGTCATCCCTGAGGGTTGCAGTCAACTTCCTCCAAACCCCTGTGAATGTTGATATTTTGATGACTTCCCATGAATCACAGATATTCATAATGGCATCTAGAGTGGATGAAATAGAAAGGTGAATCCTTTCCAGAAGGTTTTTGATTTACTTTGCCCAGATCCATCAGAGGAATCACGCTCTGTGGCAGCTGTAGCCAAATGAAATGTAGTTCTTCAGTATTAAGACTTGAAAGTGCAAATTACTTCATGATCCATGGGCTTAGAATGGATGTTCTGTTAGTGGTCATGAAAACAACCCTAATCTCATTGTCCATCTCCATCAGAGCTCTTGGGTGCCCAGGTGCATTGTCAGTGAGAGTAATTTTTTTTTTTAAAAAGATTTTATTTATTTCTTTGACAGAGATCACAAGTAGGCAGAGAGGCAGGCAGAGGGGGGGGGGAAGCAGGCTCCCTGCTGAGCAGAGAGCCCGATGTGGGGCTCGATCCCAGGACCCTGGGATCACGACCTGAGCTGAAGGCAGAGGCTTTAAACCACTGAGCCACCCAGGCGCCCAGCAGTAATGTTTTGAAAGGAATCTTTTTTCTGAGTAGTGGGTCTAAACAGTGGGCTTAAAAATCTTCAGTAAACCAGGTTGTAAACAAATGTGCTGTCATCCAGGCCTTGTTGCTCTGGTCACAGAGCACAGGCAGAGTAGACTTAGCATCATCCTTAAGGGTCCTAGGATTTCTGGAATGGCACCTGAGCGCTGGCTTCCCCTTAAAGTCACCAGCTGCTTGAGCCTCTCACAGGAGAGTCAGCCTGCCCTTTGAAGCTTTGAAGCCAGGCGTTGACTTCTCTTTGGCTGTGAAAGTTCTAGATGGCCTCTTCCAGGGCAAGGCTGTTTCGTCGACATTGAAATCTGATGTTGCGTGTGGCCGCCTTCGTGACTTCTCGGAGCTGGATCTTCTGGAGAACTTGCTGCAGCTTCTCCGGCAGCATCTGCTGCTTCAACTTGCACTTCTGTCCGGACGACTTCTTTCCTGAGACCTCGTGAACCAACCTCTGCCAGCTTCAGACTTTCTTCTGCGGCTCCCTCACCTCTCTGAGCCTTCCCAGGATTCAGTCAGGGCCTTGCTCTAGGTTAGGCTTTGGCTTAATGGAATGTGGTGGCTGATGGCTCTTCTGTCCAGACCACCGAAATGTCCTCCGTGTGAGCTGTGAGGCTGTTTCGCTCTCTTCTCATTCACATGTTCACTGGAGTAGCACGTGTAATTTACTTCAAGAACTTTTCCTTTGCTTTCGTAAGTTGGCTGTTTGGTACAAGAGGCCTGGCTTTTGGCATATCTTGGCTTCCAACATGACTTCCTCACCCAGCTAAATCATTCCTAGTTAACAATTTAAAGTGAGAGGTGGCTTTTCCTTTCACTGGAACACTTAGAGGCCATTGTAGGGTTATTCACCGGCCTAATTTCGGTACTGTCACATCCCATCTCGAAGAATTGGGAGGCCCAGGGAGGGGGACAGAGACTGGGCAATGGCCTGTTGGTGGAGCAGTCAGAACACACACATTTATCGGCTGAGTTCTCTGTCTTCTGCAGGCATGGTTCGCAGTGCTCCTAAACAGTTACAACAGTAACATCACAGATTACTGGTCACTGGATCACCACAACAAATGTGATAATGAAAAGTTTGAAATACAGCAAAATGTGACATAGACACAAAGCAAATGCTTTTGGAACAATGGTGCTGATGTAATGTTGCCATATACCTTCAATTCGAAAAAAAAAAAAAAAAGAATATCTAGGAAGCACAATAGCCTGACGCTATGTCACAGTACCTTTGACATTCACTTTATATCACCTCATCTCGTAGGCATTTCATCATCTCACGTGGTCACAAGAAGGCTGTGTACAGTACGATGAGATATTTTGAGAGACTCCGTTCACAGCCGTATAACTTTTATTACAGCATATTTTATAATGGTTATATTTAATTATTAGTTATTGTTAATCTCTTACTATGCCTCATTTATAAATTAAGCTTTTTCATAGGTATATACGTATAGCAAAAAATGTAGCATATATAAGGTTCAGTACTATCTGCAGTGTCCTGGCCGAGAGGTTGCTGTCCTGGAACAAGGGGGGATGATGGTAATTGGTGCTGTTTCAGCCCTATGTGAGCAACTCTCTGATTACCATAAACTTCTCTGCATATCAGGGTGGCAGATAATAAGACTAGAGGATAATTCTGTTTGATTATTTAAAGACAAATTGCTTATGGGGGACAGATTAATTAGCTTTTCTTCTCTCCCCTCTGATACACATTTATTTTTCCCTTCTTCCCCATCAACACTGTTCTTCTCTCCCCAAATCTAATTATGCTTGAAAGTACTTCTTATGTGGATGAAAACAGTCTTTTAAGAGTACATGTGAATTAGTTCAGTCATGTGCAGTCATTTAACTTTCGGTTTTATTTCAAATTGCTTAAACATCACTGTAGGCTTAATCAGTGAAAAAAAACCCCACCTATTCTGTTTGCTCTATTCATAGTGATAAAGCTTAATTAAATTTACTTAGAGTTTCCATGGTGAAGATCTACAAGTGGAGTACCTCAACCCGAAATATTCCTTTCTAAATGAATATACTGGTAAAGAACAAGGGCTTTGGATTCAGACTGACTGCTTTGGTTATTGGCCGGATGATTTAAGCAAGTTACTGAACCTCTCCCTGTTTTATCATCTGTGAAAAAATGGACATAATAGTAATAGCTTATTTTGCAAAAGGTTGAAAGTTGATTTAGGTTTATTCCTTTTCTGGTGATTTATATTTCCTTTTTTTTCTGGTTTTCTTTTTCTTTTTTTAAGTCTTATATATTCATTTGAGAGAGATCAAGAGCAGGGAAAAGGAGCAGAGGGAGAGGGAGAAGCAGACTCCCCACTGACACCCCCCCCCCATGTGGGGCTCTATCCCAGGACCCTGGGACCACGACCTGAGCAGAAGGCAGACACTTAACTGACTGAGCCACCCATTTGCCCCTTTATCTGTTTTTCTAAGTTTTTGTCTAGCATTATGATAAAGGAAGAACTAAAACACTATTGTTTTGGTAAAGTTTAATTGGATTGTATAGCTGTATTAATACTGGGATGTATTTCATCAGTAACAAATATTTATCTCTTACTGATAATATTTTATTTAAATGATATTGGCAGCATTGGAGATGTCTTTCATTATGTGGCTATGCCAACAGCATCTTATTCCTTCTTTTAGGACAAGATATTTTGCATTGAACATTTGTTATTAACTGAACTATTTTTCAGCAGATATCAAGCCAGTACCTATTCTTTGCATCACTAACAGCAAATATTATTACATGGCTAGTTATGTTTCATTTTTATATTTATATAGCTCCAGTCTGCAAGTGAGCGGTAGAGTTCTAGACCTCGACTCCGAAGATGAAAATAATCATGAAAGGTCATTGATGTATTGTTCACTTAGGACTTTTTGTGCATTAAGGGTTATGCAGCACCCATAAGTACATGTTGTGGTCTAGCAGTAAGTATGAAGAAAATGAACAGTATGCACTAGTGTTCTCTGAACTATATTTCAAGGGATATAAATGAATATTCCGAAGATTAAGAGTTCAATGAATATATAAGATTGAGAAATAGTTTTATTGCATCTTTGGCTATTACAAAACTCATTGTCAGAGTATAAGTTTTTTAGAAGTTGTGCTGTAGGGGCACCTGGGTGGCTCAGTGGGTTAAAGCCTCTGCCTTCAGCGCAGGTCGTGATCCCACGGTCCTGGGATCGAGCCCCGCATTCATGGGGCTCTCTGCTCAGCAGGGAGCCTGCTTCTCTTCCTCTCTCTCTGCCTGCGTCTCTGCTTACTTGTGATCTCTATCTGTCAAATAAATAAATAAAAATCTTTAAAAAAATTATTTAAAAAAAAGTTGTGCTGTACAGAAACCCTTTTAACCTTGTTTTACCTAGAATTTGCCTCAGTCATTTGTCTTTTGAACCCTTTTTATGAGGAACATTAACAGTTTGGGAAATGACTGTGTACTAGACTCAGTAGGTGCCGTCAGAGCCTTTGAACTGCTCATGTGACAGAGGTTGTTACTAAAATCTATCACATGGTGTTTTGCATATCGTAGCAACTTACATCAGACTCCAAAGGTGGAGGATTGAATGACTTGCCTTTATTCTTTCTCTGCTTAACATTTTTTAGCACTGCCCTTTGCAGCACCCAGAAGCTGTAGTCTTTTATTAGGTGAGCATGGAGGTCTGCACTGGATGGATGGATGTGTGTTTACATTAAGACCCCGTACATGCTTTTGAGTTCGTGTGTGCAGTTACTGGTTTGCAGAGATGCTCCCGCTCAACCTAGTCGTTTCCGTTTTCAGTACAGCTTGATCGTTTTTCAGTGCAGCTACCTCTCTAATCATTGCATTGGTCCAGAATTCGAGAGATTGTGGTGACTGTCGGGAAACAGAACAAAGCTAAGCAGACTTTATGAGGGTTTGGTAAAAGCAACATAGTTGTTCTGCTGGCAGCCAGGATCCCATCCTTAAATATCTGGTGTACTGGGAGTGGCTAATGCCCCAAGTTGCTTCATGAACAGCAGTTAAGCATTTACATCTGTCCTAAGATTTAAAAAATGCTTGTTTAAAAAGATTAGGAAAAGCTTGCAGTCGCTAAAGCCCCACTTTAAGATTGTATTGCTAGCTAAGTATGGCTTTGCCCTGACCAAAAATTATAACTAAGAAGCATTTAAAAACAGACTGAAAGCTCAGGGATGTAGTCAAGCTGACATACTGGTATGATACCATAAAGTTTCTCCATGCTCCATACTTATAAAGATTTTCCTAGAGTTTATGGTTAAAGCCACAGTAGTGTTTGCAAGTCTAGTGTGATTTCTATTTCTGCCTTTTTGCTGCATGCCTTTGTAATGTGTCACCCCATTTCTCACTGATGCATGCTAAGTTAACAGTTTTCCCCAGGAGTCCTTGCTGTGTTACATTGCATCAGGTTATGATTAAGTATGATCATTTTTGTTTCTTTAGCCTGTGTTCCTGTGGTAATCTCAATTAAGTATGGGTTATCCTGATTTTATTCAACTTCTGTGTCTATCTGGCTCAATTGACTTGGCTGTATTAAACGTATCTAAATGGATCCCATTTCTGGATCTTACCTTATTAATCATGCTTTTGTTTCTCCATTAAATGCTGAGTAATGTATAACCTCATTATTACCTGTCTCCCTAACCTGAAAATATTGTGAATCCTACCCAGGGCTTTTGTTTATTTTTTATTTTATTTTTTAAAAGATTTTATTTATTTATTTGAGAAAGAGAGAGATTGAGAGACAGAGCAAGCATGGGGAGGAGCAGAGAGAGAGGGAGAAGCAGATTCCCCTGCTGAGCAGGGTGTCTGATGCAGGGCTCAATTCCAGGACCCTGAGATCATGACCTGAGTGAGCCAAAGGCAGATGCTTAACTGGCTGAGCCACTCAGGTGCCCCAGGGCTTTTGTTTAGTAGATGGATTTTTAAAAAACACAACGTGATCCTTTGATCATATCAACATCCTGCTTAATATCCTACAATAACTGTTAATAGTTTTTGGAATGACATTTAAACTCCTTAGTGTGACATACAGAATTTTTAATGATACAGTCTTTGTCTATTTTCCTAATCTTTTTCATCACTTAAAAAACCCCACAAATTTGGGGCGCCTGGGTGGCTCAGTGGGTTAAGGCCTCTGCCTTCGGCTCAGGTCATGATCCCAGGATCCTGGGATCGAGCCCCACATCAGGCTCTCTGCTTGGGAGGGAGCCTGCATCCCCCTCTCTCTCTGCCTGCCTCTCTGCCTACTTGTGATCTCTGTCTGTCAAATAAATAAATAAAATCTTAAAAAAAAAAACCCCACAAATTTGAAACAATGTCAAACTTACAGAAGAATTGCAAGTGCAGTACAGTGTCTTTCCCTCTGAACTGTTTGAGAATATATTGCCTATTGATTTCCTATCATTCCCAAGTATGTTTGTGTGTATTTTATATATTTTCTTGTATAACCACGATGCAAATATTAAAATCAAAAAATTGACATTGATGTGTTACTATCACTATCATCTAATCTTTAGGCCTCATTCAAGTTTTGTCAGTTGTGCTGATAATATTTTTATAGAAAAAGTTCAGAATCACATGTTGTATTTGGATGTCATGCCTTTTAGTATTCATTCAGTCTGGACTAAGTCTTCAGACTGAGACTTCTGAAGATTATTGGCCAGTATTTTGCAACACTTGTAGTAACACTAAATTTGGGTTTGTTTCCTCATGATGATACGTCTTTGGCAAGAATATCCCAGAAGTGATCCCATGCAGCCCTTTTATGGACATCCTTTTCATCTAGTTCAGCCTTCAGGATCCTGCTCTGGTCCACCATGGTTTCTGTCCCCACCTGTGCTTACTTCGATCTTCCCCACCTGATGGTGTGTGTGTGTGTGTGTTTATAATTTTCTTTATATTTATTTCCCATTCTCACCTTTAAAAAATTTATTTTTTCTTAAAGATTTTTTTTATTTCTCAGAGGGGGAAAGAGAGAGTGCTTGAGCAGGAGGGGGGCAGAGGGAGAAGCAGGATCCCCACCAAGCAAGGAGCCCGATAAGGAACTTGATCGCAAGGGCCCTGGGATCATGACCTGAGCCAAAGTCAGAGACTTAACCAAACAAGCTACCAGGTGCTCCTCACCTTTAAAAAATTTTAAAAAATTCTTCACATAATTCATATATAGTGAAATTTACTCTTTTTAGTGTATATTCTGTGAGTTTTGACAAATGTAGAGCTCTAGTGTAGTCAAGTTGAAGATTATTTCCATCACCAACAGCCCCCCCACCCCTGTCTGATTCTCTGGTATTGCCCTTTTGTACCACATTCACTTTTTGCTGTAGCTGTAATGAAGTGTTGTCTCTACTACTGATTAAGGCACATCTTTGACTATTCCATGACTTTTCTTTCATTGGTTAATTTGTTTGGAAACTTGTTTTCTATACCACCCCTCCGATCCTACTACACATGACACATGGTAGGCATTTGGTAATGTTGGTGGAATGAATTAATGCCATTATCCTTGCTGTAGACAAGACTGAAAGCAATATATTTGATTTTAAAGCATTGCATGAAAATTATATTTTTGTATGTCCTGGACTTCTTTTCTCATTGATTTGTTATTTTATTTCAAAAGTGATTGTATAAGTAGTGGTTTATAATCCCCTCCCTTATCAGTTGACAGTCTGTAAACAAGTATTTCATGAAGTAAAGATAAGGAGAAGAGGGTGCTACTTATCTTAAGGAATAAGATAAAATCAAATTTTTAATTTTTCAAGTTAAAATTTTTTTACATCAGGTATGTAATGTTTAATCTTACCTGCACAGTGTCTTTTAAAAACTTTGAAGTCTGGTGATTATGAGTTGAACACACAAATATAATTTCATTCTCTTCTGTGGTTTCCTAAAACTAGAGTAGAGGAATTTTAAAAAGTAGTAAACCTTCGCAGATGAGAAAAACGGGAGAGGTGCTGTAGCAGTGAAATTACAGAAGCCGAAAAGTGGGCAGATGAGCGATAACTGACTTAGCAGATCTGAGAAAATTGAATCCTCAGTAAGAGTGAAGGCTGAGGGCTTACCCAGTTTACTCAGCAGAATCCTCAAAAGTCTTAGAAATTGGTCTCTTCAGGAACCTCTGAAAGTTGAGGTGTGGGTGGGACTAAAATATGGAGGAGTGACTGAAACTTCTGTAACCAGTAGGAACTCTCAGGCTCTTCACTCCTATGTGCCACTGGGCTACTATAGTCTTTGCTTCCCAGAGATTGGGTGGTTATTCTCAGTAAAATAGAGATTCTCTGGGTTGAGTGATATTAGATATAGTTTAGGGTGGGCATTTCATACCGAAAATGAGATTAAATAAATGTTTATTTGCTTCTGCTTGGCTCCCAGAATGCTAGCAACAGGCCTTCATCACAGAGACAGATTTTAAGGGGCGCCTGTGTGGCTCAGTAGGTTAAGTGTCTGATTCTTGATTTCAGCTCAGGTCTTGATCTCAGGGTTGTGAGTTCAAGTCCTCCTTTGGGCTCCACGCTGAGTGTGGAACCTACTTCAAAACAAAAAGATTAGCAGAGTTTTCTTGGACATCAGGGACCCTTCACTAGAGGGCTGTGGCGGTCACACGACAGTGACAGTCCTTGTTCCGCGGGCTTCACCCAGGCTTTCAGAGCTTCAGATCGTCTTTTCATTTTCTCATACTTAATATGGGATGAATAGAAAAGCATGAATAGGAAACCAAAGATTGCCAGTTATCCAAGGAAAGCCTCTACTGCATAAGGCATAGCTCCAAATGAGCAAACAGACAAACAAGCAAAAAAACAACTTAGGCGAAATAGACTCACTTCAAAAACAAAACTATGCATATTCTCAGAGATTAGAGAGGATCCTGAAACAAATCAGCATGTCATAAAAAGGAAAAAAAGATGAAAAATAAGTTCTTTGACATTAAAAATGTGATAGCTAGAATTAAAACCTCAGCACAAGAGTTGGAAAGTAAAGCAGGAAAAACTTCTCATAAAATAGAGCAAAAACTACAAAGAGAAAAGACATAGAACCTTGTAGGCCAATTTAGGAGTTCTGAGTAATAATCTGAATTACAGGAATTTCAATAGGGAGAGCAGAGGGGAGAAATTCATCAATGAAATAATTCAGGAAAATGTTCTAGAACTGAAGGTTATGAGTTTCTCTGTAGAGGGGCCCCACCCAGCACAATGGATGGAAATAAACTCACATCAAGACTTGCAGTCAGTACGCTGTGGAATTTTCAGAACTTGGGACAAACAACAGACCCAGAAAGTTTCCAAAGAGAAAGAAAACAAAGGATCAGCAATCAGAAAGACTTTGGACTTCTCAGCAGCAAAGACTGAAAGCTAAAAGACAATGTTAATGTTTGAAGACAAATGATTTCCAGCCTGGAATTCTGTATCCAAATTCTTAGTCAAGGGTGAGAATGGGTTAAGGTCATTTTTAGACATATAAGTTTTTAAAAAAAATTTACTTTCTACAATCAGTGGGCTCCCGATAGGGTAAGCAGCCCCCCATCCAGGCTTACTTTGGACCGAGAAGTTGCTCCATATTTGGGACTTGTGCGAAAGCCAGGAAGATCCTAGGCAGACTGATGAGGAGGTCATCCTAGCCCGAATGAAACAGGAGAATAAACTAGGATGAGGAAATGTAGGCTATAGGAAGCAGGAGGCCCAGTACGGGGGAGAGAAGAAGGGGTTTGCTAGGATGATGGTGAAGGGAGAATGCAAAATAGCAGCTTTGCACCCAGCACTGAGGGCTGTCAATCCAGACAGGGGAGACTTCTACACTGATGTGAATAGACTCCTTGAGAGGAGATTTGGAAGTCTGGAGAGTCTGGGGTTGTTTAGAAAATGAAACAAATGAGAAAGCAATAATTAAGAAAATAAAAACTTGTATAGGAAAGAAAAATAATAATTTATATGGTTATAGTAATGGAAGCACTGAATATCAATCTAACCAAAATTTAGTGAGGGTGGTGGTGCTTACTGGGGCTTGATGTTTTACTTTTTCTTTTTTTAAAGAAGATTTTACTATTTGAGTGAGAGAGAAAGAGACTGTGTGTGTGTGTGTGTGTGTGTGTGTGTGCGCGCGCGCATGCAGGGAGAGGGGCGTAGGGGGAAGGAGAGGGAGAGAATGTCAAGCTGACTCTGTGCTGAGTGTGAAGCAATGTTAGGGCTCGATCCCACGACCCTGAGATCAGGACCTGAGCCAAAACCAAGAGTCCGAGGCTTAACTGATTGAGCCACCCAGGTGTCCCCGATGTTTTTCTTAAAGTGACAATCGCATCTGTGTTCATGAATAACTAATAAAAATGACAACTTAAAAAATAGCTTTAGTTTTTGCAGAGTCAAAAAGTCCCAATTACCTTACTCTTCTCATGACCTTATTTTCGAACTTTTCTAAGTCCTGTAACTGAGGAACTCAAAACCGGATACAGTAAAGGAGGGATTTAGAATTTGTCAGGATATTCCTCGAGCAGATCAGTCTTTTTTCTTCTTTAGTGATAATTCTCATAGATGGCAATTTGTAAATAGTCTACCTGGGGAGGGTGGTTTATTCCTGAAAGAGCTGTATGGGATAAATTCTATGTATTTACATAAATGATACACAGATTCTTCAGAGGTTACCCCAGCATACACATAATACTCATTGTTTGTGGAATTGGACACAGACCAGAACTCTAACTGCAGTAAGGACAAAATAAATCACACAAGTGATATATATGGTGGATAT
Organism: Martes martes; assembly: GCF_963455335.1. NCBI lineage: Eukaryota > Metazoa > Chordata > Mammalia > Carnivora > Mustelidae > Martes > Martes martes. The sequence continues at coordinate 57,509,990 of NC_137903.1, read as the reverse complement.
AATGATCACTTCTGTCAACTAGTAAGTTAACTAGATACCGGGAGAGGGGCCATCAGAACTCCAGTCAGATACACAGCTGTAGGGCAGCTCTGTTTCAGCAGTGCTCGGCTGCTCTGGAGTCTTCTGAAATCCAATTTGGTCCTTGCAAGTGAAAAAGAAAAAAAAAAAAGCCTTACATTAAATGAGTCTTCTTGTAATGAATTTCACCCATTCACAGAGAAGATGTTTTTGAAACCTAAATGAGCTCTCCTTTTCATTTCTGTTTTAGGACTGAGTCAAGAGATTTTGTTTCAGGGGGTTGCTGAGACATAGGCCTAACTAGGAAACTGGTCTGATTTCTGGCTGCTCCTGGGTCAGGTTTCATTTTTAATGTGAACATTAAGATGCATATTAAAAAGCACACCCCCAAACAAATCATTATTGCATTATGACTGTGCTCTGAATGTTAGTGTCGCTTTCAAATTTGTATGTTAAAATCCTAACCCCCAAAGATGATGGTCTTAGAAGGTGGTACCCTCAGGAATGGGACTAGAACCTTTATGAAAGGGGCCTCAGAGGACACAGTGAAGCGGTGCCAGCTTGCCACGAGGAGGAGGGCCTTCGCTGGAGTGCACCTGTGCTGGGGCCTTGATTGTGGAGTTCCACCGTTGTAGAACTGTGAGAAATACATTTCCGTTGTGTATAAGCCATCCAGTTTGTGGTAGTTTAGTACAGCAGCCCAGAGGACCGAAACATTAACATAATACTTTGTTTCCTTGCATTAGATGTTCTTCTGATTAGTTTGTTGACTGCTTCCGTTGTTCTAGGTTATTTTGACTGTTTTCCAGTTTGTTTGGTCACCTATTTTGTTGGGGATTGTATATTTAAAAAGTTCCAAGAAAAATAAATAAATACAAAGTTCTGGGGGTGCCTAGTTGGCTCAGGCAGTAGAGCATCTGACTCTTGATCTTGGGTTTGTGAGTTCAAGCTCCATGTTCACGTTGGGTGTAGAGATTACTTAAAACAATCTTAAGGGGCACCTGGGTGGCTCAGTTAAAGGTTAAGTGTCCAATTCTTTTTTTTTTTTAAGATTTTATTTATTTATTTGACAGACAGAGATCACAAGGAGGCAGAGAGGCAGGTGGGGGTGAGGGGGGGGAAGCAGGCTCCCCGCTGAGCAAAGTGCCTGATAAGGGGCTCGATCCCAGGACCCTGGGATCATGACCCGAGCTGAAGGCAGAGGCTTAACCCACTGAGCCACCCAGGCACCCTGAGTGTCCGATTCTTGGTATTAGCTCAGGTCATGAACTCAGGGTTGTGGAGCCTGCTTGAGATTCTCCACCCATTCTGTCCCCCCACCCCCACTTGCATTTTCTCTCTCTAAATACATAAAATCTTAAAAAAATAATAAAAAAAGTTCTGTATTTACTCTTGCATTTTACCTAAAAGGGAAAAAGAAAACATTGAACATAGTAAAGCCATATGTAAGATAATTATATCTTAAAGTGGTGATCATTTTTTAGTTTCTAGATTTAATGGCTTTACTTAAAATGAGAAGAATTTAAAGTAGATACTAAGAGTGCTTGGATTGCAACATCCGTAGTTTAAAATAGTTACTTGGGGTCAGGATAAGGTATTTATGGTAGTCTAGCATGTTTTGTTTTCAGTTAGGTATGTCCCCGAAAAATACAACCTCAATCATCCCATTTAAAGAGACAAGGAAATGATGTAATATAGCTAGTATTTGCAAATGATAAAGGAATTTTCTCCCCAGCCGTGGTGATACTTCCTTTGCAGCAGTGTCTGACTTATGTTTCAGTTCTAAAAGAGATGAAGATAACTTTTGTAAGAATATGTAGTTTTATAGTAGGAGCTATTGGGATTTTAAACAGCTTTAATTGTTAAATGTTTATTAATGCCAAGATTTTTCAGGTAAAGCAGTTTTAACTTTTTTTCCCCCTGAAATTGCATGTGGCTCAAACTGTAAATGAGTCTGAATTACTTGTTTTGAAGATCCAGAAAGCTTTAAAAAATACTGAGGTAATGCTTATTTCAGTTCACTGTCCTTTCACAGAAGGATTTTCACTTTATTTAACTGCTTCAGGTGATTTATATTTCTTCTTTAACGTTGTTTGTTTCTGAAGGTCCCCAGCCTCCAGAATGTGAAATATAAACACACACACACACACACACACACACACACACACACATATACATGATCGTATTTAATACCCTAGCAGATTGGATATGGAGGTTTGTAGATGACCAGTGTATTGTGCTCAGTTTAGACTAATTTTCTTTGAGTGTTTAGGCTATATAGTACCAACATACAAATGTCACTTGTCTATACACATATTTAGCTAAATTAGTAAAACTAACAAGCGATTTTCTTTAGGTTATTACTACAAAAAATGATACGGGGGCGTGCCTATGTGGCTCAGCTGATTGAGCATCTGACTCTTGATCTCAGCTCAGGTCTTGATCGCAGGGTGGTGAGTTCAAGCTCCGCCCAGCATGGAGCCCACTTTAAAAAAAAAAAAAAGGTAAGAGGTGAGTGAGGGCAATTATAGTGGTTGAACTTCTGATACTCTTTGGTCATGATTTAACTTTGGTTATTTTGTGTACATGTGTGTGTGTTGGATGTCATCTAAATGCTTCCTGTTCCCTGTGCCTTGGAAATATGTATGAATTTGGAATTGTGATATAACTCTGGAGAGTTATAGCAGAAGAAATATAAATCGCATGAAGCAGTTAAAGTGAAAGTTCTTCTGTGAAAGGACAGTAAATGAACTAACGATCCATTTGGAATGAATTTTTGTAAATGGTCTGATGTAGATGTCTAACATTCCTTTGCATGTGGAAATCCAATTATCCTGGTATAATTTGTTGAACGGATTATTGTTTCCCATTGAACAGATTAGCATCCATTTCAAATATCAACTGGTCATAGATGTATGGGTTATTTCTGGACTCTCAGTTCTATTCTGCTGATCTGTATGTTGATCCTTATGCCAGTACCACATACCCAATTTATTATTGTAGCTTTGTGCCAAATTATGAAATTGGAAAGTTTAAGTTCTCTCATTTTGTTCTTCATTTTCAAGAGGGTTTTTTTTTTTTTTTTTTAAAGATTTTATTTGTTTGCCAGAGTGAGGGAACACAAGCTGGAAGAGTGGGAGAGGGAGAAGCAGGCTTTCCGCCAAGCAGCAAGCCCGATGCGGGGCTTGATCCCAGGGCCCTGGCATTATGACCTGAGCCAAAGGCAGATGCCTAACGACTGAGCCACTCAGGCGCCCCTTCTTTTTCAAGAGTTTTTGACTATCCTAGTCTCTTTGCGGTTCCATGTGAATTTGAGGATTGGCTTTTCTGCAGAAAAGACTGTTGGAGTTTTGGTAGGACTCACCTTCTTTATTAACAAACTTGATTGACTGTGTTCTAGCTTTCTTTGCTGTTAGTTGTGGCCACATGACTACTTCTGGTCAGTTGATGTAAGCAGAAGTGATGTGTGTTATTTATCAGAAGTTTTATTAAAAGAGGGGGGCTTCCCCCACCTTATTCCCTCCTGCTGCACAGAACATGTGATGTCTTCAGAGCTTGGACCATGAGGATTGGGCATGAGGACCATGCTTGCTCCAAGGATGGCATAGCAGTGAACTGAAAACATCCTGGATTCCTGACGTCTTTGTCAAGCTCCCTTACCAGCCTTGGACTTTTTAGCTTCAGACTTACTTTACTTGAAAAAGAAATACATTTTTATTTTGTTTGAGCTATGTTTGAGTTTTCTCTTAGGTAGAGCTGAACTGAATCTCAACTTACATACTTTTCCTCCTATATTAATTTGTTATGTCTTCTTTGTGTGCAGTGTGTGAAGGGAGTAAGGAAGAGAATATATTGCCAGAATTTCTGGGACTGTGACTAATGTAAAAATTTTGTACTGTATATATATCTTTAGTGATTCTAACTGTTGGAATTATTTTTCCTTAATATGTAATATTAAAATGTTGGCCCATAGTAAGTCTTCATTAGATATTAGTTATCATTGTCACCAAAATTATATAATCTTTTTTTTAAAAAAGATTTTTATTTATTTATTTGAGAGAGAGATTGAGAGAGAGCATGAGGGTGCGTCAGAGGGAGAAGCAGATTCCCTATTGAGCAGGGAGCCCGACACGGGACTTGGTCTCGGGATTCCAGGATTGTGACCTTGAACCGAAGGCAGTTGTTTAACCAACTGAGCCACCAAGGCACCCCAATATTGTATAATCTTAGCCTCTTTTTCTATATTGTAGAATTTTCTTTTATTATTATTATTTTTTTTATTATGTTTTGTTAGGCGCCATATAGTACATCATTTGTTTTTCATGTAGTGTTCATAGTATTCATAACACCCTGTCTATATTGTATAATTTTCATAATTCCCATTTTCCAAGTCTGCTTAATATTTCACTAAATAGATACACAGTTATTTATTGGCCATTACAATGTTTTTTCAATACTTAAGCTATTTCCAATTTTCTTTTGCTATTATAAATAATGCTGTTATAGACTGATCTGTGTATAAATGTGATTTTATTATAAGCTAGGGCTATTTTTCAAAGCAGCTTTTAGAATGAACTAGTGATGAAAATGTGAAATAGGTCTTTCTAAAAAATGACTTCATCATAATCTTGCATATCAATCTGATGGCTATTGGGGATACAGACTTCTTTCACAATAAATCGTATTAGTCACAGGTTGTGTGAACTGTGCTGATAGAATATTCATCTTAAGTTCTGTGAGCTGGAGGATTCAGCTTGGTTGACTTCCCTTTTTGTGACAATTTTTAGAAATTGTAAACAATAAGGATTAAAAGGTGATTGAAAATATACCAGTTTCAAAAAATATATACCATAGTCCCTAATTTACAACACATATTTTAAAATTATATATGTTTGTCCTTATTTGATTAAGATATTAACTTCCCCACCAGAGCAGGGACTATGTCTGTTTTGCTATCACTTCATTCCTAATACCTATCACAAGTACTTGGTATATTGTAGTTACTTAGATATTTATTTGATAAATGAAAGAATTGGTGAATGCACAATGGAATAGATAGGCAATAAAATTAAAATTATTTTAATACAGTCAAATCTCAACATTGTTACGAAGAGAAAACTTCTGGAACTCCTACTTTAAAGCAATTTTGTAGAAATCAGGAAAGAAATAGAATTTGACAAAGAGGGTAATCTAAATAGCAAAATGTTTAAGTCTCTAGACATTTGGTTTTGTTTGAATGATAGTGACATCCACGTAGAATGTTTAGGAGGGAGAAACATGGACCAGAGGTCAAAGAGTGTTCATTAATGATAATGACAGTAATAAATCCAAATAGTTATGGAATGCTTGCTTCATGCTGGATAATTGTATTGGTTGTGGAAGGTAGAAAGAACTATCATAATAATAACATTAAAATGTTTTTAACTCCCATAATCCTCTCTGTAAGTCCAGTTTTAACAAATTTAGAATTCTGATTTTAGTTTTCAGTGGAAAGTAGTAAGATTATGACCAAATTATCCTAAAATCTTTTGAATTTTCACTGTATCTTCTAGGTAATAGGAGATTTGAATTCAGTGAATTTTATTGGTGATTCATTTGCTATCAAAAATATTTTCAAAATTCTTGTTTTACTGCCATTCTGTCAAGAATAATTGGAATAATATCATAATGTTACCTATTTCACTTTTATGTCCTTTAGGATAAAAATGTGGGAACACTTTTGTATCTATAAAAATAGAGATTATATTTAGTGATATGTAGTTATCATTTGAAATTTAAAACATCATCTTAGACTTTTTATTGCTTCTTTTAGACAGTGATATTTTCAACACTACTTTAGCAGGCCTGTTATATACACCTCAGGCCTTTTGGTTATTTTTAAGCTGTCTTTCCTTTAAAATGAACTTGAAATGAACTTGAAAGGAATTTTGTGAACCTTTGTACTTTATTTCTTGAATTTATGATTCTGTAGCAGAAACAGGTCAGATTTCTAACGGTACAAGTCCTGATTTTAGTGGTTGGAGTAAAACGAAACAATTTAAATGTTAGTACAATAATAAGAAAAGGTTGTTGATAAAGCAGCAAAAATGGGGGGGGGTTGATGGTGTACTTTTGGCTATACATAACTGAAAACCCAAAGCAAACTCATTTAAATAATAAGGAATATCTGAGCTAAACTATCAAGAGTAGAGGTAGGGTAAGCTTCTTGGTTTGGTGGCTCAACAGTGTTATCAAACATCCAGGTTCTTGTAGTCTCCCTGCTGCCAGGTGTAGTCTTCTCTTAACGCTTATTTTCTCTAAGGTTGTAGGATGGCACTGGAACAATATCCTTGTTCGGTGGAAGAGAGGGAGAGAGAGAGATGGCTTCCTGTGCCTTTTCAAGATGAACAAGACTTTACCTTTCATAGAAATACCCAGAAAGTCTCCTCTCCAGTCTTGATGGTCAGAATTAGGTCTTGTGTCTATACTTGAACTAGTCGTTGCATTGATTGGGTTATTAAGGTATTTGTGGGCTGTGTGAGGGAAGTTTAAATAATAATTGGATTCTCTTTAGGAAGAGGGAATGGATTCCGGGTAAACTATAAACAGTCTCCACTACATTTGGCTTTGTATTTTGCAATTTATTCATAGCATTTTCTTTAGGGATTATTAATGCTACAGTAAAGTTTTATGGTGTTCTTTTCCTTTTCCCTGACTAACTCAGAGTATGCCTTCTCTAATGTGTGGTTTTGATTTAATGATTCTGAGTCAGTGTTATTGTGTGGAAGAGAGAAAAGGATGCACTATAGATATCTATAATTAAATTTTAATTTTAAAATTGCAGACAGTCATTAAAATAATAGTTTTCTCAGCCATGTCATCTTCTGCTGACTTACCCTCTCTGAGTACCCATAAAATTTGTTTATGGTGCTCATTTGGCAGCCAGTATGAATTATCTTGGATTATTAATTATCTTTTTATATATGTCACCCCAAGGATCATCTCTTACTATGTCTCTAACACGAATTTCAGTGTGTATTTTTTTGCTACTGATGTCTGCAGAAGGTGTGGTTGGGAGGTCTGTTTAAAGTTAATTCAATGAATATTTATTGTGTATAATAAATATGTGTATAATGGAGTGTGGGAACAATAAAGATGAACAGCATGTGGTTCCTGACCTCGAAGAATTAAGGAGAATGTAAGTGCATTAGAGGAGGTGAGAGAGAGAGAGAGATTGCTTTTGGTAAGGAGAGTGGGGAATGGAGAAGGGTCAGTCATGGAGGTGACACTGGAGCTGACCTTAAGAGGTGTTTTGTGAATCAGAGATAGGAGGAGGGCATTGTAGATGGCAGAGAGGAACAGTGCAATGAAGAGTACAAGAGAAGGGAGGCAGGAAAGCTCAAAGGCATGTGCTTGGAGCAGAGTGAGGGAATAGTGGGAAATAAATTGGAATGGTGAGTTGGGGCCGTTTCAGAAGGCTTGTTATGTAAGTTGAATTTGACTCTGGACAGTAGAAAGCCATTTAATATATGTTTGTTTTTAAAGCGAGGCGGCTTGGAAATTGCTGTCTGCCAGAACATAAGTAGCCTTAAGATTTGTAGTCTTTTGTTCCAATAGAATGTTTTTGGAGTATACTAATTAATTCATATAAACAGATGTTTATTGCATAACTCTTACATGGTGGGTACCAATTTCTAGAGATACAACAATGACCAGGACAGGCAGGGTTTCTGCTATCATGGAGCTTACATCATAATTTGGGGTGGGGGTAGTCAGGAAATAAACATGAAAATAAATAGGATTATTTTAGACATGAGTAAGAGCTATAAAGAAAATAAAAGTGTGCCAGGACAGAGTGTTGTGTTTGGTAATTTAGATTGGTTTTAGATTGGTTGGTCATCAGACAGAGCCCATGTTTTTGGCCTGGGCAGCAGATGAGTAACAGCAGCCTAATATTTATTGAGTATTTACAGTGTGCCAGGCACTGTCTAAGCAATTTTCGTGGATTATCTTACTTAATCATCACCAACCTTGCAAGCAGGCCTTTCTAAGAATAGCAGCCTCAGGCCTCTGATGCTACCTCTTTCCAGCGCAATATGACATCGTAATTTTGGAGGGTAGGAGAGTGACCATCGGGGAGAGTTTATTGAGATTGTCAGGAATATTGTGTTCATATGATATGCGTGGTGATGTATTTAATTAGCCAGTATGTTTGTGATTTTTTTTCTCTCACTGCATCCAGCTGCCCAGTTGCAGGTGGAATCGCAGTTTTAACCAGGGCGTACCAAAATAATTTGACATGTGCAAAAATGGGCTTGCTCTTTTTTCACTCCAGTCTGAGACAGAGACAGTGATTTCTTGGATTTGATTCTCAGTTGGTAATCTCATGGTATGTTCTAAATGATTCTGTCCCTAATGACAGGAGCATGCAAGACACAAAAGGTAGAATTTGCATGGAATAACCCAGCTATCCTCAAGAAAAGCAAACCACCAGATCCTGACAGCTTTTCTTTGTGATTTTTTTGGGGGTCCTTCTACCTGGTTTGGTTTTAGGACAGTTATTTCAGGGCTGGAGGGTGGAATTTGACTCTGTTACTTCAGGGAGTGGTAAAATGGAACCAAGAATGCAGATTTTGGTTTGCTTTTTGTAGATGTATGTGGTTATTGAAGAGTTATTTGTCAACTCCTCAAAAGATGTGGTTCTTAAGATAGGGTATACATCCAAGTAACTTGCATGGCTTTTTCACAGTATGTATGAACATCTCCAGACATTATAATTCAGTTAACTCAGGTTGGAGAACAGGGTATATGAATCTTAAAAATGCTTCCCAGTTGATTCTCACTGATTTATTTATTTATTCTCCCTGCCTCCCTTCCCTGTTGATTCTAATGTTCACTTCTGATTAAGAGACCCGGTTCCAAGCTGGAGAATGTCTGCTTAATCCTGATAAGTTTTGGGCCCTCCATTAATAAATCTGTGTAGGCATTTTGTTTTTCTTATACAAGAAATCAGAAGAATTTGTCATTTTGGGCCATGTGCCTGGCTGGGAGAACTGGAGAGGACTGTTTGGACCATGTTTCTCCACCTAGAGTCATATGCCAGAGAATCTTTTTGTTGGCCTGTCTAAAACTAAATGGATTTCTAAAGGTTGGGAGAACTTCGATTTTTAACGAGAAACTCAACTAGTTATTGCTCTGAAGTTTAGGCCTTGGGGACTTAGTATTTCTTTGGGAATCATAGATTGAGAAAACTAGAACACGATCTTCAGTGCTATTAAGTTATGGCATTCACTCTCCTGGATGTGATGGTGAGTAGAAGGATTGATAATTCCCTGTTGAACCTCAGATTTGAAGTTTACAGACTTCCGTATGGTTGGCTGGGAAACTGACACCCAGTACTTGTAACATTTTCTCTGTGATATTCTAAATTTCAAATTAATTATTTGCAAATAAATTTCCAGATTATGACAAGTTCATAAGTTGTGAACTGGTTGAACTTTAGTTTTTCATTTCAAGGAGAATAAAATGCAGAAAAGTAAATCAGTAATTTTTGTAGGAAATAAAAGTCTTTATAATATTTTTAGTTACAAAATATTAAAATGTACTGTTAAATTCCCATCAAACTGCATCATCATAGCTAATATGGCAAAAGAAGGCATTAATTTCTATACATTAATTTCCTGTTATAGAAGAAAGAAATAGTTTGTGGGTTGTTCACTAGTTATGTAAAGCAATGTAGTAAAGCATTTTGAAAGTAAATAGCACAAACTTGTAGCACAAACATTTTCATCACAAATAGAATCTTCCTAGTTGGTTCTTCCATACATTTTCTAGTATTTTTTAACACATAAAGAGTGGTAAATGAGTAAGATAAAATTTGTATAAGCTATTATTAGATATTGTAGTAAAGTGTTTCACAGTGATTTATGAAACCTCATTTTTATGGTGGGTTAAATACTTTTTGCTCATTTATATTTCTCTTGTTTATGTGCGTATAGAAACCCTATATAAAAACTTTCTATATCATTTAATATCAACAGATATACAACTGTTTGCTTATTAAAAAAAGTCATGGAACCAATTTATATGCATCTTCTCAGGACGTTACTGTTGCATTACTATGTGGGTCATGCTGCTTAGACACTCCCATTCTGCCACTAAAATAGAATAATGGAAATTTTTCTTTAATTTGCAGGAAAGATTAAGTTAGTGGGTAGGATTTTTCTTAATTTAAAGTTTTCCTCTTGTGACTTTAAACATAGGTATTTATTTTTAAAAGTTGCAGTAAAAGAATACATAACAGAATTTACCTTTATCATCATGTTTATGTGTACAGTTTAGGGTCATCAAGTGCATTCATGTTGTTATGCAGACATCTCTGCCATCTGTTCCCAGAGCTTTTCCCATTTTCCCAAGCTCCAACTGTTCCCATAAAAATAACTCCCCATTACTCCCTCCCCGTGGCACCTGGCAACCACTGTTCTGTCTCTGAGTTTCACTCTTCTAAATCCCTCCTAGGAGTGGAATCCTACTATGTGTCCTTTTTTGACTGGCTGAGTTCACTGGCTCTGTGCTTGAATAAATGCGAGAACCATTAGCAAAAAGTGAGGTAGTGTTCTTCCTTTCTGCTGTTTGCATTTTACCTGCTCCTAAGCAAACAGTATTACTATTGTATTTTTTTTCATTCTTTTAATTATTTTTATAAACATATAATGTATTATTTGCCCCAGGGGTACAGGTCTGTGAATCATCAGGCTTACACATTTCACAGCACTCACCATAGCACATACCCTCCCCAGTGTCCATAACCCAATCCCACTCTCCACACCCCCACCCCCAGCAACCCTTATTTTGTTTTGTGAGATTAAGAGTCTCTTATGGTTTGTCTCCCTCCTGATCCCATCTTGTTTCATTTTTTCCTTCCCTACCCTCCAAAGCCCGCACTCTGACTCTCAAATTCCCTGTATCAGGGAGATGTTATGATAATTGTCTTTCTCTGATTGACTTATTTCGCTCAGCATAATACCCTCTAGTTCCATCCACGTTGTTGCAAATGGCAAGATTTCATTTCTTTTGATGGCTGCATAGTATTCCATTATATATATATACCACATCTTCTTTATCCATTCTTCTCTTGATGGACATCTAGGTTCTTTCCATAGTTTGGCTATTGTGGACATTGCTGTTATAAACATTTGGGTGCACGTGCCCCTTTGGATCACTGCGTCTGTATCTTTAGGGTAAATACCCAGTAGTGCAATTGCTGGGTTGTAGAGTAGCTCTATTTTCAACTTTTTGATGTTTTCCAGAGTGGCTGCACCAGCTTGCATTCCCACCAATAGTGTAGGAGGGTTCCCCTTTCTCCACGTCCTCTCTAACATCTGTCTTTCCCTGACTTGTTAATTTTAGCCATTCTGACTGGTGTGAGGTGGTCTCTCACTGTGGTTTTGATTTGTATTTGCCTGTGATGTTGAGCACTCTTTCATTTGTCTGTTGGCCATCTGGATGTCTTCTTTGCAGAATGACTGTTCATGTCCTCTGCCCATTACTTGATTGGATTATTTGTTCTTTAGGAGTTGAGTTTGATAAGTTCTTTATAGATTTTGGATACTAGCCCTTTATCTGATATGTAGTATTACTATTTTTTTAAAAAGATTTTATTTATTTATTTGACACAGAGAGAGAGAGATCACAAGTAGGCAGAGAGGCAGGCGGGGGTGGGGGGGGGAGCAGGTTCCCCACTGATGTGGGGCTCTATCCCAGGACCCTGAGACCATGACTTGAGCCGGAGGCAGAGGCTTAACCCTCTGAGCCACCCAGGCGCCCCTGTAGTATTACTATTTTTAAATACTTTTTTTTTTTTTTACCATTTATTATTTGTATTTTTAAAATAACTGTATTAAGCAAAATGTTTGATCACTGCAAATAGTAACAGAGAACCCATTGCTGCTGCAGGATTGTATTTGAGAAATTCTGTTGCCTTTTCTGCTGAGCTCCTATCAAAATTTTCATATCACACATGTGTAGTAATAGCTATGTAAACACTGGAAGTGATTTTGCTGGTTTCTATACAGATATTTTGGGGTGTTATGTAAACAGCTGTTTAATTTTAGTTTAAGCTCCTAAGAAGTGTGGCATTGGAGTCATAAAAATAGTCGTTTTCAGGAAATCACTATTCTCACCCTAAGAATATTAATATTGCATTCCTAGGCAATATTTACTCATTCACTTTTAATTTTTCCTTTAATCATTAGAACTCTTTCTGACTGGCTGCTTTGGTTTGATCTAGAACCAGGTGGGTTTTCTCACTCTCCTTTTTATATTAAGGGACACGTTGTGCCCAGGGTGATTTCTGAGTTCATGGTAGGAACAGAGCAGAAATTCAGGTCTCCTGAGATTCTGGGCAGTGTTGTGTCCCACTCTTGTTCCCTGCCTCAGGCTTTGTTCTCAAACTTTTCGTTCTCTGAGTTGGAGAATTTCTGAAAGCTTTAAATCTGAGTGGTGGGTAGAGGTGCTGAGAGTCGAAATTGCTGCCTGGTGCTCAAGGCAGGGCCTCCGGGTCCCACTACCCCCAGCTTAGTGCAGGCACAGGGTACTTGCCACCAGCTGGAGGTGAGCAAGAAGGCTGCTTCTCAGGGGCTCAGGTCTATTGGGCCTTATGATCCAGCTCTTACAGTCATAGAGGCTGGGACCAGCTTGTGGTCCTTGGCTGGCTGACTGCCTCTGTCCCACAGTTTGGGGAGCAGCCTGAGGGTGTCTTCAAGAGCTATGATCTGAGAAGTTGTGGAGGTCCCTAGGCATGCCTGGGGTGGGAAGTAGGGACAAAAAGGGAAGCTGAGGGACTCTGAACCTACCTACCCCTACCTGGTTCTGGGTAAAACCAGAGCAGCCAGTCAGGAAGAAGCGTTCAAAGGACTTTTTAAAAGTTGAGGAGGGAAGATGGCAGAGAGCAGGGGACCCTCATTTCATCTGGTCCCTTGAATTCAGCTAGATATCTGTCACATCATTCTGAACACCTGTGAATTCAGCCTGAGAGCTAAGGAAAGAATTGCTGCAATTCTACAAATGGGAAAGTGACTGCTTTTTGGAAGGACTTTTAAAAAATTTAAAAAAATATTTTTTTTTTAACTGTAGCATTAAAGGGGTTTTGATAGGACACTAGACTGACTTTACTAGTTCCATTTGGCTTAGATTCTCCTGAGCTCAGCATTCCTTACACTCGTGAGTGCCATGCTATTTGAGGGTATGGAGGCCTGGAATTTGGGAGAGAGTGGTGGGTGGGAAGGCAGCACTGGGCACAGTATCTGGATTTTGGGACAGGCCCTACACAGCTGCTGATGGAGCCTTGGCCACAAGGAGCAAGTCTGTCCCTGGGACCCCAGAGGCAGTTCTGCCTGGACAGACAGCTCCAACACCCTGAATCACACTGTGCTGGGCTCCCTGGCTGGCTAGCTCACCTTAGTGTGAGGAGAAGAGGGACAGGGCTAAGAGCATGATCTCTGTTTCCAGCCAAGACAGTCCCTTCTCACAGACTGCAGATGATCGCCATTAGAAAACAGATTCTCCAGGGTGGAGTCCATTTTTAAGGTAACATCATTCACTTACACCCAAGAATTAATATCAGATTAACATTTTTGTTAAAATAAAAATGATCAGTTTCACTTTTTAAAAACATCTGTTGACATCTTGATGCTCAGGATTCTGGTAATCTAGTTCAGTAGTCTTCGACCAGGAATCTGTACCCAGGGTGCATGAAGACTTCCCAGGGGGTATGTGGGTGCATTCGGTTTCATGGGGACCCCATTCCAAATCCTCAACGTCCCTAAGTATTCTCTTTTAAAATCCATCTGTTTGAGAACACTGCAGTCTGCTGATTTTCTTTTTCCACTCCCATTTCAGAATTGCCCATCTCCCGCTTTATAAAAGCATACTTCTTACCTGTCTTGAGTTTTGCTGTGCTGCCTTGCTTTGATTGTGACAGTCTCCTGGGTGCAAAACAAAAGAGACTCTTTGAGAATGCATGGCTCCTGAGGGAGGGTAAAACAAAAAGAGCTTCTAAAAACGTGGGTGCTTTGTTTCATTAGTTTATAAACTAGTGGCAAAGTTCTGTCATCCATCATCTTTCTCAGAACTCTGAAACAATATGTTGATACTGGGTTATGTAATGACACATTCCTTTGAAGTAAAAATTAGAGTCCTACTTTTTTAACAGAAAATAAGTCTTATTTTTGCTGATTGGTTTGATAGTGAGGACTGGCTTTGCCAGGTGGATTATACTGTGGACATATCCCATAAATTTTTCATAAATTTAAGTTTTTGTTGGAATATTCTTTAAAGCATATATGCAATGTGAAATACATTGCAAATTACATCATTTATAACTATTAAATCTATAATTAAATATTTGAGCTGTGATTTAAAATTGTCAAGGGAATACATTGGTTTTTCAAAACCTCTGTAGAGACAGTATGTGAACAAAAATATTTCATGACCACTGTAAGAGTGTCATAGAAAAAGGCTGGGTTTTAGAGTCAATCTGAGTGGTCCAGCTTTGAATCCTATCCCTGGGAATATGGGCTTTAGAAGCTGACTTAAAACCCGTTTAAGGGGGCACCTGGGTGGCTCAGTCGTTAAGTGTCCACTTCGGTTCAGGTCATGATCCCAGGAGGGATCCTGGGATGGAGTCCCTCATCGGGCTCCCTGCTCAGTGGGAAGCCTGCTTCTCCCTCTCCCACTCCCCCTGCTTGTGTTCCCTCTCTCACTGTCTGTCTGTCAAATAAATAAATAAAATCTTCAAAAAAACAACAACCCATTTAAGGGTTTTATCTGGTATATTTATTCCTAGTTTTCTAAGAGGTTTAAAGCTCTTTTGGTTATTTTAATATAAATATATGACAAATTTAATAATTTTGTTTAATATAATTAAATTGCATTTTATCATTTTGCACTTCATAGAGATAATCATATGATTTTTTATCTTTATTTCATTAATGTGGTGATTAACATTGACATTTGGATATTGAGTCAATCTTGCATTCCTGGATTAAACTCAACTTAGTTTTGATGTATAACATATTTCTGAATTTGACTTACTAGTGCTTTGATTATAACTTTTTTGCATTGTGTACACAAGGGAGATTAGCCTATAGTTTAATTTTTCTATAATGTGTATAAGGTTTTGATATCAAGATTATGCTGGCCTCATAAAACAAGTTGAAAAGCATTACCTCATGTAATGCTGGTGTCATTTCTACTTCAGGTGTTTGAAAGTTTGGCAGAGGGGTGCGGGTGGCTCAGTGGGTTGAGCCTCTGCCTTCGGCTCGGGTCGTGGTCTCAGGGTCCTGGGATCGAGCCCCGCATCAGGCTCTCTGCTTGGCGGGGAGCCTGCTTCCCCCTCTCTCTCTGCCTGCCTCTCTGTCTACTTGTGATCTGTCTCTCTCTGTCAAACAAACAAACAAACAAACAAAAAAAGAAAGTTTGGCAGAATTCAGTGATCTATTCCATCTGGGGTTTCTTTCTGGAAAGATTTTTAAGTAGGAGTTCAATTTCTTTATTAAATATGGAATTATTCAAGTTTTCTATTCTTGTGAGAAGTTGAGTTTTCCTAGGAATTTGCCCATTTAATCTTACTTTTAAAATTTCTTTGATAAGTTGCTCAAAATAATGATCTTCAGTTTAGTCTCTTAAGACAAGTAGTTGCATACATTTTTTCATTTCTTTCTTTAAAAAAAAGTTTTTTTTTTTTTTTTTAAGATTTTATTTATTTCTTTGACAGAAAGTGAAAGATCACAAGCAGGCAGGCAGAGAGAGGGGGAAGCAGGCTCTCTGCTGGGCTTCGATGCAGGGCTCTGTCCCAGGACCCTGAGATCATGACCTGAGCCAAAGGCAGAGAGGCTGAACCCACTGAGCCACCCAGGTGCCCCTACATTTTTTCATTTCTAATATTGCTTATTTATGTCTTCTCTTTTCCTGATCTCTTTTTAGAGATGTGTCAGTCTTGAGAAAGAACCAATATTTTGTAATGTTGATTTTATCTATTTCTGTTTTATTAATACCTACTCTCATCTATATTATTTTCTTTCATTTACTTATATTCTTTTTTCCATCTTTTAAAGTTCTGTGACTAACTTATTAATTCTTAGCATTTTTCTTTTCTAATATGAGTTTTAAGGCTTTAGATTTCTACTTACCACTATGGTTATATCCTACATGTTTTGTATGTTGTCTTTTGATTATTGTTTCCTTTTAATTGTTTTCTAATTTTCTTTTCTGTTTTCTGTTTTCTTTATATTGTGAGTTGTTTAGGGATATGTTTTTTTAAATTATTTATTTGTTTGAGAAAGAGAGAAGGAGAGCACAAGCAGGGTGGAATGGCAGGCAGAGGGAGAAGCAGGCTCCCTGCTGAGCCAGGATCCTGATGCAGGACTTGATCCCAGGACCCTGGGATCATGACCTGAGTGGAAGGCAGGTGCTTAACCAGCTGAGTCACCCACACATCTCAGGGGTATGTTTTAATTTCCAAATGCCTTTTTAAAAAAGTCATTATTTTAAAAAAATTCCCACATATTTGTATCATGGCCCAGTGTTCAATATATATAAAAATTCCATGTTTTTAAAAACAGTGTTTCTTCTGTAGTTGTGTTGTATCTGTGTCCACTAGACTCGGCTTGTTATTTAGATTGTTTAGATTTTTGTCTGCTTCACCTATTAATTACTGAGAATGTGTATTAGTTGCCTGTCTTGATGGCATATTTGCCAGTTTTTCCATGTAACTTTATCACTTTTTGCCCATTATATATTTTGAGGCTAGATTAATTGAGTACTTAAAGTTTGGAATTATTACTTCTTCCTGATGAACTGCAACTTTTATGCAGTGATGGTGAAGGAAGGTTTTTGCCATAACTGGGTTTTTCATCCCTAGTGAGATCTTTTTGTATTTTGACTGTAGTGTGTAGGCCATTTACATTTATTGTAAATACAGATTTGTTTGGATTTACTTCTACCATATTTTCTCTCCGTTTTTAAAATAAAACTTTAAAAATACTTATTTTTCCATATGTTCTCACTGTCTTTTGGATTAATTCAGTATATTTTCCTGAATCATTTTCCCCTCTACTTGTTTGAATGACATACATTCTATTTCTCTTCCTTCAGAGGTACCCAGTTGAAACTTACATGTGTAAGTTATCAAAGTGTAAAGTTAATCATTGTCTCCTATGTTTCTCTTAAAGATTCTTTCCTGTGACTCCTAGTCTCTATTTCTTTTAAGGAGAGACAGACTCTGATTGGGATAGCTTGGATCAGGTGTCTCCTTCCGGATCATAGCTATTGTAAGGTGTGGGAGAGAGGGAGAATTTTAGTAGAGATATAGTCCCTGGGTTCCTCTCTTATCTCTTTCACACCTTCTTCCTGTTTCTTGCACCATACATTATTGACTTTTATCACCATATTCAAGAGATATCTAGTACAAAATTGCACCAAACCCAAATGTGTGTAATTCCATAGGCTTTCAGTAAGACTTCCACAAATCCAGAGGCATGTGTGGGGGGGGGGTCTCTTCCTCTGCCCTTCTTTCTCCTTATTCTTCCTTTCTTTTCCCCTTCCTCTCTACTTCACTTCCCCCTTCTGTTTTGTATATGTGAATATTTGAAATCTATCAAAGCAAGTCCCCCCACCCTAACTGGTCATATCTCCATGGTTGTGCTGTTTCAGAAGCCTTGGGTTATGTATGTCTCTTTCCTTGTACTTTTTCTCCTTTTCCATTAGTGTTTATCTGGTTGAGAAGTCCTAGGAAACTTAGAATGGGTTACCAATGTTCCACGGTTAGAATGGAGTATGCCCTAATAGTCAGTGGAGGTTCAGGACCACGGACAGATGTATATGAGCCACCTGTCTATCTCACACCCAAATATTTTGGCAGCACAAGACGTTCTTTGGAAGTCACCACTGCTTATCATTATTTTCGTTTAAACTCTTTCCCATTTTAATCAGTCATCTTACAGCCAGGTCTTGCCTTTTTGAAGTTTTCCTCTCCTCTGCCTATGAAATACTTACCACTATCTTTCACTTAATATAGTATCTATGAAGAAATGAGAGATAGGTCAAGATGTTAATCCCAACATTTACACGACTATTTGGTTATAGTCTGATTTGGAACTCAGGTCTTTCTGAATGTGAAGACAGAGCTCTAAATTACTTGGTATACTTGATTTAAGGCTTTTTGAATGTGTATTTTAAATCAATTTATACTTATTCTAAAAAATTGTCTACCAGTTTGTCCAGTTTTCTATTACAGTGCCCTTTCTCTATTCTTTTTCTTACTGCATTGCAAGAGCTCTTTGAATTTTAAGGATGTCAGCCCTTTAACAATCATATTTATAGATATTTTCCTGATTTGTATTTTATCTTTTAAATTTAAATGAGTATTCATAGAGGTATATGATTAATGAAGATATTATGTAGTTGAATTTATGAGACCCTGTCTCAGCCTTATATGTGCTGCTGAAGTGAGCACAGTCTGTACCTTATAGAATTGATCAAATCAGGTATACTAATATATTCACTAATCTCACTGATTTAGAAGAGGCACAGTAGATGAACTAGAATGCTAGTTTAGCAATTTACAGTAAAGACTATATAAAACATGAGTCATCTTTGTCAGCCCCACCAGTGCTTTTTTTTGTCCCCCTTTGGAAAAATTTTATCAGAAGTTTGCTTAAACAATGGGATTGGAATAAGGATAGTTGTTCTAATGGGTTTAAGTTCTGGTAGTCCATGATAGGAATGACATGTCAAGTAGATTAATATTTTGTTCATTTGTCAACACTCTGTCTACTGTGGGGAAAAAAAAAAATCAGCCTATCCATAGGTTTCTCACAGGTATTCTCTCTTGATCAGTGTCTTCCTCCTGGAAACATTTTTCTTTAGCATTATTTTACCATCAGATCTTGCTCTGAATTTGGAGCAAATATTTAAATATTTAAAAAATTTATATGTTGTATATGAACATGTTTATTTAAACCATTCAAATGCTACAGAAGTATAAGTAAAATGTACTGAACCTTTGTATATGCCGGTTATCCTAAGTATTTAATTTTCTTATTTAATTATAAAACAACCTATTGGGGGACTCAGATACTTGTACACCAATGTTCATAACAGTGTTATTCACAAAACCAGAAAGTGGAAACAACGCAAACCTTCATTAACTGATGAATGGATAAAAAGAATGTTTTGTATGTGTATATTTATAAATTACATGTAAGTAATATATATTATATATAAATGGAATATGATTCAGCCATAAAAAGGAAGAAGTTCTGATACACGTTATAACATGGATGATCTTTGAAAACGTGCTAAGTGAATAAGCCAGCAGTAAGCTACATATGCTGTATTCCACTTGTATGAGGCACCTAGAACAGGCGACTTCATAGAGAAAGAAAGTAGATTACAGGTTTCCAGGGGCTCAGGGAAGAAGGGAAATGGGAAGTTACTGCTTAGTAGTTGCATAGTTTTTGTTTGGGTGGTGAAAAAGTTTGGTGGTGAAAAAGTTTTGGAAATAGATAGCAGTGATGTAGTTAATGTTGCTGATGTATGCTCAAAAGTGGTTTAAATGGCATATTTTGCTTATATATATATTAACCACAAAATTGAAAAAAACAACTCATTAACTTCGGTTCTATTATCTCCATTTTCCAAGTGAAGTTTAGAAAAGATAACTAGTATGTGCTTGTATAACTAATAAAATGACCAATCCTAGCCTTGAACCCCGGGTCCATCTGACCTCAGATTCCATATTTTTAATCAATAATTTTAGTCAAATAGCTCTCTGCTTTCAGTAATAAAAGTGAAAGTCCTTCTGTCCTATTCCCTCTTTCCATTCTCCTTCACAGATGTTATTTCTATTTATTACTTGACCTGTACCCTTTTAGGCCTTTTTCTTGTGCATCTACTTAAATATATATGTTCATTTACAAATGTGTACACTGTTTCTTTTTTTAATGTAATTGTGGTAATTTTCTACATATTATTCTGTGACTGCTTTTCTTATTTAATATGCCCTAAAGATGTTTCCCGGTTAATTCACATAGGTCTGCTGCATTTGTTTTATTGACTGCATAATCCTTGTCATGTAATTTATGGTATAATTTGATACAATTTCCTTACCTGTTTCTGGATTTTTATTCTGACATACGGTGTTACAGGACTTGTTCGTGTATCTTTGTGCATTACTCAGGAGTAGATATACGGAAGTGGGGCAAATGGAATGCACATTGAAAATGTTAAAAGTTATTGCAATGTTTCTTTCCCCAAAAGTGGATACCATTTTAAACTCCCAGTAATGGTATATGAACATGCCTGTTTTCCAGGAACAGGGGCATTATTAATCGTTTTTTTTTTCCTTCCTATCCCACAGTCAGTAGTTATTACTTTAATATGTAAATCTCTAATTTACTTCCAGGTGTTGGACATTTTTTTCATATGGTTTTCTTCTTTTTTTTAATTACCCATTTGTTTACCCTGCTCATTTTTCTAACACTCGTCTTTTTCTTATTAATGTGTAAAAACCCAATGTTCTGTGTATTAATTCTTGTTAAATAAGTTTTTGATGCAAATATGTTTTTTCAGTTTTTTAAAATTAACTTTGTTCACATTAACTTTAACCTTAAATAAGACTTTAGTTTTTATGTGAGTAAATTTAGCACATTTTTTCTTTTATGGCTTCTGGCTGTATGACTCTGTTGGCTAGGAGGGTCTGCACTTCAAGATTATAGGAATATGCCAAGTACTTTTTCCCAGCAGTACTACAGTTTTTATAAACATTTATTCCTTCAGTGATGGTAGTATTTTTGGGGTTGTGTGGAGTGTGGATTGATTTTTTTTTTTTTTACCCCCAAGTAGTCTCTTTCCCCCACTGATTTGAAATTCCTCTTGAATTTACACTAAATTTTCAGATAATTGTGGACCTATTTCTGAGCTTATTTTTGTTATGTTGGTCCAGGGCTCAGCAGAATATGACACATTGGACAAATGTGGCTCATGGCCTGTTTTTGTACATAGGATTTATTGGAACATAGACCTGCCCATTTGTTTATATATTGTTTGCTTTCATGATACAAGGGCGGAGTTTTGACGAAGCCTAAAATACTTAACTGTGGCCTCTACAGAAAATTTGCCAACCTCTGTATTATTAATCTGCCACCCTGCCACATTCTTTTATTTACTATAGCTTTGTATAATGTTTTGATGCTGGATAGGAATAAACCCATACCTATCTACTGTCTGTGATTTAAAATATTTTCTTGGTTACTTTGCATTTTGTCTTACTGCTAAACTTTAGAAACTGCTTTTAACCTCAATCAAATATCATTTTGGGATTTCTTTTTCTTTATTTTTAAAATATTTTATTTATTTGACAGGGGGGTGGTGGGGAGTGCACAAGTAGGCAGAGCAGCAAGCAGAGGGAGGGGGAGAAGCAGACTCCTCGCTGAGCAGGGAGCCTGATGTGGGATTCGATCCCAGGACCCTGGGATCATGACCTGAGCTGAAGGCAGATGCTTAACTAACTGAGCCACCCAGGTGCTCTCAGGATTTCTTTTTAAGGCATACTTTAAAAATAAAGCTTTTCAAAGATATTAGATATATTTTAACTATAATTTTGCAGTTTTAAAATATTTGATTAAGTTACTCAGTACTAGCCATGGTGCCTGGCACATGGTAGATGCTTAGTGAAATGTGATTTTATGAATTGTCCAGAATTCTTTGTACTATATCTTTTGCTTCAAACTTCCCGTTAGCTTCATTAACAGATCTCTGTCCTTAGCTGAAGTGTCTATGTGAATTGCATACACATATACGATAGATGATACAGACCAGGTTTTATGTCTCTAAAATGATTAAAGGCCAGGAAATATTCCTAAAACATTAAAATACCATTGTAATACTCCATTTTTCCATAGGCCTTTGATTGGTATCTGATTTAAGTTTTAAGAGACCACTGGGTTCCCAAATTAACTTGATTTTGTGGAAATATATATTCTGTGTATCTCTATGAGTAACTGATTAAAAATGAATTGGAGATCGTAGGGATATCATTCATGAATTATTTATGTCATTCAACATTAAATATGAATTCTTGGCTGAAGAAGCTATGTAAACAAAGTTTATTAATTTTCTTAGAGCAAACTTTATTTGATGCATTAGCTTGACTAACTTTTCTTTCCTAAATTTGCAATAGCCATTTTAAGTTTTACTTCTCTTGTTATGCCTTCCTCAACAACTTCAGGTCAACATTTTCCTGCCCTTTCTGATCTACTAAAGACAGTTTGCTATAGAGTCTGGGTTTGAATCCCAGTTCTTTCATTTATTTGACCGAAGAGCCAGCAAAATCCTCAAAAATTAGTCAAAATATGGTAAACAAAACAAAAGAATACTAAACAAAATAATTTAAATTCTCTTGCTTCTGTTTTGTTTCTGAAATGAAGCTAATGATCACACCTATCCTTATGAGTTATTATGAGGCAAGTTTTGTTTTATTTATTTATTTACATGTAATGTATTATTTGCCCCAGGGGTACAGGTCTGTGAATCATCAGGCATACACATTTCACAGCACTCACCAGAGCACATACCCACCCCAGTGTCCATAACTCAGCCACCCTATTCCTACCCCCCCCACCTCTCCAGCAACCCTCATTTTGTTTTGTGAGATTAAGAGTCTTTTATGGTTTGTCTCCCTCCTGATCCCCTCTTGTTTCATTTTTTTTCCCCCTCCCTAACCCCCATGACCTGCACCCCTACCCCGCCCTGCCTCTCAAATTCTATGAGGCAAAGTTTTAAACAACTTGTCACATAGTAAACTTTTAGTGAGGAGTTATCATTACTATTTTGTGCTGATTTAAAAAAATTATTATTTTGTGCTTATTTAAAAAATGGTTTCCCATAACGTAGTCTGGGTGTCCCAGATCTCTTAAGACTAGGGATAGAGTAAGGATTATGCCTATACTTTTTTTTCTTTTTTCTAATTTAAAGTCTCCATAGAGTAGAGAAGAAGGAGGAATGTAAAATGCTGAGCTTGTTAAATGGAATGAATCTTAACATGATGAATACTATTCTGATGACCTAATTTGGGAGAAGTTAGAAAAGTGCTACAAACATGTATTGTTTCAGTTAATAAGTATAGAGGTAACGTTATTGACTAGGGTGGAACTTGACACAGTTTCCACAGAATATTGTCTGTCACAGGATAGAATTGTATTTCAAATTTGTGCTTAATATTTGTAACACTTAAGGTATGCTTATTAGCTATAAGTTACCATGACTCCCAAGTAACAAGGGGAAAGCACAAGGACATTGACTGTTAAATGAGAAGTCTTGAGGCAGGCAATCACACAGTTGGTTCTCCGGCTCAACAGTTTCAGAGTTAGATTAGCAGGGCTTCCCGCTCATGGGTGCAGGACAGCTCCTGGAAAAGCACCATCAGTGTAACATTCTAAGTAGATAGGAAGGGAGTGTTTGGGAAAGGGCTTCCTCTTTATTCTTCTTTCTTATCAGGAAGAAAAATTTATTAGAAGTCCTCAGGCCCTTTACCTCATTGGTCACAAGCAGGTTGCACACGGAGGCCTGACCAAACTATGGGAAAAGGGGCAAGGGGTGGCCATGGTTGGCATATATCAGCTATAATTCAGCATCTGGGAAAGAGCATATGGCTACCCCTCCCCCCCAAATCTGGAGTCCATTAGTGAGGAAGAATAGTTGTTGTAAGAGGTAACTAGACTGTTTGTCATGATGCCACAATATTCATTTATTTTACAGTGATTTACAGAGTAACAGGTTAAAGTACTGAACAAAACAGATCTATTCCCTTGAATTCATGAGACTTTTTCTTTTCCTTGTCATTTTCCTTTTCAGTTATGCTGTTGGGATATTATGTAGGTGTTTTCTTGTCCCATGAATGCTCATGATACATCTTAGAATTTAAAGTACCGTCTTCGGATCATCAGATTTTTAAAATACATATGTTTTGAGATCCTTGGAAGAAAGTAGTTTAGCTTAAAAATGTTTTAGTCTTGCAACTCTGCCTTAGTATTTCTAGTTTCAGAGAAAAGTAGAATCTGGGGTCCAGAGAGGTAGTACACTTAAGATCCAATAAGTAATAAGTGGCACTAATTATTCTTCTAATAACGCCAACTAGTAACTCTTAAATCCTTATATAGTCCAGGTACTTAACTTATTACGGATCTTCTTCTACTTATGATGGGGTTACTTCCCACTAAACCCATTGTAATTTGAAAGTATGCTAAGTTGAAAGTGCATTTAATACATCTAATCTACCGAATATCCTAGCTTAGCCTAGTCTACCTTAGACTTGCTCAGTACACTCACGCTAGTCTACAGGTGGGCGGAATCGTCTAATGCTAAGCCTGTGAAAGTGCTGAATACCTGATGTAACTTATCCAATACTGTACTGAAAGTGATTGCAGTCATGGTTGTGGGGCTGACTGGGAGCTGTGGCTGCTGCCCAGCATCTCAGGACAGGATCTTATCAGTAGCCCGGGAAAAGATCCAAAATTCCAAGTATGGTTTCTACTGGTTGTATGTTGCTTTCACACCATTGTAAAGTTGAAAATTGTTAAGTTAAACCATCTTAAGTCGGGGACCCTCTGTGCTTAGCATTCATTGTTGATTGCATCCCTGTGATTGAGGATTACGAGGTACATGTGCCTGTGCAGGTGCATAAAGTCTGCCTTTTCAGTCTCACAGGTGCTGAGGGTCAGTCAGACTAACTCCTCAGAGCTTTGATGCCAGAGCCCACACCTTTTTAAAAAAATATTTATTTATTTATTTTAGAGAGCGTGAATAAGCAAGTTGGGGGAGGGAGGAAGAAAGAGAGAGACTCTTTAAGTAGATTCTCTGCTCAGCAGGGAGCCTGACACGGGGCTCAATCTAATGACCCTGGGATCATGGCCTGACCTGAAACCAAAACTCATTTGCTTAACCCACTGAGCTGCGCAGGCGCCCCCCCAAAGCCTACACTTTTAACCATTCTATTTTTATATAAATGAAATTCTTCCTTTAGCCTTTCTGTGTAAAAAGTGATATAATGAAAATTGCTAGAAATCTGTACATTAAAGTAGCTGCCTTGTTACTTGCAGTCACTTGCTGTTACGAAAGTCCCATTTATTGTAGGAATGGGAAAGTTTTAGATTAATGATTAGGTGAGATGTTTTTAAATCTTTGCAGCATATTTAAATTTTGCCCTGTCATTTGAACACCGTATTCTGAATTCCTTATTGTTCTTGCAGTGTGTCGTGGAAGGTAGAATTCTTGATGCTGGCTACAGGTTAGAGGACGTTCTCAGGATATCCTGTGTCTTGAAAGGCTAATTTTTTTTTTTAAACCAGGTGATATTTTCTTTGATGACATATAATTTGGTTTAAATTTATACCTAATAGTAAATATTGAAATATGTCTATGTATGTAATGCCCTTTAGAAAATGTCCTCAATCTAAGTTCATGAGATATCTAGTTAATCTTTTGTATGATATTTAAAATTTGAAGTATATATGCTTTTTCTGGGGAGGAGTTCATAATCTTATACCATATTCTTGAGGAGGTCAGGATTCACCCTGTAACAGTACATCCTCCCCCGTTCCCTCTTGTTTTGGAGTTATTGGTTCAGAGTGTTTGTTTTTCTTTTTAAATAAGGTTTGAATACTTAAAAACAGGCATAGAGTAGTGAGTTGGTGATTTAAATGATGTGATATGCACATGTGACAACATAACATTAAATTTCACTGTTTTCATTTCTTAAAGTTTATTTGGTTAATTTCCACAATTAGTTTCCTTATCATTTATATTCTATTGCTTTAATCATTGTTATCCACTTACTTTATAGTGTTTTCAGATTATACTTATCTCTTGAGTTCCTGGGTACTAATCTGTTTGTTTTGATGGCCAGCTTTCCATTATAATGGACTATTTCCTCATCGGTTTTAAAGTTTTAGATTGTGAGCTCACTTTTGATTGGGGTAGATTTTTCTGGGTTGAGTTCTCTTTCCCCTCAGTGCTTTTACTCTGTGGCGTAGGGACTAGATTTCATGTTAATTTCTTGGCTAAGGATTCTTTTACCATGGGAGCAGTGTAGACTCCAAACTTGTACATGTTCTCCCTTTGCACTATCCCCAGCTCCTACCCTGGGCTGCCTTCCTGTCCAAGATTCAGTATTTTTGTTGTTTCCTTACATGGAGAAAGGGTCCTAGGTTCTTTAGTCAGGGTTTTCGACTCTAGTTCTCTGCCTCTCTGAGGTCACTAGCAATACCTCATGATTCCTTGTCCATCTAGTAGGACCTGTGTTGAGGGCCAGGATTCCTGTAAGTCTCTCTCTCTCTCTTTTTTTTTTTTTAAATTTAAATTCAGTTAATTAACATATAATGTATTATTTGTTTCTGGGGTACAGATCTGTGATTTATCAGTCTTATATAACACACAGTGCTCATTACAACACATACCCTCGCCAGTCTCCGTCTCCCAGTTACCCCATCCCTTCATCTCTTCCCCTCTAGCAACCCTCAATTTGTTTTCTATGATTAAGAATCTCTTATGGTTTGTCTCCCTCTCTGGTTTCATCTTATTTCATTTTTCTTCTTTTCTCCCGTGATCCTCTGTCTTGTTTCTCAAATTCCACATATCAGTGAGATCACATGATAATTGTCTTTCTCTGATTGACTTATTTCGTTTAGCATAATACCCTCTAGTTCCATCCACGTTGTTGCAAATGGCAGGATTTCATTTTTTGATAGCTGCATAGTATTCCATTGCACATCTATCTATCTATACACACACACATACATACATACACACACACACACACACACACACACACACACCCTGCATCTTCTTTATCCATTCATCTGTTGATGGACATCTGGGCTCTTTCCATAAAGCTTTTTGCAGCATTTATTACTGTGTTTAAAATTTTGATTGGAGTTCTTTCCGTAGTTCTGGCTCCTGGGGATTTCCTTCTCTCTCTTCTCTTATTTGAGTTTGAATATGTATTTAAAATTTCTCATCGTTGTCTATTTTATTCAGCATTTCTGTGTTTTATGTGTCTGTTCTGTGGTTGTATGTGTGTGAATCTATGTTACCTTTACTTATTTACTAACTTGCCAAAACTATATGGACTACTTTGAAATTTCTTTGAATAATAACTCAATTACTAAAAATTGAAAAAAACTCAGTCTGTCAAAGATAGTATTTTAGGTGCTTAAAAGTGAGTAAGAGGGGCACCTGGGTGGCTCAGTGGGTTAAGCCTCTGCCTTCGGCTCAGGTCATGATCTTAGGGTCTTGGGATCGAGCCCCAAGTCAGGCTCTCTGCTCAGCAGGGAGCCTGCTTTCCGCCCTCTCTCTGCCTGCCTCTCTGCCTCCTTGTGATCTCTGTCTGTCAAATAAATAAATAAAATCTTAAAAAAAAATTAGTAAGATACAGTATTTTACCTGCTTCCAAGTATCTGTAGTTGCCAACAGTCGTGGAAACATACTACTTGTAACTTTTTTTCTTTGTAGATTATAAGGGGCTAGTGTATAATCACATTCTCTTTCAAAAATATTTAATATATAGTTAAATATTTTTGAAAGAGAAAAGTGGTAAAAGTGGTAAAAGCTTTAACGTGGCTTAGAAGCTCGTCTTGTTATTGTGCCCTTGCTTACCCTTCTGCATGGATGGTTGCGTCTTCCTGCCCTCGTGTGGTTTTGTCTCTCCTGTTTCTCCACTGTATGTGAGCAGCCGTGCCCACAGGGGAAGGACGTGCCATGGAAAGGATAAGGGGGAGGAAGATGGAGAAGTTTGAAAGGAAAGGGAGAAGCAAGGATCCCGGGTGAGGGGAAGGTTAAAATCTCTATTCCAGTACTCCCTATTCTCTTCCAGGCCTCTCTGCGCCTTTGGGCCCTGCCTTTATTCCCCAGCTGCTCACTTGGACCTCCCCTTCTCCACTTCCTTTTTCTGTTGGAACCTCGAGCTTGATTCCTTTCTCAGTCCATGGTAGCTGTCACCAGTGGCTCACAGCCAGCAGCCCGTGTTGCTGTTCTCAGGCCTGGACAGCAGCTGTGAGGAGGAGGGAGGCTGGAGGCCGGATTGAAGGAGACTCCATGTTTAGATCTACATTCAGCAGGGAGGAAGGGATACCTTGCAAGGTGTACCTGGCATTTCATCCTGGAAGTTTAAATTCTTTTTCTCTTAGAATAATTTATTCATTTATCCATTCACTCAGTAGTGTATGGTGAAGCAGGCTGTAAGCTGGGGCTCAGATGGAAATAATGCTTTCATCTTTTCTGTTTCAAAGAGATCTTTTTCTTTTCTTTTTTTAACCTAGAATTATTTTGTATTTGAGTCTCTTAATTTTTGCATCTATGGTTACTTCAAAACTTTTGGGAAGAAAGAGGCAGCATGGAATACTGGAAATGCTTTGGAGCCTGACCCGTCAGAGTTTGAGTCCTGTTTGTGTCGCTGATTGGCATTGTGAACTTCAGCAATTTATTTTACCTTTCTGAGCCTGTGTTTTTTTTTCTTTTTCCTGGAAAATCAGAATAATATTACTTATTCTGAATGATAATGAGAGTGAGAGATAATGTAGGATAAGTGCTTAACATGGTCTTTGACTTAGACAGCTTATAATGAAATGGTCCTTGCTAAGATCATTATTATCACACAACGTTTGTCCTTAGACTAAGTCATTTTGTAGCCCAGAAACACTTTAAAAAATGGGGTACACTCAGACAGCAATGAAGGGATATTTTTTAAAAATACCATATTCTTGAAATTGAGACAGGTTTTCAGAATTTGTGTAAAACAGTTACTTCCATGTTGGTGTGTCCTTCTCAGAGGTTCTGTGACTTCCTAGTTAAGTCACATACTGCTTATAGGCCTCAGAATAAATGAGTGTTCATAACATCTACCATAAGGCATTTTATGACAAGTAGGTGTTAGTTTGGATGCTACCTCTGAGTAGCTGTGAGTGGAAAAACAGGTTACTTTCCATAACATTCAGGGGTGTTAGAAGAATTCAAGTCAGGACTGCAAGCAAATGTCCAGGAATCCCCTGGAACCTGGCGTAAGAGAGAGCTGGCAGAACTCTGGTCATTCATCTTCGCTTCTCTTTGCGCATTTTGCCATTCTCTCTCCGTCTTTTCCATATGATTTTCTCCTTTGCCTTTATTTAGCCTCATGGTGGAATGCTTGCCCCAATACCTACTGAGTGTCGATGCCGCTACTTACAGCCGTCTGTGGAGACTCTTTCTGAGCACAGTTTTAAATGATTTGTTGTACAGCTTTGGTCACTTTTCCACGCAGCTTCTTGTAACGGAGGCTCTGTGATGGACACTTAACCTGAGAATCAGGGAAGGATTTTCAGAGAAAGGAAGGGAGGTGGCATGACAGACATCTCACAAAGAATGTGCCACAAGTGAAAGCCCTGAACTGTACAGCATTGAAGAAAGTCAAGGTATTGTTATTATTAGATGGTGTAGCGCTTTGTGAAATGTCACTGAATGTAACATGTAGTCAGTAGAGACGTGTCTCCTATCTAGAAGTACAACAGACTAGTTAGATGGCCTTGATTTTTGTCAGAGACAGTAATATAGCTGTTATTAAATCTTTTCCAGCTGTTGTAATGAATATAAAGTTTTTTGTTATTGTTGTTATTGGTTTTTTTGTAATTTGTCTTACGTAGCCAAAATGATTTTACTCACACAGAATGCCTGAGATGGCCTTATGGTGAATAGAATTCATGGCTTTTTTTCTTATTTTTGTTAAATATTGCTAATGGCAATATCAATGGCAGTAAGTTGGATTATAATCAATTATTTCAAATGCAGCATAGAAATAAGAAATAATCAAGTAATTGAAATTGTGAATCGTCTGGTTCTTTGTCAAAATTTCTTTAAATTTTTGAACTCTCAGCTCTAATGTAGTAGAACATCTTTTAACCTGTCTCAGACATTTTGAATGGAGTGCTCACTAACACAAATTAATTTTTTTGGTTCATTTTTTTAATACTATTTGAATATCATAATAACTATGATCCCTCTATAGATACTTAATAGTTGTAGTCCCTTGTTCATTTTTAACCACAAATTAGGATAATTAGAGATGTAATTTATCTGTTTCTGGGCTTCTGATTTAGCCTTGGGAGGGAGTCAGTTATGGGAGAATGATACCTTTGTTTTGTGATCCTGTTATATAGTAGAAATCAAAGCTCCTTTTAAGAAATCAAAGCTCCAGTACTTAAAAGTGTTAGAGGTTGGTGTTATAGTTTTTATAGGCTCCCATTTTCAACTCTAATAGGCCTGTCTGCATCAACCCAACTTAGTACCCCCCCCCCTTTTAAGATTTCTTTCTTAAAAAAAAAAAAAAGCTTTATTGAGATATAATTCAGATACCAAATAATTCACTCATTTGAAATGTATAATTCAGTGGTTTTGGTATATTATACTATTATATTATATATACATATATATATAATTATACTATATTATGCTAATCTTTAGTATGCGGTAAAGGATATATAAGTTTGCCATTTTAACCATTTTTGAGTGTACTATTCATTGGCATTAATGGCACTCACAGTGTCGCATACCCATCACCACTATATTTAAGTCCCAAACTTTTTCATCACCCCAAAGAGAAATTCTGTAAGCATTAACCAGTAACTCCCCATTTTCTCCCCTTCCCCAGCCCCTGGGAACCTCTGATCTATTTTCTGTCTCTCTGAATTTGCCTGTTCTAGATATTTCCTATAAGTTGAAGCAAACAGTTGTCTTTTTAATGTCTGGCTTATTTCACTTAGGATAATGTCTTCAAGATTCATGCATGTTTAAGCTTTTGAGGAACCTCCATACTATTTTCCTGAGGCTGTACGAGTTTGCATTCCTGCCAACAGTGCATGAGGGTTCCCTTTTCTCCATATCTCCACCAATACCAGTTGTTCCCTGCATTGTTAATTTTAGCCACTCAGTGAGGTGGTATCTCATTGTGGTTTTGATTTGTATTGTCCTGATGATGAGTGATGTTGAGCATCTTTTCATATGTCTGTTGGCCATCTGTATGTCTTCTATGGAAGAATGTCTGCTCATCTTTTCTCTCCATTTTAACTGGATTATTTGTTTTTTGGGTATTGAGTTTGATAGGTTCTTTATAGATTTTGGATACAAACCCTTTATCTGATATGTCTTTTACAAGTATCTTCTCCCATTCCGTAGACTGCCTTTTAGTTTTGTTGATTGTTTCCTTTGCCCTGTAGAAGCTTTTTAACTTGAAGAAGTCCCAGTAGTTCATTTTTGCTTCTTTCCCTTGCTTCTGGTGATGTGTCTAGTGAGAATTTGCTATGGTCAAGGTCAAAGAGGTTTCTCTGTGTGTTTTCCTCTAGAATTTTGATGGCTTCCTGTTTCACATTTAGGCCTTTCATCCATTTTGAATTTATTTTTGTGTATTGTGTAAGAGAGTGGTCCAGCTTCAGCCTTTGCATGTGGCTATCCAGTTTTCCAAACACCATTTACTGAAGAGACTGTCTTTTTTCCATTGGATATTCTTTCCTCTTTTGTCAAAGATTAGTTGACTGTATAGCTGAAGGTCCTTTTCTGGGTTCTGTATTCTTTCCATTGAGCTATGTGTCTGTTTTTATGCCAGTACCATACTGTCTTGATAACTACAGCTTTGTAATACACCTTGAAATCTGGAATTGTGATGCCTCCAGTTTAGTTTTTCATTTTCAGAATTGCTATGGTTATTCGGGGTCTTTTGTGGTTCCATATACATTTTAAGACTGTTTGAGCTCTGTGAAAAAATGCTGGTGGTATTTTGATAGGGATTGCATTAAATGTGTAGATTGCTTTCAGTAGTAGGACATTTTAACAATGGTTTTTCTTCTAGTCCATAAGCATGGAATGCTTTTACATTTCTTAGTGTCCTCTTCAATTTCTTTCATAAGTGTTCTGTAGTTTTCAGAGTACAGATACTTTATACCTCTTTTGTTAGGTTTATTCCTAGGTATCTTACTGTTTTTGGTGCAATTGTAAATGGGACTGATTGGTGTATAGAAGCACAACACATTTTGCACATTAATTTTGTATCTTGCAACTTTGCTGAATTCATGTATTAGTTCTAGCAGGGTTTTTTTTGTTTTTGTTTTTTGGTGTTTTGGGTTTTCTATGTAAAGTATCATCATCTGCAAATAATGAAAGTTTGACTTCTTTCTTGCCAGTTTGGATGCCTTTTCTTTTTGTCGTCTCATTGCTGAGGCTAAGACTTCCAGTACCATGTTAAATAGTAATGGTGAGAGTGGACATCCTTTTGTTGTTCCTGACTATAAGGGAAAGGCTGTCAGTTTTTCCCCATTGAGGATGATATTAGCTGTGTGTCTTTGTATATGGCCTTTATGATGCTGAGGTATGTTCTGTCTGACCCTACTTTGTTGAGAGTTTCTATCAAGAAATGCTATTGTATTTTGTCAAATACATTTTCTGCATCTATTGAGAGAATTGTAATGATCTTATCCTTTCTTTTATTAATGTGGTATATCATTTTGATCGATTCACAAATATTGAACTACCCCTGCAGCCCAGAAATACATCCCATTTGATTGTGGTGCGTAATTCTTTTGATGTACTGTTGAATTCAATTTGCTAGTATCTTGCTGAGAATTTCGGCATCCACGTTCATCAGGGATTTGACCTGTAATCCTCCTTTTTGGTGAGGTCTTTGGTTTTAGAATCAAGGCAATGCTGACTTTGTAAAATGAGTTTGTAAGTTTTCTGCCATTTCTCTTTTTTGGAGCAGTTTGAGAAGAATAGGTATTAACTCTTCCTAAATGTCTGGTAGAATTCCACTGGGAAGCCATCTGGCCCTGGATGTTTTTTGTTGGGAGATTTTTTTTTTTTTTTAAGATTTTATTTATTCATTTGACAGACAGAGATCACAAGTAGGCAGAGAAGCAGGCAGAGAGAGGAGGAAGCAGGCTCCCCGCTGAAGAGAGAGCCCGACGTGGGGCTCGATCCCAGGACCCTGGGATCATGACCCAAGCCGAAGGCAGCAGCCTTAACCCACTGAGCCACCCAGGCACCCCTGTTGGGAGATTTTTGACTACTGATTTGATTTCTTTGCTGGTTTTGGGTCTGTTTAAATTTTCTATTTCTTCCTGTTTCAGTTTTAGTAGTTCGTAGGTTTCTGAGAATTTGCCATTTCTTCCAGGTTGGCCCCTTAGTTGGCATATAATTTTTCATAGTGTTCTCTCTTAATTATTTGTATTTCTGTGGTGTTGGTTGTGATCTGTCCTCTTTCATTCATGATTTTATCTATTTGGGTTTCTTTCTTTTTTTGATAAGTCTGGCTAGGGGTTTATCAATTTTATTAATTCTTTCAAGAAACAGCTCTTAGTTTCTTAGCTCTTAGTTTCATTAACCCATTCTTTTTGTTTGTTTCTATATAATTTTTTTTCTGTTCTAATCTTTATCAATAATTTCCCTTCTTCTGCTGGCTTTAGGCTTTATTTGCTGTTCCTTTAGGTGCAAGGTTAGATTGTGTATTTGAGCCTTTTCTTGCATTATAGTCTTAGGACTGCCTTTGCTGCATCCTAAAGGTTTTGGACTGTCATGTTTTCATTTTCATTCAATTCCATTTATTTATTTATTTATTTAATTTCATCTCTGATTTCCTGGTTAACCCATTCATTCTTTAGTAGGATGTTCTTTAACTTCATATATTTTTAATTTTTCCAAATTTTTTCTTGTGGTTGACTTCAAGCTTCATACTGTTGTGGTCTGAAAATATGCATGGTATGATGTCAGTCTTTTTGTACTTGCTGAGGCCTGATTTGTGACCTAGCATGTGATCTATTCTGGAGAATGTCCATGTACACTTGAATGTGTATTTGTGTATTCTGCTTTAGGATGAAATGCTCTGAATATATCTGTCAAGTCCATCTAGTCCAGTAGGTCATTCAAGCCCATTGTTTCCTTGTTGATTTTCTCTTTAGATGATCTTTCCATTGGTGTCAGCAGGGTGTTAAGGTCCCTACTATTATTGTATTATTATCAGTGAGTTTCTTTATGTTTATTATTAATTATTAATTTATATATTTGGGTGCTCCCAAGTTGGGGGTGTAAATATTTACAATTATTAGATCTTCTTAATGGATAAAACCCTTTATTATGATACAGTACCCCTGTAGTACCTTCCTTCATCTCTTGTCTTTGTTTTAAAATGCAGTTTGTCTGATATAATTGTATGTGTGTGTGTGTGTGTGTGTGTGTATTTCTTTTGAAATATATATACTTCTTTTGATGTCCATTAGCAATGATAGATGGTTCCCATCCCCTCACTTTCAGTCTGCAGGTGTCTGTAGGTCTAAAATGAGTCTCTTGTAGGCAGCATATAGATGGATCTTATTTTATTATCCATTCTGATACCTTTGTCTTTTGATTGGAGCATTTAGTCTAGTCACATTCATTATTGAAATTCATTAATGCCTTTGTGTTACCTGTAGAGTTGATGTTTCTGGTGATATTCTCTGGTCCTTTGTAGTCTTTGTTGCTTTTGGTCTTTTTTTCTCCACTCAGAGTCCTCGAAATTTCTCATTTCTCGCAGTCGTGGTTTAAGTGATCACAAACACCTTCAGTTTTTGTTTGTTTGGAAAACTCTTTATCTCTCTGTTCTGAATGACAGTCTAACTGGATAAAGAATTCTTGGCTGCATATTTTTCCCACTCAGCACGCTGAATATTTTCTTCCACTTCTTTCTGGCCTGCCAAGTTACTGTGGACAAATCTGCGGCAAACCTGATCTGTCTTCCCCTGTAGGTTAAGTACTTCCCCCCACCTTGCTGCTTTCAGGATTCTTGCCTTATCTGAATATTTTGTGATTTTGACTATGATATGCCTTGGCGATGGTAGGCTTTTGTTGAATTTATTGGAAATTTTCTGTGCTTCTTGCATTTTTATATGTGTGTCACTCCCCACATTAGGGAAGTTTTCAGCTATAATTTGTTCAAATAAATCTTCTGACCCCTTTCTCTCTCTTCATCTTTTGGGATTCCTGTGATATGAATGTTACTACGTT
This sequence comes from Martes martes, assembly GCF_963455335.1. Taxonomy (NCBI): domain Eukaryota; kingdom Metazoa; phylum Chordata; class Mammalia; order Carnivora; family Mustelidae; genus Martes; species Martes martes. Next base: position 57,474,884 of record NC_137903.1, on the reverse strand, counting down.
TTAATAAGTTGCCGAGTTCCCTAAGTCTACCTTTGTAGTCCGTTACCTTTCTTTCCCTATTCTTTTCAGCTTCATTATTTTCCATAATTTTATCATCTGTATCCCTGATTCACTTCTCTGTTTTGTCTGGCCTTGTTTTTATGACTAGCATTTGAGACTGCATCTTGTTTATAGCATTTTTTTTTCCTGGTTATAGCATTTTAAATTTTGTCCTGACTAGATTTTAGTTTTTTTAATTTCTGCAGTAAGGGATTCTTTTGTTTTCTATGCTATTTTTGAGCTCAGCTAGTATTCTTATAATCGTTTTAAATTATAGTTCAGACATCTTTCTTATATCTGTATTGATTTAATCTTTGGCTATAATTCTACTTCCTGTTCTTTGTGTGAATTTCTCCATTTTGTTGTTTTGTCCAGAAAAGAAAAGAAGAAAGAAAAGAAAGGCAAAAACAAAAACAGAGAAATCCAAAGAAGAAAGGAAAAAACAACCCCCCCCCAAAAAAACTAGATCCTGGGTGTGTTTTGGTCTGCTTGTTAAAAGCTTCTAAATCCCCCTCCCCCACCCAAAAAAGGGAGAGAGAAAGAAGAAACAAAAATAAAAAAATATATGTATGTTTAAAAATAAAAAAGGAATTAAAAATAATAAATGAAAAAATAATAAAAAATAAAGAGTAAGTAAAAAGGAAGATAGATCCCACTTCCCCTAGAGCTGAAACTTGGCAGCCCTTTAGGATCAATAAACTATGTGTGGTCTTCTGGGGGAGGGGTCTCCTGAGCAGATTCTCAGGCGGACTTGTTTCAGTCAAAATGGACCTCCGAGGTGCAGGGAGGTGGGGCTTGGTGTATGCCGCTCTGGAATCCACTAGGTGGCGCTATTTTTGCTCTCTGAAGTCTTTCAGAGCGCATGGGTGGAATGAATATGGCGTGCCCAGCTCTACAGTTCTGAAGTTGAAAATTTGACCCCAGACTCTTCAGTGAGCCTTCACAGAAGAGCAATCACTCTTCTTGTGTCTCTAGTTTCCATCTGAACCTTGCATTCACCCTGCCTGTGTCTGAGCTTTTTTTTGTCTTAGGCATGTGACTGAGTTTCAGGACTTCAAATTTTAGGGACTTCTGGGGTGTCAGCCTGTGCTGTTCCTCTGGTGAGGGACTCACTGAGCTTTTGCCATTTCCGTGGGCCCCAAGAAAAGGGGTTGCAGGATCATGCGGCAGTTCACAGTTAATGGCAAAACAAAACAGTAGATGGGCACCAAGACCTGCTGCTCCCAGCCAACTTTCCTGCTTCTGTGCCTGGGAACAGCGCAGCTTGTTGGCACCACCCATTCTTCTTGTGATCCAGGAGATCCTCAGACCATGCTGTCACTCCTGGGGCTCTGTCGGGCTTCGCCACTTGAGTACTTTTAAGCCAGGCATGTCCCCCACGGTAGCAGACTTCTAAAAGTTCAGGTTTTGGGTTCCCTGGGTTGTAATACTTGGTAGTCTCAGTAAGCAGGCTCCCTCTGTGTGGCCATATCCATAGCTATATCTCCTTCAACTTTCCACACTTCTTACCTTCCAAAAGGTGGTTGCATTTCTACTTTTCTACTTGTAGACTTGCAGTTTTTGTTGTCTAAGATCTCCAGTCGATTTCTTGGGTGTTTAGAATGATTTGCTAACCATCTTTGTTCAAGGGATGAGACAAGCTTTAGGGTACCCCTGCTCCTCTGCCATTTAACTCCTCTGCTGAGAAGCTCTTGAGTAGTGCTTCTTAGTAATATGAGTGTAGAAAATGGTTTTCAATTAAGTAATCCTCAATAAGATTGTTTTATTTGAGGGATGAAGTTGCTTGCATCATGCATGTAGTAGATTGAAGGGCCTGTGATCAACCAGTCATATATTCTTTTCAGGAGCATGTCTTCAGAGAACTTAAAAAGAAAACAACTTTTTTTTCCCAAGTATGTGTTTATTTTCAAGAGAGAGTGCATGAGTGGGAGGGGCAGAGGGAGAGGGAAAGAGAATCTCAAGCAGACTCCTCACTGAGCATGGAGCCCAGTGAGGGGCTTGATATACGACCCTGAGATCATGAGCTAAGGTGAAATCGGAGTCTAGTGTTTAACTAGCTGTGCCACCCATGTGCCCCTCAAAGAACTTTTTTTTTTTTTTTTTGGTGAATAATGACTTGTAATGATTTATTTTGTTCCAAAAGTTGTTCATAGTTCAATTTTTCATGACCAGTTGTTTTCATCTAACTCGATGACTGAAATTAAAGGTATATCATCAGGTTTAGCTCAAGACATCATAGTTTCCCAGATTTGAAAGAATACTCAGTTGTGAAAAAATTCTGGTCAAATAACTCAATTTTTGAGCTAATCATTTTTATTAACATGAATATTGATTGATTCACATTATACAAACTAAAATTTTTTTATTAAAAGTTTTTCCTGTGAATATATATAGTGTATAAGACTTTTTTGTACAATTCAAAAGATGTTAATAAAATGAACATCTCTCTGTCCTTTGAGCCAACTTAAGAAATGGGATATTAACAGGATCTTAGAAACACCCGTGTGTCAGTGTATTTCTCTTTTTTCTCCAGAATAAATCACACAATGAAATTCCATGCTTTTCTTTATAGACATATCACTTTGATAAGTTCCTATAGAAGATTATTTATTTTTGCCTGTTTTTGAGCAATAGGTAAAGGAAATCATACTGGATGTTTTTGTGACTTCTTTCTTAGGTAGTGTGTTTTTGAGATTTATCCACATTGCTTATGTTAACCTTAAAAATAGTTATTTTACCAGCAAAAAAAATAACAGAATTGCAATTCAGGGTATGCAAATTATGGCAAAACCATAGACAAATCCAACAAACAAAGGAGAGGAACAATACTTTATGGCTAATAAGGAGGAAGTTGAGAGTTGTTTTTAACAAAAGTCTTATTTGGAGCAAATCAGGAGTTCAGGGTGATAGTGGTTTCTCCCTGGCTGAGCTACAGGGGTGGTCATTTCTTGTAGGAGATGCAGTACTCATCTTTTCCTGTTGGGGACCTGTAATTTATGATTTCTTCCTTGAGTTTTTCTTTTGGGGTCTGTAATTGGCAGTTCTGCCTGTAATTGACACTGATTGGGACAGCTCCCCCTTCCAGCCTTTCCTTCTTCTTTTCTTACCCCACTTTTTTCAGTCCCTTTATTTTCTTAATTTAAAATAAACTAAATTAACATATACTGTATTATCATTTCACTAAATTATCATTTAGTGATTCATCAGTTGCACTTAACACCCAGTGCTCATTACATCACATGCCTTCCTGAATGCCCATCACCCATTTACCCTATCCCCCCCATCCACCTCCCCTCCACCAACCCTTAGTTTGTTTCCTACAGTTAAGAGTCTCTTAGGGCACCTGGGTGGCTCAGTGGGTTAAAGCCTCTGCCTTCGGCTCAGGTCATGATCTCAGGGTCCTGGGATCGAGCCCCGCATCGGACTCTCTGCTTAGCGGGGAGCTTGCTTCCTCCTCTCTCTCTCTGCCTGCCTCTCTGCCTACTTGTGATCTCTGCCTGTCAAATAAACAAATAAAATCTTTAAAAAAAAGTCTCTTATACTTTGTCTCCCTTTCAATTTCATCTTATTTTTCCTTCCTTTCCCATGTGTTCCTCTGTTTTGTTTCTTAAATTCCACATATGAGTGAAATCTTACATTTATCTTTCTCTGACTTATTTCACTTAGCATAATACCCTCTAGTTCCATTCACATTGTTGCAAATGGCAAGATTTCATCCTTTTTGATGGCTGAGTGATAGTCCGTATTTATATGTACCACATCTTCTTTATCCATTCATCCATTGATGGACATCTGGGCTCTTTCCATATTTTGACTGTTGTTGACATTGCTGCTGTAAACATTGGAGTGCATGTGCCCCTTTGAATCACTATGTTTATATTCTTTGGATAAATACCTAGTAGGGGAATTTCTGGGTCATAGGGTAGCTCTATTTTTAACTTTTTGAGGGCTCTCCATACTGCATACCAGTGTGCATTCCCACCAACCGTGTAAGAAGGTTCCCCTTTATCTGTATCATCACTAGCATCTTTTGTTTACTGACTTGTTAATTTTTGCCTTTCTGACTAGTGTGACCAGCCTCCCCTTCTGCATCCAGAATTCACTGTAGTGAGGTTTCCCTTTATTAATTTTCACTTAAAATAGCTATGTTTCATTTATTTTCACTTCCTTTTATTATTTGGATGTATGAATGAACGAGTTTATTTATTTTCATGTAGATGGACATTTGTTTACAGGTTTTCATTATTATGGATAATGCTGAATAATACGGTCTTCCAGTTCCATACACGAGGGTTTCTCTACGTGCTATTATATGTTGAAGATGGAATCTCTGGATAGCAGGATATGCATATATTCCATTGAAATAGCTAAATGGGAAACTTAAATACAGTACTTGTATTCATTTACATTCCCACTAGCAGTGGACAAGATATTATTCCTCTGAACACTTGGGGGTTTTTTTGACTATTAAATTTTTGCCAGTCAGATGTTTGTGAAATTGTAGCTCATTGTGGTTTTAGGTACAGTTGTTCAGTTGCTATTGTGTTGGCTGTCTTTTGATATATTTATGGGCCATTGGAAACAAACCAATTGAAAAATTGTGTACTTCTCTATGAAATACACAATTTTTCAATTGGTTTGTTTTACTTATTTTTTTTTCATTTTTAAATTTTTATTGAAATTCTAGTTAGTTAACATACAGTACAGTATTGGTTTTTAGAGTAGAATTCAGTGATTCATCACTTAAATACAACACTCAGTGCTCATTGTAACAAGTGGTTTGTTTCTTTTAAATAAATGGGTAGATGGGCATGTAAGAGATGCAGTACCCACCTGTTTGTGTTGGGACCTATAATTCATGATTTCTTTCTCAAGTTTTTCTTTTGGGTCTGTAATTGACAGCTAATGATTTTTCTTTTGGGATCTGTAATTGGCAGTTCTTCGTGTAATTGACACTGAGTGGTATATGGTTGCCGATCCATTTTCAGTTATATGTGTCACAGTTAAATTACTTCTAGTTAGTGTCTTGCTTTTACAGTGACTTTTGATGAAAAAAATTTTTCTTAAAGGTTTATTTAGTTTGAGAGAGAGAAAGAGGGAGCACGTGTGTGAGTGAGCACGGATGGGAAAGGGCAGAGGGAGAGGAGTCTTAAGCAGACTCTGTGCTGAGCTTGGAGCCTGACTTGGGGCTCGGTCTCATGACCCTGAGATCACAACCTGAACTGAAAACAAGAGTTGGACTCTTACCTGATTGTGCGTGCTATGCATGTGCCCAGATGAAAAAATTGTTAATTGTCAAATTTATTAATTTTTTAAATAAACTATACTTTATCTTTGTTTAAAAATTCTTCTCCAGCCCAAAGTCCTAGTGTCCTGTATATTGTCTTGTAAACAACCTGGAATGACTTTGTATATTGTGTGAAATACTATTCCAATTGCATTCCTTTTCTGAATATATCCATTGTCATGTGTTAAATAGTCCATTCTTTTCCCACCATTGTACTGTGCCAGTACTATTATAAATTATATCCATATGTGTATGAGTTGCTTCTGGGCTCTCTGTTTGGCCAGTTTGCCCATCTTCTTGCCAACACATACTATTTTAATTACCCTAGTTTTATTATAAGTCTTGGTTTGTTAATAGTGCAAGTTTTCCTCCTTTTTCTATCATGTTTTTTGTTTTTGTTTTTGTCAAAAGTATCTTGATTATTCTTGGTTCCTTTGTTCATCCTTGTAAATTTTAGAACTCGCTTGTTAGGTTCATGAAAACCCCAAGTTGGATTTTGATTGTAATTACATTAAATTGCAAATATTTTGGGACGAATTGACCTTTTAATGATGCTGTGCCTTCCTGTCCAAGTACTTTTTGTTTGGGACTTGAACATTTTCCAGGAAGTATTTGTAGTATATTAATGGCATATACATCTTTTGGTAGATTTATTGATAGGTCCTTTTAAAAGTGCCATCATAAGTATCTTTATAGATAATTTTACAAAAATGTTTTTGATGTATAGGAGTGAAATTGAGTTCTGCAATTGAGTTCTATCCAACAGCTTGCTTGATTCACTCATTGCAGGCATGGTGCATATTGCTTTTTTTGTGGGTTTTTTCCCCTTGTGCTGTACTTTTCATCTCCATGACGTACTTATTTTATAACTGGAAGTTTGTGCCTCTTAATCTCCTTCACCTATTTTGCCCATCCTCTCATCCACCCCTGGCAACTACCAGTCGGTTCTCTGTAATTATGAGTGTGGTGTTTTTTTGTTTTTTTTTTTTGAGGGTGGTTATGTATTTGAAATAATTTATTTGCATTCAGAGTAGAGAATTCATTAAATAATATTATCGATCTATACATTATTTCAATTTGAAGCATATTTTTATGGAAGATGAATTTTAATACATAATTTCTTTAAAAAATTTTTTTAGTGTAGTTGACACAAATGTTAACATTTGTTTCAGGTGACAACTTGCTGATTCAACTTCTCTTCATGTTATGCTGGGTTCACCATAAGTGTAGCTGTCATTTGTCACCATAGAACACTATTAAAATATCATTGACTATATTTGCTATTCCCATCTTTTATTTTTTTTTCTTTGTGTCTTTTATTCCCATAACTTACTGATTCCATAGCTGTAAGTCTGTATCTTTGCTCCCTTTCACCCATCTTTACCGTCCCCCACCCCCTTCCCCGCTGGTAATGATCAGTTTGTTCTCTGTATTTACAGGTCAGATTTTGCTTTTCATTTGTTTATTCATTTGTTTTTTTTTTTATTCCATGTACGAGTGAAATAATTTTGTATTTGTCTTTCTCTGACTTATTTCACCTAGCGTAGTACCCACTAGGTTCATTCACGTTTTTACACATGGCAAGATTTTATCCTTTTTATGGCTGTGTAATATTCTCTCTCTCTCTCTCTCTCTCTCTCTCTCTCTCACTGTCTCTCTCTCTCTCACATACACACACACACAAAAAACACATCATTATCCATTCATCTGTCAGTGGACACTTGGGTTACTTTCATATCTTAGCTATTGTAAATAATGCTGCAGTTAGCCATAGGGATGCATATATCTTTTTGAATTAGTGTTTTTATGTTCTGTGAATAAATAGTAATGGAATTACTGGATCATATAGTATTTCTGTTTTTAATTTTTTGAGGAACCTACATATTTTCCAAAGCTTTTGCTCTAATTTGCTCTCCCACCAACACTGCACGAGGGTTCCTTTTCTCCACATCTTTACCAGTACTTGTTACTTCTTCTCTTTTTGATAGTAGCCACTCTGCCAGGTGTGGAGTGGTATCTTACTGTGGTTTTGATTTGCTTGTGGGGTTTTCTATGTAGATAATTACATCATCTGTGCTTAATAACAGTTTTCTTCCTTTTCAATCCTTATATCTGTTATTTCTTTTCCTACTGCACTGACTGTATCATTATTAAACTGTTAAGTAGAAGTGATAATAATGATGATTTTAATAGAAGATGTCCTTATTTGCCTCTTGATTTTAAGGAGAATTTTTTTAACATTTTTCTTTAAAGTGTTAAGTTTGCTATTCTGCTGCTGCTGTTGTAGCTATCAGTTATCAGGCCATGGAAGTTTCTTTTGTTTCTCTTTTGTTTAAAGTGTAGTTTTTATTTGAATCTCCCTGACGGCTAATGATGATGAACATTTTTTCATGTGTCTGTTAGCCATTTGTATCTCTTCTTTGGAGAAGTCTCTTTCATGTCTCTGCCCATTTTTTTGACGTGATTATCTGTTTTGTGTGTGTTGAGTTTGAGGAGTTCTTTAAAGATCTTGGATATCAGCCCTTTGTACTGTCATTTGCGAATATCTTCTCCCATTCTGTGGGTTGCCTCTTCATTTTGTTGACTGTTTCCTTTGCTGTGCAGAAGCTTCTGATCTTTTTTTTTTTTTAAGGTTTTATTTATTTATTTGACAGAGATCACAGTAGGCAGAGAGGCAGGCAGAGAGGAGGCAGAGAGAGGAGGAAGCAGGCCCCCCCGCTGAGCAGAGAGCCCGATGCGGGTCTCGATCCCAGGACCCTGGAATCTTGACCTGAGCAGAAGGCAGAGGCCTTAACCCACTGAGCCACCCAGGTGCCCCCAGAAGCTTCTGATCTTGATGAAGTCCCAACAGTTCATTTTTGCTTTTGTTTCCTTTGCCTTTGGAGACATATCTTGAAAGAAGTTGGCTGTGGCCAGTGTCGAAGAGGTTACTGCCTATGTTATCCTCTAGGATTCTGATGGATTCCTGCCTCATGTTTTGGTCTTTTACCCATTTCAAGTTCATCATCATTAGCCATCAGGGAGATTCAAATCAAAACCACATTGCGATACCACCTTACACCAGTTAGAATGGCCAAAATTAACAAGACAATAAACAACATGCATTGGAGAGGATGTGGAGAAAGGATAACCCTCTTACACTGTTGGTGGGAATGCAAGTTGGCGCAACTACTTTGGAAAACAGTGTGGAGATTCCTTAAGAAATTAAAAATAGAGCTTCCCTATGATCCTGCAATTGCACTATTGGGTATTTACCCCAAAGATACAGATATAGTGAAAAGAAGGGCCATATGTACTCTAATGTTCATTGCAGCAATGGCCACAGTCGCCAAACTAGTGGAAAGAACCAAGATGCCCTTCAACAGATGAATGGATAAAGAAGATGTGTTCCATATATACTATGGAGTGTTATGCCTCCATCAGAAAGGGTGAATACCCAACTTTTGTAACAACATGGTTGGGACTGGAGGAGATTATGCTGAGTGAAATAAGTCAAGCAGAGAGAGTCAATTATCATGGTTTTGCTTACTTGAGGAGCATAAGGAATAACATGGAGGACATGGGGAGATGGAGAGGAGAAGTGAGTTGGGGGAAATTGGAGGGAGAGATGAACCATGAGAGACGGTGGACTCTGAGAAACAAACTGAGAGTTTTGGAGGGGAGGGGAGTGAGGGGGTGAGCCTGGTGGTGGGTATTAGGAGGGCACGTATTGCATGGAGCACTGAGTGTGGTGCATAAACAATGAATTCTAGAACACTGAAAAGAAATTTAAAAATTGCTAAAAAAAAGTGTAGTTTTTAAAAATAGCATGAATGCTTGTATAATTTTATTGATCTGTGTTTGTATATAGAAATATTTCTTAAAATATTGAATTTTTTTTTCCAATTTGTTTATGTGCTAAATCACATTAATCAGTTTTCTAATATTAAAACAACTTTGCATTCTTGGGATAAACCCAACTTGGTCATGTTATTTTATTTATAAATTGCTAGATTAGTTGATAATTTGATGAGACCTTTTGCATCTGTATTTTTGATGATATGGGTTAGCTTTCCCTCTTGGTTTATTATTTGGAAAATTTCATTAAAATGGGAACTACCTCTTAATGTGTTTAGTTGAATTTGGAGGTAAAGCTATTCAGGATTGGTCTTTTTTTGTGGAAGATTTTTATACTAGTGATTCAGCTTATTTATTAGATAGTTCATATTTTAATTTTAAAAACACAGTTACTCATTCTAGGAATTTGTTTACTTCTATATTTTCCAATTTATTGGCATAAGCTTTTAATGATATTCTCTTACCACCCATTTAGTCTCAGCAGCATCTGAAATTTTATTCAATTTCTCATTCCCAGTATAGATTTTTCTGTTTTTATTAGTTTTTTTCAACAAACCGTCCTTTGGCCTTGTTGAGCATTTGTATTCTATGCTTATTTTCAAATTAATTAATTTTATTTATTTTGCTTTCTTACTTCTTTGTTTTCTTCTACTTTGAGTTTATTCTTTTGGTCTAATATTTCATGGTCTCTTTAATACCTTAATTTTTAAGTTGTTCTTTACCAGTGTAAATATTGAGTGTTCCCCCCTGCCCCAGTATATACTAGTTTAGTCTACTTTTGTTACATAGTACTTTATTACTACTGTGTAGTTCTGAGTATTTTCTAATTCTTATTAATTTCTTCCTTAAAATTGGTTTAGGATACCAGAGCTTATGGTTTTTTCTGGTAACCTTTCTGTTATTGATTTCTAATTGTACTATACTCATATAATTTGGTTTTTATGTTCTCAGTACTTTGGAATTTTTTGGAGGCAGCTTTATGTCTTGGCATGTTGTCTAGAAGTTCTGTGTGCGTGTTTTAAAATGATATTCTCCAACTCATAGGTGGAGCATTACATGCATGGTGCTCATTTTTTTTTTTTTTTGGTCTTGTTGGGTTATCAATTACTGAAAGTTATAGTAAAATCTGTGAAGGTGAGTTTGTTTCTTCTTTTATGTCTGTCAGTTTAGCTTTACGTATTTTGAGGTTATGTTGTTTGGTCCGTACATGTTTAGAATCATTATGTCCTGGTTATCCCCCCCTTTTTTTAAGCTCTATGTATGGCTCCTTTTAATCCTTATTCTACTAATGCATTTCCCCCAATATCTCTTTTGCTTATTATTAATATGTCTAACTTAGTTATTTGGTGGGAGGGGAAGGGTTAATCGTAGCTTCTACTTTTTCTGAAACTTTGCATAAATTTGGGGAAGAACTTACTAAAACAAGAAAAAACACAGAATTTTATGGAGGACCAGCAAATCTAAATATTATGTGTTTGGAAGAATTAATGTAAAATATGCAAACTTCCAGCCGTATTCGTAAGGAAAAACAATGAAAAAAGATCCAAATATACAGTATTAGCATCTAAAAAGGGATCAAATCTATCTATATGGTATAGTTTTAAAACAAAAGAAAATTATTTTACTTTATTCCAGTAAATTTGAAAATTTCAGTGCAACATATAAATTTGTAGAAAAGTATAACATAGTTGCCACAAAAAGAAATGGAAAATATGAAAATGACAATAATATGAAAGTCAGCTATTAAAAGTCCACTGGAAAGATGTTTTCATTAGCATGTTTTATCAGACCTTATAGTCAGAGTCTCTGCTTTCATCTTCTCTTTGTTTTTTTTTGTTTTTTTTTAAGATTTTTATTTATTTATTTGTCAGAGAGAGTGAGAATGTGAGCACAAGCACAAGCAGAGAGAGCAGTAGGCAGAGGGAGAAGCAGGCTCCCTGCTGAAGGCAGATGCTCAACGACTGAGCCATGCAGGCGCCCCTCTACTTTCATCTTCTAAAAGTTCTCTAGTTTTGTTTATCACCTTGAGATCTTTAAACAAACTGTATTTTGTGTAGACACTGAAAAAGGAGAGAAAGCTACTTAAACATACTTAATGAGGTTGATTGATCATTGGTCCCAAACCAGATGAAGACAGTATAGAAAAAAAGATAATTGTAGACCAGCGTTGTTTATGAACACAGATGTAAAATTTTAAAATCAAAGCAAAGCAATGTCATCTGTGTATTAAATAAATTCATTACAACCAAGTATGATTTATATCAAGGTATATAAAGATGTTTCAACTTTTAAAATCTTCTTAAGTAATATACTAAATTGAAAGAATGAAATAGAAAATCAAATCCTCTTCATGGAGATTGTAATTAAGTCTTATCAGCTGTGTATGAGAATACCTGTTATTCATAATTCAAACACCCACAAACACTTGGTGGTTTCACTTTTTTTTTTTTTCTTTTTGCGGGGGAGGGCATTGAGGGGAGTTGATGGTGGTGCGCATTTGATTGGTAAGGAATAGAATATTTCTAGTATGTTTGTTTGCATTTCTCTGATTTCTTATGAGTGCCATTTTCTGTTTATTAGCCATTTGTATTCACATGGAACATTTTAAATGGAAGAGTAACACTTATTGCATAATTCGTTTACTTGAGGACAGGGACTGTCTAGCGTCTTATAAAATGGCTGGCATACAGCACAGGTATTAGAATATACTTTGTGAGTGAATTGAGTAAATGATTAGTAAAACTATGAGCCTTCAGAAGAAATTTGTGGCTTAACTCATTTTTGAATGTCTGAAATAGAATACTTTTGCAATGCCAAAGAAATGGGATTTTTACCATCAGGTTTCAGAAAATAAAGAATAGATAGGATTGTTTTTAAAATTTCTGTTAATGCTGAAGTCTCCCATAAAACTTGGAAAACTCATAAAATCCTAATTACACATGATTGTACAGTACTCATTTGTAGTGCTTTCAGGGCATATGCTACTGTATGGAAAAATGATTTTTTCTTTTGGCATACTATCATCCTTTGTATCTTTGCTAAAAGATATCATTTTAGCAACCATTTATGTACCTGAATTGTATAAATTTCATTTATAGAGAAAATTTCATTTAGTTTTAAAAAATAGTTTCTTTGAATCATTGAATACCCATTAAAAACTAATGATGTACTATATGTTGGCTAATAGAATTTAAATTTAAAAAAAGTTTCTTTTCCTGTTCTGAATAGTGTTTCAGGGGTTTGAAAATGCTCCATTTTTGACTTTTTAGATAAGTAGGATGTTACCTAAAAGAAGGTATATGTGGAATTACTCTAGATTACAGATAACTGTAGTTGTCTATGATGAAATGCTGTTTTTGGATTTAGGGTCAGTAATGAGACATAAATATGGAACATATACTTTATTTGAGTTCAGGTTATTTGGAAGTCTTGAGGTAGGAGGAATGTAAAGTGAGGTAGAAGCTGTATTTAAAGAACTGCTAAATGTTATGTTGTAGGCTGCTGTGTGGTGTTTTTTAGCTGTAGCTGGCAACTGGACCAGCACTAGACTCATACAGGCTGACTCCACATCTTTATTTTTATTTTATATATTCTGTACCTACCCACCTTAACCATGTATTTCTGAAATGGTGATACAGAAGCTGGGAAAGGGAGGGACACAGCCTCAGATTACTCCTAGATGGATAGATTACTAATCTTCCTTGTGGTTCCCTTATGTCCCACCTACAACTTTGCAAATAGTCTATTTGTCAATAAACTTTCCTCCAGTTATGATGTATTTCTGTTTGGAACCCTGACTGGTACACAGTGGCCATAGTCTCACCAATTTGTCCAGTCTGGTTTGTTAAAAAACCAATGTGCCTTAGTAATTTTTTCGGAGTGTTCACTTCATTTGGTGCCATTGTTTTGTGTGTTTTCTTTTTCCTAGGACAAGCTCCTCCATACCGTCATTCAAATTTGATATTCCTTTGATCATCTTCTTAGTTGTGTGAATTACAAATAGCCAATCTCTATTTCCTTTCCTTATTATCTAAAACAACACAGCCGTCTCTACTAGACTGAGATATGCAGTTTGGAATACCCTTCTTTTATAATTTAGTCGGGCTAAATACCTTCAGAACAAATCAAGTTGTAAGGACTGCCTTGCCTGTTTCACTCTCTTAATGCTCAAATAAATATTACTCTTGCCCCATGGAAGGAAGGGGAAGAGACCTGTATGTATGTATCATGACCCTTTAATCATATTACTCCTTTTTTTTTTGTGAGACTGAAGAGGGACATGAAGGGAGAAAAGGAAGACAGGTTGACATTTCTCTTAGAGGCAGCAGAACATACACTGATTTTAAGATTTTTTTAAAATGTCAGTTTATCAGCTATTATTAATAGGGTGTCTGAATTCCTTGTATGGTATTCAAGGCCAATTACATTTTCCACTTTATGGGTCCATTTTCTTTGCCTTTCTTCTCAAAATTCTGTAACAGCAGTGAATATTTATTGTTATCACCTCAAGGTCATTTTCTTGCCTCTCTGCATTTGCTTATATTGCTCTCTGTGCCTGGAATGTCTACACTGCAAACCCAGGCAAAGTAGCAGAGTTCTACTTAGTCCTCAAGGTGCAGTTCTGTGTTATTTTGTCTGTGAAGTATTAGTGTTCCATTCTCACCTATCTTGAAGCACTTTATATTTACCTCTCTTAGAAGTTTCATCCCACTGTTAAATTTTGTATATGTGTCTACTGTCTGTCTGCCCTGAAAGACTTAGAACTTCCTGAAGAAGGAAGGTATCATACTGTACTGGTAATTGTTCAAACTCCGGTGAGTGCCACCATGTTTTATATAGTGTAGACTCTTGCTAATGGAGTGTTAAAAGGGTATATAAATGAATGAGTGTGAAAGAAATCTGAATTTACGTGGTTGGAATTGCTGAACCTCCTTCTTCCGTGAAATTTGCTTTTACTTCTTGGACATTTGTTAAAATAATATGTCTAGCATTGAGTGTTAGAATTCTACATGAAAATGAATTGGCCTCCTTTGTACATCGCTGTTACTTTGCATTATTTCTTATGTTATTAGGTGTTTAAAAGTATGTTTATCACCAAAAATGTAATTCACATGCAAGAAATAAAGGAAATTGTTTTCTTATGGAAATTAAATGTATTTCTTCTTAATATAGTTTGATGGGATTATGAGGTAGTTTGACTTCATTCTTAATTATCATTTGAATATTTATTGCTTAAGAAATGCCATTATGTATATATCTAATTTAAGTAATTGATGTTCTTTTGTTTCAGCCAAACCATTTACTTCTAAAGTGAAACAGATGCGCCTACATAGAGAAGACTTTGAGATACTGAAGGTGATAGGTCGAGGAGCTTTTGGAGAGGTAAGAGATAAAGTTTTTATAAAAGTTCTGCTAATTGTTGTGGAAAAATTTTATACAGTTTGTGAGAGAATTTAACTGAAATATGATGTCCTTGCTATCATTATATGATCAATCAGAAAATATATTAGTGTTTGGATGAAATATTTCTACATGGAATTTTTTTCCAAGATGTTTTTCTTCACATGTCAGTGGAAGTTTCCTTGTGCCAGTACCACAGTCTTACATACTCTAGATTAAGAAGTCTCAATATCTGGTATTGTAATTCCTCCAGCTTCCTTCCTCTCCTCCTCTGTTCTTGGCCCTTGATATTTTCATATAATTTTACACTGAATGTTTCAGTTTCGGAAATACTCTTAAAAATCCACACCCATACATCTGCTTGAATTTTGATGAGGATTGCACTGAAATAGGAGATTAATTTGTAGATAATTGATACCTTAATGATACTGAGTCAGCCAGTTGATAAAGGAATGTGGTATTCTTTGTTATTTTAATTAGGATTGTTAAATTTCATTTTCTAGTTGTTTTTTGCTAGTAATTAGAAATATCCTGGAATTTTGTTTGCCTTCATACCTAGCAACCTGGTTGATTTTTCTTTTCAATTATGAATTGTGTTGGATTTTAAGAAAATGTTTTATCAGCATCTTTTAAGACACTTAAGGCTTTTCTCCTTTACTCGTTTAATGTGTTGAATTACAACAGTTTAGTTTCAAATGTTAAACTAACCTTGCATTTCTAAGATAAGCCCAACCTTGTATTATCTTCATGTCTCATTGCACTTAGCTTCCTGTGTGTGTGTGTGTGTGTGTGTGTGTGTGTGTGTGTGTGTGTGTCTGTGTTCAGATTCTTAGAGAGAAACTGGCCTGTAATTTTCCTACTTAAAATACCAATCAGTGGTGCCTGGGTGGCTCAGTGGGTTAAAGCCTCTGCCTTCGGCTCAGGTCATGATCCCAGAGTCCTGGGATCGAGCCCCACATCAGGCTCTCTGCTCAGCGGGGAGCCTGCTTCCTCCTCTCTCTCTGCCTGCCTCTCTGCCTACTTGTGATCTCTGTCTGTCAAATAAATAAGTAAAATCTTAAAAAAATAAAATAAAATACCAATCAGATTTTGGTATTTTGGTTATGCTGGCCTCTTTTACTGTTCTCTGGAAGAGTTTGGGAAGATTGTTATTATTTCTTCCTTAAATGTGTAGAAGATTCCACTTGTGAAACCATTGGGCCTGGAGGTTGCCAATAAGACAGTTTTAATTTCTTTAGTGGAAATCAGATTGGATTTTCTATCTATGTGTTAGTTTTGCTAAGTTCACCCATGTCATCTAATTTTTCACAGTTACTACTATACTTATTATTTTTACCTCTCATTTTTTCATTTTTCATGCTAGAGCTTTATCAGTTTTATTTTTTCAATGAATTAACCTTTGCCTTTTGAATTTTTCTATTGTATATTTGTTTGTTTCAGTAATTGCTGCTTTTAATATTTTCTTCCTTTTATTCTCTTTGTTTTTTTTTTTTTTCTTAAGATTTTGTTCATTTATTAGAGAGAGAGTAGAAGACAGATGCTTAACCAACTGAGCCACTCAGGCGCCCCTTTTTTCTTTTCCTTTTTTTCCTTTCACGGGAGCATGAGCAGGGTAAGGGCAGAGGGAGAAGTGGCCTGTACTCTCTTTTGTTTTAAGTTGCTATTCTTTTTATAACTTTTAGAGATAGATAATTAGAGCATTGATGTCTAGCCCTTCTTTTCAAATGTGTGTTTAAGGCTATATGATTTCCTCTAGGCAGCTTTATCTACATCTGATAAGTTTTGATATGTCATTTTTTTTTGTTATTTTGCTCAAAATACAGTGTGATTTCTAATGTGATTTCAAATTTCCATTGTGTTTTCTTTCTTCTTTCTTTTTATCTATTAACTTATAAGTTTGTTGTTCAATTTCTAAATACTTGGAGGGTTTTCTAAGTGCATTTCTGTTACTGAGTTGCAGTGTAATTCTGTAACAGTCTCTGTGTGTGATTTCAGTCCTTTGAAATTTGCCGTGCATTGTTATATAAATATTAGGTTAAAATCATTAACGTTGTTCAAATCTTCCACATCCTTACTTTATTTTCTCTGCTTGATTTGTCGTTTCCTGAAAGAGGATTTGTTTAGTCTTTATTTCTTTTATTTTTCATTGATAACAAATATCAAGTTATTGTATCTTCCGGGTGATTAACTCTTTTAATCATAATAGAATGATCCTTGTTGTCTCTAAATAATGCTTTTTGAAATTTTCCTTAATTTGATGTGATTAGAATGATTCCAGGTCTTTTTATTAGTATTTTCATTAAATATCTTATTCCATCCTTAGAGTTTTAGCTTTCTATAATCTAATGGTATGTTTACTGTTCAGTAGAATATAAGTTTTGTTTGTTTGTTTGTTTGTTTAAGGGAACTCTACCTCCAGCTTAGGGTTTGAACTCATGACCCCCAAGATCAAGAATCACATTCTCTACTTTGTTTTTTAAGATTTTATTTATTTTTTTTGACAGATCACAAGTAGGCAGGGAGGCAGGCAGAGAGAGAGGGGGAAGCAGGCTCCCTGCTTAGCAGAGAGCCCCATGCGGGGGGGGGGGGGGCTTGATCCTAGGACCCTGAGATTATGACCTGAGCCAAAGGCAGAGGCTTAACCCACTGAGCCACCCAGGCGCCCCTTTGTTTTTGTTTTTGCTTTTGTTTTTTTTAAAGATTTTATTTACTTATTAAGAATCACATTCCCTACTGACTGAGCCAGCCAGGTCCCCCAGTTTTTGTTTTTTAATCCAGTCTAATAATCTCATCTTTTAATTGAAGTATATAGTCATTTGACTGTATGTAATGGAATTATTTATTACTATTTGTTTTCTATTTATCTTGCCCATTCTGTATTATGTGTTTAATTCCTGGTAATGGAGTATTTTAAATTATTCTCTCCCTCATTTATTAATTTCTTAGTTTAACTTTTCATTTGGTTTCTCTAGAGATTGCCATATGTAGTCTTGCCAAATTTGTATTTTGCTAATTCTGATTTATCTGACTTAAACCTTTTTTGGGTCATTGCTGTTATGTCTTCAGTAGTACATATATTTAAAACCTCCAAAACTACTGGCTCTGTTCCTTTAGATGTGCTCATATGTTCACATTTTTCTCTTGCTCTTTATAGTCACAGACTTCCCTTTGATAACATTTTCATTTTGACTTAAAAATTCCTTTTATTATTTCATCCTGTCTGATGATAAATTGTCTGCTTTTATTCGTCTGAAAATACATTTATTTTGAGGTCTTAAAATTTTTAAGAAATTGAGTTCTGTGCACACCTCACTCAATGGATTTTTACATTTGCATGTACTTGTGTAACCATTACGTACAATAGGTACCCACTGCCACCTCTCTGTGAGTAAGCACCTCCATATTAATTATTTATGCTGACTTTATCACTGTTGATTTATTTTGCCTGTTTTTGAATTATTTATTAATGGAATTATATAATACATACTCTTGTTTCTGGCTTTTTGCTCAACATTATGCCTGTGTGATTCATCTTTGTAGTAGTTCACAGTATTCCTTTGTATAAATATACCACAAGTTATTTATTCATACTAATGTTGGTGGGTATTCAAGTTGTTTATAGTTTTTGGCCATGTTAATGTTGCTATGAACATTCTTGTATATGTCTTTTGGGAGACAGAGACACTCATTTGTGATTCAGATAAACTTAGAGGAGTGGAATTGCTGGGTCATTGGATAGGCCTGTTCAGCTTTGGTAGATAATGCCAGAAAATTTCCCAAGTGGTCAACCAGTTTGCTAATTTTTACCAAAAAACTCACCAACAGAGAAGGTTCCAGTTGCTCACAATCTCACCAACACTTGGTTACTTATTTGTTTTTAAAATTTTAGCCATTTTTTTGGAGGGTGAGTAGTAATATTGGATTACAATTTCATTTTATATTTTCTCTTAAGTCTTTAACTTACACCCATTTTCATGTCACTGTACATAACTTAGATTTTTTTTGTGTGTGTGTGAAGTGCATATTCTGATGTTAGCTTGGGAGTGGGTGGGGGATTGAGAGTGGGTTGTCTGACTTACTGGTATATTCTGGGTATAGGTGCTTTGTTGGCGATAATGTATGTGTCTGTGTGTGTATTAAATAAAATATCTCTTCCTTTCTGTGGCTTGGCTTTTCCCTCTCCATATGGATCTTTAATTGAAGAGAAGTTCTTAGATTTAGTAAACTCCAGTTAATTAAACTTTTCTTTATTATTAGTCCTTTTGTGTTCCTTTAAAGAGGTTTTTTTTTAAACTCCCAAGGTCATGAAGATATTTTCCCGTGCTATATTCTATAATCTTAAAAAAACATTTTATATTTTAGACTGTTTTCCATCAGATTTATAATTTTGTGTTTCTTGAGGTATAGGTCAAGGCTCATTTTATTCTTTGTAGGTTTTATACATTTATGAGTGATGTTTTCGGATGAGCTTTAATAGAATTGTTTTCTAACTTTGTACTAGAATAGAAATGCAGTTGATTTTTGTATATTCATACTGTATTTAAGGATCTTGATATATTCACTTATTCTAGATTATATGTAAGTTTTCAGATTTTTCATAATTGTATTTCCAAATAATGACAGCTTTTTTTTTCCCTTTCTGAACTTTATGCCTTTTATTTGTTTTTCTTATTTTACTGCAATGGAGAGAATCTTCCATGAAATGTTGAATTCAAGTGGTGAAAATAGGATTTTTGTCTGGTTTGTGATTTTTAGGGTGAAGTATTCAGTATTTTACTATTGCATTTGAAGTTTGCTGCAGATTTTTTGTTTGTATTGTTACTCTTTTTTAGGCTAAGGTAGTTTTCCTTCTAGTCCTAGTCTGTTGAGAGTTTTTGCCATGCATAGAAGTTAACCTTTATCAAAAGTTTTTCTATATGTGTTTTGTTGATACGATTTGACTTCTATATTTGGTTACTGTGGGGATTATATTGGTTAGTTTTTGAATGTACCAATACTACATTAGTATATAAATCCAGTTGTTCCATGTATCATTTTAATATATATAGTTTGGTTTAATTTGCTTAGATTTTGTTTAGCAGTTTTTTGTTTACATGTATGAGAAAGATTGGCTTTTAATTTAACTATTCTATTAATTTTTTTATATTCTGGAATGATATGCTTAGGTCCTAGGACAGTTTGGGGAGTGTTCTTGGTTTCTCAGTTTTTGAAAGTTTGTATAAGATTATTATTTCTTGGAAACTAGTTATGCCATCTGGGAGTGTGATTTCTTTTCTTCTTTTTTTTTTTTTTTGTCTCTCTCTTTTGAGGTAAATTTTATGTATGTTGAAATACACTTATTGTGTATATGTATGATGTGAGTTTTGACAAATAGATTCACCCTTATTGAAGATATAGAACTTTCCCATCTCCCTAAGAAGTGGCAACCACTGTTCTAAATTATAACTGTGGCTTAGTTTTGGGTTTTTGAAAATTTCATGTAAATGGAATCCTACCATATGTACTTTTCAGGGTACAATTTCTTTTGCCCAGAATACATCTGTGAGATCCATTGTTGTGATTGAATGTATGAATATTCCCTTTTTTGTTGCTGATTAGCATACTAATTTATTAATATACTACAATTTATCCATTCTTATGGATAAATTGATTTTATCCATTTGATGAGCATTTGGGCTGTTTTTAGTTTTTGGGTATTAGGAATAAAATTGATATGCATATTATTGTACAAGTATGTATGGAAATACATTTATATTTTCCTTGGGTTATATTACTGGAACTGCTCTGCTAATGGTAGGTGCATGTTTAATTTAAAAGAAACTGGCAATTTTTTTCTAATCGGGTTGTACCAATTTATATTCCTACCGTGTTCATGGGTCTCACCAATACATTCTATTTGTTAGTCTAGTGAGTTACAGTGTAATAGTATCTCATGGTCTTAAATTGCATTGTTATTTGGATTTGTGTTGTGTATCAACATAATAATGTGTTTTTGTGGCTTATTCACCATTCTTCTATCTTCTTTGTGAAGTATATGTTCAGATACTTTGTTCATTTTAAAAAATTGAGGTATTTGTATTTTCATTATTGTAGGAATTCATTATGTTTTATATTTATAAGAGTCCTTTGTCAGATACATGTTTTGTCAATATTTCTCACAGGCTGTGTGGCTTGCATATTAATTTTCTTAAGAAATGTTTCCTTATGAGCAGAAGTTTTAAATTTTGATGATATAATTGAAAATTTTTTCTCTTATTGTTGTTATCTTTTTTTTTGTTCTAAGAAATTCTTGTTCATAGCCAGGTCACAAAGGTATTTATGCTTTTCCCATTAAAGCTTTATAGTTTTACCTTTTTTGTTTGGATTGGTGATCCATTTCCCGCATTTCCCAATTCCATTTCAAATTAATTCATGTATGATGTCAGATAGGCATTGAGGTTCATTTATTTCCCAATGGATTTCCAGTTGTTTTAACACCATTTGTTGAAAAGGCTGTTTTCTGTTTATTGAATTACTTCTGTACCTTTGTAAAAACAAAACAAAAAATCAGTCGACCGTATAAGCCTGGACCTTTTTCTGCTCTTTCTATTCTATTTCATTGGTCTCTTTGTCTTTCCCTATGCCAGTTCCACACTATCTTGATTCTTTATTCTTTTGTTTTATACTGTAAAGTTGAGAGCATGTAGTGAAGTCTGAGTGTAAGTGCTTCTACCAGGTTCTTTTTCAAAATCGTTTTAACTCTTCTAGAACTGTTGGATTATTGTATAAATTTTAAAATCCATGTCAGCTTCCATAAAAGCCTACTGGTTTTGAAAATGAATTTGCATCAATTATAGATCAGTTTTGGTAGGACTGACACATTAACAATGTTGGGTCTACTAATTAGTCCATAAACAATGTTATTTCTCTCTCCTTTTTTTTTTTTTTTTTTTAAAAGAGAAACAGGGAGAGCATGTGTGAGCTGAGTAGGGGTGGGTGTGCAGAGGCGCAGAGGGAGAATTTTTTTTTTCTTTTAATATTATTTATTTACTGATTTGACAGAGAGAGACACAGTGAGAGAGGGAAGACAGGTAGAGGGAGTGGGAGAGGGAATAGCAGACTCCCCTGCTGAGTAGGGAGCTCAGTGCGGGCCTGATCCCAGGACTCTGGGATCATGACCTGAGCCAAAGGCAGATGCTTAAAGATGAAGCCATCCAGGTGCCCTGGGAGAGAGAGAATCTTAAACAGGTTCCACACTCAGTGCAGAGCCTAATGTGGGGCTTGATCTCATGACCCTGAGATCATGATCTGAGCCAAAATCAGGAGTCAAATGCTCAATGACTGAGCCACCAAAGTGCCCCTCTCTTTGTTTTTTAAAGTGTATTTTAATTTTTCTCAAGAATGTTTTATAATTTTAGTGTATAAATTTTATTCATTCTTTTAATTGAATGTATTCCTAAATATATTATGTTTTTTGGTGCTATGGTAGATGACACTAAAATTTTTTATGTTCAGATAGCATGCTACTACTATGTAGATACATCACTGATTTTTGTATCTAATATTATTTCCTAAATTCACTTATTTTTAAATAGTTTATTATTTTAGTTGTTGCTTTCTTAGATTTTCTTTGTAAACGATCATATCATCTGAGAATAGGGACAATTTCCTTTTTACTTTACAGGCTTTATACCTTCTATTTCTTTATCTTACTCTACTAGTTTGGACGTGTAGTACAATATTGAATAGATGTCAGGGGGATAGGCATCCTTACCTTATTCCTGAGCATTGGGAGACAGGACTCAGTGTTTCAGTGTTTGTGTAGGTGCCTTTTATCCTTTTGAAGATACTGTCTTCTATTACTGGTTTGCTGAGAATTAAAAAAAATTTTCATCACTAATGGATGCTGAATTTTGTCATATGCTTTTGGGCATTTACTGAAATAATCATATAGATTTGCCCTTTTATTCTGGTAATATGGTGAGTCACTTAGACTTTTTAAAAATAGAATTTATTTTTTAGAGCATTTTTATAGCAAAATGTATAGCAAAATTGAGTGGAAAGTACAGGGAGTTCCCATATCCCTCCGAGCCCGACTTGTGCTCAGCCTCTTCCACTATTGACATTCTGCATTCTAGTGATGCATGTGCTATAGTCTGTGAGTCTGCACAGACACAGCGTTATCAGCTGAAGTCCGCAGTTTACACTGGGGGTCACTCTTGGTGGTTCACATTGTATGGGTTTGAACCAATGTATAATGGTACATATCCATCCTTATAATATCACACAGAATTGTTTCACTGACTTAAAAATCCTCTGTGCTCTGTTTATCATTCCACCCTTCCTTTGTCTTCTGGCTGTCCCTCATCTTTTTACTGTCTCCACAGTTTTGCCTTTTCCAGAATGTCCTGTAGTTGGAACATATAGGAAGGTAGCCTTTCATATTGGCTTCTTCCATGTAGTAATGTTCATTTACATTTCTCTTAGGTCTTTTCATGACTTTTGATAGCTCATTTTTTTTTAGTGTTGGATAATACACCATTGTCTAAACATGCCTCTGGTTTTATTTATCCATTTACCTACTGAAAGATATCTTGGTTGCTTCCAACTTTTGGCAATTATGAATTGCCAAATGAATGAGGAGATTGTTGGGTGGACATAAATTTTCACTTCCTTTGGGAAAATACCAAGGAGCATGATTGCTGGATGGAATGGTAAGAGTCCTGTTAAAGTTTTGTAAGAAACTACCAAAATGTCTTACGATGTGGCTGGTACCATTTTGCATTTGACTAGCAATGAATGAGAGTTCCTGTTGTTCCACATCCTTATCAGCCTTTGGCGTTTTCAGTGTTTTAAATTTTGGCCATTTTAATAGGTGTGTAGTTGTAGCTCATGGTTGTTTTAACCTGCAGTTCCCTAGGTGATGTTGAGCATATTTTCATATGCTTTTTGCCATCTGTGTATCTTCTTGGGTGAGATGTCTGTTAGGATCTTTCGCCCATTTTTTTAATGGGGTGGTTTGTTTTCTTAATGTTGATTTTTAAGAGTTTGTTTGTTTTAGATAGTTGTCTTTATCAGATGCATCTTTTGCAAATACTTCCTCTCAGGTTTGTCTTCTCATTCTTGTGACAGCATCTGTCATAGAGCAGAAGTTTTTAATTTTGGTGAAGTCGAATTTATCAGTTATTTCTTTCATGGATTCTGCTTTTGGTAAATGATTGATTTTTCAAATATTAAGCTAATCTCTGGGATAAATTCCAGTTGGTCATGACTTAACTGTCCTTTTGAGATATTGCTCTATTCAGTAGTTCCTTTGTGTTTTCTTATCTATTTTAATATCTATAATTATTGGAGAATGTTTACCTATGATTTATTTTTTATAATGTTGATGTCAATTTTTGACATTAGTTTTATGCTGGACTTACAAAATGAACTGGCGGAGGGTTTGCCTTTTTTGCTTTTTTTTTTTTAATATTTTGTGTATATTTGGTATTTTTTCCCCTTAAGTGTTGGATAGAATTTACCAGTAAAACCTTCTGGACTTGGTTTTTTTTGTGGGCATATAATTGTACTAATTTAGTTTCTTGGTGGTTATAGAACTATTCAAATTTTCTATTTTATATTGTGTCAGCTCCAGTAAATTTTATTTTTCATTAAATTTGTTTATTTCATTTATGTTTTCAAATGTAAAGTTGCTCATAATATCTCTTTATTATTTTTTTGACATCTGTGGAATATGAGGTAATATTCTGTCTTTCATTGCTGATGCTTAGATTTTTTTCCTCTCATTCTTTGTTAGTCATGTTAGAGGTTGTTCAGTGTTACTAATTTTGAACAAATCTACTTTAGGTTTATGGATTGTCTGTATTTTCGTCACTTATAAAAAAAAGATTTATTTTAGAGAGAGTGCACGTGAGCAGGGAGAGGGACAGAGGAGGGTGGAGAGGGAGAGAGAAAGGAGAGAATCTCAAGCAGACTCTGGGCTGAGTATGGAGACCAATGAGGGCTCGATCTCACAACCCTGAGATCATGACTTGAGCCAGAAACCAAGAGTCAGATGCTTAACTGGCTGAGCCCCCCCAAGGTGCCCCTATTTTTGTCACTTTTTAACATAATTTTTTTTTCTTTGTTTCTTTTATAATGCTTTCTTTGGATTTGATTTGCTCATCTTTTTTCTAGCCTCTCAAAAACTTAAACTTAGATCTTTCATTCTTTTCCATTCCAATTTAACCGTTAAAACTATAAATTTCTCTCTGAGCAGGGTTAGGTGTATCCCACAGATTTTGATGTTATATTTTCATTATCATTCATATCAAAAAACTATCTGGGGCGCCTGGGTGGCTCAGCGGGTTAAGCCTCTGCCTTTGGCTTGGGTCATGATCTCAGGGTCCTGGGATCGAGCCCCACATCGGGCTCTCTGCTTATCGGGGAGCCTGCTTCCCCCCTCTCTCTGCCTGCCTCTCTGCCTACTTGTGATCTCTGTTCATCAAATAAACAAATTTAAAAAAACCTATCTAACTTTCTCTTTGATATCTTCTTTGATTAGTCATTAAATATAGCATTTACTTTTAATAATTTGGGGACTAAATGGGTTATCTTACTGTTACTGATGTCCAAATTATGTTTGTTATGGTTAGACATCATACTCTTAAGTTTTTAGTACTTTGGAGATTTATTAAAATTTGTTTTATGGTCAAAATATGGCTTATCATTATGAACACTCCATATGTACTTGAAAATAATTTTTATTTTATGTTTGTTGATTATATGCTTTTATGAATGTCAGGTCAAGGTGGTCGATGCTGTCAATAAAATCTTCCATACTTTGGTGAGTTTTGTTTAGTTCATTTGAGAAAGGAATATTAGAATCTTCAAATATAATTGTGTGGGTATGTCTATTCCTCCTCCTCATGCATTTTGAAACTCATAAAAAGTGCATACAGTTTCTCAGTTTTTATGTATTTCTGATACATCAACTTTTTTTTATCATTATGGAGTGTTTCCTTTTTTATAAGGTAGTATGTCTGTCTGATAGTCTAGTTTGTTTCATATTAATATAGTTACCTTTTTTTTTAAAAAGATTTTATTTATTTGACAGAGAGAGAGAGAGAGATCACAAGTAGGCAGAGAGGCAGGCAGAGAGAGAGGAGGAAGCAAGCTCCCTGCTAAGCAGAGAGCCCAATGTAGGGCTCGATCCCAGGACCCTGGGATCATGACTGGAGCCTAAGGCAGATGCTTAACCATTTGAGCCACCCAGGTGTCCCCTCTTGCTCTCTTTCTGCCTTTTTTGGGGTTACTTGAATATTTTTTAATGTTCTCTTTTGATTTCTGTATTGACTTTTTTGCCAAACAATCTCTGCATTATTTTCATAATAGTTGTTCTTGAATATGGGTCCTTTTTTTTCCCATTCCAAGAACTTAGCATCTTTTAAGTGTCACAACAGTCTTATTTTTATAGAAACGTCAGTGTCAGTCAGTTTTCTTGTTGATAATTTTGCTCTCTTTCTTCTACCTTTCTACTACTGCATAAACTAGAGGGTGAAGTCACATAAATTGCCCAGAATTAGGGTCAAAGAAAAATGAATTGGAATGACCCAGACACACACACATATAATTCTTTGCCAAAAAGCCTGTATCAATTAGGTGTAAGAATTAAAAAGGAAGAGTTAGAACTTCAGTTTGGAAATATATTCTGATATATCTAAAAACTATATCTAAAAGCCCAAAGATAGTGCTAAAAGCTACTATAAAATTAAAGAGATAATTCCATAGTAATTATACATATACACAAGTTGTGAACTTATGTATGTATAAATAACTGCAGTTTGGAAGTTAATGGAAGAGAAAAATTTACAATTGCCACATCATGAAAGTGTTAATTATTTATAAATTAATTAACAGATTAAATAATTCCAGTGATATGGTAATTACTAGGCTGGTTCTTAAGTTTATACAGGAAAATATTAAGAATCAACAGAAAAATGCTTAAAAAATGGAGTGGTGATAGACCTACTATATATTAAAACGTGTTATAAAGCCTCAAGAAATAGCACATGAATAAAAAGTCCAGAAATGGGCTCACATACACATAGTAGTTTAATGTCTGCTAAAGGCAGCCTCTCCAATTAGTGCAAAAGAGAAATTTTAATACATGGTCTTGAGACGACGGGATAGCCAGTTGGAAGGGTCCATTTGTGGATCCAGTTAAAATTCATATTATCTATTAGGACAAACTATGAATGGATCAGATATTCAAGTAAAAAATAAGACAAATAGAACATAAGTGTCCAAAATATGTTGAACAAGCTATGGTATAGCCACACAGTAGAACACTGTACACCTGCAATAAAGATCTGAGGTCACCAGGATATATCGTAAAGTGGATAAAATAGGCTGCAGGTCAGGTCATGATCCCAGGGTCTTGGGATCAAGCCCCATGTTGGGCTCCCAGCTCAGTGGGGAGTCTGCTTCTCCCTTTCCCTCTGCCTGCCATACCCCCTGCTCATGCTCACTCTCTCTCAAATAAATAAAATCTTTAAAAAAATTGGCTGCAGGATAGTGTATATATAGTAAGCTGTTTTTTGTTAAGAGGTAGAAGTTGTACAATTCATACTTGTATTTTCATAAAGTAACATTTTACAGGGACAAGGGGGGAGGGTGCACAGGTAGACACTGACAGGAGTGGGGGTGACCCTTCTAGGTAGAAACATTTTTGTTTTGGTTTTTGAAGCATTTGCTTTTTATTGAATAATAAATTCTTTTTGAACTTATTCTCTATTTCATAAATCACTAGAAAGTCTTCCAGGTTAAGATGAATTAATCTGCAAGTTCTGCAAATAATTTAAGGAAGAAGTCAGTCTGAATGTAAACTTCCCCAGATAGAAAGGAGGGACCATCACCCAGCCCATTTGATGAGGCTAGAATAAGCTTGTTTCTGAAACCTGACTGTTGAGTTGGAGGAGGGCATCATAGGAAAGAATGCCTGTGATTTGATTTTATCACAAAAGTCAGGATAATGGTTATCTCTGGTGAGAAGGTGGAGGTATGTGGGTAGATTCTGGGCTACTGCAATGTTCTATTTCTTGATCTCCATTTTACTTATATGTTGTTCACTTTAAAATTGTGTTTAACTCTACATTTGTTTTGTCTTTCTGAATGTTATAATCACAAATGTTATAAAGTAATTTGTAAAAAGCTATAATAATCCATGTTTATCTAACAAATGAGCTCTAAAATATATATAGT
This sequence comes from Martes martes, assembly GCF_963455335.1. Taxonomy (NCBI): domain Eukaryota; kingdom Metazoa; phylum Chordata; class Mammalia; order Carnivora; family Mustelidae; genus Martes; species Martes martes. The sequence goes on along the minus strand of NC_137903.1, from coordinate 57,447,097 downwards.
AACAACTGATAACATTTTCATAGGGGAATACAAAAATTCAGAACAGTTTAAAATAGAGCTTTTAACTATCCCTTCTCAGAAACTGGCTAGTCAAGGAGTTAAAAAAAAAAAATCAAGACTTAAGAAGTTTTTATTTTTTGAAGGTAGGACTTTTTAATGGCATATTTATTCCATTCTGCGTTAAAATGATTGGTAGAGTAATGCAGTGATTTTTAAAAATAGAAACAACTAGCTTCTCCTAAACTAGTTTCACGAAGGGATTAGAGGCAGTCAAATTGGTATCCAGTAGGGACACACTTGCTTTTGTTTAAGCTATTCTATTGGGATTTATGTTCTGCAGCTAGCATAGCAGTTCTAGTCAGTGTTGGAATTGTTCATTCACATGATGAGGTCCACCGCAAATAAAACTTCTTTTTAAAAAAAAGTCATGCCACAGCGAAGAACAGAAAGGGTGTGCCACAGTGGAAGGTTCAACAGATTAAGGGACCCCTGGACAAAGTGGCTTTCTTCACTTAACAGTCTATCATCTCTCCTCTTCCTCAAAGTCTAGAAAATAACCACTTGGTAGGAGGTACTGGATATATGTAGGGATTTATATCATTGTTGGGAATTTCATTTTCCATCCCTTTGGAAAACCTGAAGTCAGACCCTTCAGGTTCTCAACACAGTTTTGCTCAGTGGAGATGTTCCTGGAGGGAGAGTTTGGAGGTTGGTTGTAGCAGGATTTGGAGCAGCAGGCACTAGTCTACGCAAAAGTCCTTATTAGGAAATTGAAAGGGCTCACTGTTCCATCAGCAGTAAGGATCAGTCCACAGAAGAGGCCGCATGTAGCCAAGGCTGGGTTTTTTTTTCCTGGTAAGAGAGCTCTGTTTAACCTTAAATAGTATACACAGGGTGTGGCCTGGTCTTGTCTTTCGGGCCCCACCGCACACTAGCCACCATCTGAGCTCTTCAGTCTTACCGAACTCAAAGAAGAAAAGGAGTTCCCACCGCCATCCTCACCTTAACCCGACCAGCCTTATAAAAACAAAAACCAGGCTGCAGTAGGCCACAACATTTTTGTGGTGCTGATCGGTACCTGCGATTCTGACCACAATCTCTGATTGATTCCTCCGAGAATTTGAAGAAGCAGTTGTCACCCCAGTCTGTTTTCTAGGAGTGATAGCCAGCCAGTGGGGGATGGCATTCTCCACAGTCTAGTCCAGGAGGCAGGTGGTATGGCCTCCTTTTACTTTGTTGCTGACATGAACTTTAAAGACCGCCGGAGTTGGCCGACACAGGGAAGGCTCCCTCTGCTGGACCCTGCTTGTAAGCACCAGCTGTGAGTGTCGTGCTGGAAGGAAGCTGGAAACTGTAGTGATAGCTTCTTCTTACCCCTGTAGCACTGAGGATAGCTGGGGTTACAGACCTCGCTGCACTTGGGAGGGTCTCTCCACTTTCATCGCCTGGTGGCTGAGAGCCATTGAAATAGTGCTCACGTAGGGGGGTAGAGTAGGGTCTGCAGCCTACATGGGAATCATAATGAGGCCATCTGAGACCAGGCTTTGCTTGGTCCAGAAAATTCAGGCTCCAGAGGGAAGTCCCTCATACAATCATCTCTCACTACTCAGTAGAGGAGCAGTCTTCAGCAGTCCCCTATCTCCCCACTGGCATCAGAATTGGGTATGAATGCAGAGCTGGTCAGAGCTTGTGGCCCAAACAACTGGGAAGAAACACAGGAATTCTGTTGCTGATGTCTTTTGAATGTTTAGAAAGTTCAGCCAGTATTTCTAGATATTAGAGTTTTTTAGGCAGACTCGTTTTCTTAGCAAACTGTACTCTCTGAGGCAGCTTTGGTCTATCCAGGAAAGGCTCAAACACTCCGTTTTGCTGATGTCCCCATATGGAGGCTGAACGGTTCATCTGCAGGGGTGCAAAATGGGATCTGCTTTAGTAAGCAGCACCACCAGGCATAAAAGGATGGCTAGGGCCCACTACCCTTTGGGGTCTGGATCCTGGATTTACTGAAGCTGTGGAGACCCTGAGCCTACAGTTGCCATGTCCAGTCCTAGTACCTGCTTCCTATAAACCCAGTCTACCATTGTTGCCACTGGGATAAGATGTAAAATATTTTAATGACATGATTAAATAATAATATTAAATAATATTAAACAAATAAGTACTAAATAATATTAAATAATAATAATAATAATTAAATAATGACATGATTAGATAAGTAAAGAATTCTATATATATATAGAGAGAGAACACACATTGTGTGTGTAGAGAACACACATTGTTTTCTAGCACATACTGATCATTCTTAGAATTTACCTTGGTTTTGGGGCACCTGGGTGGCTCCGTCAGTTAAACAGCTCCTTTTGGCTCGGGTCATGATCCCAGGGTCCCAGGATCTAGCCCTGCATCAGTCTTCCTGCTCAGCAGGGAGCCTGCTTCTCCCTCAGCCCCACTTGTGTTCTTTCTCTCTCAAATAAATAAATAAAATCTTTTAAAAAATCTTAAAAAAAATTTTACGTTGTTCTAGGCCAGAAGGGTGTCTCAGTAACTTCCAAAAATTATTATTATGTAGCCCAGTATCTGACCTTAATAAAATACAGTTAGAAATTGGGGTGCCTGGGTGGCTCAGTGGGTTAAGCATCCGACTCTTGATTTCAGCTCAGGTTATGATCTCAGGGTTGTAAGATCAAGCTTGTGTCAGGCTCTGTGCTCAGCCGGGAATCTGCTTGAGATTCTCTTCTCCTTTTGCCCCTTCCCCTGCTCACTCTCTCTTTCTCAAATAGATAAATCTCTTTAAGAAAAGGAATTAATACCAGCTAAAAATGACCTATATGTTTATACACTTGAAAGTATAGATCATAAGGGAAATTATAAAGTGATTAGATATGAATGAAATTACATTTCAACCTTTGTGAGATACTTAGAGATTTATAACTTACAATTAATTTAGCAGGAAACAAGAAACTTTGGTAAGTGCTGTGGGCTGAATTGTGGCTCTGTCCCCAAGCCCTCAAAAACATTCGTATATTAAAGTTGTAACTAAGTACCTCAGAACATGACCCTATTTAGACAGAGTCTTTGTAGAGATAACTAAGTTAAAATGAGGTCATTACTTTGGGCCCTACTGTACTATTAAGGGTATCCTTATAAGAAGGGGAAATTTGGACACAGTCATGGACAGAAGGAAGATGATTTAAAGACACAGGGAGAAGTTGGGCATGTCAAGCCAAGGAGAAAGGCCTGGAATAATCCTTTCCTCATGACACTCAGAAGTAACCAACCCTGTCACCTTGATCTTGGACTTCTGAGTCTCCAGAACTGTAAGAGAAAATATATTTTTGTTGGTTAAGCTACCTGATCTATGTTACCTTGTTATGTCAGCCCTAGCAAACTAATACAGTAATTAATGACCCACATTTTAATTCAGAAAGTTGGAAAAAGAACCACAAAGTAAACGAGAAGGAGACAAATACTAAAATTAAGGCTGGAAATTTGTTAAATAGAGAGTAGTATTACCAAAACCAAAATATGGGTTCTTTAAAAAAAATTAGTATATTTAAAAGTTGTTGGGTCATGGCTCATGATTATTTCAATTTCAGAAGCATTAAGTTTAATACATATCTATTTAAAAAACTCTTAAAAATAATAAAGGGGATGTCTTTAATTTGCTGAAAGATATGTGCCAAAACCTAAAGCAAACTTCTAATGGAAAAACTTCAGATGCATGTCATTTAAGATCAGGAATAAGACAAACATGGTTAACACTGTTAGAGCATTTTGTGTTATTGGAGTTCCTGGCCAGTATGCTAGGAAAATAAGTGAGTTAATAGGTTTGGAAGGGAAGAGATAAATCTGTATTTATAGATCACCTACACATAAAAATCTACAGAGGCAATAGACAAAATATATGTATTAGTAAGATAATTTAGTACTTCTCAAATAAAAGATCATTTTATAAAAATCAGAATTTCTCTAGACACAAAATAATCAGCTAGAAGAGATGATGGTATAAGATACCATTTGCAAGAATAAAAACAATCAAGTAGCTAGGATTTAACCTGACCAATAATGGCCAAGATTTACAAGGAGGAAAATTTAAAACTCTGTTAGAGTATATCATAAAGACCTGAAAAACAGATACTCTGAAGTCAAACATGGTATAACGTATTTGTAAATATGTCCGTTCTCTAGAGTAATCTATAAATTCTGTGAAATGCCAATCAAAACCCTATAGAATATTTTGAGAAATTTGACACACCGAGTAATTTGCAAGGAACTTCTCATTCTGATTATGACACTTGATTGTATCACACCACCTCTTCAGCTGAAAACGACTAGAAAACCTTGAGTAGAATACAGATTTATCTGAAAGTGTAGAGCTATAAAATCAGTAAGGACTTGGGCTGTGAGTCAGAGAAGTAGCTCTATTGAGATGTGAATCTCCAGCATTTTAGCTCTACCTTTCAATTGGAGGCAGTTGTCTAGGGGCAGAGAAGCTAAAGAAAACTTTCAGAAATCTCACAGCTCAGGGAGAACAAAAATTAGAAATTAGAGCTCAATAAAGAGGAGGGCTCTGTTAAATATTCTAGGTATTTAATTGGGGCCCCTGAAGGGTTACACCCCTTAGGTGGAAGGACAAATAGAAATAGGCCAGCCCTCACAAGATGGAAACTTGGTTGTAATCAAATCAATCCCAGATTGTATTAAGGTGATCTGACCCTAGGGTAGAAATAAAACATACAGTGGCTTAAATTAAAACTTGATAGGTTTCATAGCAACCACAGAAAACTGAAGAGAGGATTAGTGGATTGGAAACTAGGTCAGTAGAAAATATCTAGGCTGAAGTATGGAGAGAAAAAAGTGGACAGAAAATTAAAAAGTAAATTAGGATTCCTATTAGACACAGTGAAAAAATTAACATGTATGTATTTATAGTTCCAGAAAGGAGACAAGAGAAAAAATGGGACAGAAACAGCATCTGAAGAAAAGAGATAATCTGTGAGAGCTTTTCAAAGCTAACTAAGAACAGAAATCCACACATAGATTCAAGAGTTCCTGTGACTGAGTGACAGGATAAATGCATCAAGACATATGATAGTGAAATTTGATATGTCCAGGCATATGATAGTCCAGGCATATGATAGTAAAATTTCTGAAAACTAAAAAATAAAGAGAGGGTTTTAATAACAACTAGAGGAAAAAGGACTTTAACTTCCAAAAAGCAATGAGAAGACAGTTCACTTGACAAGGGAAATGATCAAGTTGAAGATAATGGAAAATTGTAAAACTGCTCAAAGAAGCAAACATGTCAATCTATGATTCTATACCCAGCAAAAATATGTATTTTACAATGAAAGCAAAACTCTAAAATATAGTCAAAAGCAATTAAAGAAGACCTAGACAAATAGAGACATTCTGTATTTGTTGATTGGAACACTTTATACTGTTAAGATGGCAGTTCTCCCCAAATTGATGTAATCCCTTTCAAAACCCAAGCTTTGACATGGTGATTTTAAAATTTATGTAGAAATTCATGGGACCCAGAATAATTAAAATGATTTTGAAAAGGGACATAGTGGGAGAACTCACACTTCCTGATTTTAGAATTCATTACAAAGCACTAGTAATCAAGGCTGTGTGGTCCTGGCTTAAGGATCTCATATCAATGGGATACAATTCAAAGTCCAGAAAAAAACTCACAGGTCTGTGGTCAGTTGACCTTTTCTTTTCTTTCCTTCCCTTTCCTTTCTCTTCCCTTCGTTTCTTTTCCTTTCCTTTTCTTTATTTTTAAGATTTTATTTATTTGAGTGAGAGAGAGCGAGCAAGAATGGGCCAGGTGTGTGTGGGGGGGGGGCAGGGACAGAGGTGGAGGGACAAGCAGACTTCCTGCTGAGAGTGGAGCCTGATATGGGACTTGATCCTAGAACCCTGAGGTTATGACCTGAGCCAAAGTCAGTTGCCTAACCAACTGAGCCACCCAGGTGCCCCGACTTGTTTTTCTTTTTTCTTTTTTTTTTTAACTTTTATTTATTAAGTAATCTGTACCCCCAAAGTGGAGCTCAAATTCATGACCCCAAGATCACGAGTTGCGTGTTCCACCAACTGAGCCAGGCAGGCGTCCCTGGTCAGTTGATTTTTGGTAAGGGTGCCAAGAACATTCAAGGGATTAAAAAAATAGTCTTTTCAACAAATGGTGCAGGAGCAGCTAGATACCACATGCAGAAGAATGCAGTTGGACCCTACTTTACACCATGTATAAAACTAACTCAAAACAGAGAAGAGAGCTAAAGAGTTAAGAGATAAAACTTAGCTAAGAGCTAAAACTGTGGAACTCTTAGAGGAAACATAGATATAAATTTTTGTGACCTTGGGTTGGGCAATGGTTTCTTAAGTATACACCAAAACCAAAGAAAAATATAAATTAGATTTCATCAAAATTAAAAACTTTTGTGCTTCTAAAAAACACTTTTGGGAAAGTGAAAAGATGGTTCTAAAAAACACTATTGGGAAAATGAAAAGATGGGAGAAAATATTTTCAAATTAAGTATCTGAAAATGATCTAATATCCAGGAACCTATAAAGAACATTTACAACACAACAGTAAAAATGCAAATAACATAACTAAAAAATTGACAAATAATTTTAATAGGCGTATCTTCAGGGAGATACATGAATGATCAGTAAGCACATGAAAAGATGTCCAACATCGTTAGTCATTTGGGAAACACAATTCAGAGCCACTAGGGGATATCACTTATCATCCAGCAAGATGGCTGTAATTAAAAAGACGGCAAGCTTTGGTGAGGATATGGAAGGACTGGAACGCTTTTTTGTACCTTGCTGGCGGGAAGGTAAAGTGTGCAGCTGCTTTAGAAAACATTCAGTCCAGGGCACCTGGGTGGCTCAGTTGGTTAAGTGTCTGCCTTTGGCTCAGGTTGTGGTCCTGGAGTCTTGGGGTTGAGTCCTGCATTGGGCTTCCTGCTCAGTGGGGGAGCCTGCTTCTCCCTCTTCTCCCTGCTTGTGCTCTCTGTCACTATCTCTGTCTCTCTCGAACAAATAAAAAAATCTTAAAAAAAAGTTCAGTCCAGTCCAGGAATCCAATTTTCAATCCAGCAATCCTATTCCTAGATTTATATGCAAGAGAAATGAAAACAAAGCATACACACAAAACCTGTATGTGAATATGCATAGGAACCTTAGTCATAAGAGCCAATAAATAAATAAATAAATAAATAAAATGGGAACAGTCCACGTGTTTGTAACCTGAAGACTGTGAACGCAGGTGGTCTGTCCATCCACTGGTATCTTGTTAAGCCACAAGGAAAGAGATACTTGTATCTGCTGTGGTGTGGGTGAACCCTGAAATCATGCTAAGTAAAATTAATCAGACATAAACAGCCACTTATTATCTGTTCTATTTATATGAAATATCCAGAATAGGCAAATCCATAGAGACTGAAAGTAGATTAGTGGTTTTCAGGGGCTGATGGGAAGGGGGTGTGGGGCATGCTTGCTTCTGGGTATGGGGTGTTTTGTGGGGAGTGATGAAAATATTCTGGCATTAGACAGTGATGATTATACAACCTTCTGAATATACTGAAAACAAGTGAATTGTACACTTTAAAAGGGTGAATTTTATGGTATATGAATTATGTCTTAATTTTTTTTAAGTGAAGACAAAATAAAGAACTTTTAGGCAAAGAGAAAACTGAGAAAATATGTCATCAGTAGACTTACACTAAGGGAATTACTAAAGGGAATCTTCTGGTGGAAGGGAGAATGATCCTAGATAAAGTACGGGGATGTAGGAAGGGACAGAGAGCTTCAGAAAGGGTAAATGTGGCTTTTGATGACGGCATAAAATAGTCATAGTACTACATGTATGTACACTTAGGTTACATGACCATAATGGCACAGTGGATAGGAGGTGGGGAAATGGATTAAATGTATTCGAAGATCTAATGACTGTCTAGGAGGTGGTAAGAATACTAATTTGATACTGTGAATTGTAATCTTAGGATAGCCAGTGAAAGGAAAATAGTAGCATCTATAATGAGCTAGAGAGGTGGAAAATAAATGACGGGAAACACAGCAGATAGTGAGCAGATCGGTTAAAGCAAAATTTTAATATACCCCAAAGTTTAAGCAGGACAGAGCCCAATTTTTAAATTTTATTATATCCCACCCATCATAGCTTTGTATGGCCTAATTAATTGCTTTTATGGCTACAGAGCAACAATGGACAGAAGTAAAAGGGTACACATGGGAGCCTCATAGTAGGAGATTTTAGCACACTGATTAATATCTCATACAAGTAGACAACAGTAAGGAAAATGATGTGAACAGCTACAAACTCAGTTGATGTAGAACGCTATACTCAACAACCGATGAACCCTCCTTTTTGTCCAGTACATGTGACGCATTTAGCGTTTACTAGTGCATAGAAGTGCAATTAATTTTTTTGTATAAGGACCTTATATCCTGTGACTGTTATAAATCTACTTACTAGGTTTGGCTTCCTGTTCTGTTTTTCACCTTTTATGCTGCCTAGTCTTTATTTCCCATCCCTTCCTCCTCTCCAGTCACCAAAGTGCAAGATCAGTCTCCAGAGTCCAGGGTGAAAGCCGGCTGTGCTTGCTTGTCCTCTAGGATTCTTAGATGCGCTTAGTTTTGAGACTGTGCCAGTTTCCTTCATCCCATCTCTGAAATGTGTTTAAAAGGTTGTTAGAAAGTTTCTCACATTTATGTTGTTTAGGAAGCTTATTCGACATATGTAATCTTCCATACCACCAGAAATAGACTCAAAGTATGTGTGTCCAGGTAGCTGTACTGGTTTCCAGTGTATGGGCCTCCCCACTGATTACTAGTGGACAAGTGTCTTAATCCACCTTCGTTCGTCATTTGGACAGAAGTGGAGGGGAATTACTCCTCTTTGTTTTTCTGTACTTACCTCTTGACTCCAAGAGAGATGGTAGAGCCTTTTTGCTTTTGGGGTAGAATATTTCCATTTCCATTCACTCCTAACTTCTGAGCCCTAGGGGAGTCAAGAGCAGAGTGAATTTGTCCACACACTCAGCTCTTTTGATACAGTTCCTCCAGATACTTTGAAATGACTGCTGCATTATATCTAAGGCCAATATTAATGGGTATGTGTTTTCAAAGAAAGCAGAGGTCCTCCCTGCTGAACAAAATGTATTTCCTTATCACCTATTGCTTCTTTAAAATCATTCCAGGGGCTCCTGGGTGGTTCAGTCGGTTAAGCATCTGACTCTTTGATTTTGGCTCAGGTCATGATCTCAGGGTCATGAGATCGAGCTGGGCATTGGGGTCCATGCTGAGTGTGAGATTCTCCCTCTCCCTCTGCCCCTTCTCTTCCAAGTAAGTAAGTAAGTAAATGAATAAATAAAATCTTAAATCATTCCATATATGGAAGTCAGTGAAATAATTGATGCCAGAATGCAATCCATAAGGAAACTGAATGGGAGAATGAAATCAGTCGGTGGAATGTGTTTATAAAAATGGAGTAAAGATGTAAGATACTTATATCTTTCTGATGGGAAAGGGGAGAACCCCTGTACAACTGCTTCCTAACATATACACTTCTAACTTCTCAGTTGCTTATTTCTGTGCTTAATGTTTGTCTTCTCCAGTGGACTGCAAGTGAAGGCAGGGATTGAATTTCTTTACTCATTATACTAAGTACTTAGCACAATGCTTTTAAACATAATTTTCCCTATTAGATTAAAAGCAGAAAAAATGAGGCTCTTTTTTTCCTTTCATGCTTCTCTGTTGTGACTAATGAAAGTAATACTTTCTAATCACGTACTGTAATCCAAATATGTTCCATGCCCTTGGTTAGAGTCACTGTCTAATTAGCAAGAGGGAAAATGGTACATGACCTTGAGATCTACTTCTAACATTTTTGGGCTTTTCTTTCTAATGTTATTTCTATTCATGGATAGTAAAATTGGAATAGTTTTGTCAACATTAATATCTAACTGACTTTTCTTACCAAATAATTTTAAGTCTTCTCCCCATGTGTTGAAATATTTCTTGGCAAACCTGGTTTCTCATGGCTCCATAGAAGTCCATAATGTGACTGTTCTGTAATTGACTCAACGGTAACGTTAAGCTAGAATGTGTTCTTTGTGAATATAAGGATATTCATTTCTCTGCAGTACTGAGGCACCTACTACAGGGTCCAGGACATGCTAGGCATTCAATACGTATTTGTAAAATGAAAGAATGAATATTTAGGTGGTTATATTTTTTCTGTATTATAAAGGATACTCTTCATAGTGTGCACATGATGCTTTCAGTGCATTTCAAATGATTTTTTAAAAAAGATTTTATTTATTTATTCAACAGACAGAGATCACAAGTAGGCAGAGAGGCAGACAGAGAGAGGAAGGGAAGCAGGCTCCCTGATGAGCAGAGAGCCTAATGTGAGGCTCCATCCCAGGACCCTGGGATCATGACCTGACCCAAAGGCAGAGACTTTAACCCGCTGAGCCACCCAGGTGCCTCTCAAATGATTTTAATAAATAATTTGTTGCAGAATTAGAAGAGGATCTTGCTGATTGTAAGGGTATGGACAAAGTTATAGGATTTCAGAGTAGTTTTCTTTTCTCTATGAAATAATGTTATCTGTGGCTATTTTCTAATACTTTGATTTTATAAGTTTTCTATAATTATATTCTATTAGAATCAAAAGAGGTTTTCAAAAAATTTTAATTGAAGTGAATTTCCTTCAATTCAGGGAGCAGTTAGGGATCTTATGAGTGGAATATAGAGTTTCTGGTGGTGGTGGTGGTTGGAAGATCCCTGGAATGTGAGTAATGGGCCATGCTATGCTAAGGAACGTTATTCTGTAGGAATGGGAGAAGACTAGAGGGCTGTAAGTAGAGGCATGAGAGTTGGAACAATCAGGAGGGTAGTACCAGTGATAGTGTTGAGGAAGGAGTGGAGAGAGAAGAGACCAGAGGCATGGAGAGCCTGGATTTCTCTCTCCATCCCCACATCTAATTCACCACCAACTTTCATATCCTAAGTATTTCTTGAATTTTCTTGAATTTCTTCCTCTCTTCCCCAGTTGGGTCATTGGTGTCTTTAACATCAGCTTCTTGTTTCTTTCCATCTCTCCATAGAGCTGCTAAAGCGATATACGTAAAGGCAGCTCTGAGGAATGGCTTCCTATTATTCATATTTTAAGTTTCTACTGATGAACACATCATGCAAGCTCTTCCTTATTGGGATACTTCAGCCTCATTTCCTTCTATTCCCTGCTAGGGGGGGAATCTTTCCTTGTCCCTGAGCATCCTGACCCCTCTCCCCCACACAGGTATTTCTGGCTTCTGTTTCTTGCTCATCTGTATCCCCTTCCCAGAATCCCCTCCTCTAGTCAAACCCCCCACGACCCCCTTCTCTGGGGTGCATTGTGTAAGACCTCAGGTGTCAGTCACCTCTTCCAAAACACTTTAACAGATATATTCACATGGTACCTCCCTCCCCCACTCTCACCTTTTGGGTCAGGAATCTATCTTCTGTGCTTTTAAAAGGATCTTATTTTTACCTCTTCCAGGTTGTCCTGTAATTCTTCAGGTATGTTTCCCACATTAGAGTGTGAGATTTTTGAGGGCAAGAGCTCTTTTATTTTTGTATTCTTAGCAGTTAGCATAATGTCTGGCATATTATCAGGTGGTCAAAAAGGTTTTTGGTAACATTTTCTAGTTGAAATAATGAGGGGTTGAACCAGGCTGGTGGTAGGTGGGAGGGACAGATTGGAAAGAAGTCACTTGGTTGTCAAGGATGAGTTACGGGTGGAGCTCATGGACGATTGAGGTGTGCAGCTTAGTACGTGAGTTTGCTATATAGATGGGTTTTGACTTGCTGAATTTCAAATATTTGCTGAACATTTAGAGATGAATAGTAGGCTGTTAGAAATAAGGGCATCGATATTAGGAGATCAGGGTTTAGGAGTCATGAGCATATACACTCATGAGGTGGGAACTTGGGATAGATACACAAGTCAGGAAGGGGGAGGGCATCTAAAAAGCCAGAGTAGGGGTCATTGGGGAGCATTTATCAAGTCAAAGAAAAGTAGGAGAGTATACTGCTTGTCAGTAGTGGTCAGTGATGAAGAAGGTTTGAAGCAGATGAGAAATGAGAACAAGAGATTTTATTTGGAAATTAAGTCATTATGGATCTTTGAGAGAGTAATTTTGGTCGAGTGGAGTGAAATAGAAACTAGATGGAAGTAAGGGATTGGAAGAGGCTGGGAAGCAAATAAATGATGAGCAAGTGGGAAAAGCAAGCACATACTATTCTTAAAAAATGTGCTTCATGGAGAAATGATGCATTCTGGAAAAGGGATGTAGTATCAGCTCCTTGAGGGGAGGGTGGTAGTTGGTCAATTTTTTCGTTTAATTTTTTGGTTTTTGGGTGGGAAAGGTCTTGGAAAAGTTTACCAATTGATATTCAGGAAGCAGAAGAAAGGGGTGCTTGAAGTCTAGAAAGAAATCTTTAATGGAAAAAGGGTAAGAAGGAAGGAGAGGGTCTGGGATCAAGATCTCAGGTGGTATCATTAGCTTTGAGAGTCGTGGGGACATTTCTTCCCTGGGTTAAAAATGAAAAGAAGTAAGGATACATAGAAATACTGAGACATTTAAAGATGATATGAGGGAATGCAAAGGATCTACTTTCTAGGAAGTAGGTCCCCAGGTCTTTAATTGTGGGGTGACAAGTAGAAAGGACAGGTGGCACAGGGCATTTTAGAAGATTGGTAAGGGACAGAGAATTAGTGGTGGGACTGAAGGTAGATTTTAGGGCTCAGTGGAGGTTGAGCTATGGAAGGAAATAAAGCAATAATAAAAATATTTAAATAATTTTTTTCCATAAAAAAGACTGGAAGAAAGGATAGGGCACTAGAGTATTATTGATACTTATACAGTGGGTTAAGTGAGGCCGATAGCCAAGTCCAGGGATGTTTGCCCTACAGGTCTGCTGCTTGGGTGGGTTGAAGGGCCGGGGCGTGTGCGGGACACATGGCAGCATGGCCATGGGGACTGGGAGCAAGTCCCGCCTGGCCTGGGCTGCTGCCGTTAGACCTCCAGAGTCAAGTCAGAGTCCTGAGCGCACGACTGAGGGTATTTGAGATTTCGTGTGAGAAGGTTCCTTCCCCCTGCACCTTTCTTTCCTTTCTTTTTTTATTCTTGCAGTATATGAGTATCAGTTAAAATGTGTAAATAAAAGCAACAGATTGCATATAATTTATTTTAAGACTGAATTTTGAATAGAAAAGTAGTATTGCTGAATTCTGAGCTCTTACCACATAGTTATTCATTCCTGATAAAAGTGCTCTGGCGGCCTTTTCCATCCTGTATTTCTCAACTGATAGATTCTAAAATGCAGAGACAACCCTTAAGAGGTAGCTATTTCCTCCAAGATATTTTGTCTTCTCTCAGGAATTTGTAAGTAGGTTTATAGATGCCTCTGGCTCACCTCTGGCCTGGATATCTGATAGGAGCAGCATTTCTATCAATTATGCTTTTTCCTAAAAGAAAAAAAAAACTATGAAAATAAAAGCATAAGTTACGGAACTCCTTCAAGAAATGCATACATCAAGGGAAACAATAAATGAGCTAAGACCTAATAAAAAATCAGCAGCTCTACCAGTTAAGAACCTTCTCTCTACGACTCACTTGTTGTCAGTTACTGCTTAACTTAACGCTGGGTTTTCCTTTTTGCTTTCAGGAAAACCTTTAACTTACGCCCTGGGTGTTGCGTGTCCACAGCTTCCTGGTGGCTCACCGCTTCCGCCTGCTCCAGCCTTGCTCCGGCAGCTTCAAGGCTTCTGGGCTTCAGAGCTTGGTGGGAGAGCTTGCTGCTTTGGCCTGCTACCCCTGCTTCAGGTGTCAAAAAGCTTTTAATTAGCCTGCTTCCTCTACATACTATAACTAGGCCCTTCGGTGTCTGCGTAGCCTAGTCCTAGGGTCTGAGGGAGAATTATTTTGAGCTGTTCATTCTTCTGTAAACATTCTTGTACCCTGGTTCTCTAGGGGATTCGAGGGAGAGTAAGGCAGCATGAGATTCTCCTGCATGATTGACCTTTGACTGCCCCGCATACACAGGGCTGCCTGAGTCCACCGGGGCATGCCGTGCGGGACACGCCGTGTTCATGTAGCCCATGTCTGTTCTGAGGGGTTGATGCCCGTCCTGGCCCAGTTTTTAAATGTTCTGACGGTTGGTACTGTATGTATAAATTGTGTCTCCAAGGAAAGGATACCTCCAGCTGTTCAGTGAACTCTTTGTAGTGTTTTTAGTTTGTTTGTTAAAGAGACTATTTTTTCCCCCAGTAAATATTTGAATACAAACTGATCACTGACAGAGCATTATAAAAAACAAGCGCACTGATTTCCATGCATATTAACAGTGATGACCGTTACCATGTCAAAAGGTATCAAGATGATGGGGAGATGAGTGGGAGGATCTCTTGAGGACCTGTAGAAGGGTTTAGTACTTAACAGTAGTAAAGGGCACTAGCTCTGTCACTGGGGAATGAGTGATGTGGGACTGCCTGGAGGGCGGTGTGGGAGCTCAGCCCAGTGCCAGGCACAGAGTATGTGTTCTGTACATGAGGCTTGTTCTTGTGATTTTATCATTAGTACTAGTAATAAATGATGATAGACATTATACACTGGAGATTTAAAAAAAGGAGATAAAGATGAAGTTGTGAAGTGAGACTTTAAAAGCCACACATGTCATTAAGAGAGCAGCATGGGATAGAGTAATCCCAGACACACTTAATCTTAAAACACACAATTGTTGGGGCGCCTGGGTGGCTCAATTGTTGGGCGGCTGCCTTCGACTCAGGTCCTGATTCCAGAGTCCTGGGATCGAGCCCCGCATTGGGCTCTCTGCTTATTGGGAAGCCTGCTTCTTCCTCTCCCACTCCCCCAGCTTGTGTTCCCTCTCTCACTGTCTCTCTCTCTCTCTGTGTCAAATAAATAATTTTAATAAAATCTTAAAAAAAAAACCCCGCAAATGTGTGTCTTACCATAATGACTTGTGTTTTTTAAAAATATTTATTTATTTATTTTAGAGAGCCAGAGCATGAACCGGGGGGGGGGGCAGCAGGAGAGAGAGTCTCAAGCAGACTCCCTGCCGAACGTGGAGCCTGACTTGAGGCTCGGCCCCACAACCCTGGGATCATGACTTGAGCTGAAACCAAGAGTTGGACGCTTAACCGACTGAGCCAACCAGGTGTCCCATAATACCTTGTTTAAACTCGAGTTTCAGTATCAGTTTAGTAGTGTACTTAAAGCTGATAATATCGATGCCTTAACTGTTTGTTAAATAATAAGAGCAAAGGGGAAGAGGAAGCGGGAGATGGTACAGAACGTGTGACAGGGTAGTGACTGTTCAGGAAGGAACACTTCTCAGTTCAGTTTGAGAGAGCAGATCATGTGATTTTACTGGGGGAGACTACTTGAGACCTAGGAATAAGTGCAAAGGCCCTGGGTTGGGATTGAGCCAGGTGAGCAGTGTGTCTGGAGCAGAGTGAGCTGGGAAGAGAGAGCATACAAGATCT
The DNA here is from genome assembly GCF_963455335.1 of Martes martes. NCBI lineage: Eukaryota > Metazoa > Chordata > Mammalia > Carnivora > Mustelidae > Martes > Martes martes. Next base: position 57,431,511 of record NC_137903.1, on the reverse strand, counting down.
GGAAGGTCAGAAGACCAGAATATGTTGGCCTTGTAAGTTATAGCAGGTTGACTTTTACTTGGAGAGGGTGGGAGGTTTGGAGCAGAGGAGCGTCACCAACCGAGATACATCGAAACAGGATTGCTAGGACTGCCAAGGTTGAGAATAGATCGTGGGGGTTAAAGGCAGAAGTGGAGGGGCCGGTAGAGCCGTCCAGGCTGGATGCAAAGGCAGGTTTGTTGGAATGGGCCAGAGAAGGTAAGGTGAATTCTGGATGTGCTGAGTTTAGACTAGATTTGAGAACTGCATGTGGGAACTGTTATTGAAGATTGAAATTTTATTTAATGCAGTGGGATAAATCCTTCGTTATGTGTTGTAGCTGTAAGTGCAGACACTTAAACTGGGTGTAAGAACTCATTTGTTGATGTCTGTCACTGACTTCTTCCTGTCATGTTGGCAGTTTTTCCAACATTATAGTGCTTTCAGTATGAAGCCTTTAAACAGGCATGTCTATGTTTGGCATTTTTAAAAACTGCATCTTTGTTTTGTGTTAAATTTGTGGTCTTCCAGTCCATACCAAGAGTACTATTTCTTTTGATCAAATTAAGTAAGAAAGGACATTTTAACATACATGCCCTCTTGTATATCAGTTAATGTGGTTCTTGAGAATCTAGAACCTGAAGTTACAGTCCTGGGAGGAGCCTCTTTTTCTGAGTTTTTCCTTCTACTGCCACAAACACGAAAATGATCTGTAGTATTAGAGGAGAAAAGCAAGATGAGTTTTATTTTACTTTAGCATTTCATCAGCTTCATGGTCTTGTCTTACTATGTCATCAACTTAGGCATTCAAGAATATTTCCTGAACTGACATTTTAAAATTTCATTACATCCTGCCACATTCCAGAGAAGGTTGAAGGCAGCTTATGAACCTGTCATAGGTAGTGTGGAGAATGGTTTTCACAGTGCAACATTGTGGAACTCTGATGACCACATGTGTGCAGCATGGCCCCCACCAGCCACACTAAGCACCCGAGGAATTAGCGGTCACTTCCTGACCAGGGTGAGGTGTGGTATGTCACATGATCCCATTCCATGCTTCAAATTGTGCATGGTCCACACAGAAAATGCAGGAAGAGGAGTAGAAATCATATCACTGAGAAATTCCTGATCTTTCAACATTTTGTTGCCTATCTTTCTCTGTATTCATCTGGCATAGGTATGTATTTTGTGTATATACAGAAAAAAATAATCAGTATGCAAACTTTAATAAACTTCTTACCAGTGATACATTCTGCATTTTTGCTTATTAGTGTTCTTTAACAATATTTTTAAAAATATGATTTTCTGTTTCGTGACATATTTACTAAATCTCATCTTTCAGAATATTTAAGTTATTCCCAATATGTTACTGTTGGAAACCATCACACTTGAATAAATGTTGTGGCTTCATTTTTATTTGTATATATTTTTAGTTGAGGATATTCCTAACTGTATTTCTATGTATCAGGGATACCAAGTTATTAGAAGTTGAAGAGGTCGGAGTTTCTTACTTCACAGTTAAAAGAATTGAATAAATTGGAATATGTAATGTCTGCTGTGTGCTGGGGGGTAGGGCAAACAGAAGGTTAAGAGATTGGGCTACAATGTGCTTATTTACTAGTGTGATGTCTGCCACATAATAGTAACTGGGGTTATTGGACACTGCTGAATGGTAAGCACTTTCTACTTGTATGAATTATTTTCATCTTTGCGACAGTTATATAAGATGATTACTATTAGTAACACTGTTACATTGATGAGAAAACTGAAATTTTGAAAGGTTGCATTATTTGCCCAGAGCTACACCGTTAATGGCAGAGCCGGGATTAAAACCTGGGTGGTCTGGCTGCCCAGGGCATGCTGTTTCCGCTATCCTGAAAAGCGGCGGTACGTGCTAGCTCAGCGTCTGAGTGTTTAGGACATGCTCATTCCCCGCACCGTGCTATAGACCAGAGGTGGTTTCGGTTCCAGTATTGTTTAGATTTTAGAAAGGTGATTTAGTGCACATGCTCTGTTTTATGAAGGGCTCCTGTTGGGGTTTGGAGCAGCACCTGTAAAGCAGATGCATTGGTGTTTCTACAACGAAGCATGCTCGTCTTTACACTAAATGAGATTTAAAAACCAAACCCCACATAACTGTAATTAGCCCAATGTCAGTAACTGCTGCCAAATGAACTGTGAAAACCTTTTGGCTTTAGCATTGCAGGTAAGGGATTGTGGACCTGCATAGAAGTCTCAGAAGAGAATCTGGCATTGAGAGCACGCTCAGTGTGTGCTGCTGGGTACTACTACTATTACTTCCACCAGGATCATCAGATCCTTATATCCTCAAGCGTAGAGAGCTGGTGAGACTCACAGCTAGGAGTAGTCTTCTCCCAAGGACCCGAGGAGGGGAAATCTTAAGTCTTAGAGTCTTTCAGCCATTCTTCCCTAAATCAGAATAAGGATGGCTTAAGCGATAGACAAGGTCTCTTTCCTGTCCTGAATATAAGTGTGTTAAGCTCAGAGCTCCTATTATCTGTTTGTACTCTCAACGTACAGTGTGAGTCTAGAGAGACCCCATTTTCTTCCCCCATCTTTTTTGCGATATAATTGACATATAACATTGTGGAGGTTTAAGGTGTACAAAGTGATGATTTCATGCATTTGTGTATTGTAAGATGATTACCACAGTAAGTTACTATCACCTTACTTAGGTTTTTTTTTTTTTTAATTTGTGAGAACATTTAAGATCTTTTCTCTAAGCAACTTGCAAGTATACAGTACAAGACTGCTAACTATAGTCACCGTGCTGTATATCAAGCCACCAGAACATACTCATCTTACAGTTGGAACTTTGTACACTTTGACCAACATCTCCCCATCTCCTCTATCCCCTGGCAATCCTCATTCTATTCTCTGATTTTATGACTTGGACTCTTCTAGATTCCACATATAAATGAAATCATACAGTAGTTGTTTTTCTATGTCTAGCTTATTTCACTTAGCATATTCTAGTTTATATAGTATTACACAGTGGTCTGAATTATGTGATCTTGCTACCTTTATTGCAATCTGATCCAAATATAAACTTACTAAATGCTCCTAATATGTATATTTGCTGTTAAGATTTAAAAATTTTCCAGAATCATCCATGTTGTCATAAAAGCAGGATTCCCTTCTTTTTTATGGCTGAGTAATATCCCATTGTATATATGTGCCACATTTTATTTGTTCTTCTATTGATGGAATTCAGGTTGTTTCTGTGTCATAGACAGCCCCCTTTCTTTAACCCATGAACCCACTGGGAGAACAGTTTAACCAGTCCATCATTTTTGCAGATAGGACCAGAAATGAGTGAAGACTAAAGTGATTGCACTTGAAATCGAGCTATTCCTCTTTCCCACCATTTTAACTGATAAAAAATTATAATCACGTCATTATAACCATTTATGAGGATTATCAAGAAATATTCTATTTTATATAGTATTATACAGTGATTTTAATTATATGATCATATTACTTTTATTGCAGTCTAACCCAAATATAAATTCATTAAATGCTCCTAATATGTACATTTGCCATTAAGATTTTAAAATTTTTGATACTTGAGTTAAACCTATTCTCTGTCCTCGGCAATAGCCCTTTGAACTATTTGAAGACATGCTGTGTATAGTTTGTTCTCTCCTTCTTCATGTTAAGGTAGTACTTGTCTTCCTCTTCCCAGCCCTCAGGAACTGGAAACAAACTTAGTTCCCGCTCTTCTGTGCCTTCGCAGCCCTGCAGCGTCCCCTGTGAGCTGGAAGGTTCCTCTGAGATTAGCTAGTCACACAGAAGCAGAGAGGTAGAAACAGCAATGGAATCAGTTTGTTGAGGCTTATTTATTTATATTTGTCAGTTTTTTGATCCCTAACTAAAATTCAAAATACAAAAAATATTTGTTTCTTTTAATGTTGAAAAGGAATGTGTGAAGTCTACAATTTGTTGAGCTGTTAGCCTTACCTGATCTTCAGGGGTGGTTTGTGTGTGTGTGAGAGAAAGAGAGAGAGATGGGGGTTGTCATACAGTGGGTATGAATATGTGGTGTGAAAAATAATATCATTTTCAGTTTATTTTATGTTATTTGATACCCATGAAACATTTGTTTTGGCATCTGCCTTCCCTTATAGCATTGTGTTGGAATTTGGCACGTGGTATTCACTAAGCCCTAGTTTATTTCAGTGTTGTACATTTTAGTCAGTTTCCTAGTGATAGTAGATGTTGAGTTTAAATTCCAGAGCAGAGAACTTGAAAAGGAGGGTATAATATACAATCACTTGATACAGGGTTAAAAAATACATGTATTTATTTGGCACGTGTTTATTAATGTAAATTTTTCAACTGACAATATTATTTGATTTCGGATCTTAGAGTATGAACTGCATGGAAATCATTGATAATGTTGGTATTTATTTTCTTACAGAGAGGAAAAAGAAAAATGGATGACTGAAAAAAGTTTTACTTGTTATATTGTCATATATTAAAAGTTGTATTTCTTTTTCTAGGTTGCTGTAGTGAAACTAAAAAATGCAGATAAGGTATTTGCCATGAAAATATTGAACAAATGGGAAATGCTGAAAAGAGCTGAGGTAAGATTCTAATTATTGGAATATTTAAGTAATGTTTCAGAAATAATTTTAGAGACCTATAAAATTACAAAGCCAATAGATCCTTAAATATCATTTAGTAACATTGTACCTTTGGTGGCATTATTTTTAAGACCTAAGACAAGTTCCACAATTTATAGTTATGATATAGTGATGATAAAAGTTATAATTCATAAAAAAATAAAAGTTATACTTCCTGATGTTTAACTCATATTGCCTGAACACTGGATGTGGGGCTTGTATATTTATGTGAAAAGGAGGTGTGGAAACCAGTTTATTTTATAGGAAGAAATTTTGCAATAATGGATTTCCAACTTGATGTAACTCGTTTATATTATTCCATATTTATCTATGTTCTGCTCAAAGTGGAAGTCAGCAGGAGTTTCGAATGTGCCCTTTAAGAAGTCTCTCTCTCTCTCTTTTTTTTAAAGATCTATTTATTTATTTATATTACAGACAGAGATCACAAGTAGGCAGAGAGCAGGCAGAGAGAGAGGGGGAAGCAGGCTCCCTGCCAAGCAGAGAGCCCAATTCAGGGCTTGATCCCAGTACCCTGGGATCATGACCTGAGCCGAAGGCGGAGGCTTTAACCCACTGAGCCACCCAGACGCCCCAAGAAGTTTCTTGATTGCTAATTACACAGTTAAATTTATGTTTTTTATATTATTGAAGGATGGTAGTAAAATCTGCTCTTGAAAGAATTGCCAGTGTTTTTATGTTGATGCTGGATAGCTGGTATGGTCTGGTTGAAACTGACATTACACATAGATTTGGGGGGATTCTGGGGATCTCCTGCCGTGGGAGATCATGGTGAGTGGCCAGATGGGGTAGGGCACTCAGGGGCCTCAGGGTGGAAGTATTTTAGTATTTGAACTTGTAAGAGGATCAGACTGCTGCATAGGCTCAACAGTAGCTCTGGAGGTTCGGAAGATCTCTTTGAGAAGAAAACAGCTCTTAGAAATCTTTCTTTGACTCTGGGCCACCTCCAGCAGGACGTGGCCTTGGGATCATAGAGCTTCTGCAACTGAGGCAGACCGTGAGGGAGCTGACAGCATTGTCAGCAGCTGGAGCAACAAGTCTTATTAGTAAGAAAGAGTAAATAAATCTGTTCTAATTGTTTCATGGAAATCATAATTGTAGTCCATTTAGTGTTTCAGCATTAGAAGTTTTAAAAATTGAGTTAAAGTTTGCACTGTTTTCTATGAAGTTAGTATGTTCTGGAGAATTAGAAGAAAAAGGAAGGATCACTGGGTTAGCTTTCATTATAGAAGAAGTGGCAAAATTGAAGATAAAACAAGAAATTGGAAATTAAATTATTTTGTTGAATTAACATTAGTGTATATATTCCCTTTCTGGGATGAGATGGAGTAGATATATTTCTTCCTATCCCTTCCAGTAAGAACAGTTTTAAAGACCCTGGACATTATATAGAAAACAAATTTAAGGAGATTCTGCAAGGCAGAGAGGAGGAGGTGGCCCTTGGGGCCTGGGAAGCAACACTCATTCTGTGAAGCCTATATTATTCCGATAGAAAACCCGACAGGGACCATACAGAGAAAATTAAAGACCAGAGTGCCTCATGAGCATAGATACAAACAACCTTAACGACATGTTAGCAAATGGAATTCAGCAGTGTGTGAAAGGACTTGTGGGAACAACATGACTGAGTGAGTTTTACTTCAGGGACACAAAGCTGGTTCAGTATTTAAAAGGAGCTCTCCTTAAACTACTTGAAGGAGTGCACATATTGCATGGAACACTGGGTGAGGTACATAAACAATGATTTTTGAAACACACACAAATAAAATTAAATTAAATTAAAAAAAACTGCTTGAAACTTTCCTCTTTTTTTTTTTAATTTTTTATTTATTTTCAGCGTAACAGAATTCATTGGTTTTTCACCACATGAAACTTTCCTCTTTTAGGAAGAAATTCAACACTGAAATTTTTGCAGAGAGCTTCATTTTGAAGTAGAGTGGAATTGTATTTCTGTGCTTGAGTTATCAAGTCCTTTTTTAAACACGTGTTTAAAAAAACTCTATTCTGGCCATGACTTATCCAGCTTTGGAAAACTGAGCCTACCAGTGATGTTTAATAACTTACAGATAAGCAGCAAAATGTCTTGATTTTTGACCTATGCGTTTTTGATGCTTTAGATACTTTTTCAAAGATCTATCCCTGACCTGTTGGCTGCATTTATTTCCATTTAAGGTATATCACAAATAAATGATAAGTGGGACATGCATCAGTGGAAGGTAGCAGGATACCCTCTCTCTTTCTGTACCTGGGCAGCTGAGTTTTGCTAACTAACCTTATGGGTACAGAGGTTGCTGTCGCTGCCCGTTCATCATTCACAAACTCTGTCAGTGCGTCAGCAGTCCCTCCCATTCTCCTGATCTGTGACGGCATCTGAAGAAGCTCTATGACCTCCAGTAACCCCTCCTACATATTTATTACATTTTCATCTATTTAGATACTCTGTTTTTATAGGAGGATATTAAAAAATGGCTTAAAAGGGGAACCCTCCAACACTGTTGGTGGGAATGCAAGCTGGTGCAGTCACTCTGGAAAACAGCGTGGAGGTTCCTTAAAAAGTTGAAAATAGAGCTACCCTATGACCCAGCAATTGCACTACTGGGTATTTACCCTAAAGATACAAATGTAGTGATCTGAAGGGACACGTGCATCTGAATGTTTATAGCAGCAATGTCCACAATAGCCAAACTCAGGAAAAAGCCTAGGTGTCCATTAACAGATGAATAGATAAAGAAGATGTGGTACATATATACAATGGAATATTATGCGGCCATCAAAAGAAATGAAATCTTGCCATTTGCAGCAACGTAGATGGAACTAGAGGTGTTATGCTAAGTGAAATAAGTCAGTCAGAGAAAAACAATTATATGATCTCACTGATAGGAGGAATTTGAGAAACAAGACAGAGGATCATAAGGGAAGGGAGGGAAAAATGAAACAAGATGAAACCAGAGAGGGAGACAAACCATAAGAGACTCTTAAACGCAGGAAACAAATTGATGGTTGCTAGAGGGGAGGTGGTAGGGGGATGGGGTAACTGGGTGATGGACATTGGGGAGGGTATGTACTATGGTGAGTGCTGTGAATTATGTAAGACTGATGATTCACAGACCTGTACCCCTTAAACAAATAATACATTATATGGTAATAAAAAATTTTTTTAGTTGTTTTTTTTTTTTTTTAAGATAGAAGTAGACATTATTATAGCCTTTATCCACATGGAGTGATGAACCTTGTGCACATGCATCGTGGTTTGGTTAATATCGATTTGAAACAGGGTTTCTCAGCAGTGGCACTTGTGACATTTGGGGCCAGATGATTCCTTGTGGGGTCTGTCCTGTACTTTGTAGGATGTGTAGCAGCCTCTTTATAGTAGACTGTCGTAACCCCCACATCCCCGGTTGTGATCACTGAGGACAATGTGACCTACTGAAGCAGAAAAGGACACAATGCTTTACATCTGAACTCAGTATCTGAGGCATTAATAGGGATAGTTTAATACCTAAGTACTTATGAATAGAGTCACGTGATGTCTAGGATTTGCTTCAGAAAAAACCCTGTGCGTGTACACACGCATATTGTGCATGGAGGGAGGGTGGTATGTGAAAGGTGCTGGACAGGGGTTGAGGGATGGGTTGAGGGGGTGGGGGTGTAGATGAAGCAGGATTGAACAATAACATCATTGTTGAAGTTGGTTGATGAGGATGTTGTGGGGAGGAGGGGGTTGTACTCTTCTCTCTTGTATGTGTTTGAAGTTTTAGGTCAGAGTTTATATTTTTTATTTTTTAAATTTATTTTTTCGCTGAAACAGTTTAGAATAGATGAGAATGTACTAATCCTAATGTTTAATCTGTTGACAAAACATCTTTAGAGCTTTGTTGAGTTTGGAGTCCCTAATCAGACGTTTACTAGAATTTAGCTGGAATGTCTGTGAGATTCCAGAAAGCTGTCATAATAAGATAGTCAGGAGCAAAGACTCTTTTTGGGCTCTGACCTTCTTTACTCAGAACCATTAGCAGCAAATGAGAATCGTAGGTCACTTAAATTCTGAAACACGACTTAGTAGTGAGTGTGTCAAGTGGTTCTCTTTTACCGCAAAAGTGAACCAAAGCGTAATGATGTGGATTTTAATAATCGAATTGTCAGGTCAACCTGCCCATTTATTTGGTTTAAGGTTTAATTATTTTTAAATTTTTCTCTGGTGCTATTGCATGCATGACTTAGGAAGTTTCATTTGATCAAATAAAATTTATGGGAATACATGGAAAAAATTAAGGTACCTAATTAGGGGATATTAATGTTAATTGTTTTGTATATCATGGCTATTGAATTTGTTTTATGGCAAATAAGTAACTAAGCCCTCCCTGCCTATCAGTCAAATACTGTGTGATGGCTTTTCAGCGTGCATGGACATGGTGCAGCCGTTAAGAATTAGGCGGTAGGTGGGTCTCTACTGGTGTGGCAAACTGTTCAGTATATCATTACTTGAAAAAAAAAAACTTAGAGCACTGTGATCTGATTTGTATAAAGAAAAAAAAAACGAGGGGAAATGGGGTACCACACAAATATTGTGTGTGTGCATGTGCGTGCGCATGTTCATGCTTACAGAGACCAATTTTCTGAGAAGATACTTTGCAGCGTCATTGATGGTGACTTCTGGACACACATGACCATGTGAGTATGGGGTATGACTTAGGAGACTTGGGTTTCACTTTACTTTTCAGTTCTTCTTGAACTTGCTGACGTAGTGGATTTTTTAAGTTAAAACTTTAAAGATGATAGATTATAAATTATAATGTATTGTATAAAATTATTATTTTTTTAGCCACATATTTCTAAGTATCTCCAGACGTACCTTTGTAATAGTGAAAATGTGGTCTCAGAATAAATTAAAACTTTTACAAATCGAAAAGGAAAAGACAGTTCATTAGAGAAAATGGACAAAGGGAGGGAACAATTCAGAGACAAAGTTCAGATGTCCTGTAAGCATGTTTGCTGTTTATCTACATGGAGAATTGGGAATATGTTGATGAAAAAACATTGAGGTGTGGTTTTACACCCATCATATTGACACATTTAAGAGTCCAATAATGCCAAATGCAGTTGAGAATGTGGGGTGGGGTAAGGGAGATTTCTACACTGGGTGAGGATAGTAATCAGTACACAGTTAGGAGAGAAAATTGGCTATGTCTAGTAAAGTGGAAAATGCTTATAGGTATCATTTCAACTTCTAAGTATATGCCCTGGAGAGGCTCTTGTACATTTGTAGAAATATATTCATTGCAACATCATAAAAACAAGATTGGAAGTAACCTATGTTTTCCTGGTTGGGGTTTGCATACATAAATTCTGGTATATTCAGACAAGCAAATGCCATAGCAGTTGAAGGGAAAACAGCCATCACTGAATAAGAAGTAACCAAATTGCAACAGGGTAGATAAAATTGTTAACATTCATGTAAACTTACAAAATGTAAAACAGTTGTTGTGTTTTGGACACATAACATATGTGATCAAAGCATATGAAAGGAAGAGCATAGTATGCACTACGGATTATTCATTTTATCAGGAGGAAGTAGGGAAATGTATAAGGAGGAGGAAGACTACAATTTACTTGTATTTTGTTTCTTAAAAATAAAAAGAACAGAAGTAGAGATGGCAAAATGTTATTGTTTATATTATCTAAATGGTAGGTTGGACTGTGGTCATTAAATGCATGCGTGCTTTTTTTCTGTTTTTCTTTTTTTTTTTTTTTTAACTATAGCAGTATTTTTAAATATAAAATGTTTTCAAGTGTACTATTCCCATTGTCCACTTTCTGTGGGTGCTTGACTAGTTGAAAAGTCATATCAGACGGATGTATTCCTTTTCTAGGACGGGAAGTATAATAAACATATTCCTTTTCCAGGACAGGAAGTATAATAAACATTTTCCTTTTCTAGGACTGAAAGTATAATAAACACATTAAGCCATTGTTTGCATTATGTATGTGTGTGTGTATATATATATATATATAAAGTGTCCTCTGATTAAAAAACATCTTTGTTTTTCCTTTTCAGACAGCATGTTTTCGTGAAGAAAGGGATGTATTAGTGAATGGAGATAATAAATGGATTACAACTCTGCATTATGCTTTCCAGGATGACAATAACTTAGTAAGAATCATTTTTATATGTTTCTATATTCTTATTAAAATTTTATTGGCAGAATTTAGCATTATGCTCTTTTAAGCATTTTTAAATGTAGTTTTTATTTAGAAAACCACTGAATTTCACAGCGTATAAATTGTGTATTTAATATGTCCCCCAGCCCTGGATAATTTGATAGCTTCCTACTGGAATTTTTTATGCTTTTTAATAAGCAAGTCCAAACTAAATCCAGACATTTAAATTCTGTTAAGAGGTGCTCAGGATTTTTCTTTTCATGATTTTCCAAATATATTTTATTTGTAATATTCTATCACTGCTTGGAATTTTACATATTTTTCAAAGTGGCCACATGCTGCTTGAAGTAGAGAGCCACATGTAAAATTGAGGCTGCGTCTGATTTTCTTTGGACCTTGTGAACCATGTGGTGGAAGAAGTTGGAAACAAGGTCGGAGGAAAATTGAAATCTGAGAAGTGCTAATTGAAGATTGAAGGGATAAAAAGAAAGGAACAGGAAATGAAGGTGGAACCTGCCATCACTGGGCCTGCTGTTCAAGGCTCTTCATCTTTGGGCCTGAATTTTCATTTCATGGTTTTTTAATATACGTGTGTTGAATTCCTGCTGCGTGCCAGATACAACACTGTGTACTGGGTTATAAAATTGGTAAGATAGGGGCACCTCGGTGACTTGGTCGGTTAAGCGTCTGCCTTCGGCTCATGGTTGTGATCTTGGGGTCCTGGGATCGAGCCCTGTGCTGCAGGGCTCCTTGCTCAGTGGAGAGTCTGCTTCTCCCTCTCCCTCTGTTACTCTTTCCCATCCCCTGCTCATGCTTTCTCTCTCTCAAAGTCTTTAAAAAAAATAAGATTTCTTATTCACGTGATAGCTGTTTATTGGATATGTGCCGTCGGCTAGGCACTGTTGTCTAGATTCTGGAGATTCAGGAGTAAGAAAGACGAAGGATCTCTCTTCTTTCTGTTCCAGACAATAAATCCAAAATCAGATGAATAATATTTTCAGATTATTTCAGATGAAGAAAGTATAACATTTATCCAAATGAGGACTATTCTAAGACAAATACAAATTAGCTAAACCAAGAAGGGAGAAGTGGCAGAGAGGGCTTGGTGAGCCAAAGTGTGGAGATTGAAGCTTGCTATGTTCACACCGATGGAGGGTATAATAAGGGGCTTGGAGATGGGGATGGAGAGTTGAGAGAGTCACATCATATAGCACCTTACATGTTACAGTAAAGAAATTAGACGTTCACAGCCATGTTTCTCAAAACAGTGGGGTTTTTTGGGTCATGGAACTCTTGGGTATTTTTTAGAATGACTTTCTATCTGTAAGCCTCGACAGTGAAGCGTACAGAAATGGAACGGCCCTGACTGGTCTCTTAGCTTCTTCCTTTTGCCTTCCGTCGTGATCACTCAGGTGTCTCTCACAGAGCCAAGTGTGAAACGGCTGTTTTAGGACCTTGCGGAGTCTGTGGTGGCAAGGGACAAGAGGGGTGTTTGAGGGACGAGAGGAAGCCAGTGTGATCACAGCAGCAAGACGTCAGGAGTACAGAATGCCGCTTCCAGACTGTAGGGCGGTGCGCTGAGGAGCTTGGACCAATTCTGAGTTCAAAGAGGGCCTCAGGGGAGAGAGTGGGTGAATCGGAGTTTTCCAGCATCTGACTTGGGGGATTTGGTGCTTAGCAGTGGATGAATTGAGTTGGGAAATATATTTGGGAAGGGAAAATGTAGAGCAGAGGGAGGTTGATGGGTTTAATTTGGTGTGCTTTGGGTTTGAGTTGTCGTGTGACCCACGGAGGGGGTTAGGGCTCCTGAGGGTAAATAGCATTGTATCGCCTAGGCAGTCCTTATTTTCTGGATCAGTTTTTGGCCACCTATGGCCTGCAGTGCAAATTTGGCTATTTTTGTACAAGCCACAAACTAAGAATTTTCACATATTTGAAAAAAAATCAAAAAAATATTTTGTGACATGTGTTATAAAATTCAGATTTCAGTGTCCATAAGATTCTGTTGGGACAAAGCTGTTCTTGCTGATTTGTACATTGTCAATGGCTGCTTTTGCACGATGATGGCAGAGTCGGCCTCATGTGACAGCAGCTGGCCCCATGACACGCAGACACTGCATGTGCGTGTTACTCTCAATGGGCTCAGCGGCCTACAAATTTCAGTGACAGTTAACAACTTGATAGCATTTCTGATGGCGAACGTCTTGCGATCCTGTGACATTTTATTATTCATGTCATTAATAGTGCACATGCAGACTTCACCGAGTCGGCTTTGCAGGCACAGCACAGTGGGGGTGATATTGTTAACAAGTTAAATGCCAGCCTGTAAAAAATACAAAACAATATCTTTTCACCGCAGAACTTCTTCACAAAAACACAAAATGAGCTATAGTGAGCTTCTGAGTGGCTCGTTTGTTAGCCAGGCAGGAAGGCCATGTGCCAGCATTGAGTGAGTTCAGTCACGTTTGACTGCTGCAGCCAAAGGAACATGTTCACAGAAAATAAACTTGTCTTACAGTTTAGCCTTTTGGGGGAACGGTTGCTTCAAGAATGGGGAGCATGAGCAGTTGTTCTGAAAACCAGGAAGTGATTTGAGCAGTTGCTTTTGGCTCTTGAGGTAGAGGAGATTACGGGTCCTGCTCTTTTGTTGTGACTTGAGGAGGCGTGCTGAATTTGTGGTCATGAGGAATCAGCCTTTACTAATACTTGGTGTGGAACAATTATAGCCAATCGTATTTTCAGTGACGTTGAGGAAACCCTAAGTTGCTACAATCTGCCTTGGAATTTGCTAGTACGTATTATAAGAGACAGTGGTGAAAGTAGGTGTGGAGTAGGAAGAGGCTTCGTCAGACAGACTTACAAGTTACATAAAAATATCAGGCGCCCAGAGCCCTTGGATATTCATTGTCTCGTTAATCAGCAGATAGTTTGCAGCAAACACTTGAATCCATCATTTGTTACTGAACCAGGAACATCACTGGTGGACTTCATTCAGTCTTACGGAAACGAGTGTTACCATATCCATGAATTTTCATCAGAAACCAAAGCTGAATGTCCTCACTTGCTCTATGTTCAGCCATTCAGTGCTTTTGCAGTGTCAACATTTTGTTGCAGAGGGCCAAGATCGAAACATTTCTGAACAAAAAACCTCACCCTCACCCATTATTATAAAATATTCAATAGCTTTGAAATTAGCTTTTCCTGTAGACTTGATATGTTTTAAAAATAAGTTTTACCTAAAATTGTAAGACAAAACAGCACTTACATGCAAAACTTACACTCTGGCAAAGTCATTTTGACAGCGAACATTGTTGGAATCGCAAGTCATGTCAAATTGCTTTATCTAATTCTCATGCCATCAAAAGTAAAAAGAAATGAGATCTCTGTTTCCACACAGATTTGCAGCAGATAGACCTTTTGAGCTCACACTACAGTTAGCAGCCGTTTCTGAGATTTGATGCATGTGCTAAGGAAGTGTCCATAGTTCGAAACCCAATTACTGGCAGTTGTGACCTTCCACCTAACCTTTAGTTAGAAGTGATGAATCTGCAGTGTATTGACATGCACTGAACACAAGTATCAGGAGAAAAATCGAATAGCATTCTCTAGATGCCTTCCAAGTAAGGAACGTGCTCTATTAAAATTAAACGTTCACGATTTGATACCAGTAGCCGTCATTGTGAAGATATTTTCACATGAAACACATAAGCTCATTACAGGTCAGCACTTGCAGTGGAACATTACCATGGATTCTGATGATGGGAAACACTGACTTTGAGCCCCAATGAGGCCAACGGTTGTACTCTCCTACCCCACAAAAAGAATTACATTTTTCTGTTAGTACACTTGTATTATAAAACTCACACTCAATTATTATTTTATTTTTACTTTTGCGAATAAAAATCTGTGGAAATTTGTTTTCTATCTTTTTGTATATCTGGCTTTTTCCTCTGGGCTGTCCATGCCTGAAGTGTTTACTATCTGGTCCTTACAGGAAAAATTGGCCAGCTCCTGTTGTAGATAACGGTGAATACTAGTAGTAAGTGAGAATAACTGATAGGTGCTTGTACAGGGAGAAAAGTTTACCTAGAGAGGCCTGAGCTGGAGGACCCAGTGAGGAGGAAACTAATGGGAATGGTCAGAGCAAGAAAGAGAATCCAGGTTCTGTACCATTGAAATGAACGAAAGAGGAATTGGTCCAGGTGGAGGCAGATGGTTTCTCAGTCGTGTTAGACAGATTAGAGTGGTTTTTAAAAAATAAACTAGAAATATTGTGCATACACACAAATCCCATTTTTCAGCCTCAGTGGAGTACCTCCATTCCTGGACATTGTCTGTACTCTTCTACTCTTTGCCTTTATTTCTGTTCTTCCTGGTACCTTTCATGCTAGTGCCCATTCCTCTCCCAGTCGGCCTGTTGAAGTCCAGCTAATATACCAAAATTGTCTGAAAGTCTGCATTTTAAAAGTCTTCTCCAGAATTCCCAGTTGGAGCTAATCTTTCTCACTGTGTTTCAGCTCTACATTTTTTTAGTACTGCTTTTAGATGAGTAACATATATATGTACATCTCTAATTTGGGGGTACAGCTTAAGAAGCTGTCTTTGGGGGGCGCCTGGGTGGCTCAGTGGGTTGGAGCCTCTGCCTTCTGCTCAGGTCATGATCCCATGATCCCAGGGTCCTGGGATCGAGCCCTGCATCCGGCTCTCTGCTCAGTGGGGAGCCTGCTTCCTTCTCTCTCTCTGCCTGCTTCTCTGCCTACTTGTGATCTCCGTCTCTCAAATAAATAAATAAATAAATCTTAAAAAAAAAAAAAGCTGTCTTTAGCTAAAATATACTTACGGGGCTGTGTAACTTAGTAGTCATGGAGTTTATCTGATTTCAGGCAGATCCAGTGTCATTATATTCCTTGTCTTTCTGTCCCTTACACGCTTGCAGAGTATGATAGTGGGCTTCAGACTTCAGATCGTGATCAGCTGGTGGATCATAAACTCAATTTAGTGGGTTAAAACCAGCATTTAAAAACTTTAATAAAATAGAAAATGATGGAGTTCAAGCAAGCGGTAAGAGGGATTATTGCTTCATGACATTTCTTTTATAATATGTATTGAGTCATCATTGAAACCGTGATATTGTGGCTTTTAGTCAGAATTGTTTAAAATTCATGATGTAGAGCTTTGCACATGCTAGTTGCTCTATTAAATTGAGAGGAGGGATATTTGACTTGGATTTACCATACGTATGTGAGGTTTTGGGGATGAATGTATCAATTCAAATATACTCTACATAGGTTTGTCAGCAAAATTTGTAGGAGTAAATTAAACACAATCACGTACTTGGGTAGCAAATGTAGAGCAGTTCATTGTGATGGATTTTTGGAAGCTTTTAGGTAATAAGAACTTAAATCCACTCTGATAGTGTTTTCTGTTGTAGGGAGGTGTAACTCTGTAGAGTTACGGATTGCTTAAAAATCTGTATTTTGGGGCGCCTGGGTGGCTCAGTGGGTTAAAAATCTGTATTTTGTTATAAATGTAGAAATGTATAGATGCAGAATAGTGTCCAAATACCAAATTTTGTATAGCAAAATTTTGCCTAATTTTCATTGATAGCCTGACATATCATTCTCTCTCTTCTGAGTGTAGTCTTACCTGTTCCCTTTGCATTTGACATTAGAATTAACATTTTTTTCCCCCAGAGGCATTTCTCCGTGAGAAATAGTCTCTATATACCAGTCATTAATTATATTAGACTAAGTGTTACAGTGTAACTGGAGGAGGACTGGAATTTACTCCTGTGGTCAAATCTCCTGTAAATTGCCAGTTTTTCTTAGTTTAGGGCAAGCTTGTGGTATGGTAGTCTCAAGAGTAGCACCTTTGAATTAACTTGGTTATCATCAAAGATTTGCTTTCGAATATTTATAGAATATTAGAATATAAAATCATTTATTAGAAATCTTGGCAAGTGTAGTTTTAGATTCCAAAAAGGAAATTTTATTATACAGTTATTTTCCAAAATAATTATTATCTTTGATACCCAGAAGCAGCCAAATAAGTAACGTGGTCTGTAGTGTTATATGATTCAAGAGGCTGTGAAGAATAATTACACTTTGATTTATAACCTGCTCAAATATCTCTGCAGCCAGTTTGTGAAAAAATATATGGAATCATAGCATACATACATTTAAAAAGATTTTTTTTAAAAGATTTTATTTATTTATTTGACAGACAGAGATCACAAGTAGGCAGAGAGGCAGGCAGAGAGAGAGAGGAGGAAGCAGGCTCCCCGCTGAGCAGAGAGCCTGATGCGGGGCTCGATCCCAGGACCCTGGGATCATGACCTGAGCCGAAGGCAGAGGCTTTAACCCACTGAGCCACACAGGCACCCCACATACATGCATTTTTAAAACGTTTTATTTTATTTTTTTTCAGTGTTCCAAAATTCATTGTTTATGCACCACACCCAGTGCTCCATGCAAGACGTGCCCTCCTTAATACCCACCACCAGGCTCATCCAACCCGCCACCCCACGCCCCTCCAAAACCCTCAGTTTGTTTCTCAGAGTCCACAGTCTCTCATGGTTACATGGATTTATTTCCTTGAGAAGAATTGGTGTAATTTAATGAATGATCTTAAAATGCGATTAGAATATTTTTTTCCTTAGGAAAAACTCATTAAATACAAACCTGCTTAGTTGCATCGACACTGTCACATAAAATTCTTATCACTTCGATATCATTTAGAATATTATGAATCAGTGACATTTGTCTCTTCTCCATATTTACTTGTCCTCTGTTTCCTGTTTAGATATTTTATGCTGGAGGGGGGGAAAAAGCCAGGGAAATATTTAAAACAAAAATTTTATTTCTTGAATTAGCATTTGTAAACTGTTTAGAGGATGAAAGACATTTGTTTATTTATTTTTTATTTATTTATTTTTTGAAAGACATTTAAATGTTAGTTGTAGTTAGTCATATGAACTCCAGACTCTATGGAATCCAGTTTGTGCTCAAGATAGAAATTGTTAGGAGAAAGTAAGGAGGGATGAATACAGAGTGGGCTCTATGGATTAACTGTTAATGTCTCTGACAGCAGGATGACTAAAAGAGCTTCCTGTTCTCCCTAAGAAGACTTCTAAAAGCACATCTATTCTAGGAGATGTTCTTTCTCTGCAACACAGTTCATGTATTGTATGCTTTCAGATGTTGTCACATTGTTTTTTTGGAATGTAGTTTCTTACAAAGCACAAACTTTGAAATAAAGATTTTTTCTTTTTAATTAGAAATTCAGAGTTGGAAGTCTTACGGTATGTTCTATCCATACCTAGGGGTCTTTTTATTTAGGAGGGGTAAAAGATGGGTAAAGACTCAGTCTGTATCCTTATTT
This sequence comes from Martes martes, assembly GCF_963455335.1. NCBI lineage: Eukaryota > Metazoa > Chordata > Mammalia > Carnivora > Mustelidae > Martes > Martes martes. Next base: position 57,413,290 of record NC_137903.1, on the reverse strand, counting down.
TCTTTTTTTATTTTTCTGGGGGTTCTGTACAAACTTGTTATGTCATGGATGTAGTCAGCTTTTTTAACTGAGCACTGACTCTTTGAGTAAAAAGGAACTGATGTAAGGATCAAGATCCTGAGTTCTGGCTTTCCCACTATTTTAGGGTATGTTTGGTCAGATCCTTTGACTTCTTATGCCTTTGATTCCACAGCCATGAAGTGGGCATAGCAGCTGTAATCCCTGCCTGCAGCATAGGGCCCTTGTGTTAATATCCCTGTACCCTCATTCTGTGACTCCTGCACTTTCCATGGTCTGGTCTCAGCTCTTCTTTTCTTTTTTTTTAAATTTTTTTAATTTTTTAAAAGATTTTATTTATTTATTTGACAGAGATCACAAGTAGGTAGAGAGGCAGGCAGAGAGAGAGAGAGAGGGAAGCAGGCTCCCCGTGGAGCAGAGAGCCCGATGTGGGGCTTGATCCCAGGACCCTGAGATCATGACCTGAGCCGAAGGCAGAGGCTTTAACCCACTGAGCCACCCAGGCGCCCTCAGCTCTTCTTTTCATTCCTCCCCTGTATGTGTACAAATTTATTCATATTTTCACCTGTTCGCGTCTCTTGTCTTGGTGTGGGTGAGGTATTTGCCTGTGACCTTTTGTTCCATCGCCTTGGCCTTTGTAGAATTTTACTCCACTGGTCAACTTCATTGTGACTAGCTCCTTCCCCCTCTACAAGGCAGAAGTCTAGATATGTAAAAATAAAGTATATGTTACTCCGCAGCTCGCTGTTGTCCTTCAGAGATCTCATGGGCATATTTATTTAATTACCCCGTTTGGTGACTGTGCAGGATTCCACAGAATGGACATGTTGGATGGATGCATTTAATGGTTTTCTTGGTGGGCTCTATTCATACTGTTTCTGATCTGTTGCAGTTATCAAAGTGCTGTGCAGTAAATATACTTGCGCACATGCCCTACACTGTATTCCTAAAAGTGGAATTGCTAGATCCAGGGGTATACATCTTTTAAATTTCAGTAGATACTGTAAAGTTACTTTGCTGAGCAGTTGTAGTAAGTTATCACGCCCAAGAACCCGGTGTTGTTTCAACTCACTCTTCCCAAAATAGGAACCGTCTCTTTGCTAATCTGATGGGTATGGAATGGTATCTCATTGTTGCTTTGTTTTTGACCATGTGTTAATTGGCTAGTTGTATTTTCTCTTAGGTGAATTAACTGTTAATAGCTTCAGCCTACTTTTGTTGGATTGCTTGCCCTCTGCCCTCTTCTTAACACTTGGTGGGTGTTCTTAACATAACACTTTATGTTAGGATTGTTATCTCCTTGGCATATCTATGGACATTACCTCTCAGTCTATATTTTTCTTAAACTCATTTAAAGGTATCTTCTATTGGGTACTATTTTAAAGATAGTTTATGAGTAGGAGGTTGCTGTACCAGGTATGACATGTTACTGAGGAATCACAGAGAGCAACCGTGGCCCAAGAGCAGATCCAAGGTGTTTCGTGTCTTAAATTATGATAAGGGAGCATTAGGGGAAAGAATGGATATTTTACAACTTGTTTTAGATATTCGACTCTCCATAAATAAGAGAATAGGTTTCACACCTTATACAAAAAGAAATTTTAGATGAATGATTGAATGAATGAATGAATGAATGAAAGAACCTGATTCAGGGATTGGGATCTTTTCCGTTTAGAGCTTGCAGCAGCACCTTCTGCTTATTTCTGTCATGGTATTTATGTTACACTGACCTTGACCACTGATTTATGTTTTCTTCTCCATGAGGTTATAAATTCCGTCAAGGCAGGAGCCACGTCTTACTCATGTAGCACCTTGTTGTCTAGTGTGATGGTAGTGCATATTGGGTACTCCGTATCTGTGGAATTGTGAATGAGCTTCTTTGTCCCTCACTTGTTCTGTGCTCTATCTGCCATTCCCAAGGAAGTTTTGTACAGAATAAAATATAATATGGCAAGCTCTTAACCCTTAAAACTGTAACAGTAATATAGTCAAGACAGGCCCGGGACCTGGATTAGGGTAGAGATAGTGGGTAGTGTAGAAATGGATGGGCTCCACAGACATTTAGTGGGAAGTAGACCCAACAAGACCTTGGTGATTTAGTTGAATGTTGTTCTGAACAAAGGAGAAAATAGAAGACAGACTTACAGCCCTTAGAGGTACTTGCTGGGATGTGTACAGAGAAAAGGAGCTCTTTTCCCTTGCGGAGTTTTTATTTGTCTGCCGTTTCTGATCCTTTTTGTCTCCCTAATACCAAAACCAGATTGCAAGTGTAGTTCATTTTCAACTCCTTGCTTTTCTTTTGAGAATTTTCTTTTGTGTTTCTTGCTCATTGCTCCCTCCAGTTGCTGAATTCTGTCCTAGTTAACAGCTAATTTCCTCTGAGAGCAAGGTAGGGAAATAACATGAGCAGGCATTCAGCAGGCAGCCCGAAAAGGAAAACAGAATAATGATGTATTTATAATTTTTTTATGCTATCTCAAGGAGGTTTTGTTTACCAGAGAAGAGTTTCAGTAAGGCATGTGGAGAAACTGAAAAGGAAGGGATCCAGGGGCTCAGGGTTTGTTATGGGGATCGTAGATAATGGATGAAAGTAGGGGAGAGACAATGACACAAGGAGCGTCACTTTTGAATGTGGCAGAAATGTTGAGACGGCTATTTTTTAGCAGTTGCCTGGGATGTTATACTCAGACTGTAGGAACCTGGTGTGGCAGGCACAGCTATTGCACATGTCAAGATAGGAAGCTTTTGAAGGAGGAGCCTTTCGTCTTTTTGTCCTCTGAGGTATTTTTTTTCCTGCGTTTGGTACCAAAGAGTCCTGATTGGCACCTAGGGACTGTTTGTTGAAGGGGTGAGTTATGTTTTATGATTTTCTTTGTGTAAATGTTCAATTTCAGTTTCAGTAGGAAACTTTTTTTATTTGAAAAGTTTTTGCGTTTGCTGTTCTGCTCGGAGTATTTCTTTAAGATAGTAGCTGTGGATTTCTTCCCAGCAACCATTGCCACTTCTAGTGACATGTTTATGCTAACACTGTTCTGTTACATTAAATTAGTTTGCTGTAATCTTCATGATGGAGTCTGTTAAACATTAGGCCTAGTAAATAGAGCAAGGAAACCATAGACCAGGATTTGAAGTAGATTGTTCCTCTCATTTTCAAGGATTTAACAGTAAAATTGGTTTCTTTTATTTAACAGAAATTACACATGCTTATAACTTTAATATATGGTAATAAGAATGTGGATTTTCTCAAGACTCTTTAAATCTTAAATTTCAAATTGGTGATCACTGAAGTAATATCTTTATTTGGTAATAAAATTATTCTAACTTCAGGGTGTTATAAGTGACATTAAAATATCTTCTGTTTACTGTCCTTCATGCTGAGTGCTGTACTCTGAAGAAGGTATCATTATTGTAGGTCTATAGATGAGAAAGTTCAAAGAGATTAAGTAATTTTTCAAAAGCCGCTAAAACCCAGAGTCAGAATTTGAATACAGGTATCCCTGACTACAAAGGCCATCTTTCCACTGTGTCTCTTTTTCACTCACCTTAAAAGAATATGTATAATATGCTATAACATGCACATACATATGTGATGCATGCTTAGAAAGCCATCTAGAAAATACTGAAAAGCTATGAGATCACGGGTAGTCTAACAATGCAGGGCTAATCCCTGTGAACATTTTAGCATATACTCCTTGTCTTTCTCTTTTGGCAAACACACATGGTAAAGGAAGTCTCCAGCGTTTTCACTTATGTCACACACTGTACTCTCTCAGTACTGCTTCAGTGCTGACATTAGCTGTATGGGTTTTCCACTCATCAGACGGTCCTCTGAAACCAGCAGAGCCCTCTGCAATTTAACTCAGTTCGATGGTGTCTACCTGGAGACAACACCAGATCCCAGAGGCTAAGCGTTCAAGTCCTACGAGACTCCCTCCTCACCCCCCAGTTACTTGTGCTTCTGAGTCACAGATCAGAGATTCCCATGATCCACTCCTCAGAAACGGTTAATTTGCCAGAGCTGCTCCCCTGACTGAGCGTCAGCTGTAGGAAGGAGGTGTACAGGCACCCTGTGATGGAGAGGCACGGAGCTCACACGCCCTCTGCAAAAGTGTGCCAGTCTTCCAGCACCATTCCCTGCGTTTGCCCAGCCAGAAGCTTGCCAAGCCCCATCTTCTGGGTTTTTATGAATGCTTCATTAGATAGGCATGATTGATCAAGTCATTGGCCATTGATGATGGATTCAGTTTCTAGCCCTTCCCTAAATTTCCAACCTTCTAATTTTGGTTTCCTTGGCAGCCAGCCCCCACCCTTAGATTATCCAAGGGCTTTCCAAAAGCCACCTCATTAACATAAACACAAGTGTGGTTGAAAAGAGGTTTGTTATAAATAACAAAAGCCACCTTTGTCTTCTCCCTTAGGAGATTTTTTTTTTTAAGTATTTTTTATTTATTTGAGAGAGAGAGAGCTCGCTTGAGCAGGAAGAGGGACAGAGGTTGGAGGGAGAAGCAGACGACTCTGTGCTGAGCAGGGAGTCTGACCCTGCTCCACCCCGGTGTTACAGGGTTGTAGGGATCTTGTCTCAGGGAGCTGAAGAATGAATCTCCCAGACACAAAAGGGTGAAGTGACGTGAAAGTTCATTAAGTGAAGGTGAGAACAGAAGGGAAAGAGAAAGCTCTCTAGAGTGAGAGGGGTCCCAAATGGGCTGCTGCTGAGGACTTTTAGGCCGGTCTTTTATTGAGAACTCGACCAGGGAGCTTGGGGCCTTGAGATTCTTGTGCCATCTTGACTTGAACAAGGACAATCGATAACACCCTGACTGACTGACTTTGAGGTTTGGTCATTTTCTTTCTTTCTTTCCTTTTTTTTTTTTTTTTTAAATATTTTATTTATTTATTTGACAGAGAGATCACAGGTTGGCAGAGAGAGAGGGAAGCAGGCTCCCCACTGAGCAGAGAGCCCGATGCGGGGCTCGATCCCAGGACCCTGAGATCATGACCCGAGCTGAAGGCAGAGGCTTAACCCTGAGCCACCCAGGCGCCCCGGTTTGGTCATTTTCTGTGATTCCCTGTGGCCGGCATAGAAAAATACTCCCTAACATCTGGGGCCAGGTGGTCTGGTCTGTTCCCTGATCTCCTGTTCACTCTTTCAGAGACTAGCTAAGGGACCCCTATCTCTTCCTGCCTACATCTGAGTCCTTTCCTTACTCACCAGGACCCTGGGATCATGACCTGAGCCCGTATGACTGAACCACCCAGGTGCCCCCTCTTAGGAGATTCTAAGGGTTTTTAAGGAGCTCTGCCAAATATATATATATATTTTATATATATCTATATATATATCTAATAAATCATAATATCCTACACATATACCCATGACAATCCATATCTAAAATTAACTAATTATTAACTTCTAGTTATACTTACCTAAGAAAAGTCCATTCTGCTATTTCTGCACTATCAGGAGTGGAAAGAGAAATATATATGATGGAAATTATTATATTCTCTATATTAGTGTTGATCCAAGTACTGATTTGATAAATTGTTACCAGTCTAACTGGAAATAAGGAAAATGTTAATGATGATGAAAATGAATTTAACATAATAAAAGAATGTCTTATATTCTGAGTTACTTTAATCACTTTTGGAGAATTCATACATTGTTTCCTCAATGAAATGTTGGTACAACTGTGGTATATTGTTATAGGTGATGATGGTGATGTTGTTATTTCGCAAAACACAACAACAAAAAAAGGGTAATCCTATCTTGTTCCCTGCTTCAGGTTTTTAAAATTTTATTTTACTGCTTCCTGACTTTTACAAGCCTTGTCACGATCATCTTATGCAACTTCTTGTAATTAACAACAAAAGTATTTGGCCCAGTGCTATTTGACCTCGGGTTACATTACGTTTATTAATTTTTCACACTTACTCTTTATTGAGTCCTTTTTTTCTTTTCCATTTCCAGTACCTGGTCATGGATTATTATGTTGGTGGGGATTTGCTTACTCTGCTCAGCAAATTTGAAGACAGATTGCCTGAAGATATGGCTCGATTTTACTTGGCCGAGATGGTGATAGCAATCGATTCCGTTCATCAGCTGCACTATGTGCACAGGTGAGTAAGAGGCCACACAAGAATGAGTTCTGTGAGTGCCAGCAGAGATGTCTTTGTAGGAAAATGATACTTTTGATGGCCATGGGGTAATTTTTTCTCTGTAAACTATTTGACAGGGACAGTGATATATTTAAAGTCTTCCCCACAAATGTGTGTTTGATTGTATACAGTTTAAGATGAAATGAAAAGAAAAAAGTGAGCCTCTTTACAAAATAGTTTTTTATACAGGATTATTCTTTTTTTTAAAGTTTTTATTTAAACTCCAATTAACATACAGTGTAATACTGGTTTCAGGTGTACAATATAGTGATTCAGCACTTCCATACATCACCCCATTCTCATCACGACAGGTGTACTCCTTAATCCCCATTACCTGTTTCCCCCATTTCCCACACACTTCCCCTCAGGTAACCAGCAGTGTACGCTCTGGAGTTAAGAGTCTGTTTCTTGATTTGTGTCTCTCTCTTTTTTCCCTTTACTCATTAGTTTTGTTTCTTAAATTCCACATGTGAGTGAAATCATGGTATTTGTCCTTCTATGACTGACTTATTTTGCTAATCATAATACTTTAGCTCGCTTCTTATCGCTGAAAATGGTAAGATTTCATTCTCTTTTATGGCCGACTAATATTCCATTGTATATGTACACTACATCTTCTTTATCCATTCATCTGTTGGTGAACGCTGGGGCTATTTCCATAGTTTGGCTATTGTAGATAATGCTGCTATAAACATCAGGTTGCATGTATCCCTTTGAATTAGTATTTTTGTACTCTTTGGGTAAATACCTAGTTGTGCGATTGCTGGATCGTAAGATACTTGCATTAACGTTTTGAGAACCTTCCATGCTGTTTTCCAGAGTGGCTGCACCAGTTTGCATTCCCACCAACAGTGCACGAGGGTTCTCCTTTCTCCACGTACCAGATTATTCTTACACCTGTCGACACAAGCTAAAAATCTCCTTCTAATGTAAACAGCTCATAATAATTTATGTGTAATATGGGGCACCTGGGTGGCTCAGTGGGTTAAAGCCTCTGCCTTTGGCTCAGGTCATAATCCCAGGGTCCTGGGATCGAGCCTCGCATCGGGCTCTCTGCTCAGCCGAGAGCCTGCTTCCTTTCCTCTCCCTCTGCCTGCCTCTCTGCCTACTTGTGATCTCTGTCAAATAAATAAATAAAATCTTTTAAAAAAAATAATTTATTTGTAATAAAAAAATTTTAAATGTATTGGGTACTTTAAAAGGCAGTCTCACATTTTAAAAGGAAGGAGTGTAGGAAACGATCACAGAGTTATTGGTGAATGAATCATTCAAATGAGGAAAGCTTTGGGTTGTGAGAACCGTGAGAGAGAGTGAAGAGGCGCTAGAAGAAGCAAATGGAGGACCTGCCACTTCGGAGAGGGCAGGAACCATCCTCTGAGATATCAGCACGCGTCAGAATGAGGCAGAGGGTTTGCTGTGACCCACTTTGTTGGGTCTATACCAGGGCTTCTGAATCCATAGGGTGGGTGGGGCTGGGAATTGGCATTTCTGACAGGTTCCCAGGTGCTGCTGCTGGTCCAGCGACCAGACTCTGAGCCCTTCTGTTCAGTAACACTGCAGTGCCTGTTCCTTTTAAGTGGTGGCTGATGCATGTGATCTCTGTGAAGGACAGCAGCCCAGGTAGAAGAGAAAGTTTCTGTTTTAGTGTTGCTTTTTTTTTTTTTTTTTTTAAAGATGTGGGTATTTTCAGCTGATTGATTTACTTAGTACTGAACTTCTAGGACATTAGAAAAGGAAGAATATTTTGATTAAAAATTTTGTATTTATGAGATCTCAGTTTGGCTACTGCCTATTCATATGCTTTCCCCTGTTGATACCTAATAGTCACAAAGTTTTTTTTTTTTTAAATAAAACCATGAATATACTATGAAAATTATAAAACACAGTGCAGTTTTTAAGATGGTATTATGGTCTTAAGAGAGAATTATGGAATGAGAAACTAAAGAGCTTTTGTTACAGGAACTCAGGATCCCAGCTGAGAACTGTCATTTAAAAGTATTTTTTTCTAATTTTTTCTAAATTTAATTTTATTTTTTCAGTGTTCCAAGATTCATTGTTTATGCACCACACCTAGTGCTCCACGCAATACGTGCCCTCCTTAATACCCACCACCAGGGTCGCCCAGCCCCCCACTCCCTCCCCTCCAAAACCCTCAGTTTGTTTCTCAGAGTCCATAGTCCCTCATGGTTCATCTCCCCCTCCAATTTCCCCCAGCTCACTTCTGCTCTCCTTCACCTGATGTCTTCTATGTTATTCCTTATGCTCCACAAGTAAGTGAAACCATATGATGATTGACTCTCTCTGCTTGACTTATTTCACTCAGCATAATCTCCTCCAGTCCTGTCCATGTTGATACAAAAGTTGGGCATTCATCCTTTCTGATGGAGACATCATTGTATATATGGACTATATCTTCTTTACCCATTCGTCTGTTGAAGGGAATCTTGGCTCTTTTCACAGTTTGGCGACTGTGGCCATTGCTGCTATGAACATTGGGGTACAGATGACCCTTCTTTTCACTACATCTGTATCTTTGGGGTAAATACCCAGTCGTATAATTGCAGGGTCATAGAGTAGCTCTTATTTTTAATTTTTTGAGGAATCTCCACACTGTTTTCCAAAGTGGCCGCACCAACTTGCATTCCCACCAACAGTGTGAGAGGGCTCCTCTTTCTCCACATCCTCTCCAACACTTGTTTACTGTTTTGTTAATTTTGGCCATTCTAACTGGTGTGAGGTGGTATCTCAGTGTGATTTTGATTTTAATCTCCCTGATGGCTAATGATGATGAACATTTTTTCATGTGTCTTTTAGCCATTTGTATGTCTTCTATGGAGAAGTGTCTTTTCATCTCTTTTGCCCATTTTTTGACGTGATTATCTGTTTTTTGAGTGTTGAGTTTGAGGAGTTCTTTATAGATCTTGGATATCAGCCCTCTGTCTGTACTGTCATTTGTGAATATCTTCTCCCATTCCGGGGTTTGCCTCTTCATTTTGTTGACTGTTTCCTTTGCTGTGCAGAAGGTTTTGATCTTGATAAAGTCCCAAAAGTTCATTTTCACTTTGGTTTCTTTTGCCTTTGGAGACACGTCTTGAAAGAAGTTGCTGTGGCCGATGTCGAAGAGGTTACTGCCTATGTTCTTCTCTAGGATTTTGACAGATTCCTGCCTCACGTTGAGGTCTTTTATCCATTTTGAGTTTATCTTTGTGTGTTGTGTAAAAGAATGGTCCACTTTCATTCTTCTGTAGATAGCTGTCCACTTCCTAGCACCATTTATTGAAGAGATCGTCTTTTTTCCACGGATTATTTTTCCCTGCTTTGTTGAAGATTGTTTGACCATAGAGTTGAGGGTCCATATCTGGGCTCTCTACTTTTTTCCACTGGTCTATGTGTCTGTTTTTGTGCCAGTACCATGCTGTCTTGGTGATCACAGCCTTGTAGTAAAGCTTGAAATCAGGCAACGTGATGCCCCTTAGTTGTCCCCCCCCCCCGGACATTTCCTTAGTAATTCGGGGTCTCTTCTGGTTCCATACAATTTTTAGGATTGTGCTTGTTCCAGCACTTCTGAAAAATGCCAATGGAATTTTTATTGGGTTGGCATTGAAAGTATAGATTGCTCAGGGCAGTGCAGACATTTTAACAATGTTTATTCTGATCCATGAGCATGGAATGCTTTTCCATCTTTTCGTGCCTTCTTCAGTTTCTTTCATGAGTGTTCTGTAGTTCCTCGAGTACAGATCCTTTACCTTTTTGGTTAGATTTATTCCCAGGTATCTTATGGTTCTTGGTGCTATAGTAAGTGAAATTAATTCTCTAATTTCCCTTTCTATATTTTCATTGTTAGTGTATAAGAAAGCAACTGATTTCTGTGCATTGATTTTGTATCCTGCCACGTTACGGAATTGCTGTATGAATTCTAGTACTTTGAGGGTGGAGTCTTTTGGGTTTTCCATATAAAGTATCGTGTCATCTGCCGAGAGAGAGTTTGACTTCTTCTTTGCCAATTTGAATACCTTTTATTTCTTTTTGTTGTCTGATTGCTATTGCTAGGACTTCTAGTACTGTGTTGAACAAAAGTGGCGAGAGTGGCCATCTTTGTCGTGTTCCTGATCTCAGTGGGAAAGCTGTCAGCTTTTCCCCATTGAGAATGATATTTGCTGTGGGTTTTTCATGGATAGATTTTATGAAGTTGAGGAATGTTCCCTCTCTCCCTATACTTTGAAGCATTTTAATCAGGAACAGATGCTGTATCTTGTCAAATGCTTTTTCTGCATCAATTGAGAAGGACCATGTGGTTCTCTCTTCTCTTATTGATTTGTTCTATCACATTGATTGATTTGTGAATGTTGAACCACACTTGCATCCCAAGTCCCACCTGGTCATGATGGATAATCTTTTTTATGTACTGTTGGATCTTATTAGCTAGGATCTTGTTGAGAATTTTGGCATCCATATTCATCAGGAATATTGGTCTGAAATTCTTTTTAATGGGGTCTTTGCCTGGTTTGGGGATCAGGGTAATGCTGGCTTCATAGAAAGAGTCTGGAAGTTTTCCCTCTGTTTCTATTTTAAGGAAACAGCTTCAGGAGAATAAGTATCATTTCTTCTTTGAATGTTTGGTAGAATTCCCCAGGGAATCCATCAGGCCCTGGACTCTTGTTTTTTGGGAGGTTTTTGATCACTGCTTTAATTTCGTTACTAGATATTGTTCTATTCAGGTTGTCATTTTCTTCCTGATGCAGTCTTAGAAGTTTATACGTTTTCAGGAATGCATCCATTTCTTCTGAGTTGCTTAACTTATTGGCATATAACTGTTGATAATAATTTCTGATAATTGTATTTATTTCCTTGGTGTTAATCGTGATCTTTCCCCTTTCACTAATAATTTTATTAATTTGGGTCTTCTCTCTTTTCTTTTGGATTAGTTTGGCCAGTGGTTTATCGGTCTTATTGATTCTTTCAAAGAACCAGCTTCTAGTTTCATTAATGTGTTCTACTGTATCTCTAGTTTCTATTTAATTGATCTCTAATCTTGATTATTTCCCTTCTTGTGGAGTGGGTTGGCTTAATTTGTTGTTGGTTTTCCAGTTCTTTAAGGTGTAAAGAGAGCTGGTGTATTCTGGATTTTTCAGTTTTTTTTTTTTTTAAAGATTTTATTTATTTATTTGACGGGCAAAGATCACAAGTAGGCAGAGAGGCAGACAGAGAGAGAGGAAGGGAAGCAGGCTCCCTGCTGAGCAGAGAGCCCAATGCGGGACTTGATCCCAGGACCCCGAGATCAGGACCTGAGCCGAAGGCAGTGGCTTAACCCACTGAGCCACCCAGGCGCCCTGGATTTTTCAGTTTTTTTGAGTGAGGCTTGGATGGCTGTCTGTTTTTTCCTTAGGACCGCCTTTGCCGTATCCCATAGGTTTTGGACTGTGTCTTCATTCTTATTGGTTTCCATGAATTGTTTAAGTTCTTCTTTGATTTCCTGGTTGATCCAAACATTCTTGGGCAAGTTGGTCTTTAGCTTCCAAGTGTTTGAATTCCTTCCAAACTTTTTCTTGTGGTTGAGTTCCAGTTTCAAAGCATTGTGGTCTGAGAAAATGCAGGTAATAATCCCAGTCTTTTGGTATCGGTTGGGCCCTGATTTGTGACCCAGCATGTGGTCTATTCTGGAAAAAGTGCCATATATGCTCGAGAAGAATGAGTATTCTTCTGTTTTAAAGTGGAATGTTCTGTATATATCCATGAGGTCCATCTGGTCCAATTTCTGCTTGGATGATGTGTCTGTTACTGAGAGTGGTGTGTTAAAATTCCCTATTATTAATGTATTCATATTGATATGACTCTTTATTTTGATTAACCATTGACTTATGTAGTTGGCTGCTTCCATATTGGGGGCTTAAATATTTACAATTATTAGATCTTCTTGGTGGATAGACCCTTTCACAATAAAGTAGTGTCCTTCTCTATCTCTGACTATAGTCTTTAGTTTAAAATCTAATTTACCTGATATGATAATCATTACCCCAGCTTTCTTTTGAGGCCCATTGGCATGAAAGATGCTTCTCCTTCCCTTTACTTTCAGTCTGGATGTATCCTTAGGTTCCAAATGTGTTTCTTGTAGACAGCATATGGACGGGTCCTGTCATTTTATCCAGTCTGCAACCCTGTGCCGTTTCATGGGAGCATTTAGGCCGTTCATGTTGAGAGTGATTATTGAAAGATATATTTTTATTTGCATGTGAAGTCCTTGTTTCTGTAGATTGTCTCTGTAAATTTCTGTTCTATGTCACTCTTGGGTTCTTTCTTCTTTTATAGAACCTGCCTTAATATTTCTTGTAGTGGCGGCTTGATGGTCAAATACTCTTTTAAACCTTGCCGGTCGTGGAAGCTCTTTATCTCTCCATCTATTTTGAATGTCAGCCTTGCTGGATAAAGTATTCTTGGCTGCATGTTCGTCTCATTGAGTTCCCTGAATATGTCTTGCCAGCCCTTCCTGGTTTGCCAGGTTTCTGTGGACAAGTCTGACATTATTCTGATGGACCTCCCTCTGTATGTAAGGAATCTCTTCCCTCTAGATACCCTCAGAAGCTCTTGTCTAAAATTATGGTTTGTGAGTCTCACAATTAAGTGTCTTGAGGTCTTTCTAGATTCGTTCATCTTGGTTGGTGTTCTTTCTGCCTCTAGGACCCGAGTGCTTGTTCCATTTCCCAGACGGGGAAAATTTTCATCCAGAATTTGTTCAACTATATTTTCTAATCTTCTCTCTTTTTCCATCCTCTCAGTAATTCTCAGTATTTCTCGGTATTACTGAGAATTCTCAGTAATTCATCCACCCAGTAATTCTGACACTGGAACGTGTCGTGGTGTTGTTTATTTCCCTAATTCTGTTTTCATGGCTTCTAAGCTGTTTGTTCCATGCTTCCTCGTGATACCTTTTCCTCTATCATTTTGTCCTCTAGATCATTAATTCTATCTTCTGCCTCGGTTACCCTAGCTGTTAAAGTATTTAGATTAGAACGGATCTCATTGATAGCATTTTTAACTTCTGCCAGGTTAGCTGTCACTTTTGTCCTTAAAGATTCTATGTTGTCATTAGTGGTTTTCTCCAACCTAGCTATTGTCTGGATAATTGTTATCCTGAGTTCCCTTTCCGACATACCGTTTATGTCCGTATCCAATAGTTCTGATGGAGAGGGCACAGTCTCTGAATTTTTCCTCCGTTGGGTGTTCTTCCTCCTAGTCATTTTGGTGAGAGGTGGTGGAGGGGAAGTGTAGTTGAACATATCAACCATGATCCAGGCAAGGTGCAGCCTGGAATGTTTCGGAGCAATTGAAAATCACCAACAAAAAGAAAGAAAAAAGAAAAAGAGAGAGAGAGAGAAAAGAGAAAACCCAGCCAGAATGAGACCCATAAGTAAGATTTATAAGGTATATAAACAAAAACTAAAAGACTGACAGCAGTAAATGACAAGGAAAAAAAAAAAAAAGAACCCAGCCAAAATGAACCACAAGGATAAGATTTATAATATCAGAACAAAAACAAGAACACTGGAACACTGACAGAAGAAGAAGATGGGAGGGTGGTTATAAATCCTTGATGTGGGCGAGGAAGGTTATTTTGGTTCTTCCTGGGTGTATCTTGATATCTTTGTTAAAGAACTCAACTTTCCAGGGATAAAGGGAGATTAAAACTGGTTTATATATAGGTGTAGTATACATTAGGGAAAGAGGATTACCTTGAAGCTTATATCTATATGTATATTAAAAAAATAGAAAAGAAAAATTAAAACACAGGTATATGTAGGAAAAAAGTTCGAGTTAAAAGGTTATTATTGAGTATGTTGTATTAAACCTCTAGTTGTAGTGGTAAGTAGGTTAAAAAAATTAAAAAGATCAAGAATTGTGAGAACGAATTAAAAAGAAACTTGTATCTATGAAATATACAGGTTAAATTTTAGGGCAATACCAGGAGCTTAAGATACTGTCTTTCCTTTGATATGGGGGTTTACAGTTTTATGGTGACCCTTTGGTGTTGTCCTCTCGTTCTTTTGGGTTGCTTTCTTGGGGAAGGGCCTGCCGTGTTGTTTTTCAGTCAGTCTTGCTTGGGTTGAGTTGTCCTTCCCCCTGTCAAGGGGCTGGGTTCTGTGGAAACTGGGTTTTAAGGCTTTTGTTCTCTGGAGGTTTTTGTTCTTTGGTGACTTTTCGCAGCTATTGAGAGGTTTAGTGGAAAGCAAACTGCACCCAGACCTCCACCTGAGAGAGAAGCCTCAGTCTGCTCCCCTCTGGATGGCCCAGAACACACAGACTCCCCCTCTGCAAACTCCACTGAGCCGTGCAACCTCCCGCAAGTGGTGTGCACCCCCAGCCACTGTCTCAGGGTTCACCCGAGGCGCCCGCTTATCTCTGTACCCTCCATGTCACTAAAACCACGAGTGATACTGGTCCAGAGAGCCCACTTCTGGTTTACCTTTGCCGGGACTGCTTGTCTGGAGTCCAGGCCCATGCATGGTGTGCTCAGTCCCCATGGTTGTGCAGGTCCGAGAAGGCTGCCACCAAGGAAGCCAGACCAGAGGTCGCGCCGGGTTCTCCCAGGCTCAGGCTGGGAGTGTCCAGACTCTCTGCTGGTGGCAGCGGGCCGGGATCCTAAAGAGTGTTGGCTGACGCCCACACCAGACTCTCTCATGCATGGGCGGGAGCGCGCCCAGCCAAGTGGTGGTGCAAGCAGCAGCCGGGGGCTTAGGGACCACGGACTGGAGGCCCTGCCACATTCTCTCTGGCAGATGTGGTCTCCAGCAGCGGCTGTCCTGGGTCTGTAGGCTTAGGCCTGTGCCCGTGACCGCCAGATTCCACCAGTTACCCCTTAAGATCTTTTGCTCTTGTTGAGTGCCTTCAACCAGACTCCAAGCTAATGCTGGTCCCCAAGCAAAGGGCACTTTCGTATTGGGATATTACTCTCTAATGGGTCGCTTCTGGTGGCTCCCTCCCCCTTCTGCTTATCCTCCGATACCCATCCGCTCGTTCCTTCTCAGCTATGGCAAATATTCTTAACTGATCACGGGACCCTTTCATACCAACTGTATATACAGTCTTACAATTTTTCTCAACACTGCATTTTAGATGACAACTATCTTTCTGATGTTGACATTGGAAATCCATTTTAACCCTGAGCCCTATTAGGGCTCTATAGGTTGAATACCTATAATTTTACCAGGTTCTTCATGTTAAATGAGTCCTGTTTATTCCATTGTTGGATAGCTCTCATGTCATAGGATTTTACTTTATGTTAAGCTGAATTTCTTTTTTGCCTTACATTGTTCCTAGTTTTGCCTTCAGAACCACATATAATAGTCTAATTTGTCTTAAAGCTATCATGCCTTCTGAAGTCATCTTTCCTCTAGGTTAAACATCAGCATATTTGTACTTTCTTTGTTATCAAAATTGACATACACATTCTCTTTCCCACTATCTCAGATACACATAAAGATCCTCACCTTGTGCCCATTTCCGTGCCACCCCTCCCTCCCTCCTTGCCTCTCCCTTTACTTCTCAGTGGACATGCTCTGGTGTATCAGTGCACTTTTTAAAATGTGATTCCTGTTTTCTGGAAAGACTGTATTTCAACAGATGCTTTACTGAGGAAATATTCATTGAGTCTGCTTTTATAAATAGCACTGTGCTAAATTACATAAAATTTTAAGTAAGTATAACATATAATCCTGACTTGTAAGAAGCTTCCAGCCTGTTCGGGGACAGAAAACACAAGACATAAGTAAAAACTAAAGTAGTAGACTTTAAATAATCATTTAGGGCGGAAGTATGAGAGATGGAGTGAGCCCGGATTGTGAACTGCCAGTTGAATTATTTAAGCAAATTACAGTGAACTCAAAGAAATGAGTAATAAGCTTAATTCTAATGGTGATTTCCAGTGGTTGCTTAACTTTTAACTGTGTTACAGATTTTACCTATATTATTCTAACAATAGTGCTGTGATTTGGGTGTCATCTAAAATGGATGTGGCTCCGTTTTGTGAACGAGAAACCCAGCTTCAGAGACATGAGTCCATAGTTAGCATAAGCTAGGTTAAAATCTGAGTCAGACTGATGCCAGAATTTATGCTCTTGACATAACATTTTATTGCTCATAAAAGAATGCTTTCATGGTGGGACTTTGCGGATGAGGAGGCTTTTTGTAGGCAGAGCGGAAGGCATTCTAGTGACCAGGGATGGTGGGAGAGAAGGTTGTAGGCATGCAGAAGGTGGGTTGGAGGAGGGTTGGTAGGTGGTTTGGCTGGAGAAGAGAGCTCATGTTGAGTTGAGGAAGAGCAATTTTGGTCCCTCTTGTGGAAATACTTGAGTACTGTGCTGTAGAGTTGATATCTTGGTAGCCATCAAGCTACAGGTAACTTAAGGAGTGAAGTGTTTTGTTCAAACATTGTGTTAAGTTAGCTGGTTTTACAGTAAACTGCACATCAAAGTTTTCAAAGTTTGCCAAATTTCAGAATGTTTTATAATTTTGAACTTCAAGTATATGGAATTAGAGAATACAAAAAGGGAATAGTGGAGAGCGGATGTGTTCAGGGAAGGAAATAGGTTTTCCCTTTGTGTTCTTTTAAAACGAATTTATTTCCAGACTTCCAAAATATATTATTTATTTTCTAATAGGGCAGACATTTTCAGACGAAAATTTTGTCTTTGCTTCTGCATGGTTTTGTGAGAGAGAAATGAGCAGTGGAAAGTAGCAAGTGATAGGAGCCGTCAGTCCCACGTGCTCGGCTCCCGGTTGCTCACCACTTTGTCATATTTTACTCAAGAACATTTGCAACTACTTTTGAGATTTCCAGAAATACACTTAAAAAGAACCAAAACAATGTAAAGCAGTACTTTACCTGTTTTCAAAGCAGATGTTAGTTAATATAAGATGAAAGAGGTATGAATGGGGACATGGAAATGGGAATTAAAGAGATTGACTCTGGCTAGCTGTAAAATTGATGTACAGACTGATAATAAAGTAAATAAAGTAAAGTAAAAATCTTTTCAAATAACACTGGGTAGTGAAGAAAGCGTTAATGGAGGTGCCAGGAGACTTATTTACTGTGCTCGCTCCTCCACAAGCTTCTGAAATTTAGATTCCAAATGATTTGTCCTCGAGATTACAGCAACTTGGAACTTTTTCTAAAAAACAGTGGTCTTCCTGTAAAGATTAAAGGATGCTGCTTATTAAAGTGTTAAAGACTAGTTGCTGGCACATAGACCATTTCCATGTCATTGTATTTTTTAAAAAAATATTTTATTTATTTGTGAGAGAGAGCACCCACGAGAGCATGCACAAGCAGGGGAAGCAGCAGGCAGAGGGAGAGGCAGGCTTCCTGCTGAGCAAGGAAACCGTCCTGGGATCTTGACCTGAGCTGAAGGCAGGTGCTTAACTGACTGAGCCACCCAGGTGTCCCTCCTTGTCATTGTGCTGAGACGTGGAGAATGGTGCTGTAGAGAGGAGTACTTACAGGGCTCTTACTGTGAGAACTACCTCTGTAGCTTCTCCCATTTCACAGGAGGCCAGGAAAGGATGCAGTGGGGTTGAGGAGGGAAAAAAGATGGTACCCGTAGAGCACTTGCTGGTAGAGCGCCTAATGGATATGAAACCTTTCCAGATTAAAGATGTCTGTTCTCCCTAAATTGATCTGCAGGTTTGATGCCATCCCTTTCAAAATCCCAGCAAGGGTTTCTTTGTTTTGTTTTGTTTTTTCCTTCAATCCAGGTGAAAGTCTTCTTTTTGGGCTAACCTCCCTTAACAACTCTAGCTCCTGCTTCTCTGTGTGCAGCTGCATTCAGGCCTCAGCCTACTGGCTTGGCCTTAAACAGCTCTACTTAGCGACACATTAATAACATCTTATTTTCAATGTTTTTGTCAGCTCATACAGGTTTTTCATTTAGAGGATTTATTTATTTATTTATTTATTTTAATATAAAAACAAGCTTACTCCAAAATTTATGTGGAAATACATAACCGGAGTAGCTAAAATGGTTTTTGAAAAAGGAGAATAAAGTAGAAGAAAACATTGGAGAGCATCTTCTGGACTTAGGGTTTAGTCCTCCTCCTTAGTGAGGAGTTCTTAGATAGGACATTAAAAATTAATGAAGTGAACTTTACCAAAATGAGAAACATGTGCACTTCATAAGGAACAGGTAGGAAGCCAAAAGGCAAGCTACAGAATGGGAGAAAATATTTGCAAACCATACGTATGACGAAGACCCTGTATCTGGAATATATAAAGAACTCTCGACATGATCAAAAAACTTCAACTAATCCAGTTATAGGATGGACAAAAGACACGAAGAGACATTTTGCCCAAGAGGAGATACAGATAACAACTAAACACATAAAAAGCTGTTCAATATCATTAGGCGTTAGAAAAATGCAAACTAAAACTACAATGAGATATCAATGAGAAGATGTTAGCACTGCTAAAATAACAAATAGTGATAATACTAAGTGCCAGTCGGGATGTGGAGAAAGTAGATCTCTCACTCATTGCTGGTAGGTATGTAAAGTGATTTGGCTACTCAGGAACAGTTTGACAGTTTTAAAAAAAAGTAACATGCACTTACCACGGGACTCAGTGATTACATTTGTAGACATTTATCCCAGAAAAATTAAAACCTATATTCACAGAAAAACCCGTACCTGAGTGTTCGTAGCAGCTTTCTTTGTAATAGCAAAATGTGAGAAGCAGCCCGCAAGTCCTTGAGTGGGCGGCGGGTTGCACACCTCTGCTGTATCTGCCGTGTGCGTACAAGGGAGTGCTCCTGGCAGGAGGAGGGGCAAATGGTACTAATGACACACAGCAGCCTGGGTGGACCTGAAGGGTGTTACGCCGAGTGACAAGAATTAAATCTCAAAGCATATGTACTATATGATTCCACTTACCTAACTTCTTGGAATACCAGAACTGCAGAGTTAGAAAACAGATGAACAGTGCCCAGAGGACAAGGTCAGGGACAGGATGGGGAGTGAGGTAGCATGTGGGAGTTCTTTGTGGTGATGAAACAGTTGTGTATCTTGAATGTGGTGGTGGTTTTATGAATCAACACACAGGATAAGATTGCATGGGACTATACACATGTGCACGTGCGGATTAAAAAAGGATACAGACTGAGAAGGCCTATAACCCACCCTTAATGTCTCTGTGTTAGTTTCCTGGTTTTGCCATCGTGCTGTGGCTGTAACGTGTGTTGTTACCAGTGGAGAAGCTGGGGAGAACGGTGGACTCAGTGTACCATTTATGCAGTTTCCTTCGGGTCTGTAATCATATCAAAATGAAAAGGTTTTAAGAAAAAAAATAGCTCTATTACTTCCTTTTCTAAAGTCTGAAAACCAAGCCCAAGAAAGTCTCCATCATGTCATACCTACAGTTTGTGTAAATTTGGGTGAATTCATAGATTGCTAAATTTGCTTCAGCTCCTGGCCTTCCAGGAAGTGATTTTTCTTACCATCCTAAGGCTGGAACCTGTAATCCATGTACTTGGGTGTCATTGGCAGATAGATGACGCGCAAATCACAAGGTAAGCTGAGGCCACTTAGTGAAACAGTCAGTACTGAAGAGGGTCTAGGACTGAGCCCTGAGGAACTTCAGTATTTTGAGATTGGGTAGGGTAGGAGTGGCCAATAAAGCATACTAAGAAGGAACATCAGGAGGAAATACTAAGTGTGGATAAGGTGTCTTATGGAAAATCAAAGTAAATCATCTTTCCCTTTATGTTTAGTTACATTAATGTCTTAGCTGATGCATTTCAAACACGTATCTTTTTTTGTGGATACTCTTGTCCTGGGTATTGGAAGTGGGAGTGAGATCTGCTATTTAGTAAGTAATATGGTTTTATGTGAGTAGTATGTTCTTTACATTCAGTTAACTGTCTTTTGAAAAAAAGACTAATTTTAAGAAAATAACTTCTGCTTCACAGGTGTGCCCAAGTTGGACAAAAATTTTTAATTTGGTAAATTCATTCACAAGTCTTGTTCAAACAGTCCTGTTTTTCCAGTATCCTACCTACTTTCTTGGGTGGGAATGAAGTATGCTTACCTGTAATAATAGAAAGCAGTTGAATGACAATAAAAACAGGTTTTTAAAAAAAGCAAAATATAATTTTTAATATACCAAAGCACTGTAAAATATAGAGTAAGAGAATAAAGAGGAGGTGAACAAGTGAATCAGGAGGACCTCTTGGAAAAAGCCAGTCTGTAGTGGGAAGTAGATAGTTCAACAAATGGAAGTAGCTTGGCTGAGGAAGGAGGACCAAAGTAAACAAGATATGCAAAGAATGACCGTTAAGATTCAGAAGTAAAATTTTATCATTATTTTAATGTTAAAGGTATCACTTGAATACTTAGAAAAATACAATATAAAAACATTGTTATAAGAGCATATCCATTTTTTTTAATGCTTTTAATAGAATGGCTGTTTTTGGTAGTCATTAAATACTTTATTTTTGATCTGTCACCTCAGATTTGAGACTTGCCATAGACGCACTTTGATTTTCAGCTAAAAGTCTGAATACCAACATTTCCATTTTTGATTTCCTCAATAAGAACTTTGCATTTTAAGAGTGTGTCTTTCTTTTCAATCATTTATTTGCTTAAATGCAAAATTTATGTAAGAGATTATTTCTAACAACTAAACAGTATCATGTGGCATATGTCTGACTCCGGTTGATTAAAGTACAAGCCAAATGTTGGGTTATAGTAAAGCAAGCTCTAATTATAGGTTGAGAAAAAAACCCCAACTTATTTCTAAATATGTTAATTAAACTCAGCAATAGGCTTGGTGTTCCAATAGTCAGCTGCAACATCAAGTGTGCTAATAATAATGAAAGACACAAAATCCTACTAGAACAACAACAAAAAAATAATAAGCTTGATCTGGTTAGAATGTTATGTTTGATTATCCTGTGATGTAGTTTTAGATGACAAAAATGGAAAGATGAGAATATTTGTGGTGTTTTTAAAGAATATATAAATAATCAGAATGTTGATTCTGATACCAAAATGTTACCAGCTGGTATTGTGTGTTCTTCAGTAGCCAGGATCTTATCTTGATTTCTGTTTCTCATATAGGTTTTAAAATATCACCATTTTAAGAGTGGTGCTCATGATGTCTCCAAACTAGAAGGACCTTATTAGAAACTGCTTTGATAGAGAAGGGAAGGTCATTGATGGTGGGCAGATTGTTTTGTCACAGAGATCAGTGATAATATAAAGTATATAATGCTTTAAACTTGTTGATTAGTAAGAATTAGATATGCATATATAATCTGGGGAGAGAAGTTCCTTTATTTTAGATCACCTGTCATTTTACAGTTCTTAGTGGAAATAGGTGTCCATACAGTTAGGTAATGGTAGAATATGAAACTGGTTTTTAAAAATGGAGGATTCTCTTGGGACGCCTGGGTGGCTCAGTTGGTTGGACAGCTGCCTTCGGCTCAGGTCATGATCCCAGCGTCCAGGGATCGAGTCCCACATTGGGCTCCTTGCTCGGCGGGGAGCCTGCTTCTCCCTCAGCCTCTGCCTGCCACTCCGTCTGCCTGTGATCCGCGCTCTCTCTCTCTCTCTCTCTGACAAATAAATAAAATCTTAAAAAAACATTAAAAAAAAAAATGGAGGATTCTCTCGGGGCATCTGAGTTGCTCAGTCAGTTAAGTGTCTGACTCTTGGTTTCGGCTCAGATTGTAATCTCAGAGTTGTGAGATCGAGCCCTGAGTGGGGTCTTTGCTGGGCATGGAGTCTGCTTGAGATTCTCTCTCTCTCAAAACAAACAAAAAAAAGAATTGTCTGCCCATTTTAAACCCTTCATTCTTTTAAAAAAAATGATATAAGAATAACAAACTTTTCTTTATTGGCTCTACTCTTAATAGCATTAGATGTTGTCCTTGGTAATTAACATTAATAGTAATCATTGATATGTTACTGGCTCATGACTTATTCCAAACTTTTCACCCAGAGGAGGAAAGCGTGATCTCTACCTTTTTGTACTACTTGCCATTGATATTCAGGGGATCTTTATTAAAAAATGCTATAAGGGGATGCCTGGGTGGCTCACTGGGTTAAGCCGCTGCCTTCGGCTCAGGTCATGATCCTGGGGTCCTGGGATCGAGTCCCTGAGCAAGGAGCCTGCCTCTCTCTGCCTCTGCCTGCCTCTCTACCTGTTTGTGTGCTTTCTCTCTCTCTCTTTCTGACAAATAAATAAATAAATCTTTTTAAAAAAATGCTATAAGATTTCATTATGAATAGTCTTTTTTAACAGCTTTACTGAGATGTAATTCACATACCATACAATCGAGTCAATTAAAATGTACAGTGATTTTTAGTGTATCCACATATATGTTCAATCATCACCTCAATCTGTTGTTTTTTTTTTTTTTTAAGATTTTATTTATTTGACAGAGATCACAAGTAGGCAGAGAGAGAGAGAGAGGAGGAAGAAGGCTCCCTGTTGAGCAGAGAGCCCGATGTGGGACTCGATCCCAGCACCCTGGAATCATGACCTGAGCCAAAGGCAGAGGCTTTAACCCACTGAGCCACCCAGGAGCCCCACACCTTAGTCTGTTTTAAACCATTTTCCTCACCTGTACAGAAACCCTGTACCCTAAAGTTCTCACCTCCCTGTTCCCTTGTTTCCCTAGCCCTAAGGAACCATTAATCTGTCTCTGTAGATTTGTCTATTCTGGACATTTAACATCAGTGGAAAGCTAATGGGTGTCTCTTGATGGACTTCTTTCACTTAGCACATTGTTTTCAAGGTTCAGTCCTGTTGTAGAGTATACTAGAGTGTACATCTCAGTTTAACCAGGTTGACTGTTTGGTAAAACTAAAACGCCAACATTTTCCAGAGATTTTTGACAGAGTCCATAATGTGCCATGGGATCACAATTATACACAGTACAAGCCAAAATTAGTCTATCAGGAAATGATTGAGTCTCAAGAGAAAAAAATGGACTGATAGCTCAAGATGACCCAGGTCAGATGACCTAGGGTTGAATTGGAAGAATTATCAGATAAAACCTTTAAAAAAGTATTTACTTTAAGCATACTTCATGAAATAAAGGAAAACATTTAAAATGAATGAGATGATAGAAAATTTCAGTAGTGAAATAGGAAAAAAACAAAATGAAACCTTCAGAATAGAACAATACAGTATCTCAAATAAAAATTCACTGAATGGCATCTGTATCAGAAAGGAGACTCAGAAAGTCAGTGAAACTGAGTATAGATTAACAGAAATTATTCTTTGCAAACTAGACATGGAAAATTTGTAAGAATGAACAGATAAGTGATAAAAAGATGTAACATATGTAATTGGAGCCCCAGAAAGACAGAACGGGGCAGAAAAAATAATGGCTGAAGATGTCCCAAGTTTGGAGAAACAGGAATTTAGAGAATCAACAGTCACAGCAAATCAAAACAATATAAATTCGACAAAGCACCTCCGAATCAAAGTATGGAATACAAAGGATACGAAAAGTCTTGAGAGCATCTAGAGGAAAATAATGCTTTACACACTGGGGAAAAACAATCTGAGAGAGCTCAGTTTTCTCATCAAGACCGTAGGGACTAAAGGATAATTGAACAAAATGTTTACAGTACTAGAAAGAAGAAAACTATCAACCTAGAATTTTGTATCCAGTGAAAATTTTCTTCAGGGATTAAGTTAGAAAGAGAATATTTTTAGATACATGAAACCCAAAAGAATTTGTTACTCAAGACCTTCCTTACCAGAAATGCTAATTATACATTTCAGAATGAAGGAAATGTTAGCAGAAGGAAATGTGGGGCTTCAAGAAAGAAGAAAGAGCATAATAAATGGTTTTTAAAAATTGTGTGTATGCAACACTTTTTCCTCTTAAATTCTTATTTTTTCAAAGATTAAAAATATCTTTCTGTTTATTTTTAAGTAATCTCTACACCCAGTATGGGGCTTGAACTCACAACCCTTAGATGAAGAGTTTCATGCTTCACCAACTGAACCAGCCAGGTCACCCCTCTCTGGAGTTCTTTAAAGCATTTGACTGTTTAAAGAAATTTGTTTTGGTAGATACTCAGTGAACAAATTTATAATATGTATGACAACTGTAACATAATGGATAGAGATAGAGCATAAGCAAATTCAAGTATAATTATAGACCTTTAAACATTTTTTTTTTTTGAAAAAAGGAAAAAATCCTATGGAGACAAAAAGAATAAGTGACTAACATAACATTTTTTTTTAAAAAGTGACTTACAGGGGCAAGAAAATGAATTTATCATCAGACAATTCAACAACAAAGGTTTATGACTGAAAAACAATGCGTTAAATATTTATGATGTCCCAGAAAAGAGAACACAAACATAATCACCTTTCAGGTATAAAGAACACTCACAAATGTCGTCAACTTGCAGGAGCCTGGGGAATGTTGATCCCATGAATTCTTCCTGAAGAATCTAGTAATCCGCTAGAGAATGAGCTACTGATAACCAAAATGACAGAGAGACATCAGCTTAAGGACTGGAGTTGCTCATTAAGTAGCTATAGAACTGAAACAGAAAAGTTAAGAGGGAGCAGGAACAGCATTTACAGCTGTTTGCTCTCGGAGTGGACATAGGCTGCAACCATAAAAGGTGGTGACAATTGGGAGAATTTATACACATTTTTTTCGAAGTGTTTTCAGTCATCAAATTTATGGTGCTGGCATAAATAATGTTATTTTGAGATTGTTGTGTGTGAATGTGAAATAAAGCAAATACGTGATTATGGGGTACTTCAATTCACTTCTCTTATCCCCTGTGTCCTTAAGAATCAAGCCTGTTGGTGCAGAAGGAAGGAGACACTGATGTTAGATCAAAGAGGACAAGTATAAACTCTGTAGTTCTGAATTTGAATTGGAAGTATCAGAATGAGCTACTGAAGTTTCCATAATTTGCAAGGACTCCTAGAATTTCCTGAAAGCTTCTCTGCAGTTTATGATGTGGAGAGGGTACAGATTAAACTTAGCCAAGAGAAGAAGTGCATAGGGCAGAGTTTAGGAGAGCGCTGGTATCATATAAGACTGATGAATCACTGACCTTTACCTCTGAAACTAATAATACATTATATGTTAATTAATTGGATTTAAATAAAAAAAAAAGGAAACTTTTACTTCTGGCGCCTGCAGGTGCAGCCTGGTCCTGGGACCCTACATCAGATAGGGAGGGCAAGGTGAGGAGAGAATTATATCGTCATACCAGCATCCTCCCTTACCTCCTCTTTCCCCAGGAAAGTTGAACGTACAAATTCGTACATGTTATATTGAGCTAGGCCTGACTCAGGGATCTTTTTTATCACTGTTACTGCGTTTTGTTTTGTTTTTGCCTTGAAATTTACTTTGCATGGTATACCAGGCTTTTAGTAATGGTAGCCATATCCCTCTGATTTTCTGTGATCTTATTTTTATTCTTTTCATTTTGAGCATCTCTTGTGTGTGCAGCAATTAGTTGTGTTTTTACTTGCTGATCTAAAAAAAACATCTCACTTAAAACACTGCATGGATTAGGGTGCCCGGGTGGCTCAGTTGGTTAAGTGACTGCCTTTGGCTCAGGTCATGATCCCAGAGTCCTGGGATCGAGTTCCTCATCGGGCTCCCAGCTCCATGGGGGTCTGCTTCTCCCTCTGACCTTCTACTCTCTCATGCTCTCTCTCTCAAATAAATAAATAAATAAAATCTTTTTTTAAAAAAGCACTGCACGGAAAATAGAAAGTACTAAATAAGCCTTAGGTGTTATTTTTATCAGGATAATATCAGAGATCTAAAGAAGTCCTACTAGGAATAGAACTGTAAGTACATTGTAGATTTAAAAAATAGTAACAATACTGTGAGTAACTATACTCCAGTAAAATTTGAAAATGTGGATGAAATGTGCATTAGAAAACCATAAGCCACTACAGTGTACTCATGAAGAAATAGAAATCATATGAATAACCCTAAGAACATTTAAAGAAATCAAGTACTGGGACATTTTCCTTCCACAAGACTTCAATCTCTTATATCTTTAGGCATTTTGTACCTTTCCCCCTTTATTTTTAACATTGAAATACATATGATAAAATTCACACATGGCAAATGCGCTGAGTTTTGACAACGTATACACCGGTGTGGCCATCATCGCAGTCAAGATGTTTTTTATCACCCTGAAAATTGCCTTGTGCTCTTTCCCAGTTAAGGTCTGTTTCTCCAGCCATGAGTTGTTCTTGTTTCTGTCCCCGTAACTTAGTTTTTTACCTGTTCAGGAACGTCTTATAAGCAGAATTCTACATCGTGTATTCTTTTCTGTCTGATGTGTTTTTATCAACATATAGATTTTTGAGTTTCATTCAGTTTGATGTATATGACAGTAGATGTTTCTTTACTGGTTGGTAGTCTTCTGTTGGATAAATATATGATAACTTGTCCACCTCCCTGTTGGTGGCCATTTGAGTTTTTTTTTCCCCCCCAGTTTTGAGCTGTTACAGACAGTAATCCTGCTACGAATGTTGTTTTATGGATAAAGTTTTCTTTTACTCTTAAGAAAGCAGTAATTGAATCCTGTATAAATTATTTCAGAAAATTTGAGCATTTTTGAAAAGCCACTTACCTCACTTTATGAAGTTAGTAAAACCTTGATAACAAAACGGGAAGGATAGTACAAGAAGAGAGTGTTTATAGAACAATATTACTTATGAATATAAAAGCAAAAATCCTAAAGAGAAAAACTGAATCAAATTCAGCATATAGATGTTATATTTGTCAACACTAATAAGACAGACTTATTGTTCAATTTAATTTCTCTAAGATTGGATGCTTTTTAAAATAATGGCTTCTAAAATTGTAGTTGCGTGTTCTGTCCTTTAGGAGCACATGATATAGTGGCGCATCTTTATAATCAATGGAATTTTACACTCCGTCATGCATGGTACATTTAAAAAAATGGTCATGTGGGTTTCATCCCAGGATGCAAGGGAGTTTTAACACGAGAGCATCTATTAGTGTAATAAACTATGTTAATAAATTGAAGGATGAAAACCATAAAATCTCAGTACTAAAAGTAATAAAATTGAATATCTTTTAGCAAATTAGGAGTTGAAGATAATTCTTGTAACCTGATACTGAATTTCTACTGAAAATCTAAACCAAGGATCATACTTAATGGTGAAACATTAGAAACATTCCCACTAAAATTGAAAGCAGAATGAGAATGCTTCTTTGAAGAAAATCCCATTCACAATAGCAACAAAACTGTAAGTTACCAAAAACTATAGGTAATAAAACAGATACATAGTTAATAAAAGATAAGTAATAGCTATGTGGATAATAAAAGTTCTCTGCAGAAAACTTTCAGTATTATTGAAAGATATACAAGAATACTCATAAGTGAGATACACTGTATACACGGATGGGAAGAGTCTTCTTATAAAGACATCAGTTCTTTTAGATTAATATATAAAATCATTGTGATTCCCATCAAAGTCTCAGTGTGTTCTATAGAACATACTCAGTTGATCCTAGCTTTCATCTGGAAGAGCCATGACATTTTAAAATCCTGGTCCGCAGGAGTAGAGCGGTCATTACAGAGCTTTCATAATTAAGATAGTGTAGTATTTGTCCAGGTATAGGCGTATACATAGGATGATCATGTATCTCAGTTTATGCTTATTGTTCTGGTGAATACTAATAGTCTTCCTTTTCCCCTGGAGACTGTTAAGGGAAACTGCTTTAGGAAGTTCTGAAACAGACCCACTTGGTTTGCAACCTAAATGGTGGGAGAAATCAGTGGTCAAAGGATGTTGTTTAATCAGTGCTGTTGGGACAGAAAGAAATGGGATGGGCCTTTATCTCACACTGCATGCAAACTTTTATTCCAGGGAGACTAACGACCTGAAGTGAAAAGTAAAACTTTGAAACTTATAGGGGAAAATATGGGACAGTATCTGTAGGACCTCTGGGAAAAGGTGAGGGAAATTTCCTGGGACACAAACCACAAATTATGAGAGTAGAATTGTGGTTGCCAGGGGCTGGGGAAATAGAGGTTGGTCAAAGGGTACAAACTTCCAGGTACAAGATGGATAATGTCTTGGGGCACCTGGGTGGCTCAGTCGGTTAAGCTTCTGACTCTTGACATGGGCTCAGGTCATGATCTCAGAGTCATGGGTTCGAGCCCTACATTGGGCTTGTCACTCAAAAGGGAGTCTGCTTGGAAATTATCTTTCCCCCTCTCTCTACCCCACCCATCCCATTAAATAAAAAGAAATGAATAAGGTCTGAGAGGCTATTGTATAATGTGGCTATAGTTGGTAAAACCGTGTTGTATGACTGAACTTTTCTAAGAGAATGGAAATTAAATGTTTTACTGAAAAGCACCACCAAAAACAAAAGAACACATGAGGAGTGTGTTAATTAACTCAACAGTGAGAATCCCTTCATGATGTGTATATCTATTAAATCATCATGTTGTATACTCTAAGTATATGATGATTTTATTTGTCAGTTATATCTCAGTAAAGCTGAAAATAGTGAAAAAGACAAAAACAAATCGTAAATTAGAAGACTACATTGACATTAAATAATTTTTTTACGGATAAGACATAAACAATGTGGGAAAATAAGCCCACATGCTGAGAGAAGAGATTTGTAACACATGTAAACTAAACTTGAGTAAACAGAATTCCTGAATATTAACCAAAACCCAAAAAACAAACAGCACACACACAGTATAAGAAAATGGCAAAAGATATTAACTGGCATTTTACAGAAGAGGAATGTGAGATGACTAGTGATAATGTAAAAAAGATTCTTAACCTTAGTGGTACTCATGATTATGAAGTTGAAGACGCACATGTCTTTCATCATAGCAGTCCCACTTCTAGATATGCAGCCTGGAGAAATGTTCATAGATTGAGCACTAGGTGACGTTGGTAAAAATATTCATTTCAGAATTTTGTGTGATAGCAAAATGATCCACAATCTAAAATTGTTGAAAACTAAATTCTATAATCAGGAGAACTGATAAATTTGGTCTACGGAAGTATTCCATATAGCAGGTAAAACTGACAGACTAGAACAATGTATGTCAACGTGGGTAACATGTTCTAGCCACAGTATTAGAATAAAACCATATTTCCAAGGCTATACACCGTTTTTGGTATCAGTTATAAAGTTCAAAGACATTCAGAAAGATTCATAGTCTTATGGTTGTATACATGTACTAATAATACAAAATATCTATGGATATAGTAAATGCCAGGGTTGTGGTTGCTAACCTGTGGGGAGTGGGTGAAGGTGATAATATGAAAGCGTAAAGGGATACTTAAGGAGCATCAGTACTATCCTGTTAATTATTTTTCATTTCATTATTGTTATAAATATAACTTGTCTACTTAATAGTTTCTATTTGTCTACTTTAATAGTTTCTATTTTTAAAAGACCCTGAAATATCATTGATGGTTATGAATCCTTTCACTGTTTTCCTTTTCTGTAATTCCTTTGGTCCTCTTTAAAATCTGAGAAATATGCCAGGAGCAGTATGTGTAGTGACTATACAGCTTAATATTTTTTAAAATGATAAATAAAACACATTCTTCATACTCCTCTAAAAATGGCTTAGGTAATTTCTAAGGTTCCTTCTAGCACTAAAGTATCCTTCTTTGATATTTCCAAACAACAGAAAAATCTTTTTTTAATACACCATTCTGACCATGGGATAAATTCAAACATTGAGGATAATGAAGCCAATTTCCTATTAAAGTTGTTTTCAGTCCATCTATCTGCTAGTCTCTGTTCTCAGTCATCTATCATCTTCAAGAGGTGTCACCAAACTTTTTCTGTAAAGGCCCAATAGGAAATATTTTAGGCTTTGAAGCCCACACTGTCTGTAGTCAGAACTACTCAGCTCTGCTGTTGTAGTGGGAAAGCCTGCCATACATAATACTTTTATAAGTGAATGGATGTGACTTTATTTATAATAAAATTTTATTTGCAAAAATGGGCAGTGGGCTGGATTTGGCCTCTAGGTCAGTATTTGCCAACTCATGATGTTCAACACACAAATTACTTCCATAGTATTATCCTTTTATTACAGATGGGAGGCATAGAGACCTTAAGTGGTATCATTCAGGTTAAATTAAAGGACCCTTATGTAAGGAGACATACCTACAGAAATTCTGCCAAGGTCAATCTCAAAGAGATTACTGCCTCTCTTTTCTTTTAGTTTTATGATTTCAGGTCTCACATTTAGGTCTTTCATCCATTTTCAGTTTATTTTTGTGTGTGGTGTAAGAAAGTGATCCAGTTTCATTCTTTTGCATGTAGCTATCCAGTTTTTGCAAGGCCATTTATTGAAAAGACTGTCTTTTCTCCACTGTATATTCTTGCCTCCTTTGTCATAGATTAGTTGGCCATATAAGCTTGGGCTTATTTCTGGGCTCCCTATTCTGTTCCACTGAGCTGTTTTTGTGCCAGTACCATACTGTTTGGATTACTATAACTTTGTAGTGTATCTGGAAATCTAGGATTGTGATATCTCCAGCTTTGTTCTAAGTATGTCTCCTCAAGCAAGGGAAACAAAAGCAAGAATAGACTGTTGGGACTGCATCAAAACAAAGAGCTTTTGCACAGTGAAGGAAACCATCAACAAGATGAAAGATAACCTGTTAAATGGGAGAAGATACTTGTAAATGATATATCCAGTATGGGGTTAATATCTAAAATATACGAAGAAGTCAAACAACATAATAACAAAAAACCAAGCAGTCCCCCCCCAAAAAAAAAAAACAAAAACCCACAGGATTTTTTTTTTTTTTCCAAAAGAGTACTTAAAAAATGGCCAAGAAGTACCTGAAAAGATGCTCAACATCAGTCATCATCAGGAAAACACAAATCAAAACCACAATGAGATGTTATATCATACCTGTCAGGATGGCTAGGATCAAAAAAGATAAGAAATAACACGTGTTGGTAGAGTGTGGAGAAAAAGGAACCCTTGTGCACTGTTGATGGGATTATAAATTGGTGTAGCTGCTATGGAAAATATCATGGAGGTTCCTCAAAAATATTAAAAATGGAGATACCGTATGATCCAGTAATTCCATTCCTGGGTATTTACCCAAAGACACAAAAACACTAATTTAAGAAGATATGTGCACCCTTATGTTTATTGCAGCATTATTTGCAGTAGCCAAGATATGGTAGCAGCCAAAATATCCACGGATAGATGGATAGACAAAGAAGATAGTGTGTGTGTGTGTGTGTGTGTGTGTGTGTGTGTGTGTGTGTGTACATACATACATACATATATATGTGGAATATATATAGTGGAATATTAACCATAAAAATAATGTTTTTGCCATTTGTGACAAAATGGATGTACCTGGAGAGTATGCTAAATGAAGTAAGTCAAAAAAAGAAAAATACCATGTGATTTCATTTATATGTAGGTCTAAAAAACAAAACTAATGAACAAAGAAAGAAAGAAACAAAAAAGTAGACTCTTAAATTCAGAGAACAGACTGAAGGTTGTCAGAGGGGAGGTGGTTCAGTTCGGGTGATGGATGAAATAGATAAATGGGATTAAGAGGTACAGACTTCAAGTTATAAGATAAATAAAGAGTTGAGGGGAAAAAAGGTGACCCTAACCACATGGTAATAGAATTGTTTTTGTATATATGATGTTCATAGATGATTTTTTTTCTTCCTCTACATGTAGAATATATCAAGAGGGTCTGATCTCTTAGTTTTTCGGAATTCATCTTTAGATGGTGATTAGAAAACCTGTTGCTGGGTCTTTATAGTAATCATTTTATGTATTTTTGCCAAGATTTGCAATCCTTTTCCTTATTCAGATGTAGAAACAAATACAAAACCTGGTGTGATTTAATTTGTTGTTAATTACATTTGGATATCTTATAAGCTTTTGATTTAACAGCTATAAATAGCTTTATATAACATAAATTACTACTAAGCAGTTGTGTCAGTTGTATTTCAAATAAGTTTTATGAAGAAATTTCTTTGCAATTACTTTGACCTGAAGTAATTGAAAATTTATTTATTTACATTTACATTCCATGTCTAGAAAGTATATTTTCCCTCTCCAATTTCATGGGCTAGAGGATAATACATTTTGTGTATGTCAAGTAATTACTTCTCTGTATACAGAAAGTAGGCCAGGATTTGAGCCCATAAAGTAGTCAAGTAGGTATTCTTAGAGTATTAGTTTTAAAAGAAGTTGAAGTTTTCAGACAAATTTATATCTTATCAAGTAAATGTTTATGTTTATTTTTCTCAACTAAAAATTGAATGTGTCTGTCTTTTCAGGGACATCAAACCTGACAATATATTGATGGATATGAACGGACATATTCGATTAGCAGATTTTGGTTCTTGTCTGAAGCTGATGGAAGATGGAACGGTAAATAAAGATAAATCTCAAGTTATTTTATCCACAGATATCTCCCTTGCTACTTTTCCTATTTTAGAAACTATCTATTTATATTTTCTAAGTATCCATCCATCCATTTGTTTTTCTGTGCTCCACCTTTTCCCACAATGGCATTAGGGATACTTACTTATAATAAGGTTTGTATACAAAGTCCAATGCCATTTTTAACTGCTTATATTAATGATGTTAAGATTGATACAGTGTGTCTTTTATGAGAACCTTATTTGTTTTTTTCTTTAGCTGAACTGTTTATTAACTGTACTTGAGCTATTTTCACTGTTTTAGAGAGGTGAATAAAACAAGTCCCACATGGAAGAAGAAAATGTGACTCCTTCTTCACCTTTATTTTTTTTAATCTTCTTTCCCAGTTGTCTAGTTTTTTTGAGGGACAATATTCAACAAATGAATGCTTTCATCAGAACATTTCAATGTGAATTTAGTTTCACATTCCCATTTGGTTTACTTCTACTAACCCTTGGTCCCTCATATAAACTTAAAGGATTATATTCCCCAATTTTATTCCTTGTTTTGTTTGTTTTTACTTCAGTTTCCTGGCTGTATAGCAGAGATCCAAGTATATGTAATTTCACTTGGCAGAAATTATTTTGGAAAGCAGTTTAGTATCATATATTCCAAAGGCTATGAAAATGTATATTGTTTTGGACCAGTAATTGGACTTCTGAAAAAGTATCCTAAGGAGATAAACTTTTAAAAAAAATAGGTTTTATGACTTCTGCTTCTGGCCATGGTGAAAGGAGTAACTGGTACCAAATTGTCCTCTCACTATAAAAAACTGTAAAATTGTACATAATATTAGGGACATCTGTTTTCAGGCAGTGGACAACAGGCAGTATAAGACTGTTAACATTGAGGGAAATGAATTCATGAGATGTACCTTACCATTTCCCAGTATGGGGACAGTTTGCTGGCTTTTGATGCAGAAACCTAGAGTTAGAGGTGAGGGTAGCAGTTCTCCAGAGCTGAGGAGGAAGACATCAGAGATGAGTTAGTCTGCAGTGTTTAACACTGGAGAGGAGGGAGTTTTTCAGAAAGAGGGCCTAAAGTATGCCTATGGGGCTATCTCCTGCAGGTTGGGCTGTACAAAAGCAGTATAAGACAGCAGATGTACCAAGTAATAGATGCTGTGTATCTGAAAATTGTACAGGTTTCTGGAAATTAAGTGGTGCTGGAGAAGAGATAGTACATGGGTACACTGGAATTTTGGCCCCGGGGAGCTATTTAACACCTTTATACCATGTAAGACTTACTCTAAACCTGTATAACAGTCTAAATCCAAGTCCTGATAAAATTCATTGAGTTTGAAAGTGGTCCTCTAAGTCAAGGGGATTGAGATGAATTTTAGAATTTCTACAAATCTGGCCCCAAAGAGTGTAATTGTAAGCTAACCCTTGTTTAAGGAGATCAGGTGGTATTTTTTTTTATCTGCTTCAATAATATTTAACATCTTCAGTGGAAGATAACACAGTCCATACTCTCTATAATAACGTTTTCTGTCAATGACCAACATTCAATCAGAAATCACCAGACCAAACAACAATGGGGATAGGATAGGGATTCTGTTACAGACTTAAAAAATAAAAGTTGTCAGTAGAAAATTTGATAGCACAGATATTGGACTTAGAGACATAATAAAGCTATCATAAATATGTTTTTTAAATAAATATGTCTAAAGAATCAAGATGTAGTCTTAACGATGGCTCAGATAAGGAATCTCAGCAAGAAAAGAAATCAAATGGATATTTTTAGAACTTAAAGTGTAGTAATAGAAATAAAAACTCACAGGAGGAGATTAATGGCAGATTAGAGATGAGAGAAGAAAGTGCCAGTGAGTTTGAAGACCAGTCAATAGTGATGATCCAGTCTGAAGAACAGAGAGGAAAAGATTGAAACAAAATAAATTCAGGCTCCGGGGTCCACATGATTGGAATACCAGAAAGAGAAAAGAGTGAAACAGGAACAGAAAGAATTTGAAGCGTTGATGGCTCAGACTTACCAAATGTGGTGAAAAACACGAATCTAAGAATCTTAGTGTACCTCAGGGTTAAAAGGAACCACACCTATCCACAATTAAACTCCTGAAAATTAAAGGTAAGAGGAAAAAAATGGAAAGCAGCCAGAATTAAAAACATGTTACATACTTTGGGAAAATGGTAAGAATAACCATAGGTGTCTCATCAGAAATAATATCTTTAAAGTGCTGAAAGAGAAAAAAATCTATAGACCAAGAATTCTCTGCCAAGCAAAAGTATTCGTCAAAAATGAAGGTGAATAAAAGACATTTTCAGTTAAATGAAAGAGATTACTCTCCAGCAGGCCTGGATGCTTAAGAATGTCCTTTAGTCCAAAGGAAATGATACCATTTGGATACTTAGATCAATAGGATAAAGAATATCAGATATGATAAATAAGATCTGTAGGATAAAGGAAAAAAAGGCTCATCTTTCCTTCAAAATTTACATAAAAGCCATCTGATGAGTGTGAAAAGCAAAAATAACCACACTGTCCTGTGGGGTTATGGTATTTGTAGAAGTAAAGATATGAGGGCAGTAACCATGTGAATGTGTTCGTGGAACTGCACCTCCATAACCTCTGTGTCTCTGTGAAGCAGGAAGTGGGCAGCTGATCGTGGCAGGTATGAAGCAAGAAGGGAGGGCTTGCTGAGTTGAGAAGGCACAGATTCAAATCGGGGAGGCTGTGGCCTCAGGAGGTTTTGAATCAGAATTCTGGAGAGCAGAGTGCTACAGTGAAGAAGAATTCCAGGAGAAGAGCTAGCGTTTCCCTAAGTCCTGCAGGTCATACGCCCCTTAGACTCAAAGCTGGGGCTCTTTTCCTGGAGTCTGATAGGTGGCCTTCCAAATCCCTGTGCATTCCAGAATGTGGTGAGGACTGTTTCTGTCTGTGTGAGTTACCCCTGATCAAGTTTATTCCTTGAAATCCTGGTGTGTCTTCCTGCTCATTCATTCTTTGCTGCTGATCTCAAAATAATTCTCCTGGACATATAGCATGTTTATCCTCCATTTAGAAAATTATAATGAACAAGCTTTTTACTTGTTTTATTTCCGTTTTATTTTTATTTTTTTTTAATCAAAGTGATCTATATGTATTTTAAGGAGGCTTGTTATAAAAACTGCGTTCCTTTGTCCCATTCTTTCTGCCTCCAAATCTCCTTTGCTAGAGGCAGACACTTGGGAGTCTTCTGGCTGCTTGTTTTGTCGTTTCCTTTACTTACATATTTCTTGTTATTATACTTGTGCTACTGTCTTTTGATTATTTAGTACTAGTTATTATCTGTTAATTTCCTACCGTCTCACCCATCCCATACACTTTTTATCTTCTTAGTGTCTTTCCTTAAACCCTGTTCAATTCTTTATGACTCTATACAAATATTATTATTAATTTTGCCATGCCATGCAGTTTATTTATTTATTTATTTTTAGATTTTATTTATTTATTTGACAGACAGAGATCACAAGTAGGCAGAGAGGCAGGTAGAGAGAGAGGGGGAAGCAGGCTCCCCGCTGAGCAGAGAGCCCGATGTGGGACTCGATGCCAGGACCCTGAGATCATGACCTGAGCTGAAGGCAGAGGCTTTAACCCACTGAGCCACCCAGGCGCCCTGCCATGCAGTTTATTTTAATTACAGTTCTTTTCTTGAACACTTTTTGTTGTCCATGGTGTAAGTGACCACTTTGTCTTGTTTTTCTATATAACTCTCACCAGTTTATCCGCAAATTTCCAACCCCTAATTCCTTTCTCTCTCAGAAACATTAAGTAACCTAGTGGTTCCCTTTTATCTTTGGAGGGAGCTGCGCTGGAATCTTGCCTTCTCCCTTCTCGTCCAGATTGTTCTGCCGGCTTGTTGTAGCACTGTCCTGCCAGGACTATCGTACTCTTTGTAGTGGGATTCACTGCACGGCCATCTAGCAGTGGATCCTCTCTTTCCTGGGTCCCATGTCTGGCTTTCTCTTTATCTGGTAGTAGCTCTCAGTAGCTCTCCTGAGAGCTACTTACGGAAGTAAATATTTTATAATCTTGCACGTGTGAAAAATGCTTTCACTTCTACCCTCATATTTGATTGATAATTTGTTTGGGCATAGTAATGTAGATTTCAAATGATTTTTCTTAGAATTTAGCAGGCATTGCATCATCTTCTAATTTACTGTTGAGATATCTGGTGCATTCTAAATCTCAGTTCTTCTGTTAAGCCTTTCCTCCCTTTTCTAGAAGCGTTTAGGATATTCTATTCTTCCCAGTGTTCTGAAATGTTATAATTATATGTCTTTGTATGGATCATTATTTATTACCTGGGCAGCTGCCTCAGTTTTAGCTTTTCCTAGGTTTTGGGACTTGCCAAATCAGGTCTCAGCTTGCTTTTTGGCTCTCACGTATGAGTTGAAATTATGCCATCTTAATCACTACACCTTTATAAGAAGTCAGTTTCTGGGAAGGATGTCCTGCTGTACTTCTTTTTCTTCTTCTGAGATTGTCTTAGCTGTTCTTGGCCATTTGTTTTTCCATATGATTGTTAGGGTTATATTATTGGCTTATATATATACCAAGTATACACAATTATCCCTTCAGAAACAGAAGCTTGTAGACTTGCATTGAATTTAGAGGTTAATTTTGGGGAAATTTATGTCTATAACATGAAATCTTCGTTTCCACAAACATGATGTCTCTCTCCATTATTTAAGGTTTTCCTTTATGTCTGTTATTGAAGTTTTATAATCATGTTTACGGTAAATCCATTACCTTTATTTGTTAAATTTGTTCCTAGGCATACTGGATTTTTGGGACATGGAGCATTATAAACAATAACTGTTACAGTTTTTTAGTTTAATAGCTTGTTGTTTTGTTGAGGGCCACAGTTGATTTTTGTATTCTCATTTTGAAACTAGAAAGCTCACTAAATTTTTTATTCAAAATAATTTGTAGATTGTTTTAGGTTTTGTACATAGACAGTCATATAATTCACATTAACAAGTGCTTATGTATGCTGTTTTTCCCCTGTATGCAATCAGTGACCGTCAGTGCAATATTAAATAGATATGGTAATGGGGAGCGCCTTTGCCTTGTTCCTGATGCTCACGGTGTTTTTTCTGTAGTTTCAAATTAACTATGATATTTGCCATAAGCTTTTGATAGATACTCTTTACAAGATTAAGGAAATTTCTGTTTCTTATTATGAAATTTCTGTTTCTTATTAGCATAAGAATGTGTTGTTATGGTTATTATTGTTGTAATCAGATGACTTTTCTGCTTCCATTGAGATGATGATATTAGGATGTTTTTCCTTTAATCTGTTAAAGTGAAGAATGACATAGAATTTCTCATGTTAAATCATTCTTTGGCCAGACGTAACTCTGTTTTGAAGATGTATTGATATTTTTGAACAAATTGCTCGAATGACTCTGCTAATATTTTATATTGGATGTTACCCGAGAGTCATACTTCAGATTGGCCATTCTGAGATTGCAGTATGATTTTTTTTTCTCTCAAATCATTCTTGTCTGAGTTTTGTATTTGGGTGATCTTAGCCTTGGAAAATGGACAGGGGAGTAGTCCTATCCTCTCCCCTTGCCAATTTTGGCTTTAGAACAAGTTTATATAATACAGAGGTTGTCTATTTCTTATGAAATTGGTAGAACTCGCTTTTAAATCACCTTTGCCTTGGTTTGGTTTTGTTTTCCTCTTGTTTTTTTGGTTTGTTTTCCAGGTAGATTTTATACTATTGATTCACATTTTTTAATGGTTATAGGTCTCTTTGGTTTTCTATTTCTTCCTGAGTCAGTTTTGGTAAGTTATTATTTTTTTTTCTATGAAAATTGTCTATTTTCTCTGAGTTTTCAATTTTGATGGTATAATGTTCATATTGTACTCTTCCTAACTTTAAAATCTGTTACTTGTGTAGTTTGTTGTTTTTTCAGTCCTAATGTTGTTTGCTTGTGGTTTTCTTTTCCTTCGTCAGTTTTGATATTTAGAGCAATTTACTTTTCAGTTCTAAATATTTTCCAGCTTTAGTTAGAAAACCTCTGTGGACCATTGATTATTTTTAATATCTTTAGTATTAATTATTTGGTTCTTTTTAGTTTTATTTTGCTGAAGAATGGGTCTATTTAATAATCAGTTTTTTTCTGGCATTTGTCAAGAGTTGCTTTTGCTTTATAACAGGCTAGTTTTTATAATGTTATTTGTCTGTTTGAAAATAATACACTCTTTTTAATTCCTGGGTCCAGGTTTCTGTGTGGGTCCATAAGATTGAGGTTCTTAATTTGTTGTTCAAATTTTTTATATTCTTAACAGTTTTATTTCTTTCTGATATATCATTTGTTATTTAAAAAGTCTTACCATGATACTGAATTTATTAATTTTTCCTTGTTATCATCAATGTTTACATAACCCTTTGTAGCTATGTTGTTAGGCATATTATTCAGAATGTTATTCTAAGGTATTTTCTTTTATAATTATGTTAATGAATTTTTAAAAATATTAATAATGATTTTGCCTTTAGAGTCTATTTTAACTGATAGAAATATAGCTACCTTAATGTTCTTTTAACATTTGCCTTATATGTCTTATGCATCCTTTTACTTTTAACCTTTCTGTGTCCTGTGTTTAGATATAAACCTTTTATATCTTTGCTATAAACTTTTATATCTTTGCTTTTAAACCTTTGCTAATTTTGAAAAATATTTGTTCATTTTGGCTTTTTCTTTAATTTTATTTTATTTAATTTTTTTCAGTGTTCCAAAATTCATTGTTTGTGCACCACACCCAGTATTCCATGCAATATGTGCCCTCCTTAATACCCACCATGAGGCTTACCCAACCCCCCACCCCCTTTTTTCCAAAACCCTCAGTTTGTTTCTCAGAGTCCACAGTCTCTCGTGGTATGTCTCTATTTGTCATTGAATATGACAGTGCTGTCTTTTAATAGGTAAATTTAGTCTATTTATAAATTTCATGATAATCAGTATATTTATATTTATTCTTAGTGTTGATCTTATGCTATTTACTGTAGGTTTTGCTTATTTGTTTGCATGCATGCTTTATTTCCCCCTTTTCTGCCTGCTGTTGACTTGGTCAAGTGTAGTTTAATTTCTCTTTTTATTTACTTTTTTGGAAACTATACATTCTATTTCAAATATTTTAATGTTTATCTTTAAATTTTTAACACTTAAGGTTTACCTGAAGTCTAGAGTCAGTTTCTTACCATATTTCAAAGCCAAACAAGAAACTCAGTTTATTTTATACTATATACAAAAATTAACTAAAAATGAATCAAAGACCTGAATATAAGAGCTAAAACTATAAAACTCTTAGAAGAATATATAGGGGATAGCTTTATGACATTGGATTTGGCATTGATTTCTTGGATATGACACCAAACAATACAACAAAAGGAAAAATAGATAAATAAGACTACACCACCTTTAAAAATTTCTGTCCACTGGAGGACACAGTCATCTTAGTGAAAAGGCATCTAATGGAATGGGAGAAAATAGTTCCAAATCATATGTCTGATTAGGGGCTAATTATCCAGAATATGTGAAGAACTTCTACATCTCAGTAACAACTCAATTCAAAATGAGCAAAGTACTTGAATAGACAATTCTCCAAAGAAGATATGCAAATGGCCAACAAGCTCAAAATCCCTAGTCATTAGGGAAATGCAAATCAAAAATACTACCTCACACTCATTAAGTGGCTTAATTTCTTTTTTAAATTAATTAATTTAATTTAAATTAAAAAAAATTTAAAATCCCACAATAAAACAAAATAAGAAGTGTTGGTGAAGGTATGAAAAAATTGGAGCACCTGTACTCTTTTGGTAGTAAAGTGTAAAACACTATAGCCACTCTGAAAAACAGTATGGAAGTTCTTCAGAAAATTAAAAAATAGAATTATTGTATGATCCAGCACTTCTACTTAGGGGTATATACTTCAGAGAATTGAAATCAGAGACTCAAAGAGGTATTTGTACACACACATTCATAGTATCCACAATATCCAAGAGATTTAAGTAACCAAGGTATCCATCAGCAGATGGAAAATGTGGTATGTGGTATTTAAGTACAATGTGGTATTTAAGTACAATGGAAAATTATTCAGGCTTAAAAAGAAGGAAATTTTAACCATGATACAACATGGATAAGCCTTGAAAATGTTAAGTGATTTAAGCCAGACACAAAATGTCAAATACCGTATTATTTCATGGCTATGAGGCACCTAGGGTAGTCAGACTTAGAGATAGAAAGTACAGTGGTGGTTGTCAGGGCCCAGGATGGGGCAGGAGGTGGACAGGGGGCAGTTAGTGCTTAATGGATGCCAAGTTTCAGTTTTGCAAGATGAAAAGAGTTCTGGAGAAGGTTAGTGGTGACCGTTGCACCACAGCGTGAATGTGCTTCATGCCAGTGGAGTGTATGCTTGGAAATGGTTATAATGGTAAATTTCATGCTACAGATATTTTATCACAATTAAAAATAATGATTAAAAAGTAAGTAAAAAATAAAGATGAGAGAACAAGAAACTTCAACCACTTGGATCCTAATTGTTCCCTCGGTAACACATTACTGTTTCCTGGTATTTTAGTTCCACCTGAATTTCAACCTTTAAATAGTTGTTCCCTCCTCCTCTGACACACCTGTTTCTCCTCTTTTTCCTACTCCTCCTCATCCCCTTCCTCTTCGTCACTATTTTATCCAATTAATGACTGTATGTATGTTAAAGTTTACTAATACCTTTGCTCACAATTGCTTCTATTACCACATTCTTCCACGTGGGTTAAACTTCTTGTTTCCTGAAGTGTGTCCTTATGTTTATCTGGAAGAGTGTGTACATGGAAACTCACTTACTCTTTGTGTGAAAATACCTATATTTAACCCCCATTCATGTATCATAATTAGGTGACAGTTATTTAGTCTTGTCACTTTGAAGATTCAATTCCATTTTCTTCTCACTGCTGTGTCAATACCAGTAATTCAGCTGCAGTCTGCTTGTCATTCCTTGGTAGGCAATCTCTCTGTATTCTTTACTATTTTGAAGATGTCTTTGCCTTTGGTACTCTGCAGTTTAACTGCAGTGTGGATAGAAATGGATCTGGTTTTATTTTTTCAAATCTTTTACCTATTCACTTTTTATTTTTTTTATTTCAAGACTAGCTTTTTGGTTTTGTGGGTTTTTTTTCCTATTTCTAGAACTTCATTTCGTTTTTTTTTTCATCTCTTTTCTTATGATTTTTATATTTTAAATTTTTAATCATTTTAAAACATACTTCATGTAGCTTCATGTAGAATTGATAATTGTCAGAGGTCTAATTATATTGCTTCAATTTCTGATTTTGGGGGGGTAATGGACTGTTTCCTCATTTAATTTGTATTTTCGGACTGCGAGCTCAGCTTCAGTGGGCTTTTATGTGTGAGAATTATATGCGGTGAGGTTTGATCATGTGTCCTGTAAAGTAGTGAATTTTGGATAGTGGTAGTTTTTAATTTGTTATGCCAAGTTTTTGGGGTGCACCTTACCAGGTGCCAGTATTTTTGCCAGTTCCTTGGCTTGAGGACTTCTGGACCACAGAAGCACTGTGATTTAGAATACCCACTGCTGGGACTTTGTGGCTGAAAGTGATGAATTTTGGGAGGAGCAATTTTTCTTCACATTTCAGCCACAATCAGTATGGACAAAGTCTCTTTCTCTGAGTGGCAGATTTTTATAATTCACCTTTTTACTTACCCTCTAGAGTAAAGGCTGTTATTATGGGGGTGGCCTCTTGCTTCAAACCTCACATAAGCTGAGTACTGTCCTCTCGTCCTCATGGATATATTAAAATCCAAGTATCTAGAAAATGAAAACCAACATTCCCCAACCCAGGTCCTGCTATAACGCTTATTGCTCTGGTTCTCAAACACTTCTTGATAACCAGCCCCTAAAAATTTCTTTTTTCTCTAAGGGCTCATTTATATGTTTATTAAAAAAAATGGTTGTTGTATTTTATCTAATATTTTTAAGAGTTTGCAGTGCAGGAGTTTTCAAGTTACCTTATCTCAGTATTACCAAAGGGGAAGTCTATTCTAAGGATTACTAAGAATGATATTTTTTTCTAGAAAATCCAGAATATTAACCATTATTCTACCTTGAGAATATTCTTTTTTGATAAGCTTCTTTAAAATATACAAAGAAACAATTTTATTTCAGTGTACCTTGCAAGATGCATGCCCAAGATCATTTATATTGATTATTTTCTCATTTACATCTAACTTCCCATAATTACATGCCCAACAGTTTTTCTCTAGTGGGACTTCATTTTTTGAAGAATATGTTTCAACCCCCTTTGTAATTTTTTAAATTAATGGGTAGTTTGCAGTACATTGTTAATAATTATTTCCTTAGGTTTCAGTTAAGGTGTTTTAAAATAATCTCTGGGTTGCTCATAAGTATTGGCCTGTTTTTTTCAGGCTATATTTTCCTTTTGACAAATGTAGAATTTTCCTAGTTCCATTATTTATAAGAATGTGTTGGTTAGATAATATCAATAATAAGAATGTTCTGTACTAAATACCCAGTTTGTTTTTAATGGCTGTGATGTTCAAATCCTGTTGTTACCCTAAATGTAGCCAATGAAGTACCATCAATAATAAAGATTCTATAGTATTGTGAAATCTGGAGGACTGTTAGTGTGGAGATTATATACAATTGAACTTATACGTACAAGGAGGCTTAATTCAGGTAATGACAAAGTTGTAGTTTTGAAATGATGTCTTGTGTATGTGAGTAAGTGTAAATATTTTTTAATTAATTATTGTTTCTAATATAGTAGATTATTAAAAATGTGTGAACTTCCTCAGGTCCAGTCCTCAGTGGCTGTTGGAACTCCAGATTATATCTCTCCTGAAATCCTTCAAGCCATGGAAGATGGGAAAGGGAGATATGGACCTGAATGTGACTGGTGGTCTCTGGGGGTCTGTATGTACGAAATGCTTTATGGAGAAACACCATTTTATGCAGAATCTCTGGTGGAGACATATGGAAAAATCATGAATCATAAAGTTAGTATATTTAACTATTTTTCAATTCAATGTGGTAAATGATACAATAAATTTGAAGTAATGTGATAGTTAAAAAAATATTTTTTTAAAAACAATGAACATTCTAATTTCTATGCTAATAGGGGACCTGACAAGCGTGAATAATCAAAATCCATAAATTATACATAAAATTATTAGTGCTTACCTTCGCCTATATTTTATTAGAAATGCTAATAAATAGGAAATTGAGTGGCCTCTTCAGTAGAATAATGAAGCGGGTAAGCAGATAATTTATATCCTTACTACTATAAGTATACTCATGACTAGAATGCATTTAAAAAATTCTCATCCTTAGCCATCATAAATTAAATGCAAATCAAAATAAAACTGAGATATCCTTTTTCCCCCTGGCAAAGATGAAAAGAAAAATTCTACTCTGTACTGTGAATGATCCAGTAAGATGGGTATTGTTGGACATTGTCAATAGGAACTGATGTAACCTTCTGTCAACAAGTCTGTAAATAAGCATCTAGAGCCTTGAAAAGGGTTAGAACTTTGGATTGAGCAACCTCAGGTTTAGGAATCTGCCCTAAGGAAGTACTCAGTTGAACCAAGATGTATGTGCGAGGATACCTGTTCCAGTCTTCTTTAGGATCAGTGCAGTGAAGAGAGTCCAGATTCACCACAGGAGCAAAGTGATGGAGCCTTAATCCATTTAGTTCCCGATGAAATAGAAATAAATTGTAATAAAGAGAGGCGGGTTCTGACTGATTGATTTCAGAAGACTGTGAGCAGTTGCAAAACCTGGAATAG
Source organism: Martes martes (assembly GCF_963455335.1). NCBI lineage: Eukaryota > Metazoa > Chordata > Mammalia > Carnivora > Mustelidae > Martes > Martes martes. Next base: position 57,368,801 of record NC_137903.1, on the reverse strand, counting down.
GAATGTCCCATAAAAGGGGGGTGAGACAGTTACGATCAGTTGCTTCGTGTACGTATCAGTCCCTTAATGCTCTTCTGTGCAGCCGGTGCTTTTCTGCCTGGCTGCAAGGATAATGTGCTAAATAGTCATGGAGAGTCGGAAGACAGGGAACAGCTAGCTACCGCGTTGTAAAGAGCACGTAAATCATTTCAGAGAAATCATTGTGAGGTGGGGGCTCTGAGCCAGATTCTGGAGTCAGGCCGCTCTTGCAGAACCCCAGCTCTTCGGTTTACTAGTCGTGTGACTGGGAGTGAATGGCTTGAACTCCCTGGGCCGTTGGGTCTCTTCTGTAAAACCAGGATAATAGTGGCACCTGCCTTCAAGGATTGCTGTGAGGATTATAGGCGTTAAGTGAACAAAGCGTTTCCATGAGTGTCAAGTGCATGGTCCATTCTTCACAGGTGTTTACTGTTGTTACTTAATGCTTGGTTTGTGGCATATTATGAACATCATGAGTCATATACACTCTACTGAAATTTTGAGTCAGTCTACTTTTAATAAGTTCTCTTCATTCTGATAGCAGTTTAAGGTATTTTAGCATTCAGCTTATTCTTTCTACGGTGCATGTGTGAGTGACTAAGACACATATAAAATTAAAAGGTCGTTTAGAAAAATGCTCTTTTCTTTTGTAGTATGAGTACTTTGTACCAGTGTACACTTATTAGACATTTTTTTAAAGATTTTATTTACTTATTAGACAGAGATCACAAGTAGGCAGAGAGGCAGGCAGAGAGAGAGAGGAGGAAGCAGGCTCCCTGCTAAGCAGAGAGCCCTATGCAGGGCTCGATCCCAGGACCCTGGGATCATGACCTGAGCCGAAGGCAGAGGCTTTAACCCACTGAGCCACCCAGGCGCCCCCACTTATTAGACATTTTTAAAAGAAAATGCATTTTTAAGAAAATAAATGTTAATCTGATTTATGTTTTGTTCCTATTATTCTGTGTCTAGGAGAGGTTTCAGTTTCCAGCTCAAGTGACCGATGTGTCTGAAAATGCTAAGGATCTTATTCGAAGACTCATTTGCAGCAGAGAGCACCGACTTGGTCAAAATGGAATAGAGGACTTTAAGAAACACCCTTTTTTCAATGGAATTGATTGGGATAATATTCGAAACTGTGAAGCACCTTATATTCCAGAAGTTAGTAGCCCAACAGATACATCGAATTTTGATGTGGATGATGATTGTTTAAAGAATTCTGTAAGTATGACATTGCGAAGAAGATCTTTTTAATGTGGTTATGAAGAAATTTTATGGGCCTCCTTATCAGTTACCAGACAGTTATCGTGGCTTCTATTATTTATTTTCTCATACATTGAGAAATTGAGAGAGTTCACTGAGGTGAACATGTTTCTTTATGACAAGGAGCAAAATTAAACTTCACGTATTTACTAATTAGATCTGTTATGCCATGAGGTTTCCTAGGAAGAGGAGAAATTAGATGCTTAGAAAAGTGCATTTCATGATGGCAGAGTGAGAGTTTGGCAAATCTCTCCTTACAAAGCTCCATGATACTGGACAAATTGTCAAAAACAACCATTTCGGGGCTTGACAACTCAACCCAAGGGAAATAAATTGAGAAGCATTTATTCATGAGAAACTGAACTCTGGTTAAAAACTGTCGCATCCCATTCCTTCAGCCAGGTTGGGGCCATCGAGCTGCTGGCAGGAGGCTGACTTGATTTGGAGAGCTCCCATGCCCAGTGGTGTTGCCACTAAAAGTAGTAAATTGGTAGGAAGGGAAGGGGGGAAAATTCTATAGCCTTGCTGTCCTGAGGTTTAGGCTCCCTTGGGGCTGGTGGCAGACCAGCAGAGTTGCCAAACACTGGACCACTTTTAGCTTGTGGGCTGACATAGGTCGTCAACCTCTGCTCTACACCTTTAGGTTACATTGTTATAATTTAGGACAGTAAGAACATAAAATTTTATGGATGTTGCCCTTTTAGCCTTCTTAATTTGAGCTTTATTTTTTTCTTCCATTATTTTATTTCTTATGGTTTTAATTCTGCACTAAAAATTTGTATATTGATTTTCTATCATTTTTCACTGTTCAGTAAGTGGCATGTGCAAGGCAGGTAAAGATTTCTTCTTCTTTCTCCGGACCTCCAAAAAAAAAAATTAAATGGACTTTCCTCATCAGTTTTTTATTATAAGAATTATATTTACTGTAAACAGAAATTTGCTTCTTTCCAAATTAAATACATAGTACAGTCGATTCTGATTATGGCAGTTACATGTTCCATAAAGTTCCTGTGTGTGCTGTAGTTGTGAAAATTGAACCATTGTTCCTAGGGGGAAATACAGGGGTAGGTTCTTTTGAGCCTCTGGTTATTTCATTCAACCAGTCAGTAAGTAACCTTGTTTTATGTATGCTTCTCTTTAAAGAAACCTTATTGAATACATATATTGTTGATTAATTCACAGCAGGTTCACAGCCAACAGCAGTGTAACTTGGGCCTGAGCAAAGCTTCTCTAACACACATACGTATTTGTCAGGCACATCGCAGCTGTCTTGCTTAGAAACCATCTAGATGGCCGTTCTGCGCTATGCGTGGAGGACATTTTAAACAACACAGTCACCCATAAAAAGCAGAAAAATCTGAAAGACGTGGCACATGCAGACCTTGGAAGGAATACTTTTTGTCGTATCAGAGCTGAAACAAGAAGGCAGAGTGTCTCCTTATTCAGTCCCAGCTGGAAACTTAGGCATCAGGCAGCTCAAAAAAATTTTTTTGTTCTGCATGTGTCTGCTAGTGATTGCAGAAGCACTGTGAATATTGATTTTGGGTTACAAATAATTTTTAGCGATGAGGCAAATCTGCACGTATGCATACATGAATAATCACTGAGCTCTCAATGTCAGACTTTCCATCTGGAGTTTAATTTTATGAGAATATTACAGTGGTGGTGCTCATTGTCTGGATTCTAGATCACTGCACATCTGCACCAGACTTAATCTGTGTTTCTAAATCGAACAGCCACGTATTTCCTATTGATTGTTAATATTATAGGCCAACCTACAGATCATGTTATTTATTTCTTACCAAATGTTTTTTTCTCCTTCAGGAAACGATGCCCCCACCCACACATACTGCATTTTCTGGCCACCACCTGCCATTTGTTGGTTTCACTTATACTAGTAGCTGGTAAGTTGGAAAAGTTAACATAATTTGGACAATTTAAAGCAAATTAAGATAAATTTAAGAAATATATAAAAAAGCCTTGTAAGTCAAAAAAATTTTAAAATAGAGGCCGAAGCTCCTGCTTGACAAAGTTAGATGTTCTGTAACGAATAGAACATAGGAGAATCTTGGGTCATTTTGGAGGAGAAATGGAGCTCACAGTCTTCCTCTTGGCACTGGGGCAGGAATGGAAGAGTCTTTTGTGTTAGCAAATACACTCCAGGTGCCAAGTGCCAGCACCAGCCACCTTAGCCCTGTTTTCACGGAGTGCTTCCCCATCCTCCTTCCCTGGTGTAAGCGGAGTATGATTGTCACCACTCCTTGTGTGCCCTCCCTCAGGTCCTTGACTGCCTCCTGGTCTCCTGCATGGTTCTGCTGAGTTGACATCATCATTACAGTTCAAGTTTCTGCTCATACCCATGCAGTTCAATGTCCAGAGAAAAGCACCTGACCATTCTCACTGGTCTCACCTTCCGTGGTCATGATTACCAACCTCTAGGAGCCTTCTTGTGCCTGTGCCCACTCTTCTGCCCTCCCTTGCACAGAGAGGTTGAGGCAGGCAGCTTTCACATGTTCCTCTGCATGGTCCTGCCTGCCCGCCTCTGGCCCCAAGCACTCGCCTGTGCAGACGCACAGTAGGGGCTCCCAGTCAGTCCTGTCTCGTGTGTCTCCTCTCATGCTGGGCATCACAGCTCCTTCCCATCGTAGCACTGCCATCTCTTACCTTCCAGGCCGCTTTCCTGACTTCTCAACTTTCTGGCCAGTCCTTCTGTCTCTACAGCTGAGGCCTTCTGATCTCCTCATCTCCCTGGGCCCCACAGCTTTGTCTTGGGACCTTTTCCACTGATACTGTGGTGCACTCCCAGATATTTGCTGGTGATGCCTGAATGTGAGACCCTTCTGCTCTCTCCTACTTAAAACCCACCCAACCCCCTACCTCAAATGTTTATAATCTCGTCTCTTAGATTTCTCCGAACCTGTCTGACTGGTCCTGCTAGAAGATAAGTCTATAAGGGAACGTGTCATTCCCTTATATTCCTCAGCCTTGAAATTGTGACTTCCTGGCAAACTGTCTGCAGCATCACTCCTGGCATGATACTTGGTGATTGTAAAATGCACTCGGCAAACCTCTTACTGTTTAGGACCCATCCCCACAGTCTCCCAACTCCAACAGCTCATATCTTAATCAAAACCAACATTCTTTTTTTTTTTTTTTAAAGATTTTATTCATTTATTTGACAGACAGAGATCACAAGTAGGCAGAGAGAGAGGAGGAAGCAGGCTCCCTGCTGAGCAGAGAGCCTGACGTGGGGCCTAATCCCAGGACCCTGGGATCATGACCCGAGTCGAAGGCAGAGGCTTTAACCCACTGAGCCACTCAGTGGGTGCCCCCAAAACCAACATTCTTACAAGACCCTGCATGACTGGCTCACTTTCTCTTTCCTACTACTCTTAACCTTGCCGACTCCGCTCCAGTCACACATGGCTCTTTGCTGGCCTGGGACCATGCCAGACCTATTCCTGCTTCAGGCTCTTGCGCTTGTGTTCCATCTGCTTGGAATGCTCCCCCCCACCCCCCGTTACTCCCTCTGGACTTTATTGGGAGTTCCTCCCTGAGAGAGAGCCTCCTGGCCACTTTATCTAGATTTTTCCTTCATCCCCCTCAATACTCCCTCCCCCTTTCCTTATTTTGTCCTTAGTATTCAGCACTGCATAATGCCCTAAATATTTTACTTATCTTCATATGTTCCTGTCTCCATCATGAGAACAGAAGCAAGTGGCGATTTTGCTCACTACTAAATGTTCAACACTTCAAGTATTTTTCATTAAATTATATTGAATTAAAGGAGGCATTTCACTTTTGAATCCAAATTCGGATGAAGAGGACCATGGTGTGTGCTTTTGATTACTGTTTCATTTACATGGTCACCTTGTGTTCAGCAAGCATCATTTAATAATTTGTGGTTATTGAAACTCAAGATAATTGGGACTATTTATTAATTTTAAAAAATACTTCTAAAAAGTGGTCTGGGTTGAGATTTGCACACCATGTGTTTTCCTGTCACCCTACACAGTTAACTGTAGCTAGGTACCGAAATCCGTGTTTTAAGTAGACAGCTGCAGAAGGCTCTGTTTCTTGAGACGTTCTTTTCTGCGCGAACTCATGTTTTTATGTTTCTTCAGCGTTCTTTCCGATCGGAGCTGTTTACGGGTCACAGCTGGTCCTGCGTCCCTGGACCTTGACGTCAGTGTCCAGAGGACTCTTGACAACAATCTGGCGACCGAGGCGTATGAGAGGAGGATCAAACGCCTTGAACAGGAAAAACTTGAGCTGAGTAGAAAACTTCAAGGTAAATATATGTTAATGATGGTATCTCTTCTTTTGGAGTTGGACTCAGTTTGAAGAACTGTTGATTATGAGGGGCCGTTTTATCTTGAAAAGAAATTTCTGGAAAAAATCCAGTTGAAGGGGTGCCTGGGTGGCTCAGTGTGTTAAGCCTCTGCCTTCGGCTCAGGTCTTGATCCCGGGGTCCTGGGATCGAGCCCCACGTCAGGCTCTCTGCTCAGCGGGGAGCCTACTTTCCCCTCTCTCTCTGCCTGCCTCTCTGCCAACTTGTGATCTCTCTCTCTCTCTCTCCGTCAAATAAATAAATAAAATCTTTAAAAAAAAAATCCAGTTGAAGACTCATGCGGAAAACAGAATAATTCTGTTTATGTAGACTCATGACCTTAACAGTACGACCCAGCATAGCGTTCATTTCCCCATAGGTACATATGTGTGTACATGAACTCCTCTGGGGAGAAGGAGATGGGGCTGCTCGCGGGAAAGGAGCCCTTCCCATCCCAGTGTAGGCCTGGGGATCACTGTCCTGTTTCCTCAGCCTTGAAATTGTGACTTCCTGGCAAACTATCTTCTGCAGCATCACTCCTGGCGTGATACTTGGTGATTGTAAAATGCACTGGGCACACCTCTTACTGTTCTGACTTCTCTTGGTCTCTTGATTCTTACACGTCCAAGGATCTTATCCTTTGCTCTACCTTATCCACTCCTGTCTTGAGACTAGAGTATCCAGAATTCTTTATTAATCTCAATTCCTTTTTAAGTCTTCTTTTCTTTTTAAGATTTTATTTATTTGTCAGAGAGAGTGCGCACGCACAAGCAGGGGTAACAGCAGGCAGAAGGAGAAGCAGGCTCCCCGCTAAGCAGGGAGCCCGATGTGGGGTTTGATCCCAGATCCTGGGATCATGACCTGAGCCGAAGGCAGATGCTTAACCGACTGAGCCACCCAGGCGCCCCTAATCTCAACTTCAAGCAGACTCTGCATTATCTCCTGTTCGTAGTAGGCTAGTTCACTCCCTCGGGTGACTCCTGCATTCCTTCTGTCCCACTGGTACCTGGAGCTCTGTCCCCCTCACCCTGGGGCCTCCATCCTTCCGTGGTCAGTTGTAATCAGACCCTTACTCGGATCCTCACATTCGTTGCTCTGACTTCTGTCCGTCACACTCCCTTGCCAGAACCCCAGCCCTGTTGACCTGCATTCTGTCTGCGACCGTGTGAGTGAAGGTAACGGTCTTAGGACAGGCAGGTGCCGACTGATCCCACTTGAGATTCAGGAGGATGGATCTTGCGTCCACTCTCAGTGAGTGCTGCCCAGCCGTCCTGCTTCCCAGGCTGCGGCTTCTCACCTGTCAGCATCTGACGCAGTTGAGGACCGCCCCCCCCACCCCCGACCGCCGCCACCCGCAATAGCTCTTTCTTTTGTCTTCTGGGGCACTTGAATCTCCTGGTTTTCTTTTTCCTCATAAACCAGTTATTCTGTCTCGCTTCCTGGGTTCTCCTGAACTTTTTGGCCTGTGCATGTCGGGGTTCCCCACAGCAGTCCAGGCTCTTAGGTGCTCAGAACTACAACCTTCCAGGCATCTTTAAGCCCTCTCCTTCTGTCACACCTCCCATCTCACCCGTCAGCAAACCCAGGCAGCTTTGGCGCCAGAGAAGATCCAGGGTCCAGTCCCCACTCTGGGGCCGTCACCCGTTCACACCACCGCCACCATCACCCACCTTCTTGTAACCGCTTTCTAGCTGCTTTCCCTGCCTTACCTCGCCCCCACCTCCCCCACCGTTGCTTCTGTTTCTAGCCTCCCTGGGCTGTTCTTTCTACAAATCAGGCATGTCCCCTCCTCAGGGTCTTCACATCAGCTGTTGCCCAGCCTTAAATTTTCTTCCTTTGGTGTCCCTTGACTCGTTCCCTTACCTCCTTCAGGTTTTTACTTGAGTGTTACCTGGAAATGAGGCCTTCCCGACCGCTCTGTTTAAAACGTAATCTTGCTTTACCTCCAGCACTTACTCTCCCTCTTTCCTCCTTTATTTTCTCCAGAGCAAAGGACAAAACGTATGATTTACTTTACTTACTCCTTTTGTGAATGAAAGAATGTATGAATAAATAATCAAAAAACTTATAACTCTTAAGAGTGAAAGAATTAAATTTTACAACAACAAAATTTTGCTGTTATGCTTTTATAGGCCCTGTGGAGAAAAAAACTACAGACACCAATAAAACAGACTGATTCTATTTTTCAATAAGATGCTAAGATCTCTGCATGTGGATTACTACTACTTTGTGTTGAAAGTTGTGTTTTGACTTTTTAATGCAATATATTTACCATATATCATTGTATAAATTTACTATGTATACCTTGTTAATTCGGTATATTTATATACTGTAGTAAGATTGTTGTAGTGACGTTTGGTACTTCTGGCGCATACGTAATTACAGTACAGCATTGTAATCTGTGTTTATGACACCGTGCATTAGGTCTCTGTGACTTATTTACTACTTGTTGGAAGTTGGTACCCTTAAACCACATCAGTCTCATGTGCCCAGTCCTGCCCCATCCGCTGGTAACCACAGTGTTACTCTCTGTTTTTCACAAGTTTGACTTTTTTATTTATTTTTTTAAATTTAATTTTATTTTTTCAGTATTCCAGGATTTGTTGTTTATGCACCATACCCAATGCTCCATGCGGTGCATGCCCTCCTTAGTACCCACCACCAGGCTCAGCCATCCACCCACTCCCCTCCCCTCCAAAACCCTTAGTTTGTTTCTCAAGAGTCCACAGTCTCTCATGGTTTGTCTCCCCCTCTGACTTCCCCCAGTTTACTTTTCCTTTCCTTCTCCTAATGTTACTTCTTATGCTCCACAAGTAAGTGAAACCACATGATAATTGACTTTCTCTGCTTGACTTCTTTCACTCAGCATAGTCTCCTGGAGAGGATGTGGAGAAAGGGGAATGTTCCTCTTACACTGTTGGTGGGAATGCAAGTTGGTGCAGCCACCTTGGAAAGCAGTGTGGAGATTCCTGAAGAAACTAAAAATAGAGCTTTCCTATGACCCTGCAATTGCACTACTGGGTATTTACCCCAAAGATACAGATGTTAATGGGTTTGACTTTTTTAGATCTCACACGTAAGTGATGTCCTGCAGTTCTTGTCTTTCTCTGACTGAGCATCCACCATCCATATTGTCACAAATGGCAGGAGACTCTCTTTGCTCGGGGCTGAATAACATTCCGTTGTGTACTTATACCCCATCTTTTTTAACCATTCATCCATTGATGAGACTTTAGCTTGTTACCATATCTTGGTTATTGTGAATAATGCTTCAGTTAACATGAGAGTGCACGTATCTCTTCGAAATCCCACTTTCATTTCCTTTGAGTCTATAACCAGGCATGGAATTGCTGGGTGGTCTGCTGGGTGGATTTTTAATTTTTTTGAGGAAAAAAATTAAAATAAAAATTAAAAAGTAATTAAATTTAATTAAAATTAAATTAAAATTTAAAAAATTAAAATTAAAATTAAAAAAAGTAATGCTTTCACTTGTGCTTGGACCAGTTTACATTTCCCCCAACTGTGTTCCCTTTTCACTCTATCTGCATCAGTACCTGCTGTCTCTTGTCGTCTTCTTGATAGCCATTCTGACAGTGTGAGCATCATGACATTGTGGTTTTGATTTGCATTTCCCTGATGATGAGTGATGGTAAGCATATTTTCAGGTGCCTGTTGGCCATTTTGAAGTACTCTTTGAAAAAGTGTCAATTTAGTTCTCTTGCCCATTTTTAAATTGGATTGTTTTTTGTCATTAAGTTGTACAAGTTCCTCATATATTTTGAATATTATTAGCTCCTTATCTGATATGTCGCTTAACAAAAGTTTTCTCCCATTCTGTAGGTTGCCTTTTCATTTTGCTAGTTGTTTCTTTTACCTTACAGAAGGGAGTTTTGAGTTTCATGTAGTCCCATTTGTTGATTTTAGCTTTTGGTGTTTGTTTGTGCTTTTGGCGTCATATCCAAAATTTCACTGCCAAGATCGATGTCTGGGAGCTTCTAACCTATGTGTTCTCGAGGTCTTGCTATCAGGTCTTATGTTTAAGTCTTTGATCTCTTTTTGAGTTGATTTTTGTAAGTGGCCTGAGAAGAGCCCATTTTCATTGTTCTGCATGTGTTTCTCCAGTTTTCCCAGCACCATTTGTTGTAGAGACTATCTTTTCTCCATTGGGTGTTTGTGGCTCCCTTGTTGAATATTAGTTGACCATCTATGCCAGCATTTCATCCTGGGCTCTCTGTTTTGTTCTGCTGCTGTGTGCGTCTGTTTTTGTGCCAGTAACATGTTGTTTTTATTACTGTAGCTTTGTAGTATAGTTATCAGGAAGCATGATGCCGCTAGCTTTGTTCTTTTTGTCAGGACTGCTCTGTCTCTCAGGGTCTTTTGTGATCCCACAACAAATTTTAAGATTGTTTCTTCTATTTCTGTGAAGAATCCCTTGGGTGTTTTGATGAGTATTATGTTAAATCTGTAACGTGGCTTTGGGTATTATAAATGTTTTAATGATATTAATTCTTCTGATCTGTCAAGATGCAATAGTTTTCCGTTTGTTTCATCTTAAATTTCTTTCAGCAAAATCTTACAGTTTGCATTGTACAGATCTTTCCCTTACCTGGCTAAATTTTTCCTGAGTATTTTGTTGTTTTTGTTGCTACTGTGAACGGGATAGTTTTCTTTCTTTTTCAGATGTTTCATCATGACTGTAAAGGCAAACAGTAGAGTGATATGTGTTGATTTTGAATCCTGCAACTTTACTGAATTTGTGGATCAGTCCCAATGGTTATCTTAGTTTGCTCTTTGGGATTTCCTATATATAAAATCATATCAACAAATAGGACTAATATTATTTATTTCTTTCTCATTTAACAGTTTTTTATTTCTTTGTCTTGCCTGACTTCTCTAGCTAGGACTTCTAGTACTATATTGAATAGGAGTGGAGAGAGTGGGCATCCTTGTCTTCTTCCTCATTTTAGAGGAAAAGCTTTCAGTTTTTCTTCATTAAGTGTGAGGTTAGCTTTCAGTTTGTTGCAAGTGGCCTTTATTTTGTTGAGCTATGTTCCTTTTATATCCAGTCTGCAAAGGGTTTTTATTATGAAAGGATGTTGTATTTTTTCAGATGCTTGTATTGTGTCTATTGAGATGATCATGTGATTTTTAGCTTTCATTTTATTGGGGTGATATATTACATTTATTGATTTGCATATGTTGGACCATCCTTGCATCCCAGGGATAAATCCTGTTTTTCCTGGTACATAATCCTATGAATGTGTTCTTGAATCCAGCATGCTAATATCTTAATGAGAATGTTTGCATCTATACTCACCAGGGATATTGGTCTATAGTTTTCTTGTGGTTGTCTTTTCTTGTTTTGGTATAAAGGTAATACTGGCCTTATTGAATGAGTCTGAAAATGTTCTCTCCTCCTTATTATTTTGAATAGGTTGAGGAGGATTGTTAATTTTTCTTAAAATATTTGGTCAAATTCACCAGTGAAGCTGTCAGTTCCTAAGGATTTCTGTGTTGGGAGGTTTTTGATTACTGATTCAATCTCATTGCTCGTTATTGGTCTGTTCAGACTTTGCTTCTTCCTGATTCAGTCTTGGTGGGTTGTGTGTTTCTAGAAGTATATCCATCTCTTCTAGGTTATGTAATTTCCTGGCCTATAATTGTTCATAGTTGTCCGTTATGATCTTATATATTTCGGTAGTATCAGTTGTAATGTCTCATTTTAAATTTTATTCTAGTCTCTTTTTTCTTTAATTTTCTTTAAGATTTTATTTATTTGACAGAGAGAGAGAGAGAGAGAGGGACAGTGTGTACAAGCAGGGGGAGCAGCAGAAGCAGAGGGAGAAGCAGGCTCCCCACTGAGCAGGGGGCCTGATGCGGGACTCGATCCCAGGACCCTGGGACCATGACCCGAGCGGAAGGCAGACGCTTTAATGACTGAGCTACCCAGGCACCCTCTTCTTTTTTTGTTAGTGTAAATAAAGCTTTGTCAGTGTGGTTTATCTTTTCAAAGAACCAACTCTTAGTTTCTTTGATCTTTTCTCTTTTTCTGGTCTGTTTCATTTGTTTTTGCTCTGAACCTTATTTTTTCTTCTCATTTGCTAACTTTGGGGTTAATTTATTCTTTTTGTAAAGGTCTTTGAAATGTAAGTTAGGTTATTTGAAATCTTTCTAATTTCTTAATATGTATATTTGTTGGTATAAACTTTCTCTCAGAGCTGCTTAATCCATCCATTCCACAAATTTGATGTGTTGCATTTTCATTTTCATTTGTTTTGAGAAAATTTTTTATTTCTTTTTATTTCTTCTTTGACCCAGTGGTTGTTTAAAATTATTTAATTTCCACATATTTGTAGATCTTCTCACTTTCCTCTTGATTTCTAATTTCATACCTTCCTGGTCAGAAAAGATAGTAGAATTTCTTCTTAAATTTTCTAACATTTGTTTTGTGTCCTATCATAGGATCTGTCCTGGGGAATGTCCTGTGTGTGCTTGTGAAGTGTGTGTATTTTGCTTCTGGTAGATGGAATGTTCTGTAATGTCTGTTCAAAGTCCATTTGTTCCAAAGTTGGGTTCGATTGCAACATTGCTTTGCAGATTTTCTGTCTGGATATCTGTCTGGTTCATCTGTTGCTGATAGTGCAGTAGTGAAGCCACCACCATTATTGTACTGTCTGCTTCTTCTTTAAGATGTTAGTATTTGCTGAATATATTCCAGTGCTTGTGTGTCAGGACTGTAAATATTTACAATTATTATATCTTCTTAATGTATTGACCCCTTTATCATTATGTAATGATCTTTATCTCATTTCCATTTCTGGCCTGAAGCCTATTTTGTCTGATGTAAGTGTGGCTATCCCCACTTTGTTTTGGTTTTCACTTGCTTGGATGCTTGAAATATTATCTTCCATCCTTCCACTTTGAGCCTGTGTGTATCTTCCAAGCTCATGAGTCTCCTTTAAGCAGCATATACTTGGGTCTTGTTTTTTTTTTTTTTATTTTTAGAAAGAAAGAGTGTGCATTTGCACAAGCAAGGGGAGAGGAAGGGTAGAAGGAGAGAATCTAGAGTAGGCTCCATGCCCAGCTTGTGGCTCCATCTCATGACCCTGAGATCATGACCTGAACCAAAATCAAGAGTCCAATGCTTAACCATCTCAACCACTCAGATGCCTCTTGTTCTTGTTTTTGTTTTGTTTTTAATCCATCCAGCCACTCTGTGCCCTTTTTATTAGTGACGTCAATCCATTTATGTTTAGAGTGATTATTGATATTTAAGCACTTACTACTACCGTTTTTATCTCTTGCCTCCTGGTTATTTTGTCTCTCTGTTATTTCTTTTATTTTTTTTTTTAAAGATTTTATTTATTTATTTGAGAGAAAGAAAGAGATAGAGATGGCAAGAGAAAGCACAAGTGGGGAGGGAGAGGGAGAAGCAGACTTCCCACTGAGCAGGGAGCCCAATGTGGCGCTTGATTCCAGAACCCTGGGATCATGACCTGAGCCAAAGGCAGACACTTAATTGACTGAGCCACCCAGGTGCCCCTCCATTGTTTCTTTTAACTTTTGTTTCTCTCTACCTTCCGGTTGGTGATTTTCCGTGATAATGGGCTCCTTCTTCCCCTTTATTGATTGATTATGTTATGTTAGTCACCATATAGTACATCATCAGTTTTTGATGTACTGTTCCATGATTCATTGTTTGCATATAATGCACAGTGCTCCTTGCAATCTGTGCCCTCCTTAATACCCGTCACTAGGCTCACCCATTCCTCTATCCCTCTCCCTTCTAAAACCCTCACTTTGTTTCCCAGAGTCCATAGTTGTCTCTTATGGTTCATTTCCTACTTTATTTCTCCCCCTTCATGTTTCTCTTCCTTCTCCTCATGTCCTCTATGCTATTCCTTATGTTCCACACATAAGTGAAACCATATCATAATTGACTTTCTCTGTTCAACTTATTTCACTCAGCATAATCTCCAGTTCCATCTATGTTGATGCAACAGTTGTGTATTCATCCTTTCTGATGGCTGAGTAATTCCATTTTGTATATGGACCACGTCTTCTTTATCCATTCATCTATTGAAGAGCATCTTGGCTCTTTTCACAGTTTGGCTATTGTGGACATTGCTGCTATTAACATTGGGGTACAGATGGCCCTTCTTTTCACTTTATCTGTATCTTTGGGATAAATACCCAGTAGTGCAATTCCTGGGTCATAGGATAGCTCTATTTTTTATTTTTTGAGGAACCTCCATACTGTTTTCCGAAGTGGCTGCACCAATTTGCATTCCCACCAACAGTGTGAGAGGGCTCCTCTTTCTCCGTAACTTCTCTAACATTTGTTGTTTCGTGCCTTGTCGATTTTTGCCAATCTAACTGGTGTAGGGTCTTATCTCCATTTAGTTTTGATTTGAATCTCCCTGATGGCTAATGATGATAAACACATTTTCTGTGTCTGTTAGCCATTTGTATGTCTTATTTGGAGAAGTGTCTATTCATCTCTTCTGCCCATTTTTTGACACGGTTATCTATTTTTTGGGTGTTGAGTTTGAGGAGTTATTTATAGATCTTGGATATCAGCCCTTTGTCTGTAGTGTCATTTGCAAATATCTTCTCCCATTCTGTGGATTGCCTCTTTGTTTTGTTGACTGTTTCCTTTGCTTGCAGAAGCGTTTAATCTGAATGAAGTCCCAAAAGCTCATTTTCGCTTTTGTTTCCCTTGCCTTTGGAGATGTGTGTCTTGAAAGAAGTTGCTGTGGCCGATGTCAAAGAGCTTACTGCCTATGTTCTCCTCTAGGATTCTGATAGATTTCTGTCTCACATTGAGGTCTTTCATCCATTTAGAGTTTGTCTTTGTGTATTGTGTAAGAGAATGGTCCACTTTCATTCTGTAGATAGCTGTCCAGTTTTCCCAGCACCATTTATTCAAGAGACTTTTTTCCATTGGATATTTTTTTCTGCTTTGTCAAAGATTAGTTGACCAGAGAGTTGAGAGTCCATATCTGGGCTCTCTACTCTTTTCCACTGGTCTATGTGTCTGTTTTTGTGCCAATACCATGCTGTCTTGGTGATCACAGCTTTGTAATATAGCTTGAAATCAGGCAATGTAATACCCCTAGCTTTGTTTTTCTTTCTCAACATTTCCTTAGCAATTTGGGGTCTTTTCTGGTTCCATACAAATTTTGGGATTGTTTATTACAGCATTTTGAAAAATGCCGTTGGTGTTTTGATCGGGATGGCATTGAAAGTATAGATTGCTCTGGGCAATATAGATATGTTAATTCAACAAACAAATATTCAAAAACAATGTTTATTCTTTGGATCCATGAGCGTGGAATGCTTTTCCATCTTTTTGTGTCTTCTTCAATTTCTTTAATGAGTGTTTTGTAGTTCCTGGAGTATAGATCCTTTACCTCTTTGATTAGGTTTATTCCCAGGTATCTTATGGTTTTTCTTGCTATTGTAAATGAAATTGATTCTCTAATTTCCCTTTCCACAGTTTCACTGTTCGTGTATAAGAAAGCAACTGATTTCTGTGCATTGATTTTGCATCCTGCCACATTACTGAATTGCTATATGAGTTCTAGTAATTTGGGGATGGAGACTTTCCAGTTTTCCACATAGAGTATCACATCATCTGCAAAAATGCCAATTTGAATACCTTTTATTTCTTTTTGCTGTCTGATTGCTTTTGCTAGGACTTCTGGTACTATGTTGAACAATAGTGGTGGGATTGGGCATCCTTGTCCTATTCCTGATCTCATTGGGAAGGCTCTCAGCTTTTCCCCATTGAGAATGATATTCACTCTGGGTTTTTCATGGATAGATTTTATGAAGTTGAGCAATGTTCCCTCTGTCCCTATTCTCTGAAGAGTTTTAATCAGGAAAGGATGCTGTATTTTGTCAGGTGCTTTTTCTGCATCAATTGAGAGGACCATGTGGTTCTTGTCTCTTTTCTTATTTATGTGCTCTATTGCGTTGATTTGCGAATGTTGAACCACCCTTGCAACCCACCTGTTCATGGTGGATAATGTTTTTAATATATTTTTAATATATTGTTGGATTCTGTTAGCTAGGATCTTGTTGAAAGTCTTGGCATCCATATTCATCAGGGATACTGGTCTGAAATTCTCCTTTTTGATGGGGTCTTTGCCTGGTTTGGGGATCAGGGTAATGTTTAATGTTGGCTTTGTAAAAAGAGTCTGGAAGTTTTCCCTCTGTTTCTATTTTTTGAAACAGCTTCAGGAGAATAGGTATTATTTCTTCTATGAATGTTTCCTAGAATTCCCCAGGGAATCCTTCAGGCCCTGGACTCTTTGTTTTTTTCAGAGGTTTTTGATCACTGCTTCAGTCTTGTTACTGGTTATGGATCTATTCAGGTTGTCAGTTTCTTCCTGTTTCCATCTTGGTGGTTTATAGGTTTCTAGGAATGCATCCATTTCTTCCATATTGCTTAATTTATTGTCATATAGCTGTTGACAATAATTTCTGACAATTGTATTTATTTCTTTGCTGTTATTCGTGATCCCTCCCCTTTCATTCATAATTTTATTATTTGGGTCCTTTCTCTTGTGACCAGTGGTTTATTGATCTTATTAATTCTTTCAAAGAAGCAGCTTCTAATTTCATTAATGTGTTCTACTGTATTTGTGGTTTCTAATTCATTGATTTTTGCTCTAATCTTAATTATTTCCCTTCCTGTGCATGGGTTAGGCTTAATATGTTGTTGATTCTCCAGATCTTTAAGGTGTAAAGATAGTTTGTGTATTCGGGATTTTTCTATTTTGAGTGAGGCTTGGATGACTATATATCCCTCCCTCCCCCCAGCCCTGTAGGACCGCCTTTGCCTTATCTCATAGGTATTGGATTGATGTGTCTTTGTTCTCATTGATTTCCATGAATTGACTTAAGTTCTTTGATTTCCTGATTGAGCCAAACATTCTTTTTTTTTTTTTTTTAAGATTTTATTTATTTATTTGAAAGAGAGAGAGGGAACACAAGCAGGGGGGTATGAGAGGGAGAAGCAGGCTTCCCGCTGAGCAGGGAGCCCAATGCGGGGCTCTATCCCAGGACCCCAGGATCATGACCTGAGCCAAAGGCAGACGCTTAATGACTGAGCCACTCAGGCACCCCGACCCAAACATTTTTGAGCAGGAAGGTCTTTAGTTTCCAAGTGTTTGAATCTCTTCCAATCTTTTTCTTGTGCTTGAGTTCCAGTTTCAAAGCATTGTGGTCTGAGAATATGCAGGGAATCATCTCAATCTTTTGGTTTCGGTTGAGACCTGATTTGTGATCCAGTATGTGGTCTATTCTGGAGAAAGTTCCATGTGTGCTCAAGAATGAATGTTCTGTTGTTTTAGGGTGGAATGTTCTGTATATATCTATGAGGTCCATCTGGTCCAGTGTGTCATTCAAAGCTCTTGTTTCTTTGTTGATCTTCTGCTTAGTTGCTCTGTCTGTTGCTGAGAGTGGAGCGTTAAGGTCTCCTACAGTTATTGTAAAGAGACAATTTACAATTATTGTAAAGAGACATCAATATGTCTCTTTATTTTGGTTAACAGTTGGCTTATGTAGTTGGCTGCTCCCATATTGGAGGCATAAATATTTACAATTGTTAGATCTTCTTGGTGGGTAGAGCCTTTCAGAATGATTTGATGTCCTTCTGTATCTCTGACTACAGTTTTTAACTTAAAATCTAATTTTACTGATATGAGAATTGTTACCCCAGCTTTCTTTTGAGGCCCGTTGACATGAAAGATGCTTCTCTACCCCTTCACTTTCAGTCTGGTTGTATCTTTGGTTCCAAATATGTCTCTTGTAGATAGTAGTCTTTATATCCAGTCTGCAACCCTATGCTGTTTTATGGGAGCATTTAGGCCATTCATGTTGAGAGTGGTTATTGTTAAGATTTTATTATCATCACGTTGCCTATGAAGTCCTTGTTTCTATGGTTTGTCTCTGTGTATCTCTGTTCTGAATCACTCTTGGGGTCCTTCTTCTTTTATAGAACCCCTCTTAATATTTTTTATAGGACCAGCTTGGTGGTCACATGTTCTTTTAGTCTCTCCTGGCCCTGGAAGCTTCTTACTTCTCCATCTATTCTGAATGACAGCCTTGCTGGATAAAGAATTCTTGGCTGCATGTTCTTCTCATTTAATACCCTAAATATGTCTTGCCAGCCCTTTCTGGCATGCCATATCTCTGTGGATAGGTTTGACGTTATTCTGATGTTCCTTTCTTTCTATGTAATGAATCTCTTCCCCCTAACTGCCCTTAAAATGGTTTCCTTGGTTCTAAGATTTGTGAGTTTTACTATTACATACCTGGACGTTGACCTGCCCTCCTTGATCTTGGAGGATGTCTTCTCTGCCTCTAGGACACGATTGCTTGTGTCATTCTCCAGATTGGGGAAGTTCTCGGCTATAATTTGATCAAATATATCTTCTGTCCTCTCTCTCTCTCCACCCCCCTCAGGGATCCCAATAATTCTGACATTGAATGTTTATCTAATTCTGTTTTCATGGATTTTAGGCTGTTTGTTCCAGGCATCTTACTGATCCTTCCTTTCTGTCAGTTTGTCTTCAAGATCACTAACTTGTTCTTCTACCTCATTTACCCCGAGTGTTAGTGTATCTAGATTAGATTGTATCCCATTGATAGCATTTTTAAGTTCTGCCAAATCTGCTCTCACTTATGCCCTTAACAAATCTATGTTGCCATTAATAGCTTTCTCCAGCCTGACTTTTGTCTTCATAACTGCTACTTTGAAGTCTATTTCTGACATCTTGCTTTAAATCCATATCTATTAGATCTGCTGGAGAGTCCCTTGTCTCTGGATCCTTTGTTTGTTGGGAATTCCTCCTCCTCTTCATTTTGTTGAGTTGTGGTTGGGGAGTTGTACAGCCAGAAATATCAACCATTGTCCACGCAAGGTGCACCCTGGGATGTTTCTGAGCATTTGGAAGTCACCGCCAAAAAGAAGAAAAAAAAATCCCAACCAAAATGAGCCCCAAGAGTAAGATTTTTTTTTTTTAAGATTTTATTTATTTATTTGACAGACAGAGATCACAAGTAGAGAGAGAGGGGGAAGCAGGCTCCCCACTGAGCAGGGAGCCTGATGCGGGGCTCGATCCCAGGACCCTGAGATCATGACCTGAGCCGAAAGCAGAGGCTTTAACCCACTGAGCCACCGAGGTGCACCCCCCCCAAGAGTAAGATTTATAAAGTATAACACCAAAAACAAATAAACTGATAAAAAGACTGACAAAAGAAAAAGAAAACCCAAAATAAAAATAATGGGTGGGGGGAGGTGATGGGATGGTGATTATAATCCGTTGATGTGGGCGAGGAAAGTTATTTCAGTTCTTCCTGGGTATATCTTGTTATCTTTGTTTGAGAACTCAACTTTACAGAGATACGGGGAAATTAAAACTGGTGTATATATATATAAAGGTAGTATTGAGTCGGGGGGAAAAGGACTACATTGAAGCTTTTATCTATATATATTTAAAAAAGGAAAAAAGTATATGTATGTAAAAGTTCAAGGTAAAAAGTTACTATGGAGTATGTTGTATTAAACATCTAGTTGAACCAAGAAGTAGGTTTAAAAACAAAACAAAACAAGAATCACGAGAAAGAATTTAAAAAAAGAGAGAGAGATAAAAGTTGTATCCAAGAAATGTACAGGCTGTGAGGCAGTACCAGGAGCTGAATATACTGTTTTCTCCTGGTGTTGGCATTTTACAGTTTTATGGGGACCCTGTGGTTGTTGTCCTCTTGTTCTTTTGGGTTGTCTTCCAGGGGAGGGGCCTGCCTGCATTGTTTTTCAGTTAATCCTGCTTGGGTGGAGTTGCCACACCCCGTATCAAGTGGCTTGGCTCCATGTAAACCAGTTTATCGAGTTTTTGTACTGTGGAGGCTTTTGTTCTCTGGCGGCTTTTCACCCCTTTTCAATGGAGGGAGTAAGAGCAAAGTAAACTGTCTGCACCCCGACCTCTGCTTCAGAGAGAGGCTTCAGTCTTCTCTCTGAGTCCTCCAGAAGACAGACTCCCTGTCTGCAAGCTCCGTTGAACACTGCAGCCTCCTACAGGCGGTTTGTGCCCCCAGCGACCCTCTCAGTGGTTGCCCTAGGCCCCCGCTTATCTCTGACCCCCCCATACCACCAAAACCACAGTGATACTGGTCCAGGTGAGCCCGCCTCCAGTGGCTGCTATTCTGGGGACCGTGGGCTCCAGTCCAAGCCAGGTCCTCTCAGTCGTGGCGGCAGGGCCGCCAGTCCCAGAGATCTCTGACTGAAGTTCGCACCAGGTCCTCTCAGGTGGGAGGGGGAGGGGGGAGCAGGCGGGTGGGCGCTACAGCCTTCCTGGAACCATGGGCATAGATCCGTGCCTGCAGCCCTCCATCCCAGCAATTGTCCCTTAAGCCCCTTTGTTCTGTTTGAGTGCTGTTACCAGTCCCTTCCCCTCTCATACCACCAGTCTCCAATCTATTGCTGGTCCCCAAGCACATGGCGCTTTCACATTGGGGTATTACTTTCCAGTGGCTTGCTTCTGGTGGCTCCCTTCCCCTTCTGTGTATCCTCCAAAATCTTTCTGCGCAATTCCAACTCTGTCTTTTGTACCTCTTGATTGATGATCCTCTGCCCCTGTAGAGATCCAGACATGTATGATCTTATATCTCAGGCTGATTTCATGGGTGTTCAGAGTGCTCTGGTAGATATCCAGCACAGTCAGGGGACTGGTTGAAGTAGGGTCCCCTACTCCTCTACCATCTTGCCCCCCTCCTCATCATCTCATCTTTAAATAGATGGTTGCATTTGTCTGAATGGGTAAGGGAAGTCCTCCTTCTCCCATTTTCATGTTTTGTGTCTCTGCTCTTGATTTTTGCCATGTGGTGAGCATGAGGTTAGCATAAAATGTCTCCTGGATAAACTCGTCCTTTCTCTGCTGAAAGCAACTTACATTCGTTCACCTATAAGTGTTCCATCCTTTAAGACACCCCTTTCAGGGATACCTGGGTGGCTCAGTCAGTTAAGCGTCTGCCTTTGGCTCAGGTCATGATCCCAGGGTCCTTGGATCAAGTCCCACATCGGGCTCCTTGCTCAGCTGGAAGCCTGCTTCTTTGTCTACCTCTGCCTGCCTGTTCTCTCTCTCTCTCTCTCTCTCTCTGACAAATAAATAAATAAAATCTTAAAAAAAATATTCCCCTTTTATATTCCTGGTGTCACAAATTATCTTTATTGTTACGAATTTTTAACCAAGTTGTAGCAGTTATAGTTTTTGTTTGTTTGTTTTTTAAAGATTTTATTTATTTGAGAGAGAGAGCATGAGAGGGGTGAGGGGGTGAGGGGGAACCCGACTCCCTGCTGAGCAGAGGGCCCGGTGTGGGACTTGATCCTGGGACTCCAGAATTATGACCTGAGCCACCCAGGTGCCCAGTTATAGTTATTTTTAATGCCCCTTTCCATTAACATTTATGCTACAATTAAATATGTAATGGTATTCTGAAAGAGTTACAGTACTCTAATTCTGAATGTCTGTTTATCATCTTAATCAGAATTTTTTCATTTTTTTCATTTCAGTTTTAAGAGCTCTTTTCAACAAGGCAGGTCTGGTGGTGGTAAACTCCCCCAGTTACGGTTTATTTTGGAAAGCCTTTATCTCTCCTTCATATCGGAAGGATAGCTTTGCTGGATAGAATATGTTTGGCTGGGGGGTTTTATCTCTCAGTACTTTGGATATATCATTCCACTGTCCTGGTCTGTAGTTTTTCCTGGGATATCTGCTGAAACCATCATGGGTGGAGGTCACCTCCTTTTCCCCCTGGTTGCCTTTAAAATTCTTTATCATTGACTCTTGACAGTTTCATTATAAGGTATATTAGTGAAGGTCTTTTTACATTGAGATGGGAAGGTGTTCTTTTTGGCTGTGTGGACGTACATGTCCAGCTGTCTCCCCAGTTTGGGGAAGTTCTCAAGAATTATTTCTTTAAATAAACTACCACTCAGCTATGGTGTCGCCATTTTCCTTAGGGTTTCTCGTCTAATGGAGTATGATAACTCTTGTAGCATTTTTTCACTTCTTAAAAATCTCCAGTCTCTCTCCTCTCCCACCAGAATCATTTCTAGATTCCTGCCTTCCAAATTGCATGTTCTCTCTTCCATCTGATCTGCAGTTTCCAATGCTTTCTAGTGCACTCTTTATCTCATATACTGAGTCCTTCAGCTTCAAAATTTGTTTGCTTTTCTCATAATTTCAACCTCTTTGATTAATTTTATTCCTGAATTCATTGAACTGCCCTTCTGAGTTTTCTTGTAGCTCATTGAATTTCTTCATAACTGCTATTTTGAATCTTTTATCAGTGAGAATATAGTGTTTTGTGTCTTTGAGTTTGGTTGGATAGGACTTTTCTTTTTGTGAAACCCTATTACTGTGATTTTTTTCATAGTGTATCGTGAAGTGAAGCTCTGCTGTCATATTTGTGATAGCAAACACCTGTCCTGCTTAGGCAAGGTTTTGTTTCCTTGGATTCTAAGGGTTAAGCGAGTGGTCAGTCAGAAGCCTTTCTTTTGCTGTCCAGAAGGTGGTGCTGTAGCACAAGTTTTTGGTTTCTCCTGGTGTTCTAACCGGGAATGGAGCTAAGACAAGGCTGGTTTGCAGTTTTCATTGGACTCAACCTACATTTGGTTTCAAATATCACAAAGGGAGATCTACACAGAGCCTGGCTAGGGTTCTCTCTTCCTCACTCCATCAACTGTGGGAGATTTATTCTCCCCTGAAGCCTCCTACCTCCTGCCATTTTGGTATCTGACAAATGGGTTGATTGGGACACTGGCCATGTATTAGAGACAGACTCTTTTCCTCGGGCAAGACTGTTTCTGAAATACTCTAATACTGGAGGAGCCTTCAGTCTGAGTTTTAGAAGCTGCTAAATTCCCATGCAGTCTCCAGGTACCACAAATGTGTCACGATAAAATAGTGCCACATATTTAGGGATCTTGAGGTTTCCAAATTGTTTCTGCAGCCCCACCCATTCTCCAGAAGTTGTCATGTGTTTTCATTCCCAAGTGAGATCCCTTAATATAGGCAACCTGGAGTCTAAGCCTGCTCACAGAATCAGGCAAAATTTAGAAGTCAGAGGTAGCTGCCAGTCCTCTCGCCTCAGAATGGCCTGAGCCTTTCTGTTCTATCGTACTTATTCCTCTCTGCTTTCTCAGATATGTGATTTCTGTAAAAATAAGATTTTTGCAAGTTATGTATTTTTACTTTTTCTGGCAGGAATGAGAGACCTGGTGCTTCCTACTCCTTCCTTTTCTGAATGAGAAATTCCTGTAGGGGCGCCTGGGTGGCTCAGTGGGTTAAAGCCTCTGCCTTCGACTCAGGTCATGATCCCAGGGTCCTGGGATCGAGCCCCACATCGGGCTCTCTGCTCAGCAGGGAGCCTGCTTCCCCCTCTCTCTCTGCCTGCCTCTCTGCCTACTTGTGATCTCTATCTGTCAAATAAATAAATAAATAAATCTTTAAAAAAAAAAAAAGAAAGAAAGAAATTCCTGTATACCAGCTTTTTTGATGTTTTATATTACCTAACGTTTCTTAGAAACTATCATTATGTGTGATTGCTATCATTTGCACCAAGCAAGAGCAGTGAAGATGTGGGATCATTGCCTTTTTGTATTAACGCCTGTTTCATGCAGCGGCATAGGTTTACATCAGGCTGCTTCATCCATTTATCAGCTATTTCTTGAACACTGACCACCCAGAACCTGTTCTGCACATGACTGCAGATGTAACAGTGAGCAGAAAACGAGAAAAATACTTGCCCATGCAGTGCTTACATTCTACTTTGAGGAGACCAAGGCAAAATGAAATACAAAGCAAGGTCATCAGCTGAGAACGAGGAAGGTGGAGAGTGTATCAGATTTTTGATGAGAAAAAGAGAATATGTGAAATGGTCAGTTTAGAGAAGAGAAGAGTAAATGGTCTGGGGACACAGCTGAGGACTGCCAGTCGTTTCCAAGCTGTTGGATGTCAGAAGACATGAATTTGAAGTGACTTTGTGTTCTTCAGCCTCTTTGTCAGCTTCTCGGGTGGGAGCACAAGTCAGACAGTCAGAGTCTGCCAAGATTGGGGCCTTCTAGGGTGGGAGTCATGGAGGAGAGGAAGGCAAAGAGATGGAAGGTGTGTGTGCGCGAAGCAGGGATTATAGCGATGGACCACGGAATCTAACTTGGGTAAATAAGGAAGAAAAGAGAAAAACAGAGTAACATTAGGACAGTGGATTTAATCTCTTGGTGGGAATGAGCATCACCGAAGTGGTCGCTGGAGTAGTAAGCACACTGTAAAGATGAGATAGAGAATGTTATACTTGAAACCAAGTACAGTTATTAAATAATGGAAAAGTGTACAGTAGCATTTCTCAGTAGGTGGACTACTAGCACTTGGAGCAGGGTGATTCTTTGATGAGGGAGACTTTCACATTTTCTAAGATACTGAGCTCTCTTGGTCCCCAGGCACTTAAATACCTTTAGCCATCTCCTAGCTACACCTGTTTCAACATCCACACTCCCTGCTGCATAAGCACATGAACATTTCTAAGCTCAGATGAGGTGAGAACCATGGGTCTAGGGTATGACCAGTAGGTTTCATGGTTTTGCAGGAGATCAGCTAGGTTGTTTTGGGCTGCAAATTGTAGAATTCTTAGATAATACAGATTTGTTATCTCAGGATGTTTGAAGTTAGTGCCAATAGTGAGGTTAGCTTCTCTATGATTTTCTTGGCTTTCCTCTCATGATTCTACCATATGCCAAAATTCTAAATTTTGTCTGCACACATGTGGAGACCTAAAGAAGGTCTTTCCTTGCTTCTTTTCATCCATCTGGGAGGCCCCCTAGTGGACTTCTTATCAAGGGACTATAGTTCTCACTGGGTCACATACCTAATTCTTAACCAGTACTGGCAACATAGAATAGGTCCACCATGATTGATTTAAACCATCTTGAGTTTTGACTGGCCTACTTTGTCAGTGTGCCTGAATTTGGTTCACAAGCAAGAGGGTAAAGCCCCAGCCGTGTCTGTATGGGGGATTTGTGTGCCTGAGAAGCCAGAGTGGATTGTCTATTTTTGATGTTATAGTCACTAAGAATGATAATTAAAAGGGGAGGGTTGTAATGAAAGAAGGGCAGTCAGTTAACAATGTGTGAAATTGTTAGTCAAAGACAGAATAAAAAAGACAATGGATAATAACTTCAGCAGATGAGTAATGGGCATTTTAGCAGACTGGGGTTTATAGGGTGGACAGAAGTAGGAAAGAGGAGCCAGGATAGCTACCTACCTCCATGCCCTGCAGGATGTGGAGTCTAGGAGGAAAAGGAGCTGTTACTGGTATCCGCCGGATATCTTTATGTTTCCCTTTTTCTTCTTCTAACTTAGATATCTTTCTAATGTGTGTGTGTGTATGTGTGTGTATTTTTTTTTTTTTTTTTTTTTTTTTTTTAGAGAGAGAGCATGTGTATATGTGCGTGTGTGAGTGTGGTGGAGGGAGGGGTAGAGGGAGAGGGGGAGAGAGAGAGAGAGAGAATCTTAAGCAGACTCAGCACTGATCATGAGCCCCACATGTGCGGGGCTCAGTCTTACCACCCTGAGGTCACGACTTGAACCGAAATCAAGAGTTAAGTCGTTTAACTTACTGAGCCACCCAGGTGCCCTCTTAGATAATTTTTTAAAACAAATAAAGGATATTCTTTTAAAAATAGTAAGTACAAAATGCATTGATATTTACCATGTTTTGAACCCGAAAAGAAAAGACTAAGAAGTACTTATTGGATGTAGAAGATCATGGTTGATACACCATAAGTATATCTTACACCTTTAATTCAAATTAACCAATATTTATGCATACAAAGATCATGATACTATTCTCTGTACAGATGGTGAAAACTAATTAGAAAATCTCCCTCCTCTGAAGGCCACAGTATTTTGGAACTCGTGTATGTGTTTACTAAAATGCGCATTACTTGTTTGCTGGTGTTATTATGTGTGTGTGTGTGTGTGTACGTGTGTGTATATATATTATGTATATGTGTGTGTGCACACACACATATATACATGTACACACATATATTAAACATCAGTAATACATATAAGTAATAATATGGTATGTAAGCAATAATATAGGTTACATTAAGACAATATATAAATAATGTAAGTAGTATAAAGCAATAAGTAATGATTTGTACTAACCAAAAATTATGGTGAGGTAATTAAGGTAGAGGCTTATTATTTCAGACCCTCCATAAGATAGCACAATAACTATTTTAGGACAAAGGTGGTTCATTTCTGATAAAATTCTGTAAAGTTTTCTTTTTTTCCGTATCTTCTGATAATATCTAGGACTAAACCTTAGTAGAGTTAATGTTTCTTGAATACCTTGCATCTTCTGATTAGAACCACAAGAATAATCTCTATTTGAACAAAATCAATGAGCCAAAATCATCTATAGGTGGGCCTCAACTTTCATAACTAGAATTTGGAGGCCAGCATTTCCGTATATCGTATACACTTGACCCTTGAAACAATGTGGGTTTGAATTGGGAGGGTCTTGTGGATTTTTTTTTTTTTTGTATAAATACAGTACAGCCATGTGTTTTCTCTTCCTTATGATTTTCTCAGTAACATTTCCTTCTTTTCAGCTTGCCTGATTGTGAGAATACAGTATAATATACTGTATAATACATACAGCATAAAAAGTATGTGTCAATCAACTGTTGTGTAATTGGTAAGGTTTCTGGCCAGCAGGACTCAGTTGTAACTCAGTTGTTAAGTTTTTGGGTCAGAAGTTATACATAGATTTTCAACTGCATTGGGAGGGGGGCTCAGGGCCCCCAAACACCCCACCCCTGTATTGTTCAAGGTCAACTGTAATAACATCTCTAAACCACCCTTGACACACCAGACTCTGTTTTTAATGCATCATCTGACATAGGAAGTTTTGGGGGTTATCACACGATGACACTTCCTACTAGGATGAATGGGGGCTGAATGGTTATTGACTCACTGGTAGAATTCACCAGCAGTGTTTGAGTTTTACAGTTTTAAAGAAACATGCATCAGAATTTTGAGACTTAATTGTGATGTGTTTACATGCTTTTTGTTGCTAGTTAGATGTTTTGATCAGAATTATATAAGGATTTCTCTAGAAAGAAATGCATTGCTCTTAGCTTTAAAAGTTTAAAATATGGCCATATTTCTCATTTTTTCTTTCATTCTCTCTTTTTAAGAGTCAACACAGACTGTTCAAGCTCTACAGTATTCAACTGCTGATGGTCCGCTAACAGCAAGCAAAGATTTAGAAATAAAAACCTTAAAGGAAGAAATTGAAAAACTGAGGAAACAAGTAAGAGGTAAATTTCTGTAATTCACTATTAATTCAATTTAGTAGTTTTTTTAAAAAAATGTCTTATTGACACAAAACATTTATTGAGTGCCTGTCATGTGTTGCATGATATGAGCTTTAGAGCCGTGGGGGAAGAGCAAGTAAGAATGGTTTCTGCTGGGGGCGCCTGGGGGGCTCAGTTGGTGGAGCATCTGACTCTTGATCCAGCTCAGGTCATGATCTCAGGGTCGTGGGATCGAGCCCTGTGTAGGGCTCTGTGCTCAGTGGGGAGTCTGCTTGAGATTCTCTCTCTTCCCTCTGTTCCCCAACTCCTCCAGCCCCCTACCCCCCAAATGCGCTCTGTCTCTCTCTCTCTCTCTCTCTCTCTCTCAAAAACAAAAACAAAAACAAAACATGTTTCTGCTTCCAGGGAGCTCACATTTTGGTCTGGTGAAAAAACAGATTTGCTATACATGTGGAAAGGTTGTGAGAAAAAGAAGCATATGTACATTTAGGAGGGGCACCTAACCATGGTTGAAGTTAACAGAGATGATGTTTCGAAGACCTGTTCGTTTGTCACATTTAGTTGGAATCTGTCTGGCTGAACATATATGCGAGTAGGGGAAGGAGTGTTAGAAGTGAGGAAGCAGGACAGTGTAGACAACGGAACCACATGTATGCAGATATCAAGGCATGTGAAAATTTATTTTCTTCCTAACAGTTCCTTTCAGCATATCGATGAGATTTAATTAAAATTAATTTGGACAATGGTTGATAAGCCTCTTACATCCATTCATGCATTTATTCTTTTCCTTCATCAAATATTTATTGGGCATCTGGTGTGTGCCAGGTATTGTTTTAGCCTCTTGGGAGGTAGTACCAAACAAAATTAAGAAAATCTTTGTTTTGCTGGGGTGGAAGACACACAACAGACATCAAACAATAATTGTATAACTTTGTAAATGATACAGCATATGAGAAAGGGTAAAGTTCTTAGCCATACAGAAGGATAAAGCAGAGTGGGTCAGAAGTATGAGTATAAAATTCTATAATTTTAGGTAGGGTGGTGTGGGTGTAAGCCTCACTGAGGAGAGAGGTAACATGTGAACAAAAACTTGAAGACAGTAAGGGCTTAGCTATGCAGTTAAATGCGAAATTCATGTCCCAGGCAGAGGGGCCAGCCAGTGCAAAGACCCTGAAGTCAGAATCTGCCTCAAGAGTGCAGTTAGTACCCAGAGGACAGTATGGCTGGAGCAGGAGGAACAAGCAGGGGAGAGTGGAGGAGGGTGAGGCCAGAGAAGTAAAGGGTTGGGGAGAGCTTGTGGCCTGATCCCTAGAGTCTCACCGACTGTTACAAGGTTTTGGCTTTTTCAGTCAGTGTAATGGGAGCCTTTTGCAGCGGTTAGAGGCACGGCACCTTACCTAAGTATAAGGAAAGAGAAAAATGTACTAGTTTAGCTAGGATTGTCAGACCTCCAGAAATACCATTTTAAGACCAAAATAAGTGAAGGAGAAGGAAGAATCTCATACAGGGTCTTTTATAAAAAGGACTATTTAAAATGCCATGTTAATACTTTGCTTGTATTAAATACACATGGAGCTCTTAAATTCGATTATTTATGCTGTTATTTTTAAAGTGACTGTCTTCCTAAGAGATATCTATTTATCACATTTCTGTAGCTTTATCTTTCTAAAATTAAGTTAGGTTGGGAATATGATAAGCAGAATCCTTTGCTTTGCTATGAACAACAATTCATTAAAAGCAGTGAATGTGTTAGAGTTCTTTGACATTGAAAAGGCAGTAGAGCACAAGACACATTGAAAAGGCAGCTGGGGTGGTCAGTGATTTATCTTTAAAGAGGCTAAATGGTTTGGGATGACTTCTTCATAAGCCCATCTTACTTATTAGCTCAAAGAGGGTTTGTCTTTTTTAATTGATTCCTTAGGATTTTCTATGCTGATCATCATGCATCTGCAAATAGTAACAGTTGTATTTTTGCCTGTTTGATCTGTATGCTTTTTATTTCTTTTTATTTAACTGGCTAGAATTTGCAGCACTATGTTGAAGAAGAGGGTGAGAACAGACATCCTGGCTTCCTGAGAGGGGTAGCATTCAATTCAATCTTTCACTCTCACGTGCAATATTAGCTACAGGTTTTTTACTGATACTTTACCAAGTAAGAAGTTCCCATCTAGTTCTATATTTCTAAGGGTTTTTATTGCAAATGGTTGTTGAAATTTGTTGAATATTTTTTTGTATTTATTGATAGGAATATGTGATTTTTTTTTCCTGTAGTTAACCTGTTAATATGGTGGATAGATTGGTTGATTTTGAAATATTGAACCAAATTTATTTCCATAGAATATACACATTACTGGTCATGGTGTGTAATTATTTTTACATATTACTGAATTTTATTCCTAGTATTTTGGTAAGCATTTTTGCATTCATATACATGAGGGATATTGGCCTTTGGTTTTCTTTCTCTTTATTTTTACTGCCTTGGTTTTTGTTCTTTTGTTTTCTTACTGAGATATAATTGACATACATTATATTAGTTTTAGGTATACACATAGTGATTCAGTATTTGCATATTTCGTGAAATGATCGGTGCAGGAAGTCCAGTTAACTCCCAGAAGTACACATAATTACAGAATTACAGAATTTTTTTCTTGTGATTAGAAATTTTAAGAGCTATTCTCTCTTATACATTCATTTTAAATGTATAGTATGGTCTCATTCACTGTAGTCCTTGTGCTATACATTACACTCCTAAGACAGACTTATTATGTAACTAGAGGCTTGTACCTGTAGATCACCTTTATTTACCCCTTAACTTGCCCTGCACCCCTGCCTCTTGGAACCACCAATCTATTCTCTGAGTTCAGTTTTGTTTCGTTTTTGTCTTTGTTTTTATTTTTAGATTCCAAATGTAAGTGAGATCATTACAGTATTTGTCTTTCTTTTACTTATTTCACTTAGCATAATTCCCTCAGGGTCCATCACTGTTGTTGGAAAAGGCAAGGTATACTTCATTTCAGTGGCTCAGTAATATTCCATGTACATATACCCCACAGTTTCTTCATCTGTTTGTCCATCAGTGGACATTTAGGTTGCTTCCATGCCTTGTGAATAATGCACAGAACATGGAAATGCATATATCTTCGCAGTTCCCTGTTTTTGTTTTCTTTGGATAAATACTCAGAAGTGGAATTGCTGAAACCTGTGGTAGTTCTGTTTTTAATTTTTTGAGGAAACTCCTTGCTCTTTTCCGAAGTGGCTACATCAATTTACATTTCCACCAACAGTGCACAGATATTGCCTTTTATCCACATCCTTGCCAGATCTTGTTATTTCTTATTTTTTGAATAACAGCCATTCTAGTAGATGCAAGGTGATCTCTCACTGTGGTTTTTATTTGCATTTCCCTGATAATTTATGATGTTGTACCTTTTCATGTACCTATTGGCCATCTATATGTCTTCTTTGGAAAAAATGTCTATTCAGATCCTTTGCCCATTTTAAAAATTGGATTATTTGTTTGCTATTGAGTTTATGAATTTTTAATCTACATTTTTGGGCCACCTGGGTGGCTCAGTCAGTTAAGCATCTGCCTTCAGCTCAGGTCACGATCTCAGGGTCCTGGGTTTGAGCCACATGTTGGGCTCCCTGCTTGGTGGGGAACCTGTTTCTCCCTCTCCACGCCCCCACCTCCCCACTCATGTTCTCTTTCAGTATCTATCTCTCTCAAATAAATAAATAAAATCTTTCAAAAAAGAAAAAAGAAAATATATTTTTAATATTAATCCCTTATCAGATAAATGATTGGTGAATATTTTCTCCCATCCATTGGTTTCCTTTTTATTTTGTTGATGGTTTTCTTTGCTCTTTGGAAGTAAGTTTGATGTAGTCCACTTGTTGATTTTTGCTTTTGGTGCTCCTTGTGTGGCTGTGGTATCCGTGTAATGCTGGCCACGTAAAATGAGTTTGGAAAGATCTCCTCCTCTTCCATTTTTTAGAAGAGTTTGAAAGGGATTGGTATAATTCTTTTTTAAAATGTTTGGTAGAATTCATCAGTAAAATCATCAGGTCCTGGGTTTTTCTTTCATCGTTCTTACTCATTATTGGTTTGTTCAGATTTATTAATTTATTCATAGTTCGGTCTTACTTGATTGTATGTTTCTATAAATTTACCAATTTCTTCTAGGTTATCCAGTTTACTGGCATGTGATCATTCATAGTAATCTCTAGTAGTCTCAGAGTAGAAATACAAATGCCTTTGTATTTCTGTGCTGCCCATTTAAATGTTTCCTCTTCCATTTCTGATTTTAATTTGTATGAATTCCCCCCCCTTTTCTTTTAACCTACCTAAAGTTTTGCCAATTTTGACTGTCTTTTCAGAAAACAATCTTAGCTTCTTTGATCTTTTCTTCTGTTTTCCTAATGTTTATTTCATTTATTGCTGCTCTGATCTTTGTTAACTCCTTTCTTCTGCTAACTTTAGGTTTATTTGTTTCTTTTTCTAGCTGTTTGATGTTTAAAGTTAGGTCTTTGAGACCTATCATTTTTTTATCACCATGAATTTCCTTTCTAGAACTACTTTTGCGATATTCTATGAGTTTTGGTGTATGGTGTTTCCATTTTTGTTTGTTACAAGATTTTTTTAATTTCCCTTTTATTTTTGTGATCCATTGGTTGTTCAGGAGTGTATTGTTCAATTTCTGTACTTTTATGAGTTATCCAGTTTCCTCCTTTATTGATTTCTAGTGTCATAATTTTGTGCTTAGAAAAGATCCTTGGTATGATTTCATTTTTTGCTAAATTTCTTAAGACTTGTTTTGTAAGCTAACTTCTGATGTATCCTGGTCCATATGTGTTTGGGAATAATGTATGTTCTGCTGTTGGATGGAATGTTCTGTATATGTCTGTTAGATCCATTTGGTCTATACTTCACATTCAGTGTTTCCTTAATGATTTTTTTGTCTGAATGATGTATCTATTGTTGGAAGTAGGGTATTGAAGTCCCCTACTATTATTATATTATCTGTTTCTCCTTTCACATCTGTTGTATCTGCTCAATATATTTAGGTGCTACAATAGTGGGTGCATATATATTTACAATTATCTTATCTTCTTTGACGAATTGACCTTTTTATTCTTACACAATAACTTTCTTGTCTCTTGTTACTATTCTTCACTTAACATTTATTCTATCTAAGTATAGCTACCCTTGTTCTCTTTTGGTTTCCACTTGCATGGAGTATCTTGTTTTGTCCCTTCATTTTGAGTCTTTGTGTCTCCTTAAAGCTGAAATGAACCTTTTATAGGCAGCATATAGCTGGGTCTTGTTTTTTAATCCATCCAGACACTCTAGGTCTTTTTTTTGGAGAATTTAATCCATTTATATTTAAAGTAATTATTACTAGGTATGGATTTACTAATGTCATCCTTTTAATTGTTTTCTGATGTTTTATACTTCCTTGGTTTCTCTCTTCCTCTCTTACTGGCTTCATTTATAAATTGATTTTCTGTAGTGTTATGCTTTGATTCTCTTCTTTTTATCTGTTATGTACCTCTTATAGTCATTTGCTCTATGGTTACTGTGAAGCTCACATAATATACCTTTGTTGTAACAGTCTGTTTTATGTTGATACCAATTGTTTATTCTCCTGGTTTATTTTATAATTGCTTTGATTTGAAAGTTGATTTAAAAATTGATTTGAAAAATACTTTTAATGAACAGTATTTTTATCATATGTTTTAGAAACACAAAAACAATATATGTTTTAGAAACACATATTTCCTGCAACTATAAAGTATAATTTAGAAAACTGAAAAGAAGAAAAAAATCCTTGCAGATTTACCCATACTTTATATACTATGCTCTTTCTTTCTTCCTTATATTTCTGAGCTCCTTGTTCTGTCATTTGTTTTCTCTTTAGATACTTTCCTTTTGCCATTTTTTTAAAGATAGCTCTGCTATCAGCAAATTCTCTTAGCTTTTATTCAACTGAAAGTGTCTTAATTTTCTCTTTATTACGGAAGAGTATTTTTGCAAAGCATAGGATCCTGAGTTGATAGTTCTTTTGTTTTCAGCATCTGAAAAATATTGTACCACTTCCTTAGGACTCCCTAGTTTTTGACTGGTGGGGATACTCACCACTATACAAACGAGGAAGGACTCCCTAGTTTTTGAGAAGAAATTCGCTGTTATTCTGAGTATTTTTCCCTTTATCTAAGGTGTTGTTTTTGTCTGGCTGCTTGCAAGGTTTTCTCCTTTTATAGTTTTCTGATGTTTAATGGTGTGTTTTGGCATGGATTACTTTGGGTCTATTCAGTTTGGGATTCATTCATGTGTAGGTTTACGTGTCTTGCTAAATTTGGTATGTCTTTAGACGTTACTTTTTTGAATACTTTTACAGACCTGCCTACTTTCTCTTCTCTTTCTGGGACTCTGATGACATGAATATTAGATCTTTTGTTACCAGCCAACAAATATTTGAGTCTCTTTTCATTTTTGTTTTCATTCTGTTTTTTCTCTGCTGTTCAGATTGGTCATATCTAGTATTTTATCTCCCACTTCACTGATTCTTTCCTCCAATCCCTGTTGAATCCATCCACCCAGATTTTCATTTTATTTATTTCTAAAATTTCCGTTTTGTTTTTTGTAAACCTCTGTTTCTTTGCTGAGACTTCTTGTATTTTTGCCTGGGTCTTCTGTTGTTGATTTATTTCAGATATATTAATAATATCTCAGTGAAGCATTTTTGGCATAGCTATTTTAAAGTCTTGTCAGATATTTTTTAAAAGATTTTATTTATTTATTTTAGAGAGAGAGTTGAGAGAGCATGCTAGCAGGGGGAGTGGCAAAGGGCAAGAGAGAGGGACTCTTTTTTTAAAGATTTTATTTATTTATTTATTTGACAGAGAGAGAGAGACAGACAGACAGTGAGAGAGGGAACACAAGCAGGGGGAATGAGAGACGAAGAAGCAGGCTTCCCGCTGAGCAGGGAGCCTGATTCAAGACTCGATCCCAGGACCCTGGGATCATGACCTGAGTCGCAAGCAGATGCTTAACCAACTGAGCCACCCAGGTGCCCCAGGGAGAGAGGATCTTAAGTGCACAGCCAGACACGGGCCTTGTTCTTATGACTCTGAGATCACGACCTGAGCCAAAATCAAGAATTAGACACTTACCAACTACACCACCCAGGTGCCCCTTGTCAGATGCTATTTCTAGCATCTCTACTATTTTAGTGTCAGCATCTCTTGATTTTCTTTTCTCATTCAAGTTGAGATTCTCCTGTTTCCTGATAGGATGAGTGATTTTCAGTTAGTGACTCTGAATCTTACTTAAACCTTCCATTTTGGCTGGCTTTTCCTAATACCACTCCAGCAGTGGTGGATTGCCAGGTGGAGATAAAAGTTCAGTTTCCCCACTAGGCCTCCCTTGACACCCAAAGAAGGGCTCCCTGTTCTCCCTGGAAGGGGTTGGGTGTTCCAGTCCCCCACCTAGTCTCCACTGACACTTTGGTAGGCCTGGCCTTACTACTGTTGGGCAGTGGTGGACATTCTCACTTCTTCTGACACCATCCCAATGTGGGGACAGTGGAGAAACTCACTGCCATTTGGCGGGGTATGGAAGTGCTAGTTGGCCACATGGTCTCCGCTGACACTGCATGTGGGATGTGCTTGTTAGCAACCAGTGGAGTTGAATATTCTGGCCCTTTGCCAGTCCTCTCTTCATGGTGTTTTGGGCACCTCATCATAGCCTTATGGGATTGGAACTCTAGCTCCTCACATGTCCTTTACTGATGGAAGTGGTCATGGGGGCAAGTTGTTTGTGTTGTTTAACTTCAGTGGAATAGTTACTTCCTGAAATTGTCTGTCTTGCTAGTTTGCTCCTTTCCTGGTACTTTGGGTATAAAGTGTAGGCTTTTATTGGGGCATGTTGGCATTTCTGGGTTGCCAGTTTCTTGAGCTCTGTGTCTAGGAAATATGAACCAGAAAGAAAACCCAGGGAACTTCCCACTGTGTTGGTCCAGCATTCCTGACACCACCATGTCACATTCCCTTGTCCCTGCCAGTCATCTTTTTCTCTCTAAATTTCAATTTTCTCATGTTTGCTCTATATATGATGTCCAGGAGTTTTCACTGCAGTTAATGGAAGAGAGAGAAGTACATCTCTTCCATCTTTCTGGAAGCAGAGGTCCCCTGAGTAAGCTGTTCACATGCAAACCCCATCACATCGCAGCTTCAGCATACATGCTTAGATGTCTTCTGTGGAGCCCCACTGGCTCCAGGATGAGAGTAAAGTTTCTCAGTTTTTTCCAAGGTCCTTCATTATTGCGCATGTATTTGCCTCTCCAGTTTCTCATCTTGTTACTACGCCTCAGCGGCTAATTCCCGCCATAGTGAGCTGCTCTTAGGCCTACTTGATCACCTTCAGAGTTTTTACATACTTTGTGTTGTTTTAACTCTTTTCTTTCTCCAGCCCCTCGTCCGTCCTTCCTTCCTTCCTTCCTTCCTCATTTGTTCATTTTTGCTTGTTTGTTTGCTGGAAACATTCTTCACCTGGCAAACTTACATTCCTCTATAATACATTTTACCACTGACCTAGTTTTTATTTGACTGTTGCTTTACTTCCCTCATCTCACTACTAGACTGTAAGATCTTGAAAGTAGGAACTTTGACCATTTTATTCATGGTTATGTCCAAGTGGTGGAAAAGTATGACACATACAAATCCCCCAGTCAGTATTTGTTGATAAGTGAGTGACAGAAGTGGAACTTCACTCTTGGAAACCTCTGATTGCTTCCTGAGGGGTTTTCCTACGTTGTGCCTTTACGGGCAGTTCCCAGCACACTCATGCCTTATGTATGAATCAGTGGTGCCTGCGTGGAGTTACCATTGAACTCCTGTTGCCTGAGATTTCCTTCTTTACTTTACTCCTTCCTTCCCCCAAACTCATGCTTCTGTGACTGCTCTTCACTTCTGATGTTTCAGCTGTTCCCAGGAGTGGGACGGAACCACTGAAAATGACATTGAGAGAAAGGATAAATCCTCTTTTTAGTATTCTTCCTTCTCGACCTCTCTTTTCTTGGCTGTGTGCAGGTCTCTGAGCCTCCGTTGCACTCCATCTCTTCAGTATCATTTGTTCATTTTTAGACCCTTTTTATTTTGGTAAAATGCATGTAACAATTTTTAAATGTACAGATCAGTGGCATTAAACACATTCACATGCTGTGCAACCATCACCTGTCGTCTCCACGGCCTGTCCTCTTCGCGAACCGAAACTCTCCACCCATCAAATGCCAGCTCCCCATTCCTCCCACCCCCACCCCCTGGCAAGCCCCTGTTCTCCTTTCTGTTTCTCTGAATTTGACTGGGACCTCATTTACGTGCAGTCAAACAATATCTGTCCTTTTGTGACTAACTTACGTCACTTAGCGTAGGGTCTTCAAGGTTTATTCATTTCATAGCTGATGTTAGAATGTCCTTCCTTGGAAAAAAGACGGTCTGTTCAACAAATGGTATTGAGAAAATTGGACAGCCACATGCAGAAGAATGAAACTGGACCATTTCCTTACACCACACACAAAAATAGACTCAAAATTGATGAAAGACCTCAATGTGAGACAAGAATCTGTCAAAACCTTGAGGAGAACGCAGGCAGCAACCTCTTCTCAGTTGCAGCAACTTCTTCCTAGAAACATCGCCAAAGGCAAAGGAAGCAAGGGCAAAATTGAACTATTGGGACTTCATCAAGATAAAAAGCTTTTGCACAACAAAGGAAACAGTCAACAAAACCAAAAGACAACTGACAGAATGGGAGAAGATATTCGCAAATGACATATCAGATGAAGTCTAGTATCCAAAATCTGTAAAGAACTTACCAAACTCAACACCCAAAGAACAAATTATCCAATCAAGAAGTGGGCAGAAGACATGAACAGACATATCTGCAAAGAAAGACATCCAAATGGCCAACAAACACATGAAAAAGTGCTCCACATCACTTGGCATCAGGGAAATACAAATCAAAACCACAGTGAGAGACCACCTCACACCAGTCAGAATGGCTAAAATTAACCAGTCAGGAAATGACAGGTGTTGGCGAGGATGCGGAGAAAGGCGAACCCTCCTAAACTGTTGGCGGGAATGCAAGCTGGTTGCAGCCACTCTGGAAAACAGTGTGGAGGTTCCTCAAAAAGTTGAAAATAGAGCTACCCTATGACCCAGCAATCGCACTACTGGGTATTTACCCCAAAGATACAAATGTAGTGTATCTGAGGGGGCACGTGCACTCCAATGTTATAGCAGCAGTGTCCACAATAGGCAAACTATGGAAAGAGCCTTGATGTCCAACAACAGATGAATGGATAAAGAAGCTGTGGTATATATATACACAATGGAATATTATGCAGCCATCAAAAGAAATGAAATCTTGCCATTTGCAATGATGCAGCTGGAACTGGAGGGTATTATGCTAAGCGAAATAAGTCACTCAGAGAAAGACAATTATCATATGATCGCTCTGATATGAAGAATTTGAGAGGCAGGGCAGGGGGCCATGGGGGAAAGGGTGGGAAAAAATGAAACAAGATGGGCCGGGGAGGGAGACAAACCATAAGAGACTCTTAATCTCAGGAAAGAAACTGAGGGTTGTTGGGGAGTGGAGGGGAATAGACACTGGGGAGGGTATGTACAGTGGTGAGTGCTGTGAATTGTGTTCACAGACCTGTAACCCTGAAGCAAAGAATACATTATATGTTTAAAAAGATTGTCCTTCCTTAATACAGCATCCTGCTGTGTATATGTAAACACTCCATGTTGTTTATTCATTCATCTGTTGGCCAGTGCTGGGGTGGCTTTCTCCTTTTGTTTGTTGTAAATAATGCTGCTTTGCACATGAGGGTACATGTCTTTGTTCAAGTCCCTGCTTTCTCTTCTTTTGGGCACATAGCAGGAAGTGGGATTCCTGAATTTATATGGAAATTCTGTGTTTAACATTTTTAGGAATTGCCACCCCAGTTTTCTACAGAGGTCATACTATTTACATTCCCACCAGCAACATTCATTCATTCTTAATTCAGTCCGTGAACATTTTTATGGACTTCTACTCTGTACCAAAAATTATAGTAGGTACCAGAGGCATAGTGGTCAGGCGGAGGGTAAGAATCATCTGTGTCTCATTCGTAAATACACCCACGCTGCCTTAAACATTTGACAGAAGAGCTAGAGATAAAGCATAGGCTCCCTAGGGACTTGCTTGATGAGTGGCCCTGACTATACTTGTGGCTGTTTAAAACAAAACAAAACAAAAAACTGTCCAAATCACCTTGTAAATGATGTTCCTCTAGCTACTTTTTAAGCCAGATCTTTGTGTGAACAAGTAAGCATCATCAGTGTCTATCTTTTCTTTCCCTATGGCAATGTTTTATAATATATTTAAACTCCTGGAAAAGTTAATAAGTTTGTAATTACTTAAAATTTCTTTTTAAAATCTGCTTTCCTCATCACGCTCCAAGCTCCCAAGAGGGCAAGACAAGTTTCCTTGTGTCAGGTAACAGACACTCAATACATACTTGTTGACCATTTGCAGATAAAACTAGAAATTCATCCTCTCATTAATGTTTTTCCATGAGAAAAGGAAGGAATGGTGTCTTACTTCCTAAATAGAAAAGTTATTGTAACCTATAATGTGCTTTGTATCCCCCTTTCTTTTGTTGCCTCCAGATGGGTAATTTGTTCCTCCATGCTCTGTCTCTTCAGCACCAAACTCACTTTCTTTTTTTTTTTTTTTTTTTTTTTTTTTAAAGATTTTATTTATTTACTTGACAGACAGATCACAAGCAGGCAGAGAGGCAGGCAGAGGAGAAGGGAGGAAGCAGGCTCCCCGCTGAGCAGAGAGCCCGATGCGGGGCTCGACCCCAGGACGCTGGGATCATGACCTGAGCCGAAGGCAGTGGCTTTAACCCACTGAGCCACCCAGGCGCCCCGAGGATTTCTTTCAAAATTTTAATCCAATTCACTGTTTGTGGTAGTAATGTAAACATTCCTGCAACTTAGCCATTTTAGAGTGGTTGGCCAAAATTCAGTGCATTCTGGATTTTTCTAGATTTGGGTTTTTTTTCTTTGGGGAATGCAAAATTCTGTGTGTATCAAATGCAAGTGTAATACTTCTCTTCATATGGTTAAGATTTTATAAATAATTGAGTTTGTCTTCTCCATTTGGTCTACGTGAAACGTGAAAATGTGACATAAAGTTCATATATATACCTAACAACTCCGCTGCAAAGCAGCCAAAGCAAAATGGCTGGGATAGAACTGGAATATAACCTACACTGAAGGAAGACAAGAAACCAGCCTTGAAAGCTGTCAAAGCTATCCCGCAGAATCATTTTGTCATAAATTTTATGTGATGCAGACATTTTATGAAACACTGATTTCCTTTTTGTTTCTAACAAAAAGCAGTTGAGATAAGCGAATGACTCAGTAATTTGCAAAAAACTTTAACCTGCTAGGGAAGAGCTCTTCAGAGTGCAAGAAAGGAAGTGGATATTCTCAGAAGGGATTACAAAACAGGCCATATGACTACTTCATCCTGACATGCCTTAACCATAAAATGGGATTGATGTTAGCCATGTTCACATACTCAATTTTGACACCAAATAATTAGAAATAACAAATTGTTGAATTCTAAAAAAAGTTAAAAACTTAAAGTAACAGAAAAATATCACTTAAAAATGTTTCAAAGAAATTAGTACAAACAAAATTTCCTACATGAAATGCTAAAATTTGAGAAAATGATAAAATATAATTTTCTGAATATGACTCCATACCCTGTGATGTTTAAGGTTAAACATCCTATGATCTTTTAGTGAAACATTCTTCAAGTGAAACATTTGTTTAGACTATTCAAATTATACTATTAGACAAAATGAAAACTGGTTAAATGCAACTTCGCAGATACTTTTGAAAATTGCTTAAAAACGATCGTATCCATTAATGTATCTAGACTTTCAAAATACCTAAGATAAACAAGCTCTTTAATAAATCTATGAGCTTAGGGCACTAAATATCAGTAAATTATTTTATTTAAGCAATCTAGCACCATTTAGTATACGTTACATTAGTGCATTTTAGTGACTTTTTGACCATGAGACTTACCTATACACGTGAAATGGTCTTTTCAAAAGGACTGGTATATTTGAAACACTATTTCATTTATTGAAAGCATTCAGCTCAGTGTGCAGCATTTTATGCACCTGTTCCCACACTTGAATTTGCAAGACCTGAGGATCTTGTTCAAATACAGATCTGATTCATTAAGTCTGGTGGGGCCCAGGATTCTGCATTTCTTTTTTTTTTTTTTTTAATTTTTTATTTCTTTTCAGTGTAACAGTATTCATTGTTTTTTCACCACACCCAGTGCTCCATGCAATCTGTGCCCTCCCTAATACCCACCACCTGGTTCCCCCAACCTCCCACCCCCCGCCCCTTCAAAACCCTCAGGTTGTTTTTCAGAGTCCATAGTCTCTCATGGTTCACCTCCCCTTCCAATTTCCCTCAACTCTCTTCTCTTCTCCATCTACCCTTGTCCTCCATATTATTTGTTATGCTCCATAAATAAGTGAAACCATATGATACTTGACTCTCTCTGCTTGACTTACTTCACTCAGCATAATCTCTTCCAGTCCCGTCCATGTTGCTACAAAAGTTGGGTATTCGTCCTTTCTGATGGAGGCATAATACTCCATAGTGTATATGGACCACATCTTCCTTATCCATTCATCCGTTGAAGGGCATCTTGGTTCTTTCCACAGTTTGGCGACCGTGGCCATTGCTGCTATAAACATTGGGGTACAGATGGCCCTTCTTTTCACTACATCTGTATCTTTGGGGTAAATACCCAGTAGTGCAATTGCAGGGTCATAGGGAAGCTCTATTTTTAATTTCTTGAGGAATCTCCACATTGTTCTCCAAAGTGGCTGCACCAACTTGCATTCCCACCAACAGTGTAAGAGGGTTCCCCTTTCTCCACATCCTCTCCAACACACGTTGTTTCCTGTCTTGCTAATTTTGGCCATTCTAACTGGTGTGAGGTGGTATCTCAATGTGGTTTTAATTTGAATCTCCCTGATGGCTAGTGATGATGAACATTTTTTCATGTGTCTGGTAGCCATTTGTATGTCTTCATTGGAGAAGTGTCTGTTCATATCTTCTGTCCATTTTTTAATATGATTGTCTGTTTTGTGTGTGTTGAGTTTGAGGAGTTCTTCATAGATCCTGGATATCAACCTTTTGTCTGTACTGTCATTTGCAAATATCTTCTCCCATTCCGTGGGTTGCCTCTTTGTTTTGTTGACTGTTTCCTTCGCTGTGCAGAAGCTTTTGATCTTGATGAAGTCCCAAAAGTTCATTTTCGCTTTTGTTTCCATCGCCTTTGGAGACATATCTTGAAAGAAGGATTCTGCATTTCTGACAAGCTTCCAGAGGATGCTAATGCTACTTGCCTGGAAATAACATTCAGAGTAACAGGGTTGTAAAGAATAGAAAATTCCTGGTTCAGAAGTCCACAGTGAATGTGTTTAGATTTTTCTGTTTTTATGGGCTTCAGTTCTTTAATTTGCTAATTTACTTTTGATGCCAGGAATATTTTATATCAATTTATTAACATTTATTTAAGCATGTGTCAAAATTAGTGATTTTATTTTGCTTCCTGCTAACTCTTCTGAAGTGATAATGTTAAGTATTGTTTGATAACCTTATTTTTCCAGTTGGAGAGGCTGATGCAGGAGTTCTGAGCTGTCGTCTTTCTTCTGATAATGACCTTAGGCTAGATACTCAGTTCCCTAGGCCTTAGTTTCCTCTTCTAGATCAGAGGTTTTCAAACACTTGCTTTCAGAAATCAGAGTATGTGCTTCAAATGACCACTAGTGAAACAGGGCTGTGGGTCTGCACCCATTACAAGCACAGCCCTCTTATAATAATTTGACGAGTATCAGCACACGAATGCTAATAACCATCCATAGAAGAACACCGTTTTGTCAGTTTGGTTGGCTTTGTCATTTTTATTACTTTTAAGCTTTTAATTGGTTCTAAAGGTACTTTGTTGGAAGTCTGGTCGTCTTTTTTTTTTTTTTTAAAGATTTTATTTATTTATCTG
This sequence comes from Martes martes, assembly GCF_963455335.1. Lineage (NCBI taxonomy): Eukaryota > Metazoa > Chordata > Mammalia > Carnivora > Mustelidae > Martes > Martes martes. The sequence continues at coordinate 57,326,651 of NC_137903.1, read as the reverse complement.
ACAGACAGAGATCACAAGTAGGCAGAGGCAGGCAGAGAGAGAGGAGGAAGCAGACTCCCTGCTGAGCAGAGAGCCCGATGATGCTGCGAGGCTTGATCCCAGGACGCTGGGATCATGACCTGAGCCAAAAGCAGAGGCTTTAACCCACTGAGCCACCCAGGCACCCCAAGGTCGTCTTTTTCTAATAGAAATGTAAGGCACTTTTGTACGCAGGTTTTGCGTATCTCCACACTGGCATTAGCTATGCACCGTCTTTACAGTGAACTTGCTAAGCACTTAATTGTTCAGAGTCATAGTCATAGTGGTATGCGGTGTCCGTGAGCCAAAAACAAATACAGAATACTTTATTTTTAAATAAAATTGGTTGTGTTGAAACCTTGGTTTCAAACATTTGTTTTTATATAAATAGTAAAATAACCACTGTCTTCTCTTTTTAGAATCAAGTCACTTAGAACAACAGCTTGAGGAGGCCAACTCTGTGAGGAGAGAGCTAGATGATGCTTTTCGACAAATCAAGGCTTATGAAAAACAAATCAAAACACTACAACAAGAAAGGGAAGAATTAAACAAGGTAAAAATATGTGGGTAGATTGTTAAAGCTGCTTTTGAATTCTTAAACTTGTTTAGTTTGTATACTGAAAGCTTTCCTAGTGAATTACAGTAACGTAAAGTATATTTTGTCTGTTAAATATTGGTTTAAAGATTTAGGAATTATTTTGGTGTATTTCATTTGATTAGTAGCTAGTAATGAAGTAACTTTTATATTCTCAAGATTTTAAAGTTCAGAATCATTTGTTCTTTTGAGAAGTTAATAATCAAAGGACTTAATTAAAAGTAAATGTTGGGCACCTCGGTGGCTTAGTCAGCTAGGGTCATGATCCTGGAGTCCCTGGATCGAGTCTCACATCCGGCTGAGTCTGCTTCTCACTCTGACCCTCTCCCTTCTCATGCGCTCTCTCTGTCTCTCAATTTCTCTCTCTCTCAAATAAATAAATCTTTTAAAAAAAATGTTATTGAAAAATATTAAAAAGGAATAAGTAAATAGTAAGCCATAGTATCTATGGAAAAATAAAAAATATAGGCATATTTTCATTGTGATTTGCTGATATGAACATTTTTAAAAGATCATAATAAAAAATTTTTAGTGTTTTAATTATCTTTTAAAATGTCAGTTTATCTTTCAAAGCATGGATGAACAAGCTAAATTTATTTTCATAAGAACTTTATGTAACACTCAAACAGTATTGTGAACATCAATAAAATTTATTAATGGCAGAGAAACTCTAACACATTCATTAGGGTTCAAATAACATTCAAGCACCAGAGAATACCTGAACCACCAGTGTATATATTTTGCCTTTCATTAACAAATAAAATAATGTTGGAATTAATACTAGCCAACACAATAAAGAAATGAGTGGTTTTTGGCCTAGTATAAATTGTATTCAATGATGTAATATATAATTGATGATATAATGAATTTCTTTTGGGGGAAGATTTTAAAGTCTTGCTGTCAGTAAAGAAGTGAAGGCAATTAAAAATAAAACCGGGTGTGCTCGCTTCGGCAGCACATATACTAAAATTGGAACGATACAGAGAAGATTAGCATGGCCCCTGCGCAAGGATGACACGCAAATTCGTGAAGCGTTCCATATTTTAAAAAAAAAAAAAAAAAAAAAAAAAAAAAAAAAAAAAAAAAAAAATAAAACCGGGGCACCTTGGGTGGCTTAGTGGGTTAAAGCCTCTGCCTTCAGCTTGGGTTGTGGTCCCGGGGTCCTGGGATCGAGCCCCGCATCGGCCTGTCTACTCAGGGGTGATCCTGCTTCCCCTTCTCTCTCTGCCGGCCTCTCTGCCTACTTGTGATCTCTGTCAAATAAATAAAATCTTTTAAATAAATAAATAAATAAATAAATAAAACAATAAAACAAATAACCTTTTGCTGAGGAAGCTAATAAAAAAGACTAATAGAAAAATCTATAAAGATTAAATTGAATTGATTAGTATATTTTTACTTTTTTAACATACATATTATTTGTTTATTATTACTTTTTTCTTAATGCAGTTATAAGCAGTGTGGTGTACAGATCTATTTAAATTCATGGCCAATCTAATAATATTTTCAATTTATAACATGTTCTATTTGTTTTAATAATATTATAGTAATATTAGTGGTAACTATTATGTATTTTTAAAAAGTAGGATTGTTCAGCCAAACTTAGTAAACATAAAAAGGGATGAGAATCTGATATCTAGGTTTATAGTAACACGTATCTTGCCAATTTTAGTAAGTTTTAAAATTAAAAATCCTTTTAGTTTATTTTGAGAAGAGGATAGTGCTATAAGGAAACATTATATTGATAACAAATTTTAAGTGATTTGCTTAATATCCTACAAGAAGCAGATACTCCTTTTAAGATTTTTTCATTTGATACATTTAAAGAATAAATGTAACTTTATATGAGTTTTGATTCAAATAATATAATGCACATCTCTGAACCTACCATCTCACTTAAGAAATAGAACATCGTCAATTTGTGGCATAGCCCTGGCCAGTTGTTTTTTTTTTATAATCCCTTTCTCCCTACTTCCCTAAAAATGGTAATAACTGTACCGAATTTTATGTCAATCATTTCCTTATGGAAAAAATTTTTATTACATATTAGTATGCCTCTAAATAATATATAATAAAATATATGTATGTGGTGACAGATGGTAGCTACATTTCTCATGGTGAGCACTGAATAAAGGATAGAATTGTCTAATCTCTGTATTATACATCTGAAACTACTATAACATTGTATTTTAATTACACTTCACTAAAAATAAATAAAAATGCCAGTGCCAGATACTGAACATGAGATTATAATCTGATATATTATTTTTGGAAAGCTAATTTGCAGTAAGTATCCAAAGCCTTAAAGTACTGAAATACTTGATAGAGTAAACTCCATTTGTCAGAATTTAAGAAGATAATCAGACGTTCAAAGATTTGCTCACAGAGAAATTTCTCACCACATTTATAAAAGAGAAATATTAGAAACAACTGAAATGCCCAACCAATTCATATGATGGACTAGTGTATAGCCATTGAACTTGCTGGCTAAAGCATTTTTAATGCCATAGGAAATTAAAAGAATATATATATATATTATTTAGTGTTGCTTTTTTCTGAGCTTTATAAAATGGTATATGCAATTTCTTGCAGTTTTTTCCACTCATTATATTTCTAAGATTCATCCAAATAGCTATAAAACATTCATGTAGTTGCTGTATAGTATACCATTATGTGAACACTTCAGAATTTATACCATTCTTTGTGTATAGACATTAAGGTTGCTTATACTTGACAACTACTGTAAGTGAACATTCTTGAAAAACATATATACTGATCTGTACACACTTGCTTATACAAACACGAGTAGAATAGTTGGGTCATAAGTAATGAAAATACTCTATTTTTATTATAATATACTGATTTATACTTTAACTCCCACCACCTAGTGTATATTTAATAGTACTTCATATTATTAGGTATATTATTTTGGACAACCTTAGTTGAAATTGATATTTTAGGTCTAGAATGATATTTTGTTATAAGGTCTTAACTTCTCTAATTACTAATGATGTTGAGTGTCTTATATATGCCCATTTATCATTTGTATTTCTTTTGTGAAATGCCTCTCAGTATCCTTTGTATATATTTTTCTCTTGGGTTGTTTGTCTTTTTCTTAATAGTTAGCTAAGAATTCTTGAAAATTTCTTTATTAATCTTTTGTCAGTTGTGTATGCTACAGATATCTCCCAGTTAGTGGCTTATCTTTTCACTTTCTTTATGGGATTTTGAATAACAGAAGTTCTTAGTTTTAATGTAGTCAAATTTATCAATCTTTCTTTTTAAACTTTTGCTGGCGTGTGTAAGAAATCTGAGGTTAAAAATTCTGTTGTTTTTTTTTTAAGTGTTTTTATTTTGCAGTTTTGAAGTTTGGTCTTTCATATTTAAATTTTTAATACACTAGAAATTTATTTTTTGTATCATGTGAGATAAAGATCCAATTTCAGTTTTTCCTATGTAGCTAACCACTTATTCATTTACTAAATAACCCTTCTTTTCCACAGTGATGTGTGATGTCACATCTCTTGTATGTTACATTTCCATCTATGAATGAGTCTGTATCTCATTCCTTAAAAACTGTGAGGGGATTTTGATTAAAATTGCATTAAATCTGTAGAGTAATTTCAGGAGAATTGACATCATTATAGTATTGAATCTTTAAGTTCTTACTATCCATATTTATGAATATTATTCCAAATGCACATACAGATTTCAAGAGCAGACTATAGTATTATGATATATGTAGAGCAGAAATAACCACATCCCTCTGCTGTATGCTAATTCTTACCTCTGCGGGCAATGCAATGAGAGCTGGATAGATAAAACATGACATATATGGAGTCTGTGTTGTGAGTCTGGGTGTTTATATAAAGCGAGTGGCGGATGCTTCCTACCCCTGCCCGTCCCCTGCCCCAGTCTCCACCCACCCTTCTGAGAGTCTCCTTGGAAATGTCAAGAGAAGGATCTATGACTCTGGAATATAGATCAGTCACTCCAGTGGAAAGATAAGCCCAGAGTCTCAAGCTCTATAAAGAGGATCTCTCCCTGACGTAGGCTCCTCTCCCCACCCCTTGCTGAAGTGTAAGCACATACATTCAGGGTTAAATTTCTCTGGAGTTTCTCATTCTAAATTAGTCATAAATTACAAGACTTCCTTTTCGTCCAGATTCCAGGTTTCAGTAAAATTTGTTTACAAAGGCCTATCCATAGAAAAATATAAAAATATTTTCTCTAGACTCCCACAGTCCTTCCACAAACATGGTATATCTCTTCATGTCTTTAACATGTTTTAAAGTGTTTTTCCATAAAATTTTATCCATGTCTTATTTGCCTTTCTTTAAATTTATTATTCTCTCTATTTTTTTCATATTTTAAATGGTATCTTTAAAATTATATTTTCTTACTGATTTTGTTGCAGCAACATTGCTAAATTCTTGTTAATCGTACTAATATATTTGAAATTCTTTATGGTTCTCTGCAAATAATGACAGTTTTGTTTCTTTTTCTGGTTTTTATGACCTTTCTTATCTTTCCTTGTCTTGCTGTATTAGCTAGAACCCACAGTACAGTGTTGAATAGAACTCGTGATAACAGGCTTCCCTGTCTTATTCCTGATTTCAAAGAAAATGCCTTTACTGGTTGACCACTAATAATGTTTTCTGTAAGTTTTTGGTAAATAATTTTTATGAGGTTAAGAAAGTTATCTTCTGTTCCTATTTTGATAATCATTTTTATCAGGAATGGGTATTGGACTTACCTAATGTGCTTTTTTGTACACTATTGCAACCAATTTCTAGGAGTTTATTGATATATATTGATGTAATTATAGGACTGTTCTTCTTTAGTAACTTGGTTTGGTAAATTACACTGATTAATTTTTTTCTAATGTTAAACCATTTTTGCATTTCTGGGTTAAACCTAAATTTCATGTGTATTATATCCTAAATAATAATATGCTAGTATATGTAACACTTACATAATAGCACTGTTTATTATTATTCTCATTTTATAAATGGTGAGACCAAGCACAGAGAAGGTCAAGTGCACTTGCATAAGTTCATGGAGCTAGAAAGTGTTGGAGCTGGAATTTCAGTACAAGGAGTCTATCCAGATTTCATGCTTATCTGCTTTATATGTCACTGGAGTTGATTTGCTAAATTTTTGTTGTTGTTGGATTTTTTGTTTTCATCAATATGATTGGCTTGTAATTTTTTTCTATTGTTCTGGTGTTTTTACGATGTCAGGGTTATTTTGGTCTCATAGAATGAGTTGGGCAGCATTGCCTCTTTTTTTCTTCTTTATAAAAGTTTGTATACGAGTAATGTTTATTCCTTGAAACACTGGAGGAGTCACTTGTGTAACCCTCTGAGTTTGGAAATTCTCTCCCACTGAGGGGATGGGGAAAGTTTTTTAACTATTGATTTAGGTACTTTAATTATTATAGGAGTACTTGGTCATTCTATTTCTTCATGAAACAGTTTTGATAAATTGTATTTCTGTAGGAATTCATTCATTTCAAAAGCTAACAAATTTATTGACATAAAGTTTTTCATTAGATTCTTCCATTAGCTTTTTTAAATCTCTTCCAGATTTGTAGTTATAACCTTTTTTCTTTCTTAATATTATTTCTTTTTGCATTTATTCTTCTCTCCTTGTTTGATCTCACCAGATATTTGACTGTTTTATTATTTTTCTCAAAGAACCAACTTTTGTCTTCGTTGTTCATTATTCTGACATTTCTGTTTCGTAAGTTTATGTCCTGATTTTTATTATCCTCTTATACTGGCAGAAGCATTAATGTGTTCTGTCTCTTTTTATGCAAAATTTCATTGAATTTATCTTTTTTTTTAGTTTCAATACAAAGATTTCAAGTTATAAATCTCCCCCAAGTAAACCTTTTACTGAATCCTCCAGTTTTAATATATGTACTAAAGATTTTTATTATTTTTTGTTATTTTCATCTTGTTTTTAGTTCTAAATATTTTAATATTCTTTCACTTTTCTCCTCGACCAGTGAGTTATTATGGAATTTAGCCTTTTTATTTTTGATTTCTATTTAAAAGTGATGATATTAGAGAACTTGATCTTTAATATGTTCTTTGAAATCTGCTGAGACTTGTTTCATGGCCTAGACAGATTGTTACATTTTTCATTTTTTATTTATTTTTATTATTTTTTTTAAAGATTTTATTTTTAAATAATCTCTATACCCAACATGGGACTTGAACTTGCAACCCCTGATGAGGAGTCATACACTCTACCAACCAAGCCAGCCAGGCGCCAACCATTTTTAAATGTTCACTATGTGCTTGAGAAGAATGTATGTTCCAATATTGGGTGCAGCTTCTAAATATGACGCTTCATCATCCTCTCTATATTCACTGTTTTTAAACTGCTCAGTTTATCAATGATTATCAGATCGAAATTTCTCATTATGGTCATGTATTTACCAATTTTTCTATGATATTCTTGCAATTTCTTTGTAATCTATTTTGAGTCTATCTTGTGGAATGCATAAATGTTTAGAATAGCATTTCTTTCTAGTGTTGAATTTTATCATTGTGTGGGACGTTCTCTATCATTAATACTTTTTCTATTAAAATCTAGATATTGTTTTTTAATTTGGTATAACAAACTTCACCCTTTTATATTTATTTTGACTATCAATGTGTATAGACATGTTTTTATCAAATTTCTGCTTTATGTTTGTCATGCTTTTTTCGTGCCTTTGTTTCCTTTCTTGCCTTTTTAAAATCGTGGTAAATACATATACTATAAAATCTATCCTAACCATTTTTAAAACACACCATTCAGTAGTGAAAGTACATTCATATTGTGCAACGAATCTCCAGAATTTTTTTCATCTTGCAAAATTTTTTCTTGAATTTTGATTGAAGTGTTTTTCTTCCCACTTTACTCACTACTTGTTTTAATAGTTTCTAGTAGTTGCTCTTGAATTTTGTCATGCATATTTAACAAAGTCTAAATTTAATATCTTAAACCACACCTCCCAAACAATTTAAGGACCTTTAACTCTGTTACCTCTTCCAAATGCCAATGTTGTTTTTTATTAATATTTTACTTATATCCTTTTTGTTTGGAATAAACAAAATATTTTGTTTATTTGTTTGGATATGGGTGAGACATTTTTATAATACAGTCTTATCCACGTGTTTGTTCACATTCACATTTATGTTTACCAGTTTCTTAGTCCTCCATTTGTCTGTCATTAGACTTTGCTTTTATTTTTTTTAATTTTTTTTAGTACATCATTAGTTTTTGATGTGGTGTTCCATGATTCATTGTTTGCATATAACACCCAGTGCTCCATGCAATCCGTGCCCTCCTTAATACCCATCACCCAGCTTGTCCATCCCTCCCTCCCCTGCCTCTCCCCTGAAACCCTCAGCTTGTTTCCTGGAATCCATAGTATCTCATGGCTTGTCTCCCCCTCTGATTTCTGCCCCCTTCATTTTTCCCTTCCTTCTCCGAATGTCCTCCATGCTATTCCTTATGTTCCACATGTAAGTGAAACCATATGATAATTGTCTTTCTCTGCTAGACTTTGCTTCTAAAATTATTTTTCTTTTTCCTAAAGTAAATCTTTAGAGGTTTCTATTTAGTGGAGATCTGATAGTGATAAGTCCTGCCAGTTTTTGTTTATATGAATATAATTATTTAGCCTCATACCTGAAAAGAAATTTAAATTAGTTAATTTAAATTAAAATTTAAGGGCGCCTGGGTGGCTCAGTCGTTAAGTGTTTGCCTTCAGCTCAGGTCATGATCCCAGGTCCTGGGATCGAGCCCCGCATTGGGCTCCCTGCTTGGTGGGAGGCCTGCTTCTCCCTCTCCCACTTCCCCTCCCCCTGCTTGTGTTCCCTCTCTTGCTGTGCCTCTCTGTCAAATAAATAAATAAAATATTTTTTTTTAAATTAAAATTTAAAGTTAAAATACAATTTTAATTACTTACATCATTAGAAACATTTCCCCCTGTTTCTATTGTTACTTCTTAGTCTCTCTTCTTTTGTTTTTGTTTTTGAGGGTGGAAAATATTTTGTGATTTGTCTTTTTTCACCGACTTCTTTTAAGGACATTTATTTTTGTTTGGTGCTACACAGTTTTATTTTTTGAAAGTTTCTGGATTTGAACTTTAAAATTTTTTCTTGCTTCATAAATGAAGAACTTACTGCGTTGATGGATTCGGGTCTTTAATTTTAAAACTTATATTTTTACATTTCTAAATGTTCTACACAGTTTTATAAATCTGCTTGGTCATTTTTAATAGTCTTTTTTTTTTTTTACCTCCTTGAATGTTTCATATGTACCCATTTTATATTAATATTTGATAATTCTAATGTCCAAATATCACTGGTATTTGTTTGCTCTTAAAAATCCTACATTTCATTGAGGCTCTTTACTCAAAAGTGATTTGCATTTTCTTTTGCCAGAAGGCAGACTTGGTGCTTTAACTCCAAGTTTCTCACTTTGATATAGGAGTTTATTTAGCTTTCTCTCCTTGCTTCTGGCCTGAGGTTTAGTGTCCACATAAGAGCATTCCTTATTTTTTGTTATTTGTAATGATTCAGTATAATTTTTAAAAATCTCGCAAGTATCCATTCCATTTCACAAAATCTTTATTTTGACCATTGTATCTGGTGTTCCTATACTCTTCATTTATTTGTAGAAACTAAGATACTGGCAGATTGAATCAGCTGTCCATCCCAATTAGCATCAGGAATCGAGAATATCAACAGAGCACCCTGCTATTAATATCTGTTCAGAAGTAGCTGATTTCTTTTAATTTTGTCCTGAGATGAATAATTTTGGCTCTTCTTGACTTCACGATAGCTGCTTTGATGGCCAAAATTGGTTCCTAGGTTGCAGAATTGGTAACTTATATTCTTTTTACAAAACTGTAGGAACTAGTCCAGGCTAGTGAGCGATTAAAAAACCAGTCCAAAGAGCTGAAAGACGCACACTGTCAGAGGAAACTGGCCATGCAGGAATTCATGGAGATCAATGAGCGGCTAACAGAATTGCACACCCAAAAACAGAAACTTGCTCGCCATGTCCGAGATAAGGAAGAAGAGGTGGACCTGGTGATGCAAAAAGTTGAAAGCTTAAGGCAAGAACTGCGCAGAACAGAGAGAGCCAAAAAAGAGGTTAGTAGTCAGGCAGATTTTCTAGTGCCCGTGGGGTAGTGATTAAAGCTGCTTTTTCAGATTAGTGGAATAATGTATGTCTCCTTCTTTAATTATTGAAAACCATATTTTGTTTTGCTTTGTTTTAGTTCAGTAATTTTATTAAATACGAATTTCAACATTTGAGTTATCTTCTTGTTACAAGGTAAATTCCCATGGGGAAAAGCATTTTATTGGGAAGACAATTATAACCATGACATCTGCTTTTTTCATTTTATTTTAAAGCTGGAAGTTCATACAGAAGCTGTGGCTGCTGAAGCATCTAAAGACAGGAAACTGCGTGAACAGAGCGAGCACTATTCCAAGCAACTGGAAAATGAATTGGAGGGACTAAAGGTAGTGTCTGATTTCACATTTGTGAAGTTAAATTAATTTTCTTCTCTTGAGGCTTAAAAGAAGTGTTAGTTTATGTACTCTCTTTGACGTGGAGTAAAAGCTATCTATCCTTCAAACCTAACATTCTTAATTCTCATTTCTAGTGGGAAGCTGATGTAGACTTCCGCATCATTCTGGAAAGAAAGGGAAGGTTGTGTTTAGTAAGGAGAAGAAATCTATCAGAAAATATCAAATATTTAGGAAAAACTGCCCACCTGGACAAGATGTATCAGTAATCTGCATGGGGTGCATTGTTAGATACCCAGACCCTCATCTTATAAATGACATAGGAGAGGCTCAGGGGTAGCTCCACAGATACTTCTGTTACATGGGTGAGACAATAATAGGCATGGGCTACCACATCTAAGCAGAAGTGCTTACAAGGGAAATCCTTGTGCTAGCTCTGGAGTTAGACTGCTTGGTTTTAACTCCTAGCCTCATTAGTTACTAGCCATGTAATGCTGCAAAACACTTAATCTCTCTGGACTTTAATTTTTTTATCTGTAAAATCCTATCTCATTGGTTTTATTTAAGGAGTATATGCATATATTTGTAAAGTGCTCTCAGCCTTGATAATAATGTTATGTATGTCAAAATGAGAGAATTGGGATTAAATTGACATCCTATTTCTGCAACACTCAATTATAATCTGAACATGATCTCTGCCTTTTCTCCACTCTGACCTTAGCAAAACTGTCTCCTCTGTGCTGCCCACCAGCCTTCACCTACACCCTCTACTTGCTAGTCTTACTCATCTGGCAAATATAAGAATCAAATTGAATGTCATCTCAGGAAGTCTGTACTACTTTAGAATTCTGTTAATAACTTTAGCATAGATTTTATTGTATTTATCCACAAAATGTCTCCCTGCCTAAACTGTGATCAAACTTATTGAAAACATACAGGTATAGTTTTAACATGGGTCAGGGCCAGATTTTAATACTTGTTTAATAAATGTGTTAAATCAATGAATGAATGTAGAATTGGTCAGAACTTTTCTCTATTGAATATCAGTGGTTGCAAATGAGGTTTCTCTGCTATAAACATAAACTCTAGATTTTATTTCTTATTTTTAGGGATTGGTTTATTTGTTTTTAATTTTTTGGTTTATCATGATTGCACAGTCATGGTTAGCTTTCCCTAGCAGAGGTGTTTCTTCTGTGTACTTATGCTTCTGGGACAGGAGTAGTGTATGGAAGTCATTAAATTACTGTCTCAAATAATTTTCAGTCTGAGACTCTTTTGTTTCTAGCACTGTTTTAGGTGATTTGGGTAACAAATAACCATAAAGTACAGACTGGAAGGAATCTTAGAGATATATTTGCAGTTGAGGAAATTGAGCCCTAGAGGAGTTAAGGATTATGTCACTTTTAAGTACAGTTTAAATATGGGTTTTCCAACTCAGTGCCACATTCTAGCCACTAGTTTTGGTTTTTTTTTTTTTCGTAAGAATCACTGCTGCTCTGAAAGCTTTGAATCATGTGTATTTACTGACTACTCAAATGCTCATAGTCTCTTCTATCATTTATAAGTTTGAGTTAAAAATAGAACTACCCAATACATAAGTAAATGAATTTAAAATGCTTTGCCCAGGACCTGGCTGAAAGTAAAGGCTCAGCAAGTGTTGGCTGTGATCATTACATTACTGTCATTTCTTGAGGATATGTTTTTTAAAGATTTTATTTATTTATTTGCCAGAGAGAGAAAGAGTGCGCACAAGTAGGTAGAGCAGCAGGCAGAGGTAGAGGGAGAAGCAGGCGCCCTGTTGAGCAGAGAGCCAGATGTGGGACTTGATCCTTGGACCCTGGGATCATGACCTGAGCCAAAGGCAGATGTTTAACCGACTGAGCCACCCAGCTGTCCTTGAGGATATTTTCTAAAACTGGAATTTCTTGGTTTAATTTTTTGTAAATCAATTTTGAATTGGTTTTGAAACCTATTTTGGCCATTCTAAAAGTCTGTAGGAATCTTCAGTCCACTAGGAATACTTTTCAATAGAATTGAAGGGAGAAATAATTATTGAATAACAGAAAATTCAGTATCCCATTTCCAGTAGTGCATAGAACATAAGATGAGTAAAGATAAAAAGTCTTGAATAACACTATAACCAACCAGACCTTCCACTCAACACAGCAGAACACATATTCTTCTCAAGTGCACATGATATATTCTCCAGGATTAGGCTGGATGTTAAGCTACAAAACTAGTCTCAAAAATGTAAGAAGATTGAAGTCATACAAAGTATCTTCTCTAGCCACAATGGAATGAAGCCAAAAATCAGTAACATAAGAAAAACTGGAGTGTTAAAAAAAAAAAATGTGGAAATAAAACAAGATACCCTTAATTAGTGATCAAAGAAGGAGTCAAGGGAAATTAGAAAAATACCTACAGAAGAATCAAATTAAAACACCACACTGGATGCAGTGAAGGTAGTGCTCAGAGGGAGATTTGTAGCTCTAAGTAACTATATTTTAAAAAGAAGGAAGGTCTCAAATTAGTTACTTACTTTTACTATCTATGGAACTATAAAAATAAGAGCAAAGGAAACTCAAAGCTAGCAGAAGGAAGGAACTAATAAAGATTAGAGCAGAGTTAAATAAAATGAGAATAGAAAAATAATGAGAATGAAACCAAAAGTTGATTATTTTGAAAGATAAACAAAATTGACAAACCATTATAAAAGCACACAAACTACTTTAAATGGCTCAAGAAAATCTAACAGACATATAACAAGTGAAAAGATGTAATCAATAAGAAGAAGACTTGTGGTGAAGAAAAGTCCAGTGCCAGATGCTTTCACTAGTGGACTGAACCAAACATTTAAAGAAGAATGAACACCAATCCTTAGACTCTACCAAAGATGACAAGAATAGGGAGTACTTCTCAACTCATTCTTTAAGGTCAGCATTACCTTGATACCAAAGACATATTAAGAACATTACAAGAAAAGAAAATTACAGACCAGTATTCCTAATGAATATAGATGTATGACTCCCCAGCAAAATGCTGGCAAACTAAGTCCAAAACCATATTAAAAAGATGATGCAAAAAAAAAAAAAAAAAAAAAAAAAGCACCATGACAGTGGTTCATTTCAGGAATATAAGGGTGGTTCAGTGTTCAAAAAATAATAATATAATACATTAGTAGGACCTGGGAGAGGGGATGATTATCTTACTTGAAGCACATAAGTCATTTCACAAAATCCAGTATCCTTCCATAATGAGAACTCCCAAAACACTAGAAATAGAAGGGAACATGTTCAATGTGATAAAAGATACTTATGAAAAGCCCACAGTTAACATTATACTCAATGTTGAACAAATAAAAACTTTCTCCCTAACATTAGGAATGAGGCAAGGATGCCCATTTTTACTGCTGCTATGTAATATTCTACTGGCGTATCTAGCCAGAGGAATTAGACAAGAAAAAGAAATAAAAAGTATCCAAACTGGAAAGGAGAAAGTAAAACTCTGTGTTCATAGATCACATGATCCTTTATATAAAAATATTCAAAAGAATACTACCAGTTTTCAGTCCAGCATTTAAGAAGCTTGGAAGCCACTTTGTTTGAACAAGTAAAAAGCTGAATAAACAGAAAAATCAACAACTCTTCTTAAACCTGTAGGAGAAATGACATCACAGGACAAGGTGCTGTCTCTAAATTGGGAGATGCTCCCAGGTAAATACAGAGACTCACAACTTAACCAGAGCAGAAACCTTTGTAGGCATCAGTGCCAGTGTTTGGAAACCTGAACTACAACTGAGAAATCATTAGAGGCTCAGTGTAGACAGGTCTGAGATATAAAATCTCCAGAGAACCCAGTCATGGGGGAGGCTTCTGTGAGTTTTACCTCCTGACCTCTAACGGGTTCTCACAACAAATATCAGAGAAAAATCCCCTTGTGCTAACAGTAGGGGAAACCATTTTGAAACATGCGAGAGTAGCCTGTTCCTCTTAACAAGGTCCGCCCTCAGGAGAAACTCTTCAACCAGAACTGAACTTGCTGGAGTTTTATCAGAGCCCAATGGACTTGAGAGAAGGAAAAGACACAACCCCAATCCGCTGTGGTCATCCTGTCCAAACTAAGGGGGAGAGAAAGGCTGACAGGGTTGTCCGATGTTGACAGTCCAGAGGCAGCAGCTCAAGAAAAGACTGATATCTAATCCTAGGACTATAGAACACTTTCCCTTTCCCCACAACTTACTGCCACATTATTAAAGCCTCTTTATAGCTGTTCCTTTTACCCAGCACATCAACAAAAAATTACAAGATATACTGAAAGACAGAAAACACAGTTGGAAGAGACAGAGCAAGCATCAAAACCAGACTCAGATATGGCAGAGATGTTGAAATTATGAGATCAGGGATTTAAAATTATGATTGATTGATAATGCTGAGGACTCTAATGGGTAGAAAATATGGAAGAATAAGTGAACAATGTAAAAAGAGAGATGGAAATTCTAAGAAAGAACCAAAAAGGAATGCTAGACATAAAAAAAAAAAAAAAAAAAAAAAAAAAACACTGTAACAGAAATGAAGAATGTCTTGGGGCACCTGTCCAGCTCAGTTGGAAGAGCATGCAACTCTTGATCCTTGGGGTTGTGAGTTCGAGTCCCATAGTGGGTGTAAAGATTACTAAAAAAATAAAAAAGAAAAACACATAAAGAAATGAAGAACACCTTAATGGATATGGGGCATAGCCAAGGAAAGAATTTCTGAGCTTGAGGATGTCTAAATAGACATTGACAAAACTGAAAGGCAAAAAGAAAAAAAGATTGGGGGGAAAAAAAACAGAAGAGAATATCCAAATACTGTGGAACAACTATAAAAGTTGGGGATGGGGTTACCAGAATGAGAAGAAAGACAGAAGAGGAGAGAAGAAATATTTGAAACAATAAGAACTAAGAATTTTCTCCAAATTAGTGTCAAACACCAAACCACAGATCCAGGAAAGTCAGAGAATACCAAGTTGGAAAATGCCCAAAGAACTACACCTAGAGATACCATTTTCAAATTGTAGAAAGTCAAAGATAAAGAAAAATCCTGAAAGCCAAAGCAAGCAAAACAAAACAAAAAAACCCAGAGGATATAAGACAAGGATTACACCTTACTTCTCAGAAACTTGTGCAAACAAGAAGAGAGTAGAATGAAATATTTAAAGTGTTGAGAGAAAAAAAAAATCAATCTAGAATTTTGTGCCCTATGAAATTATTCTTTAAGTGAAGAAGAAATACTTTCTGAGACAAAAATTTAAGGAATTTCTTGTCAGTAAACCTGCCATTCAAGAAATGTTAAAAGGATTTTTTTAGAGGGAAGGAAAATGATATAGGTCAGAAACTTGTATCTACGTAAAGAAAAAGCATCAGACAAGGAATAAGCAAAGGTGAAATAAATAGAAACTTTTTTCTTAATCTAATAGTTTGTTCAAAATATTAATAACAATGTATTTGATTCTGTATGTATACACACAAGCTTATATGTACTTGTATAAAACTAAAATGTATGAAAACAGTGATTTAAAGGATGGGAGGAGGAATTAGGATTATTTCATTTTAAGGTATTTGCACTACTCATGAAGTGGTAGAATGTATTTTGAAAGTGGACTTGAATTGGTTGCAAATAGATACTGCAAACTGTGTTACAACCACTAAAAAAGAAGCATAACTGATATCCTCAGAACAGACAGAAAATAGGGTCATATAAATTGTTGAACTAAAACTATAACAGATAGAAAAGGAGCAGAAGACAAAAATAGGAATAAAGAACAAGGGCAATAAATGGAAAACAGTAGCAAATATGGTAGATATTAATCCAGAAATATCAATAGTCACTTGGAGTATCAGTGGTCTACGTATATCAGTTATAAAACAGAGATTGTGTCAGACTGGATCAAAAAAATATCCAACTGTATGTTGTCTTTAAGAAGCCCACTTTAAATATAAAGACAGATACAGGTTAAATGAGTGAAAAAAGACATATCATGCTAACACCAATGAAAAGAAAGTGGGAGTAGCTGTATTAATTTCAGAGTGGAATTCCAAGTAAGGAAAGTTTTTAGGAATAAAAAGGGCATCACATAATGATAAAAGAGTCAGTTCTTCAAGAAGACATAGCAAAACTTAACATGTAGGCGTGTATCAGTGTGATATCAAAGTGTGTGAGGTGAAAACTGATAGCATTGCAAGGAAAAATAGATGCATCTACCATTATAGGTGGAAACTTCAACACCCCTGTTTTAGAAATGAACGAATCCAAGAGACAAAAAATCAGTAAGGTCATAGATGAGCTCAACAACATCATCAATCACATGGATGCAAGGCGTATCTATAGACCACTTCATATAACAGTAGAATGTGCATTCTTTTCAAGCTCATGTGGAACATCCATCAAAATAGACCACGCATTCTGGTCCATAAAACAAACCTTAACAAATCCTTAAGAAATTTAAGAGAATAGGAATCATGCAATGGCTTCTCTCAAACAACAGTAGAATTAAACTTGATGTCAACACCAGAAATATAGCTGGAAAAATTCTGAAGTATTTCTAAATAACACATGAGTCAAAGAAAATATCTTAAGAAATTTTAAAATATTTTGATCTCAATAGAAATGAAGACAAATTTAACTTATTAAAATTTGTGGGATAGGGGCACCTGGGTGGCTCAGTGGGTTAGGCCTCTGCCTTCGGCTCAGGTCATGATCTCAGGGTCCTGGGATCGAGCCCCGCATCGGGCTCTCTGCTCAGCGGGGAGCCTGCTTCTCCCTCTCTCTCTGCCTGCTGCTCTGCCTACTTGTGATTCTATCTCTCTCTCTGTCAAATAAATAAAATAAAATCTTTAAAAAAAAAAAAAAAAAAAAAAAATTTGTGGGATATAGTGACAGCAGTGTTTAGGGGCAGTTTATAGCACTGAATGCATATGTAAGGAAGAAAAAGATCTAAAATTAATCATCTTAGCTTTCACTTTAGATACTAGAAAGAGAAGAGCAAATTAAACCTGAAGTTAACAGAAGAAGAAAAATAATAAAAATTGGAGCTTAAACTGATTAAATTGAAAACAGGAAACCAGTGAGGGAAAAAATGAAATCAAAGCTTATTCTTTGAAAAGATAGTAAAATAGGTAGGTCTTTTGTCAGGCTAATTAAGAAAAAGATCCCTTTCATCTATTTTTGAGAGTCATTATATCAACAGCCTTCTAGCATTAAATTGTTCTTACATTTGGGAATCAGTTGCTTGTATAATAATAGAATTTCAGTACAGCAATGGATTAGGATTATTAACATTGTATTAACAAGTTCTGTTAAATTTATACTGGGATGAGTCTGTCGTTTTATTTTTTGTATGCTCTTTTGGTTGGGTTTTGTTTCAGGTTTATGTTAACTTTATAGAAAGTGAATCTTTCCTTTTTCTTTGTGCTCATGGAAATAAACTCTTGAAATCTGAAGGAATTCTTCTATAACACATTCTTTGTTATACTGTAGCTTTATTAATGCTTTATTTTATTTTTCACCCATTTTGAGATAGTTTGGTTTGTTTTCATTTTTCCAATAAAAATGTCTTTCAAACAGATTTTTCAAATTTTAAGTATAGTGAGTACTTTATATAAATTTAATAACTTCCTTGGATACTTGAAAAGAAGAGAATTACCTGTCAATATTAGTTTATATTATTTCACATATTTGCATTTCTTTTGACGCTATAATTTCTCATTCAAGTTTTCTTCTCTTTTCTGTAGTAAATCTTTTTGCAAAGAATAGGCTTACTTGTTTTGCATGCTGTGCTTTCTGCTATATTTTTTAAACTCTTATAAAATAAAATATGGATAATACCAAATAAAAAGAAAAAAGAAGACACTGCTAATACTGGAAATCAAAAAGGGGACATCCCTACACATCCCATGTACATCAAAAAGTTAATAATGGAATACTGTGAATAACTTTATGCACACAAATTTGATAACCCAGATGAAATGGACCAGTTCCTTGAAAGATACAAGCTGCCAAAGCTGACACAGAAGAAATAAATAGTCTGAAAAGGATTCTGTCTATTAAAGAAATTGGATCAATAATTAATAACCTTACAGAAAAGCACCAGGCCCAGATATGTTCAATGGTGAATTCTATAAAACATGTGGAAGAAGTCATACTAATTTTCCGCAATCTCTTTCAGAAGACAGAAGCAGAGGGAATATTTACTAAGTTATCCTATGACACCAGCATTACACTCATACTAAAACTAGACAAAGACATTATATGAAAAAAGAGCCACAGACCAATATGCCTTGTAGACATGATGAGAAAATCCTCAACAAAATATTAATAAGTTGAATCTAACAATGTGTAATAAGAATTACACACTATGCCATAGTGGGATTTTTCTCACATGTGTGCAAGCCTGTTTCAACTTTCAAAAAATCAGTGAATAAAATGTATCACACCAATAGACAATTGATCATCTCAATACAGGCAAAGAAACCATCTGACAGTATCCAACATCTATTCAAGACAAAAACGTCAGTAAATTCTAAACCTGATAAAGAATAAACAGAAAATGAGCTAACATCATACTTTTGAGAAACTTGATTCTTTCCCACTAGAATCAAGAGCATAGTTGAAAATATACCTTTCACCACTACCTTTCAGCATTGTATTGGATGTCCTAGCTAATGTAGTAAGACAAGAAGACAAAATAAGAGGTATACAGATTGTGAAGGAAGATGTAAAACTGTCTGTTCAGGGATGGCATGATCGCCTGTATAGAGAATCAAAAAAAGTTGATGACCATGAGAGACTACGGACTCTGAAAAACAACCTGAGGGTTTTGAAGGGGCGGGGGGTGGGAGGTTGGGGGAACCAGGTGGTGGGTATTAGGGAGGGCACAGATTGCATGGAGCACTGGGTGTGGTGAAAAAACAATGAATACTGTTACGCTAAAAATAAATAAAAAATTTAATTAAAAAAAAAGTTGATGAAACAACGGAAACTAATAAGCCATTATAGGAAGGTTGCAGGATACAAGGTTAATACACAGAAGCCAGTCACTTTCTGTATAACAGCCACGAAAAAGTGGAATTTGACATTTAAAACTCTTATTAATGTTAGCACCCATAAAAATGAAATACTTAGGTATAAATAAAGTATGCATAAGAGCTATATGGGGAAAACTATAAAACTCTGATAAAAGAAATCAAGGAAGAACTAAATAAATGGAGATAGTCCATGTTCGTGGGTAAGAAGATTCAGTATCAAGATTCAGTTCTTCTCATCTTTACCTGTAGATTTAATGCATTCCTAATCAAAACCCCAGCAAGTCCTTTTGTGGATGTCATCAAATTAGACCTAAAGTTTATACAGAGAGATGAAAGGCCTAGAATAGCCAATACCATACTAAAAGAAAAGAATGCAGTTGTAAGACTGACACTACCTGACTTCAAGATTTACCACAAACCTGCAATAATCAAGACCATGTGGTACTGGCAAATGAATATACAGATAAGTCATTTTTAACAAAGGAACAAAGGCAATATAATGGAGTAAAGATTGTCTTTTCAATCTTTACTTTTCAACAAGTGGTGCTGCACAACTAGACGTCCAAATAAATTGAATGAATGAATGAATGAATGAATCTAGACATAGAACTTACACCCTTTATTAAAATTAACTCAAAAGGATCACAGACCTAAATGTAAAACATGAAACTACAACATCCCCAGAAGATAATATAGAAGACTGAGATTACCTAGGACAGTGACTTCTTACCTACAGCACCAAAGGTACAATTGATGAAATAAAGAATTGATACATTAGACCCCACTGAAATTAAATATTTCTGCTCTGGAAAAGACACTGTGAAGAGAATGAAAAGATGAGGCATAGACTGTGAAAAACTACAGACTTATCTAGTAAAAGACTGTTATGCAAAATATACTAAGAACTTTTAAAACTCAATAATTAGAAAACAAATGATTCCAGGGTTGCAAGACCAACACACGCAGTAGAATGTTGTGTTTTATATGCCAGCAATGGACAATCCACAGAGGAAATTGTGAAAGCGGTTTGTTAAAATAGTAGCTAAAAGAATAGAGCTCCTTGGAATAAATTTAACCAAGGAGGGTTAAAGAATTATGTACTGGAAATTACAGAACATTACTGAAAGATATTAAAGGAGACATAAGTAAATGGAAGGACATCCCACATATATGGTTAGGACAACTTAATATTGTTTAAATGTCTGTGTTACCCAAAATCATGTACAAGTTCATCACAATTCCTAGTAAAACTCCAATAACGCTTTTTGCAGAAATGGAAAATATCTTGAATTTCATATGGAATTGCAAGAGGCCCCAAGCGGACAAACAGTCCAGCAAAAGAAAAACAGAATTGGAGGACTTAAACTTCCCAGTTTCAAGAGTTACTACAAAGTTACAGTAACAGAAGGACTCTGGTACTGGCTTAGGAATAGAAACACAAGCCACTGGAATAGAATTCAGAGTCAAGAAGTGAACTTTTGTATCTATGGCCAAGTGATTTTTGACATTGTCCTAACTCTATTCAGTGAGGAAAGAATAGTCCCTTTGATTTATGTGCTGGGACAACTATATTTCTACATGCAAACAAATCTGGATCCCTAGCTCAGACCATATAAAACAATTGACTCAAAATAGATCAACCTAAATATAAAAGCTACAACCATAGAACTCTTAGAAGAAAACATTGAGGTAAATATTCATGACGCTGGCGTGGATTCTTAACTATGACACTGAAAGCATGAGTTAAAAAAACATTTTTATAAATTGGACTTCATCAAAATAAAAAATTGTGCGCATTGCACCAAAGGACATTTTTAAGGAAATAGGAGAAATTATTTGCAAACCAAGTATCTGATAAGAGCTTGATAACCAGAATATGTAAACAAGTCCTACAATTGAACAACGAAAAGACAAACTACCCAATCAAAAATTGGGCAAATAACTTGAGTAGACATTTCTCCAGACAGGATGTTTTCATAGCCATTAAGCCCACAGAAAGATGTTCAACATCATTAGTCATTTGGGAAATGAAGTTAAAACCTGGAGAGACCACTCCACACCTACTAGGATAGCTAAAATGGGGCAGAGGGAGGGAGGAACAAAGTAAGTCTTTGTAAGGATGTGAAAACAGTTTGGTGGTTCTTCAGAAAGGTAAGCAAAGAGTTACCACACGACCCAGCAATTCAGCTCCTAGGTATGTACCCTGAAGAATTGTAAGCAGGGTCTCAAAAAGATACTTGTACACCAGTGTTCTTTGAAACATTATTACAATAGCCAGAAGGTAGAAACAGCTCCAGTGTCCATCAAGAGATGCAGAAGCAAAGTATAGTTTTTACATGCAGTGGAATATCATTCACCTGTCAAAAGGGGCGACTCTCTGATACATGGCCCAACATGGATGAATCTTGAAAACTTTATGCGAAGTGAAAGATACCAGGCCAAAAAAAAAAAAAAAAAAGCAGATTTTGTATGATTCTACTTGAATGAGGTATCTAGAATAAGCAAATTCATTGAGATAAAAAGCAGAATCGAGGTTACCAGGGGCCGGGTAGTGTGGGTAATGGGGAGCTATTCTTGAATGGTTAGAGAATTTCTCTTTGGGATAATGAAAAAGTTTTGGAAATACATAGTGATCATGGTTGTACAACATTCTGAATGTAATTAATTCTTAGTGAATTCTACACTTAAAATAGTTAAGATGGCACAACTTTATGGTATATGTATTTTATTACTTAAAATGGAACTACATAAACCGTAGAACTGTACACATTAAATGGGCTAATAGCACGGTATGATACTAGTATCTCAGTAAGGCTGTTTTAAAAAAAACAAAACAAAACAAAAAACTTTTTAGTTCTTGTGATCATATGCTACAAGAGCTTTTTACCCTGCTGTATTAGTTTGCTGGGGCTGCTACAAATTACCACAAACTGGGTGGCCTAAGAAACGAGAATTTATTGTCTCAATTATTCTGACTGGATGTCTGAAATGAAAGTGTTGCCAGGATTGATTTCTGATGGTTTGGATTCCTTGGTTTATGTATCACCTGGATCACTGCCTTCTCCCTGGGTGCAAGACTGAGTCTAGATTTTTTCTTTTTATAAGGACACTGTTATATTGGGAAAGGGCCCGCCCTAACGACCTATTTTAAGTCAATTACCAATGTACGGACCCTACTTTTTTTTTCCAGCCTTATTGAGATGTAATTGACAAATAAAAATTGTATATATTTAAGATATAAAATGTGGTGTCTAGATATATGTATACATTGTGAAATATGTACCACAACAAGCTAATTAACATACCCTCATGCCCTCACTTAGTTGTCTTTTTTTTTTTCTGACTGAGAACAATTAAGATCCACGCTTGTAGAAATTTCAAGTATATGAAAGAGTATTATTAACTTTAGTCACGCTGCTTTACTTTAGATCTCCAGAACTTACTCATCCTACCTGTGTGAAATTTTTGTACCTTTCCAACATTCTCTCATTGCCCCTGCTCCCCCGCTTGGCAACCACCATTTTTACCCTCTGCTCCCAAGAGTTTTTAACTTTTAGATTCCATGCGTAAGTCAGATCATTCAGTATTTGAGACCATTCTTTAAAATATCACATTCTGAGGTTCTGGTGGTTAGTGCTTTAGCAAGAATTTTGGAAGGACACAATTTAACCCTTAACATGTGTATTTTTCACTTTCTTACTTTTCATGTGATATAAGCATTTGCACTCATTACATAACTGTCAGAGTTTTAATGATTACGAAGGATATCCACTCAATCCAGTTCTCTGCTATTGAATATTTACGTTTCACTTCGGCAACACTGTCATTACCATGAATACTTTTGTGCATTGCTTTTTTAGTATTATTTCTTAGAATAGATACCTGGAAATGAAGTTGTCAGGTCACTTTCAGGCACTAGATGCAGGCCACAAATTGTTGCAAGTATAAAAAGAGGCATTTCTTGCCTTATTAGTAGATTGTTTGTTAATCATATTTTTTCTTTGTGAATTATTCCCTTATTTGCCTTTTTAAATTTTAGTCTGAATGTTTCTCTTACAATTCATATAAACTCCTCACATAGTGAAAATGATACTTCTTTCATTTTTCCACAACTGCTTATTCATTTATCGTTGCCCTTTAGTTTTGGTCTTGTTTCCTTTTCAAATCATAGGAGGTTTGTTCTTACTTTCCTCGGTGTGTCTTTTATTGCTTCAGAGCTTGGCTTGTCCTTTTCTCAGTTTGTTCAGTATGTAATTCTGCCTTTTCCTGGATGTTTCTGTTGGGGTTAAAAATATTTAACTCTAGTCAATTATACTTCTGTATGCTTCTAAATGTATTTAAATCTAAGTTACTTGGAATTCGTTTTGCTAGATGGGATGTTGTGAGAATCATTTTGTTCTTTTGTTGCTAAATTGGCAGTTCCAGTTCCATTAAGTTAATCACTGCCTTCCTCAGTGATTGAAGATTTCTCGTATATTGAATAAAATTATTTTGAGATAGAGCTCTGTTACACTAAGACTTTATTAAAGGTTTGTACAGTATGTTTTAATATCTGAAAAGAACATTCTTCTCTCTCCCTCTTTACTCCCTTTTTCCCCCCAGGATTTTCTTTGGCATTTTTACAAGTGTATTTTTCTGATACACAGCAACACCTGTGTGCCATCTCCGATATTTAATTGTTTTATTATATTTACAAGGAATATAACGAGAAATACTAAATACCTCTGTGTTCAATCTTTCAAGTAGTAGGTATTTTTCTATTTTGTTTCAAGTCTTTTATGTCTTTTGAAAAGACTTATCCTTTCTTCATATAATTCAAATTACTCACTATTGTTATTCTTCACATGCGTGTATTAGTTTCTGATAATTTTTCTTTGATTGTTTTTGCTATTAACAATGAAATTTTTTACTGTGTTTTGTTATTGCTCATTCTGCTCCCGAGAAGTATTGTTAATTTGTGTTTATCTTACCTGCAGTTACTTTACGCAGCTTTATCAGTTATAACACTTTTTAGTGGATTTATTTACATTTTGTGGGCAAACAATTCTATGGAAATTAGAATGGTTTTATAACTTTTCTCTTTAACACTCATTTCTTTAACTGTTGCACATGTTACTTGCTCAGACACCATACCTAAAAACTAAGTAAGAAATAATGACAGACACCCTCTTTGTAATTATTCCTTAGTTTCTTGTATGTTTTTCTGGTGCTTCACCAGTAGGTATTATTTTGTCTGATAGCTGCAAGATGGGTAAAGAAGAATCACTTTACTGTTTTTGTTTTTGTTTTTTGTCTTATTGTGGGACTCGGGCTAGTACTTGGAATGGGTATTGGATTTTCTCAAATACTTTTGGACATGAGTATCTACTGAGATTATTGTATGGATTTATTTTAATTTAATTCATTAACATAATGCCATCTTTGTACATTATTAACAAGTTTAGTAGTGTTAAATTACCTTTAATACCTGCAGTAAGACCTATTCTTTTGGGGTAGATTGTTCTTTTTTAACATACAGTTTGATTTTATCAGCATTTTATTTTGACTTTTTTTACATTCTTAGCAACAAGTGACTTGAGTCTATGACTTGTTCTGGTGGTATCTTTGTTAGGTTTTGATATCAGGGTAACTTTTGCTTGAAACGTCGGTGCATGCTGCTGCTACCCCAACAGCCAAACTACACAAACCAGAACAGCAAACTAAAATTGTTCTTTAGATGATGAAAAAAATGAGAGAGCCATATAGGTAAGTGGTCAGGACCACAGCTCTCGAGTGAGGCCTCATTTTGTGGTGACACAGAGAGCCAGAGTCATACTTGCTGTGGCTCCTCCCAGTTCTGGCGGAGTGCTGTGTATCAGACTTGCCCCCATGATGCCGGACGGTCTGAGTCTTGGCATGCAGTAGGCACGACACCACTAGTGGTGCTCTAGTCAGTGGTTAGATAGTACAGTGGGTACCCCAGAGACAGTTCTCCAGCCCAATGGGTGTCTCTGGTTTTTCTTTTTTTCTTTTAAAGTGTGGTGCATAGGGGCGCCTGGGTGGCTCAGTGGGTTAAAGCCTCTGCTTTCGGCTCAGGTCATGATCCCAGGGTCCTGGGATCGAGCCCTGCATGGGGCTCTCTGCTCAGCAGGGAGCCTGCTTCCCTTCCTCTCTCTCTGCCTGCCTCTCTGCCTACTTGTGATCTCTGTCTGTCAAAAAAATAAATAAAATCTTTAAAAAAAAATAAATAAATAAAGTGTGGTGCATAAACAATGAATTCTGGAATACTGAAAAAATAAAATTAAATTTAAAAAAGATAAAAATAAATAAAGTATGTACCTCAAATGTGAAGAAGGGGGGATAGTTTTCTTTCAATTTTAAATCAACTTCTGTTAATAGGTTTTCAGCCCTTAAAACTGTTTTCATAAAAGGACACAGTGTCCTCCAGAGCATGACATAAACCCATAGGTTCTTTGGGTTCTAAAACTTTAATTGGTGATCACCTAGGAAATAGCCTATAGCAGAGTAACAGAAAAGTTCCAAAGCTCAGGAGGTCTAAAGGCATAATCTCTGTCTGTCTGTTTCTGTTCACCCTTTAGCCACTGTCTGGAGGATGCTTTGAACTTCGCATTTTCCTTGCACCTTATTACTGAGAATATATTTCATCCTAATTTCTTAAAAAGTTGGCTTTCAGCTAAATTTCTTGTCCCTAATGCCCTACATAAATGCCAAGAAACCTATCATTTTTTCTAGTGGATGTGAAGATGTTTGTTTAGACCTTTGTCTTTCTAACTGGACCATTGGAGAAGCTTTTTGTACATTCTAGCTTTGTCAGTCCCTACCCCACTAAATCTTCTAAAGACACAAACCTACTTACAATTCTCTATTGGTTCCACATCAGAAAAAGGATCCAGGTAGATTTTTTTCTCACTCCATACACCAACAATAGTTCTGTATACATTAGAAATATAAATATAAACAAATAATTATATAACT
This sequence comes from Martes martes, assembly GCF_963455335.1. Classification (NCBI taxonomy): domain Eukaryota; kingdom Metazoa; phylum Chordata; class Mammalia; order Carnivora; family Mustelidae; genus Martes; species Martes martes. Next base: position 57,300,460 of record NC_137903.1, on the reverse strand, counting down.
ATGAGCAGAAATTACAAATATATAATCTGTAAAACACAACACAATAAGGGAATACATACTGAGAAAACTATTTGGAACATATTGCCAAAAAACGGTGAATAGCTTTAATTGAAAAAAGTATTATTTATATGATAATATACAAAAATAATATTGAACTATAAGAATAGTTCTTTATTTATAGAAAGAAGTTATTTGATATTTTATTATTCTTATAGATGAATCAATTTTTTGTTATTACTTCTATAGCAAAAACAAATTAGTTACTCACCAGGACTGTGCAGCATAGAACATCAGCAAGAGATAACCAAACTAAAGACTGATTTAGAAAAGAAAAGTATCTTTTATGAAGAAGAATTGTCTAAAAGAGAAGGAATACATGCAAATGAAATTAAAAATCTGAAGAAGGAGCTTCATGATTCAGAAGGCCAGCAACTTGCTCTCAACAAGGAAATTATGATTTTGAAAGACAAATTGGAAAAAAACAGGAGAGAGAGGTAAGAATCAACTTATTTACTCCTCTAATAAATATTTCCTGAATGCCTGTTGTGCCTGTGTGTCAAGGGCTGGAGATACACGGGCAGTCCACGTACTGCAGTCCTAAGGAGCCCAAAGCCAAGATCGATAATTAGGAGATTATACTACATCATGACATGCAGCAAATGGGACAGTATAAGTACAGGCAAAATGCAGGAGCTCCCATAGATGAAGCACAAAGGGTGACTTTGGTATGTCTGGGTTTTGTGGACAAAACCAAAGAAAGAAGAAATTAACAGTGGAAGAGTGTCCAGACGGGGGTAGCGGAATGTGCTAGGATGCAGAAGAAAAGCGGGGAGCATGGCATGTTCAGAAGACCAAGGCTGTTCCCCATGGTGGAGCCACAGAAAGACAGATGAAAGGGTGAGAAGTGGGTCTGCAGAGGGTAGTAGACTCAAGATCATGAAGCAGAGCAGGGAGTTTGGACGTCATCCTAAGGCCATTGAAGGCAGGTGACAGGGTGGCACTTCTGGTTTTGAAAGATCACTCTTGTTCCTGTGTGGAGCAGGACTGAGGGGAGCAGATGGCAGGTGGGAACCTGGCTTCGAGAGATGATCAGGACCGTAGGTGCTTACTGTGAAGGTGGAGGGAAGTGTGTGGGCTCAGAGGATCCTAGAGAGCCAGAACCTGGGTGCCATGATGGCCAGATGAGAGAAATTGCTAGTGATGCTCCTGTTTCTGGATTTTAGCTGAATATATGCTTTTGTTATTCTCAACTTATATTGGAAGCCAAAATTTATTTAGTTTGGTCCATTCATTCAACAAAAAAAATTTGGGGGCCTTTGGTGGATAAAGCAACTGTTCTGTTATAGGCCCTGGGAATGTAGCAGTGGACAGACAAAATCTCTGTCCTTACAGAGCTTTCCTTTATTTAGGTGAAAGACTACAAACAAAATAAGTAAAATATGGAATATATTATGTAAGGATAAATGCCAAGAACAAAAAATACAGCACAGGACGGGGCCATGAAGCATTGAGGGGGCAATTAAGTGTCTGTATAGCCTGGTCTTGGGAAAGAATGCTGAGAAGATAATTGAAGTAAGGGCTGAAGAAAGTAGGGAGACATCTCTACAGATGGAGGAGAAGAATGCTCTATACAGAGAACAAACTGTTGAAAAAAATAACAAGAAGGCAAAACTATGGAGACAGTATAAAGATCAGTGGTTTCCAGGGCTTGAGAGAAGGCAGAGGTGTCTGGGAGGATGTCCAGGGCAGCGCAGCTCCTCCACATGATGCTGTGATGGGTGTGTGTGTTGTTGAACATGTGTCCCAAACCCAGGCGATGCATCTACTGCAAGGTCACTGACGGAACCCATGCTCCACTCTGCTGGGGGTGGTGTTGTGGTGATGTTGTACCCATGTTTGGGGGGCTGGGAGTATGTGGAAAATCTCTGCTATGAACCTAAAACTTTTCTAAAAAATAGGTCTATTAAAAATAATAATAATAAGGAGGCCAATATAGCCAAGGTAGACTTAAGGGGAAAGACGAGTAGGAGATGGTTCAAGAGGGAGCCAGACCAGATCGGGCAAGGCTTTGTGACGGGTGGTTATTCTGGTTATTCGCTCGGGAGAAAACCATTGCAGGGATGTACTGCAGGATTTTGAGTGGAAAACTGACAAATACTGGGTTGTGTTTTAACATGGTTACTCTGACTACTGGGTTAAGACCAGGCTGACTTAGATAATAGAAAAGCCTGGAAATGATTTAGAAGTAGTCCAGACCCAAAAGGATAGTGCATTGGCTTAGGGTGGAGGCAGCAGTGGTGGTAAGAAGAGTTGGGATTCTGATACTCCTTACAAGTAAAGACACTGCTTTCTGCTGGTGGACTAGATATGGAGTGAGAAAGGAAGAGGAGGAATCAAGGATGATACTGAGGTTTGGGGCCTTAGCATAGGACTGTAGTTACCATTTAGAGAGGAACAGTACAAGGGAAGCACGTTTGGGATAGGAGTGTTATTGAGAGCTCATTTTAAACAGGTTATGTTTGAGATGCCTATTAGACACCCACGTGGAGATGTCAGGTAGGCCATTGGATAGATCAGCCTGGATTTTAGGGCTAGAGATAAAATCCTGGGAGTATTCTATCACTCACATGGTATTTAAAACAGACTTTGTGAGATTACTTAGTGATTGGTAGAGATAGAAAAGAGGTCCAGCACTGAGCGCTGGGGTGCTCCAGTCTTTAGGAGTTTGGAAATGAGGAAGAAATGGCCAAGTGGACAGCTGAGAATGATAGGAAGAAGACCGGACTGATTTGGTTTCCTGGAAGCCACGTGATAAAAGCATATCAAATCCATCTACATGTTACATGAGATGAGGTCTGAATCAAGTACGATGAGGTCCACGCAGTGACAGTTGAATTTAACAATATGATGCTCACTGGTAACTTTGATAAAAACAATTTCAGTGGAACAAGAGGGGCAAGAGCCCCACAGTGGGATCCAAGACTTGAAGGAAAGCAGTTGGAAAACAGAATAGTAGTTGGAATCTCTTAAAAGCAAGCAGTGCAAGGAAGCAGTAGTTGGAGGAGAAACTGATTTCAAAAGAATTATTTTTGCCTTTTGTTTCTGTTTTTAGATGGGAGAAATAACACCATGTTTTAATCTGATAGGAATTATCCAACATGGGAAGAAAAGTGCAGAAACCATATACTTGAACAGGTGTATAAGTGGAGGGTTTGGGCTGAGCTGTGCTTTTCACCTAGAGAAGGAGAAGGGATAGTAGAGTGTATGAGGACGGTAAATAGGGTGGTAGGAACTTGTGTGGCGCTCTCCTGAGTTGGACGTGTTGAATTTGAGGTGCTCTGTGAGACGTCTTTGTGGAGATACCAAGTCAGCAGTTGAAGGGAGCCCAGAAAAGCTTCATATTAAATTCAGCGTTCATCAGCATACCAGGTAATTGGACTCATGTGGTACAGTGGATGAACCAGCTCAGGGGAGGTGTGCAGAGAGAAGTCAAGCTCTGGAACGGAATACCTGGGAGGATGGGCATTTACCAGAAGGACAGAAAGAGGGTGTCCACAAGGGCAGAGATGGAGGCTGGAAACCAGAGAGCGTGGCATCACTGAAGCCAGGAGAAGATAGCATTTCAAGAGGGAGGAAACGGGCGACGGTGTCAAAGGTGGCGGATAGATTGAATATGATAATGAGACCATGGCCGGTTGTGAGAACAGGTTTTTGGGGTGGTGGTGCGGCAGAAGCCTGATTTTGTGTGGTAAGGAACAGTTAGATGATGAGAAAGTGGGTACAGCACACCCTGTCAAGGCTTCCAGGTGGTTCCCAATGAACAGGAAGGCAGGGAATTGGCAAATGAAGCATGACATAGGGTTCAGGGAAGAGTGTGTTTGTCTTATTTTCATATGGAAGAGACGTCAGCCTTGTTTAGTGCTAGTAGGAAAAAATAGGAAGAGTTTTACTTGGAAATTTTACTCAGTTCATTTGTGTACATATTTTTCTGAAAGGCTTCTTTGTAATTTCTCAAGTTTTTGTCTTGTTTGTTATTTGGAGTTGCTTCTGAATCAAGAAAGATGATTTTTTTAAAATTTTATTTAAATTCAATTTAGTTAACATAGAGTGTATCATTGGTTTCAGAAGTAGCGTTCAGTGATTCCTGAGTTGTACGTTACACCCAGTGCTCATTACATCATGTGCCCTCCTTCATGTCCATCACCGACTTATCCTATCCCCCCAACCCTCCCCTCCTGCAACGCTCAGTCTCTTTCCTAGAGTTATGTTTGTCTCCCACTCTATTTTCATCTTATTTTATTTTTTCTTCCATTCCCCTATGATCCTGTTTTATTTTTCAAATTCCATGAGAGAGTGAAATCATGTGCTTCCTCTGTCTGACTTATTTTGCTTAGCATAATACATTCCAGTTCCATCCACATCCTTGCAAATGACAAGAGTTCATTTCTTTTTGATGACTGAGTAATATTCCCGTGTGTGTGTGTGTGTGTGTGTGTGTGTGTGTGTGTGTGTACACACACATCTTCTTTATCCATTCATCCATCAGTGGACATCAGGGCTCTTTCTATATTTTGGCCATTGTGGACATTGTTGCTGTAAACATTGGGATGCAAACATAACTGAAGTTTGACTATAGATAATTTTTTTAAAGTGGCCAATTTGCCTGTATACACAGGATGGTTTATTTTCCCAGAATTTATAATTTAAAATGTAATTTCATTTATAATATAGTGATGTAAGAGATTTTTAAGGTTACATTTTTTAAATCAGCCATTACTTAAGTTCTTTGTTGACTTGGAATTAATCATGAAATTTTCCAGAACGGATCCATAGTGAATTTCATTTACTGCTAAGATATAAGCCTCTTTAAATTTTTTTTAATTGAATACAAGGTGACACACAGTGTTACCTTAGTTGCAGGTGTACAGCATGGCGATTCACCTTCTCTCCAGGTTATGCTGTGCTCACCAGTGTAGCGGCCATCTGTCACTGTACGACACCATTACAGTATCATTGACTAGATTCCCTAGGCTGTGCCTTTTATTTCTCTGTCTTATTCATCCCATAACTGGAAGCCTGCCCCTCCTGCTCTGCTTCACCCATTTTGCCCATCCTCCACTCCCCTTTCCTTCTGGCAACCATCAGTTCTCTGTCTTTGTGGGTCTAATTCTGCTTTTCATTTGTTTGTTCATTTGTTTTGCTTTTTAGATTCTACATGTGAGTGAAATCATACGGTATTTGTCTTTCTAGATCTGGCTTCTTTCATTTAGCTCAATACCTTTTAGGCCCATGCATGTTACCACAAATGGCAAGATCGCATCCCTTTTTATGGCTGTGTAATCGTCCATGGTGTATGTATATACCACATCTTCCTTATCCATTTGTCTATTGATGGACACTTAGGTTGCTTCCCTATCTTTGCTTTGTAAATAATGCAATGGTAAACATAAGGGTGCATATAATCTTTTCAAATGAGTGTTTTGTTTTCCTCAGGTAAATACCCAATAGTGGAATTACTGAATCATACAGTATTTCTATTTTTAACTTTTTGAGACACCTTCATACTCTTTTCCACCATGGCTGCGATGGTTTGCATTCCCACCTACAGTGCATGAGGGTTCCTTTTTTCCACATCCTTGCCAACACTTATTTCATGCCATTTTTTTATGTTAGCCATTTTGACAAGTGTGAGGTGATACCTCATTGTGGTTTTGACTTTCATTTCCCTGATGATCAGTGATGTTGAGCATCTTTTCATGTGTCTGTTGGCCATCTGTATGTTATCTTTAGAAAAATGTCTATTCAGGTCTTCTTCCCATTTTTAATTGGGTTACCTGTTTGTTTTTTTATTGACTTGTATATGTTCTTTTTATATTTTGGATTTTAATCTCTTATCAGATGTGTCATTTGCAAATATCTTCTCCCACTCAGTAGGTTGCCTTTTGTTTTAATGATGGTTTCCTTCACTGTGCAAGTTTTTGATCTTGATAAAGTCCCAACAGTTTATTTTTGCTTTTGTTTCCTTGTCTTAGGGGACATATCTAAAAAAATGTTGCTGTGGCCAACGTCAGAGAAATTACTGCGTGTGTTCTCTTCTAGGAATTTTATCAGGTCTCACATTTAGAACTTTAATGCATTTTGAGTTTATTTTTGTGTATGGTATGAGAAAGTGCTCCAGTTTCATACTTTTGCTTATGGCTGTCCAGTTTTCCCAGCACCATTTATTGAAGAGACTGTGTTTTCCCCATTGTATATTCTTGCCTCCTTTGTCATAGATTAATTGGTACGTGTGGGTTTATTTCTGGAGTCTCTGTTCCATTGATCCGTGTGTTTATTTTTGTGTCAGTACCTTACTGCTTTAATTACTACAACTTGGTAGTCTCTGAAATTTTGTAGTATGCCTCTAGCTTTTTTGTTCTTCCTCAAGATTGCTTTGGCTGCTTGGGGTCTTTTGTGGTGCGATACAAATATTAGTATTACGTGTTCTAGTTCTGTGAAAAATGCTGTTGCTACTTTCATGGGTATTGCACTGAATCTTGTAGATTGTTTTGGCTAGCATGGACATTTATCCAATATTAATTCTTCCAGTCCATGAGCGTGGACTATCTTTCCATTTGTTTACATCATCTTCAGTTTCTTTTGTAGTTTTCAGAGTACAGGTCTTTCACCACCTCAATTAAGTTTATTTCTAGCTATCTTATTTATTCTTTTTGGTGTGATTATAAATGCAGTTGTTTTCTTAATTCCTCCTTCTCCTACTTTGTTATTAGTGTATTAGTGAAATGCTACCAGTTTCTGGGTATTAATTTTGTATCCTACAACTTTATGGAATTCATTTATTACTAATAGTTTTTTTTAGTGGAGTCTTAAGGGCTTTCTAGTTATAGTATGACATCTGCAAATAGTGACAGTTTAACTTCTTCCTTACCAGTATGGGTCCTCATATCCCTTTTTTTTTTTTCTTTAATTGCTGTGGCTACAGCTTCTAGTACTGTGTTGAATCAAAGTGGTGAAAGTGGACACCCTTGTCTTATTTCTGACCTTACAGGAGAAGCTCTCAGTTTTTCTCCATTATGGAGGATGTTAACTGTGGGGTTTTCATAGATGGCCTTTATTATATTAAGGTGTGTTCCCCCTAAACCCACTTTGTTGAGGGTTTTAGCATGAACAGAAAGTTGAATGTTGTCATGTGATTTTTCTTCATCTTTTAAGATGACCATACAGTTTTTATCCTTTGTTTTCTTGATGTGGTATATGATGTTGATTGATTTGTGTACATGGAACCATCCTTACATTCCAGAATAAATCCCATTTGATCATGCTGAATGATCCTTTCAATATATTGTTGAATGTGGTTTGCTGGTATTTTGTTGAACATTTTTATATCCATGTTCATCAGGGGTATTGGCCTGTAGTTCTCTCTTTTTTTTTTTTTTTTTTTTTTGTGGTGTCTTTGGTTTTGGTATCAGAGTAATGCTGGCCTTATAGAATGTATTTGGAAAATATCTGTCCTCTTCTATTTTTTATAACAGTTTGAGAAGAGTTAGGTATTAACTCTTCATTAAATGTCTGGTGGCATTCACATGTTTAGCCATCTGGTCTTGGACTTTTATTTGGGGGAAGTGTTTTGATTACTGATTGAATTTTGCTGCTGGTAATTGGTCTGTTCAGACTTTTTTGTTTCTTCCTGATTCAGTTTGGAAGATAGTGTGTTTCTGGGAATTTATCCCAGAAAAACTAGAAGTAGTTTGTCCAGTTTGTTGGCATATAATTTTTCATAGTATTCTCTTATTCTTATATTTCTGTGGTTCAGTTCTCTTTTGTTTCTGATTTTATGTATTTGAGTCTTTTTTTCTTGATGAGTCTGGGTGTAAGGGTTTATCTGTTCTGTTTATCTTTTCAAAGAACCGGTTCTTGGTTTCATTATGGGTTTTTTTTTTTTTAAATCCCTATTTATTTCTGCTGTGATCTTTATTATTTCCTTTCTTCTACTCACCTTAGATTTCATTTGTCTTTTTCCCCCCAATTTAGGCATAAAGTTAAATTGTTTATTTGAGCTTTTTATTTCTTGAGTCGGCCTGTATCATTGGATATTTCCTTCTTAGAACTGCTTTTGCTGTGTCAAAGATTTTGGACCATGGAATTTTCATTTTTTATTTGTCTTCTTGTATTTTTTTTTTTTAATTTCTTTGAGTTCTTCATTGACTCTTTGGTTCTTTAGAATATAAGCCTCTTCATCTGCATTTCAACTCAGTGTTTGAAAACTGATTCCTCTTTCTCCATTAGGTGGTTTCCAGAAAGTCTGTTAGCACTATGTTTGCCTCTGAGGGTGAATCAGTTGTGCTTCTCAGAACTATCATTTTAAATAAGTTTTATAATATTAAATTTGTTTTGTATGTATGCATATGTGTATAGGTAGGTACTTAGGTAAGAAGGAAGGAAGGGCTGAATATATCGAGAGAATTATTGGAAATTTCACTGAGGGTTTGCTAACAGTCTTGAGCTGAGTATAAGGAAACATGTTGGGGCCCATGTGTTCCCTTCTTTCCCTAACCTCTTCATTTTCCCATACTTTCTGATACATATAAAGCCAAATAAGGTGAGCACAATCATGAAGTCTACAAATCACAGATGTCTTCTCAGATTTTCAAATGAAAAGCAAGGTAGCCGTTGTTAGGCAGACAAGTCTGTTAATTGAAAGGAATGTGACTTTTAATTTTAAGGGGGAAGATTGGGATTTGGTACATTCAAGATATGTAACTTATCAGAATAAAAGCACATGGTACAGTAGCCAATCGGGGATATGTTATTTTAACTTTAATTCCATTGCCTTTTTCCCCCTTATGTTTTGAATCGTGTTAGTCAAAGTGAAAGGGAAGAATTTGAAAATGAGTTCAAACAACAGTATGAACGAGAAAAAGTATTATTAACTGAAGAAAATAAAAAACTGACAAGTGAACTTGATAAGGTGAGTGATACAACCTGGTTTTTATTCCCTGAGCACATGCTAAATGTTCAGCACAATCATAGAAATTGTAGGTAATTTTGTATTTGATGCCCAGTTTGGGTTTAATATTTCTCCTTATACACAGGGTTGGTACAGATGAGTTTTCAACAGTCTGTACAGGAGTTCTGGAGAGAGGGTTTTGCTTATCTCATCATATTCTTTGTCCCATTTATTTTTTGAGCCTCTATTCTTTATTTCACTTTCCATCAATTCTCTTTTTCACACTTTCCTCCCATATTTGGTACTTACTCTTTCATGGCTGTTGGAGGTAAGGTGACCCTTGGCAAGAGCAGGAACATTTAAGCCAAACTGGAGAAGTTGTGACAACTCTGTTGTCCTATTCATGATGGAAAACTGCTAATAGCTAGAAATAATATTGTTGGTAGGTAGGAATCTAGAGAAATGAACTCTGCCTAAGCCACTGTAGCTTGAATAAAAAGCAGAACCATTCAGCCAGATTTATGAACAAAATGTCAAATACTTAAAAGGAATGTTTTTCCGTTTAGTAGATGAGATTTCTTGAACGCCATTATTCTGCATTTCTTTCATCAGTTCTTAACAAACAGATGTAAAAATTCTAGTATTATCTAGACGTTTTAATCTTTTTTGTATTTAAGAACGTTTGGGTAGTTGTGTTTTATAATAATTTCTAGGATTTTCCTCCAATAAAAGTATTTTGTTCAGTTATTAGTTATTCCAATAAGAGACTGAAAGACCATGACTAAGTAGTCATAAAAGAGAGACTCTTTATTGTCTCTCTGTTTTCCCTTGTGTTCCATGCATCTTTCACTACTTTCCCCATGACTATTTGGTTCTTTATACATTTAATAATGACTTTGCTTGTTTGCTTGAAAAGTATTTGAGAAACAACTCCATTTGTCCATTCTATAAAGTCTAATGGAACTTATGTACACAGACACTGTGAGAAGTGGCTAGAGGTAGTAGAGACAGTAAGTACTATGAATGTTTTCTTTAAAGTATGAAGAATATGTGAAGGTGATCGTGTAACTCTTAGTTATTTCTGCTAAAATAAAACTAACAATGTTTGAGTTTTATCCAAATAGGTCACATAATTGTTATTTCATGTGTTTGACTAATATGACTATAAAATTAAATATTATTTGTCTATTAGACAGAATTTAAGGTTCTTTTAAGAGTAACCTTGATGTAAGAAATATAATTAAACTCTAGAAGGACTCTGCATATAGTTTCTAAACAAACTACCTAGTAAAAAATGCATATAGTTCAAGGAAAAATTATATTACTTAATAATCAGTTTGTATGTAGAGCTAATCTTGTATTCACCCCTTGGTTTTATATTACTAGTAACCATAAAGTTCTACTGAGTTTATACCAGAAATACATATTTGGAGAGAATTTGTAAGCAATACTCTTTTGATTGTGATGAGATGCAAAGAATAAAAATAAAAGCCTGTCTCCTAAGTTAATAAAAATAGGACATTACCTTTTCTTACTAAATTAAAAGGTATGATGAAGGATGAGTAGAACTTTGAGAGCAAATTCGTATGGTGGGGTAGTATTTAATGACAAATGATAACAAGGAAATATTTATTCCCAGAGAAATAGAGACGGATCTGGGTTCTGCTGCATTTTAAGTCTCTTCCCTACTTTTGCTCCTTTTACAGCCTTTGCTTCTCTTCCTCTTTAACTCTCAGTTCACCATGATTGAGCCTCTTCACTGTTTCTTTCTGTTCATTCATTTTCTGGTTTAGTTTGAACTGTGTTTTTTCATTAAGAGGGATAACCAAAGAATACTTTTGTCATTGCTATACCAGCTCTTCTGTCTGGGACCTGAGTGAAGAGAGCTGAATTTCTTCTCAACAGAACTTCTAGTATAGAAGCTAGAAAGCAACTATTATGTTAATTTTGAAATTTATTTAATTAATACTATGACTAGACTCTCATATTCACATTTTTAAACTCCAAAAATTAAAATTTTGAAAGAAATTAAAAAGGAGTACCAGGATGACTCAACCAGTTAAGCATAAGACTCTTGATTTCAGCTCAGGTCATGATCCTCAGGGTCCGTGAGATCAAGCTCAGACTCGGGCTCCATGCTGGACATGGAGCCTGCTTGGGATTCTCTCTCTCCCCCTACTCCTTACCCCACACCTGCCCCCACTCCACTGCTCATGCTCTCTCTCTCAAAAAAAAAAAAAAAAAAGAAAGAAAAAAAAAGAAAAGGAAAGAAAAAAGAAAAAGAAAAGAAACTGATAAAAAGTTTGCTGATATTTTCAGAAGTCTCGAAAGTTTCACTTTTTTTTTTTTTTTTTTTGAGAGTGAGCACACACAAGTCAGGGATGAAGGAGCAGTGAAGGGCAAAGGGAGAAAGAGAATCTTAAGCAGGTTCCATGCCCGGCACAGAGCCCAGTGAGGGTGGGGCTTGATCTCATGACTTGAGGTGATGATCTGAGCCAAAATCAAGGGTTGGATGCTTAACTGACTGATCCACCCAGGTACTCTTTTAAGTTTCACTTTTTATTAAAAGATAACTGATTGCAAATAAAATTAACCATGTATGTTAGGGAGTGAAAGTGAATGGCTTCCCATAAAGAAAAGTATTATTTGTACCCTGTTCTTAAATTATTAAACAGAAAGTCTAAATTATAAAAATTACATAAATTTACCCATGATCTCATTACCACAAAACAAATATTTTAATTTTCTATGTTCCTTCCAGGTTTTGTTACATAGTTACATAGGTGCAGTCATACATGCATTCCATTTTCTAATATGCCTTTCACTTAAAATGTCATGATCATGTTTCCATATTCTATACTTTACTGTGCTATTCCATATTATAAGCCAGATATGTCAAGGTACAAATAGTAAAACCTTCTCATTCCCAAATAAGCAAAATGAATGAATACTTGGGTAGAATTTACTAAGTGCAGATCTTCTTCTAAGTTACTTTATATATATATCATTTAATCCTCACAAAAACTCTGTGAGGTATACACTATTACTCTTGCCATTTTATGGATTAGGAGACTGAGGCAGAGGGAGGGAGATGAGACTCCTTTCCTAATCAGAGGACCAGGGAGTGGCCAGGTGGAATTTGAACACATGCAGTCTGGCTCCAGAGTCCATGCTTTTATTTAGTAATAATGAAAAGATTAGCATTTCTCTAGTACTGAACAAGTCTACTTAAAACTACTTATAACTATTGTAACATGGTCTTGCAAAAGCTGCGTTTCCTCTCCCTCCCGCAGATATCTAGATGACATCACTCACAGATTAGTTGGAAGGACTGTCAAAAGCAATAGTAATCAAAAGTAATGTGTTGTATTAATTAGTAAGGACATTGCATCTGCAAAAATTTTTTAAAGACGGCTGGTAGTCTTCTGTCTGTGCTAACATGAAGAGATTGATGAATCCTCTCAAGAAAAAAAAATTTCAAAGTGGACATAACTGTCAAAAAACAACCATTTCAGAGCTCTGGGAATTAACCAGAGGACGACCACTACAGAACATTGCTGAGATAAATGAAGGAAAATCTAATGGAGAGATGTACATGGTTAATGGATCAAAAAACTTGGAATTGTTAGGACCTCAAGTCTCCTCTAATGTATAAATTCAGGGAAATCCCCATCAAAATTCTGATAGACTTTATTGTTGGAATTGAGAAGCTTATCCTTAAATTTATTGGGGAATATAAAAGACCTATAATAGCCTTTTGCAACAAAAATTGGAGGATTTACCTGACAGTCTTTTGAAACTTATTAGTAGTATTGGTATTATGGAACCATAGTGTAATGGTCTAAAAATAAGTCCTCATATTTGTGGCCAATTGATTTTCAGCAAAAGTGCAAAACAATTCATTAGGAGAAGGATAATCTTTTCAACAAATAGTGCTGGAACACTTGGATATCCATATGAAAAAAAATTAAATTCTTATACCATATAAAAACATTAACTTAAAGTGGATCATAAACTGAAACATGAGAGAGAATCGTAGAAGAAAATTTCCACGATTTAGGATTAGTCAAAGATTTCATCGATATAAATCAAAAGTATAACCCATGAGAGAAAAATAATGATAAATTATACTTCATTACAATTTCAAGACAACATTAAGAAAAGTAAAGGACATACACAGATAAGGAGGAAACATTTGCAAATCATTTACCTAATAAGAAACATATTCAAAATATAGAAAGAACTTAGAACCCAATAATAAGAAATAATGCAAACAACCCAGTGAAAAAATGGGGGAAATTTTTGAATAGACATTTTATTTTATGAAAGATTGATGAATGACAAACAAGTGAAAAGATGTTCAATATCATTAGGAAAATATCATTAGGAAAATGTGAGCTTAAACCACAGATACATAGTGCTGTACACCATCAAGAATGAGTGGAATCAACAAAAGTGACCGTACCAACTGTTGGCAAGGATGTGGAGGAACTGGAACTCTACACTGCTTGTGGGAGCATCAGGTAGTTGTATAGCCACTTTAGAAAATAGTTTAAAAAATTCTCAAAAGGTAAGCATACCCTTACCACATGACCCAGAAATTCCTGGAGGTATTTAAGAAAACTGAAAACAGAGTCCTTCTAAGGACTTGTGTATGCATGTGCATAGCATCATTATTCACAATACCAAACAACTGGAAATAGTCCCAATGCTCATCAGCTAGTTAGTGAATGAGCAAATGAAGTTTATTATTACCCATATAGTAGAATACTACTCAGCTAGAAAAAGGAGGGAATTTCTGATACACGCAATACTGTGGTTGAACCTCAATATTTTGGGGAGTGAAAGACAAAAAACCTACATGTTGTATGATTTCATTGGTATTAAATTTCTTGGAAAAGCAAAAGTTTAGAAACAGAAAACAGATCACCAATGCCTGGAACACAAGTTTGGGAGCTAGGACTGACTACAAACCAGCAGTGGGGAAATTTCTCCTGTACCGAAATTGGATTATGGTGATTATTACACAGCTGTGTAAGTTTATTAAAAATCCTTGAACCATTACACTTGTAATGGATAAATTTTATTGTATATAAATTATACCTTAGTAAATCTGTAAAAAGAACTGTTTCAGAGATTAAATGGCACACCTTGAGGTACAGAACTGAAATCCCTTATTATCAACAGGTATATAAGGGTGTATGTTGGCATCAATAGCTTCTCTGGACCCCATTGCCTTCTGAGAAGACAGTGAGGTTGGAGGTAGGATTAAACAGGGAATTACAGCTGTGCTCCTTTGGTAGAGGGGGAGAAATAAAACTGCACTGTGACTTGTGCCAAAAATCTCTGTCTCACATAAGTACAGGCCAAAAACTGAGAACAGCCCTGGGTCATTAGGATTCCTGATCAATTTAGATGGGGGGAATTGGCTCACTGTGACCTATGGCCAGATCCAGCTCTGAGACAGTTTCTTTAAGACCCATGAATTAAGAAGAATTTTTACATATCTTTTAAGTAAGTTTTTCTAAGAATAAGATGTGATGGAGCCCAGGCCTGGCCCACGAAGCCAAAAATATATACTATCTAACTCATTGGAAAGTTTGCAGACCCTTGACTTAGAACATGTTTTAGCCTGTATTAGTAACTGAGTTAAACATACACACACATACATATATATGTATGCAAAGATGTATATACACATATTCACAAACACACATGTATGTGTAAAGACATTTATTGTAAGGAATTTGCTCACCTGATTATGGAGGCTGTCAAGTCGCAAGATCTGTAGTTTGCAGTCTGGAGACCCAGGAAGAGCTGCTCTTTCAGTAAGAGTGCAAAAGCAGGAAAAACCAACCTCCTTGCTTGAAGGCATGTAGGCAGGAGAAATTCCCTCCTATTCATCTTACTCCCTAGGGTCAGCCTTTTTATTCTCCAGGACTTTGGCTGAATGGTTGGGCCTACTGTGTTAGGGAGGGCAGTCTGCTTTATTCAGTCTCTTGATTCAAATGTTCATCTCATCCAGAGACACCTTCACGGACACACACAGACACACAGAGTAATGTCTGATCATGTGTGTTGCCACCCTACGACCCAGTAGGTTAACACAGAAAATTAACCATCACCTGACCACTCATCCCCACAAACCTGTAAATAGCTCTTCTAGGAAAAACTCATCTTCAGGTTGAGTAATCAAAAAGAAATGAACACAGGAAAACAATATTTCTATAAACATACCAAAAAGCAAGAAAAGAATAGTAATAACTAATGCAGATTGAGCATTTATGAGAAAACTGTTGCCATGAAATAAAAATTGAATGTAAATATTATATCACAAATTTTTAAAAACTTATTAAAGCAGGAACTTGTGCTTCTGTCTATGACAGATTAGTTTATATCATATCCACCACCTCACCAAGAACTGGATTTTTTAAAAAATTGTCCTAATATGGTAGGACTATTTCCTACAGTATTTATCTGCAGGAAGGCATTGGGAGATAAGAAGGCAGCCGTCATTACTGACCAAGATCTTGCAGAGGAGTAATGCAGGGAGATGAGCCCAGCACTCAATGCCATTTTTCCCCTTGAGGCATTTGCTGATATGAAAGCAGTAGCCGAAGATCCAGGAAGCTGAGCACAGTATTCCACAGCCACATAAGTTTGAAGAGGTGAATACAAGCTTTCAGTTGGACTCATTGAAAGGCTACATTTTAGGAATACAAGTGAACCAGAAAGAGATGAAACCTCTCACTGACTGAAACCTAGCCTCCAAGTAACTCAATACCTGACCTATCCTGAGTCTAAATGCCTGCCAGAAGTGAAGGTAAATACTTTCTGCAGGAAGATACTATACAGAGTGTCAAATTACCCCTAAAATTTGTATACAAAATGTGTGGCGTACATTAAAATAGTTAACCATGCATCCCAGGAGATAAAATTAAATCAGTGAAAACCAAGAGTAAAAATATAATAGCAAAAACAAAATAAGGTAAGAAAAAATGAAAAAAAAATAGTTTGTATAAGCAAGCCCACAGGGATTCCCATCAGAATTTTCATAAATGAGATTTTAAAATAACTGTATGATAGAAAATGGAAGACACAAAGAATTTCAGCAGGCAACTGGAATATATACAAAAGAGTCAAATAGAACATCTAGAAGTGAAAACTAAAATAACCAAAATACCCAATAGAAGATTTTAACAGCAGACTGGAAAGAACTGAAGAGAACAGTGAATAAGTAAAAAAATTTTGGACTGAAGTATGGGTAGAGATTAAAAAGGCTGGACATACATAAAAGAGGATGAAGATGAAGGGGACATGACGGAAGGATCTGATGTACAAATACTTGCTTTCCCAGATGGAGAGGATGGTCTGTGACATACGCAGTATTTGAGGAATTAATGGCCCATAATTTTCCAAAACTTATGAGAAACGTTTAGGTACAAATTCAAGAAATGCCACAAACCCTAAAGGTGGTAAATAGAAATTAAATTACGCTTAGAGACATCATAGAAAAACCGCTGAAAACCAGCAACCAAAGAAAGTCCTGAAAGCAGCCAGAGAAGAAAATCACATTATATTCAAATGAGTAAAAGGTAAACTGAAGCTTGACTTCCCAACAGAAAAAAATGAAATCCCAAAAGGAATCGAAACAGGGAATAAAAAGGAATGACATTTTCAAAGTGCTGGAGGATAATTGCCAACCTGGAATGTCCTATACACCAAAAAATGTTTTTCAAAAATGAAAGCAGAAATTAGGACTACAGAAAACTCTGCAGGACAACCTGTTTTCTTCAACAAATAAATTACAAGAAAAATAAAAGTGCTGGAGGGGAACTGCTTTGGGCAGAATGTGTTCCTCCAAAATTTACATGTTGAAACCTACCCCTCAGTGTGATTGTAGGAGGAGGTGTTGCCTTTGGGAGGTAGTGAGTTGGAGCGCTCATGGTGGGATTATCATCCTTACGAAAGCAACCCTGGAGAGCCCCTCAAGCCTTCCACCCCCTGAGGATGCAGCCAAAGACCACCATCTGTGAACCAAGAACAGACCTCACCAGACACTGAATCTGCTGGCACCTTGATCTTGGATTCTCTGGTCCCCAGAGTGTGAGAAATAAATGTTTCATAGTTAAACTATCCAATCTCTGGTATTCTAGTATAGGGGCCCGAATGGACCCCTAGAGTCTATAAATAAAAGAGACAAGATAGAGGAACCATTAAGCTGTGGTTACTTGTTGGTATCATGATTCAATATGATAAACTGTTAAGCTTTTTGATATTTTGAGATAACTAGAAATTTGAACAATTACTACCTATGTGATGATGTAAGGAAACTCATTAAATTTTTAGGTATGATTATATTGTTATCTTTTGAAAGAGAGAGCCTTATTTGTAAGAGATATACACAGAAATATATATGGGTAAAATTATAGATGTCTGGTATTCACTTCAGAATAATTCGGGAGGAAGGGGTAAGAAGACAGGATGCAAATGAAATGACTGGCATTGAGGTGATAATTGTTGAAGTTGGCCATGGGCTCATGTGAACTAACTTATACTGTCCATTTTTCTATATACTTGAAATTCTATACAAGATTTTATTTTAAGAAGAGGATGACATGGAGACATTTACAGACCAAGAAAAAAACAAAAAATGAGAGATGTTGTTACTGGTGGAACCTGAGGAGTTTTCAGGCAACTGGAGAAAGTTCACAAGTGTAAGAATTCAGTATAGGGAGTAAGGGGAAAGCAAAGGCAGAGGAGAATTCAGAATATTTGATGTTTCCAAATTCAGTGACCAGAAGGGTATATAATAAGAAATAGGAAGACAAGCATTTTTTAGTGGAATATGGTAAGTAATCAGTTTAACAGGCGGCATCTGAGCATCTTGCATTCCTGTTCCTGAAAGTCACATGTATCTTTAAGTGTCTTAAAACTGTCTTCCAGCTCACTACTTTGTATGAGAACTTAAGTATGCGCAACCAGCAGTTAGAAGAAGAGGTAAAAGACCTAGCAGACAAGAAAGAATCTGTTGCACATTGGGAAGCCCAAATCACAGAAATAATTCAGTGGTGAGTACTCTTTTTAAATGTGTTTTTTGTGGGTGATTTGAACATATGGCCAAGTTTTCATGAATTCCAGTTGAATAATGTTTCCCTGAAGAACATAATTTTATTAATGGCCTGTTATTTATTATTGATCTGCGTCCTTCCGTATTTTCTCCCATGTGCTTCTTTTCCCCAACTGCAGCAAGTATCCCATGTCAACTCTCCATAGCTCCATTGAAAGCTGTTATTTCTAAGAAAAGAAAATGTTATTTTAAGACAGTTGGTCCTTAAGGAACCGAAGAAACTCATTCACTAGCTATAGGTTCCTTTCTAAGACCAAAATTGCTATATTTGTAATTATTTTAAGAAATAGCCTAGGGGCGCCTGGGTGGCTCAGTGGGTTGAAGCCTCTGCCTTCGGCTCGGGTCGTGATCTCGGGGTCCTGGGATTGAGCCCCATGTCGGGCTCTCTGCTCGGCGGGGAGCCTGCTTCCCTTCCTCTCTCTGCCTGCCTCTCTGACTGCTTGTGATCTCTGTCTGTCAAATAAATAAATAAATAAATAAATAAATAAAATCTTTTAAAAAAATATATTAAAAAAAAAAAAAGAAATAGCCTAGAGAAAAATTTTGAACCTGAATATGTGCTGTCATCTTCTTTCATAATTACAACAGGTTGATGCACATGTCATCATAAAAATTTACATGATTATAGTTTCATTTTATTAACTATTCTTTAAGTTCTTATGATTCAGTGTGGAGTGAATTACCTTAGTGACTTTCCACATTCATTATTTCATTAAATATTTCTGATACTTACAAAAATGTGTATATTTTTATAAAACATGAAGGAAATTGAACACAACAGGGACTTTATTTTCTAAGGAAAACATATTTTTTAGATTTTTATAGTTACTTTTCAACTTTCTTATTCTTTTTGGCACATGGATGTTTAATTTTATGAAAACTAGTTTCCTTATGGATATAGACGAATCATTTGGGAATTTTAGTTTCTTGTAATCTTATTTTGGTTCTTTAAGCATTTTTTCCATTTTCCTACTTACTGCAGACTAACACCCTCCATCTTAAATCAGAAGTGGATAAACACTGTCTTTTTAAGTTATCTTACTCAAATCACTCAAGTATTTTCATATAGACTGAACTACAGAGCCCTTATGTTCACTCATCTTTTGCTTATGAATGTGACTATACAGTGCATAGCTAAATGAAAATGCCCAAATTGAGGAAATTTGGTTGTGTCCCAAATGGGATAGTACCGTTAATGGTTCATTAATGTTAAATTTATGTCCTTGTCATCAAGTCTACATTTCTGAAGCAAATCCATTCTAATCTTTAGCCAAGCTTATAATATCAAAAATTATGACTCTTTATTTATAACTCAATTATTATGTAACCAAACATATAATTAAACTATTGCTGAAAATGACTTTGTAGAAGAAAAAGATGATCTGGCCAAAGCCCTAGTTCCTAGATTGCTGATCTTTTCCAGCAATAGGCATGATGGGTTCAGATGGAATGGAAAGTGCTTCTAGTAAAGTAAAGAAGCTTTATTTTTTTTTTAAGATTTTATTTATTTATTTTACAGAGAGACAGTGAGAGAGGGAACACAAACAGGGGGAGTGGGAGAGGGAGAAGCAGGCTCTCCACTGATCCAGGACCCTGGGATCATGACCTGAGCCGAAGGCAGTTGCTTAATGACTGAGCCACTCGGGCATCCCAGAAAGAAGTTTAAATGTAGATTCTCTGGAAAGGGTTAGTAGGAAGTACTAAGGTGAAGGTTTTTACATGATACCATGAAACACCCATTTTAGGCTTTTCACATTCAAGTGAAATGTGCAAAAGAAACCAGGAATGCAGGCAAATCAGTTTGCATAAAAGCTGTTATTTAGAAATGGGCTAATATATTAGGATGCCTGGGTGTCTCAGTTATGTGTCCAACTCTTGGATTTAGCTCAGGTCATGATCTCAGGGTCGTGAGACTGAGCATGCTGTTAGACTCCACACACTCAGCACAGAGTCTGCTTGAGATTCTCTCTCTCCCTTTGCCCTTCCTCCTGCTTGTACTCTAAATAAATAAATAAATAAAATCTAAAAAAAAAATACCCACAAAAAAATGGGCTACTGTATTAGATAACTAATTATTAAAACCTAATAAGATGAAAGTAAAAGGTATACTCCCTGTTCTCAGACTTCTCACCTACTTGAATGTTTAATCTGAGACATTCTGTCCCTGCTTAACAAGGCAAGAGTCTCAGACTCTTTTGAGTTTTTCAGTCTTATTAAAAATTTTTTCAGTCTATATTAAGAAATGAAGGGATGCCGGATACAGGAAGATGGTGGTGGAGTAGAAGGGCCCTAGGCTTACCTTGTCCCACAAATACAACTAGAAAACTGTCAAGTCATACTAAAACCCCCAGAAAATGGACCAAAGACTGACAAAACAAACTCCATATTTAAAGAGAGAGAAGAGGCCACATTGAAGAAGGTAGGAAGTGTGGAGGCATGGTTTAGGGAAGAAACAAATCCTGGCTGCTGCAGAGGAGAGGTATCCATAGTCACAGAGAAGGGCAAGAGAGAGGAACACACAGGGGAATGCACAAGGAGAACACCTACCCATAGCCATTGTCTTGAAAATGAGAAGAGCTAAATTTCATGAGTTCTTGGAACCAGCAGCGATTGAAGACTAGAGTTTTAAAGGTCAGCAGACTTGGCTGAAATAGAACCTGGAGGGTACTCCACTGCTCTTGGAAAGAAGGCAGGCAAACAACCGGGGGGCAGATGGCATGGAAACAGCAATCTGAAGAGTGCCTGGGCACACAGCGGGGAGGTTATTTGTTCTTCTTGGA
Source organism: Martes martes (assembly GCF_963455335.1). NCBI lineage: Eukaryota > Metazoa > Chordata > Mammalia > Carnivora > Mustelidae > Martes > Martes martes. The sequence continues at coordinate 57,279,603 of NC_137903.1, read as the reverse complement.
GTCCAGCCCAGAGAGACAGCATTCATGGAGAGACCTCTCTGAGAACAAAAGGAGCTGGTGGCACTGTTTCCCTCCCTGGCCCCTCAGCATAAACACAGGGCCACCTGTGGGAAGATACTGGCTGCCTAACTTGGTTCTACCAAGTCCCACCCCCAGGTGCTCTGGTGGAACTGCCCTTCTCAGTCACACTTAACCTCAGCTGTAGTGTGGTGCCCCCTTTCCCCGAAGACTAGCACAAACCCTTGCCCATACTATGTCTCCTGACCAGGCAATTTTACAGGGCCTCCATTCCAGTAGAGGTGGTGATAGGTTTCATTTCACAAGCAGACCAAAGCAAACATAGTGAAAACTTATTACATTGGCCAGGGATCAAACACTACCCACAGCAGGCAAGGAGACCCTCTGTAGACGACTGGCTTGAAGGACAGAGCAACCAAAACACAATAACAGAGCACAGGCAGCACACACTAGAGACATTCACTAAAGTATCGGGCCCTGGGCGTGACATGACCCCTTTTTCATAAGGCCATTACTCTCGGGAACAGGAGACATAACTGACTTTTCTAACATAGAGAAGAAGGCAGAGACTTAAAAAAAAAAAAAATGAGAAGGCAGAAGAAGTTATCTAAGTGAAAGAACAAGATAACGCCTGGCCAGAGATCTAAGCAAAATAGATATAAATAATATGTCTGATGGAAACTTTAAAGCAATGATCATAAAGATACTCAGTGGACTTCAGAAAACCATGGAGGACATCACTGAGACCCTTACCACAGAGATAAAAGTTTAAAAAAGAATTAGGAGGAGTGCAATAAACAAGATTAGAAACACACTTGATACAATGAACAGCAGGCTGGAAGAAGTAGAGGAATGAATTAATGACCTAGAAGTCAAGGTAATCCAAATCAGTGAAACTGAACAAAAGAAAGAAGAATTACACAAAATGAAAATAGACTTAGGAAACTCAGTGACTCCATCAAATGTAATAACATTTGTATTTTTGGAGTCCCAGAGGAAGAAGAGTGAGAAGGGGGGGCAGAAAATTTATTTGAAGAAATAATAGCAAAAAACCTCCCTAATCTAGGGAAGGAAACAAACATGCAGATCCAGGAAGCACAGAGAACTCCCATCAAAATCAACAAAAGCAGGCCCACACCAACACAGATTGTGACTGAATTTGCAAAATGAACTGTTAAGGAAAAAATCTTAAAAGCAGCAAGACAAAAAGTCAGGAACATACAAAGGAAAACCCATAAGGCTTGCAGGAGATTTTTCAACAGAAACTTGGTAAGGCAGAAGGGAGTGATAATGATATATTCCAAGTGCTGAGTGGGAAAAATCTGCAACCAAGAATACTCTATCCAGCAAGATTCTCATTCAGAATAGAAGGAGAGATGAAGAGTTTCCCAGACAAACAACTAAAGAGTTCATGGCCACTAAACCAATGCTGTAAGAAAGATTAAAGGAGACTTTCAGGGGAAAGGAGATACCGGAAGTGACAATATGAAGATAGGAAGCAGAAAAGCAGTAAAAAATGAGTAATTTTGTAAAAAACCAGTGAAAAAACTTACAAAAGAAGATACGAAATATAATAACATATACCTAAAACAAGGGGAGAAGAGGAGAAAAGAATGGATTCAAACTTTTAAACAGCTGTCAACTTAATAGAGACTGCTGTATGCAGAAGAGGTTATATAAAACCTCATGGTAACCATGTATCAAAAACCACTAATAAACATACAAAAAATAGAGAAATAAATCCAAACTTATCACTAGAGAAAATGAGCAAACCATGAAAGAGAAAGACAATAAAGGATCAGAAAAAATTTCAGAAACAACCACAAAACAAGTAACAAAATGGCAATAAATACATATCTATCAATAACTACATTGGTTATAAATGGACTAAATGCTCCAATAAAAAGACATAGTGTGACAGAATGGATAAATAAACAAGGTCCATTTATATGCTGCCTGTAAGAGACTTACTTTAGACCTAAAGACACCTGCAGGGGATGGAGAAACATTTATCATGCAAATGGATGTCAAAAGAGGCCAGAGTAGCGATACTTCTGTTGGACAAAGTAGACTTTAAAACAAAGACTGTAACAGACAGATAAGGGTACTCTGTCATAATAAAAGGATTAATCCAACAGAACATGTAGCTGTCATAAATATGCACCAGACATAGGAGCGCCCAAATACATAAAACAATAGGAAACATAAACTAATCAATAGTAATATAATAACAGTAAGGGACTTTAACACCCCACTTACATCAATGGACAGATGATCTAAACAGAACATCAACAAGCAAACAGTGTCTTTGAATGACACACTGGACCAGAGGGACATAACAGATATACTCAGAACCTTCCATCATAAAATAGCAGAATATACATTCTTTTCAAGTACACATGGGACATTCTCTGGTATAGATCACATATTAGGCCACAAAACAAGCTAATGCACTTTTCAGTATAATAGAATGTAGGATAGCCTATAAAATATAGTACTCTGCCTTCAAGCAGCTTATAACATACCACTGAAAAGCTTAAAAACTAATGTGACCAGATCTAGAGGTTAGTTTCAAGACTTATATGTAAGTTATCCTATGTATTACATAGTACTGATTTTCCTGTGGGAGCATGGAGTAGAGTTACCTCAGACTGGGTGCTTGAGAAAGTTGGGGATAATCATTTGAACCTATAATGCATTTTCTGAAAACCCTGAGGTTAGTAACGGGTCCTATTTGTAGGTTGACTGATTCGGTGTTTTCATACAAAACAGTAGAAAATATGATGAGTAAAGTTACTACTATATAGTTATGAATAATGGGTAAGAATTTGAACTTTATTTATAAGAAGGAGAGGATTTTTGTAAAGGATACTGGCATTGATTAGATGTTGCATTAGGAAGACAACTCTTTACAGTGGTGTTCAGGGTGACATGGAGGGAAATTTGGGGAAAACTGAATAAATAGAGAAGACCTTGTGGGAGAAGAATTTATAGGACTTAATTATGAAGGAAGGTCAGGAGATGAGGAAGGATTCGTATTTCTGAAATTCTGAGTTAGATTAAGAAAATGATGATATCACTGAAGTAGGAAAGTCAGAGAAGGAGCCAACTTTGGAGAAGATAAAATCAATTTTGTTTGTGTTATTTTGCTTGTTGGTGAGTCGGGGCTTATCCTTAAGACACCTCAGTACAGAAATGCGCTTTTGAAGAGAATACAGAAAGGTTGTGGGTAAAGCATATAAATTTGGGGATTTAATCCCTAGTCAATAAAGCCATTGAAGTTGTTGAGAACTTTTTAAGGAGGAAAGACAGAATGATAATATGGTAAGGGCCCCATATAGAAGATGGAGGGCGGCTAGAAAGGTGTATTCATAATCAGCAAAGGGTCAGGTCTCAATAATAACACTTTTATTTCCCTTTATTTAAATTTCCTCACATTATTTGAACTGTTCCTCATTCATTAGTCTTCATTTATGGATAATCATAGCTTGTACTGATTACAACATAGTATGTTCCGGGCATTGGGCTGAAAATATAGGGGATTCTCATTCAGTTATTACAACAGTGTTAAGAGGTGGGATCATTATCTCCACTTTGTAGGTGAGATAGCAGAAAGCTAGAAGGGGGTAAATGACTTAGCCCAAGTCCCACAGCTGGTGAGCAGTGAGCTAGGATTTGAACCAAGGTCTGTTTGACTCAGTCAAGTTCTTAGTCACCCTGTTGTGTGTGTCCTACCTCCCTGACATTTTAAGGACCATATCTTATAGATATTCTCTGTCTCCCTTGTATGCCTCACGTAATGATATTAATAACTATTTCTGCATTAATTACTTGGAAGAGCATGGGAGGAAAGGATTAGCTATGGCAGAAGAACAAAATAGATTGAAATTCACCTTTTATAGTTGAGTAGTTATTTGAATAAACTGGTTGAAGTAGAAGTCAGACCTGAGAAAGTATGTACAAGTGAGTGAGGGGTTAAATACTAGAGTCATTGGATAGGAGTTGTATCACAATGTCAGGGAGTCAATGGAAATGAAGAAATTGAAAACATAAGCTGTTTTCAGAGAAGATAATTATTTGTATATATGTGGGATGAGGAATACACTTAAATGACTTGGCCAAAGAAAAGGTGAGGGACTTACTTGCCTCTATAATTTAAAAAAAAAAAAAAAAAGTTAAAATGGGCACAAGTCAGCTTATCCAGATGGCCTAGAAGAAACAGCAAGACAGTGCTGGGCTGTGGGAAGTGAGACTTTAAGGATTAAGGTTGGAAACAGACAAATAGCAGTGATTCCGGAAAGGAATTGTAGGAGACCGGGGCCCAGTCGACCTTAATTGGCAGGAGTTTGTAACTGACCCGTCTTTTTTTCTTTTCTTTTTTTTTTTTAAAACACTTTCCTTCATTTATTTTCTGTAGCCAAGAAAATAGATACAGCTTTAATAAAAACTTGAGACTTAGTGGGGAGACCACATGGCCCAGGGAATGTGAAGGTATTCAGCATGCAAATAAAAACAAAATTACATGAAATTGGTTTTTATTTGAAACATTAAACAGCATGACAGGCAGGTACAAGAAGTTACTGCTTTCCGAAATTAAGGAAACATGCTGGAAGATGCATAAGCCAAGATTGCTGTGGTAGAATGCTAAAGCGATGCTGGTTGGGGCCAATTAGCCTGGCCCTTTCAATGATAATACAGTTTTCTTAAGTGTCTTTCTCGGTACTCTAAAAAAGGTAATCCTCCTTCATCTCCACTTATTCTTTATACTATAGATCAGATGATTAAATCAAAAGGTCGTGGTCATGTGTGATATCCAAAGTTAAGGAATTTTAGAGGAAACTGCCTCCCACTACACAATATTTTCTAAAATCATTTTCCTTTAAAAGGCAATAAAAATATATACATGTATATAGAGCCTAAAGATATGTAACAAACTAGGCTGGGCAACTTTTTACAATGATTGTATCACTTTTATTGTTAGATTCTTTTGCTTGTCCTCCAGTACACCTTCCCATCTAAGAGAAAAAACCAAATCCCTTTTAAAGGGCTTCTTTAAGATATATGAATAGAGATATATGAATGTGACTCCTCAGGAGTTGAAATTCTAAAAGATGTTAAAGCCAAGTTCAGGATTTCAGTTTGTCTGCTGTATGCATCAGGTACTTATGGATATACCTGAAATATACTTTCCTCATTACTATTCAGTGGCCTCAATTGTATTTATGAGAACAGCCAGCCTTCCCAAAGGCAAATAGTGTTCCCCAGAGTGTATTAGAATACACTAAGCACTGCAGACTTTAACTCCTCTTTTTTTCTTTGTGCCAATTATAGCTTTCTATATACTAATTGTTTTCATTCTTCTTTAGGTTAGGACCTTCTTTTATAGATTTTCATATGCTGGCAGTCCTTATCCCAGTCTTGTTTTGAAGGAGATGTAATAAAATATAAACTTACTCTTGATAAATTCTGAAATGTAGAAAGAATGTCATTGAATATAAATTGAAAATATTTCTGTCTAGAATCATAATAGTTGCATCAGCAAGGTAATCTTAAGACAGTTACGAGTTTCAGTAAGCTTTAATCTTTTCCTTTTGGCTGGTATTTTATTGACCATTTTAGAAAACAGAGGAGCTTTATTGCAGTACAACCCTGATTTTTGCGGAATATTTTACTTTAACTTTCTAAATATAGGGTACTTTAGTTTTTAAAATGATGAGTTTTGTTTTCATAAGATAAAATGGCAGGACCAATTAATGAGAAATCTTAATATTCTTTAGAAATCATGTATATATGTGTGTTTTTAATGTTAGATTAAAAAAGTATTCTTTGGTTCAAGGGCGAAATTTCACTAATTTATCAGGTATAAGTAATTTGAACTTTTCTAAACGTGGCCAGCTTTAATTCTTAGATAACTGAAACAGTTTAGTAAACCTCTTCCCCCTTGTTGTCAGGCAGTAGTGCTGTGGTAGACCTTTTGAAAGAAGACATTTCAGTTATTTCTTGTATGAGGCTTTAAAAACACTGTATTTTTCACTGAAGTTTTTCTGTTTGTGATACTTTTGTCCTTTATCTATATGTGTATATATTCCAGGGTCAGTGATGAAAAGGATGCACGAGGGTATCTCCAGGCCTTAGCTTCTAAAATGACTGAAGAGTTGGAAGCTTTGAGAAATTCCAGCTTGGGTGCTCGAGCAACAGTAAGTTCTGCCATTTTGCCTGGAGAATTACCATAAGGGGTGGGTAGGGAGGCTCAACACACTATAATAAATCGGAACACTTTTATCAGTTTGTCTAGGGTTTAGTTCCCTGGAAGGTTTTTCATGAGAATTCACTTAGTCCAAGTCTTTGCCAGTTTAGGAAGTCGTAACACATCACTGCTTAACTGTAACTTGTATAGTAGCCGTTATTGATAATAATTATGAAAAATAAACTCCTTTATGTGTGGGTCTACAATTATTTCTGAATTTGGAGAAAAATAATATGTTTTCACAAGCAGTGTTTCAGTTCCGTTCTGTGATCAGAGAAAGTAGTGCTTTTAAGTAGTTTCTAAATTTACTTGCATTAGTGAATTTAAACATTAAGGAAAAAATAGGATGGGGCTAACAACAGTTATATTATTTGGTAGGATATGCCCTGGAAAATGCGTCGTTTTGCAAAATTGGATATGTCAGCTAGACTGGAGTTGCAGTCAGCTCTGGATGCGGAAATAAGAGCTAAACAGGCCATCCAAGAAGAGCTGAATAAAGTTAAAGCAGCTAACATCATCACAGAATGGTAAGGTTGAATGATAGAGTGTACTAGAATAATTTCTAAAGTGGTCAAAAAGTATTTGGGGAGAAGTTACTTATTTATTTCATACGTATCGCTTTTTTCTTTTAAGTAATGTCCAGAAAAATTTATGAACATTTGAAAATGAATAGATGTTTTCAAACCTTATTTGCAGATACAGGATTTTAATATAACCTTGTTTTCCTCTGACTTGTCCATAAAGTGGAATTAATAGTGCTAATTAATATTTTATTATTTATTTTTTCCCCTTATTGGTAAAATTTAGTTGACTCTCAAATTCTCTTCCATTAAATTCAAAATTCTCTCCTTTACAAGAGTATCATATTAGTATAAAAAAGCAGCATATATTCAGGACAAGATACAGTCATCTGGGGATTCTGGCCTCTACCATAGATCTTTTACAAAGGAGGTTTTCTTGATAATAAATTTCATAATAGTATAACAAATTCTAATTATTTCTTCCTATTCATTTATGCTTTAAGAAAAAGTATACTCCTCCACAGTCTGAGATAATCCTGGATAACGCCATTCCTTCAAGCCTCATTACAACAGTAGAGCAACTTATACTCTGAATAAATAAATGATAAAATGAAAATCTTAATTGGATTGGATATACCCATGGTTCAAGAATAAGTCCGTATTGGTGATATAGAGAAACAGTAGAAAGTTTGTGTTACAAATCAACATATAAATAGAAAAATCCATTTGGTGCTGGAATAGCAGAGTTCCAGAGGCATTGAATCGTGAAAAGAAATATAGTCCCATAAATTCCGTTTGTAATGGTGTGAAGCCTTAGTCCTTAAACTCTAATCATTAATGTTTTGAATCCAATTAAGGTCAGCTGCCTGGCACCCCACTGAATTATAAACTCTTGTTACAAATAATCCAGACATAAATTAAGTATGTTTTGCTTAAATGTGCTAGGATGACATTGAAAATGCAAGAAAACATTTCCTGGAGAGTGTGAGTCGATCCTAGCACAAAGAGCTGCTGAATGTCATTCTGTGTTGCAGTTAGAACAAGTGTGAGCTGCCTTCCCGTGCCTGGGACACAGGCGTTTGCACATTTGCTCGTAAACCAGACTGTGAATAAAACTGGAAACTACAGATGTACTCATAAAAATGGTCCATTTTCATGGTTCTCTGTGGAAGAGTCTAACAAAATCCTTAATTTAACCTCTGATTTTATGACATTTTAAGATCAAATCATTTAGCTCCAAGTCAGCATCTTTTTCTATAAAAGGCCAGATACTAAATATTTTCAGCTTTGCGGGCCATATTGTCCCTGCCCACTCAACTGTGCTGTTGTGCAAAAGCAGCCAGAGACGATCTGTGAATGAATGAGTGTGGCTGTGTTGTAGTGGAAGTTGGTTTGTGCAGCAGTAGGTGACCAGCAGGACTTGTCTTTCCTGCGGTGGCTTGCACTTCCCTGACTTGATGGGACTCACTAAACCAGGAAGCTCTGACTACGTACTGTAGGATGGTTCACTAACCAGGAGTAAAAAATAATGACGTTTTTCCTTTTTTTCCCTTACTGAAGTAAACTAAAAGATTCAGAGAAGAAGAACTTGGAGCTACTCTCAGAAATCGAACAACTGATAAAGGACACTGAAGAGCTTAGATCTGAAAAGGGTATGAGAATGTGTTTTGCATCAATCAGGGCTTATTCTGTTGTGAATGTATTTTATTACCTGAGCATCTGCGTACATGGAGGTCGGAGAATTGTTCACACTAACCACGCTGGTACTCACTGATGGATATGTGTATGCATATGTGACACTCACTCTCGCTAGATTGGTCTCAGAGTCTTTCTGTTGTACTTAATATACCTGGCTTAAAGATTTGATAGTAACAGAAAAACTTACTTTGCCATAAATTGGACTGTTTGTTGTTTTTTTTTTTTTCAGTGCCGTGGATAATTTCACAAATAAGATTTTTGTGATTGGAAAAAAAACTATTTTTTTATACTTTATACTCTTTTTCAAATGGTGTAGGATTCACTTCCAGGGTAGTTGAGAAAACAATGTATGAAGTAACTAAAGATTAATCTAATCCTGTGTTAGAAGGCAATTCAGTGATGAACTGTTTTGGCACTTCATTGTTTTCTTCCACGTTTGATTCTTAAACCGCCTGCCTTGCGGGATTTCTCAGGATTTATTTCCATTTTCTTGAAAGCATTACCTGAGCATGTTTCCATCAATGTGAAAAGTAACTCAAAGTGCGTGGCGGCTATTGCGGGAACTTCTTAAACTTCCTTTCCATAATGTGGGCATTAAGAATATGAGCATTTAATAAAAAGAAATTCAGAATGTTGTTTTCTCAATGAAGGGATCTCTCATATGCAGTTATTAGAAATTCATTGTCCTGGGGTGCCTGGGTGGCTCAGTCTGTTGAGCATCTTACTCTTGATCTCAGGTCATGAGTTCAAGCCCTGCATTGGGCTCCATGCTGGACATGGAACCTACTTTAAAAAAAGAAAGAAAGAAAGAAAGAAATTCATTGTCCTGACAAAGTCAGTATTCCTGACTGAATAGTGAACTAATTAATGGCTTTACATTATGCATACATTATGTGATGCTCCCCTATTTCTCAGTCCTGTGACACAGTGATGTCTAGCTTGTTGGGTCTCTGTATCTGCTTTTAAAAATTGTGGAGAAAAAATAAAATTGTGGGGGAAAGAGAGGGTATCACATAAACCAGTTGACATGAAAAACCCTTAAAAGTAGTAGATGTTCAAAAAATTTTTGTCCGTTGAATTTCCTAGTGAACAGGAAAGGAAGGAACCCAGCAGAAGTGAATTAGGAACGCACACTGAGCACAAGGCTTCACACTAAATTGAGAATCAAGCAGAGTTTTCAAACATGAAGAGTGGAAGGGAGCTGCATTATTTAATGTATAGAGGAAAAAGAATATGTAAGACCTGGAGGACCTGTAGCCGTAAAGGCAGTTTATATAGAAGAGAGACCAGTGTGGAGTGTGACTAACATGCCTTATGTTACTGACTGCATCATTTTTAGAATAGATCTAAACTTGCAGAAGAAATAACTTAAGTTTATCATATTGCTTTATGAAAGCATGTTAACCTATAACTTTTATTTGGATTTAGAACATTGTAGAATAATGAAATTTTACTTTATGTTGTAACATAATGTACTATCCTATTTAAATATAATGTCATATTTATGTAATGAAGGCAAGGATATTTTTTTCTGCTATGTTTACTAATATATCCTGGTATCTAGACAAGGTTTTGGCACATAATAGGCTCTCAGTAAATATTTATTGACTGGGTGAACTTCTGAACATAGTGCCTCATCTGGCATCTGTGGTGTTTGTTATTAGAGAGTAGTATGAAAGCCACACAAATTAGTTGATGACACTTCCTAAGTATGTGGAATCAAAAATGGGTGCTTGGTTGTTTCTGCTTTTTCCTCGTTAGTATTTATCATTGTATACATATTTTAAGAATTATTTTGGAAATTATGCATTTAAAGTTAATACCATAACCAGCAAATAGGCATCAACTTTTAAAACTTTATCTGAGAAAAACTAGGGTATGAGTGGTTTATTCTATCAATAAAACAATACCTGAAATCAAACTGAGGCCTTGACAAATGTTTTTTCATAACTAAATAATTTGTTTTATCACTACATTATTATAAGAGATTATTTATATTAGTGCATACTATATGTTTGCTAAGAGTTTTTCAAAACAGAAACCTTGTTTGGTGATAAATTAGCTGAGAAAAATCAGACATAACCATGTTTTTAAAATTCTCCCAAGTCTACCAGGATTTACTGTGTTTCTTATGATGTGCTATATAGGAAAAGAAAGAAATTCAAGACCTCAAGTCAGGAAACAAGTATGTTCTGGAGACTGATATAACTGTTAAGTGATATTCCAAGAAACAGTAATATAGTTTATTAAACATGTAGAGTTAATAGTATTGATCAACTTTTAAATATGGTAGCTTGTGAACAGCTCTTAATAGACTCAGACAGGAAAGGTTATCCATTAGAATTAGTTTAAATTGTTCTAGTTTTAAAAAAAGTTGCTGCTGTCTTCTAGGTATAGAGCACCAAGACTCACAGCATTCTTTCTTGGCATTTTTGAATACGCCTACCGATGCTCTGGATCAATTTGAAGTAAGTATTAAGATTTTCAAGTATTCCCTGCAGTCCATTTAAAATTCACTTTGTGATTTGAAATTCATTTGCAATGAAACTCTTATTGCCTCCCACATAAAAGGACCTAGAATCTTATATAAATAAAAACGTGTTAGGAAAAGAGTATGTTCCGCATTCTTATAGAAACTATAATCACATTTGTATTTAAGAAAAATTTAAGAAAGGTCTAAATATGAGAGTCGTAACATTCAAAAGAAATTTCATCTCTTCCCCTGAGTGTTGGCAGAACAAATCCGAACACTTGAAATAATTTTGACACTTTTCTTTTTTGTCCCAAGCATAGAGCCGCAATTTAAAAAAAAAAAAAAAAAAGTGAAAAAGGTCAAATCTCACAATAGGACAATGCTAGGTCTAGCTCCAAATCAGTTCAATTATTTTAGAAGTTTACAATAGGAATACTTTTTGTTGAAAGTATTACATAGAGTGTATTAGGCAGTATATTCCATAATAATCGAAATAGTGACTCTATGACTGTCCTTCTTTGGGGCTTAAATGCTTTAAGGGGAAAAAAACAATTTTATGATATAAAGTATATTTTTGTCTCAGAAAATTCAAGTTAGTGATTATATCTTTGTTAAACAAATAATCACAAGTCTCTATGCAGAGCACTGTTCTAGGTGCTGGAGATAGAGTAGTGACCAAATTCACTAAGTCCTGTTCTCAGAGAGGTTACGTGCCAGTGGGAACAGCTAGAGGCCAAGAGATTCTGCTGCTCACTTGTAATTATTACCCTTCTAAAGTGCTTCGTTTAATTTGAGTATTAATGATTTGCCATGCGCTTCATCTTATTATATTTTGGGCACAATGTATGCATTATATTTCATTCCTTTGGGAAAGGGAAAAAGAACCACGCTTTTTAAAGTAATTAATGGATTTCTAAGTTTCTTGACAAACAATGCCAATGACTGCTTTTCTCATTTATTTATTTGAATTAATGTCATTTGCCTTTCAATTGTTTTACAAAATTTTTGATTTATTATTTGTTCTTATTAAATTGCTTCATCCATATTTTCTATTTTTTATTGCTGTATTCGTTAAATAGGATTCCTTTTCTTCTTCCTCATCTTCACTGATTGATTTTTTGGATGACGTAAGTCTTTGATTTTCAAACCAATGCATCCTTCAGTAAAAGACATCAGTGAATTGAATTGAAGAATTTTGCCTAGTAATGCAGTCAGTTTTAGAAATATCATACCTGGTAATTTATTTGTGAGACAAAATTTGCTTCTTTCTTATCTGAAGTATAATGAAGAGTTTATCTTTATTAAACATCAGAAAGTGAAAATGTACTTTGAAAAATGCTTTGGCCATCAGAGAATCTTTATTTCCTTTCTTTGCAACAATTCTGAAGACTGGAAGGCTTATTTGATTATTGTAACTATATACATATGTTTATAAAAATGCTCATTTTTATATTTCATGGTGATTTCTATTTCACATTCCCCTTTTCGGCACTTTGCCATTTTTCTCAGTTTGAAGTAAACTTCTGGTGGTAAAATAAAAGAAAGTGACATGTTTTATTAAATATTTCAATAGATTTTATTGTAACATAATATCTGAGTACAAATCATTTTTTAATGCTGACAGAATTTCACTTACAATGTGGAAATGATTTCGTTAACATATGTGCTACATGCACTATAAATTGACTGCACTACCATTTTCTCTCCTAAATTAATAATATCCATTTGATAATTTAGAAGTCCCTAATATATATCGTTCATTCTGTTTACTGAAATACCAAATGTACGCATTTTCTCTATTCCACATTAAATGGCACAAAAATCCTTGTCATGTCAAACATATAACCTTTCTAGAAACTGGAAAATAAAATGGATTCAAATGCAAATGTTCTACATAGCACAAGTTTTTCAACCAGGGAAATTTTTGTATGTCTGATTTTTTTGTGTTTTGTTAAACGTAATTCTTATATTCAGAAAAGTGTTTCGTATAATTGTCCACTTAAGAAAACTCTTGATCTAGATTTTTTTAAAATTTTTAAGTGATTTTTTTTCTCTTTGAAATATTATACCCAAGTGTACTCCTTTCCATTCTGAATGGAAGCTATTTCATTATTCTTGAGACAGTTCTAGTTAATTCTACGGTGCAATAAAAAGGACTGTCTTAAGGTATAATAGTATTTCATGTTATAATCTACTATATGTCTCACTGTACTAAAATATTCAATATAGTATGTCCATAGAAACATCTTTCACTTGAGAGAGAATGGGAAGGAAGTTTGAATAAATTTTTTTAACTTCCTTCCGCTAGATAGAAAACATTCCATTTTTTTTCTAACAAACTCTTCTCTGCATTCCCTTTTCTCCCACAAAAACAATGAATGTAGAACCTAGAAGTTGTATGTATTTTGACAGATAGTTTTGTTCTGCTCAACCCAAGGGTTGTAGGAATGTGCGCTGTCCGGTGCCCGCCTTGTCTCTGCTCTCTTGGCCGCTGCCCAGCTGTAGTGAAGAAGCCTCCTGCCTTCAGTTTCCTCCTGGAGAAAGCTTTCTTGTCCTTCACCCGCTAGCACTCAGCCTGAGTGCAGTTCCCATGTAACACTGGGTTTCAAACCAGCACAAAGGAACTCCTATCATAAAGGGAAAAGGAGTTGAGTTGACACATGCTGAATCTTTATGAATCAGGCTTTAGCTCCTAAAAAGCCTGGTTTTTCCTTCATTTGCTTCCTGAGTTCTCTTCTTCCAGTTTATTGGTTAAGTGCATAAGGGGACTCAGATGCTGCCTCGACCACTTTCTGGGCGTATGGTTGGGAGCGAGTTCCCTAACCTTTCCATTAGGTGAGCCCCAGTTTGCTCATCAGAAGAGCAAGGGTAATAGTAATAGTGGTGCTGCCCCAGGGGTTGTGTGCGAATTTCAAGAAACAAGCTGTGTAGAGCCCTCAGTAACACTGGTTATTGTTTCCTTATTCGAAATAGGCCGTTCACCTCCCTTCCTGCATTCCCTTTAGCTTTCTTTCTTGTCCAGGAATCCAGTGTGGCTTAAATGTTTACTTGGCTTTCTGCTCGCCTTCCACCCCCCACCAGTCTGAGTCAGTGCACTCCCCGCTTGTCCAGCCACAGGATCGCTGCGCAGTGAGGCTCGCATGTCAGGGAGAAGGCCAGAGTAAAGTCCCGTTTAAAAAAAAAAAAAAATTGCTTGTATTCTTCGTATTTTACGGCATAAACCTCTGTTTATAGTTGATGATTATGACTGCTCTTCCCAGAGTTATCATTCATTTCATTCTCAAAGCTGGAGTAGAGTGATGTTTTGAAAAATGGTATTTGATCCTCGGCATCCTTGCGTTCGGTATCCGGGATGCTTAGTGTGAAACCCCACTTCTGTTACTTCCTTTCTCTTCGGCACTTGGAAGCTTAAGGAATAGAATCAACCTTGATTGTTCTTTGCGCCAAAACTAGTTAAGAGTGTTGAGCGTGACTGCCCCCCACCCCCATAGTAAGTGGATTGTAACCCTTAACTAATGCATACAGTGCATCCTCTGGTCATTCTTTCTAATTTCTATTTCCGAGAAATAGGTGGCATTGAAGACCTAGAATTTGAATTGCAGCAGGAACTTATAGGTTTAGTAAGGGATAAAGCCAGAATTCAGCCAGATTGCAGAAATGAAACATTCTTTGGTGTCCATACACCATAGATCTTGCCCGTCTGCTCCCTGTGGCCTAGTGACCTCATACTGCCCTCTGATTCTCTAGAACCATACCACCTGCACATCCCCTCCTCCAAAATGATGCTTTACTTTTTTCCTTAAACCTCTTTATGGGCCTATTAACACAATAATTCTTTTACATAAAATAGTACCCAGAATCACTGTCCCGCCTCCAGCTTTTCCTCAGTGTGTTTTGCTTGTTAGTTCAAAATTTAGGTGAATGCCAGTATTTCTAGCAATATGGGAACACATTTGGAGGCTTTCCTGTTAAGTCGCATGGTTTAGACAACTTTCTGGCGAGTCGAGTTTCCAGCAAAAGCAGCCTTGACAGGAGAGCAATGTATACGACCCAGGTCCTTCCTTCCCCGCCCCCCTCCCCCGACTCAGGTGAAGCAGAAGATGGTCTCAGCACCTTGCTTCTGTAATTCAGGACAACTCGAGTAGCTGGGCTTTTCTCCATGTAGAATCATAGGCTTCTGGCAGAGAAAAGAACCACAGAAAATATTCAGTTCAGTGGTTCTAACTGTGGTTGATCACAGCATTCTCCCAGTAGTGGATTATTTATTCCCCCATTAGTAAAGCTTTAGGATTCTATCTTTGGAGGAATAGAGAAGGGTTTGCAACAGGGTTATGGATGACATTGTTTAGGGCAGATAAGGGGAGGGGGGTTTCGTTCATGGTAAACTAACGTCACTCTGACCACTTTATCTCTTGGATCAGGCGTTCCCCGGTGCGGTGAGACACCAGTGATGGCAGTGAAATGGACTCCAGGGTCCTTCTGCTGTGGAAATCATTTCCTCTTGACCTTGTCTTTTCTTGAAGCCCCATACCCCCAGTCCTAGGCTGCCTTGGGAGTGGCTCCATGTTAGGCCACCCCCAAACAGGGTGAGGGGCAGGCGGAGTCAGCAGCTTAGGCTCTTCCCTATCTGTTCCCTGCATCGCAGTGGCTGGAAATCCAGGGATGATCAGACCAGCTTGCAAACTTTCCATCCTGTTCTGTTCATTTTCTTCTTTTCAGTTGAGCCCCCAAAATACTTGGCTTGACTGTATTAAAGGTCATACTAATTATAGTCCTATAAGTGAACTACTTGTTCTTTATATTTGGTAAACATATTGTCATTTATTAAATCTATGCCAGGTATGTTTTGAGTTTTATTTAAATTATAATTCTACGCTCTGCTCATATGGGCTAAATTCACAAGAAAATGGGAACTGCCCTTTAACCTGGCAAATGAGAGTATGCCAACTTGCTTTCTGGAGGCCATCTTACTCTGGTGTACTGAGGAGAGAGTAAACCAAGGAATTAAAGGTGTAGAATGAAAAGGTTAGACATGAAGGACTAGAGTTAGTCCCAATAGTCCCAACTGTCTGGTCCTAACACTGTTCTCTTATATCCTGGCATATGACAAGAAGCAAGTATCTGAGAGTATTGGCAGGCCAAGTTCTACTCCTTGTTTGGCTCCATAATAAAATCTTGCCAACATGTCCTAAAATATTTAATTTCATTCCTTGCTCCTAGCTTCCTTCTCTCATCTCTTGCTTTTAGCATCATCTCCCCCCTGACTTCTTTAATAATCTATCATAACCCATCACAGAAATCTGAGGTTTGACAGCGTTGTGTAGCTGTATCTGGGGAAAGTTGATCAGACGGGAGAATCAATGGAAGATAGAATTTTAAAATATACATTATGAAGATCTTTTAATCCTGTGACCCAGACCAGGCCTACACCCTTCTGAGAAATTGTGGCATTCCTGATATTTCCTCTTTCCTTTTTTTTTTTTTTTTAGATTTTATTTATTTATTTGATAGAGCATACAAGGAAAGGGAGCAGCAGGCAAAGGGAGAAGGGGAAGTAGACTCCCTCAGACCAGAGAGCCCGATGAAGGGCTTGATTCCCGCACCTTGGGATCATGACCTGAGCTGAAACTATACACTTAACCGACTGAACCACCCAGGCGCTCCCTGACATTTCCTCTTTCAGTTCTTTTTTTAAAAAATCTTCC
This sequence comes from Martes martes, assembly GCF_963455335.1. Taxonomy (NCBI): domain Eukaryota; kingdom Metazoa; phylum Chordata; class Mammalia; order Carnivora; family Mustelidae; genus Martes; species Martes martes. The sequence goes on along the minus strand of NC_137903.1, from coordinate 57,262,941 downwards.
ATCCACATGTTAAATACAACCCAAACTGAAACTCTTCCATTTCAGAAGATTATAATATGCAGTCCTTCCCTAATTTAGGCAGCATTATATATTATTTTATATATACGATATGTTTTTTATTGTATATTATATATCCTAACATATTTAGACAGTCTAGAGAGAAAGAACCATGACTATCTCGTCTTTCACTCTTCAGTATCTTACTTTAAAAGACCTTTGGAATTCATTAACTGAATCTTAAAATCTATTTGCCAGATTATTTAAGATAAATTACTTCTTTTGGTTTCTGCTTATGTGCTTACTTCCATAATCAACCGGAAATTTATAGTGGCAGTTTTATACCAGATATAAAATGCACAGTTTCAATGGTAAACGAAGACCGCATACTGCTTTCTGGCATAGGCTGGAAGACCAGTTTCACTGTTAGTAGAAAACTGTGCTTGTGAGAGTGTGTATAAGAGAAAGTGTGTGCAGTGTGTGTTCCTCCATTGTATTATCAGGAAAGAGTCTGATTTCCCCTTCTCTACTGAAAATATAAATATCGCTGTCTTACTTCCAGGTAGACCCTTTAGGAAGAACATTATTCCTATGGTAATTTCATACCATTATTAGCTTTATATAGTGCCAGCCTGGACACTGTTGTCCTTCATATGCAGGGCTGGTTTTGAGAGACATGTTGACTTGTTTTTAGCATAGTGGCAATATAGTTACTTTGAGCTACTCCTGCCTCTCTTCATGGTTTCAGCACACTCCGACTCTGGTCTAGAACTGTAGGGATACCCAAAAAGTAAAGATATCTCTGTTTTAAACATCTCAGCACTTTCTACACTTTGTAGTTTGCACAGTGGTTGCTGCTAGGATAAATCCAATATAGAAGTAGCCCTAGAAATGCTTCTCTTGCTGTTAGAAAACAAATCCATAGTTAGACTGCGCCAGGTAGAAAGCGACGAATGTCATAAGAAATAATTAGGTATAAAGTATTACAGAATGTCAGAAGGATTCGTTCAGTATTTATGAAGGATTTTTACATCTACAGGCTTTACGATAAGCATGTTGCAGATCCTCAAGGATCTGAATCTGATGGAAAAACCACACATGTAAATAAATATTTGTAACACAGTTGGGAGAAGCACGATGATAAGAGGTACAGACTATCTGTCATGGAGTGTAAAGGAGAGCTACCTGACCAGCCTGGAAGGCTGCAGAAAGGCTTTCTGAGAGAACTGAGGGCTGAGCAGCTCCTCGTGGAGGGACAGGTATGGCCCGCAGAGTAAGAGGAGCTGAGAAAGACGGGTGTGTGCTAGGCAGGCACCGTGTGGTTAGGGAGGGGAGTTCTGCTTAAAGCAATAGGAAGGACTGGACAAAAACACAAAAACTTCCTTAGGAACCTGTAGGCCTTCTAATCCTGGTTAGCTGTTAGATCTTTGGGACACCGTATTCAGGTCATCCGCCTTCCGAGTCTCCTAGAAAGAAATAAAGGTTCCTACACACCAGTCTGGCAGTTGTACAGATGACACCGACCACCTGGAAGGGTGTTTCTTATCCTTCCAGTTTTCTCTGAGCTCCGTAGCCCCGGTAGGTCAGTTTATAAATTCCCTCCACTAGGCCCCCCTATAAGTCCCCCCTGCCACTCAGCTTCCCAGAGAACTCTGTTGCTAACCTCTGTCACAGTGTTTGTGACACTGATGGCCTGATATCTTCCCCACCAGTCTGTGAACCTGACCTATTGCAAACCCTCAATAGATGTTGGGATCTGTTGAATCTAGGAAATTGCCAGAGGCAGATATGGCTTACATTTATAAAATTCTGCTGGTCACATATCACCAAGTTCCAGACACTTGGGAGACATTTCAGTACAGTTATTACCTACTTACTGTTATTGCTGCTTTTCCCTAATTACTTAATCTTTAATGTCTGAAAGGTGAAGGTCCTTCTTGACTTGAACCTAACGTCTTGTCAGGTTGGACAGTATTGTTGAAGTAACTTTTTGTTTTAATTCTTTATCAGTAGTCCTGAAGGCCTAATTTAGCTTTTGTCATTTAAAAGCCTCATCTTTGAAAACCAGAAGAATTTGGTAGGTAAAAGACTGTATTTTATTAAATGCCATCTGGCAGTAAATCAGAATTATTTGGATCCTTTTTGTTCTCACGTTTTCAGTTGTTCCTCCCAACCTTTGCAGAAAAGGAACTGTCCATCGCTTGATGGAGCATTATTTTGTGGGTCACTGTTTGCCCGGGGTCCTGTGAAAGCTTGACTGTCATTGCAGACCGAGTCTGAGCAACGGTTTCTTTACTGTCCTATCCTCCAGTTTTTCCGAAAATACACGTACTTTCAGCCTATCAAAAACTGTGTCTTTACGTGTATGTGGATATACTTTGTCTGTTAACACAGTGATAGCCATCGAGAGTCGCGTGTGAGTATTTGTAACGTGTCGTATTCTCCTTTCTTTGTTGAAGCGCTCTCCGTCCTGTACTCCAGCTAGCAAAGGCAGACGTGTAAGAAACTACTGCACTGTGTGTCCCCACCCCATGCCCTCCACCCTGTCCCCTTCCCTTCGTGCCTGTGGTTGCGGAACACGCTAACGTCTCCGTGGCAGACTCCCACCCTTACTGCATGCTGTGTGCGGCTGCTCCCGCTATCGCTACGCTGCCTTTCTGCATTTTCTTTTTTCTTTTTCTTTTTTTCTTTTTTTTTTTTTGGCTTTGGCCGTAAAGCTTTAGGAATGTTCGTATAAATTTCAGTAACCAAACTACTATAAAATTATAAGATGTCTTTTTAATTTTTACTAGGGGAAAAAAGTGATCCTAACATACGCTTTCCAAATTCATCACCTACAAAGTATAAATGAATTTCTAAATAAGAATATGATATAAGCAGATATGTAGAGATTTCCTAGAGATTTTAATTATGTGGAAAAAAGACATTCATGATACATATTATGTAGAATTCAAAAGAATTTGGGGCAACTTACAGATCTTATTGACTATAATTTTTAGTAAATCAGTTCTGCAGAAATCTTTGATAGATTATTTGATGTAGTTCAGAGGAATATCCCTAAATATATTTATAGATTTGAGGCAATAATATTAATAATAAATCATTTATACTCTAAGGTGTTTCCAAGATTTTTAAAAATATCGTGACACTGTATATATTGATAACAAGCTATAAGCAACATCCTATGCTGATGCTGGCCCAGTGTTTCTCAGTACTAAGGGGCCAGCCACTGTCTGTATCCTGTAAGATTCCTTACATGCCCAGCATCCACCCCAACATCAATATACACAATATACATACCCCCTAGTGGAGAAGCAGGGGGTTTGCTGACATTGTCAGCTCTGGTTTTCACCAGCAACATAAAATAGTAACATGAAAAAGGAACGTCTGTGGTAGAGACAAGCTTTTAAACTTTCACCTGTCAGCTTCAGAACCACTGCTATTGATCAACACCTTAAATCCAGAATTCTTGAGAATTCTGGGACTTGGAAAGGGGCTAGATCGTGGAATTACCTGGTTTGCAGAGAGCCTGGGGAGCCGTAGGGTGGCTCACTGCTTCCGGTGTTCTTATCTTTCATATGTCGGGGTGCATTGACGCACAGTAAATGTGATGAATCCTTACTTAGCATGTTTTTCCAAACCACTGTTTAATAATGAGTAAGCAGGTCAGATACCAGTGGATTGGCCAGTAGAACTATGACTTTAATATCTCATTGATTAATGACATTTTTTTAAAAGATTGCTGATTCAACTGATTTTTTTTTTAATTCTTCTGATATTTAGAGAGTTAAAAGCATTGGGCACTTTTCTGAGTATGTGTTAAGTGTACCCTATAACCTCCAGAAAGGAAGACCAAAACGTTGTGTGCCCAATTATATTAGGGTTCAAATCGTCAGCCTGTGAATTGACTGAGTTTTTAATAAGTTTTTTTTAATGTGGTCATAATTCAGAGAGATTTTCTTTTTTCTGGTGAAGTAGAGTTATATCTCACCTGCCTTGCAGACTTCTAGGGGCCTTGGCCTCCCAAAGCACTTCTGTGAATCTTGATACAAGGAAAAATTTTTGATGGAAATACTGTTCAGTCTGTTATCTCCATTCTGTAGGATATGAATAAGCCTTACTTATCTAGAGCCTCTTGATGTATATATGTTTTTCTTAAATGCAGATGGTAGGCTTGATAACCTGCTTTCCAGGCTTGCTGGAAAGCTCATTGGTTATGTATCTGACAAATTAAAAAACCACCTGTGAAGAGTGGTGATGTCTCTGGTGGAGCCGAGGGAAGAATCACCGACTATTCAGCAGGCACAGAGAAGCATGTCCCAGGGATAGCGAGGCGCCTGGATGGTCCTGGGAGGCGGCAGGCTGTTACAGTAGGACACAGGCGGTTACCATTCCCAATGGTGGCCTTGACTCCAACAGTGACATACAATTGTGTTATATGCTGCTTTCAGACGAGCAGTAGGTAATACTTTATAAACTTGAAATTCTTACGATTCCTACATGGCCTACAAGTGAGGTATCAATCACTGTTCAAGGTTCGCTGTGTTTTTATTTCTAGTCTGCTATGAGTTTCCATCTACAGTTTAAATACTTACATTCTTTTTAAGTGTGTTATTCAGTTAGGCATAGCCTGAGAAAGATTTGTTATTAATATTAATGCCTGAATGTAAGTGGTTATGGAAAGGTCCACAGTGTTTTCATTAATAGTGAGAAACATTGAATGTCTCATTTTAGGTTACTCCTTTAGAGTTTGGAAGAGAGATTATACATAGATAACATGTAACTTAACTTTCTTTTGTTTTCTGAGAACATTTGTAAATTTTCCAGAGTAGATTTTCAAGTCGATATATTGAAAATAAGGAGAAATTTTCAGAAAGAGTAACAGGCTATATTATTTGTAATTAGTAAGATTGCACTTGCTAGTTGTAACCTCCAGTGATTTATTTATTCTTTGCTTGAGGACAATAAAATACTAGATTCTCTGTTTTCCACATGATACGGCATTTCCATAATACTGTTTTTTATCATAAGCTCAATTAACTGAAAAAATTATATTAGTGTAAGTTTGAGGTTATAAAGTGTTTCTGAGTACAAAAAAAATGGACTACTTGCCACTTTGTTTCCAAAATATTTCTAGCTAAAGCTAAAGATAATTGATGATAATTGTATTTTTTCTCTTAACTTAGAATTTTATATTTACAAATACAAAACAACACGTTAGATGTAAGCTTTTTTAAAAACTCTGTATCTAATTTGTATCAAATCTTGGTATCTTTTACTTTAAAACCAGGTTTCTTATGAGAATGTTTTGCTTATATTCAAATCTGTAATTATTTTTGGAGTAGAAAAGGCCCATTGATACACATTCAAGATGAGTTGTTTTAGTTGTTTTTATTATTTATCAGAAAACAATACTGCATAATTTGAGGATTTCACCTAAAAATCAGATCTGATCCTGGGGGAAAGAAATTTTTCTATTTCATTGCACTAGTCTAAAAATAAATTTTGTGGATCACTCAGTAAGGAAATCCTGATAGATTCAGGGAACATTATGGACTTTCTATATGACAGCGTTCTGCACTGTGGATAATATTGCTGATACTTACTCAGTTTTTCTTTTTTCTTTTGCCCAAAGAGTAGAGCAGTTGGTAAAAATGACATTGGGGTGTAGTAGATGTTTCTAATGCCTGTTCATCAGAATAACTCCTTGAAGTAGGTTTACTTGGAAAATGAATTAGTTAACCAAAAACTAGGGAAAAATCACATTTAGATAAAGATATAATTCTTACCTTTCTCAGTAGATTGCAGTGGATTGCTTATACTGTTCAGTTAAGTGATACTCAGTACTCAGTGGGCCAGCCACTGTCTGGCCCAGTATTTGTTTCCAAGAACTTCCTCCAGATACTATCAGAAGGTACTGTCCAGTTAATGTTAGCTATGTATTGTTTTTCACTATTTTCTCCTTTTTATCATTTTTTCTATGACCTTAAATGCAATTATTGAATTGTGATATCTCTGCTATAGATGTAGATCATGTTTGTCAGCTTTTCCTGCTTCATTAATTCAAGTCATTGCTTACGTTTAGTGCTATACAATTTTCAAAACACAAAGAATTTAACTTCCATGGTTTAAGTATACTATTAATGATTGTATTATAACCATGATAGAAGTTCGGAAGGATGGTGGTAAAAGTTCGGAAGGTAAATATAATTGATGTGCTAATAATAAGATGCTTTGCTGCCATGTTATATCTGAATCATTACCAATCATCAAATTAACCTTAAGCTGTCTGCAAAGTCTGGCTTGTAGTTATTGAGTATTCTGAAAATTCAGTAAAATCAATTGCTTTTTAGTGGATAGAATAAGTCCTTAGTTATAAATGTATGAATAAGCATGTGATTATAGATAAAATTCATAACATCTTGAAAAACCATGAAAAACAAGTAACAGCTTGAAAAAAGCATGCTGATGGTAATTAACACTTCGAAATAGAAAATATGGAAGTGGTATTATATTCTTCTTATTCTTCCTATTAAATCTCTTTTGAGATATTCTTGACACTGGCAGTAATCCAGAAAGGAAATGAAATATATAAATCGATTAATCTAACAGGTAGCTTCTAATAGCTATTAGAAGATGTGGGGGAAAATTTTTTAGTTTAATATTCAAAACGTTATTGCCATGAGTTTTATTCATCTTTACCAAACTTTGTTCCTTGTATTTCTAAGAAACATACTTTTGAAAAATAAAGCGGTAATTTTTAAACTTTTAAACATTCATGGTTTTTTAAAAAATCAGTATCGTTGTAAATGGCATAGTCCAACTTTTTAAATATACTCAACACCATCTCAAAATATTACTAAAATATTTTTACTTATTTTTAATTTGTTTTAACAAAAACTACCTGATTTTGTTTAATCTCTGGAATTTATTTTAAGAACTTATAGTTCCAAAAAGCTGGTATGCTAATTTTCATTATTCTGTTGTATTAGAATTGGTAATGGGATAGTTTTTAAACCTAAGTGTTTCCTCTTTTGAATAACCAGTTTTATATGCTAAGGAAATCATTTTAAAATTTATGCTCATTTCTGTTTTCTTTTTTATTTATGAGTTAAAAACTTGTTAGGAGCTACAGACTTTTTATAAATGACAATAATTCTAAAGAAGGGCCAAGAGGTATGTATTTAAAGCCTCGAGAGTTCTTGAAGAGTCACTTATTTCTGTAACCAAGGATTAAACTTTGATGGTGTATTTTTTCCTTTGTTCAGTATCACACTGTCGTCATGTCACAATTTTCACAGGGTCATGAAACATGATGGTGAATGTTTGAAGGACCAACTATGGGGTGGGAGTGGGAGGTGGGTAGATGTTTAGGGGAGATGGTTTCTGTAGTGTCCAGGTCCCAGCAGGGTGCGTGCTGACAAAATGCCTTAAGGCAGTGTATTCTGCTGTCAGCACAGGAAGAGGTAATCAAACCCTGTGCTCACCTTTGGCCGGTGTGTATTCATGGGGCTCAAAGAGCAGACCCGCTTTCAATTGTCAGCCGGTACTCCTGCCTTTCTCATTTTTGAGGCATCCTTAAAGTAACTGGACTTGGAGGCAGAAAGCCACGACATTAGCTGTCCAGTCTCATTCACAGCATTATCCTTTGCACAGAAACTTCTGCTTTTACCTGTTTCGCTCAGGCTATGGGCTACATTGTGTGACAGGTCAGAAACAAATTTTACTAAAATGACCCCATTTTCACATTTAACAAATCCCCTACTTGGATCCTTCCTTAAAACTTCATGAGCAACTTAACTTGATTATATGAGGTCATTTTAGGTTCTTACTGGTGTAAAATGCATCAGGACTGCTTTGCTTATCAATTCCGTTTTAACAACCCCTCCCCCCATGGATTCTTATTCAGCTGGCAATTTATGTAATGGTATGGAAACTTAGAAGGAGGAGATTTCTAGAAAGTAGGATCTTTCTGCCCAATCTCCAGCCCAGATGTCTATTCCAGATTAATAATTTAAAAGAAGTACCTTCTCCATGACTGTCCGGCATAAAATTGTGAACTAGGCAAAACTTGTCTTAGAGGCTCATCATCTTTCTTTCACTCTCCTGTTCCTGGTCAGAGTTCACTGTCAGGAAAAGAGATCATGTAACTCATTCTCAATGACCATTAAATTGCTTTGAGTACCTTTACTGTGGAGATGCCTCTGGTACCCCAAAAAGAAGACTGGATTTGAAGTCAAGGTGTGGGATTCAGGCCTGGTTCTCCCACTTCATAAGCTGTATTCGTTTTATGAAATCAGTCACATTGCACACTTCAGAGCTGACATATAGCTAGCATGCTTCGGCTCAAGTGTTCCAGTTTTTAAAATATTGAAATACCTTCCTAGCTGATGGTACATGGCTGCTGCTCCAAGTTCCTTAGATGTCCTCCTGGAGACCCTTCTCCCCACTTCTCCTGAGCACAGTAACTAAAGGTTTAAGGCCTTGTTGGGAGTCATGTGAGTCATCACCACCAAATCCTTGCCTTGTGGTTTGCCAGAAAACCTGCCTGTGCCCAGCAGAGGACTCCTGCAGGGTTAGCCAGCCCACTAGCCAGTCCCTACAAGAGTAACCATAATAATAGTAAAGGAAAAGAAAAAAAAAATGTTTTAAGTACCTACTTAAAATCTTTAAGCTGATTGTTGTTCTTATTGAATAGTAACTTCTGATCTAAGCATTGTTCTTGCCATATAATACAGCTGAAAAAAATTCCCCAACCTCTTTTCGAAATTGCTTTCATTGCCTTTCATTTCAAAAATGCAATCCTGATAATTTTGAAAATTGCCAAGCTGAATATATATCATCGATCAGTATGCTCCATAAGATCTTTAATGCTAAATTTTAACCCCAAGCATTTTGAGTTTCTAAAAATACTTGGTTAAAAGGATGCAGCTGAATATAAGTGCTGGTATTTCTACTGCTGCAGAATAAAAAGGCAGTATTGCCCCAGCCAACACAAAGCGGACAAATTAGTTTCTTTTACTTTGAAGTAATGCCTGGTAGATGACCAAATTTCCTTCCTATGAAGAACAAAATTATCTCTAACCTGCAGCACATACTCTGTTAAGTACTCGGCACTTAATTCACACATATGATTACGTTTGTGGAATGCAAGCCAAGAACGTGTAGTAGAGACAGTGCTCGAAATCAGACACTGGCAATGAAGATGGGAGCATTCTGTTAACTGTTGTCTTTATCTTTGTTTACATTAAAGTTCATGGTTATGCTTTTGTGTAATGACACATCTCGAAGGTGAATATTCAAACTGAAGTTTGCTTTCCTCTTCTCAAGGAATGTTATCATGATCATGCCTTACAGAAGTTTGCTAAGAGCTGCACATTGTTTGAAAGTGATTTCTTGGGTTTTTGTTTTTCCCAACTTATCTTCCTAGACCGATCCCGTTGAGAACACATATGTACGGAATCCGAACATCAAGGTTAACATCCAGTCAAGGTCCACATCTCCTTCCACTTCTAGTGAAGCTGAGCCAGTTAAGGTGCCTCATTGGAGCAGTCTTGCTCCCCAACTGTTCACTTGTGTCAGGAAAGAGGGAATTGCAAAAAACAAGTGAAATCTGACTTTTCTTTTAATCAAATATATTATGCAATAAGTCACAGTATATTGGAGATCATTGCATTTGACTGATAATGTAAATAGGACTCTAAAACCAAAGTCGAAAGTTGCCCCCTCCAGATTCAACCTAAAATAGACAAATACTTATTTACTTATAAAGGTAGTCTTTATTTTAAGTAGAGGACTATGTGGAACAGAAGGAAGAGTTATCTCACTTTTGGAATTGTCAGATATAAACTTGGTAGGCACCTGGCCGTGTCAGGTGCCATTCTCAGTAAATCTAGTTAAGACCTACACAATTGTTACTTCATAAATACAGCTTAAAATGAAAATTGCCACTGCTGGCCACTGAATACTTTATTCTAACTGCTCAGTCAGCAAGAGGCATTCAACTGTGTCATGTCTTTTAATAGTATAAAAACAGTGTTGTTTTGTACCACCTGTTAGTCACTGGTTTCAAACAGCCAGTCCGCCAGTTTTCTCAGCAGAGGTCGTTTCCTCAACAAGTCAGAAGGGTGTGTGTCATGCCTCAGGAAAGCCCTCCTGCCTCAAGATGCAATTCGGATTCTTCACTCAGCTCGCAATTCTGACATAGCCCCTTTGTTTCCTGTATTATCTCTAGAGCTGTGTCTCGTGTCCCAAGAGAAGCAGTTAGTCTACTTTGGAAAGCTGTCTGAAGTGAAGTGTGATTTGTAGTTAGATTCTGACTTGATTTTTTACAACCCTGTGACAGACTACCTCAGACTAGTTAAGTTGATGAGTCTCTCCTTTTTTTTAATCATTGTTTTAATATTTCAAGTTTATACATTTTTAATGCTGAAATATCTCACACATACAGAGGTTAATAAACATGCATGTAACTCACCCACAGATTTAACAGATGTGAACATTTTGCCCTGTCCTTTTCAAATTTGTTTTCAGAGAGAATATTTCAGAGAGTTGGAACACCCTTTCCTATATCATTCCCCTCTCTCCTTTCTCAGACATATCTAAAAACCCTGAAACTGATGTGCATCTTCTTCTTTGGTTTTACATTTCACTTCATTTATATCCATAAACAATATATGAGAATGTTTGTTTTACATTTGTTTTACACAAACATAAATCTTCATTTCTTTCATTGTGCTTTTGAGCTTTACTCATGTAGATACATGTCCCTTTAGTTGATTCATTATAACTGTTACATAATATTTCATTGTATGAATATACCACAACCATTTATGTATTATCCTAGTGTTAGATATTTAGGTTGTTTTCAATTTTTCTTATTACAATCAGTGCTGAAGTGAACATCCTAGTAGCTGTCTGCTTTTGCAGATATGCGATTTGTTTAGCGTATATACCGGGAAGCTGAATTATTGGGTTGCATGGTGTATGCATTTTCAACTTTAACTAGATTTTGCCAAATTATTTTCTACAGTGGTTGGACCAATTTTCACTCCCACCAGCAATATGTGAGAGTTCCCCATTTTCCCACAACCTCACCAATCCTTGGTACTGTCAGACATTAACTTTTGCCAATTTGATGGGTATGGAGTGGCATTTTTGTTTTTAATTTGCATTTCTTTGATCTCAAGTATTAATTCAGCATCTTTTTATGTTTATTGAGCACTGGTGGTTTGCCTGTTTATGTCTTTTGTCTGTTGTTCTATTGAATTATTTTTCCTATTTTTGTAAGTGTTCTTTATGTAATCTGGATACTAATCCTTAGCTGGCTACATGCACTGCAAATATTTTCTTCCAGTCTGTGCTTATTTTAAAATTTTATGTGGTGTCTTTTGGTCTTGCAACAGTGTTTATTTTAAAGTAGGCTTATATATCAGTCATTTCCTTTATGACTTCTGTTTTTCATGTCTTTCCAAAGCAGTTCTTCCCTATGCATATGCAGCATTTATAAATTTTCTTCCATACTTTTTTCTAAAAGTTTAAAATTTTTTATTTTATGTGTTTAGGATCTTAAACTGAAATTTATTGTTACATATTATATGAAATGAGGTTCTAAATCTATTTTTCTCATATGAACAACCAACTCTACCAAATTTCCCCCATTGATCTGTAAGACACTCTCTGCTTTATGTATATGGGTCTGTTTGGGGTTTCTTTATTCTCTTCAGTTCTTTTTGTCTATTCCTGCATCAGTATCACATTGTCTTAATTATTATAACCTTAAAATAATTCACCTAGTATAATCAGCCACTCCCACCCACCTTTTTCTTTTTCTTTCTCTTTTTGACCCTTTAGTTTTACATATGACTTTTAGAATCAGTTTGTCAGGTTCCATGTAGGACCTTTGATTGAAATTGAATTGAATTTATAGATTTATCTGAGGAAAATTGACATCTTTGTGAATGGCTCTTTCCACCTATGAACAGGGTATACATATCATTTAGATATTTTTATATCTTTCAATAAAGTTTTATTAATTTCTTTATGAATTTACTTCATATTGCTTGTTACATTTGTTCCTAGGTACCTTAAAGTTTTTGTTGCTACAGGGAATGGAATCTTTTCCAAATATATATTCTTATGGTCTTCATGAACCCTCTTGAGCTTGTGTCCAACAGCCTTACTTCACTCCTTTTTTCCTAAACTTTTCTTGGGCTTTCTTTGTAAATTATAATGTCAGTTTTGTTTCCTATTGATTGTTTTTTTATTAACTTTTATATAGCTTTTCAGTGTTCTTCTTTTGTCTCTCATGTTTACCTTTCTAAATATGAATTTACAAATTGGGTTAAAAACTTTTTCAAGCTATTTAAAGGTAAATTTAACTTAGAACTAAACTCACAAGCAGAAAACTCTGAGAAGCTCAATTCATTTCCATTTTAAGGTTATAGGGCATAGAAAATACTCTTTATGTAGTAACAAAAGCAAAGAGAGATCATCTATTTTTCTCTTAATATTTTAGACTATTCTATAACTTTATTCAAAGCTAGCTTTTTCCTCTTGTTTGCTTGGTTAGCATCCTAAAATGAAGTAATTCTTTGTGCCTTTTTTTTAATACTTTGCTAATTAAGTTATGTTTCTTTTCCAGTAAAATCAGTGTTTCCTTTCATTGAAAGAAATATCTTACATTAATATCGTCTAAAGATATGTCTTTTAACTTTTAAATTTGTATGTTAAGCCCTGAATTCCAATAATACTAAATAGCCTAACTCCATTCTTTGGAAATTGATTTCTGCACAAAATCCCACTAATCAATCTCTCTCTCTTTTCTCTCTTTCTTTCTACACACACACACAAACACACACAAATCTACTGAATTGTGTTCTATATATGTAACATGCATTCTGTATATAGAAGTTAGGAGTTAAAAGAATCTTCTAAATATTTTGATTAGAAATCCTGCTTTAAAAAAAAACAGATACTTTTAAGAATTAATGTGGCATTTTCAGATGAACTTAAAAATTAATAACCTCATTTTTATTTGGGCTATATGCTATGTTTTGTTTTCTTCTGTGGATTCTCTTTTCTGAATCTTTTCTTTTTAAATATCCAGATAAATTTTTTTTGCTACTTGAACAACTATTTCATTTGTAGACATTTCAGGCTGAAATTTAAATTATCAACACTATGAGAAATTTAGCTTCATTGAGATATTTTTTGCCTTATTGATGTCTTGCTTGGCTTTATTTACTTTGACTTATTTTTGGTTATGTTTGAAATAGATGGAGTGTTTCATGACATTTATTTCCTTTTTTGCTCCTGGATTCAGACTGTAGACAGTACTCCTCCTCCAGTTCACACACCAACCTTAAGGAAAAAGGCATGTCCTGGTTCAACTGGCTTTCCAGCTAAGGTACTCAATCTTAGATATAAGCATGATGTGTTCTGAAAACAAAACAAAACAAAACACGAATAGTGGTTTTCTTCTGCTGGTTATATTTGCTGTGGTTTTTACTATTGTTTTCCTCAAAATTGCAAACATAAAAGCTTGGAAAGAAAGTAAATCTTATATGAGTGGAAATAACCCTGCTAAGAAAGGTAGGAAAAGTGATGTAAAGTTTGTTTTGTTTTTCTTCCATCTTTTGTCTATTTTTTAATAATAATTTTAATCTAAAAATTATAAAAATTAAAAATGGAAGGGCTTTATTGAAGTGTATAGTTTGGTTTGGTCGGTTTTATTTATTAGTGGAAAAGCCTGACAAGTTGGAAGTTTTCTGCCTTTTCTTTTTTTATGATTTCTGAGCTTTTGAAAGATTACTGTTTTTAATGTATATTCTCCTTTTGCTTTATGCTCTTAAGGTTTTTTCAGATTAGTTTTGGACACTAACAAATTGAAGGAGAAATAAAATCACTGATAAACCAATTTTTTCAAAATTCCAAACAATTTTTCATTATTAATTGTTCCCGTTTTAAAATATAAAACACAGAATACATAGTAGTGGAGGAAGGTGCAACTTGAATAGACCATAAGCACAGCATTAGCATGCACTCAAATGCATGTTGGATTCAGGAGAAAGACTATAGACCTGCAAAGTTCAAAAGAATGCTGGGTTTTTATTTTGCTAGTCCTTTGGGGTTATACTCTTATTTTTATATCTACAGGAAAGTAGCCTTAACATCATTCTTGAAGGATTTACATAAATATTTATGGGATTAAACATTTTAAAAGACCTCTAAATTATCAATCAAAAAGTAATATAAAGAGCAGCATCATAATTGTATCTACAATTTACTGACTAGGACTATGCCTCAGACATTATCTATCTACTATATCATTATTTCTCTCACTATTATTTCTATCATGTATCTAAAAGTTTCTAATTCAATTCTTACTACAGTGTTTGAAGGTATCTAATATGTCTCCATAAAGCAGAAAACTAAGGCTTAGAGAAATTAACTTTCCAAATGTCACACAAATAGTAAGCTACAGGGCCAATATTTGCATGTAGATCTGCACATTTCTAAGTATTTCTTTTAAACAATATCTACTATTAATGTTAGATATGCAGTTAACAAACACATAGTTATACCATAATTTGAGAAGGTTTGGGGTTCTAGAACACACAGATTGGTATTACTTATCTGGCATAGTTAGTTCATGTAGGTAGTACAATAAATGGAAATTTCCAATGAATAGAAATTATTGCTTCTATACTTGCTGTCTTTTTTGTGGTCTCCTTGTTTCCATCTTCCTAAATTCAGTGTTTTGAAGTCTGCTATTGTAAGGAGTAGTGCTTAGAGGATGCATTGTAAAGAAGTTGAGGCCACTCAGAAGAATCTAAGATTGAAGTTGACAAACTACTGAGAAAGAGAAACATTTAGTGAAAAATTCAGGTGAATTATTTTTTCATTCTATTCAACATAACTATCACTGAAGTATTGATTATGGTAGAACATGAAGATTTAGTTGCTTATCTCAAGTTCCTACAGTGAAATTCTAGAAACTGGAAAACAAATGTTCTCCCTTCCCAGAACAGAAAGCCTGGATAAACTGCAGAGTGAGAGGTTGGTGAATCTGAAAAGCTAATAAAAGTTACAGAAGTATAACTGGCATAGAAGAAAAACAAACTGAATAATCTAGGCTAGATAAAGCAAAATTCTGAGGCCAGAATATGAATTTAAAGTAGGCATAATAAGTATCTGAATGAAATTTTTTTTTAAAGGAAGTATATTGGTCACATGGAGTGGCATAAGGCATCTAGGAAGAAAAATAATTTGCAAGTGCGCATGTGAAAATATAACTGCTGGAATAAAGAACTCAGCAGATGGCTTTAACAGGATGAGCAAACTAGATGTAGGAGAAGAACAAGTTATTGGGGTGGAAGATGACGTGGATGATACAACACATGACAGAAATAGTTTCAGCATCTCTGTAGTAGGACTTGGAAGGGGAAAGAAAAAAATAGAAGCACTTGAAGAAATAATCCCTTAACATTTCCGAGTAATTAAAGATGAAAAACCTCATTGAAATACATCATTATGTGCTAAAGAGAATAATTTTTAAAAATTTACGCTTAGACACGTTATAGTAAAATTTAAGGATATCCTTAAGAGAAAATCCTAAAAACTTTCAAAGACAAAGTTATCTGTAAAGGAAGATTAAATTGGTATCAGACTTCTCAACAACACTAAATGCAAGAAAACAATTAAGATTAATGTTCAAAGTGTTGAAGAAAAAGAACTTTGAACCTTAAAATTTTAACTCAGCTGTAATATCACTTAATTATGAGAGTAAGTTAGAAATATTTTCATGTATACAAGAACTTAGTAAATTTATTATTTTAAAAACTTCTCTGAAAATACTCTTTTATACCTTAAGAACATACTATCAGGAAGGGAAATTAAGATAATAGCCCCATTTACAGTTGCATCAAAAAGAATAAAATACCTAGGAATAAATTTTAATCAAGGAGATAGAAGATCTGTTCACTGAAAACTGTAAGACATTGATGAAAGAAATTAAAGAAATGTATTATATGTTCACAGATTGGAAGAATTAATATTGTTAAAATGTCTATACTACATGAAGCGATCTATAGATTCAGTGCAGTCCCTGTCAAAATTCCAGCAGCATTCTTCACAGAAATAGAAAAAACAATGCTAAAATTTGTATGGAACCACAAAAATCCCCTCAAATAGCCAAAGCAGTCTTCAGAAAGAAAAATGTGGAGGCATCACATTTCCTGATTTCAAATTGTATTACAGAGCTGTAGTAATCAAAACAGTCTGGTACTGGCAAAAAAAACAGACATATAGATCACTAGAACAGAAAAGAGAAGCCAGAAATAAATATGATGTATCTGTTCAATAAACACATATGATCAATTAATTTGTGACAGAGGCATCAAAAATATACAATAGGGAAAGGATAGTCCCTTCAGTAAATGGCACTGAGAAAACTGGATATCCACATTCAAAAGAATGAAACTGGACCACTGTCTCACATCATACACAAAAATCAACTCAAAACAGATTGAAGACTTGAACTTAAGATCTGAAACCATAAAACTCCTAGAACTAAACTCCTAGGAATGACTTTTTGGATTTGATATCAAAAGCAAAGTTGAATAAGTGGAATTACGTCAAAGCAAAAAATTTCTGCACAGCGAAAAAAAACATTAACAAGTTGAAAAGGCAACCTATGGAACGAGAGAAAATATCTGTGAGTCATGTCTGGTAAGGCGTTAATACCCAAAATACAGAAGAACTGATACAACTCAATAGCCCCCAAACAAAACAAAAAAACAGCCACATAATCCAATTCAAAGATGGGCAGAGGATCAGAATAGACATTTTTCCAAAGAAGACATACCAAAAAATGGCCAAAGATACATAAAATGGTGCTCACCATCACTAATCATCAGGGAAAGGCAAATCAAAACCACAATGAGATACCACCTCACACCTGTTAGAATGGCTGCCATCCAAAAGGCAAAGAGATAACCAGGTGTTGGCGAGGATATGGAGAAAAGGGAGCTCTACTGCCCTGTGGGTGGGAGTGTAAATTGGTGCAGCCACTGTGGAAAACAGTATGGAGGTTCCTCACATAATTAAAAATAGAACTACCATATGATCCAGCAACTCCACTTCTGAGTATATACCTAAAGGAAACAAAATTACAATCTCAGAGATATATATGCCCCCATGTCCAGTGCAGCATTATTTACAATAGTCAAGATGCGGAATAATCTGTATCCACTGATAGAGAATGGATGAAGAAAATGTGGTGCACACACACACACACACACACACACAATGGACTATTATATGGCCATAAGCAATTTGTGATGACATGGATGGACTTTGAGGGCATTATGTTAAATAAGAGAAAGACAAATACTATAATGATCTCACTTGTATATACAATCTTAAAAATTCAAACTCGTAGAAATGGAGTATTGGTTGCTAGAGGTGGGGCTGGAAGATGAGGGAAAAGGTACACACTTCCAGTTACAAGATAAGTTCTGTGGACAAATGGAATACATGGTGACTATAGTTAACAACACCGTATTGTATATTTGAAACTTGAAACTTGCTAAGAGAGTAGATTTTAAACATTCTCCTTACAAGAAAAAGATCACAACTATATGAGGTGATGGTTGTTAACTTTGGTAATCATTTTGCATTATATGCATGTATCAAGCCATGATGGTGTATACCTTAAACTAATACATTATATATCAGTTATATCTCAGTAAAACTGGAAGAAAAAAAAAAGTAAATATTCTTGGAGGAAATTCTCCATCAAAAGGAGATATAAAGGGCGCCTGGGTGGCTCAGTTGGTTAAGCGACTGCCTTTGGCTCAGGTCATGATCCTGGAGTCCCCGGATCGAGTCCTGCATCGGGCTCCCAGCTCCATGGGGAGTCTGCTTCTCCCTCTGATCTTCTCCCCTCTCATGCTCTCTCTCACTGTCTCTATCTCAAATAAATAAATAACATCTTTTTTAAAAAGGAGATATAAAGCTGTGAGACTACTGTGAGAGACTTGGGAAATAGGGTGACTAGGTATCTCACAGCACCGTGCTATGGTCTGTAAAAACAAGCACCCTCACTCTACAAAAGTCGAAGAGAAAGGAAATACATAATTAAAGCTGTCCAGAATTAATCTAAATACAAACACAGAGGAGGTTAAGTGAAAGGATCAGGTGAGGTGAGCTTAGGCATTTTCTCGTCTGGGGAGAAGCTGCAGAGACAGCATAGCATGGTGAAGTTATTGTGTTGGGTTCCTAGCAGGGCCTTCTAAGTTACTGTCACAAATCAACTGTGTGAACTTGAGGAAGTTACTCTTCCTTGCTTCTATTTCCTCATCAGGAATGAATACAATCATAGTATTCATTTCACTGGATTCTTCGGCGTTTTAAAGAACCTTAATATTTGTAAACTCCTTAGAGCAGTACCTGACATAGTAGTAGCATATAAATGTTTAAACAAATATTGGTAACTTGATAAGGAAAGTAAGCACAAGTCTGAATCTTAAGTTGAAAGAAATAAATAGAAGACTAGCATGTAAATTGTCATATTTGTAAGGAGATGCTATTCGTTGAATGAAGGCAGGAAAGAGAAAAGAAAGGAAAACATGGTGACCTGGTGCTCTTAGCTGCAATAAATTGCCTCAAATCCTAATGGCTTAGAAAATTTTTATTATGCTCACGGTTTCATGGGTATGAATTTGAGAAGGGCTCCAGTGGGAAGCTCTCACAGAGGGTCTGCCATGTGGGCGTGGTCCGCTGGGAGCTGAGGCTGCAGATGTAGGGAGGTTCAGCTGCGCATGCAGGATGGCTCGCTGCCGTGACAGGCAGCTGATGCTCAGGGTCTGTCCATATGACAGCCGCAATCTTCCTCTAAGTGGCGGCTTACTCCCCAGAGGGAGCCTACCGTGAGAGCCAGTGAGAAGCTGCATGGCTGAAAGCAAAGGTGGATGGAAGGGAAGAAAATACAGGAAAGCAGAGGTCACAGATACGTACGGTAATATGGAGTTTAAGGTGTAAAACACCAAATGGCATGAAAGAGGACGTTGTCTGCTAATAAAGGGAATAATAAAGAATGATCATGAATGTGGATGGTCCTCACAAAGAAGCCCTAACCTATATACAACAAGAACTGAGAACTTGGGAGAGTTGGTTAGAGGCAGATTGGAGATTTTAATTCACATTCTCAGACAATATAATAGAGAAAATGCAGGACAGAGGACAGAGGGTTAGTATCTGTATGCATCAAGAGCTTTTATAAACAAGGGGATGAACATGTGATAGTTAAATGGCCAAAAACCAGGCATAGACCAATGAAAACTTAAAATGACTGAGAGTGAAAAGCTGGTCAGACTTATGAGAAGTTGGAGAAAAGCAGAATAAAGTAATAATGATCTACCTCTTTACATTTGTGGTATACATACCCTTGTTATCACCAGGATACTGTGACACATTATAGGTGGAAATGTGAATCAGTACCATTTTTTTAAATACAATTTAAAAGCATTTTAATGAAAAATATTTGACAGTCTCTAGAACCCAGTGAGTAGAGGGTAGAGGATTCTGGAAACTTGGTCTCTGTGGCAGCATGGTTTTTTAATCTCACTGAATCTCCATAGAAACAGACCAACTGGGTAGGTATTAGAACTTTAAAAAAAAAAAAAAAAAGTACAGATGAGACCTGTACAGTAAATGAGAAGATTTTCCCACAAACTTCAAAATACAAAAACTGATAGGAAAAAAAAAAAGTCATCTGTAAGACCCCCATCACCACCCCTCGCCATGGTATTAAACACTCTGCTAACGAAAGTGGGATTCATGAAAATCCAGAGCCAGAAAATTGCCAAAACACAAGTACGCACTGCTGGGCATCTCGAGAACAGAAGAAACCGAGAGGATTTTGCAAGCTCCATCCTACAGGCGAGGACAAGGGAGGCAAGACAGTGGGAAGATGCAACAGTGCTGCCATTGTCAGTCCTCAAAACCGGATGATCAGATCACCCTTCCAGATCACAGCCCCAGACTAAGAAGGGTCAGCGGGGAATGGATTCACAATTGAGCGAGACAGGAAAGGAAAGAGAAAGTCCAGGTGATTAAGAAGAGGGGAGGAAGATCTCAGAAAACATGAGATCTATTTTTAAAAAGCATTTTATGCAAAAGCATGGAGCTGGAAAAATTACTCTGGCCCACTCCTCCCTCGTAGAAGTACAGGAAAAGTCATTTCACTTAAAAAGGAGGAAACCAGTCACAGTTAAATCTCACTCCTACAAAAAGAGAACAATGTATCTTAAAAATGAAAGTGTGCCAGAGACACATGTCTACAAAACCAAGAAAAACTACTACCAATATTTCAGAAGAAATTAAGGAAACAATAGAAGCTGTGAAACAACAAAAATTAGAAATAGCAAACCTTAGAAATAGGAGTGTTGGAGAAAGCAAGATTTAAAGAAAGGTGACAAAAATCCAGGGAAAGAATTAGAAATTAAGATGAAATATGACTGCAAGCATACAGATTGACCTATAAGAATTTGGAAGTAAATAAACTCAACAGATCACTTATGGAAATAGAAAATGGAAAGATTTTTTTAATTTGTTAGATCAAGAAATGAGAAGGGGCGCCTGGATAGCTCAGTCAGTTAAGTGTCCAGCTCTTGATTTTGGCTCAGGACATGATCTGGGTGGGGATTGTGGGATCAAGTCCTGTGTGGGGCTCCATGCTCGGTAGGGAATCAGCTTACGGATTCTCTCTCTCCCTCTACCTCTTCTTCTCCTCCCACTTGCGCACACACTCTCTCTTCCCCCCTCCAAATGAATAAATAAATCTTTTTTAAAAGAAAAGAAATGAGGGAAGAGGTAAAAAGGATTTGAGAAAAATGATGGACAGGAAAGAACAACAAAGAAGGGCCAGTGTTTACATAATAGGAGTCTTTGATAGAGACCATGAAAGCAGCAGAAAATACTAAAATCTGTGTTCAAAAAAATTTTCTAAAATAAAGCAGACTTGAAACTCATACCACAGAGGCACCCAGCGTAGCCAAGAAAATTAACTCAGACAGAAGAAAACATACTCCAGTAAGCTCTTGGCCTATAAAGAAAAAGGATATTGGACAAAAGTGTAATAAGTCACTCAAGGGGGAAGAAAAGAATGAAATTTTCATCAGACTTTTCAGTAGCAAGACTATGCCAGAAAACAACTCAATAACTTTTAAAATGCCCTAGAAAGGTGTGAGTCCGAGGGTTTTTTCTCCCTTTCTGACTTCTTGACAACTCTATTGAGATATAATTGATGTTCCAAAAAATGCACATAGTTTAAACAATTTGATGAGTTTGAGATGTCAAAGATTTTTAAGAATTTTAGGATTTTTAAGGAAAATAAAGCATCCTTCAAAAATAAAAGCCATAGAGAAGTATTAAGAATGTGCAAAAAGTCAAGAACTGTTGTCCCCACAAGCCCTTCCTGAGGGGTACATAGAGGACAGGCTTCAGATCGAGCAGAATAATAAGGCACCCAACACCTTGAGGAGCAGGAGTGAAAAAGGGAGTCTAGAATGAATTGGGGAATCGGTTCAAAGTCCATATAAAGCACTGTTTTTGTAGCTCTCAGAACCAGACAGCTTACCCCCAACTCAGCAGTATGTTCATTTTGTGGAACAACTGAACCAGAGACCACAGATTGAAGGACACCAGGTGCAGAGGTTGGTGAGAGAAGGGGAGGTGTTGAACTAGGAGTAGTGAGATCTTAACAGACGTCCGCAAGCTGAAGGTGAGGCTCCAAACCCCTTTCTTCTGCTTAGCTCCCAGAATGTTGGCCATTGGCTTTATTGTCTCCCTCCTTACCTCCCATCCTGGGAAGATTTCAGGGATTTCATTGGAGTTTGTGAAGAAATTGAATGACCCAGAGAAGACTTAGGGATAATGGCAGTTGAGAATCTAGTGAGATGGTTGGGTGTACATTGATGGCGTGCGCAAGCGCATGCCCCCGCCCACATGCACATGCACAATATAAACGAATAAACCTTCCAGTCAGCTTTTTTACTGACTTACGCTTAAATGTAAGCAAATTCCCAACGATCAGGAGACATTTCAGGAAATCCTCTAGCAAAAGGAAGAGATACAAACAAACAAAAGGATTTCCTATTTTCACTGAAGGAAAAAGAGGCAATGACAAAGCAGAAGGAAACAAAAAGGAATACCCAGAAAAATAGGAAGAGTTCTTTGAAAGTTAAAAATAGGACAAACAGGGACACCTGGGTGGCTCAGTTGGTTAAGCCGCTGCCTTCAGCTCAGGTCATGATCCCAGGGTCCTGGGATCGAGTCCCATATTGGGTTCCTTGCTCAGCAGGAACTACCTACCTACTTCTGCCTGCCTCTCTGCCTGCTTGTGTGTTCTCTCTCTCTCTCTCTCTCTCTCTGGCAAATAAATAAAATCTTAAAAAAAAATAGGACAAACATTTAAAAATTCATTAGAAGAGTTGGGACGTAAATTTGAAGAAATCTCTTAGACCTTGTTGCAAAAGAATACATAGAAAATAGGGAAAATGTGAGAAATGAATATCCAAGAAAAAGAAGTTCTGGTAATATAACACAGAGAAAAAAGAAAAGGAAGGAACATCTGCAGTACATAATACAGACACTTTCTGCAACTGAAGGACGTATCCAGACTGTGGAGTCCTAGCAGTTTTCTGCACAGTGTGCCAATAACAAACACCCCGTCCCGCCCACGCGGGCTGCAGTGTTCCAAGATATGAAGACTATAGAGAACTTTTATAAACCACCAAAGAGATAAAACATCAGGGCACCTGGGTGGTTCAGTCATTTAAGGGCCTGGCTCTCGGTTTCTGCTCAGGTCATGATCTCAGGGTCCTGGATTGAGCCCCCATACTGGTCTCTATGCTCAGCAGGGTGCCTGCTTGAGTTTCTCTGTTCCTCTGCCCTTTCCCCCTGCTTGCTCAAGCTTTCTCTCTCTCAAATAAATAAATTTTTAGAAAAAAAAAAATGTCACATTCAAATGACTAGGGATCAAAATGGCATGATACTTAACAGCAAAATGGAAAGGACAATTGGAAGGTAAAGTGATCGCGAGACAGATTTTTGATTCCCTGCCAAATGTTTAATCAGTTTAGGGGGAAATAATAGCATTTTCGGAAACCGGAGATCTTCTAAAAGTGTTATCACCTATGCTCTGCTTTCTAAGTAAACTACTAAGAAATGAGTTCCACCAAAACAAGGGAGGAGATGGAGAAATAGGCATAGAGTCCATTGGAGAGAGAATCACATATAGATCTGTTGACAGGAAGACTGAAGCCTGCAGCTGAGACGGGAACAGGGAAGCCGAGGGCTCCAGGACAGTCTTCAGGTTAGATAAACACTGGATGGAGGAGTCTTGAAGGCTTCCTTCCTCTCTGTTTGACCTCGTGGTAAATAGATTCAAGGAGATTTTGCCATTCCTTTGGAGAATCTAGGGCTAATTAATGAAGGAGACCTAGAAAATTAAGTTTAAAAGAGGGATGGCATCACTAGTTTCAGAAAAATCAAAAGATTACACTAGAAAGATGGAACCGTAACATACTTCTCAACTCACTGAATTATAATTCCAAGTTCATAATAACTTGAATGCTAAGTGTAAATTTTAACCCAAGACCGTGCTTTGAAAATATTGAGGACATGAAGGAAGTGGCTGATATAACAGTGCTCAGTCCTCCTCTTCCATAAATAGGAAGTCAATAGGATGCCTCAAATCAAAAAAGAGCAGGATGGGCTTGCCTCCCTCGCCCACCCCACCTGCACCCCCCACATACAGAAGGAGGCAAACAGCTGCAAAAGTTAAAAGAAATTGCCTCTGGGAAAGAGGACCTGGAGCAGAGGAATGCTTCAGTTTTTATTATAAGCATTGTGATACTGTTTTACTTTGTGAACCGTGTATGGGTGTTAGTATGATTTGAAAAATTAAAAACGTACATAGGAGAAAATGGGAAATTCTTTGTGGCTAGGCAATGAAAATAAGATCTCGGATCATGAGCCTAAGGTGAAAATATTGCTGGACGCTATTACATCACAATTAAAGATACTTGTCCAACAAAAGCTTTGTTAATGGGGGCTAATAGGTGGTGACTCCTAGTGAAAGATATTTGCAATGTTTAACACCAACAAGGGATTAATTTCTAGAATATGTAAGAAACTCCTACAACTCTATATGGAAAAATGAGAAATGCAGTTGAAAAACTGGCAGATGATATGAATAAGTAATTCCCAAAAAAGGAAATCTAATGGTCAACAAGCATGAGAAGAAATGTCCAACTTCATTAGTAAAAAGTGAATAATTTAAAAATTATCACTTCATACTCACCAGATTGTTAAAAATTAAGTAAAGTAACATCAAAGACATGAAGAAGCAGGCAGCTTCACACACAGGTATAAATCCTGTTAGACTGGGTGTCAGATCTTGTGGGGAAGGGTGGGGAGTGAATCATCAGAGAGGGGTGGAAAAAGCAATAAGGCAAAATAAAATCAGAACGGGACCTCTACCAAGCTCTGTGATGACATTTCGTGCACTAAAGGTTAACTCGGTTTTGTGCGCCTAAGGCTCCGCCCCCCAAAATAAAATTTACTTCATGTTTTTTAAAAGATGAAGGAGTGAGTCTACAATTATGACAAAATAATTAGAAGTGCTTAAAAGGAAAAAAAAACCTTTCTAAAAATTTATTTTTATCCTTTTTTTATTTAAATTCAATCAGCAAACATATAATACATCATTAGTTTCAAATGTAGAGTTCAGTAATTCATCAGTTGCATATAACACCCAGTGCTCATCACATCACGTGCCTTCATGGGGTTTGTATGAGGTAAAGACTTCTTGTCATTTACCAGTGATAAAATTCTCATTATCAACAGTGAGGGTTAAGCTTTTACCAGGGGTCATAATTGGTTCTACTGTGTTGTCCCAGCTTCTGTTAAAGACGTTTTACCTTCTCCAGTGATAGCTTGAAGTACACAACACAGACAAAATTGGAATAGAAGAGAGCCCTTCTTTCTGTCCACCTTTTTTAAACAAAGATTATATTTATCTGAGAGTGAGTGAGAGAGGGCATGAGTGCTAGTCAGGGAGGAGTACAGGGAGAGGCAGAAGCAGACTCCCCACCAAGCAGGGAGCCCAGTGTGGGGCTTAGTCCCGGGACTCCAGGATCACAAACTGAACTGAGGGCAGACGCTTAATCAACTGAGCCACCCAGCACTCTTCTGTCCACCTTTTTGAATATTGAGTTTATAGTTAATTCTCAGTTTACTCCAAATGATCACATAATCTAAAAACTCTGACCTGGGTCCATGCTTTAGGTTTGATGCCCCTTTCCTTAGATTTCTTTCCTTCTTTTTCTCCTCTTCAAACTACCCTTTGGATAAGTATTAGAGTTTAAATACTGACCAGGAGGCAGAAAGGGGATCTTAGAAAGATCGAAAGGCAAGTAATCTGGACCCTAGGAGTGGATCCATGTATCTCTCTGTTGCTGTTCCTCTCTACTCCACCAAAACCAAATAAATACAAAATCCTACGGTGTAATGCCTAGAGGTCAGTGCCATCAGAATCATTATCTTTAATTACGTTGTTTCATACTGTCCTTCGTTGAGATCAGTGAAACATGGACCCCTTACTCTTCGGTAGTATCTCCCACCCCCTCCCACACTTTAATCAGCACCTACCAGTTGATTGGCTGGTTAGTTGAATAGTGCTCTAAGAAAGCATTTTTGTTTCCCAGCATACTTGGTTAAAATTACGACATCCTGAGTAGATCTCTTGGAGGGGAGGGCAGTGTATAATGTGTTTTGTCAGCAATTTCATGGGTATTGTCAAGAATTACTGTTAACGTTTGTTGTGGCCATAGTTATTATTACTGATACTCCAGACCTGTCTGTTATCCCTTAGAAGAAAGAAGGAAGTTGCCTCTCTTAGGCCATTGATCAGTTCTCATGTTGTGATAAAAGCTTCCAGAGCAATCAGTAGACTAACTTTGCATTTTGCCATAATTCTGAGCAATTGAAAAAAATGCTAAAAATTTTACTCTGGATAGTTCCTCAAAGAGCAAAAAAATAAGAGTAAACTTTGGTATACAGGAAAAATACTGAGCAATATTTTATATGATATTAGCAAACTGGGTACTTTGTGTTTTTATTACAGACATGGAGGCCCCTAGTCTTGGCCTAACCATGTCTTGTGTAGTTTTCAGGTTTCTTAAGGAACATATTCTACATGTTTTTAAATGATCAAACTCTGAGAGATGGTAGAATCAGACAGATGTAGGCTTGAATTTTAATTCTACCATTAACTATTTATCCATGAGTAACTGAGTCTCATTTTCTTTACCTGCATGAGGCAATATTACCTGTCTTTACAGGGATATTATCTCCATTAAATGAGATGATGCACGTGGAGCACTGGCACAGTGTCCCCTCATTGGTCGGGGGTCAGGCCACCCAGGAGCAATTTTACAGTTGGTCTGAGGGTGGTCTGTGTTCTAGATGTGGTAGAGTCAGATCCTAGTGCTGCTTCAAAGCTTTTGTGGCATTTAAATCACATATCCCATTTGAGAAGAGTAGAATTTTTTTAAAAAATTTTATATATATTTTTAAAGATTTTCATTTTTATTTGTCAGAGAGAGGTAATAGGAGGAGAAGCAGACTCCCTGCTGAGCAAGGAGCCCAATGCAGGACTTGATCCCAGGACCCTGGGATCACGACCTGAGCCAAAGGCAAACGCTTAACCAACTGAGCCACCCAGGTGTCCCGAATTTTTTTTTTTTTAAGATTTTTTTTATTTATTTGACAGAGAGTGTGAGAGAGGGAACACAAGCAGGGGAAGGGGCAGAGGGAGAAGTAGGCTTCCCGCCAAGTAGGGAGCCCGACGTGGGGATTGATCCCAGGACCCTGGGACCATGACCTAAGCCGAAGGCAGACACTTAATGTGTGAGCCACCCAGGCACCCCCAGAATTTATTTTTAACTTTAATTTTCAAGCTTTGAATGGCCCCTTTACTTTGGCTTTTTTTTTTTGGTAAGACTTTGTTTATTTGAGAGAGAGAGAGAAAAAGCATGAACGGGGGGAGGAAGAGAGGGGGAAGCAGACTCCCCACTGAGCAGAGAGCCCCATGGGGGCTCTATCCCAGGATCATGACCTGAGCCAAAGGCACATACGTAACCACCTGAGCCACCCAGGCGCCAGGTTTTGTTTTGTTTAGGTTTTGTTTTAGGTTTTGTTTGTGTGTTTGTTTTTTTAAGATTTAGTTTATTTATTTTAGAGAGAAACAAGTGTAGGGAGGTGTAAAGGGAGAGGAAGAGAATCTCAGGCAGACTCCATGCTGAGTGCAGAGCCTGATGTGGGCCTCAATCTCATGACCTTGACATTATGAGCTGAGCCAAGAGTCACTCAACTGACTGAGCCACCCAGGTGACTCTGATTAGTCCCTTTAGGTTTTTAATAGGTTAGTCTCAACTAAAATAACTACTACTTCAAACAGTATGTCATCAGAATTGACATATTATTGGAATAGAATAGGGATCTTACTAGTTTAAATCAGTCACACATATAAAATTATTAGCCAAATTTGTTTTCAAAAATAAGTAACTATGTTCTGAATGCTCACTCTATTCCAGCACTGTTCGAAACGCTTTATATTCACATATTCATTCAGATAACTGTTACTGATCCGATTTTATAGAATGAGGAAAGTAAGACACAGAGAAGTTAAGTAATTTGTCCCTAGGCTCACACAGCACAGTGAAAGAATGGTTATTACAATTCATTTATTATTAAAGTGTTCTAAGGGTTAATTCGGAGAAGAGAGGATGTTCTGGAGAGCTGCAGTCTACATGGACTTACCACCAGATAGGACAGACAAGACTCAGAGAACTTTAGTGGGTTCGCAACAAAATGTTTCAGGCTGCTGTCTCTAGAATAATGCGTGTGTGTGTTTATCTACTGAAGGGTAATACCACCTGCTTTCAATGGAGGAAACAGATTCATTAAACATGTGCTTTGTTCGTGGTCCCATAGAATAAAATACTTGCTTTATAGCAGGGATAAGAATTTTCAGTTACTCTTTGTTCTTCCTAAGAAGGTATAAAAGCATATTAAGTTTCTGTATTCGTAAAGATATAAATATGTAACATTTTACTTAACTCTTTGCTGAAGAATAATTTGAAGAATTTGTAAAAATTCTGAATCAAAATCTGTGAGCAAAAATAAAAAGCTGTAGTTCATAACTTTTCAAATGGCATTCAAGAGCAGTTAATTACCATGTCACTTCTTACATTATTTTTAGCATAACCTAGCTCTGTATTGCCTAATAAAAATATGCAAAGAGCATAATTAACAAAAAGATGTGAGAAATGAAAGTAATTCATTCCACTTCTGTTTAGAAAACATCCTGGTAGCTTGAATGGGCCCCAGAGATTCACAATACGGAAACTCTTTAATTAATTGATGTTTTTAATAATCTGTGTATGTTTTTTATCCCTTTGTTTTACAGCGCAAGACCCATCAGTTTTTTGTCAAATCTTTCACTACCCCTACCAGATGTCACCAGTGCACCTCTCTGATGGTGGGTTTGATAAGACAGGGCTGTTCCTGTGAAGGTAAGAACAAAATGGCAAGAGAGTGTGATGTTAGAATCCTAGTGTTGGTTCCCTAAACTGTAATCACGTAGCTATATTCCCCTTAAACAGTATGTAAGTGTCTGCTTGTTCTGCTCTTTCTGGTAACAGGAGTACGGATAATAAAGCAAGCACCTTGCTGCATGTTGAACAGGGGAGAAACTAGATGGCCCCTAGAAACATTTTCCAGGGGAGACTTCTGTCATTGTGGCTCATTCATCTTTGTTTCGTTATTTGGGTGAATTTGTGGTTCTGGGAAAGCATTAAGCTGAGTGACAGAGGACATAAAAGTTATCCTTGAATCTGTTCATTTAACTTTCACCTTGCTTAATTTCTCTAATAGAAATAATTCTTCAAAAGTAGGCAGTTCAGTATCTTTTCAGAAATTTTAGGTGTCTGCCACTTTGCCTCAAAAAGATACTTTATTCCCAGTATTTGTATCATTGGATTTTCCTTACCACTTGTTGACTCATTGATTCATCCATCGAGAGTTCATGGAATTCCTGTCCTGTACTTCTAGACACCGCAGTGTAGTCATGGATGGGGAAAAAGACTGAGAGCCTGCCCTCTTGGAGCTCACATTCTGAGCGATGGGAGATCAGGGGTCATTTGAACAGAAAACGAAGTATATTTGTCTGGGCACCACTTTATTTTTCCTAAGACTTCTGAAATGTAAATGACTTAAATAATTATAATGGGGCACACTGTTTGGGAATAGTTTATTTATTTTATTTATAGTATATTTATTTATAGCACCTTATTTGGGAATATACTTTTTCTAGTCAAATGAAATTTATCACTATAACAATGCCTTGTGTACCATTTACTAAAACATCTTATGAGAAAGGTACAATAGTTGCTAGTTCAAATTCTAATACTAGTTTCCATTTCTTAGCCCTTAAGGTTGGAAGGGACTTTGAGGGGAAGGTCATCAGGCCACATCAGAAGCAGGTGTTCTCCTTGTGCTTGTAGTTAGTCTGTATTTGATCACTTTGAATACTTTGAATTACGGGGGTGTTAATGGCATCTTAATGCAATGCATTCTATGTTCGATGAGCTCTCACAGTCAAAGCAAAAGATCCAGATTGCATCATCTCAACTAGTCTTGTAGATGCATGGGTTTAGAGCCAAAGCAATGCTCTTGGGTTGAAAAGTAGATTTGAAAGTTATGAGCATACGAAGTGGTAAACAGGAATGGCGTTTTCCTGGAAATATGCAGAGTGAAAAGAGTGCAGGTGTGAGGACAGAGCCTTAAGAAACAGCTCAGGGAAGGTAAAAGGTAAAGACAGCCAAGTAATCTGAAAAAGGAATGGCCTGTGTCATTGACCAGGAAGGTGTGATGGAAACCAAAGGAGAGAATTTGTGCAACTTTTTAAGCCTTGTCCCATTTGGGATTTAGCCAGTACTTAACAAATGTCATTTTTTAGGGGTGCCTTGATGGCTCAGTTGGTTAAGCATCCGACTCTTGGTTTTTGGCTCAGGTAATGATCTCAGGGTCCTGGGATCAAGCCTTGCAGCAAACTCCACACTCAGTGGAGAGTCTGCTAGAGATTTTCTCTCTCTCCCTCTGCCCCTCCCCCAGCACTCTGTGTCTCTAAAATAAATAAATCTTAAAAAAATAAATAAATCATGTCATTTTAAAATCTGTTTATCAGAAAGAACCCTGGATAGCTACCTGGCTTTAGGGCCCTTATCATTTCTTATGCATCAGAATCATTTGCAATTACATGGTGGGGGTTTTTGAGATCTCCCCAAGCCCCCTTCTAGAGTCTCATGTGCCTGTCTTTCCTGCAGAGCCTTAGAACCCTGCCCTATACACTGTGGGGCCATGGTAGACTCTGCCTGGGCTTCCATAAATATTCTGGTAATATGGTTACAGCCTCCAAAGATTCCTGTCATTTTCACTTCTTCCTGATGGATTGAAATTAGGTCCTGTGTAGGACAATTATTTTGTTGCTTCCACTGCTATTTGTAGGTGAGATTTTTGCCTATTAGTAAACCAGTTTATAACTTGTTAGACACTCTCCTTGTTAGACACTTGCAAGATGTCTTATGGTAGTTTTGACAGTACCGCTTCGTCGTGGCCCTCTGGTGGTTTCACAATGCCCATCAGTGGGTGTATGGTACATTTTCCCGTGTGCATGCATTCCCGTGATAGTATCCCTTCAGCTCCTCTCTTAATCTTTCCCAAATATTCTCCAGGACCGGCCCTTAGAGTAGGAAGTGTCTAAATGAATATTCTTAGTCTGCAGCCCCTTCCAACAAGCTTAGATATGTTAACTTTTTTTTTTAAGATTTTATTTATTTATTTCATGGAAAGAGAGTGGGTGGGGGGAGGGGCAGAGGAAGAGGGACTCTCCAGCGGATTCCACCCTGAGTGCAGAGCCCATTATGGGATTCGGTCCCACGACCCTGAAATCTTGACCTGAGGTGAAATCAGGAGTCAGAGGCTTAACTGACTGAGCCACCCTGGAGCCCTACATATTTTGTCACCCAGCCAAGTCTTGGTAAAACTTACACATTTATTTTTGTTTATCCTGTTTCTTACGGTCTCAAGTTCATCATGTGCTTATCAGGTAGAAGTATCATGGCAGTATGGTTGGTGGCTGGGGGGTTGGGCTCTGACCCCAAATGCTAGGGTTTGAATTCCAGCAATGCCACTTACGAGTCCTGTGACCCAGGGCAAGTCATACATAAATAGGAGTAACTGTACCTCTCTTAGATTGTTAACAGAAAAATTAAATGCAGTCAGTGAGGTTAACCATTGTTATGATCTTGGTCATAGCTGAAGTATCTGTAGTGAAACTAACAACTCCTAAAGTTTATCCTTAATTTGTACGTTTTTAATCATGGAACAGTTTCATTTTCAAAAAGAGGGATTCTAAGGTTTGCCAGATATTGCAAAGATGTCGGGTAATTTCATGTCCATTATTGACCCTGGCAAGAGAAACTCTCAGGGCAGATACCAAGTTGCAGTGAGATGAAGAGTTAGAGAGAACTCTAGAAACTACTTTTTGGAATGCCAAGTTTAAATCAACTGTTGTATTCACAAGATTAGATTTTTTTTTCCTGTGTATTTGCTGCTCTTGATTACTAATGTTAATACAGAATAATAATATTACAATAATAAAAATCTTTACAATTTCTCATTGAAATTCTTATTAGTAAGCAAATGAATCAGCTCCCCAAATGATAAAACGGTTTCTTTAAAACAAAGCCACAAATAAGCATTCATCTAACATAGCCCCTTATATGTAATGAGCGCTCAGTGAATCGTCTTTTTGTAGAAGTGAATTTTTATTGAACATTGTTTTCCCCCCCTTCCAAAGTATGTGGATTCTCGTGTCATATAACTTGTGTGAACAAAGCTCCAACTGCTTGTCCAGTCCCGCCTGAGCAAACAAAAGGTCCTCTGGGGATAGATCCACAGAAGGGCATAGGAACAGCATACGAAGGTCATGTCAGG
This sequence comes from Martes martes, assembly GCF_963455335.1. Classification (NCBI taxonomy): domain Eukaryota; kingdom Metazoa; phylum Chordata; class Mammalia; order Carnivora; family Mustelidae; genus Martes; species Martes martes. The sequence continues at coordinate 57,230,814 of NC_137903.1, read as the reverse complement.
GTAAGTATGATTAGGTTGGGTTTAGATTAATCTTTTAAGGTTAATTAATGACTGAAAATAAAGTCCAGGCACCTCACAAATAGTACTCCTTGACAGAAAATTAGGCAAATAAAATTCATCTAATAATCTTAATTTCATCCAGAGTGATTTGAAAACAAAAACCTGGACTTTGCTTGGAAATAAATTCCAAAATCTCTTACAGTTTTCTGTACTGTCCTTATCTTACAACGACCAAGTGTTCAAATCTCCGTAAAGGAGTCCTTGGCCCCTGGTCTTCCTGGGGAGGTTGTGTATGCTTATGAAGTGTGAGATCCTATCAGGTTGTTCTCTTACTTGTAATCCCGAATAGCATTTAACGTGTAAGCTGCATTTCATCGTACTCCCAAATGTGACTTTGACACTACCAAGAAAGAAATCCATGAATGCTATTTTAATGAATTACTAGCGAAACTTTAAAACTTTGTAGAATAAGAAGCCATACAGTATTTGGAGAATGTATTCTTACAGTTTCTCACGTTATCAGTGGTTTGTGCGTTCCCATCTCTGCTTGACCCCCCGGAGCAGCAGTCGGGACGTGTGTATGTTGTCTTTAGGTTTCCATCGTTCAGCTATGGAGGTAACAAAGAGGGCATGATTGACATTTCAGTTTGAGTTGTTTCTGTTTCCCCGAAGATCCCAAAGCCGGCTGGAGTGAAGAAAGGGTGGCAAAGAGCACTGGCAGTGGTTTGTGACTTCAAACTCTTCCTGTACGATGTTGCTGAAGGAAAAGCCTCTCAGCCCAGTGTCGTGGTCAGTCAGGTGATTGACATGAGGTGAGCTTTCGAAAGTGAAAATATTTGTACGTTTGTGACATGGGAATAAAAAAGTGTCTAGTTTTTCATCCAGTTACATTGCCACACTTTTATTTAAATCTAATCTCATATTAATAATCTAATGCACTAATATTGCCAGAGTGATGTCATTAAAACCAGGAAGCAAGGTGTCATTATACGACAGGTTGATGTGTGTTGAGTGAGTTGGGGCCCGGGCTCAGGGAAAAGGAGCAAAGTTTGAATCCAAAAGACCAGCATGAGCTGGCTGGGCTAACGGGGGCCTAATGTGTGGTGTTTCACCATCACCTGAAGGTGTGGATCCTAATTCCAACATGAGGAAGGGGAGTACAAACCCAACATCAGATAAGCTTTTGAAGTATATAGTAATTCGGGAAACATCTGAATGAGTACATCTCTGGAATATTTGTGGTCTCTGCAGGCTCTTCCCCGCCCCATGGAGTGCTCTCCTTTACCTGTTCTTGTAACTCCTGCACTCCCCTGGGGGACCTTGGGAGCCCCCAGAGCTTCAGCTGCTGCCTCTGTGCTGATGACTCCCACGTGGGCCTCCCTCCAGCTCTTCCTCCCACGCTCAGAGCAGGAGTTTCCAGCCATGGCACACGATGGCATTTCATACAGCACCTCAGACACGGCCTCTTCCCCACAGATGTGGAATACAGGGAGGTTGATGCAGGAAACATTAGCAATGAAAGTCCAACAGAGCCTGCCCAGGGACTCGCTGTAGAAAGATAGAAGCAGCAAAGACAAGACTAAGACAGCAAGTTTCCCAGACCAAGAGATTGATGGCACTAAGACTTAGGAAGTCACAAGGAGTAAATTATTGTGGAGGAGTTCTGTTTCAGGTGTTGACAGAATAGTGAAATGTCAGATACGCTACATTGTAGGTTCATGAGCTGGGTTGCAGGAGGCAAGAGGGTGCGTTGATCTGGAGGGTTCAGATCCCTCGTCTGCATGTACGGGTGCTGGCCTTGTGGCTGGGGCCAGCAGTCATTGCCAGCCATTGTGTAATGGCCACTGCTAAGTTACTCCTGAGAGATTACTCTAGGCCCCATCCATTACAATGGCAGGAAAATTAATTTTTTTTAATTCAGTTTGGATGTTTTGTGCAATGAAGTTTTGAGGATTGCCCCGTGTGTGTTATTTGAAGGTACACCCTGAACACAACACATACACTGACTTCTAATGTTTCATTTTTCCTTCAGGGATGAAGAATTTTCTGTGAGTTCAGTCTTGGCTTCTGATGTTATTCATGCAAGTCGAAAAGATATACCCTGTATATTCAGAGTGAGTGTGTGTGCTGTAATTTGATCACTGAATTATGTGTTCTTACTGAATATGTATTTTGTCTCTCCATATAGGAAATAAGCTTACTAGGAAATACTAAATCCTGCATTCCTTAATATGTCTTATACCATCCAGTACTGGACTGTACAGTCAGTTAGTGCTAAGTAAATATTTCACTAGTCAAACACCTGTAGAAAGCATGAGTATTTGCTTCTAAAATAGGATTCATCTTGGGTGTTACTTTTGAGCCACAATTCACTTTCCAAAAAAATATAAGTTGAATAAGTATGAGGTTTCTCAAGTTTTTGAAAAAGAGGTTTCTTTTAAAACCTCGTTTTAAAAATTAATATTTTATTTCTATTGCTTTGTAACAACTACTCCAAAACTTAGTAGCTGAAACCAGTAATGACTTATTTTTTACCGTTCTCTGGATCAGCTATCCAGTTTGAGTGGGGTCGACTAGGGTCACTCCTGTGACTACATTCGGCTCATTTGAGGCCGGAATATCCAAAATGACTTTGCTCCTGTATCTGAGGCCTTGCTGCTGGCTGGCAGCCAGGCGATCTCCGCGCTCTCTCTGAACGTTCTGCATGTGACCTCTCATTCAGTCATCCGGCTGACTTCTATGGGGCTGGTCTGCAAGAAAACAAAAGATGCTACCAGACCTTTCTTTTAAGGACCAGGCCAAACCAGGCCCACCTCCTGTGCATCCTGTTGGTCAGAGCATGTCCCGGGGCCAGCCTGGATGTAAGGGGAGGGGAAATAGACTCCAGAGCTTGATGAGTAGAGTTCCGTAGGAAGAATTGTTGGTAGGCATCTTTGGAGGCCATCTGTCTTGCCACAGGGCAATCTTGAATTGGTGAATTAAGACAAAAGAGGTTTAAAAAAAAAAAAAAAAAGACAACCGTCCTAATGTTATGCCCGTATGCTGAGTGTCTATGAATCTTGTATCTGGGAAAGTCACCAACGGAGCCTGAAGAGGCCCACTTGCCTGGAGCTGATTCACATAGTGGGACTTTATGGTCACTGCTGCTTAAAGCACTTTTAAGGGGGGGATCCATATACGTAAAGTTTAAGTCTGTTCTGATTGTAAGTACTATTTGTATAGTGATAAATTTTCATGTAAATACCAACTCAAATGATCTGATCTTCTCTCAAATAATGTGAGTTATATTTTGAAGTAACAGAATGTTATTGCTGACTTTTTAAAGCAAGTTGAAAGTTGGTTTGGTGTAATGCTTCTGAGCATGGACCCACGATCCCCATCTGGTAGGACATGCTTGGAGACTGTGAGTCCCTGCGCCAGAGTATTTTCGTATATAAAATCAGGATCTAATACAATACCCAACTCGTACTTTGCAACATGCTCTGATCACTGCTCAGATTTTGCTCGGTAAATGTCAGCTGCAGTTGATGTGTGAGTATGGATAAGGCATTTCTCAATGATGGCATCCTAGCACTTGATAGCAAAGAAAATTTAAAAATGCTTACTAACATTTAAAATGGTATCTAGCTAGCTAGCCGGATAGTACTAGTATCTGCTACCTTTGCTTTGTCCTGAATTCTGAGGCGAAGACTAGTTATTCTCCTGATTAGGAGAGCTGACCTCCTGTAAAGGTGTCATCTGATGAATGCTCATTTTGTTGACCAGAGCCTGGTCAGCTAGCATCAGCATGCTAGTGCAGGGTGTCTGTTTTCTAACACAGGCTGATTGAACTGTCCTAGGTCACGGCTTCCCAGCTCTCGGCGTCTGACAGCAGGTGTTCGGTCCTGATGCTCGCGGAGAGTGAGAGCGAGAGGAACAAGTGGGTGGGCGTGCTCAGCGAGCTGCACAAGATTTTGAAGAAAAACAAATTCAGAGACCGCTCAGTCTATGTTCCCAAGGAGGCTTATGACAGCACTCTGCCCCTCATTAAAACAACCCAGGCGGCTGCTATCATAGGTACGGACTTGCCCATTGACTGTGTTACCGTAGCTGCCAACTAACCTACCGTGTAAGCAGAGCTGGCTTACAGCTAGGAAACCCCAGTGTCCAGTGTGTCCTGTGTGCTGCCCCGGGTGTGCAGGAAGGGTCCGCTGAGTGAGCGAGGCCGCTGAGAATGTGTTTTCGGTAAAGGGGAATCAGTACACTTTCCAAGTGCATTTTCTTCTGAAAAAGTCACAGTGCTGAAGATTAACCTATAACAATCTATTTTCTGCTGTGTGACTTAGAACAAGTTGTTTAACTTCTTAAAGCGTAAGTTTCTAGGTAAGATGGGGGTTCCAATTACCTCGAAGAAGTGATAGGGAAACTTCTGGAAGGCGAGACACGTGACACAGGGTGCCCTGCATATCAAATGCCCTCAAAAAATGGCAGTTTATGTGTCTGGAGGTTTAAATTTTTGTCTTCTTATGTACCTATCCAACTCTTCTGTTACTTGCTAATAAATAAGGAAAAGCTAATTAGTAGGGTTATGCCTTCCACAATTTTTCCCTCCCAAAACAAGAAACAGAACTAGGCCCAGGGTGCTAACAAACTAGGTTTTTAAATTTTTTCACCCTTTATTGAATAAACATTTACTACTTTTTGTAAGTATGGATATACTTTCTAATGATTATTCTGCTAAAAAAAGACCTGAGGTAACATTTACCACTGTCAACTGAAAGGAGATTTTACAGTACAAATTGTTTTTGCAATTTTTAAGTTACTTATTTCAGTTTTTTGCACCAAATTTCTTTATTATCTGTTTTGTTCTATTAGTTTTACATAGTTTTACCCATTAACAGTGTTTCGTATTCATGTCTTCCGTAGATCATGAAAGGATAGCTCTGGGCAATGAAGAAGGGTTGTTTGTTGTTCACGTCACCAAAGATGGTAAGAGAAAGTTAATTAATGCAGAGTAACGTCCAACCAGATATTGTTGGACAACTCTGGACTCTAGATAATAGAGTAATAGAGTATCTAATTAGATAATTAGATAATTAGATAATCTAATTAGATACTCTAATACTAAAAAGAACAGGATTTGCTTTTCTGTATTCTGTAATTGAAATTTTCCACACCTAATTTGATGTGTTTATGAATCAAAAGATATCCTTTAAAATTCTTCAATTCTCGTGAGTTCTTAAACTTGCACGTATGTGTTGCGTTTCTTCTGTCGTTTATCAGCTCTCCTGCGCAGCCTCAGGTGACATGCCTAGAGATGCCTGTGAAAGATACAGCCTGATTTGTTCTTGCTTTGTTAGTGCTTGAAAAGGTAGCGGTCCTTAAAACGTGTTCATGTTGGGGTGTTTTTCCCCACGCTTAATACACAGATTTTTTTTCCCAGGGAGAAGTAAAATACTGAGTGAAATAAAAAAGAACTAGTTTGCCAGTGTCCTATCTTCAGATCAAGTGAGATCTTGGGAAAACACTGAGTTTAAACTGCGTCTGTTTGTTACCCATAAAGGTACCTTCAGGGGCGCCTTGCAGGGGCATAGTTGGTTCAATGCCCGACTCTTGGCTTCAGCTCGGGTCATGATCTCCGGATCCTTGGGGATCCTTGGAGGTCCATGCTCATGGAGCCTGCTTGAGATTCTCTCTCTCGGCCCCTCCCCCCCCCCCCGCTTGTGCACACACACGTGTGTACTCTCTCTCTCTCTAAAAAAAAAAAAAGAGAAAGAAATACCTTTAGTGAACTATGCCTTACTGAGTTTTTAAAATAGGAGCACCATGGTGAAGTTCCTGAGAATTTAGTGCCAGTAAAAGGTTTTTTCCTACAGATGTGGCCTGCTTTATCAAAACACAGGGATCCTTTGCCTTGGTTGCCAGAAATCATGGTGCTAAATTTAACACCTCACTTTAGGCATGTGCAGTTACCTTATAATGGATATAATTATACCTTCCTCTTTCTCCACACTGATTTGGAGCTCATTCTTCTGGATGTATATGTGTCTTTAAGTTGATATATCATTTTGAGTGTAATTGGGATATGATTAACAAATAAAACATTATTCTGCATTTATTATCATTTCTTTGCATAGAAATTATTAGAGTTGGTGACAATAAGAAGATACATCAGATTGAACTCATTCCAAATGATCAGCTCGTTGCTGTGATCTCAGGACGAAATCGTCACGTGCGACTTTTTCCCATGTCAGCTTTTGACGGACGAGAGACTGATTTTTATAAGCTGGCAGAAACTAAAGGGTGTCAGTCCATAACTTCTGGCAAAGTGTGCCATGGAGCTCTCACGTGTCTGTGCGTGGCTATGAAAAGGCAGGTCCTCTGTTATGAACTCTTTCAGAGCAAGACCCGTCACAGAAAATTTAAGGAAATTCAAGTCCCATATAACGTGCAGTGGATGGCGATCTTCAGTGAACAGCTCTGCGTGGGGTTCCAGTCGGGGTTCCTCAGATACCCATTGAACGGGGAAGGAAGTCCGTACAGTATGCTCCATTCAAATGACCACACACTATCATTTATTGCACATCAGCCGATGGATGCCATCTGCGCCGTTGAGATCTCCAGTAAAGAGTATCTGCTGTGTTTTAACAGCATCGGGATATACACCGACTGCCAGGGCCGGAGATCCAGACAGCAAGAGTTGATGTGGCCGGCAAATCCCTCCTCTTGTTGTAAGATTCTCTTATTTTGGCTGTTTGACCTTTTTGTCCCTTTCCTTTTCCTCCATCTCATCTCCTAAATATATTCACTATTAATAACAGATTGTTTTTTAAAGTCACCTTTAAGGTTTTGCCAAGGTGTCAATTAGGTTGTTGATCTAAAGTGACTCTCTGTACTTAGACCTCGGCCGGCAGGCTCGACATTACCTTGTACTTAGTTGAAGCTAATCTTTCTGTGGCATATTTTACTTAGGTGGATTTTCAACCCATGTTGTATTTTGAAGTAACTCTAAACAGTTATCTTCATGGTCCCCCAAAATACAGTGTGTGAGCGTTAACAGCTCATGACACTTGCACTGGAGAAGTTGTTACTAAGTGAATTATTTAATCGGTTATGTGAAGGCATAACGCAGCATCTGTAAGAAGTGTTTCTCTGTTTTTTTTAATTTTTATCTAAATAGATAGAGATTGCCTGTTGCTCTCTTTCGAGAAATACTAGGACATTAGTAAATTATCAGATACTCATGGCATGCCATCTCGGCGGACAGGATAGAGCACCCAGCACGGGAGGCCGTTTCCCCTGCTGACGCAGAGTGGGAACCAGGAAAGATTCATGACAAGTGCAAAGTTGCAGTGAATTCTCGGTTCTCTGTAGCAGAAGTACGGAGCTCTGGACAGGCCCGTGGGAGGAGTATCTGAGCCCACATACTTTGTTTTTTGTGGAGGGTACTTGAACATGCTCAAATGCTGAACTAGGGAACTAGGGAGAGGTTGCCTGTACAGTCAATATAGGAGGCCAGAGAGGATGGAATTCAGAACCCAGGGGAAGGATTTGGGGCCGGAGGCGTGAAATCTCTTCCACTGGAACCAGGTAGGAGGAGTGATGGGCAGGATATAGTCGAGTGTAAATATTCAGTGAAGAAAAGTTAGGAAGGCCATACATGCTTATTACTGAAGAGTTAGAAAATCTAAATTTAAAAAAAGAAAGAAAAATATTTGTAATCTACCCACCCAGACCTAATCATTCTTAAAGTTTTGTGTCTTCTAAAATACATATTCCTATCTGTGGTGTCATATGTGGAATAAAGGCTGTTTGATAACCTGGTCAGGTGATAATTCGAAGTATCACTTCTAATGTGGAGTCAGAATCAGGATATCTGGCTCTTATGAATAGCTCGACTGGGGATATAATACGGGACATCAGCTTGAGTTAATCATCTCATCTCTCCTTGCTCGTGTCACCATCTGTCGCTGTTCATTCTTCCAGTAAGCAGCACATACCTGTGTCAGGTGCGTGATCCTGTGATCCTGCCTTCATAGATGCAATGGCAGGTCTCACCTAAAGATTGCTTTATAAGTCATTGCGCTGTCAGTAGCTTAACTGGTTTAGGAATCAAATCTTATAAAAAATCGTAATGGTATCCCTTGATAGAACTCGTTTATTAGAGAAGGCCATATTCTGCCATCTGTGTTAGCAGAATCTTTCTGTATTAAAGTGACCGTCTGACCCAACATACAGCATGTCAGCTGCTCATTTATGACTTGTTTCTACTCAGAAATGTTTTGATGTGCCTACTACGTGAACAGAGTAGGATTTGGGTGGGATTCTGCTCTACATTATTTAGTGTAGATCTTTCAAAATGTTTGGGGTTTACGAATTGGAAGTAATTAACCACTGTTCCCCCTTCCCTTCTCGCAGGTTACAACGCACCATATCTCTCAGTGTATAGTGAAAACGCAGTTGATATTTTCGATGTGAACTCCATGGAGTGGATTCAGACTCTCCCACTCAAAAAGGTAATTTCATATGAAAATATGGGCTAAGTGCACTACTGAGTGTAACGAAACACTAACGTGACTAGTTAGCTGTTTTTTACTCTTTGAGCATTTTCGGGCAGTCGGTAATTCAGGATTTAGCTAAGAGGAGAAGCACTAGGAACAAAAGTCAAGCTTTTTCAACACCATACTCTTTTTATCCATTTAGTTTCAGGGATCAATAGGAGTATTGTCTTAGCGAGTGACTAGAATCTACCCCAGCCTAAAATGCCAGTGTCACCTTCTACCTCAGGAGCTCTGAGGGAGAATGCTGTCACTCTTTCTTATAACTGCTTTTCACATCACGGGATGCAGGCTTGAATCCTGAAGGCAAAGAAGGCAGGGGTTCAACTTTATAAGATAGTGTCATTATTTTCCAGAGTCATCGTACTGGTTCATACTCCCCCCAGCAGGACAGAAGATTTCCTGCAGATCCACATCTTCTCTGACCTTGCCGTTCTCAGAATTCATAGTCTTATAACCATTATCAGTGGTTGTAAAATGCTATCTCATCGAAGCCTTAATTTGCATGTTCCTAATCTTTCTGTGTTTATTCATTCTTAATTCTTTTTCTATGAAACCCTAGCTATGCTTTTTGCTTATTTTTGTTTGGCTTCTTTTTTTAATTAATTTATTGAAATTATTTATATATTGTAAATATTGAGTTAGTAAACGTGGGGCAAATCTTCATTTGTGACCTACCCATTTTGATTAAGTATTTTGTTCAACATTTACTTTAGTAACAATAAATTATATTATTTTGGTGAAAACATTGTTATAATTTTTTTTTAGATTTTATTTAAATTTAAGTTAGTTAACGTATATAGTGTATTACTAGTTTCAGGGGTTATTGTTATAAATTTTCATGTTGGTATATGTAGCATTCTTATCCTTTAAGCTTATCTTTTTTCTGTTAGGAAACTCTTTTGTAACTCAAGGTCTTAAAGATAGGACCTTTATTCCAAAAGTTTGAAAGGTGTGTCTGTTACATTTATGTCCTTACTCCCTGTAGAGTTGGTGTTTGATGTGTGGTGTGAGGTAGGGGCTGTATTCATCTGTTCTGTGTACGTGAGCGGTTGCTCTGTCACTATTAACTGACAGCCCCCCTATCTGATACAGTTACACTCTGATACTCTGTCATATATGGACATATAATTCTAATATATATTATGTATCATATATATGTAATATAATTCTAATCCCATTCCTAAAGTAGCTACATTGATATCTTCTTAGTGTAACAATTTAGTCACTAATGGATTTAATTAAATTTAAATGCATTTCTGCTATTTTTTCCCCCCAGAATATTCTTCCTTTAAAATGTAGTCATTATAACTTTCTGGTTCAAATTAGATAATTTTATACCTATTTCCCATCAGAATTAATGTTAATTTTTTGTTGACATTCTGAGGGAGCTGTATTTTGAAGAGGAAGGATGGGTGGAAGGTGTCGATAGTGTGTGCTTTCTAAATAGGCCAGAAGTTTTACGATTTCATTTGAAAGTTTTATTGAAGTACTAATTTTATTTTTTTATTATTTTAGGTTCGACCCTTAAACAGTGAAGGATCATTAAACCTTTTAGGGTTGGAGACAATTAGATTAATATATTTCAAAAATAAGATGGCAGGTAAGAAAATATACACTAATGGTTAGCTTCAGTGGAAATGTTCAAAGCTGACTGCCTGAAGATTATAAGTGGCAGAGACCAGATTTAAACTCGGGTTTATTTTACTCCAGAGTCTGTGATCTTGGCCACTGTCATACTCTCCTCAGTCTATTAAGATAAATGTCTGCCTAAAAAGACATTCTGTTTAATCTTGCATAGCTGTCTACACAAAATACTGGTTTCTGATCTACCTTGTTATTTTTCTGGGGAGGACTGAATTAAATGGCATAAGGATAGCTGTAGGTGTCTTCTGTATTATTGATAGTATAAAACCCAACCCAAGTTTGTGGCACTGAAATGATGAGATCTCTCCCAGAGCTCTGATTGGGGACTTCAGGCAAACATCTTCCACTGATGCATAGGGCTCCGAACTTCAGAAGTGTTCATGTCAGCACGGGCAGGGGAGGCAGAGAGGAGGGTCCCAGGAGCACCAGAATCGGGAGCAGGGAGTGGGATCCCCAGGATGGGAGTTCTGGAGAGGACGAGGACGGTGTCCACAGTCGCTGCTGGCCTTCCCATTTGATGTCCGGCATCTGGAGGCGCTCTGATGTCTTAGCGCTCTGGAGGTTTCTGGGTTGACAAACTGCTGGCTGTAAGAGAGGTCTTCCGAAGGGAGAGTCAGAATTTAGAAATGATTCCCACTCAGTGGTGGATCCACCATGAATCTAATGACATTGGAGCCTAACGCCTCTCACCGCCAAGGGCCTGTACTTCATTTTGTGTCCATCTCTTAGAGGAAGTCCAAATATTGGCAGAGGATCAGCTGCACCCTGTTCTCACTGTGTGTGGCTGTGATGATCATACGGTATGTCCATGTCCCAGGTCGTGTCCGCAGGATGAAGCCTCTTTCCACTTGCGTTCCCCACGCTCTCATCTTTCTGCTCTGAGCTGGGGCGGGGGGGGGGGGGGGGGAGGCGGAGCCTAGCAAGGGAGGACCAGACAGAATTTCAGCATAGGTGTCTTGTCCTTGGGAAAAGGAAGAGGCCCCATTCCCCAGAGGCCCTCTCTTTTTCTCTGTATTGCTCTGTCCTTCCTCTCTCAGGGGCTCAAAGTGTTACTGCAGCCTTCTGGGCCTCCCACATCGCCCACTCCGCCATAACTCACCTAGACCTGCTCTGCCCTCATGATTCTCAAATTCCAAAACTGTGTTTCAGCTGGAGTGAAGAAAGCTAGCTGATGAAGCTACATTATTCCAATCCAAGAAGAACATTGCTTTTCCTCTTATCAGCTGCCCTGGCTTGCCTTGCAGGCTCCCGCCTGTCTCCCTTTTTCTCACTTCAGCTTTGTGGCTGTTAAAAATTCTGAAGATTGGCTTTTCTCCTCTTCCTTATTTAGAGAATGGCATCCATCATGTTGTGTGAATACAGCTGTCTATTTTATTCCTAGAGTGTGTTCACATATTTCAGCAGGTCTGGGGAGTCCTTGGCGGATGGTTTTGTTTACTTCTAGGTATTAAAATTGAAACCGGATGCATATGAATAAGGATCTTCTCCTCCCCAAGATCGGAAGAGTAGAAATAGCAAGAGTCTCGCCTTTAGCAAAGGAAGCTGGTGGGAGCTGGAGCTTTTGTCCTTAGTCCGCACCCAGCAGACCGGGTCTTTCATCATGTCAAAATACTTTTAGTTGTCCTTTACAAGAATAATTTACCCATTACACCTGACGCCACATAGCTTCACGGAGGAGCATTGGAACCAGTGCCTGGAAGGCGAGAGAAGACACCGCAGAGAGATTGCAGTGGGCGGGGGGGGGGGGGGGGGGGGGGGCAAAGTGACAGGACCCCCAGGCAACTGCATTTTTCTTCTCTTCCACTAAAATTGTGCCATTTTGTGTTTATAAACGAATCAAAGTGAAACTGTACTTAGTAAGCAATATTTAACTTTCGTGTATACCTGTTTACATATGTCTTGGTTTAAATTATTCTTTGCTGTATCAACACACCACGTGTAAAAATGAGACTTGCATAGGTTGCACAACTGAATGTGTACCGTCTTAGAGATAAACAGATGAGAAGCATTTTTGCACTTTAAGGAACGTTGCCATTCTTGGTGTTTTTTCTCACAGAAGGGGATGAACTGGTGGTTCCGGAAACATCGGACAACAGTCGGAAGCAGATGGTTAGAAACATCAACAACAAGCGGCGCTTCTCCTTCAGGGTCCCGGAGGAGGAGAGGATGCAGCAGAGGAGGTGTGCGCGCAGCGAGGGCTCCCGGTCCGGGTGGTCTCCGCGGTGGTGATACCAGTATTGGACTTGGAGGGCAGATTTGAGCTCTGAAAATCTGTCACCCATCTGTGGTGTCGATCATGAATGTACTTCTCAGTGTAATTTGAATAAGTACTCCCCCAAGTGTGAGTACGAACTGGATTAAAGTACCATATTGTGATTCATTGCTCTGTGTCTATGAAGTACTTACAATTCTTAGACCGTGGGCCTTTGTATAATCATATATAGAACACACGGCTGCCTGTGGTACATCTGTTCCTTCGGGTTAACTCTATTCATGAGCAAACAGCCCAAAGGCTTGTAGTATTTCCAGACCCATAGAAAAACATTGCCAAAGTGTTATCAGTTATTTTAAAAGACATACATAAAATGGTCAGAACTATCTGTAAAATACAGCTTTGATATGTAAGTGCTAAGAGAAGCCTATTTTCCCACCAAAATCCTCAAGATCTTTTATTTAAAACAAGTTTCTAAGTGAAGTTTTAATGGAGTATATTTTATCCTTATTAAACATGATTTCACAGTTTTATTTTTGTGAATAAAGAATGCTTAACTTTTTTCTGAAGTTATCTAGAGCAATCACAGAAAAAATGTCTAAACAGGTGTTTTATCTTACAGAGAGATGCTACGAGATCCAGAAATGAGAAATAAATTAATTTCTAACCCAACTAATTTTAACCACATAGCACACATGGGCCCAGGAGATGGGATACAGATCCTAAAAGACCTGCCTATGGTAAGAGAAATGAAGAGGGAATGAGAACAGGGTTACAAGTGGGGCAGAGGGGAAAGCATACATGTGTGCCTAAATACATACATAGATTTAAGAGGAATCATTAGTATGATGATGTTTGTGTCCATACATCACAATATGTGTAAGATGCTTGATGATATATACCTGATGAGAAAAACACAACATTTGGGCATCTGTGAGAAACCAAACAGTTCCAGTTCTTAGTTGCACACACCACAAACTTGTCCAGACTTACTGTTGGTGGTGGAATACACTGCTAGATTTGGAGAGCATCTGTACCAAGACTCAGAACTTGCTTGTGACATGACTAACATTTCACTACGTTTTAGCAATTCGCTACAGATATTTGGCCTCCCCCCCCCCCCCCCGCCCCGCCGAAGAGAACCATGTTAGGTTGGCCATTAATGGCCACACCTCTTACCTGGTTGGCCAAGCAAATCTTTTTCCTCTCCCCAGTTATAAACATGTTGCCTGGTCTGTCTTACACACAAAAGTACAACATGGGAAAACTTGTTTTTCATATGAAGACTGGATTCTTGGACCCATTATGTTGAGATTAATAATATTAGTGGAATTAGCTAATTTTCCAGGCTCTGTTTACACTTAACATGTCAGTATCACAATACCTCAGCAAATTATTGAGACTTTAATAAGACCCTTTTGATCATGGGTGGTAGCGTTGGATTTGTGAATGTGGACCCAGAGCTTTTTCTTTTTCTTCTTTTTTTTTTTTTAAGAAAAAAATTAGAAAATATTTATGTATTTATTTTTTTTTTTTACTTTATTCCTGGGGAGTTTTCTTTCATTTTATTTTATTTTTATTAACATATAATGTATTATTTGCTTCAGGGATACAGGTCTGTGAACCTCAGTCTTAATTCACAGCACTCACCATAGCACATACCCTCCCCAATGTCCATAACCCAGCCACCCTATCCCTCTCCCCCAACTCCCCTCCACCAAACCTCAGTTTGTTTCCTGAGGTTAGGGGTCTCTTATGGTTTGTCTCCCTCCTGGATCCCATCTTGTTTCATTTTTCCCTCCCTTCCCCCTACGACTCCCCTCAAATTCCTCATATCAGAGAGATCATGTGATAATTATCTTTCTCTGATTGACTTATTTCACTTAGCATAATCCCCTCTAGTTCCATCCACCTCATTGCAAATGGCAAGATTTCAGATTTTTTGATGGCTTTTTCTAAGGGAGTCTGTCCTCTAACCACATTACCAGCTCTGCTGTGGTAGGAGATTCAAGGGTCTATCACTGACAGAAAAAAAAGCCAGGTGATATAGTTTTACGTGCAGTCAAGTTTTTTAAAATAATAAAGTTAAGCTTTTGAAGGTAGTCCTGCATTTGTTACACAAAAGAAACAAAAAAATCAGTCATTGAGTCTAAGTTCCTCATTGGAAATACCCCGATTAACCAGTCGACCCTGTTCATGAACCAAAACAATGCTCTTACTGTTACCACCAAGGCATTATGTTGACCTGGTTATAGGTCCTCCTCTAGGGAGTGAACAGTAGCCATTTATCCTCTTGGAATGGGGATTTCTATTAGCTGTGCTGGATAAGTTATGAATAAAGTATTCCAAAAAATTACATGTAATAAAACTAAGGAAAAAATCAAAGACTAAATATTAAATATTAAGCTGTTACATTTACCTATCATATTAAAACTTAGGGGTTTTCACCTTTTTGCCTAGGAATGAGATTTCAGATTTCTGTCCACTATTTGCCCATTCTGAGCATGTGTTTAAAGTTCTCAGGCTGGTTTTTCTTTATTCTCAAGTAAATGTGACATAACCATACAGTCCAAAGCCTTTCTCATTTTAAAGAGAATTTTTACATTTTGGTAAACATTGGAAATGTGTATTATGTTATAGCTTATACTTGATAGCTCAAGTGCTCATGTATCATTTTAATGAAAGTTTTAAAGATTTTGGAGGGATAGAGGGAGGCAAATTTCAAACAGGCATATGTTGCAAAGCAATATATCAACAAATACAAAATTATTTCAGTGGTTAACAAGGTTTTGATAGATATTACACTTTTTATTTATTTATTTTAAGATTTTATTTATTTATTTGACAGAGACACAGCGAGAGAGGGAACACAAGCAGAGAGAGTGGGAGAGGAAGAAATAGGCTTCCCGCTGAGCAGGGAGCCCAAGGTGGGGCTCCATCCCAGGACCCTGGGATCATGACCTGAGCTAAAGGTGGATGCTTAATGACTGAGCCACCCAGGTGCCCCTGTATTATACTTTTTTGATTAAAATTTCTTTGACTTGTGCTTCATTTTGGTGCACAAAAAAAGAATATATGTAGTTTTATCTTATATATTCCCACAACATAAGAATTACAGGGGCGCCTGGGTGGCTCAGTGGGTTAAAGCCTCTGCCTTCGGCTCAGGTCACGATCCCAGGGTTCTGGGATCGAGCCACGCATTGGGCTCTCTGCTCGGTGGGAGCCTGCTTCCCCCTCTCTCTCTGTCTGCCTCTCTGCCGGCTTGTGAACTCTGTCTATCAAATAAATGAATAAAATCTTAAAAAAAAAAAGAATTACAGAAATTTTTTCTACATATTATATTATCTCCCAGAAATTACAGTATTTCCTTAAAGTGAAATACTTCAGGGTTTCATAAAATATTTCTCTGCTGAGTAGCCTTCTGTCATCAGGTGAAAAACCAATTTGCTAATGTTCCAGAATTTTTTCAGACCTTCACACACATAAGATTTGGTCGCCATATACCCTGATGAATGAGTACAGTGAAAAGAAATGTCAGATTTCAAACATTGTAAGATCTTTTGTATCAGAGCCTCCCTCACTCCACTTTTTCTCCCTTTACCCTTCTACCACTTAGAGTAAAAGAAGTCTTTTATTTTTTTTTTTTGTTAACAATAATGTCTAGTCTTAATTACTGAGCTGATAATGTCTAGTCTTAATTACTGAGCTGAACAAGCTCAGACAGTGTTTCCTGAAGGTTTTTCCCGCACCTGACTGCATGACACGTGGCCTTCTGTGCAACCACTTGTCCCATTAGATCCCTTGGTTTTTAGCATTTCTTGTCACCAGTGTTGCTAACCCATGACTGCCTTGTTGGCTCCTTCCGTCATTGACACACGTGCTCCTCTGCCCTAGAATGCAGTCCAGTTTTTAATGTTTCTTCCAGGCCTTCTTACCTTGTAAGCACATTTGTATTTCCAGGACGAGAAGTTGGTGTACATTTTGAAACCTGTTTCTTCGCCTTAATTTTAGTTTCACTGGCCTTCTTCCCTTTACTAGAAAGGGACGTACATGCCGGGGCTGTTTATGGGAACGCACTTCACCACCTAACCAGTATTTTTGATACACTGTCCACCCAGACCCGTGCTTGTCTTGGGGTAGACACTGGTAAACAACACATTGGTATGCACGTCTGAAGAAAAGTAGTGATATGCATGTGTGTACCTGTGTGTATATATGCTTACTGAAAAGCTTGTGATATTTTAATATGGTCCCAGGTTTTGATATGTCCTTTCTGCTGAAGTGAAATTATCTGTTCTTTAATGAACAATTTCCAAAAATTAAGATGAATTAAATTCACCTCCTGCTAACGTGTCAGAAGGGCTGTCAGACCCCAGAGCTCCGTGTTACCATCCGTGCGAAGAGCAGCATGTACCTCGGACATTGTTATGTTTTAACTTACTCATATCAGTACTGCTTTCCTGGGACATACTTACGAGCTTAGAGAGTTTATTGAGTATCTTCGGAAGCTCTTCTGGGTACCAAAATGATACTGATAGAGGATTGTTTGCCTCATGAATGTGCAAAAGATCATCAGGCTGAGGGAGTCTGGGTCCGACAGGAGCCCTTTACACACGTGGTGTGCAGGACTTAGAAGTAGATACTGCATTAGCTTCTTGAATCCTGCTTGTCGTTTGCTTTTTTTTCATAGTGGGTACTGGCAACAAAGGGCAGGTTTTTCTCCCATTGAATACAAGAAAAATAGTTTACCTCCAGAAGATTTGGTTTTGGCCCATGACCTTTCTCCTAGCCTTTTTTCCATCCCTAGAGTTGTTCATGAAGGCCAGGTTTCTAGCTCAGTGACCCCTTAGAGCTCCACGAAGTAATACTGCTTCTTCGAGTCAAAGTTACATTGACATCAGTGAGTTTTTTTCTTTTTGGAAATAACCTTGGAAAGCACTGGTTCACTCACATCTCTAAACCATATGTTATAGAAGAGATTTTGTTTAAGTCTCCATAAGTTACCGGGTTTTGTTAAGCAAAGCTGGCTCATCCCGGCTCAGGAGGGTGTACGTTCTGCCAGCTTTCTCCCTGCAAGTCCTTCCCTCCCACCCCTGAACCCCACGGCTGCTCTCCAGACCTGAACCATGAAAATGCCCCTCAGAGACGGACTGGGTGCTGAGTAATCTGGGCTCCCAGATTACTGGGCTCCCAGTCCATTGTACCTGAAAAACTAGAGTTTTCCGTTTGAAAAGCTTTGTCGGGATCTTCAGTATTACATTATTTTATGTTTTAGTACCCCCAGACACGGAAGGGAAGATTTTTTCCCCTTGTTAAAAACAAACGTGTCCTTTTGGGTGTCTACGTGGAGACAGGTTTGGGCTGCTGAGAGTCATGTCAGTAATCAGGGTCTTCCCCAGTCCCACTCTACTCCTGTCAGAAATAAGAGCAGTAAAAACACACACCTGGAAACCAGGAAACGGTTTCCAGTTTCCACAGAAACAGCTTCACGGCACTTCTTGCGAGAGGCTGGTTGTGGGATTGCTGCTCTTTTACTTTCTTGCTTTGTTGGTATGTTTTTTGCCATGTTTTGTTTTTATCACACAAGAAAATCCTGAACTAAACTCTGAAAGTCTCCTTGCAGCTCCGGAAGTCCACTTTCTGCTTCCCTGATGCAAGTAATAAAAAAAATAATAATAATAATTTTATAAAGCAAATGATCTTTTGCACATCAGCTCTTTCGGTTACTGGCAGGAGGACTACAAAATTTAACTCTCTAAGGCCTGAAAGTATTTCATGAAGGACTCAGTCCTGATGTGCAACGTGTCGTTTCTGCTGCATGCATGCTGTGAAATGTCACCTGTGACCAGTGACTCCATCCTCATGACCTCACGACTTCTGTTCTTTCTGTCGTTTTGTTAGCCAGGCTTCCCTTATCCAACCCCTCATCATCACTCCGGCCTGATCTCCTCTCCGATCAACTTTGAGCACATCTATCACATGACTGTTAATTCTGCTGAAAAATTTCTCTCTCCTGATTCCATAAACCCTGAGTATTCCCCGTCTCTGCGCTCTGTCCCCGGTACACCAAGCTTTATGACTCTGAGGGTATGAACAGCCGAGTCAGGGGTTAACTTCACTAACTGTGTGCGGACCTCTGTAGCTGGCTTGATAAGTAACTCTGCTGGGCGTGGGGGCATTTTCTGAGCGTGAGTGTGGGCCTTCAGCCTGCTGCTCTTCTGCCAAACCTCTGTTCTTCCTCCTCCTCCTCTTCAAGTTCAGGTTTGTCTCATAGAAGATTTTTCCATCATGCTTTTCCCTTTCCAGATACCGTCATTAAATATAGCCCCTGCGTGGGTCTTTATTCTGTTTAAACAAAAAAGGAATCCCAGAATTTCTCCATTTTTTATAGTTAATTAGCCTGGAACTGGTTTAATTCAGAAAAAATATTTTTTCATTTAGTGGCATTCAAGTCTGTGGTAGGGCTTAGCCACAGGCCTTCTTTCCACAATAAACACCTTTTGAAAAGCTTAAAAATCTCCCAGGTAAAAATTATAATAGTATTAAGGGAGTCACAAGAAAAATTAGAAAAAGATGATAATCTCACTAGGCTTTGAGGTACTGATAGGCCTTTAAATTCCAGCCAGAATCCAAGATATAACAACTAAATCAGAGAGAGAACTAATACAAAGGGTCCACATTGGGAAGGACGGTGGCCGGAGAGCTGGTGACCATTAGCAGACTGTCCATACTTCCATCAAGAAACGCATGCTTAGCTAACTCCTCAGGAACGTTTTCTCAAGTGCATTTTGCAAATAACCTACTTGGATTCTGTCCTGTAAAGCCGGGTCCCGCAGCACCCTCTGACCAGCTTTTTATTTGCATAGAAAACTGTAGGCTAAGAAGTTTATTTTTGTATTTTTGTTTGTCTTAGAAAAGTACCCTAAATTTTAATGTTTGAAATGGCATTGCCATGAAACTATAATGTCATTGAAATGTCTTATTTGACACAGTAAGATTAACAATAAAAATAAAGCTTAGTTTGCTTGGTAACAGATGGCAGGGAGTGGTTCCAGAGGAATGTTGTAGAAATTAATTGGTCAGGAGTTTTTCTGGTGAAAGATGGCAGAGATGTTCTGTAAGTCAGTCCTCTGCTAGTTAGAAACACCCTCGTCTTTAAGTTTTCCCCTAATTCAAAGCGTATTGGCGCATGGAAGACACCAGCATCGCTGGTTTCCTGTCACTTTAGATGGTAGTTGAACTCCAGCTGAGTGAATGGTAAACCATCTTTTGTGGGGGTTTTTTCTCACACAACTTGTGTTCTGTGAGTCGGTCTTTCATTCCTTCAGCATTCGGAGTCACTAAACCACTGGCATATTTTTACAGGCCCAATTTATGCCGTTTGTTCTAGGCTAGGACGCCACCAAGGTTTCGTAAGGGTTACGGCAGAAACAGTACAAGTTTAAAGGGTGAAACTGACCTTCCCATCTCTGTTGATGTCTGCTCTGCTGCGCTGTGTGCGTGTCTCTGGGGTCTCAGAGGTTGCTTCTCTGTGCGTGAGTGAATGTTAGAGTGTGGGCACCGTTTCAGTTTTGTTTTATTTTCTTAGAGGAAAAATAACACACCAAGAATTAAATGGACTTTGCAGACGTGATACATGAACCGAAATGGCGGCGGTTGAGTCTGCGGCCGGCCAGCTGCCTGCCTCTCGGCTGCCATGGCTCTTCGGCATCTAGGACTGGGAGTTCTTCACGTGATACTAACGTGTGTTCTCCTGACTGCTGACCTTGGCCACTTGTTAGTTGTCTTGACACAACCTTCTCTCGGGCGTCAGCCGCCTCTCCTTCCAGTCTCAAACGTTTGGGTCCATCAAGGCAGCCAAGTGCTTTCCGTTCTCAGCCAAGTCCAGACAGCTCGTCCCCATGCCTCCTCTCTAGCCGTGTGTGACTTTCAGAGTACTCGGGCTCACTTTTCTACCTGGAACCCCAAAACCTTTTCATGATGTGATGGAAAACTTCTCAAACCAGGATTGCCGAGTGAGAGCATCCCGCCGGCTGTGGCGGCTCCGGACAGGCTGTCTGGGACCCAGAGCGTGGCTCTGCCAGCGCAGGGGTGGGGACGCCCCCCCCCCCACCGGTGTCACCCCTACAGCATTTACTGGAGGAAAATACACTCCTCCCTGCCTTGCCTCCGTGTGGCCTTATTCTGTGGAGCTAGTGGGGTCGTCCTGGTAGAAATCTTGTAGGAAGTGGAAGCTTTGCTTCCGATCTCTGCAAATGTCCATGTAATTCTGCAGTCCGCTGTCACTCCAGCCGCTAACTTTAACTTAGCTGCTCTCACCACAAAGAGAATTTTTATGTGTTGATAACCATTTCAGTAAGTGTAAGGATGAGCACTGACGCTGGGTGGGGGTGAGCTTACTTCTGTCGGGGTGCTGGAGTTTGGGGGCCGGAGGGATCATGCTGTCTGTTCCTTGCTCTGTATCACTCTGGTCAAGATCACTTGTTTGTTGAAACTGAAGTGAGCGGTAGATGTCGCGGCAGAGAATCACTTTCTGGCTGGCTGAAGAGTTTCTCTTTGTGCTTTGTTTTCAGAACCCCCGGCCCCAGGAGAGTCGCGCGGTGTTCAGCGGCTCCGTCAGTATTCCCTCCATCACCAAATCCCGCCCTGAGCCCGGCCGCTCCATGAGCGCCAGCAGCGGCCTGTCAGCGAGTAAGTGCCGCCCGGGGGTCCCCCGCGCCCCCTACCCCGCCGTCGCCTCCCCCACGCGTGTGCGCTCCCGGGGGGGCCTAGTGAGCACACGAGCGCTGGTGGAGAAAACCATCGCGGGCTCCGTTTCGAGCTCACGGTGCCCCCACAAGCTGTGGTGATCGAGGCTCCGAAGGAAATAAACGGGCCACCGTCATGGAGTGATGAGGTGTGGCCGTTGGGAACGAAGTCACACTGAGAGGAATGAGGAGGGTCACGGGCCCTCCCTAGGGATGAAACCCTGTTGGAGTCGTGTTTGACGACTTGAGAGAAGGCCAGTGTGGCTACCTGGTGGCGGTCAGGCAGGGACCCGCAGATAACGCACAGGCAGTGGGCAAGGGGCCGATCAAGCAGGGACGTGCAGAACAAGCTGAGACATTTTTATGTCAAGAATTTGAAGGAGGGAAGGACCTTTATCCAGTTTACATTTTAAAAAACATCCCTCTGACTGCCGGATGGAGACTGGACACAGGGCAAGAGTGGGGCACGCATCCCGGTGGGGCTATCCGAGTGGCTGGTGGGGGGACAGGCCCGGGGGACTGCGGTGGAGGAGGGGAGAAGGGAGACACTCTGGGGTTAAAACAGTAAGGCCTGGCGGGGAGTTAGTTGTGGGAGGTGAGGGACAGGGAAGAGTTCCAGGTGACCCTTGGTTTCCTGCGGGAGTAGAGTGGGGCCAGGGTTCTGGAAGGTCCAAGATCATAGCCGGTCCACAGAAGCGGGAGGATGTTTGTCCGGTGAACATCCAGTAGACGGCAAGTCTTCCGCTGGGGCGCAAGGGGGACAGTCTCGGTGACCGAGCACCTGCGTTCACATGGCTCGCCGTCCTTATTGTCCGCTTCTCTCCTTTCACCCTGAACCTCAGCATCTCTTACACTCCACACAGAACCTGGGCTCGGGGGCCGAGAGAGGAAACTCTGCCCCGTGCTGGGTTTCCGCTCTGCTGTAGCAGGGAGTGACTTCAGGGCAGCAGGGGGGTCACGGAGGGTTCACTGTCTGCCTGAGAGAAAGTGTCTGGCCACTAACAGCCGCCTGCCTCAGAATGAGAGGGGTGGACAGAGGCAGCGTTTGACTGATTGCAGCAATTAGAAGTTAGTCTTGTTGAATTCAGAGATCATTGGTAGTTCCTGGATCATAAGCAGGGAGCTACGTACGTCACACACTCATCGTGGCTTCCCCAGTCAGGGGAAGATCGCTTATGGCCAAGGGCTGCTTTTCTGACACTTTCTCAAAAGCAGCATGGTGTTGGCCAAGAGCTCGGAGGTTGTGAATGGGGGGCACCCCCAGAAGTGCAGATGCATCCATCATAACGATGTGCAGGGCTGAGGCAGCTACCTCTCCAGGAGGGCCACAGTGAGGGGCCTCTGTCCCTGCTCACTGTGCCCACCCACCAGGTCTGCACGAACCCAGCAGGCCTGGCCTCCTTGAGGTCCTTAGTAAGAGGAAGGCCCTCCCAGGAATCCCAAGGGGCATCTGCTGCGTCAGGTGCCTCCTGCTGGCTTTGAGAACAATCCAGCTTGTGAGAAGGTTCCAGAAGGTTCCAGAGGACAGCTAGCTGAGAGAGACACAAGAAGTAATAGGGAACCCTGTTGTCTGTCTCCAGAACCAGAGGCACAGATCTTCCAGAGCCAGACTTGGGATGGCTTCACAGTGTGAAGTAAAAGCCACATGGGGATTCCCACCATGGCTCTGTCCTGCTCCCCCCAAGGAGGAGGACCCAGTCCTCCCATCAGCGGCAGGCTTGCTAGGGAGCCTGGCCTCTCCTGAGGTCATGCAGACTCAGACACCTCACCACCTAAGCCAGCGCTCTTTAGAAGAGGCTGCGCCTGAGTGTATGGCCTCAGTCAGCCAGGACCGTGGTCCTCAGACTGTCCCTAGCCCCCTCTTGCTGGTCAGTCAAAATAGCCCTGCTGTCGCGTTTTAACACCAGAGAGGAGGCAAGGAGACGACAAACGGGAGCAGCCCTGCGCAGGCCCCGGTGTGCACCTGTGGGTCACACCGTGTTCTCCGTCTACCCAGGGCTGTTGCCCCAGAATTCCCATACGGGAGAAGTTGTTCTTGTGTCTCCACATGGAACCGAGACTCAGAAAGGGGACAGAACCTGCTCGAGGTCACGCAGTCAATAAGCCGAGCAACGGAAGCCTCCGGCGGTGTGGATTTCTATTCAGAATGACAAAACTTACACAAAAATAAAATACCGTTTCCGTGACACTGAAGCAGGCGCGGGACGAGGTGCGCCTTCGGGAAGGCCGTGACCCAAGGACCCAGAAGAGTCCCCTCAGGAAAGTAAGGCGCGCCTCCGCGGCGGCCGTGAAGAGCAGCGTGTGTCTCGTGAGGGACCCTGCGCGGCGGGCGCCGGGGGCAGCTTCCCGGGGAGGCAGGAGGGCGAGCCCCTGGCTCCCAGCCTGAGGTGCGTTCCAGAATCCCCACAAGAGGCTTGAACCGGGACCTCTGAAGTTCTGCCGTAATAGGGCCCAGGCACGGGCATTCCTAAGCTCCACGACACGTGCCCGGTGTCCACGCGGCGTCCACGCGGCGTCCACGCGGCGTTGGGAGCTGGGGCAGGAGTCAGTATGTGACACGCGGGCCGCCTGCAGCCAAGGGGCCCCGGAGGGAAGCGGCCAGGAGTCCCCGAGCACAGGCGCGTCAGGCAGGTTCGGTTCCTGTCCCGCGTAGATGAGCTCCCCCGCGTGTCCGTGGTCGTGAGGTACTTGAGGTGCTCAACACGGTCCTCTTTTGACACTGTTACAGAATTCTTAGTGTAAAAACACAGTCTGGATCCTGTGTGAAAACCTCAGCAGCCTCTTTAGACCCATGGTCTTAATATGGAAGCTCAGGAGGATTAAAATGTTTTTTAAGCAAAAACTGGAGGAGGAATCCTGAGAGCTTTCTATAGGTACGAACAACTCCCTGGTATTTCCAAGGGGTCTTTGTCATCCTTTTCCCTCCTCCGACTGGTGCCGACCCCTCCTTCGGGTGCCTCAGCTCTGAGACCAAACTAGAGTATGAGTTTGAAGAATCTCAACTCACTTTTGTATTCCAGGCTTTTTTCCCCGTGGAATGAAAATGCTTCTCTCGTGTCCCTTTACTTTTCATGCAAATTCTCCAGCAGTGAAGTGTTGGCTGCAGAGGCCAGTGGCCTTGAGAAACGGTGTCCCTCAGCGGCTGCCCCGGGGTCTGCCCAGGTCTCCCCAGTCCGCGCGCTTTCTGCAGGGCCGTCCCCTTGTCTGTCCGTGTGCGAAGCCTCACCTGAGTGCTGTCCTGCAGGGTCCTCTGCTCAGAACGGCAGCGCGTTAAAGAGGGAATTCTCCGGAGGAAGCTACAATGCCAAGTGGCAGCCCATGCCCTCCCCGTCAGAGGGCTCCTTGTCTTCTGGAGGCATGGACCAGGGAAGTGACACCCCGGCCAGGGACTTTGACGGAGAGGTGAGTGGGGTGTGGGCAGCATCAGCGTCTGATCCGGAGAAGTCCTGTGTAAAAGGACTCGTGCCCTTACCGAAGTGATGCCACCACCTCGAGAGTGGCCTCCGCTGCAGCCAGGGGTCAGGACTCAGGGACACGCTTGGCAGGAGGCGGGTTTGGGGGGGTCCGGCACGGCTGGTCGCCTGGGCTGCGCACTACACTGTGGCACAGATGGTCTAACAGCTTTTGTGACAGGGACCCACATTTCTAAAGTCCTACGGAAAGGGCTGAACATCGGCTATATTCTCTGCCCTTTATTGGCCTCAGAAAAGGGGCTTCATCAGCGACGGTAGACCATTCACACCAGCTTGCTTGCTCGGGGTGGCCGCAGGTCCCCTGTGCGGGGCTGAGCCCCTCCCGTGCCTCTCTGTCTCACGAACGTCCTCTCGGGGCCCCACAGGACTCGGATTCCCCGAGGCACTCCACAGCTTCCAACAGCTCCAACCTGAGCAGCCCGCCCAGCCCGGTGTCGCCCCGGAAGACCAAGAGCCTCTCCTTGGAGAGCACCGACCGCGGGAGCTGGGACCCGTGAGTGGCTTCGGCGCTCAGAGCGGACGCCAGAGCAGCTTCTCCTTCTCGGCCCCTCCACTGCCCTGTCTCCACGTCCGTCCCCCGCCCCTGCCTGGAAGGCCCAGGGCCGGTGGCAGGAGCAGGGTGGGGGCTCGGGGACGCGGACGATCGCACCTGCAGCCCCAGCTCCCTGCACCCCCCCCCCGACTTAACAGCAACAACCATCAAGGCAGACTTCCACTGAACGGCTTCCATGAGTATCGATTCCATTTCATACACTCAGAGTCGCTTCCCATCATCGTGTCCCCCTCCCGAAGGTAGCTCGAGTAGACCTCGCAGACGTGCGCGGGAAGAGCGTCAGGCAGACCGGTTTCCACGGCAGAGTCGCGGCGCCCCGGGCAGCGTGCGGGTCCCCCCGCCGGCCCGCGCCCTCCTCCAGCGCCCACAGCCGATGTCGACCTGATCGTTGCCAGTAAATCCTTATTCACTAAAACAGTGCATATTTTACTACAATACAGAGTTTAAATAAGTACACAAATGTAGAGGTTAAATACTGAATGTATATAGTAAAAAGAAGCATCTTGTATTCAGCAAAAAATGGATTCCTATATAAGAGAGAGATCATTTAATTTAAAGAAATGTGTTGTTTCTCGTCTGTTTTCCAGCTAAGTAATTTAAAGGGTAGGAAGGCCTCAAGCTGCCATTCTAGACCTCGGTAGGTGGAGAGCGCGAAGAGTCCGAGTTCCCTCTCTGGTCACGGCCACGGTCCCCGGGGGCTTTAGGAAAACATTCCGAAACCCGGTCCAGCCGCTCTGGGCTGCGGCCCGAGCCCAGGCTCAGACGCTGGAAGCCACTTCAGCAGCAGCGCCAACAGGCACCTTTACTTCCAGGTCTTTCGGTAGCGGTAGAATTTGACCCACACTCCTCAGTTTTCACTGTATTTTGGTATCTCCTGCAGATGAGTGTAGAAATGCGATCACGTCCTGGCCCCTCCGCTGCAAGCGCGCAAGGGAGGTCGTGGCTTCTGAAGGTCCCTGAAACGCTCCCTACACGTCCTCTCCTCCGGGGCTAACCCTGTTTCTCCCTGCATTGCCACGAGGTGTCCTTGGCCCGGCCCCCCTCAGAGAAGCCTGAGAGTTTAATTACCAAATAACAGAACACCTCAAATGCAAGGACTTGAACAGCCTTAACCAAATACTCTTTCCCGCCCCCGGTGGCAAACAGAAGCGTGGGGCCCGCCAGGCAGGGGCCCCCACGGCACCCCTGCTGCTCCCGCCCAAGCGAGCGCACACCCCGGAGGCCCGCAGTCCTTCACAGTTAGTTCCCAGTTAAACACATGAGCAGAGGAAGAGAAATAAAAATATCTCATGGGAGTAAAGAGAATCTGGCTCGCTTCCTTTTTATCTAAATTTCTCTGAGAACTAGCAGTGAGCGCGCGCTCTCAGCTTCGGTGCGCGTGAACCGTGGCCCCCTGTGGCGCCTGCTTCTCAGCCCCTGAGGCCCCGTGAGGGGAGAGAGGACCCGCGGGGCCGCCTGTGCCAGGACCCCGTAGCCCTGCGAACTTGGCACTTTCCCGAGGCGAGGGAAGCCCGCCACCAAGGGCCTGTGGCCAGCCGCCTCCTGTCCTCCTGACCCTCCCTGGGCCCTCGCCTCTCCCCTCCCTGGCTTCCCGGCCGTGAGTCACAGGACTCCGCGCTAAGCCATTCGTGGAAGCTTCGACAACTACGTGTGGATCTGTGTTGCCTGTAGGTGCTTATGTTTCAGAGGATGCTTTTAGGATCCAAGCGTCCCCCTGCCTGAGGTGCAGAGAACACTGCAGTGAGTCCCAGCGGGGCGGAGGAGAGAGCCCCCGAAGGCGGTGAGGACCCAGGGACCTGCCCCCTGGCACTTTCCGGTAGGTCCCTAGCAGTCGTGAGTCGTCCCAGAACAGTCCCGGATAGGACCCATCCTGACGGCAGGAGTTTGGAGGAGAAACAGTGCCTCGGGGAGCAGCTCAGGGGGGCGGCTCTTCCTGCGACAGTGACCCTTCTCCTGGGCTTATCCCCTCTCAGGCACGAAGCAGTTACCAGCAGAAGTTTCTGAGAAGAATGGTCTGAGAAAGGCAGGGAGACCTGCTGATGGTTCGGAGGGGTCAGGAGCCGAGATCGGGGGGAGGTATTGCCGCCCCGAGTCCTGCTCTCTTCTCTTGCGGGACCTTTTAAAACCGCACCTGGCAGCAGGCGCACGCTTCACCGTAGGAAGGACAGACCAGTGAGACGTTTCTCGGATAGTCCGTGTGTGGTGGTCCTTGGTGCTATCTATGTGCAGCCAATTTGTTGTCTACCCTTGAATTCCAAGTCGTGTGTGCTCTGGGTATATAAAAATTATATATATACATACATTTCTTTTTGCCAAAAACAAAAGCCTTCCTCTTCGTCAAGTGCTCGCTAGAGTAAATTTCACTCTCGGGGTTCTCGGCACATGCACACACCCCCACGTCAGCGATGCTCGCCCGTTCCCGGGAGCACGGGTGGAGGGGTCGGGGCCGGGGCTGGAAGGGCCCGCCTGTGCGGTTTCCCACGCGGCTCTCATACCCGGGCTTCTGGGAAGAATCTGAAATCCCTGTTATGTTTACAGCAACAATCTGTCGTTCCTGGCTGGCTCGCAGCCTCCCTCTGCCTTCCGTATGGTTAGAGTCCTGTCATTTTGCTACTCGGTGGCCACGTCGACTTCTGCGGAAGCCCGGCTGCGCTTCTGTGCACTCTCGGGTCTCCTCCCGAAGAGCCCGCAAGCACGCGGCGGGCATCCCCAACGCCCGGTACGGCGGGGCCATCTGTCTGTCCATGGCGGCAGTCGCTCGCGCTGCGGCCTCCCGGCCGGGCAGGCAGGGAAGCAGCCGGGCCCCCGCGCGCCCCGGCCCGGCCCCCGAGTGAGTAGGTAAGCTGCGTGACCCATCGCTGCGCCCGGTAGGCCTCTTCCCTCGTTCTGACTCGGTCGCGAGTCCAGACTCTCCGCAGAGTCCTTCTGGCTCAGAGGGGCGGCTTCCGCGGGAGCCTTCGGCCCCTTAGCGCTGGCCAGCGGGCCGGCCCTACCCCCTTTCCCAGGGACGAGTGCCACACACAAGGAGCCACGTCACTTATGGGGGCGACTGACGAGAACAAACCTGGAAACTTCATGAAACAAATTTACCTGCTTTTTTATTTGATAGTGTAATATCATTTATTTTATAAATTTTTTAGGATTTTTTTCCTCATTGTAATATTCTTGTACAGTTTTGCATGGCCTAGGTGTAATCATTTTTTTTGTTTAGAATATAATGCTGACAAATATGTGTATGGAAGGGAAAGATACTGCTTTGGCCTATTTCCTTTTGTTCGGTTTTATGCCCTCGATGTCTTAGGGAGGTTTATAAGCGATTCTCTGCTACCAGACAATGGTGTGGATTCTTTTGCACAGAAATATTTAAGGTGGGATAGTCAAAAATGTAACAAGACTCCTCGCCAGTATTTTATGTTGGTATCACTTAATATTAACCAGAATTTGATGTATTGCAATAAAACAGGGAGCTGTTAGACCTGACGGTCTTGTCTTTCTTTCCCTGATTGAAAGGTCTGAGCAGTGGAGGAAAGGTGACTGACTCTTCTCGTCTTCCCAGATGCTGCTTCCCGCCAGTCCCCTCCTCATCCAGTGCCCGCCGTAGCCTGCGGGAGGACGCGGGATTAGTTTAACCGGGGACTTTTCCTAGTTCCACCCCGTAGCTCAGGTAAGGGTGGCATTCGTTCTCGTCTGGCCAGCACCTCCAGAACACACGTCGGGCCGTGAGTGAGGCCTGGCCTGCTCTGCGTGCACCTGCCCTGCGGGGGACCCTCTGCACAGCCAGACACCGCGCCCCCCACCCGCCGGCTGTCACATCTGCCTGCACAAACCGGATGGCAGGCTGCTTTTGTCTGCTGTTTGTGGGCCAGCGGCAGACCCTTCGGGTACGTTAGAGCCTCTACTCTCGTCCCTGACTTGGTTAGAACGGCCGGTCCGGGGAAGCACGGCCAGCCCGCGGGCTCTTACCGGAGGAAATCTGAAGCCGGCTGCGCCTAGTTACCCTGAGCGCCCCTCCCTGGTTCCGTGTCACGCGCGATGACCTTCCTGACCTTTCTTGGCGGGTCACTGCTCTGTCAGGAGCGCCTTGCAGGAGAGACAGCAGCACGGCAGGTGAGAGTGAGCTTAACCAGCTTTCCGTTAAAGGCCAGTGAAAGCCTCCACTTTGCGGGCTTTGTGGCCACTCTCGTGGCCCCACATGGCCTTAGCGTGGGAACAAATGAGCACATCTGTGTCCCCAGATGATGACTTGCACACGTAGGCAGAGGGCCTGACCGTGGACCACAGTTTGCCGACTCATGGGGAGCAGAGAGGGAGCTCGGGCCGTGTGGCTGCCCTCGTTCCAGGTCCTGAGTCCGGGATCCCGACCTTCAGCAGCCACATTGCTCCTATACCCTGCCGGCCCCCGAATGTCCCAGAAGGCAGAATATATGTAAAAAATGCACAAAAACAGCCTTCCGAAAGGCCGTGACTGCTCTGACAAGGATTCAGATCAGGCGCCAGGCCCCCAGCTGCTGTCACCGAGACCAGTCAGACCTCCCATCCTATCCTGGAGCGGCCTCCCCGCGTCTTTCACCCCCTGGTGCACCTGTCAGGGGGTCCCGCGGCAGGGCTCCCCGATGCCCACGCTAGTTTGCCGTGGGGAGGCATCCCCCAGCCGCAGCCTGTCCCCCTGGGAAGCAGGCCAGGCAGTTGGTTCTTCCGTATGTGTGGTGGGGAGCAGGGGGCACGTGCCGCCACCCCCTCCCGGAAAGGAATTTGGGCTGAGTGTCCAGATGCATCTGGAGGTGGCCTGGAGCATGACGTGACCTCGGGCTGGTCGCCTATCAGCTCGGCGCCCACTAAGTGTAGAAATTCACACCACAATGCTAAGAGACTGCGTTTTTGTCTTTTTTAATATTGAAACAAATCAGACAATTACAAGAATTGTACAAAAATTAACAGCCTGTGGTGACCCCTCAGGTATAACCAGGTGACAATGGCACATTCATCTTCTTCCACGAAAGCCCCTGGGCCTGGAGGGGGAAAGAGGGGGCTCCACACACTGACTGCTAGCACGGACTGCTCCTGACCCCTTCCACAGGTCCAGAAACTTCCACGTGTCCAGAGTGCAGAGCCCAGCCCAAGAGCAGGCGGGGCCTCACGCAGGGAAGCAGTGCTTGTCGGCTCCGCTCGGAGCACAGGCCGGAACAGAGGGCACAAAACACAATCTCCTAGAATCACACAAGCCTCATCCTCTACGTACGTCCAGTAAAATCCAACAAGACTTCTCCGTATTTCTGGGGGCAGGGATCCCCCGGCAGGCCCGCCCCCCCCCCACTAGTTCACAGGACGGAAACCGCCCGCCGCCAAGGGAGGAACCCGCCGTCGTGTCTCTGCTTCGTACAGAGGCTGCGCACCCACCGGGCAGCCTGCCCGAGGAGCTGGGGCGCCGGCGCGCGCGGGGCTCAAGCTGAGGGCCGCGCCGCCTGCTGCTGGTAGTTGCTGTAGGCCTCCTCGAACATGGCCTTGCAGGGGAAGCGGGCCTTCAGCTTGGAGCAGATGAGGAAGGAGCCCCCCATCTTCCTGTGCAGGGAGTAGGTCTCCTCGGGGGGCGGGACGAGCCGGTGCTTCAGCATGATGGGGATCAGGTTGTGGATCTTCTCGGTGGTGCTCTGCGTGCCGAAGTCGAAGGGCTCCTCCGAGGCGAAGGCCTCTCCCAGGATGAGGATGGCGTCCAGGTGGGCGTCCTCCATGGCCTGAAGGGGGGCGCAGGGGGTGGGTGGGCCTGTGGCCGGCCCAGCGCTCTCCCAGCAGGCGGTGTTGAAGGGGAGAAGAGGCTCAGGGGGGCATCTGAGTATTAAACTGACGTGATGGGCCCCGCAGCCGGGCCAGGGGAGCCCGCTGTGCGCCTGGGGCCCGTGCGAGGCCGGATGGGTGGGGGCCCGGGCCCAACATGGAGGCTGAAGCCGGACCGCCTGGAGGCTTGGCTGTGGCCTGTGCACCCCTCTTGGGGGACAAAGGGAAAGGGCTGCTCTCGGGGAATTCCGGTGCCAATTCAGGGCACAGGAACACAGACTGGCACCACCCATTTAAAGCGCTGAAGACCCGGCTCCAGCCCCTGCCGGGCCACCCCCAGACCTCGGAAAGGGGGCCGGGCTGTGCCATCTGCCCACGCTCACCCGGCCCCAGCTCCAGATGTACTGGCCTGCAAGAGGGGTGCCGGCCTCCCCCCGCTCCCCGAGGCTCCACTCACGCCCTCACCCCGCCACGCCCAGGACCTCGATGGAGGAGGGGTCAAGGGAGGCCTGAGGAGAGGCCTCGAGGGTACCAGTCAAGGTCTGGGGAAAAGCAGCCCACTGCCCGCCCTCCCCACACACGGGGGCCTACGGGGCCCAAGAGGCCGTGGGGAGCTGACCTTGACCTCGTAGCCAGTGAGGAACTTCATCTCGATGGACTTCTTCAGCACCGCCTCCCTGTCCCTGTCGGCAGCTGCCCTGATGATCTGGATGGACACCCGGGAGGGACCATGAGTGGCAGGGGAGGAGGTGCTCCCGGGGCGGCCAGGGAGCCCAGTGGCCTACCCCCCGACCCTTGTCCCCTTTGCTCCTTCCAAGTCCCCGGCCTGTGAGCACAATAGGCGTCCTCTTCACCCACAGTCACTGGGGGTGAGAGGACAGCAGCCCCATCACTCCCCACTCCTAGTGTCCCCAGGCTGACCCCAGGCCCCAGCGCCGGCCAACCTGAATGTAGAGGTCGGTGAAGGATCGGTCATATTCCCGAGTCGCCCCGAAGTCCAGAAGAGCCACCTGGGAAGGGGCAACACCTCAGAGGTTTAGCCTGGTGGAGAAGGGGGCCGAGACCCCCGATCGCAGAGACCCCTCTCCCATGCAGTTCCCGTGGGCTCACCTTGTGCAACTGAGGATCATAGAAGAAGTTGGACCAGTTGGGGTCCGTCTGCATGAAATGGAACTCGAACAGCTCCCTCAGGCACAGGACCAGGATGTTGTAGCAGATCTGGGGGAGAGGGCAGGGGCAGCCCCGGTCATGGCAGTGCCAGGCCAAGACTGGGGCCTGGGGAACCCCCTCCCATCCTCCCCACTCCTCTGGTCGCCCCACCCACTGCCCACACAGGGACTCCTGACTCCAGGTTTTCCCCGGTAGGGGGAACACAACAGCCCTCTCTGTCCCCTTCATCCCCGCAAGGGCACTTCGGGGCCCAAGACCACGGTCACACACACCTCGTTCCGGATCTCCTGGCTCAGCCCCTCCGCCTGGTCCAGGGGGAAGCCGGACACCAGCTCTGTGGTCAGCACATGGGGGCTGCACAGCTCATCCACGATCTCGGGCACGTAGAAGAAGGGGTGGTCCTTCAGCAGCTCCCTGGTGGGCAGTTTGGGGGGGTCATACCCTGTCACCAGAGCCTCCCCCCCGACCCCAGAGATGACACTGGGCCATGATCACCGCCACCCACCCTTCAGAGCCGTGGGGGCCTTCACCACCCTCCCCAGGGGCCTACCTCGAACAGCCCCTATGTCTCCCCCATGGGAGCCACTAGCCATGAGCCGCACCTGAACTTCCGGGCGCAGGCGGCCTCCCGCTGGTAGTCACACTCCAGGGCCAGCTCCCGCCTCAGCACATCAATCAGGTGCTCAGGGAACAGGCCTGCGCCGGGGAGGAGGATGTCAGCGGGGGCTGAGGGCTCCCCAGGGTCGCCCCCATGGGTCCCCAGAGCCCATCCTGCATGCCTGCCCTTGACCCGCAGCCAGTCTCAGACCTTCGGGAAGCATGTTGCTCATGTTCAGCACAGCCATGAGGTTGTTGACGTCACTGTTGATGCTCTGGGCCACGCCAGGATACTGTGGGGGGAGCAGAGGGGTCTTGGGCAGGCGGGGCCGGGCCATGCAGGGGAGCCCTGCTCTCCCAGCCCAGGCCCCCCCCCAGACCCCATACTTGGGCAAGTGACACATATGACATTACGATGCTACCAGGACCCCCCCAGGTCCCCTCATGACTTCCTTCTCCATGTCTGTCCCCCGCCAGCAGCCAGAGCCCCCCCAGCAGATGCTTGCTTGTCCCCTGGCCCCGCCCACAC
Organism: Martes martes; assembly: GCF_963455335.1. Taxonomy (NCBI): domain Eukaryota; kingdom Metazoa; phylum Chordata; class Mammalia; order Carnivora; family Mustelidae; genus Martes; species Martes martes. The sequence continues at coordinate 57,197,577 of NC_137903.1, read as the reverse complement.
TAAGCTCATAGAGAGGCCATTCTACCCAAGCTCACCCAGGAGGTCCTTCCCGGGGCCGGTGCTGAGCAGACCCAGGCATTGCGCTGGAGAGGGGGTGCGCACGGCAATGCAGGGTGCAGAGGCCCCAACACTGCAGGGCCTTAGCCCGGCCCTCTGCAGCTCCCACGGGCGTGGATGCACACACCGGCTGCCTACCTGGATCTTCATGGCCACCTCGCGGCCACCCTTCATGCGAGCCAGGTGCACCTGCCCGATGGAGGCAGCCGCGAAGGGCCTCTCCTCGAAGTACTCCAGCTTGTCCCGCCAGCCGGGGCCCAGGTCACTGTTAAGCGTTTTCTGGCAAGAAGGGTCAGGGAGAGGCCATGAGTACAGCCCGTGTGCAGGACACCGTGAACAGCACCCCCAGGCTGCACCCTCCTACAGGCTGCCGCAGCTGCCCCCCAAGGCAGGGGGGAGGGGCAGAGTACCCAGACACCCCCCCCCCAGGCCCCGTCCGCTCACCGTCATCTGCTTCAGTGGCATGAAGTCCGCGCTCTGCCTCACCCGCTCGAAGATCTTGGCCAGGTGGGGGTTGATGAAAGCATCATCTAGAAGGTACCAGAAATTAGCAGAGGGCTAACCCCTCAGAGAGCAGGCGCAGGGGTCAGGAGCAGAGGAGCCCCCTCCATGGCTCCCGGGGCCATGGACAGAGGCTCCAGGGAGGACACAGGGCCAAGGGCCAGGCTGCGCACACTCTGGGGGGCAGCACAGCCAACAACGGAGGCCGGAGCCAGCCTCCCCCCAGGGCGCGGAGGGCGTCTGTGCAGCCCGAGGGCCCCGGCGTGGGGCAGCAGGGGCTGCGGCTCACTAACTCACCCAGGGACCTGAGAAAGTGGATTTCTTAGGAATAGCAAGCAAAGCTCTTTAGGGTTACAGAAGGAGCAAGTTTCAGAAATAAAGCAGAGTAAGATCCCAGACACACCCAGAAGCTGGCCACCTACAGAGAACCGTGGTTTTTCCCTTCGGACCCTATTCCTAACGCGCTGCTTTGGAGCCGCGGTGGCTCCGCCCGAGGCCGCTCCAGTGGGCTTTCCTCCCATGGTGGTGGCCCACAGTGGGAGCGTGGCTACAGCGGCAGTGTCAGTGTTCCGAAATGATTTGCCCCAAACTGTGGGCAGGAGCGCCACGTCGTGCACGCAAGTCCCGCGAGCCGACGCCCTGGCCCCCTGCTGCCCACTCTGGGCTGCTCCTGTGTGTCGGGCCCGGAGGAGGCTTCCGGGCAGCCGGGCGTGCATCTCTGACCCTGGCCATGGGAGGAGTCACCACGAGGGGGTCGTGGGCTCAGACACACCCTGCCTGCCCTGGGGATTAACTCCATCCCACGCCCTCCCGGGAGCCCCGCTGCACACCCGCAAGGGGACTTGTCCTCAAACCCCCTCCCCTGCAGCAGCCAGGCCTCTGGGGCACCCCCACCGCGGCCCCCGGCCCTTCTGCTCAGCCACTCATCCCGGCCTTCCCTGCTGAGGCCCACGCACCCTGTGTCCCCAGCATCCTGCCACAACAGGCCTGCAGCTGCCCCCCCAGCACCCTCCAAGCCCCACGTGAGGCAGCAGGGGCCGCGGATAGCAGCAGGGCTCTTACCAGCCTGGGAGAGGTCGGGACCACCTCTAGGTGCCGGAACACCCCCCCAGGGAAGCAAGAGCAACCACCACGGACACCTACGTGAAGGTCTTTGAACATCCCGGCTGGTCGACAGCCAGGACATGAGCGAGAGGGGCCGGGGGCGGGGGCGCACACCCGTCGCCTCCCGAGTGACCCCCACCGTGCACTCACCCTGGATGCTGAGCATCTGGCCCAGCTTGAGCGCCGCCCCGCGCACCTTGCACAGGGTGCGCACGATCCGCTCTGCGTTCGCCTCCGACAGGAAGGGGCTGGAATCCAGCACGGCCTTCTTCCCTGTGGGCAGGAGCCGGGTCAGCGCGGCCCACCGTCCCCTCCCGGGGCGTCCGCGGGCCTCACCCAGGCCACCCCAAGCCATGCGGCGAGAGGAGGACGGGGCTGGGTCTGGGCATCCATGCGCGCCTGTGGGGCAACTGCAGCTTGTCTCCTCGCTCAGCCCAGGAAGCCAGGGAGCTTGGGTGCACCCCAGCGCCGTCCCCAGGCTCCAGCCTCATAAAAACAGGGACGATACAGAACTTCGGGGGGGGGCGTCTCAAGTGCAGTGTGAAGGAATGGGAGCCCTGACGCAGGCTCCAGCCTCCTGAGCACCCCGAAACCAGCAATGCAACTAACACTCCGAGGTGTCATGCAACCGATGTCACCCACCCGAGGCTATGCAAGGCCCTCCAGGGCCACCCGGGTCTCCCAGGCCTGACCAGCAGCCACCCGACGTACGCACACACACGCATTTACACACGTGGAGCCCTTTCCTCGGGATCTGTCCCCGGGGCCTGATGGGAGCACCACGGAAGGCCATGGTCAGTGGCCCCTAGGGAACGGGCACCAGGAGGGAGGGACCTGGAGGAACCCATGTGAGGTCTCCGTCACTGTCCCTCCCCCTCACGTACAGGACAAAGGTCAGCTGTATCCCTGAGGTCACAAGGCAAGCTAGCTGCGGGAGGGGGCCGTTGGCCAGGGACAGAGCAGAGAGTCAAGGCCAACACTCGGCCAGCTGCCGTCTGCCTTCCCCTCCGCCTGCGGAGGCACGCGAGGTGCAGGACCTCAGGGGTGCAGATGACTTGTCCACTACGACCAGGGGTGGTAGGCTGCGGGGCGAGGACACGGAGGCTGCTACCGTGTGGCCACAGGATGGCAGGGCCCACTCTGGCGTCCATCCACTCACTCCAACCCCACAGCACGGCCCAGCCCCAACACCGCGTCGGCCCCGGTGGGAAGGCCTCCCCGCCAGCTCCTCCAGCCCTGGGACACCCGCTGCTTTCCCTGCACTCTGTCCTGTGAGCTGGTCAGATCTGTGCCCATAGCTGTCCCCCACGGTGCCTGGCGCTGTCCTCAGCGCACATCATCACAGGCCTGGCCCAGTGCTCGGAGTGCGGGAGCCACATCCTCCAGGCAGGAACAGGTCGGGTGGCCAGTGTGCTACCGCCCTCCGCCCCGGGCGCTGCATCCAGCCCAGCCGCTGACAGATTCGGGGGGGGGGGGGGACATGGGTACTAAATGGGGACTAAGCCCCAGGGACACTCAATTTGCAAACAAGAAGCCCCCAAGAGCACCCGTGGATCTTTTGCCCTCCCCACCCCGAGGGCAGTTGCACGAGGCCGGATCCACGCCAGAAGCTGGGCCGAGAAGGGGCCCCACATTACCCCCTTGCCCTGAGTCAGAGCTGAGGGAAGGGGGGGGACCCCTCTGTGTGCACTGCCACCCTCCAGCCCCTGGGCCCCTGTGGAAAGGTGGGGAAGAGGAGGGGAGGGGAAGAGGCCGGGGAGGGGCAGAGCTGTGCTCCCCGCACACACAGCCTTGGGCCTCCGGCAGCGCTCCTGAGACTGGGGACACCGCCCCCTCGGCCATTCCAGGCAGCCCCACCCCACGGCCCGGAGGTAGGTGCTCCTGCCTGGGCATGGCCGGTTCTGAGAACCGCCTGGTAGAGCCAGGCCATGGTGGGTAGCCCCCACTCAGGAGAGGCTCTGCTGGCGCCGACTGAGCAAGGCTGGTCAGTGTCCTCCAGGCCACGGGTTCGAGCCCACTCGGAGCTGGAACGCAGCCTGGGGGGTGCCCAGGCCCCCCGACCCTGGCTCTCAGGCCATGGTCCCTAGGCCCCTTGACCCCCAGGCAGGGTCACCACTTCCCTGACGAAGGTCACCAGCTGTAACCTTGGAGCTAGTGCTGCCTCTTTTCCGCTTGGCTGAGGTGCCCAGAGAGCGGCCAGTTTCCGGGGCTGGGAGGCGCGGAGAACACTGGCTTTTCGTTCCAGAGAAAGCCAGGCTTCGTTTCCCAAAGTGTCTCAAAGCTGACACTAAAAATACCCTCACTAAACCCTCTCCGTCCTCCGGCCCCTCCGGTTCCAAGGACACTTGATGCGCCCTGGGCACCCCGTTCTCGGGCCTGGGGGGACGGGCCAGTGCCTTCTCTCCACAAGGCCCCTCATCCCCACCGGAGGGTCTTGCAGCCAAAGAGGGGCCGTCCAGGTGTGAGGCAGCCCCCCTCAGGGTCCCTAGCCTGGGCTTCGGGGGTCACAGTGCAAGAGCACAGTGGGGTGACCCCCACATGGCCTGAGAGCCAGTCCGCCGAACCTTCTCCGCGGAGTCCTGCCCCAACCCTGCCACCCAGACTGGGGGCACTGACGGTTGTGACCTCACAGATTGGGAGGCAGGGGACAGAGTTGTGGCGCTCACCCCAGAGACAGCTTGGGGTGAGGGGGGCAGCTGCGGGTCTCGGAGGCGGGGGCGGCGAGGGACCTGAGGGGTCTGGTCCAGCAGCACAGACAACCCCCCAGCCCAGCAGAGCGGGGCGGCCGCAGGGCCAAAGCCAGTCGGAAGCGGGCAGGTGTGCTGGCCACCGGAGGAGCCCGGGGGGGCTGGGCGGGCCGCGCGGAGCAGCCCTCGGGCCTCAGACGACTCCGGGGCGCCATTATGTGGAGCACAGGCCAGGAGGTGGCTCCTGGAGGCCCACGCTCCAGGAACACGGGGGTCTGGGGGCCGACGGGCCCACCTCCCAGGGCCCAGCTCACCTGAAGGGTCGTCCGGGCGGAGGCTCTTCTTGGCTACCTCAGCCAGCGCCCCAAAGCCTAGACCCACGGCCAGACCTGCAAGGAAGAGAAGGGGCGCTGGGGGCCGGTGCGGGGTCTGCCCGCCGCCCCTCCATCTGCGAGCCCCGTATGGTCACTGGCTGCAGCTCCCCAGAGACCCTCGCTGACGGTCCCGACGTTCTGAGAAGGGAGAGAGGAGGGACGTGCGCTGCTTCCGAGGCGTGGGGCCGTCCGGGGTCCCGGCGAGAGCCTCCTCCAGCCCCTGCTCGCAGGGCGGCGAAGGCCCTGAGAACGTGCACGAGTGGGACGCGGTTTCCCAGCATGAACCGAACACGGAGCGGCAGCGGCCTGCGGGCCGAGGACATCCTGACCCACGGGGCACCCCCGGAAAGCAGCCAACCGCTTCAGCATGAAGAGCTCCACCGCTAGAATCACCCCACTGCCGCTGGAAGGAAAGGCGTCAGTGCCGTGAGAAAGCAGGCGCTGGTGGGAGTCAGAACATTCTGCCAAGGCAAAGGCCAGCATCCCGGGCCCAAGCCATGGAGACTCACCGGCAGGGCCGGGCAGGTGTGGACCGTGGTCTGAGGACAACGGGGGCAGCAGACAACGTCTCATCTAAAAAGCGTTTCACAATCTTCAAAATCAAAGTTCACCCACATCCCTTTTGTCCAGAGGTGGGGAGTGCCGACCCCAGCTGGCGGGGAGAGCCACGGAATGCAGCAGGTGCCACGGACGCCACACAGAAAGCCTAGGACCTACAACTGCCTCTACTTGAGGCACGGTTCTCACTGGCCGGGCAAAGAGAGTGGAGGACATGTGCGTGAGCGCACGGGCCACAGCAGAAGGGACAGCAGGGACCCATGGCAGATGCGGAAGACCCGAGGCCCTGAGCCCATGGCAAGGCGGGCACAGCAGCTCCCACGCCCAGAGCCGTGAGCTCCCCCAGGGCCCGCTGTTCAACGGGTGAGGAAACCAGCACGTGCTTCTCTGTCTTCCCAGTTCTGCACAATCATTACTTGTTACTGTTATGAAAAATATTACTGAATTTATTGAAAACTTTATTTAGCAAGAAATAAGAGCCAACAAATAACAGAACAATAATTTTTAAAACCCAAGGATAACCCAACTTTACAACGTTCTTCTGTAAACCATCTTAGCCACCCTCAGGCAAGGGTGTGGCTCAACGGTGGGAAGGGGCTGCGGCCCCCCGGGTCGTGGGGAGGACTCAGCAGCCCAGCAAGAGCCAGAGCTCCCAGTGGGGCCAGGCCACACTCCAGCTCCCTACGACCGTCACTGCTCCCGGTCAACGTGGTGACAACAGTGCTGCCTAGACAATGTACAAGGTCAGCCGCGTGCAGAAAGGTAAATTTTCTAGGAGCCACGGTAAAATGGGAAAAAAAAAAAAAAGCGTGCGAAGTCAATGTGCATCATGTATTTTATTTAACATGATACAACTGAAATATTAGCAAGTCCCCTTGTGTGTAAAAATTATTCGAGCTACTTCACAGTTTTGTTTTGGTTTTGCACTGAGTCTTCCGAATCTAGCGTGTACTGCCCGCTCTGAGCGCCGCCGGGTTGGGCCCCGCACGCTCCAAGCACTCACGCGCCGCCCAGCGCAGGGTGAGCCGAGCTCCAGCAGCCACAGGAAGAAGCCAGGCACCCAGAAAGGGCCTGGGGACCCCAAGGCGATCTGGGTGCCGGGGCTATTTCCACTCCGACCAGCTCCCAAGGGCCCTGGGCTGGGAGCAGCCCTACCACTAAACATTAACTCCCCGGGGCCCACCCACCTGCCCCACCCAGCGAGGTGTCTGCCATCCCAAAGTGATAACGAGCAGGGTTAACCTTCAAACTAGTGACCTCCACCAAGGTCTCTGCATCTAGATTCTTCTCCACCTGCATCAAGTCCAAAGACAAGCCTAGGGTTAACTGGCCTGGCCACAGCAAGGCCAGTTAAGAGGCGGCCCCCCAGCTCCCCTGCCCATCGTCCCCCTTAGAAGTTCTGTCACACCCTTCCCCGGCCATTTCCAGGCCGCTGGGCAGGATCAGAGCTCTCCAAGGACAAGGACCTGTCATTAGATCACAAAAAGAAAGTTCCACAAAGATGGCGTTCGGCTCCTTCATGGCCTGCGAGCTCCCAGGCAGCTGGAGGTGCTGCCCGCTGACAGGCCCCCCACTGCGGCCGGCCTAGCCACCCTGACCTTGGCCTCAGTAGCTCCTGCTCCAGTGAACCAAGAATAACCCGCCCTCCCCCACCCGGCAAGCTTCCAGCCATTCTCAGAACCTCATTGAGAGGCAAACACAAGCCCAGCCAGGCTCTTCCTTCTCCCAGAACCAGGCGGTACCGGAGGCCTCCGCTGGCACTCCCCGAGGCCTGGTGAGGACGCCCAGAGCCCCACGTGCTCACTCCACGTGCAACCCGTGCCCTTGGGCCCCACCTCAGTCCCCCCAGTGCTCAGGGCGGTGCCCCCCTCCACGCTGGGCTGCACCACCGGCCTGGCCCACGCGGCCTGGCAGCAAGGCCTGCCAGATGACCCGCAGCCCGCGGAGCCGGCCCTGCAGCCTGGGGGCGGCCATCGGCAGCCTGGCCTTCGTCCTGGCCGGCGGGGAGGTGCCAGCCCCTGCCAGGAAGGCTGCGGGCCTTTCTCTCACGAACAGAGTTTTTGCGGCCCCAAAACGCCGGGGAAGCGGCAGGCTTCTCCCCAGAGACAGGAGGGCCCCGGGCCAGCTTCCCAGGCCCCCAGCCCCAGCTCCCCCTCCCTGCAGTCCCCCTGGAGGTCATCGGAGCTAAACGAGGCCACCCTGTGAAGCAGACCCTGGCTTCGGCCCAGACGGGCAGCAGAGGCGGAGAAAAGGAGAAGCCAAACACCCTCCGACAAACGGCACCGCTGGGAAGGAGGCTTGGCGCAAGGTGCCCGAGCGGGCAGCAGCAGCTCTACCTGCCAGAAACCCCAGGCTGTTTACAGAGCAAGGATCACGGGGGTTTCTGCGGCACGGCCCCGGGCCAGATTTCCACGGACAACAGACTGTGTGCCAGGCTCCCTTCTGGGCCTGTGCTGGCGTAAGGCGCCTTCTAAGCCAGAGGGCACACAGAGGCGTAGGGAGGCAAGGACGCTGGCTTCGCAGCAAGCTGTTCCTGAGTCCCGGCCCTGGGGGACAGCGCGGCCTAGGAGCAGGGCCAGCAGGAAGGAGGGCTGTGGAGCCCCCAGGCGGTCAGGGGTTGCCCCCCACCCATGCCCAGCAAGGGACGCCCGCCGCAGGCTCGGACTCGGCTCAGGTCCCTGCGCGGTCACAAGCAAGCACATGGCCCTGGGGAAGCGGCCATCACCGTATCCGCCCTCACCTCCCTCACTGGGGGTGAAGCAGACTCCTGTGCCCCTTATAGACCAGCTCCTGGAGAAGCAGAAACCGTGTGCCCACATCCCGGCCACTCCAGCTCAGCGGGCGCAGGCCGGGCACTGGCTGCCAGAGGAAAGCAGGAGTACGCCCCTAGGAATGCGGGTGGCAAGCGGGTGTCCCCGTGGGCCACCCCATGAGCAGTCAGCCCCAGGACCTCCGATCTCCGCGGCCTCGATGACGATCGAGAGCACGACTGATCAAGCGGTGTGAGCAGAGGCCTGACTTCAGACAAGCAACCCAGGCGCATGGAGCCAGAGGACCGGACACACGGCTCTGCCACACGAGACCCAAAGTCTCCCCTCCCCGCCGGCTCCCCCGCCCCAGCCGCAGGTCTCATGGCAGCACCCCTGAGGGACGGCTCCACTCGGCTCCTGGGCCTGCCTGCGCCCACGGCGAGTCTGTCACCAAACTCGCTACTCAACTTCCTGTCACTAGTCTTGGGAGCACGTGAGTTGCATTTCTGCGTTACTAAAACATGAGAATAGCTGATGGGAATTTGATTTGTTTTAAATGTTCTTGGCAAAATTAAAACCAAAAAACCAAATACACCCAGTCGCCCTGTGTGTGTTTGCTTACCGCGGCGACGGGGCCGCGAGAGCCCGGGGTGACGGCAGGACGACCCCAGGGCGCGTGCTGCCGCTGAGACACCCACCGCGCCCCCGTGTGGCTGAGCCAACCCACAGCGCCGCCACACACCTCCACCCTCGCACCCCTATTTTCCGATACAGAGGACACTCTTCTGTGGCCTCATCTCTTTCTTGATATGTTTGTTCCTTTTTTACTAAGACATTAGTCAGTTTTTACATCTGGAGGCCCGTGACTAGCAGCAGAAACACACGTGGACACCGGGCGGCACATCATAACTGGGCAGAGGGTGACACGCGCCCCTCCCCCTTCCTCAAGTCAATGCCCTTTTTTTTTTTTTTTTTTTTTTTGGAAAACGGGCTCCACACCCAACACGGGACTCAAACCCACAACCCTGAGATCACGTCAACGCTCCTCTGACTGAGCCAGCCAGACACCCCTCGTGAACTATTTCTTTAAAGCAAAGCATTTTTCTGGGAATAAGGGTCCCTTAACCTTTCACCTTCTAAAAATACAAGGGTTCCCAAGGGTCCCGTCACTCTACTTGTCACTCCTGGCCCAGTCTTATCACATCTGTCCCCTAGATCTGATTTCGCAAGCCCGTCCCACACATCACCCTCCTTCTTCTTGCTCTTGCGCGTCCGATTTCCCCCCGTCCCGGTGCCCTCAGCAGTCCCTTACTCCTGCCTCCCTGGCGGAGGCCTGGTCACCACAATCATGGAGGAGCCACGCTTGGCTCCTTCGAAGAGCAGGCCCTCTGCAGGGGGCCCGACCCACTAAGGTCTCCTGTCACCCTCCAGGCCTCCCTCAGGTAAGGCGACTGCTCTGAAGCACGAAGTGGAAAAGGGACGGAAGATACGAGAACATGGGAGACACGGACATGCAATGCAGACACAGACATGCAACACATCTAGCAAACGTCGGGGAGAGAACATGGCAGAAGCAGCACTGGAAGAAGAAATGACCAGAACTTCCCAACGCCCATGAAGGACATTAAGCCGCAGGTCAAAATAGCCTCACCAAAGCCAAATCAAGACCCCTGACTTCCCCGGGCCCACGGGCTCAGCCGACAACCCTGGCCTCTGTGTCAAGCCAGCCGTTGGCAGGTGGCAGTGCCAAGGCGCCGGAGGACCCCCGTAAAAGCGGTCCGACACGCACGCAGGGCTCGTCGTCCTGCCCACGGGCCCCCTGCGGAGGTCTCTGCGCACCAGGCCAGCCGCCCACAGTGGGCTTCCAGAACCTGAGAACAGGCGAGGCGGTGGAGTTCACCTTCGAGAGGTCTGCTCAAGGCCTGGAACCAAGCCAGGTCACCGGCCCTGGTGGGCTCTTCTGTCCTAGGAGAGCGCAGACCCAAGGGAGCCAGGTGCTACACCCACAGAGGGCGAGGCCACCAGGCCAAGCAGCACGAGCAGCCACCCCAGCCCCAAAAGTGACCCTCCCGCCAGAGCGGCAGTCACACGGGGGCCTCGTGTCCACAGAAGCAGGCCCCCAGCTTGCTGGGAAGGCAGCCTGCTCTCCTCCCCAGCCCTGCACGGCTCCCAGAACCAAGCCCCGAACCAAGCTACGGTGGGTGGGGGCCAGCCTCCCGTGATCGGGACACCGTGCAGGGCGGGCAGCAGTCGGCAGAGCAGAGAAGGAGGGATCAGGGTGGGTAGGGGGCGGCTGACTCAGCCACACAGCCAGGATCCACAGCATCACCCCCCTTCCCTCTTGGCGGGGGGCCGGGGGAGGCAGGAGGCAAACGAACTCCGGCCACACACTGGGGAGAAAATCCCTCCCTGCTGGGCGTCATCAGCGTCTCCAGGTCTTGAAAGTGGCCTGGACAGGGAAGCTGTCTCCTGTTCAGAGGAGGAGACGTGATCGTGATCTCCCCAATGGCCACAGATGTACAGGTGTACAGATGAAGCGGGAAACCAGATGGACGGGCCCGACCCACGAGCTACCCCACCGTGTGGGAGGGTCTCCCAAGGGTGCAGCAGGGGTTTTCCCGTGCTGCCCCACTGACCACTGTCCTGAGCCACAGGTAGCCGCAGCAGATCATCGGGGGTGACAGCTGCAGGCCTCCCCCCACCATTCTGCTCCCTTGGATAACCACACCCTGGGCTCCACTCCCGCCAGGCCAACGGCTCCAGCTCGGTGCAAGCAACGGATCCCGTGCGTGTTAACCTTTTTCCCCATAATATAAATATTCTGGCTCTGCGGTGTCGTGTATTATAGTCGTAAGGTTCTCCGTCCGGCAGTGTTCTCGGGGCCTGAGCGCACTCAGTGGGCAGCAGCTGCTTGCTCCAAAACCAGGGAGCACGACTACTGGGAGGGCAGAGCCCACACAACCACCTTGTTCTGCCCAGTAAGGACACGAGGGCCGAAAAGCCGGCCCCTGAAAGCCCACGACCCGCCCTGCTCCGTGGGAGACGAGGTGTGATCTCCTCCTCCCCGAAGACAGGACTGGTCTGAACCAAAACAGCCGGTGCGGGGAGGCGAGGTGAGGGTGCACTCGGGGAAGGGGCAGAGGGGATGCCAGGACTGGCTGAGGGTCATCTCTATGTGTACGAGAGGATTCCTATTCTGGACGTCTGATCCCAGGACCTGGGACTCCCTTCTACCCGATCCATCCATCAGGGCATTGGGCTGGGCCGACCGCGCACAGCGCGTGCCTGTGCCGGTTTTGAGAACGAGTGCGTGAGGACAGGTCTCAGAACAGTACCTCTGGGCCCACCTCGCGCTGCCCAGGGACGGGGGTCTGAGGCAGAGGCAACATGTCTTAACCTTTGTAAATTCTGGGCTTTTCTCGTTGGCTTCTAGAAAGACCATAAGCCACAGCTTCTCTGCAGTGCCCAGAGCCAGGGTCCCACCCTGCTGTGGCAAGGAGGAGTGTCGTAGGGCCTAAAGGAGAAAAGCAGGTTCCGTTCACGGGCTGGGAGAGCCCCACAGACCTACCTCACTGCGCTGGCAGGGGGCAACTCCAACAGAGCCCTGTGACACATCGGATCCTGGGTTGTCTCCCCCCAGTCGCTGTGCCCTCCAGCGACCGCGCATGCCGGGCCTTTGCGGGACTTCCCAAGTGCGTTGTTCTCCATATTCTTTTGGGGTTTTATGGTTTATAAACTTTTTTGTATTGAGAAAAATAGCCAGAGCATCTTTGACAAAAAGGTCTACACCAGGAGAAGACCCTGGACCATAGCTTGGTGACCCCTCTTAGAGTGGGGGGGGGGGGGGTCCTGAACCCTCCTTTCTCTTGGGGTCCCCTCTTCTATTTTGGGCCAGATCTTCTGTTCCAAACACTTGACTCCCACCCCATCTCCTCTTCTATTTCCCCTCCCAAAAAAGCCCCCTCTCCCCCACAACACACACACATTTAAGTCCTAAAGAAGCTAAGAACACTCCAACCTCTGTGCCCAGTCTCCCGTGTCAGGACCATTGCCTGCTGGGATTCGTACTAACACACCCACACTGGGCTGCGTCAAACCTACTTAAATCTTTAATCTTAGGGGAGAGAGAAGCAGAAGCAAGAGAGGGTGGGGAGGGGCCCCCATGTAGAAGGTAGGGCTGGGGGACCAGACAGAAGATGAACGCCACGTCACTCAGGAATTTCCATGCAGGTGCAAGAAACTTCTGTCAAAGTGGCCACAAGACTGTTTAACAGGAGAAGGACAAAGGCAGCTCCATGCTAAGCACTAGAAACCACAGCTTTGTGTGCAATCCTGAATTTAGGGGGCGGGGGCCGGGGGGCGTGCAGCAAGGAGAGCATGTAGCTCCCTGCTCTTTCCCGACCCCCTCCTTTCAGAGCTGCAGGACACTGAGCCCTGTGGGCTTGAGCGACTCCTCCTCCGGGCAGTGTTTCCTGGGCGGCTGACTCTGCTGGGCTGGGTACTTCCTTTCCCACTTGCTAGTGTTTCTAACACACACGCTGACCCTCTTCCCTTCTCTCTTTACCCTGAGACTGTAGATGAACACGTTAAAAACTTGTTGGTTCTCGGAATCCCTATTTTATAGAAGGGAAAACCTAGGTAGGGCCCAAGGTCATAAGGAAGCAAGGCCGGAATTATAACCTGATACTGTGACGACCTAAAGCCCAGTTTTGACCCCATCTTTCATATCACTCCTTAACAAGACCTAATATCCACAGTTCGGCCTGCTCACATCTCAGCCACGACACCCCCTGAGGTGAAGTGCACCGAGGACGCCCACCCCATCCACGTCCACCAGCTGGATACCTACCACTGACCTTCTCAAGGTCAAGCCTGCCTCCCAGGGGATCTACAGTGATCCCTTTCCTTCATGTCCCTCCTGCAAAAAATCCCTACACCTGTTGGTCCACATCACACCCCCACAAGGGGAAGAAAGGTCAGAAGTGTTTTCTAGAAGAACAAAGAGGAGTGTTACCTCACTGTTTAGACAACAACCCACCAGTAAACCACAAACTTCTCAATACAGTGAACCACAGGTATAAAGCAGGATGTTTGTAGCTCTGGAGAAAAAAACGTTTTTTTGCAACACAAACAGTTCTAAAATCTATGATAATTAATTCTGATCTTCTATTCAGTTTTACTCTGTTTTTTAAATGCCAGTCCTGACCCACTAAACTGATTTCACACTGGCTGAAGGGTCGTAACACACAGCGCGACCACCTCGGGGTGCAGCTAAAAGCCCAGAACCCCCCTCCAGAGCCAGAACGCCACCTTCTCCCCAGACCTGGATGCTCCCTACCATCACCCTCCCCCTCGAAGCCCGACAGGAGGGGCCAAGTGCTGGGCGAACCCGCAGCGTGCGCACGCTGAGGACGGCTGCAGGCCCCAGGCAGCTGCGAGTGTGGGCTCCAGAGGCTTCTGCCGGCACAGGACACCTGCTCACTCTGACCCCATCCCACGCAGGGTCTGGCCCGCGGGGAGCCCTGCCCCGGGGCTTACTGAGGCTGCCTGTCTGCTGCACACACATTCCCCCACGACCCCTCCCACTGCGCTCGTCTACCTTGACCCCAACCCCGAGGGCCTGGCTTCTGCCCCCCTCACGGGGAATTCATGGCATTCCGTCAAACTCAATTTGCCACCACGACCTCCTTCTGACCACTTTTCCCAAAGAGACCCTCTACTAGCCTCACTCACAAAGAGGCCCCATGAGAGGATCACTCCACTCCAAACCCGTCGGTCAAGCGAAGCCTATGGGCTGAGCCCCGTCTACAGCGGTGGGAAGAGGGCGGGACAGAAAGGCCACAGAGCGAGAAGGCACAGCTCCGGCCTCAGACTTGCTTGGGAGAAAAGCTGGCCTCCTCGCAACACTCCGGTAACCAATGCTGCCCACCCAGAAGCCCCTGTGGGAAGCAGGGAAGTGCCCAGGCTCCTGTGGGGTAAGGATCCCTGGAGGCCGCCAGGTTCTCAAACTCGTCCCAGGAGTGGCATGCCAGGCAGTCACAATGCTGCGTGAGGAACTGGTTGAATGCAAGTCCACACGAGGAAATAAAAAGCCACAGCTCTGTCCTAAAGCGCAGATGGTACTTTAGGCTGGACTCTGGAGCAGCTAAGCAGCAGCAGATGCCAAATTTTTAAGACAGCAGCAATGGAATAAAAGCTTCAAGAAAGTTCCATCCAATGAGTGGGCTCTGCATATCGGGAAGACCAGCAGCCGTCACTCAGTGTCAGAGCCCACACGCGGGTCCAGCTCCGAGGGCCAGGCTCCCGGGGGCACAGAGCCAACCCCGAATGAGGAGGAGGATGGCATCTCGGGGAGAAGCGGCTGCAGGGCACAGCGTACGTGACGGCCGGTATACGGACAGGACACTTAGAAGTCCACCCAAGCAAAGCGCCAGACAAGCAGGTCATGGTACAGACACACACAGCGACCTGCATCTTGCTCGGGAGTGGAAAGGACAGTGTGAGGTCAAGGCAGCAGGTACGAGGGCTTCACTCCAAAATCATCTTGCGACTCAGCACAGGTGTACTGGACACAACATGACTCAAAGCTCCAAAGAAAAGGAGAGAGCTCCCAACCGCACAGACTTCCCGACAGAACTCAAGGCCACAGCCCCTGGTTAGCCCACCACTGACACCTGCCAGCTTGTGGGGTTCTAGCCAATGAACCCTGCGAAGCCCGCTGGGGCAAAAACCACTCTGGGAGCTCCACGGCCCCGCAAGGAAGGTCGACTCACTGCCCAGCCCTGACCCGGCAGCGGGTCTGCTGTGGCAGACACGGTCCCCAAGTGACAGAGGCAGAGTGGGATACAGTCACTGGACCATCCCCCGGGGAGAAGGGTCAGGAGCAGCTCAGTCAGGTGCCAATGGCCTCCCCGGGACCCCTCGGGTCCCCACCCTCTCCCGCCTCCATGCAGGCCCCGTGGTGGCCGAGCGGATGGCCCAGGGCAGGCGAGGCGGCATGGGTGCACACAGCCACCTTACCTCCGAAGTTGGCCAGCCGCCCAATCCGTGTAACCGGCACCTTCCGCTCCCGAGAGTGCTCGCTGAGCTAGAGGGGGCAAGGAAAGAGACCTCACGGAATTGGCGGACGGGACGGGATGAGCCGGCAGCGGTTCGCGCAGCCCCCCACTGCTCCACTCCTCCCCCAAAGGTGGCCGCTCCACCTGGCGGCATACTCCACCAAGAGGAGGCCTCTGTGTCCCCGAAAACTCCAGACCACGGCATCAGAGAACGTCCCCAAAGGAAGGACTGACACCAGCGCCACCGGAAGCAGCAGCCCCCCCAGTCCCACTCCACCTGGCCCTCTGGGACGCACCATCTGCTTGTGGGGCTTGCTCTCGGGGCGAGCCTTGGCCTGCCGGGCCTTCTCAATGTCCTCCGTGGTGAGGCCCCCCACGGGGGGCTGGTCCTGGTGGAAGAACCTTCGTGGAAGTCCTGCGGCAGCAAGTGCGTGTCTGGGGTCTCCAAAGAGCCTCCCAGTGACCGTGCCCAGAGGGGAGGCAGCCTGGCCTGGGAGCCCAGCTTCCCTAAAGGGTCCACTGGCCACGTAGGCTGGAGCTGGGCCCTCACTGCCAGTGTGATCCCACGGTGGGGGCGGTGACCGGTGGTGAGGAGAGGAGGCTGCAGAGAAATCTGTGGGGGCCCCCGCAGTCTGAGGCCCAGCGAACTCTGCTTCTGGGTCGTCGAAGCTCTCGGCATAGGGCTCCTGGCGCTGATCCTGACCCTGTGGGGAGTGAAGCCAGCATGAGAGAAGCACCTGGGCCCACCCCACCCCCTACGTGAGACGGCCCATGTTCCACCAGGTAAGCCGCCCTCAGCCAGATCGGTAGGGGAGCTCCTGCTCCTTCCCAGCCCGAAGCCAGGAGACCCCGGTTCCGCCCTGCTCCTGACAAGCGCCGCTCCCTGGGGAAGCCAGACAGCCACTGAGCACCTGCTGGGTGCCTCGCCAGGCCCAGGGGAGGAATGCCACACTCAGGCAGCAAGTTCTTCATCTGTAAAGTGAACTGGGGTCCGGGCCACCAGTTCCCGGGGGGCTGTTCCAGCTCCGTGATGCACCCGGAAGGACAGCAGGTCTCCTGAGCCAACCCCCCTGCTGTGTCCTGGTTCACCATCCTGGCCCCTCCAAGAGCTCCAGGCCAGCCCCTCCTGCCACCCACTTCCGCCAGCCTCCTTACCTGCACCTGCCCCAAAACCAAGCCGATCTGCTCCACAGCCGTGGACTGCAGGGCCCTGGCTGCCACAAGGAGCTCCCCGCCGAGGCCCAGGTGTTGCAGGTGGGTCTCCACAGCCGCCTGGGTCAGCTTGGCAAGGCCTTTGACCAGCATGATGGTGTCCCCCAGCATGGCAGCCATCCTGGAGGGCTGCAAGAGAGCGGGCCAGTCGGGGGGCGCCCCACACTCAGAGCAACTCCACCCCGAGGTCTGGGCAGAGGTATCAGCAGGTCTGGTCCTGCCACTGGACCCCTCTGGTGCAGGCTGACTGACAGAGAGGACAGTGGGGGACGGGGGCAGGGCTCTGGGTCGTAGGAGACACCAAGGTACGGAGAGGTGAAGTGAGTTGCCCAACGTCTCCCAGCGACCAAGTGGTAGAAGCGGGACATGAAGTCAGGCGCCTGATTTAGCCCAGTGCTCTTTCCCCTGGAACCAAACTAGGTTGGGAAGGGAGCGCCCACCCTGAAGCACCTCCCTCGAGGGCCCAGGGCGCCCCGACCCCAACCCCTCTGGGCTGCCCGTCCCGACCCAGCTGCCCCTGCTCTGCCCGGTGGGCCTCTGACAGACACCCACAGGTCCAGGGACATGCAGAGCCCCCTCCCCACCCTCAGGCTCCACAAATGGTCCGGCCGTGGGGTCTGCAAACTGCAGTCCAGCGCCCTCCATCCAGGAAATCCAAAGCGGCATGAAAACCAAGAGCAGCAGGACACCGGACGGCAGGAAAGTGCTGGAGCGCACTGCGGGCGGGGCCCTCTCCTGATCATTGATTCCCCCGCGCGCGCACCCATACTTCTCCCTCTACTCTGTCGCAGTGTAAAATGTGTTCCTTCATGCTGGCCAGGGCCAAAGAGCCAGAAAGCCACCGTACCCAGGGCTGCCTCCCAGGGGAGCACGTGCGGTCGTCCCCCAAGTATTTCCGACAGCCTACACGGAGCTGCGTGCGGGGGGCGGGGGGATAAGGTCCCAGTGACATGCTGGGGCTGAAGAAAACCCACAGAAAGGAAAGGAGCAGCAGGGGACCCCAGAGAAGCAGCCGGGGAGCACTCTGGCCGGGGCAGGGAGGAGCTGGGACCTGCTACAAGGAGGGGTGAGGCTGGGGGGGAGCCCAGGAAGGGCCAGTTACACCCTGGACAAGGGGCCTGGACCAGCAGGAAGGAGGCCGAGGGCACAGAGACGCTACAGACTCTGAATTCTCCTCCCATGAGGGAAGGGAAGCACCGACTCTGAGGACCTCGAGCATAGCTCCAGCGGCCTCCGAACACAGATGGCTGCCTCCAGCCCACCTGTCACAGCAGAGCAGCCGGCGTCGGCCCAGGGGTCCTGCAGGGACCCTGGGCTTGGGAAGGGTGCAGCTACTCATATTTACAAGGAGAACGAAGGCACGGGGGCCTGGAGAACAGAGACAACCCACGGTCACCTGCCTTTGCCACTACCATCAGGACAGCAGCCACCAGGCCCCGGGCTGGAGTGCTCTCCACTCGCCATCATTTGATCCTTTAGAAACAACTTAGTGACACAGGTATCACTGCTCCTCCTCCACGAAGGAGAAAACCAAAGCCAGAGTGGTTAACGATCCTGAATGGTGCCCGGAATGGTGGTCCTGGGGTCTGACCCCAGCCCGGCTCTGCCCTGTGCCCACCACACCAGGCTGCCTTCCTAAACACTTGGCCCACTGGCCCTGGGCATCCCCTCAGGGACGCGCCCTGGTAAGGCACAAATGAACTGCCTACACCCTCATCAAAGCCAAGGAGGTTTCTGGAAGGTGACCATACCCTTGAAAAAGATGAAGGGGAGAGGCTAGCTGGGCCCATCACCTGCTGCCATCACACCCAGGGCTCTGATCTGGGATCCCACACTTTATGGCGATAAACAAAGCTGAGCCCCACAGACCAAAGTCTAGACCTGGGGAGAGAGCCCATAATGAGGGCTCACACAGGGCTCTGTCCGTGCTCAAACTGCCAGCCCCCGGCCCCACCCCCAGCACACAGGCACGCAGGTCAGCCCACAGACCCCAGCAAGAGAGGAGGTTCCTGAAGGAGAGGATGGAGACATACAAGGGTGGATGGAGACTAAGCCTCAGCCATGCCTGTTCAGAAAGATCCCTGCTGGTGGCCCAGGGCACCCACTGTACCCCACTGTCCCCAAGTGCCCCAAATTAGACCTTTCCCTTGCTCACCTCTCAGTCCCAACCAGCCAACAAGGGCAGGAGCCTCCCACCCACGAACCACAGTCTCCGATAATTCCAAAACCTCAGCTTGTCTGCTAATGGATCCCACGTCTTCCGTCTTCCGTAGACCCTCTGAAGACCTATTTAATTCAGACTTTGTTTCCAGGCTGAAAATTAATTCTCCCTGAATTTCTCATGCAAGTTATAAGCATGAACAGAAGTGTCACTACAGCAGAGCTGAGAAGTGACGTGGGGCTGGTCTGCCCCGCCGGCAGTGACCTCACCAGCCCCCTGCACAGATCCACTGGCGATCCAACTGGAAGGCCAGCTTCTGGCCTTGAACGCTGCAGACACAGGCCTGGGACCCACTAGAGGCCCGTCTTCACTCCCCCGGCTCCTGAGTGCGGTGGCAATGAGCACAGCCCCAGATGGGCTGGGGTTACACCCACTTCACAAGGATGCTTTAGAAAAGTTCCTGAGGAAAAAAAAATGCTAAATAGACCAAAGTTTTTTTTAATTCCTGCATTTGGGAGAAATGAGTAACAATTCTCCTGACTTGTTTAGTTCCTGTATACTACTTTCAAGGGGACAAATGAGTAAGTCACCTAAAAACGGTACACACTGAAAACTGGCTGTGGGGCGCCCGGGTGACTCAGTTAAGCATCCAACTCTTGGTTTCAGCTCAGGTCATGATCTCAAGGTTCTGGGATCGAGTCCCGTGTTGGGCTCCATGCTCAGCAGGGAGTCTGCTCGGAAGTCTCTCTCCCCCCCCTACTCTCACCTCACCCACACCCCTTGGCTCAAATAAATAAGTCTTAAAAAAAAAAAAAAACAACTCTTTAGTTACGCCTTCTACTGTGTGAACGACTGCACCCTCATCCCCTGCAAAGCCGTAATGGGCCCGAGTCTGACCCCGGACGCAGGCATCAGGGCGGGGAGGAGGGCGACTCCAGCTGGCCCTCTGCTAAGTGCCAGTGGGAATAACATCGCAGAGATCCCACCGTCTTGCTCGCTGTGCGGCAAAACCTGCTGTCCTCAAATCAACAGATGCTACGAATCAACACTTGGTCATTTGGGAGCCAATTCACATGTGGATGGCCAGGCCTGCCCTCACTTTGACAAATATTTATCCCTGGGCTGCTCCAGTCAGTACAAAGTCAGCCCTTCAACCTAATCAACACCAAATACTTTTCTTTTTTTTTTTTTTTTTGAGAAAGGAACAGCAGGAAGAGGAACAACTGCCAGAAGGTACTACCTTTCCAGAACTTTCCTCACCTTCCAGTTTTCAAAAAGTGGGTCTCTGGGATCTGAGGTACCAGAGTCTCAGTGGGACTCAGAATTCAGTTACCCTGAAGTTTGCTGCAACCCCCTGCAGGAATGCATGAGAACCAGGCACTCAGCTACAGCAGGCGCCATTTCATCATGATCTTAAGTAAATAAAAAGCAAAAGCCCCAGGGCACCTGGGTGGCTCAGTTGGTTAAGCATCTGCCTTAGGCTCCGGTGGTAATCCCAGAGTCCTGGGATGGAGCCCTGTGTTGGGCTCCATGCTGGGCACGGAGCCTGCTTGGGATTCAATCTCCCTCTGCCCCTCCCGCCCCCATCCTACACCCCTGTTCGTTCTCGCTCTCTAATAAATAAACTGTTTAAAAAGCAAAACCTTGTCTGCACCAGGATGCAGCTACAAGTATTAGAGCCCTCCACCTACCCACTTCACCTCACCCAGAAGTAACAGAGCAACTAAGCACGCGGCTCTCTGCCTGCTTGGTAGGTGGACCCCAGAAGTCCCCGGTGTCACCACTCTTCCCCAAGAAAGGGACAGCCAAAAGTGCTGGGTGAGCAAACAGATGTGGGGGGATAGCACTCCCATTTGGGGGTGCCTACTAGGGACTAGCACCAAAACAAAAAGGCATTCAGCGATCCATCCCACATTCCAGAAAGCTCCCCTTGGTGCTCTGGGCTAGTCCCTGCAGGCCCTGGTGACCCAGCCCTTGGCCCCAGGGCGCACACAGCTGTGATGCCATGTGGACACTTCTATAATGGAACAGACACCAGGGAGAGAGCCAGAGGCCAACGGAGGCTGACACAGGAGGGTCAGAGGCAGAGGCGGCCGCAGACCCCCACAAGAGTCCTAGGAAAAGGGACATGGGGTCCCAGTACTGCCAAGGCTGTGGTCACCAAGTGCGTCACTGGCTAGTTCCTCCCTCTCCAGAGGAGAGAGCTCTGGGTGGCTCCCCTTTTTGGTCCTAACATGCTAAACTGCCATAAAGGATGGAAATAAAGAGCTTATCTGGAGAAAGAACAGAAATCAACACAGCTCACCACCCCCGGGACAGAGGCTGGAAAACACAGTCCCCAAGTTCCGAGAATGTGCCAATGACCCCTCACTCTCCGACCTTCCTGGGGCTCTCAGGAAACGAGCTCACTCCTGGTAGAGGACAGACTCACCATGGGTCACTCGCCTCTCCTCTTGAGGGGACAGCGAGCTAGAGACCTGGTGGGAATGTACCAAGCCAGGGTTGGCTCACCTTTGTGGCTCTAAAACATGGCGTGGCCAAGCAGCTCCGACTGACCAAAGCCAGGGTAGTTCTATTTCCGAAACGCACACCCCAAGGGGCCCCAAAGCCTCAGGGTGGCTGGGAGAAGGACCCCAAAGGAAAGCTCTTTGTCTTGGGGAGTGCGTGAAGCTTCATCCAGCCGTCTGCCCCACACACGTCACCCCCCCAACACCCCCATGTCCCATCGGCATCAAATGGCCCTCACCACCCCCACACCCCTCTCCCGGACTCCTCATCCTGAGGAATGTGACCACCACCCACTCCTCACCTCCGCTGACTCCCTGGCCGCTCCTAGCAGGACGACTGCCCCAGCCCCAAGCTGGCCCTCCTGACCCTCGTCCCCGGCCCCTGCTCCCAAACCACTTCCAAGCTCTCCGAGGTTCCTAAGGGGCTGAAAGGACTCTTGTGACCTGGCCACCCCAAACCCCAGTTCATCTCCCTGTTCTCTGCACTCACTGTGTCCCAGTCAGGCCAGCCCAGCCCTCCTGCCGGCCTCAGCCCAGGAGCCAGGAGCACACTTTCCTCCCCATCCCTGCTCCTGGCCCAAATATCATCTCTTCTGGGACACCCTCCCCCAACACGTCCCACCCTAAAAACCCACACACGCACCCCCTTCCCCCCACCCCAGCCTGTCCTTCCCCCAGCACAGCAGTGCCCGCTGTAAATCTGTCTGAGTCATTGTCTCCTCCCCTGAGGGGCTGTTGGCCAGAACCACACCTGTCTTTCCCTCTCCGTCTCCCGCTCCGGAGCTCCCGACTCAACGCAGAGCAGGCAGGTCATAAATACTCAGAAACAGAATGAACTCAACAGGTCTCTCGAAGGCTCAAACAAGCTGCCATGCGTGGGACGGGCTCACACCTGCTGGCTGTTTTATCTAGATCCAGAATCAGAGGCCCCTGGGGGGTGTGGCCGGAGGCAGGGCAGCAGAGTGTCCCCCCCCCCCCCGCCCCCGGCCTGTGAAAGCCCAGACTGCTGGGCCCACCCCCAACTCTGGGTCTGTGGGTCTGGGGTGGGCCTGGAACCCTGCCGAACTCACGCATTCCCAGGTGCTCTTGCTGCCCGGGCTAGAACCCCACTTTGAGATCCCCTGTGCTGGAGGACGAGGGGGAAAGGGAGCAGAGGCGGCCCACGCGGAGGCCTGGCGGCAAAGATCCTTCCCAAGTTTCTCCCTGCTGCCCTTCCCCCAAAGCCTGGCTCTGTGGAAACCCTCCACCTGCCGTTTCTTTTCCTGTTATTGCCTCAAGAAGCTGGAAAAGAAATGAATGAGTTTAAAGACAAGGAGTCTCAGGGCCACCACAGGCCTTCCGGACTGTCACCTCCTACCGGGCTGCGGAAGGTCCTTTTCCAGAGGCCCCAGGGCGGGGGCACCCGTGACCTTCTTCTGCCCCCTCCCAGTCAAGAATAAACTTTACTTTGGTCTGGAATGTTCTCAGTTTCCAGCCTGCATGGGCCCTGAAAAGTTCCTTTACGTGCTTAAAACTTTTCTTCTTTTCTTCTACTCTGAGTAAAAGGAAAGAAACACCAGGTGACTGTTTCCCCAGGGGGCTCAGAAGAAGCTGTGCGTCAGGAAGAGACCACCTCAGGACCCGAAGCCATAAAATTCTGCGGCTGTGCCCTTCCCCTGGGCCATCCAAATCCCGTCCCGGGGCCAGCACGGGACTCTCGCGGGGGCTCTAGGCCTCGGGCCAGTGAGGGGGGTGAGGGCCACGCAGGGTCTCACGGCGGCTTCAGAAATAGCCTCACACGCTGGCAACTGAACACACAAGGACAGACCAGGAAGACACAGAGACAAACAGCCCCTGTCGTCCGTCACCTGCAGCGGGGTCTGGAGAGCCGCCTTCCTGCTGGGGGACAAGCTATTAGGGCCCTGCAGTCCCCACAGCTTCCAGTCACCCCCAAAAGTCCCCAAACCTGCACGTCGCCCAGGAAGTCCGCTTTCCCCGCAGAAAGGAGCCAGCCTCGGGGCAGCTTCCAGGCTGAGGACTTCCCGTTCCCTTGGAAGCTGCTTCTAGACCCGAGGTCTCTTTCCTGGAGCTGGTGAGAAGCGCAAACGCGTGTGCTAGCACACACAAGGGCTTGCTGGGCAGCAGGCACTCAGACTGTCACCGGGTCCCCAGATGTCCCCATGCTGCAGTGCGCTGACCACAGCTGCTGTCCCTGAGACTCCACCGTCCACCAGGCTGTAAGCTAAGTGTTCCCTCAATCATTCTTACAAGCTCAGTGCTGTTACCATGTCCATTTGAGATGAAGGCACTAAGGCACAGAGAGGTTCCGTAACTTGGCTAAAGTCACACAGCTTGTAAGAACTGGAGCCAGGAAGGACTTGAGTCTGTCGGCTTTAACAGGTAAGAGGAAAACCCAAGCTGAAGAGAGCTGGGTACCCCAGACGGTACCCGCCTCCCAGGAGATTAGCACGCTCTCAGGCTTCCCAGGGCGCTGCCTCCAGGTGGGCACTGGGCTGGGGTGGGTGGCTCATCGAAGCAGCAGGAGAAGCTCCCCCCTTTAAGGACACCCAGGGCTCTGGTGCACAGGGAGCGGGTTGGGGGGTGGAGGGGTCCTGAGCGGCGCCGCCTCTTCCTGGTGAACAAACGGAACTGACTGCAATGGGGCCTTTTAAAAGCCCACCCGTCAAGCACGGGGTCCTGACAGCAATTTCATTTTCTGACTAAAACTCCCCAAAGTTTTCTGCTTAAAACCTGAAAACAGTGCTTGTCCCACAGAGATGCTCCAGAGCCAGGCGCCCCAGGTTCAAATCCTGCCTCTGCTGCTGAACTAAAGTCACCCAAGTGTCTCTTTGTGCCAGTTTCCCCACAGGAGCGGGTCAGGTAACCCACACAGCAGCACACAGGGCCCCGAGGGGCTGGCACACGGAAGGGCCTCATCACTGTGAGCAGAGACGCTCTGGAAGGAGGTCAGGCTCAGGAGACCCGACAATCCCACTTATTTATATCCCAGTGCTCGGGCCGGGGACAGAGTCACGTCGGACTCTGTCGGACTCAGGGAGGGCAGTCCAGCCTCTGCGGGGGCGGGGGGGGGGGGCCTGTGTGGTGCCTGGGGCATGCTTAGAGGCCAGAAATAAACACCCGCTGGTGATCCTTACCACGGTCAACGCCTCTCCCAGAGAAAACAGGAAGCTTTCACGGTATTTTATGGGAGGAACAGTACTGGGGGCGGAGGGGGAGGCCTCTGATCCCCACGACCTCTCTGTTTGCACACCACCACACACTCCACCACCTAATAACCGTCCCCAAATCCACTTCGTCACGCTAAGCCCCTGCTCAGATGGCTCGAGCTGTCTAAAGGATCAACAGGAGACGCCCAAGCTCCTGGGCCTGAGGTTGGAGGCACCACCGGGCCTCCCACCCAGCCTCTGCTCACCCCTGTGCCCGAGCACCACTCTGAGCACCGCTCTGAGACCCGAGCCCCGGCAAGCAAGCCTGCCCCTGGACCCCAAGCCGCGCCCCACCCCCTTTGAGGCCGGGAGAGCCCTATGTGCATGAGGTCAGCCTTGGGGCCTGGGAACCAGCTCTGCCCTGACCAGCTGGCCAATGCGGGCCTGCTCGTGGGCCACCCGGGAACCTGTTTTTCACCTGGAAATCACAGCAGCACCCAATCTAAGCAGGAGAGGCAAAGTACGCCGAAATGTACAGACACACCACACTTACTCGAGGGCGTGAGCTGACCCTTAGCTCTCGGGGAGTCTTCCCCTCACTGTCCTCATCTTCCAGGCTGGCCAGGTCCTGCCCTGCTCTGCACATCCCCTCTCTGGCACACATATGCCTCTTCTCTCCAGCCCAACTCCAAGTCCCTGGTGGGAGGCTCCTATCTCTGACCCCGACTCCTTCCCCACCCACTGATCGTGACCACACGAACGACCAGTGTCACTGCACTGTCACGCAGGAAGGTGGACAGGACCCTGGGTGGGGACCTGGAGCTGTGGCCAAGGAGTTTCCTCTAAAGTGAAATCAGGTATTGAAAGGGGTCTGTTGAAATGCACAGGCTGGGACACAACCTCACTCTGAGCCCTGCAACCAGTGATAGTGTCAGCTTCCGTGGCAGAGGGGGCTTTGCACATGGGATTCAGGTAAAGATCCTTAAGATAGGGGATTACCAACATGGGCCCAACTGATCACGGGGTCCTCATGTCCGTGCGAGGGGTGACAAAAGCAGCGGCTGGGGAGGTGTCAGACAGGTGGGAGGCCGGCCACCCCCTGGAGGCTGGAAAGGCCAGGGTCACTTCTGCCCTGGAGCCTCCAGAAAGGACAGGCCACGCTGACATCCCAGCTCGGGCTTCTGACCTCCAGAACCGTCAAATAACAAACATGCAGTGTTTTAAGTTGCTGGGTTTGAGGTAATCTGTCAGAGCAGCCACAGGAAACGAATACGGAGTCTATTTTTTTAAAGGAAAAAGAGGGGCAGGCTGTATTCTAGAATAATTTCCAGATCACTCTTCGGTCACCCCACAAACTGCCCTGGGTGCCAAGCATGCGCCAAGTGCTGTGCCTGGGACTGGACTACCCCGGATCCAGCTCAGAACACACTCCTGTTCCCAACAGCAGAGTCCCACTGGCTCTCGGGACCAAGGGGCCCCACGCCTTCTGAGGCTCGGTTCAACATCCGAACCACTCCTGAGGGTCCGCTGCCCACCAGGCACCGTGCACAGCCTAGGGGCGCCACAGAGCCCATGGAGCAGGCCCCACTCCCAAAATGCTTTTCACCAGCTTCACCCTCTTCATCTTCCAAAACACTTCCACTTCACATAGACTGTTCCAGAGAAATCACTTGAGTCACGAGCGGCAAACACGGTCCCCTCTGTGTGCTCATCACTTCACTCGACTCCCTGCCCTCCCACAACAGGTGCCGTCCCTACGCACAGCGGGGAGCGAGCTCAGCGAGGAGCAGACATCTCCGCAGCTCCCAAAGGCGTCAGGCGCTGGGCCTTCCTCCCTGGCTTGACCGCAGGCTCCAGCCCTTTCCTTGCTGCCCAGGAGGCGGAGAGGAAAGCAGCTAAGAAACCCGCCCCCACAGCAGTAAATCAACATTTTAAATCAACAGTCTCCTGGAGACACAGAAACTCTGGAGCTGGCAGGGCTCTCAAAGGGCAACTGGCCTTTCACAACCGTCCCTTCTGGAAAGCTCCCGAGGTACCTGCACTAAGAGCATCAGCTTCCCAAAACCAGCAGGCCCAGCCCCTCGGGGCCGGCTTGGTCCTTGTCTCAGACACAAAGGGCAGAGAGAGGCATAAGCCCCACACTGAAGGCCCCCTCACAGTGTGCATGACCCAGAAGGTGACACTGGGCACACGGTCCTCAGATCGCCACGCGGACACCCAGTACCAGCCTTTACTAGCTGCCCCTCCACATACCACACCAAGCCCAGACAGGGACGCTGCCTTGATGTGTGCATACAAAGCCCAGGGACCCCGCCCAGACAAGAAACCACCCTTGACAGACAACTGTGCTCAGGGACAGAAATGGGAAGAGGATCACCAGGGTCAGGTCACCCCCAATGCCCCAGTGCTTCTGTCAGAATGGCCTCCCCCAATGCACACACACATGCATGCACACACACACACACACACACAGGGGTTTTCCTACTTCCATGTGCCTTCTACCCACCCCCAGAATACCACTTCCTCTGCCCAATGACAGAACAGTAGACTCTACAGAATGACAGGCCCCCACCCTCATCTTCCTCTAAACTCCTCCATCTCTTGATGGCCTGGGGTCACCTCCAGCTGGCCTGTGTGACTGTGCAGCAGTCCCGTCTCCCTTGCTGCGCGGTGAGCTCCTAGAGAGGGGACCTCTCTTACCCAGTTCTCCATTCCCCAAGGGGGCCACCCCTGAAGCTGAACACCTGTCTGCACCCACGGTACTTGCTAACTGACGGAGCCCCGACACCTAGAACCCAGGGGTCCCATCCCCAACCACCTTGAGACCACCCCACCACCACCACGCACAGCGGTATTCCTGTGCTCACAGGGTGGGGGCAGAGAACAGAAACCTGGGTGCTGGCACTGCGTCCATGGCCCCCAGGGCACCCATGCAGGACGAAGCACCTCTAGTGCTTGCTGTCCTGCCCTACTCCTTCCTTACGAGAAATCGAGAAGGAAAAAGAGGAGCAAGACGGCCGGCCTGGCCCACCAGCGCAGAGGTCCACACTGGTCCCACCCATATGTGGGGACCGGCCCCACGCTTTATCACATGTTGGCAGTGAGCATGCGTGGGAGCAAGAGTCACAGACTTCTCCCCGACCTCAGGGACAGGACATGTTTGTTCCGGCTCCCATCAAATAGTAACCACCTGTGGGGCACAGGGCAATCCATTCCAGTCCCCACCCTCCTGCTGGCCAGGGCCAGTGCCACAGAGCAAACACACCAGGCAGGAGGAAGGAATTCCAGGCCTGACCCCAGGCTCCGGACCTCACCCGAAGAGCTGCATGTGTGTGAACAGTCCCCACGACCTTGCATCCAGCCCCACTGACGGCAGGATGTCCCCACCGGGCCTCTAGTGCCCAGATGGGGGCAGTGTGGGGACGGAGGACAGACGTTGACCACCCCCCACTCCCAGGGACACCCGCCACGTGTGACCTCGGGCACACCCGTTCTCCTTCTCCGGCCTGTGCTTCCTCGTTTCCTTCTGTTCAGAAACCCACAGCGGTCTCCAGCTCCCAGAAACTAGGACCCATGCATCCCTGGAGCACAGGAAGCTGTTCATCCCTGGCCAGGGCTGTTCTGCACACGCAGAGCTCACAAGGTCTGGGAAGAATGATGCCCTAGAACCAAGCGCCGCCCCATCCAGGGACCTAGTGGGGAGACAGACCCTGGGGGCTAGGGGGTGTCCAGCCTGGGTCTCTTCTATCTCCAGGAAACCCACCACCCTGCCCCTCCACCACACTCGTTCACACACATGCACATGCTCATGCACACACGCATGCACCTTCACTCACACCACTCGCCACACTCACGTACTCACACTCACACACATCCACATGGGCACACACTCGTGCACTCATGTTCACACCACACTCACATAACCAAGACCACACTCATGCACCTGTACTCACACACATAGACACCCACCAGAGTACACACTTATGCACTCACGCTCTCACACATTCATGCTTACATACTCACCTGCTCTCACATGCACACACCCATGCACTCCTGTGTACTCACACACCACCTCACACTCCCACAACTCATGTACTTGCACTCACCTCTGCAAACATGGACATTCGTGCACTCGCAAAGTGGCACACTCACACACTCAAGGACTCACACACATACTTGCACTCACATGCACTCACACGCACACTCACTTGCGCACCAGGAACCACCAGTTCCTCAGCAGTGGGCAGAAGCAGGGCCTGGTGGGCAGGAGGGCACGACAGCATGCCCGCCCCGCTTTTTCTTCCAGCGCCCCAGCCCGCGGGGCTCCCTGCACTCACCCTGCAGCTGCCTCCTTGCTCCCCCCAGAGGCAACGTGCTGTGCGCACCCCCCTCTAGCTCACCTCTCAGAGCCCTCAGAACCAGCCTACTCCTTCCAGCCCAGCTCCTCTGCCCTCCTCCACTAGGACACTCCCCACCCAGCTTGCTTTTGCCTTCACTCTCTCCCTCCAGGAAAACATTCCCTCTCACGTCCACAAACCCTCTCTCTCCGCCTTCCTGTGCCAAATATAAAAATCCCCCTGCTGACTGCTCTTCCCTGTTCCCGGAGTTGCCCTAGGTCCGTGCATCCCTGCTGTCAGCCGGGGCAGGCCGTCTCAACCACCAAGGCAGTTCTAGAACGAACCCAGTTACACACACACCACAGCACCCCTCAAAGTCCCACAGGCACCAATGAACGGGCATAGGGAACGTGTCTGAACAGAACTGTTCTACACCTCGCCTGTAGTAAGGATTATGTGACCATTTAGATTTACTTATTTATGAGAGAGAGAAAGTGCGTGTGTAGAAACAGGGGCCGGGGGTGCAGAGGGAGAGAGAGGAACTCACGCAGACTGCACACTGAGCACAGAGCCTGATGCAGGGCTCGATCCCTCGATCCCAGGACTCCAAGATCAAGACCAGAGCCAGCTGCCCAACCAACGGGCCACCCAGGTGCCCCGACATCAAACATGTCTCTCAAACTGCACAACTACCTAGCAGGAAGGGTGAATCCACCACACACAAATTAAATCTTAACATAAAGGGGGAGGGGTGGAGTCCCAGAGGTACGTCAACCCCTTCGTGTCTAGAACATCACCGTCTGTCTTCCCCCAAACCAGCCCCTCCTCCCGCACCCCATTTTCTGCAGGGACACCGCCATCCACCCCAAACAGCTCCTCCCCACAACTAGAAACCTCAGCCATCAGTGCCCAACCAGCCACTTAATCTGGACCTCCACCTGCACAGATTTCTATTCTCTCGAATCCACGCCTCGCATTCCACATCCCCACCTGCCCCCCCGCTCGCTCTGCCATCCCCCACGTGCGACACAGGCCACACTCATTTCTCACAACCCGCCTCACTGGTCTCCTTGCCCGTTCTGCACACCAGCCCACCTTGGCACCCTCCCCACAGCAACACCCACTGGCCGCCAGACCTTTGCCCCCACTGGCCTCAGCCTCTAAGCACTTCTCTCCGGGGTGCGGGGCAGGGGGGTGGGGAGCACCCATCTTTCAGGCCCCAGCAAGCACTCTCCCAGCCTCTCTCCAGCAGAACCAGCTTGTGACCCACCCTGGGTCCCCACAGCAGAGGGCCAGTACCCCCTGTGGGTCCTGCAGAGTAACAGCCACTGGACTGTGCACGTATCAGGGCAGGGGGCTCACACTCACTCTCTGTCTCTGTCTCTCTCCAGGGCCCCTCTGGGCTGCCGCTGGACTCATGAGCTGCAGGTGCTCAGCAACCCTTCTGGCCTGAACGGAATTCAGCTGAAAACTGCCACAAGTACAGAGCCAAGCCCTCTTGGCCCCCGACCCCAGTGCTGAGAGAAATGTGTGGAAGCACTGCTCTGCCTCACCTGAACTCACCCAAACCGTAAGAGCAGGGCACACAGTGGTCCCTGGACCGCTAATAGCCCCCAGGAGTGAGTGCCTAGAAACTTCCACTGCAATTTAGCAATGCCGAGCCATGTTTACCGCGCTTTGCAAACACACTGGTCTGCAACAAACTGGAACAAAATAAAACCTGGTCCTTTGCCATAAGGAGTCTGGGAAGCACTGACCCCTACCCCCGCCAAACTCCTGCCTCTTCCTGCTGAAATCCTGCTCATCCTCAAAGCCCCCTCAACACTCCTCCTCCAAGAAGCCTTCAGTTTCCACTCGGAGCTCCTAGTCCAAACCACACTGAGGGCCCTGAGGTGGGATCTGCACCTTACTATAAGGTCCCCCAGCTCCGGAACCCCGGAGCCATTCACTTCGATACTCCCAATGCCGTGCCTGACGAGGTCAACCCATCGAGAGGTGTTCAATGAGGAGTAAAAACCAGATCCCCCTACAATTCCAGAGCGGGCTCTTCCTCAGGGGCAGGGTGTGGAAGGGCACTGACCCTCAGGGCACACAGGGATTTTTCCAGGTTTGGACCAAGTGTAGTCCTTGTGCCCCAACCCAGGTAGGATATGAGGACATTAAAAAAAAAAAAAAACAAAAAAACAAAAACCCCACAAGTCTAGGGCTCTCAGGACAAGAGCACAGTCACTATCCTGCAATACCCTGAAATGTAAATCTGAGCGAAAAGCACTTGGCTCTCTCATGAATCTTTTCTACATGCACCCACTGAAAATAAGTCACTTCCAAGTATGAAGAATAAAAAGACATTTTCAGGGTCATTTCCAACTTAAAACACTCTGTGGGCCCCTGACCTCAAAGCAAGAGGTCAAGGGCTCAGGAACCTGGAACCACACAAGGAACAATATGCTTGCGGACAGACCAGCGGGTACCCATCCGGCTTTGTAAAAAGTGTGGGCAGAAGCCCCCCTCTCATGTCCTGTGCCCAGGGTACTGGTCCTGCCTCAGGGTCCCCGGACTTCACCCATCCCAGAGGAGCCACTCTTGAAGATGTGGGCCCTTGAACTCCCCACGCCACTCTCTCCCTTCCACTGGCTCCAAGTCCCTGGCTGTTACTCGGCAGGAATGTACGAACTATTTCCAGATGCCACTGTCAGATCAAGACAGCGCTCTATCTAAATATTCCTGTCTAATTTTGCACACAGCTCTTGTTTCAAATGACAAAGATAATGACTCAAGTGTCCGTAGCTCTTGGCGGAAAATTATCCTGCCAAGTTTGGACTTCTCTAAACTTCTTTTTGAGAAAGGAGAAGTGACCTCTCTGTCCGGATCCTTTTCCACTGGCAACAAAGGGAACGCAAAAGACTGCCTACCTAACCAAGGAATGTAACGGGAAAACCCAGGTACACACCCACAGGATGAGTGAACAAGACAGGGAAATTCATGGGAGGGAGAGGCTTAAGATAGCCTTCCCTGCTCTATGCCATAATCACTGTTTTTCAGCTATTCTGCATTCCCCATCGATTTGGTACTTAGAACTTTGGGAAGTAAACTCCAGGTTATATTTAGGGCAACATCTAGACTCAGACGTAAAGCATCTTTCTCTGCATCTTTGATACCGATGCTTCCATTGACCACAGAGGCCCTTTACAAATGATACAGGTGTCCGTGCTGCACGCTCTCATGGAGGGGCATACAGCACGTGTAAACATCCCCACACGTCAGCTTGAAATGCAGCCACTTACTCTGCACACCCAGGGCCGGCCCCTTCCCACATCACAAGATACAGGAAGGTGACTAAGGCAACACCTTGTGGATAACGGAGTTGGCCTTTCTGCCAGCGTTCAGAAGCTTGAACTTGTTTGGTCACTGTTTAAAAACTGTCCCATGGTTACTTCGCATGCCTATCCCCCACCCTCTTGCAAAGTCTCCAAAGACAGAAACCACCAGCCTTCTCCTTTTGCACTCTGGACCCAGCCAATCACTGCCCTGCATCCAGCAGGCAAAGTGGATGCCCATGAGTTTCTACCTCCTATCGCTCTCCTGTCCCTCCAAGGGCAGAGGTGGGGTCCCCTTGGAAGCCCATCTATACGGCTTCTATCCCTGGTTTAGGGCAGGGGGCACAGCACTACCCTTTGCCAAACCTCTCAACTACTCATAGGCAGGTCCCAGCATGCCTCTCTGGCAACACCAAAAGACTCTTAAGAGTCTTAGCTCAATGATTCTCAACCAAGGGCGACTTTGACATTTAGGAGACATTCGGCAACGTCTGGAGAAATTTTTGGTTGTCACACTAGTGTGTATGTTGGGGTGGGGAGCTGCTTCCAGGCTCTAGTGGACAAAGCTCAGGTCACCCTCCCACAGCAAAGAACTGTCCAGCCCCAATGTTGAGTCTGAAGACTGGAAAGCCCTGTCTCAGGTGACACCCAGGGATGTGTTCAGACCACCTAGGTCACTTTTCCTCTGAGGTGCAAAAGGTCAGGCCAAACATTGTAATAACCCTCGCCCGCATTATTTGCATGGCTGAACAAAATACCCAGAGCCATCGCCAGAGTCTTAAGGATTCTGCTCCTGTGAACAAAGAGCACCCCCTTGTCTCTTCTCAGAAGGGCCCTCCTGGAAGGATGACCTGTCCATCCACAACAGGACAGTGGGCAGGCTGGTATCACGCATACTCTCGGCTCCTTTGGTAACCACTTAAGCTTGGCAGGCACGGCCCTTGGGTCTTGTGTCACGCACACCCAATGCCCCAGGAAGCAGGACATGTGTTCCAATGGGCTGTGCCCGGCCAGTCGAGAGCCTCTCGCCCTTCAGGAGGCTGGCACCTCTCAGCCACGTGGAGAGCCCCAGCACCCAGGCCTGACCTGGCAGCATTCCTGTCCCCGAGGCAGACGGGCACACTGCGTGTGGCAGGGGGCTAGGGATAGGCAGCAGCTCAGGCAATTTAGCCCAAAGGCCTAGGAAAAGAAAACGGAGAAAAGGACCAAGAAGGGCCCCCTTTCTCAAGTACACCCCGAACCCCCGTGAAACCCGACAGCGGGGCCGGACCACGGGAGCGAAGACCCTGAGACAGCCGGGCCAGGGAGGCGACCGGGCGGGGGCTCCGAGGAGGCAGGCGCGGCGGGCGGACGGGCGGAAAGGCCACGGGAAGCCGCCGCGGTGGAGCGGGACGCGGGAAGGGCGCGCGCGAGTGGAAAGCGAGGCCCGCTATGCCCCCGGAGCGCGCGGCGGCCAAGCGCCGCAGCCTTACCCCGCGGCAGAAAGCGGAGCTCCGCGGTCACCTTCGCGCCGCCTGCGCGCGCACGCCAGCCGCAGCGCCGGCGCCGCACGCGCCCCGGATCTGTTTACCGACTCGCCCGCGCCGGGGCTCCAGGCGTCTGCGGCCCCGCCCCACGGGCGCTCCCATTGGCTGCACCGCCTGGGCCGGCCACACGCTGCGCGGCGCGGGGCAGCGTGCTCGGCCCGTGCGTTCGCGCTGTGGCCAATGGGGACCGAGGGCGGAGCGAGGGGAGCCAATGGGAGGCCGTCCAGCGCTCGCGGGCGGGGAGGAGCCTCTCCCGCCTTACCCTCCGCGCTGCCCTTCGCCCTAGTTGGGAAACCGCGACTGCGGGCCGCGCGGAGGGGGGTTCCCGGGGCCGGGGCCGGGGCCGGGGCCGGGGCCGGGGCCGGGGCCGGGGCGGCGGGGCGTAGGCCCTGGGACCGATCCTCCGCCAGCTCTCCGCTCCGGACGGAACTCACGGCGCCTCTCCCGCCTCCCGCCCTGCTCTCTAGATATTAGTATGCCCTGCAGTGGGTGTGTGCATACCCCCCCCCCCAATAACCCAAGACCTCAGTGCCTGGGGCGTTCGGGTGAGAAGCACGGCGCTCCAATAGTGCTCCGGCGATCTCCAGAATTCTTCCTCATGACACAAAGAGAGACGGCGCATAGATTTTTTCCACCAGCATGCAAACCCAGTGAGCTACCTCTCACCGTTCACCCCATCCCCGGCTCTCTGCTTCCGTTTCCAGCAAGGTTCATGGAAGCATTACCTGTATTCATTTTCTCTACTTCCTTCTCTCCGATTCTGCTGAACCCATCCGATCAGCCCTCCCCCCGCCGGCCCCCAGAACGGTGCACCTGGGACCTCCATGCTGCCAGAACCAAGCAGTCAGTCCTCAGGGCTCATCTAAAAGGTTCCTGGCAGGTGACACAGTGGGCCACGCCCTTCTGTTTTCTCGGTGGTTGCCCTGGGGTGTAACTAACATCCTGGTCCAAGTTAATACGAGCTTGATTTCAATAATACACAGTAACTTCGTTCCTCTATAGCTCCATTCTCAAACCCTCCCATGTTGGTATTGTCCTACAATTACAGCTTTAAACATTACCCACCCCCACAGATGATTTATTAGTGCTTTATGCAATTAAATCAGGCGAAGAAATAAGAGTTACAAACGAAAAATGCACTTGTGCTGCCTATTATATTTACCTATATAGTTTCCTTTAGCGGGGTTCCTTGTTTCTTCATGCAGATTTGATATACTGTCCCTTCATTTCAGCCTAAAGGATTCCATTTGTTTATTTATTTATTTATTTATTTTTTATAGGGCAGATGTGCCCCAGTCATGAATGCCCTTGGTGCTTGCTTATCCGGCAAAGTCTTTTTTTTTTTTTTAAGATTTTTATTTATTTATTTGACAGAGAGATCACACGTTGGCAGAGAGGCAGAGAGGCAGGCAGTGAGAGAGGGGGAAGCAGGCTCCCTGCTGAGCAGAGAGCCCAATGTGGAGCTGGATCCCAGAATTCTGAGACCAGGACCTGAGGGGAAGGCAGAGGCTTAACCTAATGAGCCACCCAGGCGCCCCCATCTAGCGAAGTCGATCTGTCCTTCATTTTTGAAGGATAGTTTTGCTGGATATAAAATGTATAGTTGAAAGGGTTTCTTTCCTCCAGTGCTTTAAACAGATCGTGCCATAGCCTTCTGGCCTCCATGGTTTCTGATGAGAAATCAGATGTTAATCTTATTGAGGATCTTTCTACCCCATGAGTGGCTGCTTCTTTGCTGTTCTCAAGGTTCTTTGTTTTTGTCTTCTGACATGTGTCTAGGTGTTTATCCTATCTCTGAGCTTATTCTATTTGGAGTTTGATATACATCTTGGACATACAGATTAATGTTTTTCGTTAAAATTGGGAAGTTTTCTGACATTTTTTCAAATATTCTTTTTTTAAGATTTATTTATTTATATATTTAAAAAAAGATTTATTTATTTATGATTGGGAGAGAGAGAGAAGGGGGGAACAGAGGGAGAGGGAGAGAAGCAGACTCCCCATTGAACCCATGTGAGGCTTGATCTCAGGACCCTGAGGTCATGACCAGAGCCATAATCAAGAGTCGGTTACCTGACTGATGCACCCAAGTCCCCCTCAAATATTCTTTAGTGCATTCTTTCCTCTCTCTCCTCTCCTTGTGGGGCTCCTGTAACATGTATGTTGGTATGTTGGATGATATCCCACAGATTTCTGGGGCTGGGTTCATTTTTCTTCAATCTCTTTCCTCTGTTTCCTTCAAAGTGGATCGTCGGAATTGATCCTTCTTGAAGTCAAGATGCTTTCTCCTGACTGCTCAAACCTGTTGTGGAAACATGGGGGTGAATTTTTCATTTTAGTCCATGTTTTTCTCAACTCTAGAACTCCTATCTGATTTTTTTTTAATCATTTCTATCTTTTTACTGATATTCTCTATTGGGGGAGATAACATTCTCAAAATTTTATTTCATTATTTAGGCATGGTTTCATTACCTCTTTAAATATATTTAAAATAGCTGATTTAAAGTCAAGCTAGGAGGGGCTCCTGGGTGGCTCAGTCAGTTGAGCGTCCAACTCTTGGTTTCAGCTCAGGTCATGATCTGAGGTCAAGCCCTGTGTGGGGCTCCCTGCTCTGTGGGGATTCTGCTTCTCCCTCTCCCATGCCCCCTGCTTGTGTTCCTCCCCCATCAAATAAAATATATGCAATTTTTTTAAAAAAGATTTATTTATTTGAGAGAGAGAGCAGTGCCAGTGGACAGGGAGGGGCACAGGGAGAGGGAGGACAACAGATTCCCTGTTGAGGGCAAAGCCTGAGGCAGGACTCCATCTCAACGACCCTGAGATCATGATCTAAGCCCAAATCAAGAATCAGAGTCTTAACCAACTGAGCCACCCAGATGCCGCTCAATGTTCCTTTATATAAATAAGCAAAGACACACACGCACTCATATTCTATTGCAGTCATATTATACACTCTGTTGTTTTTTTATTGAACAATATAGCCTGAAACTTTCCAAATTTGTACACAGAGAAGCATCCTCACTCTTTTTTCAGTATTACGTTATATGGACAAGCCATAATTTCTTTAACTAACCTCCCACTGATGGACG
Source organism: Martes martes (assembly GCF_963455335.1). Classification (NCBI taxonomy): domain Eukaryota; kingdom Metazoa; phylum Chordata; class Mammalia; order Carnivora; family Mustelidae; genus Martes; species Martes martes. The sequence continues at coordinate 57,161,193 of NC_137903.1, read as the reverse complement.
TGCAGACTGTCTATACTCTCGCTACTTCAAAGAGCGCTGCAGTGAATAACCCGGTTTTTGAAACATGATGAGCTTGGACCTCGGTGAGGCTGGGTTGGCGGATGGAGCCCACGAGTGCCCTCACTGTGCTCAGAAGCCTGACAGGCATGACTTGCTGACTCCAAGATTCACCACACAACCATCCCTCCCAAACACCCAGTGGTGAGAACAGATCATTTCCTGAGCACCGGCGATGGACCACCACATGCCACCATCTGAGGAGGTCACCAGACTTGGGAAAATCCAACCCAGTCCTGCTGAGAGAATCACTTCAAGGAATCCCCACGCTTGTTCAATGAAGGGAGGAGTAATGACTGTAATTAGCCAAGTGCACAATTGGAAGGAATTAAGCTCATTACAGAAGTGGCTCAGCAGTCTGCGACTGGAGACAGCCCGACCCCGCCCACGAATCACGCCTGCCCATGCTTGCAATACGCTTCTCAATGGCGTATTATTTCTCTTTTTCACATTAATTTTCTGTCAACATACTGCCGCCTGTGGACATTAGCCACAGAAGCCAAATTGTTGGTTTGACTTTTTTTCTATTTTTAAACTGAGATAAAATTGATACGGAGTAAAAGGTGCAGATCTTAAGTTATGTCACCAGTTTGTATAAATGAACGCAGAACAATTTCTTTCCCTCCAGAATGTTCCTCCATGCCCTCTTCCCACTCACCCCCCACCTTGCCCCGGGCAACTGTTCTAAGACGATTTTATTAAGGAAAAACAGCTCATTCTACAACAGGGATGGGGAAGTAGCAAAGCGTGAATCAAAAAAGGGTGGGTAATTCATTCTCCTGTCCTTAAATTCTTGAGTTAGTGCGGGAGGCCATCTTGGTTGCTGAGTATGTATCTGACTTTGTTCTCCCTCAGCCACTGGATACTTACTTAAAACTTTTTTTGGGGGGGGGTGGGCACCTGGGTGCTTCAGTTGATTAAGAATCTGCCTTCAGCTCAGGTCATGATCTTGGGGTCCTGGGATTGAGCCTCACCTTGGTCTCCCTGCTTAGTGGGGAGTCTGCTTCTCCCTCTGTCCCTCCCCCGGCCCCACTCAGGCCATGCATCTCTTTCTCTCTCTCTCTTTCATTCTCTCTCAAATAAATAAATTAAATATTTAAAAAAAAATTTAGTTCACCTGTATTTAGAGTAATTTCTAGCTTTGGGCCCCCAGTTCATAGGTGAGAGAAGCAGCAACATGCTAGAAACTGGAAGCTGTGAACAGAGCCAAACCGTGTGTCGGCGACTCGCACCCCATCCCTCTGAGACATACAGAACCAGGGTGAAGACAGCAGGGGTGTGAAGGGGGAGTTCGGGAAGGAGAAAAGCCGTGTGCCCAAGGCGAGGAAGAGGCCTACACCGAAAGGAACCGCAGCCTGGAGGTGAGGACAGTCCAAGGGCACACGCAAGACTCCACTTTGCCAGTGACCGAGGAGGTTGAAGGTCAACGTGAACTTTCAGTAAAGAGCCGAGAAAGCCTGGCTCCCTCAGGGGAAACAAGCAAGCCCTGCTGGAGAGCTGGGAACCTTCCGGGGGGGAGGGCAGAATGTTCCACTGGTGATTGAACTTGGGGTTTTGTTTTCTTTTTCTGTGCTGGTGCAAGAGATGATCTCAGTCACCTTAGTCGTGGCAAAGCATTTCACCCCGAGAACGCCAGGGGTGTGTGCAGTGGGGAAAGGGTGTGCAGGGGGGCAGTGGTAGGAGCAAGAGCAGTTAATGGTGGGTGTTTCAGCTGACACCAAAAAGCTTGCTGCCTCCCAGTGCTATGGACCCCAAGGAAGAGTAAAGGTCAGGAGTTCTGCATCCATGGGGATACCATGTCCAAGGCACCTCTTACCCAGAGTCCCCGGGGCATGAGTGCCTGGGTGGGAGTGGGGAGCTATGAATTAACGGAAGAGCAGAGCTCTGAGATCATGGCTCTGGACCACAGGGAAGGGGTACTGTTGGCCAAGCTCAGAGTGACAGCAGGGCAACTGTCCTTCCTGAGGGGTCACAGGGACCTGGGGACTCACATGACTGCCAGACTAGAGACCACTGGTCCCCGCTTGCCTCTGAAGGTCAGACTGACTGTGGCTCCTACGACAAGCTGCGTAAGCCTCTGGGTTTGAAAGACAGACTCAACTTGCTGCTAATCAGGCAAATGGGGAATGAAGCCGGTTCTTCATTGGGGAAAACACAAGGCAGGATTGCCCCACACTCTGACACTGTGGGGCAATTCAGGCCTCACCTGACCCCGAGATCTCTCTGTACTGAGCTAACACTTCCTGCCTTAACAGCAACTTCTAGAACCTGTGCTCCAACTAACCTGGGCTGCCATGCCCGTTGGCTGCCATGCCCGTTGGCCTCTGGGTCTTTATTCTTACTGCTCCCCTGGCCTCCCACGCTCTCCCCTCACACCGGCAAGCCTCACACTCCCACTCACTCCCTAAGACCTAATTCCAACGTTACTGGCTACGTGATGCGTCTCTGGCCCCTCAGCCAGGTGCAGCCCATCCCCTCTAACTGTTACGGGACTGCATTTTCGTACGTGCGTGCCTCTTTTCCCATTACATCCAATAGTGTATTGTAGTTAGGAGCGAACTCATCTTTTTATATCTAATACGTTGTAAACTGTATGTTTTGATATTTCTCAAAGTGCCTTGTACCTAGGAAGTACCCCTTCTATTTAAAAAAAAAATTGTGGGACGCCTGGGTGGCTCAGTCGGTTAAGCGTCTGACTCAATTTTGGCTCAGGTCATGATCTCAAGGTCATGAGACGGAGCCCAGCGTGGGGCTCCATGCTCAGCACGGAGTCTGCTTCTCTCCCTCTGCCCTACCTGCTGCTTCTGGGGCCCGCTCTCTCTCTCTCTCTCTCTCTCAAATAAACAAATAAAATCCTAAAAAAATCGCTGTCAAGGTGTAGTAGGCATTGGGAGTGTCTTTCCTACACCTCTTGCACTCCCCCTCGCTGTGTAGTCACCACCAGTGCAAAGGCCTTGGCATCACCCAGTTCCAGGCATGGTTCCCTATGCCTAAACCCATCTCAAACCACTTGCCGCAGCGATAGGTTTTTGGAGGCTGAGCCGATCCGCCCGTGTATGGCATGCCCAGAGTGCTTGGCCCTGGGTGGTCCAACCAGAATAAATTTCAGGACTTGTGCTCAAGGGCTCCTGGAAGCGAAAGCCCCACGCTCCCCAGACTCGTTGTCAAGAAATTCCAACTAAGTTGTCGAGTTCCTGCAGAGCCGCTGTTTACCAGCATCGGGGACCAGGAAGAAAGCCCGCCTAGGAGGGAATCCGGACGATGGAGGAGGACAGGGCAGAGAGAATCCGAGAGACAGAGTTGAGCCCTGGTTAAAACCTACTGGAAGCTTGCCCTAACAGTTACCTTTGGAGCTGTGTTAAACAATAAATTCTCTCCATGGTTTCTCCTACTTGTCCCCCAAGAGTCATCCTGACCAGTGTACTGGGAATGCAGTACCGTGGTGAGTACTGTGGGCTCGCACACGTGTGTGTGCGTGCACACACACACTCACACACACACACCACCTTACTGGGAGGAAAAACCCCCCACACACCTCCTTTGGTAACAATTAATAAGACATGGAACTGATGTCTTTTAATAATTTCCTGTGTTAAAAATGATTTGGGGGCACCTGGGTGGTGCAGTCTGTTGGGCAGATGCCCGACTCTTGGTTTCCACTTGGGTCATGATCTCAGGGTCGTGAGATCAAGCCATGTAATAGGCTCTATGCTCAGTGAGGGGTCTCCTTGAGATCCTCCCTCTCCCTCTGCCCCTCCCTTGGGTTGCGCACACACGCGTGCGCTCTCTCTCTCTCAGATAAATAAATAACATCTTCTAAAAGAAAATGATTATGCAATTTTAACCTGAATTCTTAAGACTATCCCAGACTCTAGCAACTATTAACAAATTATAAATTTTTTTTCCATTAAAAAAATTAATATAGGGATGCCTGAGTGGCTCAGTTGGTTAAGCTTCTGCCTTTGGCTCAGGTCATGATCCCAGGGTCCTGGGATCTAGTCCCATATCAGGCTCCTTGCTCAGCGGGGAGCCTGCTTCTCCCTCTGCCTGACACTCCCCCTGCTTATGCTTTCTCTCTCTCTCTCTCCCTCTCTCTGACAAATAAAATCCTTAAAAATTTTTTAAAAATTAATATATTGTTTGTGACCCTTTTTAGTACTTAAAAGTAATCAAATCAGCTTGGGTTTTAAAGTTTATTTGCTTATTTTTAGTCATGTCTACACCCGCTGTGGGGCTTGAAACCGCTTCCTACTGAGCCAGCCAGGCGCACCCCAAAGTCAGTTTCTACCTTAATGTGAAGTTTGTACTTTTCAACATTTTCCTTAAAAGGTGAAATGGGGGGGCGCCCGGGTGGCTCAGTGGGTTAAAGCCTCTGCCTTCGGCTCAGGTCATGATCCCGGGGTCCTGGGATCGAGCCCCGCATCGGGCTCTCTGCTCAGCGGGGAGCCTGCTTCCCTCTCTCTCTGTCTCTGCCTGCCTCTCTGCCTACTTGTGACCTCTGTCTGTCAAATAAATAAATAAATAAATAAATAAATCTTTTTAAAGAAAAAAAAGGTGAAATGGGGTTCTAATACTTGGGAGGAGATAGTGACATTTTTCTTGACTAACCCCATGCCTTGACGCTATTTACAACTTTTTAAGATTTTCCCAACCTGCTTGTTCACTTGCTTTCTTGGCGCGTGTCCCCGGGCGTCTTCTCCGGGGGCCGAGCTCCTCGTGAGCTGGGACCACGTCTCGCATCTCCAGTCTCTTTCGTAACCCCTGCTGTCGGGAGCCCCAGCGCTTCCCAGGCGCCGGTGGATGGCCCGTGGAAATTTCCACAGCTGCTGCTCGGCCCCGGCTCCCCCCACCTGGGACCTGGCCTGCGAGTCCTCCCAGCCCAAGGACACTGAGCCTGGCACCGGTCAGGCTCTCAGTCTATTTATGACTTTTTATCTCAGGGTTTGTGCCTTGGTACTTTGCACTCAGGAAACCTCCCCCTCTCCACACCGGTCAACACGCACGCTTATCTGGAACAGAGGAGAACAGCGGGTCTGATAAACTCTCTCCCTCCGTGGCCGCCTGCATGGCCCCAACATCTCCAGGCTTTGAGCTGGGGGCCTAAGTCCTTTGATTGAAACGAAGGACGTTTCTGACATTCAGACGAGATAGCTTTAGGACCCTAACGAGCTTACTCCTGGATCTGTTTCTTTTTTTTTTTTTTTTTTTTTTTTTTTTTTTTAAAGATTTTACTTATTTATTTGACAGACAGAAATCACAAGTAGTCAGAGAGGCAGGCAGAGAGAGGGGGGGAGGCAGGCTCCCTGCAGAGCAGAGAGCCTGATGTGGGGCTCGATCCCAGGACCCTGGGATCATGACCTGAGCTGAAGGCAGAGGCTTTAACCCACTGAGCCACCCAGGTGCCCCTCCTGGATCTGTTTCTTAAGTGCTTCTCTTCACTGGGGAACGTTGATCTCCCTGGGGCGGGGGGCACGGAACCTCTTCCTTACTCACACCATCCATACCCCTGAGCTCTGAGCATCGACCCCTCAAGGGCTCTGTGGGAGCCACTCAGGGAAGAGCTGAGTCCACGAGCGCCCGGGAGCCCCCGGGCCCGGCGGAGCTGGCCCCTTTCTACCCCAGCTCTCTCCTCCCGGACATGGAGTGAGAACAAGGGGCCGGGAGCCAGAGAACCTGAGAACAGAGCAAAGCTCTGCCATGGCACCAGGACAGACCCTCTTGGGCCTCAGTGTTCTGAGGCGCCAAATACCTCACTACCTACCTAATCCTTGGTTTTACCTTATGATATTATGGGGTTTTTTTTTTAGCAATGGCTAGGTTGATGGCGTAACTCAGATGTCAGCTGAAGCCTCCCTAAATAAAATGGGTTCACACGTCCCCTCTACATCCCATGGGACTCCAAATCCTCCCCGAAAAGTTTGGCCAGAGCAGAAGGTAGAAGAAGGCTCCCATCCACGTGGTCACCTTTGGCCCTGAGCTCTGGCAGCCGCCAAGTCCCGTCAGCCTGTGGGCCGTCCTGCTCTCGGCAGGCTGTCCCCGTCCAGAGCCGGCCAAGCCCTTTAGGGGAATGGAGGAGCTACCTGACGGCTGCACCATTAGACCCCTCTGCTCCCCAGGATTCTTCGGCCATCCCTTCCTCTGAGGGCTTCTACCAGCTGTCTCCCCTCATGGGGTGGTCCAGTTTTTTCCTGTCCTCCCCTGCCCATTTCTGCTAAATTCTTGCCACAGGGAGAGTTCCATTTCTTAGAAAGCAGAGAAAATGAAGAGGAGCACCGTTTCAGATCAAATTCCACACAACCAGGGGTGTGTGTCTGTAAGGTGAAGTGAGAGAAAGCTCACGGTCATCCAGGAGTCTGGGATAGCCAGGGGAGGGCCTACTGGACGCTCCAGTGTGTGCCAAGACTTAGGACAGAGAATCCCACGATATTTGGAGAGAAGGTAGGTGTGATTGAGCTCATGATCCAAGAAGAAAGGAAGGACCACTCAAGCAGGACTAAATGAAGTTATAAATTGCAGATGGCCCCAAAGAAGGAAAACCACCAAACAGAACGGTAGGTAGGTGAATGGGTCGGGAGGTATGCACACCCGTTGGCAAAAGGGCTGGCATCTTCATCACGGGACTTCCGGGGCCGCCCTGGGAGATGTGGCCATTCCACAGAGCAGGTTGTCACAGGCCAGGCCTGGCAGTGGGTATGGGCTCTTCCACTCATGTGCCATCAGCGGGCGGTCAGTCACACGGCCACCCAACCGCGGGGATGTGGGGTATATAGTCCGGGTGTGTGCTCAGAAGCTGGAGAAGAACGCGGATTTTGTCCAGTGGTTGGCAGTCTCCGCCACATGCTCGTTCCACTGTCCTTACTAGGGTGAAAGAGACACCAGCGTGGAAAATGGAAGAACCACGTGGGGAAGAAGAACTGAAGCTCCGAGGACAGAAGGAGGCAGCAGGACGGCCTGGGATGAATGTACGGAGTGGATTCGAGACCTTCTGACCGTGGAAGTGCTGCTGGAGGACCGAAGAGACAGAGGGTCACCCTGATTTCAGAAAGGCTAGGGAACTGGGATCACAGAAGCAACCTTCTCGAACATTTGGAGGAAAGCATGGGCCGCAAAGAGCCAGCATGTGGTGCAGGCCAACTTTCTGTCCTCTCTTGCAAGAATTCACTCTAACGAGGTTCCTATCCTTAGACTTACTAATACCCCTTCAGGAATCAATGCCAATTATGAACAAAGCTATTTCGGTCCAAGACGTGTTATCGTCGCTTTATTTACAATAGCAAAAAAGTTAGATACAACCCAAAAGTACGGCAGTAGGGGGATGGTTGTGCAAAGTATTCGTCACTAACATAATGAACTACACCACGGCATTTAAGACTGTTTTGGAAGAATGTTTAATTAAAGAAAGTACTTATGAAATGCTGTTAATGCCAAAAAGTCAAGCTGCAAATGTGAGAGAAGGTACACTCTCAGAGACGAGAAAGATACCACCGCAGAAAGAAGATGAAGTTACGGTGCCGAACTGGGAGTGGTGGTTGTCTCCAGCGGCAGGTTTGCTGGTCATTGTTAATTTCTTCGACGCGCTTTCCTGCATTTTGCCACTGCGGGCATGAATGACTTCTACAAATAGAGGAAACAACAACTATTTTCCTTAAGAAACAATCACCAGGCTTGCAGTGCTGGGCAACGGCACGTATATGGGACCTGTGGATTTCAGGAGGCATCTGGCAAAGTCCGCCACTCTGGAAGTGCAACTCGATCTCTCTACGTACAGGTGGCTGATAAGCACGGAACGAGCCTCTTCAGTCTGGAGTTGGGTCTCCAGGGCCAGGAGCAGCCCCTGTTCTGCTCAGAATCTTTACCTCTGCATCAGGAAGACCTGTAGGTGTGCGCTGTCCCGTGTGGGACCCGTTAGCTGTATGTGACTATTAACACTTAATCAGGGATCCCTACACTTTATAACCCAGGTCTCAGTCGCACTAGCCTTATTTCAGGGACTCACGAGCCACTTAGGTAGGTACCACGGTCTGCAGCTTAGCTGTAAGATGCTGATCCAGGGGTAATGCCTATCAGTTTTGCAGAGGACACCAGGCTTCTCCTTCACCACCAGCCTCCCAGAAATTCCCCGTGGGCTGGTGCAACGACACAGGTTTAATCAGACGAACTTGAGCAGATGTAAACATACAATCTGGGGGCTCTAAAATACACTTGCTGGTGTATTGCAGAATTGTGGGGAAATTGATTTTGGTTAAAGACCAGCTCCATATAGATCTGTGGGGGTAATGCAGCTCCCCCAAACGATGCGCTCTTGGGCTGAATTAATGAAGTAGAGGGCTTGGAACAGGAGTCAAATCGGATGGAGAGTGTCAGTGTTTTTCCCTCAGTGGTGTTTTCAGAACTGGAATTGGCTCTAATGATTGAAGGGAAAAAAAGCAATTTGTGTCACTAGGCACTGCTATGGGTTATAAGCAGATCCCAGCTGCCCAGGACAGGAAAGCCTGGTAAAAGCTCAGCTGCTAGGTTTTAGGGCGCTGTGGCTTGTTTACCAAAACGATGAGTCACAGGGGTAAACGAAAGGGCGAGCCTGGTGAGAAGCTGCAAACCAGTGCTTGGGTTGGGGGTGGGGGACCAGGGGGCAGGGCAGAACAGCAGCCGGGAACCTGGTGAGGCTGAAGGTTCTAGAGCAACACCACTGGAGCTATGAAAAACAGCTGTCATCAGAAGTCTTGATGGGAAAATTTTGTTATTGTGCGTCAAGAACTTTCTATCCTGTAACCTTGTCCAAAAAAGGAAAATTCTTCTGTTTTTTGATAATGCGTGACTTCCTACAAGGGCAAGTGTCGTATGATAGTGGAGTGGACAGAATGGTGTTCGGTTTTGAGTATTACAGCGCAAAAGGGCTGCCGAGTTACCTAACGCAAAAGAAAAGGTGGATAAAGAGTGGATAAAGCTCCAGGAACAACGAAGACCAGAGGGTGTCAGAAGTGAAACTGAGTGTGTGCCCCGGGGAGGAACGGGAGGAATGGAAATCAGGCGGCAGCTTGAGCCAGGGAGGACTGTCCAGCAGGTGACAGGGGCAGTGGGAAGCAGCACTGATGGGTGGAGATTCCAGAGCCAGGCTGATCTGATTTTGCATCCTGGTGCTTTCTAGCCTTGTGACCTCGGGCAGATTACTTGGCTCTTCTAAACCTCAGTTTCTTCAGACTCAGGAGATAAGGATGCTTGCGTAGTGTTACTGTGAGAATTAAATACGATAAGGCACACTTAGTGCTTTTATGACGGCACCGGGTATGCAACAAACCCTGCTGCCTATGGTGGGGATAGAGCGCCTTGTCACTGGATGTCCCCACAGAATCATTATGATCACTAACGGGAAGAGTCACAGGACAGACTACTGCGTGGTTAGGAGGTGTTGTGCTGATACTAGCAACCCAAAAGTTAGAAGGGATCATGTGCAAAGGTCCTGTGGTTGATCAGTCTGATCAACTCTGGAACGATCAAAGTTGAACAGTTTCTTGACCCTGTGCCTTCTCTGAGCCTTTAATATATGACCTTGAACTTTAAATGCCCTGTCATCCTTGGCCACAGAGCCCTTTCTCACAAAACATACTGAGGGAAGAAAGCATTTCAAAGGCACTTTAGAAAACAGTGAAATCAATGACTTGAGGTCCTTTCTGACTCTGGAATCTGAAAAAGTTATGAATTTCAAATGCAGTTTCCATCTGAATGTTTCCAAGTTACTGTTTATTGAGCACTTACCAGGAGACAGGCACTGATTTAAGCCCTTTAGAGACGAAAAGCCATATGATCCTCCGGCAAACTCATAACATTCTCCCTCATTCCCTTTTTACTGGCGCCAGGGAGAGGGGATACTGAGACCAGGGTGAAGCCAGTTGGCCCAAGGTCACAGAGCTAACACCCAGTGGAACTAGGACAATAACCAGCCTGCTCCTTCAACCGACCCTGAGCCACTAGGCCATACAAAGGTGAGGAATCAGGCAGATGACTTGCTGCTTTCTAGTGTAGTGTTGGGCTAATTATATACAAATACTGAGGACAAAATCCAGCGTGGGGTTGGCATTACAGGCAAGAGGGAAGGAACGTGGCGTCGCAGCCGGGAGTCTCGGGCCTTGGAGACCTGTCTCACAGGTGTCAATCGCATGATCTTTGTACCAACCGACACTGGAGCGCGCTGTCCGGGCCAGGGAGCTGTACGGTTGTTAGGAGAGGAGAGGCCAAAAGGAGGGGAGGGGATTATCTGTGTGGTATGGCCACAGGCTTCCTTCCTCATTGCTAGAGGTGATGAGAAGCCCGGAGCAGCAGGTGGAACCCCGCAAGCCGGCTCCGGGAAGACTCTGCTGCCCCCGTGTGGCCATCCCGCGCGGGCGCCGACGGAACGGGCCGGCCCAGACCCGAGGGCCACTGAGCCGGAAACCCCCAGATGGAGGCAGAGGTCCTCCCACCGTTTTGGTTCAGGACCCCTGTACACTCATGAATATTCCTCAGGACTCCAAAGACCTTCTGTTACATGGAATAATTCTATCCTCTTTAGAAATCACAGCTAAGAATTTTTTTTTAAGTAGGGACATATCTAATTCCTTAAAAAATAACAATGTTTCATGTTAGCATAAATAGCATGGTTACAAAAAATAGCTGTATTTTGATGAAAAGAGTGGCCCTTAGTTATATTTTTGCAACATGAGAGTCTGGTAGTAAGACAGCTGGGTTCTCCTCCCTTTCACCTTCCATCCCTTCTAATACTGCGTCAGGCAGTTTCTGGAAAACTCCGGTGCTCACATTCATGTGAGGAGAACATACGGAGGAAGAGTATCTTAGCGTTATTATCACACCTCTTTTAACTTCGTGGGTCCCGGGACCACACTGGGATCCAGCCCTGACTGGGTCCTCTTCAGAGGAGGAGATGCTAGGAAGGGAGGCGGGCTGGTGAGGGGACAGCTCTCTGCCCCCCTTTCCTTTCATCCCTACTCACTGGCTTTCAGACTGAGTAGCAGCCCAGGCCTCTGCTCCAAGAGACTTCTGTAGGAACAGACAGTGGGGGCTTCGGTGTTTCTGGCATGGGTGTCTCTGAGGAGCCCAGCCTCCATGTGCCCTCATCTCCCTCCTCAGGCTTCCCTCCCAGGAGGTGGGAGAGCCCCACATGACACAGGGGACCCAACCCCTCCTGCTTGTCCTATCAAGACGTGGACACTCCAGAGTAGAGGTACAGGCAGAATCCAAGACCCCCCTGGGTTTCCTGCAGCCCCAGAGAGCAGCGCCCTTCCTGCATCCCCACGATGGGCGCAGAATCCCACAGACGGGCGGGGACGGAAAGACTGACGAGGTGCCACAGTTGGGACAGGTGGCTCCGGCGGTCAGAGGTCACCTCAGTTAAAACCAAAGCAGACCAATGACGACCAATCCAAAAAGGAAATTAAGAAAATAATGCCATTCACAATAGCATCAAAAACACTTAGGAAGAAACACTTAGGAAGAAACTTAACCACAGAGGTGAAAGGCTTGTATGCTGGAAACCACTAGAAGAAATTAAAGAAGATATAAATATACAGGTAGATACCCCGTGAGCATGGATTAAAGAACGTTAAGGTGTCAGTATTACTTAAAGCAATCTGTAGATCCAATGTAATCCCTATCAAAATCTCAATGACTTTTTTTTTAGCAGAGATAGAAAAAAATCCTAAAATTCAGTATCTCAAGGGACCCCCAAAGAGCCAAAACAAAACAATCTTAAAAAAGAAGAACAGAGACGCCCTACACTTCCTGATTTCAAACTTTCTATAAAGCTATTGAAACAACAGTGTGGACAGACCAATGGTACAGAACAGAGAACCCGGAGATGAACTCAGTGTGAAGGGTCAAAGAATAAGGCATGTCAGGACCACTGAACAGGGAAAGGACAGTCTCTTTGACAAATGGTGCTGGGAAAACCGGATCTCCGCATGCAAAAGAATAAAGCTGGACCCTAATCTTACACCATATGAAAAAATTAGCTCAAAATGGATTACAGGAGACCTCAAACGATAAGACTCCTAGGAAAAAAAACATAGGGAAAAAGCTTCATGACATTGGACTAGGCAATGGTTTCCTGGCCACGACCCCAAACACACAGGTGAAAAAAGCAAACATAAACATAGACAAATGGGACTTTATCATTCTGAAAAACTTCTGTGCCTCAAAGGAAACTATTAAGAGTGCAAAGGCAACCCACAGAATGGGGGAAAATACATAATTTAAAAAAATATTTTCTTTATTTTTTTGTCAGAGAGAGAGAGAGAAAGAGCACACGCAGAGGAAGTGGCAGAGGGAGCGGGAGAAGTAGGATCCCCACTGAGCAGGGAGCTGGATGGGGGGCTCGATCCCAGGACCCTGGGATCTGAGGTGAAGGCAGACGCTTCACCAACTGAGCTGCCCAGGCACCCTGGAAAAATACATAATTTGATAAGAAGTTAATACACACGGGCACCTGGGTGGCTCAGTTGGTGAAACGTCTGACTCTTGATTTCAGCTTGGGTCATAATTTCAGGGTTGTGAGATCGAGCCCCATGTTGAGCTCCATGCTGGGCATGGAGTCTACTTAAAAAAAAAAAAAAAAAAAGTTAATACCCAGAATATGCAAAGAGCTCCTACAACTCAACAGCAAAAAAATCCGATTTAAAATGGGCAAAGGACTTGGATAAGACATTTCTCCAAAGGAAATATAAAAATGGCATACGAACTCATGAAAAGATGCTTGACATTAGTCATCATCAGGGAAATGTGAACCCAAAGCACAAAGAGCTACCACCTCACAGCTGTTAAGATGGGCACAGTCAAAAAGAAAATCACAAGTGCTCGAGCGGATGTCGAGAAAGGGGAACCCTCGTGCACGGGCGGTGGGAATGCAAACTGGTGCAGTCGTTGCCTAAACAGTATGGAGGCTCCTCAAAAAGTTAGACGAAACTACCCCAGGATCCAGCCGTCCCACCTCTGGGTCTGTATGCAGAAGGACTGAAAGCAAGATCTCCAAGAGGTGTCTGCACACCCATGCTCACTGCAGCAGCATTCGCAGCGGCAAAGACGCCATGCAGCCCAGACGTCCACGGACAGCTGAACCGAGGAAGAAAATGTGGTCGGTCGACACCATGCAATGCGAATCAGCCTTCAGAAGGAAGGAGACACAGGCTAAGATACACATGAGCCCGGACGACACTATGCTGGGTGAAGTCGGTCAGTCCCCAAAACACGAATCCCACACAACTCCACGTATAGGAAGGACCTAGAGCAGCCAGGATCATACAGACAGCAGAATGGTGGCTGCCAGGGGCTGGGGGAGGGAAACAGGGAGTCGCTCACTGGGTAGAGTTTCAGTGTTGCAAGATGACAGAGTTCTGGAGACCTTATTCGCAACTGGGTGAGCTTCCTGACACTATCCCAGGGCAAGCGTGAGATGATTAAGATGATACGTTGTATGGGACAGGGGTGTCCCAGGACCCCAGGCACCACCCCCCCATCACGCAGGCGCTATTCCCAGGAGAAGAGAGCAGGCCACAGCCCACAAAGCTGAGCTGGCCAGTTTATTTTCTAACGCTGAGAAAAATGGGGCGGAAAAGTAAGAAAGTTACCGTAGCAGATGCTGGTGCTTGCCAACGTATGTAGAGCCTTCCGCACTCTGCTCTCATTCCTGCCTCACAACACAGCTCTGATTCTACTCAGGTGCCCATCCTGCCCCCATGAAACTCAGGGTCACGTCCCAACTGGTGTTTGCTGGCCCTGACAGCCCCATACTCGTCGCCTAGGGAAGAGACACAAATCCCACCAATGGGATTCAGGGGGAAATCTGCCTGGGGATGATTTTCACCAACCTCAAAAAATGACATGGGAAGGTTCATTCTTCCCTTCTCCGTCCCCTCGTCTCTGCACACCTGGCTCTGTGCAGGGGGGAGGAACGCTGGAGAGGGAAATGGGAAGAATGAGGGAATTATCGATGAGATTTCACTGAACTGAATAAACCAAATCAGACCAGTGCACCCCATTCTTGTCACGGGAGAGACACTCCCGACTGCGTCAGCCCCCTGGAGCCCAAACTAAGCCAAGGCTTCACTAGTTTAACCAATCTGTGACCCTCCACTAGGGCGTGAAGGTGCCTGCAGCCCAAGCGTCCAGAACACCTGACTTCTTCACACCTGCACACGGGGGTTGGTTGAGTCCCCCCACGTCCCGCAGCATGGCCTCCTGGAGTCAGGGAGGCCGGCCTCCCCACACACCCAGACACCCCCCCAGCTCTCCTCTGCTGCTGGTTTTGCCGCCCTCTTGCCTCTGGCCTGGGCTTCTGGAAACTAAAAATTCTCCCAGTGGACCAGACTCCAAGCCCCTTGTGACCAGACACTTCGCATTTCTGCGTCTTCACGCTGCCTAGTTTACACCAAGGATGGGAACGTTCTCTAGGATGAATCAGTTAATCGCCTCCTGCAAACAGATCAGATGGTGCCCAGAAGAGCCCCCATCCATGGTGACGAGTTCCCCTCCGCCCAGATTAGCCCCTGCAAACTACCCTGGACACACGGGGCCCCCAGTAGGGCCAAGCCTGGGGCAGCAAAGTCCTCAGCAGGAGGCCGGGGTAGGGAGAGCGCCCCCTGGGGGGAGGGTCCTGGCCTCGCTTCTCCCAGAGTTCCGTGTCCCTCATCCACCTTGTATTTCATTCTGGTACAGAATTCACTGCACGTTAGTTGACCACTGGAGCAGCCTTGCCCGAGCCTCTAAAAACCATTAAAGGTGACCTCAGGGTCACCTTCACAACAGTTCAAATCACTAGCCGTGGAACCACTAATGTGTGGGTGCTTAAGATTTTATTAGAGAGAGAGAGTGTGTGTGAGCAGGGGGAGCAGAGGGAGGAGCAGGGGGAGCAGAGAGAGAAGGAGGGGGGAGGGAAGAAGCAGGGGGAGCAGAGGGAGAAGGAGAAGCAGACTCCTTGGTGAACATGGAGCCTGATGTGGGGCTCGATCCCAAGACCCCGAGATCATGACCTGAGTAGAAACCAAGAGTCAGATGCTTAACCGACTGCGCCACCCAGGCGCCCCTGTCACTACTGTGTTTTATGTCTTTTGCTTTATGCATGAGAGAAACTGAGGCCCAGAGAGTGGAACTGGACAGCGGGTGGCGGCTATTGGTGGCAGATTAGGAATCAGCCTTCAAGGCACCAGACTCCGATGTGTTTGATTGTGTTCGCTCTTCTCTTGTTAGGGAACCGTGACTAGAGGGGAGTCCCACCTGCATGGTGGGTTTACTTTAGGAAAGCCTTCATCGCCTGATGAGAAGAGAGGGGGCCACGGGTTATGTGGAGGCGGGGCTTGTCTCCACCTGCCCCTCACCCCATAAGCTCACCTGGAGTGGGACTGGGAGAGGAAGCCAGGTGGGAGGGAGGGGGCACACCTGAGCAGCCCCGCCCTCCAGGTCCCCAGTGCACAGAGATGGGGTGGGGGTCATGCTCAGCACCCTTACTGGTTCCTCATCCACAGATCCCACCCTTGGCCATTTGAGAAGATGTAAGAGAGGGAAGGACGTGGTGGACCACTGCCATGACCGTGGAGAACACGGATGGGATTCCGGGAATAAAAATGACTTTGTTTTTCCTGGAGATCCAAGACGACATTGCCTGTGTAAAAAGTGTCAAGCCAGCTGCGGGAGGGAGCAGGTAGAGAGGAAGGGTTTGGGACGTTTTAGAAACAATCAGCTTTCCTCGCACACAGAATCCTGTAAGCGTGTCACAGCCAGCCGGACACGGGGTGGCAGTCACTGTGGAGCACAGGCGAACAGCGAGCCCCCCTGCTGCAGCTTGTCCGTCACAGTGACGACACCCCACTTAGAACCACATGATAGCTGGGGCTCTCGGACCGCTCAGTCCGTGGAGCGACTCTTGATCTCAGGGTCATGAGCTCAAGCCCACGTTGGATAAGGAGCTTACTGAAAATACAGATATAGAATTGTCCCCCCCCCCAAAATGCTGCGAAACTGAAAGGTAGGTTGTAGAATGTGGGTGGGGAGGGGACACCAAGGGATGGAGAGCAGAAGAGAACTGCTCGGAGAAGACCAGAACAGTCCGAGCAATCTGGCCGAGGTATCAAAGAAGAAAACTCCCGCAGAGTGAGAGCAGAGGAAATCCAAGCAGAACGTTTCCCGACTGTGAGCAGAGGCACCGCTCCCTCCGGAGGACGGCGGGGTTGTGGACCACGGGGGTGAGGAACTCTGGTCCCTGGCTTCTGGAGTCCTCAGTGCACACACGGGCAGGCTGCGTCCACGGCACTGAGTCTGGGGGTCCGGTCAGGTCACACCTCAGCTCCTTTCCCTCCCTCACCACGCGGATGCTGCAATTCCTATCCAGGTGATGTTAGCACACCTCCGGGTGCAGGAGGATGAAAGGTATTAACCACACGAACTCACGAAGCATGCGCCTGGGGGAGGGTCTGCTGCTGGCATCGCCTCTCTCCGGGAAGTCCGTGGCCACTGCCTCAGGCCCAAAGGCACCCCATGTCCCCGTCCCCCCCTGCCCCCGTCCCCACTCCTGGACTTCCTCGCAAACCACTGCCAAGCCCTCTGACCTTTTGCTCAGACTGGATCCTCCCTCTCCACCACCATACAAAGCTGTCTGGAGGTCCTGTGTCCTACACGTGATCCTTTCTGAACAGCCAAGGGGAAGGTGGAGATTTGCAGGGCCCTTCCTTCCCGGTAGATGGCCCAGGACCCTCCCTCCTCCTCAACTCAAAAGAAACCCCCATTTCCAGATCACAGGCCACAGGTGTGTTTCTACACCGGATGGCTGGTCAGCTTGCCCTCCGGGGGGCCTGTGCTGCCTGAAGCAGGACAAGCAGGGTCCGCAGGTTTGGACCCCATCCCGCATAACTGCAAGCCACGGGTGGGCACCCCGCCTCGCCTGGATGGCAGCATGGCTCACCTCCGTCTCTCTCGCTCCCACCTCGTTTTACTTCCAAGATGACCGTCTACCTTGGTCCCCCTGGTTACCACCCAGAGCCCATTCCCACCTCCAGGACCCCGGGAACGAATGGACATGCTCAGGAGGGGCCCCAAGCTCTCTTTTCCCCCAGGAACTTCTCTGTTCCACCCACTTCGCAAGGTGTCGGCCTGGGAGAGTTCACATACCTGTGGGACAGGACGTACCTACCTGTGGGCCGCTCCCCCGGCCCAGGGAAACCTGGCAATGTCTGGACAGTTCTACAAGATGGCACAGAAAGGAGAGGCTGTTCGATAGAGAGGGCTACAGATAGAGACAAATAAAACTCAGTCCCCCACCAAATACAATACATACACGTAAGTTTCATATGTATAAAATGTCCTTATAGGAAAATCAAAAATTTTTTTTTTTTTTTTTTAAAGATTTTTTTATTTGACACAGAGAGAGATCACAAGTAGGCAGAGAGGGAGGTAGAGAGGAGGAAGCAGGCTCCCCGCCGAGCAGAGAGCCCGATGCGGGGCTCGATCCCAGGACCCTGAGATCATGACCCGAGCCGAAGGCAGAGGCTTAACCCACTGAGCCACCCAGGTGCCCCGGAAAATCAAAAATGTTTTAAAGATTTATTTATTCGTTTCAGAGACGGGGGAGGGGCAGAGGAAGAGAGAGAATCTCAAGCAGACTCCCCACTGAGCACAGAGCCCTATGTGGGGGCTCGATCTCAGGACCCTGAGATCATGACCTGAGCTGAAAACAAGAGTCAGATGCGTAACCAGCTGAGCCGCCCAGGCGCACTGAAAATGAAAATTTAGGCTTTTAGAAAGACTCAAGGGTCGGGAAGGATCTCTCAGAGAAGCCTCAAAGGCATAAGCCACCAAAGATAAAGGACGGACACGCATAACAATAGAAACATTTAAACGTGACTTTGGCGCCACCACCTGGGAGGCACGTTCTAAACGCACGTCACTGACCAAACATTAGCATCTCTCCAGAACATATATTCTAACAGACGTAAATACCTATAAGGAAAAGGCAAGTTGTCCAAGTGGAAAGTGCGTGAAGGATGAACAGATACGTGAACTCGGCACAGCCAGAACATACCATGAGACGAGGCTCAGGCTCGGGGCAGACTCAAACCTCAGGGACAGAACACCCTCCTGATCAGCAAAAATGAAAAATCCGAAGATGCCGAGTGCTGGGGAGCGGTGGGGGGGATACTGCCAGAGGACAGAGGGTCCCATGACCTTGGGGAGCAAGCATGAACATGCCATCAGCGAGGGGACTGCACGCACTCACCCGGGACACCTGAAACAGCTCTCGGCGCAGTCTGATTCTAACACAGAAACCCCGCCGCACCCACGACATCTGTCAACAGCGTAACAGGTGCACGGCGGACGGTCACACAACGGAATGTTAAACAGCTCAAATAACTGAACCAGAGCGTCATTTATGTCCATGAACGCCTCAAGAACCAAATATGAAAATTTCAGAAGTCGTCAAGTGAGTATGGTGTGGAATGTGTTGTTTCTGTCAAGTGTAAAGAATGTGCCGGCACGCAGAGCTGTGCTGAACGTGGAGGGACAGATATGAGTTGTGTTCGGGACAGTGGAAGGTGGGTAGATGGCCCTGGGGCTGCAAATGCGACTTTGGGATGATAAGGTTTTATTTCTAAAAACAAATCTGGAGCAAATATGCAAAAACACTAGGACTAGTTGGCTGATGACATGGGGGGTGGGATGGGGCTTGGCACATGCATCCTGTTCTCTGTTCCTTCCAGAATATCTGAATCACCTTTCCGTCCTCCGCCCCCTGCCCCAGACTCTGTGTCAGGGTCCCAGACTCCCAGCCCCTGGGACAGCCTCCCCAGGCTGGGTCTCCTCAAGCAGCTGTTTCCCCCGAAAGGGCTTGCCCTCTGGGGCTGCTCACATTCACCGGCTTTCCCGTCTTGGCCCTTCCTCGTGGGCACCGTTCCTCTCTCCTTCCTGGTTGATCGCTGGGACATGGGGCCCCCCCACCCTCTGCTTGTGCCCCCAAATGTGGCTTGCAACCCAGCACCTTGGCCAGTCCTTTGACAAAGACGTCTCCACACCTAACAAATCAGAACTTATCAAAGCTCATCTTTGGGGGGACCCCCACCCCCCAACTACTGTTTTGAACAAATTGAACAAGTTAATCCCAGGTCTTCCTCCCCTTTGCCACCAGGGGCCAGCCCTCTTCTTCTGAGACTCCAACCTACTGTCGGCTTTCCGGGCTGTGATGCCATCACCCTGGGCTCTGACCATGACCATGAGTCAGTTAGCAACGGCTGGTGCCTGGATCCCAATCGCCCACACAGAAAACACCAGCCCCGTCCATCTGCACCTGGCCTCCAGGCCCCCACATTCCCTCCATGCTTCTACCAACAGTCCAAACTGTCAGAGCTGCAAACACGGGCCCTGCGTTGGCTCAGTGGCTGCCTGGCCACGCTGCCCTGCACCACCAGCGGCCACCAGCGCTGCCTCGAGCACCTGAGCCCCGGCCAGATGCATCACTGAGATTCTCTCCCTGTCCTGGGATGGTGGGGGCAAGAAAGGGAGAAGCCGACCGGTCCACGCCCCGGTCATGGAGCCCAGAGATGGACACGGGAGGGATGACAGTGGGTTCCAAATACTGTCAACACTGCCCCTTCCCGGCCTCCCACAGTGCACTGGTTTGCCAAGGAGTGATGCTGCTTGTCTTGGCTCTGCGCAGCCCGGCTCAGGAAGCCTTGGATGTGGAGAAAAGACGACAGACAGACATGAGCCGTGAACCGCTCTCCTTTGCAGTGGGGCGAATCTTCCCCCGTCCTCTCCCCACACATCCTCCCAGGCAAGGCCACGAGACGCAGCGAGCAGGGTCCACACCCACACACACGCCCAAGTCCAGCATTCCAGGAAGATTCACTGATTTATTGATATTAAGCCACTTCCCAGCAGTAACTGCTGGAACAAGAACAGGACTCGGTTTCTAAAGGTAATAAAATAACGATGACATCACAGACAAAGCGTTGGGGACGTTCCACGCAGGGCAAACTGGCTTTCTTCTCCTGCCAGAGCGGGCAGGTGCTAAGTGCCATCCCGAGCACGAGCTCCTGGTCCCTTCCTTCGCCTTGGCCCTCGGAGCATCCTGGGCTGTGGCATGGGGTGGGCGACCTCGCCACACCCTCCCCTCGTGGCCCAGCGGTCTTGGGCGCGTCCAGACCAACTCCTGGTGCTTCCAGCCAGTGAGCCGTGGTCAGACGACAAAACCACGAGCACCAGAAAGTTGGTTCTTCCTCTTCGCCAAGTAAACACGACACTTTTTTCTTTTCTTTTTCTTTTTTTTAAGGAAAGAAAAGTCTTAAAAATATATGGCACTAGAGTGTAGAACTACGCGAGGGCCCCCACGACAGCCTCCCATGGCTGCCAGCCCCGTGCCCGGCCCCATCAGATGTAGAGCTGATGAGAAGCCAAGGTGTCCATGAATGGACGCACCAGGTTGTCGGTGGAGAAGTAGAAGATGAGCCCGAACGTGATGGAGATGGGGAGGGCGGGCAGCGCCTTCTTGAACACAGCAAGCAGCAGGAGGGTCAGACACAAACCCTGCGGGACACAGAGGGGAGGGGGGTGGTGACCGCCGGTGCGGATGGTGGGCAGCGGCTGAGGTCCAACCCCCGGGCTCTGGTGCCAGCAAGGGGCGTGTCGGACAACAGCCCCGGACACCCAATCTTCCCAGGGCCTCTCAAAGCTCTGTGCTGTGCCAGAGGGGGAGCGCTCACCCCGTCTAACACCCTGCATGCTCACGCGGGAGCCTCCCGACTCCCAGACCACCGCCCCATCTGGCAACAGCAGTGACATGCGTGACCAGCGGCCTCCCCTTAAGGGACGTGTATTTGTAAAGAGCTGCACAAGCTCCATGGAAAGGCCGGGGAGGGTCTCAGCAGTCAGCACCTCGAGGAAACCAAAGATGCCCTGTGACCCATCCCCTTGGAAGTGGCCGCCCATCCTGCCCCGCCCTGGCCAACGGGGGCAGTGGTGCAGGGAGGGGACAGGGGACTAGAGCAGCTGCCCTGTCCCTGGGGAGGGCAGAGCTTCAGGTCAGTCTGGGGGTCTGCTACCCGATCCCTGACACGCCCGGGGACACCCAGTTTTACGGGGGTGGAACGTGGAGCACAGGCCACTCGGAGCCTCCACTGTCCAGATGCAACCTTCCTGGGCACTTCCCGCATTGTGGGTGTCCGGCCACACCGAGTCACCACTGGGGTTCAAAGTGACAGGGGCCCCTCCCTGCCTCACAGACATCATGAGACCACACACAGTGTCGGCCAAGCCTCTGCACGGCCACATGTGTGGTCCATGATGCCGGAGTCCCTCAGCCACACCTGCCCGGGCCGGACCCTTCTGTAAGCCTGGTCTCATCTCCAGGGGCTTCCTGGCAGCCCTGCCCAGCCCACAACATCCTGCCCCTCCAAGGGACAGCAGCCTCTGAAACTCTTCTTGGATCCAGGTCCCCCCCCAAACCAGGGAGACAGGGCAGGGTACACCCAGCCCACTCACAATGAGGATGGCCACGAAGCATGCCAGCGTGGTGTTCCAGTCCCCGCTGCCCGTGGCCGCCGCCTTGCCCACCAGCACACTGTAGAAGATGAAGTCCCCCAGGCCGAGCTTCACGCCCCCTGTGCAGGGAAGACAGAGCGAGCCCGTCAGTGTCGGGAGCCCCAAGAGGAAGGGGTGGAGAAGGCAGAGGCCAGCCCACAGCCTAGCTGCTCTGCCTGCTCCAAGGGACCCAGGGGACCCGGGACCAGAGTCCTGAGGCCCGTGGGGTCCAGACAGGGCAGGGTCACTGCCAGCCCACCTCACCTGGCCTCTGGGGCAGGGACTGGTTGCCGTGGAAAGCCAGCAGCCAGGGGGAAAAAGGGGCCGCTGGGCTGGGCCACCTGCCATCCAGGCTGTGAAAAGCTAGCATTTCTGACAATTGGGGTAAAACTGGTACTTGACACTTAGTTAAAAGAGCAAATAAAATGTACTTGCAGGGGTTGGTGGGAGGCTGTACAATTTAGGGCTAAGTAAGAAATAAGTTTTAGGGAAGTTAATTTCACTCCTCTCCAGAGTACAATGTCGCCAGCCCCTTGGGAGACCCTTCCTGGTAACAAGAGATAAGCGTATTTGGTAATTAGCTTATCTCCTGCAGACCGTAGCCGAGAACTGACAGTGCCCACGACACTTCTGTCTCCTTCGGGCGGGCCTGCCCCACGGAGTCCTCCTTCACAGGCCACGGCTCCAGGCAGACGTTTACCTAACAAGGCTGCCCGCACAGGCCTGCTGCCTGTCCGCCCCTCTGCTGCCTCCCGTGGCTCACAGGGGCTCCCTGGTCAGGCGAGACCCCCGCAGGCTGGCTCCAGCCCCCAGAGAGGAAGCAGGCCTCCGGCTCACCATCTCTCGCAGCCTGCTTTCCTTCCTTCCTCTGCTGTCTGTCCATCTGTCTCCGCCACGCCCCTTACGGTGGTCTGTCAGTGTCCCTCTCGCTCACACCCACCCCCTGCTTTTCCAGCCCTGCTGTGAGGCTCTGCCCTTCCCTCTCAGTCACGTCTCTGATGAGCTCCACGCTCCCATCCTGTGCCTGTGCGAGGCCCAGAAGGCCCAGGTCCCCCGGCAGCCAGTGTGCAGCGGGAGGCAGGCACACGGCCCGTGGATGCCTGCGGCCTCCAGCTGCTCCCGGCTGGGTCCCCTGTCCTCCTCTGGTCCTCCGCCGGTGTCCTCCCTTCCTCCTCACCATGTAGACCCCGGTTGGGCCCCTGTCACTATTCCAACCTGAACCGCTCCCAGGCCCCGCTTCAGGCCCAGGTTTTGACGTGTATGGGATGCTCTCAGACCCTGGCCTGGGACAGCCCACGCCGTCCTTCCATGTGGCTGCCGCGTGTCCCCCTGCGGGTCCCGAGATGCTTCCAGCTGCCCGCCCTGCGTGCCCCACGTGCCCCTGGCTCACCCTGCACTCCCGCCACCCTCTCCTCCCAGCCCCAGCCTGCTCCTCTCCTCCCTCGCCGGCGCCAGGGGCCTGGTCTCCCAGCGGCCTCAACTCCTCCCGCAGCCAGGGTCTACCTGAAACATTAGCTCACAAACCCCTAAGGGCCCCCCACTGCCTCCAGGGCAGAGTCTCAGCTGCACCCCGAGTGCGAGTGCGAGTGCGGCATAACCCCCAAGGGCTGGCCCTCCTCAACTGCTCCCTGCACTCCCCGCGGCTCCCTCCTCCTTCCTCAAGCCGGTGCCAGGGCTGCTGGGACATGAAGAATTTTTCTGGCCTTTGTCCCTGGTCCCTGGGAGGGAGGCTACATCCCGGAATTTCCCAAGTGACAGGAGCATCTGTTACTCAGGAGGCCCAGAACCCTAAACCCTTGAGTGAGAGGACCTGGAGGGGCTGCTCCACCAGAAAGACCGACCTTGTGAGAAGGGGGCCAGGACTAGGCCCAGCTGGCCTCTGGGGGGACAGGACAGGCCCCGAGCGAGGACTCAGGCACATCTATGTAATGCAACCTGTTAGACTCTGACCCCTGAAGCCTGATGAACGTATCCACATGCTGGGTAGTGGGTGGTGGGTGGTGGGTGGTGGTGGGTGGTGGTGGGTGGTGGTGGGTGGTGGTGGTGGTGGTGGTGGTGGTGGTGGTGGTGGTGTGTGTGTGTGTGTGTATGTGTGTGTGTATGTGTGTAACCCGCCCTCATGCCTCCTGAAGAGAGCTCTCCACAGGGAGAGTTCAGGACCCTCCCACACCTGCGCTCCACATCCCTTCGCAAGGCTGGTCCTTAGTTATCTCCCTTACGATAAAACTGTAGCTGTAAGTACAGGGCTTTCCCGGCCCCCGGAGTCGTGCTAGGGGACTACTGCAACTGGAGGGGTAGTGGGGCAGAACTGGGTAGTGACCCCCAGGGAGAGACAGGGAAGGGCCTGTGTGGAAGACGGCCTTGACGACAGGTCCAAGGGCACACGGCCAAGGAGGATGAACACAGTCTTTCCACCAGGACACAGACGCAGCCCACCTGCTTTGTGCCGAGTGGCGCATGGGACCCTGTGTCCCACAGCCCATGGCGGCCTGAGCATGGGGCAGTGCTGTTAGTGGCTGTCCAGCCCAGCCTGCCTGAGCCCCGAACCCATACCTTGTGCTCCCACAGCTACACTGGGCCCTCCTACAGGCCATATAAATGCATACTGGGATGGAATTCTCCACAGCCTACGACCCTGCTCCCACTGGGTCATGTCCTTCCTCCCACAAAACTCAAAACCCTCCGGCGGCCCCCCCCACCCCCCCGGGCATGGTGCACAGGCCGGACCCTCCACTTCCCTCTGGGAGGCCCTCTGAGCGCCCATGAGCCGCGCAGTCCCACGTCTGCACCTCTGATCTACGGTTCCTTCCTGGCCTTCCTCTAACTCACCCTGGACTGTGGGCCCCTGGCCTCTGTACCCCCACTCCCACCCGTGTCCCCTGCTCCCGGAGCTGAACCCCTAGAGCTCAGCTCAGAAGTCCCCCCTCAGGTAACTTCCCCAGGGCCCCTGAGACCAGGTCAAGGAGCTGGGTCATTGCGCTCTGCCCCCCTTGTTCTCCCGCATGCTCCTCCCGGGCCCAGTGGGGGCGATCAGAGCCCACGGCAGGTACACCCGAGCCAGGCCTGGATTACCGCTCGCACCCAGCACAGTACAGACACCAACCACGCCTGCTCCTTTCTGGTAAGCGGGAAGAGCGCCCGTCGCAGCCCGGCGTAGCCAACAAGACACCACCTCTGGCAGGCTGGTCCTGGAACTTCTGTGCCCACCTCTGAGGGGGTGCTTCTCCCCCACACCCTTCCCTGGCTTCAGGGAGCCCCAGCTGCACCCCTGCCCCCACCACTGGGCCCACGCAGACCCTCTGGGCCTGGGCAACTTACTTTCCTCCTCTTCTTCCAGCTCGTCCCCTGGGTAACCAGGCAGGGGGGGCTCAAAGACTTCCGGGTACGAGGGCTCCCCAAAACTGTCATAGGAGTCTTCTTCTGTGTGTCCGCGAAGAGAACCGAGAGCCGTCACGGTGTGAGGCGGGGACGGGGGGAGGGAGAGAAACAAAACTCTAGTCAGAGGGATCTCTGAGCTCAGGGCTCCCCCTCTGAGCTCACGGCTCAGCGACCCGAAAGACAGACAGAAAAGCTCTCTGCTATGTGTCACGAGGAGAGGGGGGGTAGCTAGACGTCCCCCCACCCTTGCTCAGTCCCCAGCACGCGCCCGTCCAGGAGCGTTGCTTTCCCTTCCGCCCCTCCCGGCTCTGCACCCCCCAGAGAGGGCAGGCGTGGCGGACCTGGGTGCAGAGGCAGCCCCTGACACTCACCCATCTCAGGGTCGTAGGGCAGCTGAAGGGCTCCCTGGGAGGAGGGGTCCAGCTTGGCCATGCCCACCGTCCACACCATGGCGGCTACAGAAGGAGAAAAGGTTGTGCGTCAGGCGCTGCTGAGTGAGGCTGCCCCCAGGGCCCGGAAGGCAGCATCCCCAAAAAGCCCGCACAGGACTGTCACCTCCAGTGGGGATGCATCTACGCCCCTTGTTTGGGGGCCCCTGGGGAAGGGGTCCAGACTCAACAGATACGGGCATACAATGCCCTTTCTGGGCTTTTTTTGTACCCACATTGTTGGGAGACACTCCAGAACTGCTTGTCTTCCGGCCCTGAAACTACCCTTCCCCCGCCCGCCGCTCCCCCATTCTAGCTCCCGAGTCCTCTAGACGCCCCACACAGGTGGCAGCCCCGGCCCTCCATGACGCTTCGCTCGCTCAGCGTGGTGGCCTCCAGGCGCATCCATGCGGCCCGTGGCCGGACGCGTCCCTGCTCAGGACTGAACGACGCTCCACGGTGCGTTCATCGAGTGTCGTTCACTCGCCCGGCGGTGACAGACATGGCGTGACTGCACCCCTCGGCGACCACATGTGATGCGGCTACGGGCACGGGTGCGTGGGTAGCCATGGAGACCCTGTGTCCGGCTCCCCTGGCTTCCGCCCAGGGTGGGATCGCTGGGTCGGGAGCACTGTCTGGGCTCTCTCTGGCCCGGAAACTCTCGCCTCAACTCCCATCACACACATGTCTCCACGTCTCCACGTCTCCACGTCTCCACCTGGCGGCCCCGTGAGCGTGCCTAGAACATTCCCCACGTGGCCATGGCAGCCACGGTGGCCCCACCCTGTCCCTCTCACTGCGTGGCACCTCCATCCCTGATGTTGCTCAGACCCCAGGACACATGGATGTCCTTGACTCTTTCTCCTGGTCTGTACCCCAAGCATCGCAAATCCTGCCAATTTGGCCTCCAAAGTATCTCCAGAACCCGTTGGCGTCCTTGGCCTCTACTGCTGCCCTGGGGCCACAGCCGTACCCCCCGACTCCCGGGCTGCTAGTCACCCCCAAACCTGGCTTCTCTCCCACTCTCGTCACCATGCCGTTTCCTCTCCCCTCAGCAACTTGAGTGATCCTGCTAAAATATTCACGTCAGCTTGATCCAAAGCCTTCCAGGGCATGAAGCTCACTCAGGAGTGAAAGCCGAGTCCTCGCCATGGCCTGCAGGGCCCAGTGCCCCCTCACCTGCCTCTCCTCCCGTCTGCCCCCCACTGGCTTTAGCTCCCCAGTGCTCCTAGACCTGCCCCTCCTTTGTGCTCCCTGCCAGCTTCGGATCCCCAGCACACCTAGACCTGCACCTCCAGACCTGCCCCACTCAGCTGGCCTCAGCTCCTCAGTGCCCCCTGACCTGCACCCCCTTGCCTGTCCCTCCTCCTTTCTGCCTCCCCCAGCAGCTTTGGCTCCCCAGGGCTCCCTGACCTGCACCCCCTCACCGCCCCCTCCTTTCTGCCCCCCCCACAGTGACTTCTGCTCCCCAGCGACATGCACCCCCTCACCTGCTCCCTCCCCCCTTCTGCCCTCCAGTGGCTCCCCAGTGCCCCTGGACCTGTGCCTCTGGAAGGGCCCCCTCCTCCCTTCTGCCCCCCGTGGCTTCAGCTCAGTACTGGCTGTATCCACCTCAGGGCCTTCTGCTGGAACTCTGCCCCCTGGGCTTCCTAACACAAGCCTGGGGTCAAATGTCACCTTATGACAGAGGTGTCCTCGACCACCAAACACAAAACAGCACCCGCCCTCCCCCCGAAGTCCTCGGCCTCCCTGACACTTCATCTCTGACCAAGCACGTCTCCCCCGCAAGAACGTGTGCTCCCCCACAGCACAGAGACGGCGAACACAGGTAAGAGCCCCGTCTCGGCCCACCACACGTGGTCTCTGCTCTTCCTCAAAGTGGCCTCGAACCTGATTTAGGCTGTGGGCCCCCTGCCAACGGCTCCCACTCCAAGCTCCATCCTGCCTCTGCAGACGATCCCCAGCACTCGGCAGTGGGTCTGCACCTGCAGACAGCGAGCCCCAGGCATTCAGGCTCACTCCTCAAACACGCCCATCGACAGATGGGAGGGCAATGGGACCACAGGGCTGTGAGCCCCGAGATGCCCGAGGCCACGTGGGTCTTATCTCCTGCAGCACCGCGGAAGCCCAGCACAGTGCTTGCTGCAGAGTGTGGGTCTGACGCTCGTCTGTCAAACGCACCCATCAGTCCAACTCCCTACAGTCCGGCCCCCGCAGCCGGCAGCAGCGCCGGGTGCCTTCCCTTCAGAGACCTCCACGAGCCATGGAGCCGTCGAGGAAGCCCAACAAAGAGCAGGTCCACCTGCGCCCCCAGACCCCCGCCCTCGAGAGCCCCTCTCCGAAGCACCCTCTCAGGAGGGTGGAGGGCCAAGCGGGTGGCCATGGGCAGTGCCCACCATGCGCCACCGGACGCTGGATGGGCCACAGCTGGGGGGGTGGACCACGTCCCCTGCTGCTTTGGGCGGCCCTAACTCTCTCAGCATCTTCTGTGTGAAACCAAGATCCAGCCAGTCTTTGTCCCTGGCAGGCGGGCCACCCCGGGATCACCAAGGCCACCCCCTCCTCTTAGACCAGAGAACTCTGAAAGCCGTGGCCAGGAAGCAGCCCCCAGTTTCAAACTCGGGAGGAGACGTAGGGGTCACTCACAGGAGTATATCAGGGCAGGAAATATGGGCTCGTTCCTCTCCTGGGCGGTCTCCACCAGCATCCTCAGTGGCCCTTTGGGGCACAGCACAGCCACGAGATCTGGGAGAGCAAAGATACCAGGGTATGTGACCCGTGACATTTGTTCCCAAGCAGCCCCCAGAGAGGGGAGCTGGCCCGTGAACACTGGGGCAAATGCAGCCCAGAGCCCCAGAGTGAGGCTCCGAGTGTGCCCTGCGTGCCTGCCCCCGACCCACCGGCTTCCAGCCCTGACCTGGAGAACCCACACTGGCTGAAGCCCAGAACGGAGTCTAAACGGGTGGACTGGAAACAAGGAACCGCCATGTGGCTCAGGGACCCCAGTGGTGGGCTTGTTGTCCGGAACCTCCCATTCCCTACCCTCAAAATGGAAGTGATGGGGAAAGAGAACCACATAAACCCTAGTTACTGAGCTGCTAATGAGCAGTTCCAGGCACTCGTGATTCACGGCCCCGTGCCTGACCCTACGGCTGCTCTGAACAGATCTCCCAGTGTGTCCAGCGCTCACCAGTGTGAGCACTCCACAGACATGCAAACAATAGTGAGCACGCCCATGGCCCCGGGCCCCACAGCCCCCGTGTCTCACGAAGGTGAGCCTCTCAGAGGGGAGACCGTCCAGCATTCATCGGGGAGGGAGGCCCCTTTCAGCCCCTGCCACCTGTGGGCACCAGTGAGGAGGACTCGACCCCCGGACACAGCCCCCGCTGCCCACCACCAGGCTCAAAGCCCACCTGCATCCGCCTACCGTACACAGAGATGGCGCCCAGAATGACCCAGGCAGACCATTCCGGGAGGTACTTGATGAACACCAAGGCCATGAGCGCACTGATCATGATGAGGTAGGCCTGCTGCAGCACGAGGGGGCCTTTCCAGTGGATGCACACCATGCCCACCGCCCCGAAGTTCCAGACGGTCAGGAACAGGGTGGGGTAGTCCATGGCCACGTTATAGGTCTTGAGCACTTCCCTGTGCGACCAGAGTCAAGCATGGGCGGGAAAGTCAGTGGAGAGGTGAGACCCCCAACTAGACACAGTTCAACATTCCCTGCTCCTCAACCGCTAAGCCCCCAGCTGGGTCCTTCCGACCTCTGGTTTCATCACTAGCACCCCCTTCCCCGGTTCTGTGGGTCCTACAACGAACCACATCAAGTATTTTCTGGAACAAACTGGTGACTGTGCCAATGTCTCATCCTTGGGTTGGTTCATGTCAGCGTGCACTGGCACAACCTGGAAGACCCTCTGCCCAAGAGAAAGGTCCCCCTGTCTCTCCAGTCTCTCCTGGGTCAGGCCGCCATTCCAGATCGAAGGCAACAGAGCAGATCACTTTTCCCACAAACGAGCAAGCACCCAGGCCCAGCCCAAAGATGAGAATGTGAATCTTAAGGGGTCTACACCCCTCTTGGGTTCACAGAGATCGCCCTCCATGTGGACTGTGCTCCTTTAAATCAAGAACGAGAAAGGGAGGCGTGGCCTGCCACAGGGGCCCAGGCGAGGAAGGACGGGGTCAGAGCAGCGACAAGGGCAGAGTCTGGAGCCTGGTGGGAGGGCGACTTACCCGAGGTAGATGTAGGTGAAGAGGAACAGCAGCATCAGGGAGGACATGATCAACCAGCCGTGGATGAACTAGACAAGAGAAACAGGCAGGATGGACACAGGCCCCAGCTTTCCCGGGACCGGTGCCCAAGCTTCCAGAATCTCCGGTGGGCTCCTCCATGACCACGCTGGAAGGTACGGAGTGGCCACGTGACTGACAAAGAGGGCAGAGAAATCCACGGAGTCCTCCCCAGATCCGCTGGCAAGGGCGTGGAGCAGGAACCCTCAGGTGCGAGCAATCAGAGCCCTGTTCCCTCACTGAGGGTGGGTGTGCTGGAGACCCCCCCCCCCCCCGCACCCAGCGTGAGGGTCGCAGCTCGTGAATGTATGTACATGTAGTCAGGTAGTCACAGGTACGAGAAAGGGAACGTCAGGTTAAAGTGACGGGAGACTCGCTGGGGTGCTATCTTAAAGGGGTCACGGCTGTCTTTGAGGGAGCTTTCTCTGGTCACCCCAGGAACAGGCCTGCCACCTGAGGGTCTACTCACAGGTCCTTAGAGAGACATGTGCCTCCTGTCCTGGCCAAAGAAGCAGATCAAAGATGACTGTAGGCTGGTCCTAAGCCAGTCCCCTAGCCAGCTGTCGGGGGCACGGTGGAGTCACTGCCACCAGCCTGCCCCCATCAGTCACCTGCTTGGGCCACTGGGGACCTCAGTGGGAACCTGGTCTACCTGGAAGGCAGGTGGTGGCCTGGCTGCCTGGGGATGGGCTGACCCTCCTCGCCCAAGCCGCCTCCACCCCCCAGGACCACCACCACTGCTCTCCTGAGTGTCACAGAACCCGCAAAGACACCTTGCCAATCTGCCTCCCGTCAGTCCCGGGACAGGTCACCTGACAGCTGCTGACCACAGCAGTGCTGTCTTTCCGTAACCCCTGAGCCCCTGACTGGCTTGTTTTCACAGGCCCCGTGGCCTCTGCTCCGACCACACAACCCCATGATGTTTCCTGGCCCCACTTAAAACTGCCTTATTTCCACAAATCATCATTCACCGGTCAGCCTTGGCGTCCCAGCGCTTGGAGCAGCCCTCCTGTTGTCCACCCCCTGGTGTCATCCCGGCCGGGACAGGCTTCTGCCCTTGGGCTGAGCCTTGTCTCTGCTCCCCACCTGTGCCCAGAGGGTGGCAGCCAGCGTAAGGACCGCTTCCAACCAGCCACCCCCAGCGTGTCATTCTTTCAGGCCTCAGGGGTTCAGACCCTAAAACCTACAGCCGAAAGCTCACAGCCTGCCTGGGGAGGGACAACGCCCCTGCTTGGACCGGGGTGGGGGGGGTCCCCTGGGCTCCCAGGGTCCTCACAGCAGCTAGGGGTCTACCAGTCCCCCAGGCCTCGAAGACCTCAGCACGGCACCTGCATAGCCAGCTGAGAGGGAAACAGGGAGGTCGAGTAAACCTGTGGGGAAGTGTGGGGCGCAGGGACCCTAAAACAGAACATCTCCTTTCTTCTGAAGCAGCAGCTAAATAAAATTAACTCCCGAATGTGAGAAGGGGCGTGAACGCTACAGTCAGGGACCGGGGCAGGCGGGGTTCTGAACAAGCCAAGGATGGGGCAGCGGGCAACCCCCACAGGGGTAGGGGCTGGGGGGCACGTCTAACAGCAGCGTCAGCTCCCTCTCGGGCAAGAGCCTTGGCAAGCCTGCAGCAGCAGGGGGCCGGGAGGACAGGACGGGGCAGTGGGCAGGGCGGACAGGATGGGGCAGCGGGCAGCAGGCAGGATGGGGCAGTGGGCAGGGTGGACAGGATGAGTCAGTGGGCAGCGGGCAGGGCAGACAGGATGGGGCAGTGAGCAGCAGGCAGAATGGACAGGATGGGGCAGAGGGCAACAGGCAGGACGGGGCAGCGGGCAGGATGGAGCAGCGGGCAGGGTGGACAGGACGGGGCAGAGGGCAGGGCGGACAGGACGGGGCAGCAGGCAGGGCGGACAGGACGGGGCAGCGGGCAGCAGGCAGAATGGACAGGATGGGGCAGAGGGCAACAGGCAGGACGGGGCAGCGGGCAGGATGGAGCAGCGGGCAGGGTGGACAGGACGGGGCAGAGGGCAGGGCGGACAGGACGGGGCAGCAGGCAGGGCGGACAGGACAGGGCAGTGGGCAGCAGGCAGGGCGGACAGGACGGGGCAGTGGGCAGGGCAGATAGGACAGGGCAGCGGGCAGGGCTGGCCCTCACCTTGTAGCAGCGGTACTTGTAGAGCACGACCAGGAAGATGGTCATGGCCACGATGACACTGATCATGATGAGGGTGTTGAGGACGGAGTTGAGCAGGCGCTGGCCCACGGAGGGCGTGTCCTCGGTGAATGGTGTGTAGATGCTGAGGGAGATGGCGGGCTGCAGACTCTGCTCCCTGCCTGCTCCATAGGGCCTGCCCATGAGCCACCCAGCCTTAGCCTGATGCCTGAGCTCTGAGCAGAAAAGGAAGGGGCCCCCCCCAGGCCACCCCCTCCCCGAGGTGCTCGCCTGCCCTCCCTGAGGCCTCCCTCCCGCACCTCCCCCTCCCCCAAGCACCCCCCTCCCGCAAGGCCTCCCTCTCCCCGAGGTGCTCTCCCCCCACTCCCACCAGACCTCCCTCCCACCAAGGTGCTCTCCCCTCACTCCCACCAGGCCTCCCCCACCCCGAGGTGCTCTCCTGCTCTCCCCTCTTCCCCAGGCCAGGGCACCCAGCAAAACCCCACACCCATACCCGACCCAGGGCAGGCCAGGAGCAGAGGCACCTGCAGCCAACAGAGGCGAGAGGCCGTGCCCTAGACCCCTGCCCTGTCCACCCTGTCTGCCCTGGACTGCGGAAACTTCCTGCCCCTGAGCACTCACCTTCCCTCAACACTGTCTGCTGGGGCCCCTCCCACCCGCTCTGTGGCCGGCCCAGAACAAGCCTGCCCCTTTCTTTGGAAAAATCAAACCAAAGGGAAAGGAAACTAATTAGAAACCAAGTTCGGAGAAGATAGTCAGAGGCGGGCGACTGCCCCAGAGCAGCGGGCCAGAGAGCAGAGGGGGCTTCCCACTTGTCCATGCTGCTGCCTTCCACTAAAGGGATCCAAATCTCGCTCCCTGGGCTGGAAGCCAACTAAGAAATCTCCTGGCCCCATGCGGGTTTCCGGCCACAGGAGTGGCAGCCCAGAGAGGAAACCAGCCGTTCAGTCACATGGGGTGACACCCTGTGCCCGGGACCCCACACCCGGAGCCTGCCCTCTGCCACGTGGCGGCAGCCACGGTTCTAACTCGCCCTGTTCTCCTGGGGTCAGACCCATTATATAAACAAGGAAACTGAGGCAGAGAGCGGTTAGGGAAGGGCCCGCGCAGGTCACACCGCTGGGAGGCGGTGGACGGAGCAGAGCACGGAGTCAGGCAGCTCTCAGCCCAGCTCTGCACAGGCCCCTGGCATGGAGCTGCGGGTGCCGAGACCCTCCCCCGGCCCTGCCCTGCTCCCCAGCTTACAGCTGGCCGTTCTTCTCCGTGTAGAAGCGCACGGACTTGATGGTGGCCACCACCACGACCATGCACAGCGTCACGGGCACAAACAGCATGATCACGTGCTTCGCCCCATATTTGAGGGTCAGCTCCTCCTCCAGGCCCGATGGCTGCCCGGGGACCCCACTGCACATGTAGCGGTCCGCATCCTCGTCGAGGTCCTCCTCGCTATCCTGGCTTCTCTGCGGAAAACCGCTCGGTGAGGGCCATGGCACGCCCCCGTGGTGGGCTCTGCGGTGCCGGGCACGGGTATTTTGGAACTGGAAGAGTGCAGTTTGAGTGTTGCTTTCCAGATGGAAGAACCAGCCTAGGGGGCTGCGGTCTAGATGCCGCAGGGCTGGGACGGCAGGGCACTGGGAACATTTACGAGATCAACCGGAGACGCTTCAGAGCTAGCACACACCACCGCAAATGCGGGAAGGGGCCAGAGCAGCCACGGGAGAGGGCAGCTTGCGGGCCCAGGACGTGTGGCTCAGGAGCCTGGAGCGCATCTAGGGATCTCCCCCCTCCCTCCATTCAGGGATTCAGATGCCACTCAGTTCTGTTCAAGCAGCCACATGGATTCGGGAGGAGACTGGCCAGGTGACAGAGGAGGAAGACAGATTACACTCACTAGAAGAGTCAGCACCCATGAGTACCCTCTGACTGCAAGACACTGGGAATTTGCAGAGGAAGAAATTGCTTGGAACTCCCCTGACATGTGCAAAATTGGGCATGGAGAACTGGATGCCGTGAACCAGACTCTGATGGGCTAACTGGCACCAAACTCCTGGTAGGGTGGGAGGGCAGGGCCTCAGCACCTGCTGCCCCAAACCCATCTGCAAGAATTTCTGTTTGGGAATCGTGCCAATTTAGGGTCACTCGCGGCCTCGTTAATTACATTAACCGCCAGAGCCAGAGCCAAGCAAAACACACATTCAAAAGGACCGCTGCTTCAATACTGGTTCTTTGCAGAGAGAATTCCAAGTGAGACTCTCAGCTAAGAAAAGGAGAAGTGCAAAGGAGGGGTTAGGAGTGGTTGGTGGTGGCGTTGAGCTGAAGAAACTGGAGACCAGCTCACTGGGAATTCAGAGGATGAGAGAAATGAGCTCTAATTTCAGCAACGGAGACTAAGGCTGGCTGGCAGGAAAAATTCCCCATGAAAGGTTTTAAATACTATAACAGGCAAAATGGAGCTGGGGTTTCGGGCAACTCCAGATGCTATTTTGCCTTGCCGGGGTGGGAGGTAGTAAGGCTAGGTGACTCTCCCCCCGGGCACCCCGACTTATGATGTTTTAACCTCATGTCCTGCAGAGATAAGATTGTAATGTGTGCATGCCCCCCAAATTCACACATTGGACCCTAACCCCCCAATGTGATGGAATGTGAAGGTGGGGGGGGTCTTTGCGAGGGGACTGAGTTGTGAGGGTGGAGCCCTCCTGATGGGATGAGTACCCTTACAAATGGGCCCCAGACACCTGTACCCTGATGTTTATAGCAGCAATGTCCACAACAGCCAAACTACGGAAAGAGCCCAGATGCCCACCGACGGATGGATAAAGAGGTGGTATAAATCTACAATGGAATATTACTCAGCCACCAAAAAGAACGAAATCTTGCCCTTTGCAATAACGTGGATGGAACTAGAGGGTATGATGCTAAGCGAAATAAGTCAACCAGAGAAAGACGACTATCATATGATCTCACTCATATGTGGAATTTAAGAAACAAAACAGAGGAAGATAGGGGAAGGAGGGAAAAATAAAACAAGACAAAATCAGAGAGGGAAGCAAACCACAAGAGACTCTTCTTA
The DNA here is from genome assembly GCF_963455335.1 of Martes martes. NCBI lineage: Eukaryota > Metazoa > Chordata > Mammalia > Carnivora > Mustelidae > Martes > Martes martes. The sequence goes on along the minus strand of NC_137903.1, from coordinate 57,126,260 downwards.
ATCATAGGAAACAAACTCGGGGTTGCTGGAGGGGAGGGTGTGGGGGGGATGGGGCGGCTGGGGGACAGGTATTAAGGAGGTTGCTTGACATGATGCGCACTGGGTGCTTTATAAAACAGATGAGTCATTGACCTCTACCTCTGAAACTAAAGAAATAAAATTAATGGGCCCCAGAGAGCTCCCTGGCCGGCCCACCACATGAGGACCCGGAGAGAAGACCCAGAAGAACCAGATGCTGGATCTGTCGGCCCCTTGCGCTCGCACTTCCCAGCCTCTAGAACAGTGAGGAGACTTCCATTGTCTCTAAGTGCAGCCAACCCAACCGTCACACACGACTGAGGTAGGTGCTCATCCCCTGGCTCCGGGTCTGGCCGCCGACCCTCCATGGTGCTTCCCCTGCCACCCCAGGCCTGGGCTCCCCTCCCAGCATCCCGCTGCATGGCGCTTGTGCCAGAAAGGCGAGCCCGCGGGGGCTGGGGACAGAACCATTTAGTCCGCAGCAGACTGCAGACGTGCCATCCAATCCAGAGCCCTCAGTGACCGGGACCCACCGCCCACCCTGGGGGACCTACCCTGGGGGACCAATTCTCACCTCTACTTTCCCCTCCCTCCCGCATCAGGGCGTGCCTGGGTTCCAACCATGAGGACCAGGAGCCTGGGGCCTCTGACCGCTGGCAGAAACCTACCCACTGGGCAGCACTCTCTCTGTCCTCCAGGCCCTGCCGGGCCTCCTGGCAGCAGCGCGGTGGGGGGCTCTCAGCCGACATCAGGGACGTTCTCTCGTCACACACTTCTTCCTCACTGTCAGAGGCCATGAACGTGAGCATGGCCCTGCCTCGGGAAGCGCCTAGAGAAAAGAGCACAGGGTATCTCTTGTCCATCTTCCTGCAAAGCAAAGGCAGCAGAGGGCTGAGGGGGTGGCCAGAGGTGGCCTGAAGGCCTGGCCACAGGTCCTGCCTGACAACCACCCATGATGCTTGGGTCGAGGGTCTGCTGGAAAACAAGGCTTCCCAGGAGTTGCCTCTATGGCAGCCACCAGAAGGAATGGCCGAGGAGACCCAGGCCTCCGGAGAGAGGCCCGACTAGAAAAGTTGTGGCTACTCCAAACTGTCAGCACGCTCATTCGTTCAATCAACAAACATCCATCGAGCGCCTGTGGTGGGACAACCACCACACTGGGATCTGGGGATAGGAAGATGAGCAAGAAATACATTTGTCCTTAAAAAAAAAAAAGAAAGAAAGAAAGAGAGACAGAAGGAGAGAAAGAGAGAGAGACACACCTCCAGGTGGCTCCAGTCAGTGAAATGTCTGCCTTGGGCTCAGGTCATGATCCCCGGGTCCTGGGATGGAGCTGGGCTCTCTGCTCAGTGAACAGCCTGCTTCTCCCTCTCCCCCTGCTCACGCTCACTCATTCTCTCTCACAAATAAATAAATAAAATCTTCCAAAACCAAAACAAAACAAAACAGACCAGCAACCATCCCATGTGACCAATTATGTGATCTAAGTGTTCACCAAGAGGTACAGAAGCACGAAGGAGGGTCACTCTCAGAGATCAAGAATGTTTTCTAGAGAAGATACCACCCCTGGCAGAGACAGAATTTTCCAGGTGGGAGGAAAAGGCAGAGGGCATGAAGAACAGACACTCCAGGTGGGGCCTGGCACTGCCGGGGCAGGCGGGGGGGCTGTGGAGATGGGAGGGCCTCCCAAACTGTGTTAGGATATTTGGCAACCCTGGAGATGGAAAGGAAGGAGACCGTCTTGTCCCTGAAGACAACCGTGGGAGGGGGACAGGCTCTGCCTCAGGGGCAACAGCTGGACGCCAGTGAGGGGGGCATTGGGAGGACACCCATCCGCTCTGGATGTGGGGGTGAAACAGGTCAGAATCCAGGATGACAGCCAGGCACAAAGCCGCGGGCAGGGGACAAGCATCTCAGGGGAAAGACAGAGTCTGGTCCAGGAACCTGCTGAGTGAGAAGGGGTGAGATGAGTTAAAAAGGGTCAAGGAGTCTGGGGCGCAGGGGAGCAGCGAGACCAGGAGAGGTGGGGTCAGTGTGTGTCTGGTAGGAAAGTACAGCTGAGGGACCCAGCAGGAAGGCCAGGCTGGAGGGTGCGAACCGCAGGGAGGCTCGCCCCCAGCTCCGCTGTTCTAACCCAAGCACGGTGTCCACCCGGCAGCAGCTCAAGGAAGCGAGGGCGGCGGAAGGGCCCGGAAGAGCTTCTGACAACGCCTGGCGGACCTCGCTGTCCCTGCCAGCTTCCCGGGCAGGCCTGCTCTCCCCGCAACGCCTCCCAGAGGCCCTCGGGGCTGAGCTACGGGGCACCGGGGAGAGAGGACCAGGCCTGGCCTCTGCTGAACGCATGCTTCCATGAAAGCTCCCCGCCGGAGCGCGTGACCTCCCAAGGAAGCAGGCAGGTTCCTTCTCTCGTCAGCCAGCTCTGCTCGCCCTGACAGGGATGCAGCCCAGGCTGTGGTGAGGGTTACTCCTGAGCGGACCCCCTCACCTCCACTCCCCCAGCTGCAGGCCAAAGGCAGAGCCCGCATCTGCTTACCTCACGGATTAGGACCTGTGACAAACGGCTCCCGGTCAGTCTCACGGGGGCCTCAAAATGAACCAGCTCCAGGGCTCCCGGGGGGGGGGGGCTCAAGTCAGTTAAGCATCTGCCTTTGGCTTGGGTCATGATCCCGGGGTCCTGGGATCGAGCCCCACATCAGGCTCCTTGCTTGGCACAGAGTCTGCTGCTCCGTCTCCTTCCGCCCTTCCCCCCACTCATGTTTCCTCTCTCCTTCTCTCTCAAATAAATAAACAAAATCTTTATTAAAAAAAAAAAATGAACCAGCTCCCCTGATGCAGGGCAGACAGACCAGAGCAGGAGTCGAAAGAGAAATACCAGATGATGTCACTCGCAGGCAGAATTCAAGAAACAAAACCACCCAGCACACAAAGAAACAGGTCCCTAAACAGAGACCCACAGGGTGGTTTCCGGAGCGGGGAGAGGGGCCCACAGGTGGAGGCGAAGAGACGCTTCTCGTGATGCATGCTGGGAAACCTGCACACCAGAGACTAATACCACAGAGCCTGTTAATTACACTCAAGTAATAAAATAGAAAGACAAGAGCAGGAGGACGAGCAGAGGAAGAGAGAAGACAAGTGTCAGGACAGGGATGAGGCCCGACCTCCTGCAGTGAAGGTCAAGAGGAGGAGGAGTCCGCCAGCCGCTGGGTCTGGTTGTTGGGGGGTCCCAGGTCTCAAGGATTCGGAGGGATGGAGGCCAGGAACAGCTTCCCAGGTGGAGACCGGGGGAGGCAGGGCATCCTGGCAGAAAGATGTGAGGGATGGGGGACCTCCCAGACCTGCCGCTAGAGTGTGGGGACCTAGCAAGTAGCAGGAAGTCTGGAGGCCCCAGAAGGCCGGAACCACCCTCCACCCCTAGGGAGGGGCAAGGGCTGAGTCCCGCAGGGAGGGGCCAACCAAGGCTTCCGGACAGAAGAGGGGTGTGAACAGAATGAGGGGAGGGGGCGCCTCCCTCTTCACTGCAAGCCCCCCAGTACCAGCCTCAGCTCAATGCCACGGGAGGGCAGCCGGACCCGGGACCCGGCACAGTGAACCTGAGGGAGCCCAGTCTGAGGGGACCTGAAACGGGGGGGGGGGTGCTCTCAGCACCTTGTTTTCTAGCTCACCACTTCTGCTTGGGGTAGGAATTAATAGTAGAGTTAGGACCCCTCTTCTCTCCCTCTCAGGCCCCTGCGGAGCCTGCAACTGATCTCCACAGTGACTGGAGGAACAGATCCAGGTCCCAGGATGGAAAGCCTCATGGCTGCAGCTCCCTCCCCCTCCCCCTGGGCTCCCAATGACAAGCAGGAGGGGAATGGACAAACAGGGGGCACAGATGCTTCTTGAAAGAAGGGGAGCCACGGGGGAGAGTGGCGACACAGAGGAGGGGGCCAGTCCTTCCAATTTCCATTTCTTCAGCCACTTGTCAGCAGCTAACAAGACAGTCCCCAGAGGCCACTTCTGCCTCCCAGTGTTTCCCTGGTGTCCCCAAAGGACGCCTGGCAAGGTGAGCTTGAAGAAAGACTGTCAGAGCTAATTCAGGCATGGCCTCCTCGCCCGAAAACAAAGGCTCCCTGGGCAGATTCCTCCCAAGCCTGCCCTGATGCAGGGCACAAGACTCCCAGGACCCTGGATGGCAGGCCCCGAGGGGGTTGTGGCTGCCAGCCACCAAGGCTGTCAGAACACGGGCTCTATCCAATCCCAAACCTCTGGGCTTGCTGACTGGGTAGGGACAGGTGAGGAGCCTTCAGACCCCTGAACACCAGACAGGGTACTGAGTACTCAGAAAAGGCTGGGTCCCTTAACATGCTATTTCTCAAGGGTCCCGGCCATCTGGGGCAGGGCTGTTGGGCCACCACCCCTGAGCTCTGAGCACGTACTGCATGCAGTGACAGGGGAGCTGGGTGCTGCTCTTCCTGCCCATTTTACAGATGGGGAGACAGGTCTGCAATGTGATAGGTTCAAAGTCACCCTTGTACCCAGGCAGTCAGGGTCTGTAGTCCTGAATGCTATGCTAGACCACTTAGTGAGCATGGATCCCCAGCTCCATTCTGACCAAAGGTCCAGGGCTCTGCACCCTGAGATGGCCCCCAACTGAGAGTCTCTCCTGGGGCTGCCCGGCTCTGGAACCCAAGCCCAGCCAGCCCCCAGGCCCCCAGCTCAGGACTCTAGGACTCCTGTTACAATCTAGCCCCCATCCCCTGGCACTGCTCAGCACTACTCGCTCACTGGATCTGGAAGTGAAAGAAGAACGTGCCTTCTCCTGAAACCCTCTCTGCTCAGAGAGCCCCGAGGCTCTCTCTTCCCACCAGGAAAGCTGCAGGGGAAGAAGGCAGTTCCCAGACACAGAGGGTCCCCAAGTAATGCCCACCACTGCCGAGGACGTGGAAAAACTAGGTCTCCGTGGTCCAGCACCACCAACCTTTCTGAAGGCCATGCACAGGGGAAGCTTTCAAAACATTCGTACCTTTGGATCCTGAACTGCTACTTCTCGGAACCTGCCCTAAGAAAATAATAAAAGACTTTCATAAACACGTTTGCTGCGGTTGTTTACGATGATCCAAAAAGTGAAAATTACTAAAATCCCTGACTCTGGCCTAGGACGCGTCCAGTGTTCAATGTAATGGATCTAAACGTTCACATTCACGACCATCTGAACATTCTTCGAAAACGTTGGTATATGAAGGGCTGGCAAGACAGATCACAAAACACCGAATACAGTTAACCTCTGGACGCTGAGACTGTGGGCCATTTTTTCACATTTTCCTGCATTTCTAAAACCTTCTGTTATAATCAAGGATTGTGCCAGTAGGCTTTTTTTTTTTTTTTAAGCCATTCTTTTTTTTTTTTTTTTTTTTTAAAGTAGGCTCCGACATGGAGACTGGGGCTTGAACTCACAACCCTGAGATCAAGACCAGAGCTGAGATTGAGAGTCAGATGCCCGATTGACTGAGCCACCCAGGCACCCCAAGCCATTAATTTTGTAAAGGGAAATATGGAATATCAACACTGAGACAGAGTTCCTCCCCATCCTGCCACTCCTGCGTGCCCTCAAGGGATTGGGGGGGGAGGGGGACAGGTGGACGCGGCCCCTCTTTTTACCTGGGTCCTGGAGAACAGAGCAGCTGGGAAGTACTCCTCTTGCTTCCAGGTTGGAACCAATGCCTGACGGCACCCCAAAATCTCGGGAGGGGGAAACCACCCCCCAAATGGATGCGGATCAACAATCTTACTCGATATTTGTCCACATCAGGGCGCCAGTGACGTCAGGATCGCCCGTGGGAGGAGGACTGGGGCGGGCGGGGGCGGGGCGCAGAGGCTCTCACTGCCACCCCCTGGCAGGTCCTACCAACCACATAGCAACCAGCCCTCCTCCAGCTGGGAGGGGGCCGAGGAAGCCTCCAACGGCCGACGGGAGGAGGGGCAGCCCTTCCCAGGGACTGCGGGCTGCCTGGCTTGCATTAGGGCGCAAAACCCACACAGCCAAAGAAGCCACCACTTCCTCCCATTAATCAGCTGAATGAGATCGAAAAGCTGAATTAGCCAAACCCGGTGAGTCCAACCCAGAGAATTCCCCCAGAATGCCTGTGTCAGCGGCTCCTGCGGTTATTAAGGAAACCCCGTGACCCATTTTCCTTGACCTTCTCATTCCAGAGACAGACTGTAAAACGCCATAGTAACCAAGAGCTCCTCCTTGGAAAAGATGTAAATCGCTCCTCCAGAAGCAAAGTGGGAGTTACCGCATTTACCTCGAACAGGAGGGCGACAGAGGAAGGTCAGGGTCCTGCAGCAGGCTGAATTGAACCAGGAGTCCTCACTTTCAAAGGGGGTGGCTCAGGTTTGCACAGACCCCTCTCTAGGGTCACCCATACCCGGCAGGACCCCCGGGAGGTTCTCACTGCCTCCCTCATACTGGGGAGCCGTTTGCAAGGGACAAAGTTCCCTTAGGAATTCCCGTGCCTCCTTGTCTCCCCGTGCCTCCTTGTCTCCCCGTCCCCCCTGGCCCAGGGCAGCCGACCTAGTATTTGGTCCTGGTTGGCATTCATCCCTCTCTCTGTCCACCTCAGCCCAAACCGGGATGCACCATCATTCACCAGACGGTTCTCCCCAACCCAGGGAGGTAGCCTTGGTCAGTGTGCCTCCCCGCAGGCTGCTCCACGCTCCCAGACCAGAGGCCCCAGGGGGACCTGACGGAGCCTCCCAAACCTGGACCCAGGCTCTCCATCTACCACTGTCTGCCGTCTTATACTCAAAAGTGCCCCGAGCCCAGGCTGACCTCCCTCGTGTCCTGCAGTAACCTGGAGAGGGGGCAGTTTGGGAAAAGTGGCAGAGGCCATGGCCCTAACATGCCACCTTCGAGGAGGGCCCAGGATAAAAGTGCTCTTTTTAAGAGAGAAGCAGCGATCCAGTCACCTAGCTGTGGAACTTGAACACGCTCCCTGGCTGCGTGGCCCGAGACAATAGATTTACTCATCTGGAAAGGAGCAGAATGGACACACCTTGCAAGAGTCCTGCGAAAACGAGGGATAATATGTAAAGTGTCCGGCACAGAGCAGGTGTTGGGAAATAGCAGTTACCGTGAAGACGGAACACAGGCAGCGATACAGCGGGACGAGTGCGAAGCTGTTGATGCCCCCTTGGAAAGTAGCATGTGCGCTAAACCACCAGACACAAGAGTTCAGCAGCCAAGGTCACCCCTCACGCAGGCCCCGGGGAGACAGGGCTTCCCCCTAGCCCCAGCCTCTGGCAACATGAGCGCTTTGTCAAAGGCCAGGGCACATCCACAGGACAGACGCCAGAGCTGGCACGGACCTTAAAGGCCATCTGGTCAGTGCCCTAGTTTGTAGTTAAGGAAACTGGAGCCCAGAGGGGCCAAAACCTTGGCTGCAGTTCAGGTCGGCCAACTGCCCGTGAGCAGCTATCCCCCCGCTCACCCAGAGTAACGCCTGAGACTCGCACACTCTGAGTGGCCCAGAGCCATGGTCACACAGGCGCGGCACAGCACCCCAGGGGGGCTCTCTGGGGGCACTCTCACCCTTACGAGGCATGTCTTTGATATATAGCTTCTCCAAAACACAGACAAGAGGTCGCGGAATTACAAACGCCTCCTGATTAGGGCTTCACTCCTCTCTCTCCTGCCCCCAGCCCCTCTCTCCTGCTTGGGGGCTGCTCTGCCTTCCGTCAGTCTGCTACTAGGGCTCCACATGGTGGGGAGGGGGCTGGAGTCTGCAGGCTGCTTCTCTGGGTGGGTTCAGGGTGCTAAAGTGTCCTGCTACACACTAGTCAGATCAATAATGACACGCTCACGTTCTCTATACGCAAGAATACCCATGAAGGGAACATTCTGAAGATGGAACATTCACAGAAAAAAATAGGACACAAAACTTCATGCCCAGCATCCTGCCTCCAACACTTTCATAAAGAATTCTATGTATGTGCGTGAACTGCTGTAAGGAAGCGTATGCTGACGGGGGGGGGGGGGGAGGGTTATCTTTGAGCTGCGAGCAAAGGGAGGACCTTTTAAAAAACAGTTCCTAAACATGCATTATCTTTATCTCCATAAAGCCACAGATTTTCTGGTTAAGGTACAGAAGAAAGGTGAGCACCCTTTCCATTTTCCTTCCTGTGCTCCAGAAGACCATACTGCGGCAAAGGTGAACGAGCAACCCATCCTCCCAGGCAATGAAGAAGCTGGACGAGGTTGATCTCCTCCCTGACATCTGGTCTTTCCCCAGACTTTACCATGGCAGCCTCGAAACCTCCCGGCCTGGAGGTCAACACTGGTTACACAAGGCTTGAGGCCCATGTCCGATCAAGCTCCCCTCCCGGGCCCTGGCTGTGGGAAGCCTCCGCCAGCCTCAGGGCCCTGACATTCCCTCCACCCGCCCTCCCCGCAGCCACTGGAGTTGGGGAACAGGTGGGAACACTTGCAGAAACACTGGTTGTCTTGCCTTCCCCCAACTAAACAGCATCCCAACCTCAAAGCAAGAGCTGTAAACCAGCCAAAGATACCTTCAGTAGAAACACGCATGGGATCTACCCACACACTGCTTTGGTCTCTTTAGAAAAAATTATTTAGGGGCACCTGGGTGGCTCAGTGGGTTGAGTGTCTGACTTCAGCTCAGGTCGTGATCTCAGGGTCCCGGGATCTTTGAGTCCCATGTCAGGCACCCCCCCTCAGCGGAAAGCCTGCTTCTCCCTCTCCCTGCGCCCCTCCCCCCACTCGTGCTCTCATGCTAATAAATAAAATCTTTTAAAAATTATTTTTTATTGCTTTGTCAGGTAGCTACTAACGGAGAGCACACAGAAATGTCCAGGGCAGTAGGGCAGGGACACAGGTTGGGAGTGAATGTGGGAGGCCTCCCTCTGCAAAAACCCAAAAGATTAAGACCCAGCCAGCTGGGTTCAAATCCTGGTGCTCTAGTCACCAAAGGCACCTAATAGGACAAGTGGCTTAGCCCCCTGAGCCTCAGTTTCCCATTACTGTAGTGGGTAAAAATAATAGCTACTTTCGTGTGGCTGCAGCTGTATATGATACTCTTCAAGTTCACCATCAGTAATGCTTGTGGCGCCCAGCTGGCTCCGTAGGATGAGCTCTTCATCCCAGGTTGTGAGTGCAAGCCCCACGTCGAATATCGTGATTACTCAAATAAATAAAACCTTAAAAAATAAAAATGAAAAATAACTCAGAGGCCAAGGGAGGGGAGGCCTCCCGTTTGGCAAACCCGTGTGTGCGGTGGGACTGGGAGCAGCCGTCGAGGTGCTGAGGGGCAGGTGACAGGCCTGGCAACACACACCAGACCTCCAGGCATGCGAGTGGCAGCCTCCAGCCAGGTGCTTTCTTATGCTGCTCCTTCTCCAATAGACAGGAACAGGGCATTCATTTCATCCATCCTCCTGCCCCCTGCATGCACCAAGACCCTAGACTTGGCGCAGAGACACCTGAACACCAAGCCATGCAGAATTTTCCCTGAAGCCCTGAAATGACTTCTAGCCCATTCTGCAGCAAATGTTCCTCCAAGCCTTCCACTTTCAGCCCTAGACCTAAAGGCTCCTTCCTTCCACCCCAGGAAGGAATCTGGACTGCCAGCCTGCCTGTCTGCCCACTGGGTGGCTCAAGCTGCAGCTCCGAGCTGGCCCCAGGACCCCTGCCTCCTCACCAGCTGGGTCCAGAAAACACAGCTGCTGACACACCTGCCTGCTCCCACACAGCCACCTTCAGGGAGAGGGCCTCCTGAGGCTCCCACACCTGAAGCAGCTTATCCAGAGCCTTTAATTACTGCTGAGAGCACTGGAGGCTCAGGTGTCTACAGAATGGACATCGAGGGCACCACACCAGAAGCCAGGGTCGGTCCTGATCAAGTTACTGTCCCTGCCGCCCCAAAGCCCAGGCTGACCATTAGGGCGGCTCTGCAACTGCTCTGGAGGGGATCCTCTCAGGTTCTCCATCTGTAAATGGGGACGCCGCTAGTGCACGAACCCACAGCTCATTCCTCAAAAAGGAAATACTCATTAATTCAGCAGGCAGAAGCATTTCATCCAACTCCCCAAGGGCTGAGGTCTGGTGCCAGGGCTGGAAAGCAGACTTCCCCCTTTGCGGGTTCTGAGCCTGGCTCTGCTCTATCCCACCTGGATGGCCTTGGACAGCTGCGTTACCTCTGTGGGCTGAGTTTCTTCATGGATAAAATGTGGGGTGGGGACCGGCCTCTGTTTCAGTTTTCTTCAGCTTCAAAAGCTTGATTCTGGGAGTCTCCCCACCGCTATAAAACGGCCAAGCACCGTTGATAGCGAAATCGTCAGCTCCAGGCCCGATCTGCGGTCGGTTCCCCACCCTGGCAGTCAGACCCTCGCCTACCCCTGCTTCGAAGGCCCGTCCGCCCGAGAGACGAGGCGGCCCCAGCGCGGGGAGGACGCCGTGCCCGCGCCTCCCAGACCCACGTGCGCTGCTTCTTTAAATGCCCGGCCCTCCAGCGGGCCGCACCGCGCCTACCACCGGCGGGCTCGGGCCGCGGGGAGGCAGACACAGCCCCGCGCAGGCCCAGGCCTGGGGGCCGCTCCCCGCACTCCTCCCATCCCCGAGGTCCCGGTCAGCCCCCGCCGCCGCCGCCGCTTCCCCGCGCGCTCCCCTTTCCGCCCCTGCGCCGGCCGCAGAGGCCGGACAGGCGCGCGCAGGGACCGCAGCCCCGCGCTGGGGAAGGGGCCACGACCCGCCGCTGTGAGCGGCTTGCGGGGGGCCAGCACCCCGCTCGCGGGTCGCTGCGGGAGACCAAACCCCGCCCGCACGCCCCAGACCCGCCGGCTCACCTGCTCCGCCGCGGCGCTGCGGCGGTGTTTACGCCGCTGGCCGAGCGCCCGTCCCTCCCGGACCCCCGCGCCGGCGCAGACCCCGCCCCGGCCCCGCCCAGGTCCCGCCCCCGTCCCAGTCGGGTCCGGCCCACGGCGCCAGCCCCGCCTCCCCTGGAGAGGGGCCCGCAGGGCCTGTAAGTGGCGCGCGCTGGGGCCTGACCTGCTCTTACCGCGGGGTGGGGATGCGGGGGCACACCTGACATCCGTCCGTGCACTGACCTTAGAAGGAGCGGAGGCCGGGCCTGTGATCGCACAGGGGCCTGGGAGCTCCGTGGAGCCGAACGCATTTGCTTGGAGGACACTTCTTTCCTTGTAGTGTTGGGTCCCCGGTCTCCCCCTTCCGCCCTCCCAAACCCCCAAGGCTTTGCTCCCATTAAGATAGCACTAGTGGCCTGCTGTGAGCTAACATCATGAGAATATTCCTGCTCTATTTTCTAGAACCTCAAAGCCACCAGGAGTTCTAGATAAAATTGTACAGGGATGAAATTACTACCGATGACCTGTGAGTAGGCCAAAGCAGTTATGACTCCTGGATTTGGGGGTCCGTGGGGCAAGCTGAGATTGTGAACAATTTGACATTTCTGAATGGCTTGCTTTTTTAAAAACTAAGGTAAATTCGCATAACATAAAATTAACCTTTTAAAAAAAAATATTTTATTTATTTATTTGACAGACGGGATCAGAAGTAGGCAGAGAGGCAGGCAGAGAGAGGAAGGGAAGCAGGCTCCCTGCTGAGGAGAGAGCCCGACGCGGGACTCCATCCCAGGACTCTGGGATCGTGACCTGAGCCGAAGGCAAAGGCCCCAACTCACTGAGCCACCCAGGAGCCCTAAAATTAACCTTTTTAAAGTGTACAGTGGCCTTTAGTACATTCACAGTATTGTGCAATCCCAGCCACCTGTCCCTAGTCCGGAAACCTTCCCGTTACTGGAAAACCTCCTACTCTCATACAGTTTTTTCATCCCCTTCTCCCCCAGCCCCTGACAATCACCAATCAACTTCTCTCCCATGGATCTATCTATTCTGATGTTTCATATAGATAGAATCATACAATATGTGACCTTGGGGTCTAGCTCCTTTGATTAGTATAATGTCTTTGAGGGTCATCCTTCCTGTGGCCTGTTTTAGCCTTCATTATATCATAAATAATAGTCTGTTGAATGCACGTCCCACTATTTGTTGATTACTCACTGATGACATCTGGGCTGTTTCCACCCTTTGGTTATTGTCAGTCCTGCTACTGTAACCATGTGTGTGCCTATGTTTGTTTGAGCACATTTTTCAATTAAGTGGGGTACACAGACCTAGGAGTTGACTTTCTGGATCATATGGAAATCCTATGTTTAACTTTTTGAGGAACCACCACACTGTTTCCCACAGAGGAGGAACCATTTTACATTCCACAGAGGATAAAATATTTTACATCAATAGAGAGTTCCAATTTCTCCACACTGTCCAACATCTGTTATTTTCCATTTAAAAATTATTATTGTTATGATTATTATCGCCTTCCCAGTGGGTATGAAGGGGTACCTCATTCTGGTTTTGGTTTGCATCTTTCATGGGCTCATTGGCCATTTAAGTATGTTTTTGGAGGGACGGCTATTCAAGTCCTTTGCCTATTTTTTTTCCTTTCCCCACCTTTAAATTTGGTTATCTTTTTGTTGCTGAGTGGTATGAGTTCTTTACCCATCTGGATACCAGACCCCATCAGTACACAGTTTGCAAATATTTTCTCCCACACTGTGGGTTATCCTTTCACTTTCTGATAATGTCCTTTAATGTACACATGCCTTTAGTTTTATTAGTTCCAGATGATATTTTTTCTTTCATTGCTTGTACATTCAATGTCCTATCTAATAATCTGTTAATAGTCAAATCCAAAATCATGAACATTTACTTCTCTGTCTTCTTCTTAGAGTTTTTATAAGAGCTCCTATATGTAGGTGATTGATCCATTTTGAGTTAATTCTTGTATGTGGTGTGAAGTCTGGGTCCTTTTCATTCTTTTACATGTGGATATCCAGTACCATTTGTAAAGAGATTGTTCTCTCCCTAGTGAACGGCCTTGGCCCCTTGTCAGAAATCAATTAGCCATAGACAAAAGGGAAAAAAATGTTTTTCTAAAAGCTGCTTCAAAGCGGGGCACCTGGGTGGCTCAGTTGGTCCCACTCTTTATTTTGGCTCAGGTCATGATCTCAGGGTTGTGAGATTGAGCCCTGCATTGGGCTCCTTGCTCAGAAGGGAGTCTGCTCAAGATTCTCTCCCTCTGCTTCTCCCCTCCATGCTCTCCTTCTCTAAAATAAATAAATAAATCTTAAAAAAATAAGAAAATAGGGGCACCTGGGTGGCTCGGTCATTAAGTCCCTGGCTTCAGCTCAGGTCATGATCCCAGGGTCCTGGAATCGAGCCTGGTGTCTGGCTCCCTGCTCAGCCAGGTGCCCTCATAGTATTCCCTTCTAATCCTTTCCCCCACTGCAAGCATTATAATAATGTCCCCACTTTCCTTCTTGATTTTAATTATTTGCATCTTCTTTCTTTTTTTCTTAGTCAGTTTTAGCTAAAGATTCATCAGTGTTGAGATTTTCAAATTTTTCATTTAATTTGTTGTACATTTCACCTCCAGAATTGTTCTATTTGGTTCCTTGTAATAATTTCTATCTCTCTTGATATCCTCTGTTTGTTTATATTTAGTTTGTTCTCTAGCTTCCTTTAGTTTTCTGCCCAAAGTTTCTTTCAGCTATTTGAGCATATTTTTAAAACATTATTTATTTATTTGAGAGAGAGAGTGAGCATGCACACAAGTTGGGGAGGGCAGAGGGAAAGAGACAAGTAGACTCCCTGCTTAGCAGGGAGGCTGACTTGGGGCTCAATCCCAGGACCCTGGGATCATAACATGAGCTGAAGACAGACACTTAACTGATGCAGCCATGCAGGTGTCCTGCTATTTTATTTATTATTGGTGGGCAGCAAAGTTTATTGAGTGATAGTAAAGTTTATTGAGTGATAGAGTACAAAACTCCTGAAGAGGGGAGGGCACCTGAGAGGGTTACCCAAGATACTTCCTTTAAAGTCTTGGTCTTAGGAAGTCCAAAATCTGGGCTACTTCCAGGATGATTTCTGTCAATTTCTTTTTCCTCTGAGTACGTTATGCTTTTCTTTTTCTTTGTTTGCTTTGTAACTCTTTGTTGAGACTTGCACATTTTGAATATTATAATTCTGGAAATTAGATTCTGTTCCCCCTTTGAAAGTTTGGCTGTTATTTCTCATTAGGGGTTACAGTCATCTATTTGTTTAGTGACATTTCCAAATTACTATTATTAGTTGCATCCTGTATTCCTTATCATGTGTAGTCACTGAAGTCTCTGTTCCATTATCTCATCAGTCAGCAACCGACCAAACAAAGATTTTCTTAAACACCTGGAGTGTTTAAACAAAAAACAAACTAAAAGAAAACACTCTTGGTCTTTTAAGATTGTCTCTGAGCTGGACATTTCTGCTGCACCTAGCTAGGACACCTGCCACTTTGCCTTAGCGTTTACTTCCTACTCTCATGGGTCACAGAGAACAGCCAAAGGTGCAAGCATAGGGTCCTCTCGGGTCTTCTCTGAGAATGTTTCTGGCCCTGGACACATGTTTTATAGTCTAGACTCCTTAGTATATGAAGTAGCCCTTCAAAGCACTTCCTTCCCCAGTATCTTCCTCCTCGGTCTCCTTTTCCCCAGTCTTTCTGGTTTTTCAGTTGCTTACCCCATCTGCCCTCCCTTGCACAAGACAGCTATGGGTAGTATATATCTCTAAATGCTTTCAAAAGACACTACCTGGAGAGCTGCTCCAGCCAGGGGATGAAGCAAAGGTCAGCAGTCCCTCAGAGAACTGCCAGCCAGGTCAAAATGCACAACCACATTTTTGAGAGCAAGTTCCAAATCAGGGCTCCAGGGACTCTGGCTGTTGTCCCCAGGGCTGTTGCTGGGCTGGGGAACAGGAGATGGTAGGCAGGTAAGCAAAAATGTTGCAACATTTTCTTACTGAATTTAGCTGGGGTTTTTTTCCCTTCATTAATCATTCCCCTGCTTGCTCTAGGTTTTTTTTTTTTTTTTTTTTTTTTTTTTTTTTTTTAAATAAGATTCCAGAGTTCCAAAAAGAAAAAGAAGGAGGAGGAGGAGGAGGAGGAGGAGGAGAAAGGCTGATTCTATCAGTGTTTGCCAGCTTAATGGTTGTTTACATGGAGGAACTGATGCTTGGAACTTCTTATCTGCCGTTTTCCATGATATCTTTCTGAGTAGCCTGACTTTTTTTTTTTTTTTAAAGATTTTATTTATTTATTTGACAGACAGAGATTACAAGTAGACAGAGAGGCAGGCAGAGAGAGAGAGGAGGAAGCAGGCTCCCCGATGAGCAGAGAGCCCGACGCGGGGCTCGATCCCAGGACCCTGGGATCATGACCTGAGCTGAAGGCAGAGGCTTTAACCCACTGAGCCACCCAGGCGCCCCCTGAGTAGCCTGACTTTTAGCGCTGGTCACTATAGATTGCAATTTTGTCCTGGATACTGTGTTCTCCTTATTTCCCTTCTGTCTTGTGACTTCACCTCCTCTGCTCATCCTTGTTTCCAGGCCTTGAGGGTTGTGGGGGGTGGGGGTCCTGACCTTACTGTGTAAACTCTTCTTGGGAAATCCAACCACTCCTAGAGCTGCCACCTCTGTGTTGATGAAGCCCACCACTGAGTCTCCAATTTAGTCCTTAGAGCCCCGGACGTGTGGATAACTGCCCACAGACTGCTCTGCTTAGAAATCCCACAGGCCATTCTAGTAAATCCATGGAAGTTCTGCCTAATAGGATGGAACAAGAAGGGGTATGTCCTTACTCTCATTCTTCTTGCTCTCTAGAGTACAGAGGTGGTAGCCAGAGCTCAGGCTGCCATCTTGGAGTGTGATGACCATGAGGATGGTGGAACACGAAATAGAACATGTTCTGATGATTGTGGAGGCGCTAGCTTAGAACTGCTTACCTCCTTAGACTGAGGGACTGAAAAATAACCTTTATCCTGTTTAGGTAATTGTGATTTAGTGATTCTCTCACAAGGAGCTAAACAGACCTTACTTAATTAATATTCCAGGCTTTTTCCGCCTCCTTCCCCTTATGCCACTGGCTCCACCAGCACAACGTTTGCTGCAAGCTATTACAAGGGCCTATTCACTTGCCTCCCTCACTATCTGAGAACATCTCCAGAGCAGGGACTGTCCCTTTCTCAGATTCTTACCATGTGATCATCTTCTTTAAGGCAAGAAAGGGAGGGACTGAGAATGGGCATTGGCTGGATCCCAATTATATGTGCTTTACAATTTATTTGTCCTGATTGTTGGAGCAACTCTGTGAGGGGTGGTGGTGCATCATTCTTGTTCTTTTACATATGGGGAAATGGAGGTTTGCAGAGATGAAGCTGTGCCTCAGATGTGCGTGAGTGATGAGTGGCAGCACTAAGTGTGGAACTCAGGTCTGCCTGGCCTGACACAGCAGCCCTTTCTCCCCAGCTAGAAATTTCCATGTCAGGGCAGTGGCGCGGGCTTGAGTGATCCCTGATGAATTAATTCCCTTTGTGGTTCTCCTTTGAGGTCATCGATGTCAGCTGCTTTTCACATGCTGATCTGTGAGGGATAGGGAAGCTCCTTCCTGAGCCTGCTCTCAGTCTGGGATGGGATGGCCTCTGCCTCAGGTTTTGGTGTTGGGGTGGGGGGACTGTGTTTTCTTTTCACCCTGGGAGATGGTGAACTTGAGAAGCAGGTGCACCTGGGTTTGAAATCCATTTCTTCCACTTATTATTGCATGATCCAGGACAGGTACTCAGCCTCGCTGGGCCTCCATTCCTCGTCTGGGAGGGGGACAATGATATCTGCAGAGGACAGTGGGGAGGATTAAAAAGGAAATATGATAACATCGGCCTCCAGCAAATATGAGCCATTCTCCTGCCTCTACCGCCTGCCTCTGTTGGAGGTGGGGATTGGACAGACTGTATTACTGTTCAAAAATACTCTGCACCACTCAGTTCTGGGGCACCATGCCCTTCTGTCCTGTTGAACAGGACTGGCCATGTGACCTTGACCAATGTCAACAGAAGGGCTGTGTGACGGCTCTGGACAGAAGCTCTAACATCCTGGGCACGTTTTCCCCACTCTTATCTTTCTGTAAGGAGATCAGCTGTGTTCCAGAAAGAAGCAGCTCCACTAGGCTGGACCCACAGCTAGCATACAAACCCACGTCCTTCTAGCAGTAAACACATTTGCATTGTCATAAGCCACTGAGACCCACTGACATTCATTACTGTAGAGTAGCCTAGGCTGATCTGATTGATACTTTTGACATTTAGCATCCTACAGTTCCATACAATATTTTTCTTTGTAAACTTTTTTTTTTAAAGATTTTATTTATTTATTTGACAGACAGAGATCACAAGTAGGCAGAGAGGCAGGCAGAGAGAGAGGAAGGGAAGCAGGCTCCCCGGTGAGCAGAGAGCTCGATTCGGGGCTCGATCCCAGGACCCTGAGACCACGACCCGAGCCGAAGGCAGAGGCTTAACCCACTGAGCCACCCAGGTGCCCTTCTTTGTAAGCTTTTGTGGAAGGTTCATTTAGTTCATTTATGGTTTTGGTGGTGGGTACTTCAAAAATAAGCAATGACTTCTTGTTCTAGAACAAGCAGTTTTCTTGTTATAAAAATTGTATTCTTTGTAGAAGACACTCTTTCCATCTTGGGTCTTTTTCTATTATTTCTTCCGCAATTTTTTTCCATTCTCACCTGGACATGTGCTCTTTGTTCCGAGTGATATATGCGGTCTCTAATGAGGTTTTCAGGGCACCTCACATAGTAGGGGGTAGCATTCAGGTCCTGAGACATCTCCATCTTATACCCCAGATAGTTGTATAACTAATGTGACTTTTTCTGGTCATAAATCTATAGAGTCTAGGTTTGTTTAATGCTGAAAGAATTTCATCACTAAGCACTCCGCTCCTAGCAAATACCGAGTTATCAGCGTACTTATGTGGAGATTAGACCAGGTCACCAGCTTTCTTTCTTTCCCTGGGCATGTCCTCCCATAATTGGAGGAAGAGTGGGTCACAAGCCGGCTGCTTTACTTCCTTCTTCCCCATTTTCCAAGGCAGCTGTTTTTTTTTTTTTAATTTTTTAAGATTTTATTTATTTATTTGACAGACAGAGATCACAAGTAGACAGAGAGGCAGGCAGAGAGAGGAAGGGAAGCAGGCTCCCCGCTGAGCAGAGAGCCCGACGCGGGGCTCGATCCCAGGACCCTGGGATCATGACCTGAGCCAAAGGCAGAGGCTTTAACCTGCTGAGCCACCCAGGAGCCCCAGCTGTTTGTATTTTAATATTATGGGGGGAATTCTTGAAGTTTAAAAAAATGTTTACTATAATTCAGGGCATTTCTGGTTACGATAATGACAGAACAGCCTATACGAGTCTAATCTTCTAACAGACAACAATGATATCTCAAGACAAAATATTTTAAAAATATATTGTGTTAAGGTACTGAGGAGTAGCTAGAAGCAGACAGAAACTTGGGGGATATTTGACTCTCAAGAAAAGGAATTGCACTATGAGATGTTTTCTGTGGTTTTCCCCGGGAGGCATCACCAGTCTGTGACAGCATAGGGTGACTAAAAGTCAAACAGGAAGGCTTATGAACCTCAGGGAGGTACCCAAAACCCAAGGGAGGAGCCACAAGGGTTGAGCCCCCAGATCTACATATAAATTCCCTTCGAATCCATGGCTGTGCCCCCAAGCTGTATTACTAAGTTACCAGAACTGAAGGACCTTTTATCATGATGAAAGAGACAGTTCATCAGAAAAACATCACCCTCCTGTGTATGTTCCTGGCCAGAGAGCTTCTAAGCACTTGAAAGAAACACAGAGAAGTGAAGGGAGAAATAGAAAAAAATCACAGCAGGGGTTCTTGGGTGGCTCAGTGGGTTAAAGCCTCTGCCTTCGGCTCAGGTCGTGATCCCGGGGTCCTGGGATCGAGCCCCACGTTGGGCTCTCTGCTCAGCGGGGAGCCTGCTTCCCTTCCTCTCTCTCTGCCTGCCTCTCTGCCTGCCTGTGATCTCTGTCTGTCGAATAAATAAATAAAATCTTAAAAAAAAAAATCACAGCAATGGTTGGAGAGCTTAAGAGATCTCTCTCAGGAATTGATAGAATGAGACACGCGCACACTCACACACACACACACACACACACACACAGCAATAAAGAGAAAGATTCAAAGAGCCCTGGGTTGATTTCCCACAGCCACTAGAACAAATCACTACACACACAATGGCTTACAGTTCTGCAGGCCAGAGATCCAAAATTAGTTTCACTGGGTCTGCTCCCTGGCCTTTTCCAGGGTCCAGAGTGGCCTCCTTGGCCTGTTAGCCCCTCCCTCCACCTTCAGAGCCAGAAGAATATTCTTCCTGTTCCTTCCTTCTTCTCTACAGTCCCAGGTGCCCCTGCTTCTTTCTCACGAGGATACGTGTGCTCACATTTAGGGCCCACCTGGATAACCCGTGTTAATCTCCTCAAGACCTTTCACTTCCTCTCGCACACAGCATCCCCTTTGACAACGTACGCTACTCCTGTGTGTGCCCTTTGCTCTCACAACACATTCACAACCCTTCTGACATCACCTGTGTGGGAGCTTTCCCCACACCCAGAAGTTCTGTGCGACCCCAGCTGCGCGCCCTACACTGTAACTCAGTTCTGACACTGTCTACCCAGAGATCACATCAGACCCCACAGGTGAAGGGGTCAGACCTGGGAGACCACCCCCCCTGCAGATGCCAATCACAACCAGTAGATCCCCAGGTGACCCACAACTTCTGCCCACCTTGGCTGTAAATAGAAGGTTCTTGGGATCTCCTTCCCCTTGGACGTAGTTATTCCCCTGAAGAGCTCACAGGGCTCAGGGAAACACTTATTTACATTTGGCAGTTCATGACAGGAATTGATAAGGGGTACAGATGAACAGGCAGGTGAAGAGATACATAGGGCGAGGTCTGGGAGGGTCCCAAACACAGGAGCTTCTGTCCTCGGGAAGTTGGGGTGAGTCAACTTCCACGTGGATGTGCTCACCAACCTGGAAACTCTCTGAACCCCAAACTATTGAGATTTTTATAGAGGCTCCACTACGGAGGGGTGATCGATTATGAACTCCATTTTCAGCCCCTCTCCACATTTTCCAAAGAAGGGAGTCTGGTGTCAGAAGCATTGTGGGTGTGGTAGTGGGGAAGGAAAGGGGAACTGAGCTTTTCTTTAGCCGTTTAATGTAACACTCAGGTTGCGGAGATTAGGACACGGTATCATGGGGGGCTTTATTCAGCTTGCTGCAGATCAACCTCAGCTATCAAATATTCAATTCTATCCCACATGCAACACACTCGCCCCATTGTGACACCCCCCCCCAAGTCTCAACCTGTGACAGCATCGACTCAAGCCCCATGTCTAAACACCATCAGTTCAGAAGCTCCAATGTTACCGTGTGTGTCATTTTAATCAGGTAAGGGTGAGACTCGGCATGGTCCATCCTGGAACAAAGTTCCTCTCCACCTGTGGACCGGTTAAAACTATAAAATGAGTCATCTGTTCCCAAAATACAGTTGTGGGACAGACACAGGAGAATAGGCGTAGACATTCCCATTCTAATCGGGAGAACATGGAAGGAAGAAAGGAGTCACCAGCCCCAAGCAATTGGGGGAAAATCCGACTGGGCATACTGCATTGGATTGCAAGACCCAAAGGGGTCCTTTGTGACCTGAGGCCTCCCAAAATCATGTTCTTTTTTTTTTTCTTTAAAGATTTTATTTAAAGAATAAATTATTTAAATTATTATTTAAAGAGAGAGAAAGAGAGAGCATGAGCAGGGGGAGAGGCAGAGGGAGAAGCAGGCTCCCCGTTGAGCAGGGAGTCCAATGTGGGTCTCAATCCCAGAACCCTGGGATCATGATCTGAGCCAAAGTCAGACACTTAACCAACTGAGTCACCTAGGCAGCCCTCACGTTCCTTTTTCTTGAAGGATAGCACATGCTGGCAGCTGAGTGGTTTTACCAGCCTTCTACTTGCCTGTGGAATGCAGGGGGTCTGACAGCCTTCACTCATGGAATCCTCTGTCCCTTTCAGTGGCTAAGGGGACACACGCATCACACATTTGGTCTCTCCAACACCAGCAAGTGGTTTTCCAACCACAGCTGTGGCCTCCTTTCCAGAATCCACTTTCTGGGCAGCAAGCAACTCTCTTAATTTTAGCATCTTTTGCAAACTGGGTAGGTAGCCTGAGAGTTTCCCAAGTCATCCAGTCCTGGCTCTTTATTTATTTATTTATTTTAGTTTATTTAGTTAAGCAAATCTCTACCCCCAGCACAGGACTCGAATGGGTCTTAAACTCATGGCCCCAAGATCAAAAGCCACATGTTCTACCAACTGAGCCAGCCAGGCACTCCACATGTTGGTCTTTTTATCTTAACAATTCTCCCCCTCAGTGTATCTGTTACCTCTCACATTTTGCTGTAAGCAGAACTTTTTTTTTTAAACAAATATTGTCTATTATAGATATTGAATTCCCAATTTAAACATCTTCCCACAAATACAACTCCAGGGCCAGATGGTTTCCCTGGTAAATTCCATCCAGCATTTAAGGAAAAGATAATGCGAATCTCACCCAAACCCTTTCAGAACACAAAGGAGGAAGGAGTAGTTTCCAATCAGTTTGATGATGCCAGTAACAATCTTGAACCCGAAATATGACAGAGATGCTACGAGAAAAGAAAATCACAGACAAACACCCCTCGTGAACACGGATACATACATTTTTTCTTAGATCTGTATTTATTTATTTGTCAGAGAGAGAGAGAGCAAGTGAGCACAAGCAGGGGGAGCAGCAGGCAGAGCAGACAGAGGAGAAGCAGGCTCCCTGCTGAGCAAGGAGCCCGATGTGGGACTCGATCCCAGGACCCTGGGATCATGACCGGAGCCGAAGGCAGACACTTAACCGACTGAACCACATAGGCGTCCTGGATACATATATCCTTAACAAAATATTAACAAATGGAACCCAACAATATATAAAAAAGCAACGCATCATTCTGAATGGGATTTATCCTATGGGTGCAAAGTTGGTATCATACGGGAAAACAATTGTCATTCATTGTATGAACAGAATAAAGAGGAAAAAACCATGAGACCATCTCAGTAGATGTAGAAAAACAATTTGAAAAGTTCAGTACTCATTCATAATAAAAATCTCAGAAACCTAGAAATATGAGACAATTTTCTCATTCTGATAAACACTATCTATGAAAAACCTATAACAAATAAAGGTAAAATGTTGAATGTTTTCCCTTAAGACTGGGAAGAAGGCAAGAGTGTCTCTTCTTAATTCTGTTCAGCCTTGTGCTGGAGCCCCTGATGTTTGCAATCAGGAGAAGAGAAATAAGCATAAGGTATAAAGATTAGAAAGGAAAAAGAAAAACCATAGCTGTCTCTGACATATCCATCTATAAGGTGTCTACAAAATAACCACTAGAACTAATCAGTGACTTTAGTAAAATCACATAATACAAAGTCAACATACAAAAATTAAGTGTATTTCTATATACTTACAGCAAGCAATTAGAAATGAAAATTTTAAAATCCCTTTTTAATAACACCCAGAACAAGAAAAAAGTACTTCGGAAAAAAAAATTATCAAGATACACACAAGAGGGGACGCCTGGGTGGCTCAGTTGGTTAAGCCGCTGCCTTCCGCTCAGGTCACGATCCCAGCGTTCTGGGATCGAGTCCCACATCAGGCCCCTTGCTCGGCAGGGAGCCTGCTTCGCCCTCTGCCTCTGCCTACCACTCTGTCTGCCTGTGCTCTCTCTCTCTCTCTCTCTCTAATAAATAAATAAAATCTTTAAAAAAAAAAAAAAGATACACACAAGAGCTCTACCATGGGAACCATGTGACAATCATGAGAAAATTCAAGAAAACCCACATAAATGGAGAAATGTATCGTGTTGTTGGATTGGAAGATGTTGATTCTCTTCAAAGTTATCTATAAACTCAATGTCATACCAATTACAGTCTCAAATAAAAAACTGTTTTGGTAGAAACTGACAGGCCGGTTAAAGAAATCCTAATAGAGAGGGACCTGGGTGGCTTAGTCAGTTGAGCACCCAACTCTTGTGTTTCAGCTCAGGTCATGATCCCGAGGTCATGAGATCCAGCCTGGCATTGGGCGCCATGTTGGGTGTGGAGCTTGCTTGGGATTCTTTCTCTCTTTCTCCCTCTGCCGTTCCACCAGCTGGCAAGCATACATACGCGTACTCTGTCTCTCAAAAAAAAAAAAAAAATTATAATGGAAATGTAAAGAACCTAGAATAGCCAAAACAATCTTGAAATAGAACTACTGATTTCAAGACTCCTGTAAAGCTCTAGTAACCAAGACAAGATGGTATTGACGTATAGGCAAATGGATCAATGGGCCAGAATAGAGTCCAGTAGACGATTGATGCCAAGGTAATTCAATAGGGAAAGGAAGGTCTTTTCAACACCCGGTGCTGAAACTATTGGATAAATATATGAGAAAAAATGAACCTGGTCCTCTATCTCATAGACTTAAATGTAAATGCTAACACTAGAAAAAAGTTAAATGATTATTTTCATGACCTTGGAGAAGGGAACGTTTTCTCAGAGCAGACACACGCACAAAAACATTAAACATAAAATTAAAAATTTATTAAATTGGACATTTTTGAAATGAAAAATTTCTGCTTGTTGGAAGACACCCTTAATAAAACAAAAAGACAAGTCAGATTGTTGGAAAATATTTGCAGTACATTCTATATCCAGAATATATAAAGGACTCCTACAAACAAATAACAAAACTCCCAGTTAAAAATAGGCAGAAGATTCGACCAGATACCTAACAAAAGAAAATATAAAAATAGCTAAAAAGGGCATGAAAAGATGTTCAATATCGTTAGTCGCCAGGGAAATGCAAGTCAAATCCACAAAGAGATACCATTTGCTACCCTCCAGGATGACTAAAATTAAAGAGAGTGACAATGGCAGATGTGGTAAGGATTCCAAGCAACTGGAACTCTCAGACTGGAAGGAGGATAAAATGAAAACTTGGAAGGGTAAAATGAAAACTTGGAGAACGTACACTTCCATCTGTCCTATGACCCATACTTCCGTTCCTAAATATTTATCTAAGAGAAATAAAACATTCCGTCCAGAAACAACTCTTGAACAAGAACATTCATAGCAGGTTTATTCATAATTGCCAAAAACTGAAAACAGCTCCAAAATCTATCATCAGAATGGATAAACAGATCTTTGTGGGATACTTAGCAATAAAAATAATGTCATGACAGGCACCTGACTGGCTCAGTGGGTGGAGTGTGTGCTCGTGATCTTGGGGTTATGATTTGAGACCCGCACTGGATGTAGAAATGACTTTAAAAAAAAAAACCCTTAAAAAACAATAATGTAGTGATACCTGTGCAACAACATGAGTAAATCTCAAAGATCTCCGAGTGGAAGGAGCCAGACACAAGAGTACTTACTGTACTCTTGTGTACAGTAAGTACACAGTACAAGAGTACAAGAGTACTTACTGTACTCCATGTATGTCAAGTGTAGGAATGGGTGAGAACTATCTATGGACTAGAAACCAGAGCAGTGATTTCCTGGATGGGTGCAACAGAATGGAAAGGGGCCTTCTGGAACTTTTAAGCCATTAGAATAGTACATTCTGTCAAGGTCGTGGTGGTATGGGTGTATATACACTTACCCAGATCCACTGAACCGTATATTTAATACCTGTGTTTCACTGTATATAAAATTTAACCTATGAATTACAGATAAATATATGTAACATATAAAAATATATATAACATATATTTTTATTTGTTATGGGCACTTCAACACCTGAAGAAGTACTAGTTAAGATACAGATCAAAAGCAAAATAAAATACATCTCCCTGTGATTTTTTTTCCTCTTTTCTTGGCCATTGTAAACATACGATACCTTAAATTAAAATACATGATGAGGATTTTCGAATGTTTTATGTTTACTTTCCTTTGACCTTTTCGTCTCCGCAATCTAAGCTTAAAGAGTTTTTGCCCAGACAGAAATTTGAAAAAAAAAATTAATTTTTTTTCTTCCTATTTCTTCTTAATCTGTCCAGAACCCATTTGGAGGGGAGAATGGCTGACTGTAATGGGAGAGAGAAAAGGGGTTTCTTTTCACAGTGACGTTCCCTCCCTCTGGCCCCTTGCTTCTAGGTGTCTCCTTCTGGCCAAAGAGAAGAGTTGGCAGCTGTTGTCAGAGCTTGAGAGTATCAGCCTCTCCACAAAGGGGCGCGTGTCCCTTTCCTGCATGTGACCATCTTTCCCTAAATGGCCTCATTTTCTGATAAATACAGCTTGAAATTAGCCTGGTTCCTTGAAATGAAAACAAAGGTACAGTTCTGAAAATGCTGAGAAAAGGACAAAACAGAAATCATCACCTGAAAAAAAAAAAAAAACCACCAGGAAAATCCTCTAAATGGAAGAGAAGCATCTGGTAATATCCACACAGCGTTATACATGTGATATACGCAAACCATAGGGGCAGTGACTGTTGGGTGATCGGCTCCGGTCTGTGGCATTGGACGCAGGAGCTGCGGTGCACGGAAGCAGTCGCAGTGAGAGGGGCCCCAGTCTGACTTAAGAGTTATTTCAGTGCTGGGCTTAGGGACACCTACACTATCGTCCAGCTACAGAGCAGCTGGTCTTGGCATTAGTTGAAAAGAACACTCATGTCTCAGAGCCTTTCCTGAAGCCAGGTCTGCGTGGTCACCACTGCCAGCAGCAGCAACTGGTTCAAGTGCAAGAAGCAGCCAGGCAGTCATTGCTGACCTCCCATGGATCTTTCCTTTTCTTTTTTTTAAAAGACTTTATTTATCTGACACACAGAGAGATATAGAAAGAGAGAACAAGCAGGGGGAGGCAGAGGGAGAAGCACACTCCCCACTGAGCAGGGAATCTGATGTGGGGTTCAATCCCAGGACCCTGAGATCATGACCTGAGCAAAGGCAGACGTGTCACCAGCTGAGCCACCCATGTGCCCCTGATCTCCCCTGTATCTTCCCAGCACTCTTCTGCAGGGTGCTTCCAGCTGTGAGCCAGGATTATTTGGAATTGGGGAATGTTGGAAAAATCATCTACAAGTCATAGCTAAATGGCTGTTATCTGCTTTATTCAGTCACTAGGAAGGGCACTGCATGGACGTCTGGCTTAAAGTACTTTCTGGATTTCTTCTGTTAAAGATGCTAATAGAATCGGCACATGATCCACAAGGTGGACTGCAGCTGGGTTTTCTTCATTCACATTCATTGGCTTGTGAATGACTTTTGGCTATTTCCAAAAATTCCATCCATCCCTGAAAGAACAAAGATCTGCCAGCAAGGAAGAAAGGAAAAGAATGTGCTGGGATCACTGTCTCGAAAAGCTATGAGCATCTCCGTGTTCATCAAAGGATTATTTATCTAGCCACAGCAACAACCTAAGTGTCCATCCACATATGAAAAGAAAAAGAAAATGTGGTGTATCCAATGTATATACACCAATGTGTACACACACACACACACACACACACACACACACACACACACACACGGCGGGGGTGGGGGTGGGGTGGGAATATTATTCAGCCATAAAAAGGAACTCCTGCCATTTGCAACAAACAGAAGGACCTTGAGGACGTTATGTTAAGTGAAATAAGTCAAAGACAAACACGCCATCCTAGTTTCATCTGGAATCTTAAAAAAAAAAAAAAACAAACTAAATTCAGAGATGCAGAGAACAGACTGGTGTTTGCCAGATGTGGAATGGGGGCAAGTAGATGAAGGGGGTCACGCGGTAAAGACTTCTGGTTATAAGATGGGTAAGTGCTGGGGGTTGTAACGCATAGCACAGTGACTATTGTTAATAAGACTTTATTGCATATTTGGAAGTTCCTAAAAGAGTAGATTTGGAAAGGTCTCATCACAGGAAGCAAATCACAAGCGTGAGAGGTGATGGGCAGTGAGGGAGCTTCTTGTAGGATCATTCTGCAGTAGATACAGGTATCAGATAGGTGTGCTGTACCGCTACAACTGCAAGGCTGTATGTCGATTACCTCCCTTTCTAAAGGGGAGCGTGCTGCCCACCCCTGAATATTTGCCGGTGGAGTTTCAGATGGACATCAGGAGGTTGGTCGCTCTCCCCGCGGAGATCATTCCCAAGAGGCTTCTCTCATTTGGACACAGCAAGCCTGCTGGGCTGGTCGTCCCACTCCCCCTGCATGCCAACACGGAACATCCTTCAGGGTTTTGTCTCTGGCGAAGCACCAGGGGCTGGCCCTGGACATCACTCCCAGATTTCCCCTCTGATGGAAGTGGAAAGCCGATGTCAAGCCTGCTTTTGACATTTCTGCACTCTTGCAGAATTGTATCTTTCTCTCTGGCTCCCACTGGGTGGTTTTGAGGATGGGGGACTGATGGAAACACAATTTTCCAACCTGAAAAGTGACTACGTTCCTTCCCAGATGACTTTAGAGCCACGTTTTCCCTGTAGCCCTGATGAGGGCAGAGTTCCTTCTTTGGGCCACGCACCTCTCCGTCCCTGCGGTCCCCTCCAGGCCCCCAACAATGTTCCTTCAGAGCAAAGGCCCTAAGGTCCTGAAATGTTTAACTACCTCTACTTTCTTCCTGCCTGCCTGCCACACGTTCACTGTCTTTCTGCTAAGTGTTCTGTTCTGTACACTTTTATTTATTGAAAATTTGAATAATTATTTGTTAATATAAAATAGACTTCAAAATGTATCCAAAAAACCCCTGTAACTTCTATTTAGAACGTTTTAACTTTATTTACTTACTTATAATTAGGCATCATGTCCAGCATGGAGCCCATCATGGGGCTTGAGCTCATGACCCTGAGATCAAGACCTGAGCTGAGACTCTTGGTCGGATGCTTAACCTAACTGAGCCACCCAGGCTCCCCTACTTGTGATATTTTTAAATCCACAATATTCTAAGATTCCCAAGACAATCTCTTTCTAGCCCACCTCTCCCTCTGTTTTTAAAATATGGTTACTTATTTATTTACTTATTTATTTTTAAAGATTTTATTTATTTATTTGACACAGAGAGAGAGAGAGATCACAAGTAGGCAGAGAGGCAGGCAGGGGGAGGGGGGAAGCAGGCTCCCTGCTGAGCAGAGAGACCGATGCGGGGCTCGATCCCAGAACCCTGAGATCATGACCAGAGCCGAAGGCAGAGGCTTAACCCACTGAGCCACCCAGGCGCCCCGTTATTTATTTTTAATTGTGGTAGAATACACATAACATAGAATGTACCAGTTCAGTGGTGTGAAGTACATTCCAGCTGCTGTGCGAGTTTTCCATCATTCATTTCCAGAACTTTGCTTCCTGTAATTCCTCAGCTTAGTTTTGAGAGCAGTTTTAGGTTCACAGTGAAACTGAGCAGGACATACAGAGAGTTCCCATACATTCCTGATCCCCACACCCGCAGGTCCCCCCTGCCGCAATGACATCCCACACCCCAGTGGTATGTTTGTTACAGCAAACCGATGCTGACACATCATTACCACCCAAAGCTCTGTAGAACGTTCTTGTCTCGCAAAACAGAAACCCCTTACCCATTAAACAATAACCCGCCATGCCCCTCTCTGCCAGCCTGTGGCGACCACCGTTCTCGTTCGTTCTCTACAGATGCAACTACTCTAGGTACCTCATGCGGATGGAATCATACAGTATTTGCCCTGCTGGGTCGGGTTTATGTCACCGAGCATGATGTCTTCAAGGTTCATCCCTGTTGTAGCAGGTGTCAGACTTCATGGTTTTTCAAGACTGAAAGAATCTTCGGTCGCGTAGACAAACCACCCTTGGTCTGTCCCTATGGCTATCGTGAACAGTGCTGCTATGAATGTGGGGGTACAGATATGTCTTTGAGATCCTACTTTCAGTTCTTTGGGGGCATATACTTAGAAGTGGAACTGCTAGATTGTAGGGTGATTCTATGTTTGAATTTTCGAGAAACTGCCATACTGTTTTCCACTGCGGCTTCTCCATTTCATGTTCCCACGAACAGTGCACAAAGGTGGCAGGCAATTCCTTTCTCTGTCTCTCTCCTACCGTTCTGTGTTTCATAGTAGCCTTTCCCACGTGTGTGAGGTGGCATGCATTTGTACTTTGTAAGCTTTTATTGAAAGCCTAGTGTCTTTCAATCACAGTATCTGTTTTCTCTTGAATTCTCTGCAGGCACGTCCCTGTTCATCTGTACATTTTCTTTCTCAAAATGTGCTTCCCTCTCCGTTTTCAGAGTAACTGAGTTGGCGTCTTCAGACAGGAGGACAATGTCGCCGGCAGAGACATCTGCCTGCAGGGACAGTGCCTGGACCGACGTAGCCAAACGTCCCAGTTTGGAAGTTCCCCTCTCCTTGTGCCATTCCTGAGTGTCTGTGCCAAAGCTCTGCGCGCCCAGGAGAAGGACCTGCAGACAGATGGCACCTGGATGTATTTACAGGTGAGAATGTCACACGTGAGAATCTAGTGGTAGCCTTGATCTCCCCAAGAATAACGAGAAACCACCCTAAGCTCTGCTCCTTGGTTTACTAACCGCCAAGTGATTTTAGAATGGATTGCTGTGATGTCCACT
Organism: Martes martes; assembly: GCF_963455335.1. Taxonomy (NCBI): domain Eukaryota; kingdom Metazoa; phylum Chordata; class Mammalia; order Carnivora; family Mustelidae; genus Martes; species Martes martes. The sequence continues at coordinate 57,096,632 of NC_137903.1, read as the reverse complement.
GTTCACACCACTAGAGGGCAGCCGGCTCCTTTGTCCAGAACCTCCTTGGCAACCCAGGGAGGCCTCTTGCTCCTGCAGGTTGAGACAGGCCTCTAGCATCTGTATGTCCGCCCTTTATATCAGCTTAGGTGGTCAGGCCTGGAGACCCCACTGAGTCAGGGAACACACATCCTCTTGCGGGGATCTTGGCCCTGACCCTTTCAGGGGAGGCTGGCCGCCAGGGTAAGTAAACAGACCACCTTCCCCAGTCCACACAAGGCCTGAAACCCCCCTTCTCTGCTCCCTCACTCAATGGTGTGGTCTTCTGGTAGCACTGGAACCACGCAGGCTTTCAAAACCACCAGTGAAAAGAGCAGACCCACGGGCCCCACCCTTGGGGGAATCCAGTCCAATAAGCACAGGGTGTGGCCCTAAGAATCAGTTTTTTTGGCCAACACTGTTTGATTCTCAGGCAGAGAATCCTTTGAGAAACTTTATGCTGGACTCCTGCCCTGTGGTGTCATTTGCTGAATCTGGAGTTCAAATGTAAATTCTGTGTTCCAAGAGGGAAAGATCCGAGCTGGAGTGGCTCAAATCTTAATATTTCAGTGAGAGACCCAGTCTCGTGTGTAATGTTTGGCCTCCCCAGCAGGTCCCCATCTCAGATCTGGGATGTGGGGTCTCCCAGAAGCCCCACCTCAATTCTGACCCCCTGCTTTCCACTCAGGACCCTACTTTTCTTTTTTCTTTTCTTCCTTCCTTCCTTCCTTCCTTCCTTCCTTTCTTTCTTTCTTTTTTTTTTTTTTTTTAATTTGCTTCCCAGATTTAGTCCATTCCCATTGGAAAAGTAGGACATGGCCCTTCTGGTGGCCATTCCCATTCTCTTTCTGTCTTTTGAACTTGATCTTCATTTCCATTCTGGGCTCACGGGTTGTAACTCATGCACACAGCATGCAGAAATGGATAGACCGTTTCCACTGTGTTCGTAGGCTAAGAAAGATAAATCAGCTTCTGACAACTCCAGAAATGTTGACCTTCCTGTTCCAGAGCACTGGCTTCTTGGCCAACTAGTGGAACCCCAGGTATGGGTAGCCAGCTTGTCTCTCACCCCGGACTGCCCAAGATATTCCCCTTCGGAAGACCAGATGATTTGCCCAGGCGTGGCATGCTCCAGGGCCTCCTCAGTGCAGAAAGAGCCCTTCCAGATTCTGCCCACAGCCTGGTTCCAAACACTTGAGCCTTAGCCTGAGCAACCACCTGACAGAACTGAACTCACACACTGTCTGGATCCTCTGGTTGGAAGAGCAGGAAAAACAGCAAAGGCCAGAAGCTTTCCTTCGCTTTCTGAAGGAAGAATGCAGGCTTTTTCTAACAGGGCTGCCAGGGGTGGTCCATGGAGGTTTCCCTTTGCACAAGCCTGCCACTGTCTCTTCGTCTTGAGACAGCCAGCTTGCTAGGACATTGTGTCAGTCACTTCATTTTCAACATGATTCCATTCTCATCTTTAATGGAGGACTTTGGCTCCCCAAGTAGTTTCTTTCCATCCCTTGGATGGATGTATTCTCAATGTAGGTTCTCCCTGGGGGCCATCCAGAACCAATGTCTCAGAGCAATACCTCCTGCCTTCCACTGGGAGTTTGGCCAAGTCTATGACATTGTGGGACAGTTTGGGCCACAGGGCCCCTCTGAGCATGGCTTCTGAACTCTTTTGACCATGGCAGGATGAGGCATTGGAAGCTACAAAACAGGGAGTATTTGTGTGTAGGCAAGGTCAGAGTATTTGGGGTGGGGAGCTGCTTTCGTTTGTAGGGTAAAGGAAAACCAAGTTAGACATCTCATTCCCAGATTCATTTCATTCAATAATACAATAATAATAGGGGACTTTAACACCCCCCTCACTGCAAGGGACAGATCATCTAAGCAAAAGATTAACAAGGAAATGAAGGCTTTAAATGGACCAGATGGGGGCGCCTGGGTGGCTCAGTGGGTTAAAGCCGCTGCCTTCGGCTCAGGTCATGATCCCAGCCTCCTGGGATCGAGCCCCGTGTCGGGTTCTCTGCTCAGCAGGGAGCCTGCTTCCTCCCTTCTCTCTGCCTGCCTCTGCCTACTTGTGATCTGTCTGTCAAATAAATAAATAAAATCTTAAAAAAAATAATAAAAAATAAATGGACCAGATGGACATCATAGATATATTCAGAATATTCCATCCCAGAGCAACAGAATACACATTCTTCTCTAGTGAACATGGAACATTCTCCAGAATAGATCACATCCTGGGTCACAAATCAGGTGTCAATTGGTAGTACCAATAGATTGGGATCATTCCCTGCATATTTTCAGACCACAATGCTCTGAAGCTAGAACTCAATCACAAGAGGAATGTTGGAAAGAACCCAAATACATGGAAGCTAAAGAGCATCCTACTAAAGAATGAATGGGTCAACCAGGAAATTAAAGAATTGAAAAAATTCATGGAAATAAATGAAAATGAAAACACAACTGTTCAAAATCTTTGGGACACAGCAAAGGTGGTCCTGAGAGGAAAGTGTATGGTGATACAAGACTTTCTCGAGAAACAAGACAGGTCTCAAATATACAACCTAGCCCTACAACTAAAGGAGCTGGAGAAAGAACAACAAAGAAAGCCTCAACCCAGCAGGAGAAGAGACATAATAAAGATCAGAGCAGAAATCAATGAAATAGAAACCAAAAGAGCAGCAGAACAAATCAACAAAACTAGGAGCTGGTTCTTTGAAAGAATTAATAAGATTGATCAACCCCTGGCCAGACTTATCAAAAAGAAAAGAGAAAGGACCCATATTAATAAAATCATGAATGAAAGAGGAGAGATCACAACCAACACCAAAGAAATACAAACAATTATAAGAACATGTTAAAAGAACAACTATATGCCAGCAAATCTGACAATCTGGAAGAAATGGATGCATTCCTAGAGACATACAAACTACTAAAACTGAACCAGGAAGAAATAGAAAACCTGAACAGACCTTACTGAACCGTAAGAAGATTGAAGCAGTCATAAAAAATCTCCCAACAAACAAGAGCCCAAGGCCAGATGGCTTCCCAGGGGAATTCTACCAAACGTTTAAAGAAGACTTAATTCCTATTCTCCTGAAACTGTTCCAAAAAATAGAAATGGAAGGAAAACTTCCAAACTCATTTTATGAGTCCAGCATTATCTTGATCCCAAAGCCAGACAAAGACCCCATCAAAAAGGAGAATTACAGATCAATATCCTTGATGAACACGGATATAAAAGTTCTCACGAAAATACTAGCCAATAGGATCCAACAGTACATTAAAAGGATTATTCACCACGACCAAGTGGGATTTATTCCTGGGCTGTAAGGATGGTTCAACATTGACAAATCAATCAATGTGATACAATACATTAATAAAAGAAAGAACAAGCACCATATGATACTCTCAATAGATGCTGAAAAAACATTTGACAAAGTACAGCATCCTTTCTTGATCAAAACTCTTCAAAGTGTAGGGATAGAGGGCACATACCTCAATACCATCAAAGTCATCTATGAAAAGCCCACAGTGAATATCATTCTCAATGGGGAAAAACTGAGAGCTTTCCCCCTAAGGTCAGGAACATGGCAGGGATGTCCACTATCACCACAGCTATTTAACACAGTACTAGAAGTCCTAACCTTGGCAATCAGACAACAAAAAGAAATAAAAGGCCTCTGAATCAGCAAAAAAGTCAAACTCTCACTCTTTGCAGATGATATGATACTTTATATGGAAAGCCCAAAAGATTCCACTCCAAAACTGCTAGAACTCATACAGGAATTCAGGAAAGTGTCAGTATATAAAATCAATGCTCAGAAATCCATTGCATTTCTATACACCAACAGAAAGACAGAAGAAAGAGAAATTAAGGAGTTGATCCAATTTACAGTTGCACCCAAAACCATAAGATACCTAGGAATAAACCTAACCAAAGAAGCAGAGAATCTGTACTCAGAAAACTACAAAGTACTCGTGAAAGAAATTGAGGAAGACACAAAGAAATGGAAAAATGTTCCATGCTCATGGATTGGAAGAACAAATATTGTGAAAATGTCTGTGCTACCTAAAGCAATCTACACATTTAATGCAATCCCTATCAAAATACCACCTTTTTTTTCCAAAGAAATGGAACAAATAATCCTAAAATTTATATGGAACCAGAAAAGACCCCAAATAGCCAGAGGAATGTTGAAAGAGAAAGCCAAAGTTGGTGGTATCACAATTCCAGACTTCAAGCTCTATTACAAAGATTTAATCATCAAGACAGTATGGTTACTTCCACAAAAACAGACACATAGATCAATGAAACAGACTAGAGAGCCCAGAAATAGACCCTCAACTCTATTGTCAACTAATCTTGGACAAAGCAGGAAAGAATGTCCAATGGGAAAAAGACAGTCTCTTCAACAAAAGGTGTTGGGAAAAGTGGACAGCCACATGCAGAAGAATGAAACTGGACCATTTCCTTACACCACACACAAAAATAGACTCAAAATGAATAAAAGACCCCAATGTGAGACAGGAATCCATCAGAATCCTTGAGGGAACACAGGCAGCAACCTCTTCGACCTCAGCCGCAGCAACTTCTTCCTAGAAACATCGCCAAAGGCAAAGGAAGCAAGGACAAAAATGAACTATTGCGACTCCATCAAGATCAAAAGCTTTTGCACAGCAAAGGAAACAGTCAACAACACCAAAAGACAACTGATAGAATGGGAGAAGATATTTGCAAATGACCTATCAGATGAAGGGCTAGTATCCAAAATATATAAAGAACTTATCAAACTCAACATCCAAAGAACAAATAATCCAATCAAGAAGTGGGCAGAAGACATGAACAGACATTTCTGCAAAAAAGACATCCAGATGGCCAACAGACCCATGAAAAAGCGCTCAACATCACTTGGGATCAGGGAAATACAAATCAAAACCACAATGAAAGACCACCTCACACCAGTCAGAATGGCTAAAATTAACAAGTCAGGGAATGACAGATGTTGGCGAGGATGTGGAGAAAGGGGAACCCTCTTACGCTATTGATGGGAAACCAAGCTGGTGCAGCCACTCTGGAAAACAGCATGCAGGTTCCTCAAAAAGTTGAAAATAGAGCTACCCTATGACCCAGCAATTGCACTACTGGGTATTTACCCTAAAGATACAAATGTAGTGATTAGAAGGGGCATGTGCACCCGAATGTTTATAGCAGCAATGTCCACAATAGCCAAACTATGGAAAGAACCTAGATGTCCATCAACAGATGAATGGATAAAGATGTGGTATATATACACCATGGAATACTGTGCAGCCATCAAAAGAAATGAAATCTTACCATTTGCAACAACATGGATGGAGCTAGAAGGTATTGTGCTGAGCGAAATAAGTCAATCAGAGAAAGACAATTATCATATGATCTCTCTGATATGAAGAATTTGAGAGGCAGGGCGGGGGTTTGTGAGGGGTAGAGAAGGAAAAATGAAACAACATGGGATCGAGAGGAAGACAAACCATAAGAGACTCCTGACCTCACAAAACAAACTGTAGGTTGCTGGGTGGTTGGGGGGATAGGGATAGGGTGGTTGGGTTATGGATATTGGGGAGGGTATGTGCTATGGTGAGTGCTGTGAAATGTGTAAGCCTGATGATTCACAGACCTGCACCCCTGGGGCAAATAATACATTATATGTTAATAAACATAATTTTAAAAAAGATTTTATAAAGTTGAAAAAAAATGATAAAGGTGCCAAGTCATCAAGAAGATCCCGTGAGAACTTCAAGAATAGGCAAAGCCACCATTAAAGTCAATGATTTCAATAGCCATGTCTCAAAAGTTAATAGAACGTGAAAACCAAAAATGAGTAAGAAGACAGAAGACTTGAACAACCACTACCGATCACCTTTACCTCCAAATGAAATTCATAGATCATTCCACCCAACAACAGATACACATGAAATGTTTCCAAGATAGACCATATTCTGTGCCATAAACAAATTTTAATAAGTAGAAAAGGATTAAAATCTTCTAGAGTTATGTCCCCTAAATACAATAGAATTAGAAATCAGTTAACAGAAATCCAGATTGTGCCAATCAAGCCCATGATCTTACTTCATGGTTCCTAAAACTAAATAATAACCTTAAAAAATATTTTTAATGCCTTACAGTGACTATGCAGAGTTAACACGTTAAAATGGTTTTTTTCCAAGCATTGATGGGAATTGCGTGTGTGAACCTTAATAAAGAAACCGTCAAAATGGACAAAACCCACACTTAGCTAAGCCTACAGTGAAGACAGCAGGCCTAATTTTAAAACAATAAAAATCAGGGGCGCCTGGGTGGCTCAGTGGGTTAAAGCTTCTGCCTTCGGCTCAGGTCATGATCCCAGGGTCCTGGGATGGAGCTCCACATCGGGCTCTCTGCTCAGCGGGGAGCCTGCTTCCTTCTCTCTCTCTGCCTGCCTCTCTGCTTACTTGTGATCTCTGTCTGTCAAATAAATAAATAAAATCTTAAAAAAAAACAATAAAAATCAAATTTCTCCAACAAAAAGGCTGATGATCACACAAACTATGAACAGAGAAGGGGAGGAGGGAACATGTATATTGAGTGAGGGTTCCTCTGGAACAAATATGGACTATATGGAGACGTATATCCCTCCAAAACCTGCATACAGATTAATAGCAGCCTTATTCATAACTGCCAATTAATTCCAATTCATAATTAGAACAAACAATCAAGATGTCCTTCATCCCGTAAATGGACATATAAACCGTGGTACTTCCAGACAATGGATATTCCTTTAGAAAATGAGTCTTTTTTTTTTTTTAATTACACCTGTTCTGGGAAAAGCTCCTGCCTCCAGCACTCCCTTGCCTGTCTTCTTGTGGTGGTCACCCCACTGACAGGCAGAGCTGGATTAAAGGTTATTTGATGAAAGCCAAGGGACCACATATCCCTGGGTCAAGAATTTAAATACAGAAAACCCACAGATATTCATTCATTTATTGCAAAAATGCAGGACACACTTAGTGAGCAAGTGGGCATTCTACGTGCTCAGAACCCGGAGGTTTTGGTGCTCTATCATGTGTGTGTGGTTCTATCATATATCGTGTGTGGTTCTGTTACAGACAAAGACTTTCCATTGTGACTTATAGTGGAAGTTAAAGGTGCCATCTAAGTCTCAAGTAGAATATTTTTGCTTTTTGTGTGATCTCCCTGACCTCTAGGTGATGGAAGGTGATGGTGACCTTTTACTGTGCTCTACCTGCCTGTAATTGCTCAGTCTTGTCACAGAAGGGCAGCATGGTAATACATCCATCTACTTTTCCAGTAGGTGGCGCCCTCCCCACTCCCTGAGCACATCTTTCCATTGTTAGCCTGCCCGCAAACTCTTACCCAATTAATTTCTCTGGCAAATGAAACAGCTGAAAGCCATGTCTTTTTGAAGTTTGAGGGTAAACTTAGGGTGTCTGTAAGAGAGAGATAAAAAGTTGACCTCTTTTCTTTTGTGTAAAAATTTAGTGTACACTCTAATCTTGCTCTTATTTTTATACATGAATTTAGTATGAGGACTGGATTATGTTCATAACATTGCAAATATTTTCAGAACACTAAGATTGCTAAAATTTGTCTCCTTCTTAAAGTTGTTTTATTTGAATTTACACCAACCGTTTCTCTGAGGGGCATGGTGGTGTGATGGCTGATAGTGCTAGAAGCAGACTTCCCAGGGTGAAAATCCCATCCTTCCCAAACTAAGAATTTTGAAATTTGGGGCAAATTGTTCAAGAGACAATTTTTCTCATCTATAAAATAGGGCTGATGATTAAATGGATTAATATGAATAAAGCACTGAGCACAGTACCCGGCATATATGAAAGATAATAACATTATTAATAACATTAATAATAATAAATAACAATAAATGTTAGCTATCATCAGCAAATATTTAATATTGGTTTTTTTTTTAAAGATTTTATTTATTTACCTGACACAGAGAGAGAGAGATCACAAGTAGGCAGAGCAGAAGGCAGAGAGAGAGAGGGGGAAACAGGTTCCCTGCTGAGCAGAGAGCCCGATGTGGGGCTCGATCCCAGGACCCTGAGATCATGACCTGAGCCGAAGGCAGAGGCTTAATCCACTGAGCCACCCAGGTGCCCCTAATATTGGTTTTATATGTACATTTACATCCTGTCCTTCCCACCCGACTTCAAGATCCTCAAGGGAGGGGATCATATCTCTTCCATCAGACTGGCTTATTCCCAGACTGTCTTCTCTATTCTCCCAGACACCTTGCCCAGGATTCTGCAATTGACATGAAGAGCTGGGAACATGTCCTTTAGTTCCAACTAATACCTGTCAAAATTCCTCTACCTCCTGACTTAGATTCCTAGCCCTGAAGTCCTTCAGCCCCCACTTTCCACAATTAAAGATTCACTATCTGTCCCAGAATCTGATTTCATTATATTTAAAACTCTGATATGATTCTTGGGATAGTTTGCTTTATTCAGTTGATGGGGAGGAAGAGGGGGGAGAAACCATTGAATCACTGTCAGTGACAGTACCAGGAGCCCAGAGCATGTCTGTTTCCTGCCTGGCTCCTATGTGTATCTAGGTTGTGCATTTCACTAATTCTGCCCTTTCACTTATGAGTGATTACAGCTCAGGGTGGTCAAATTAGGCCCAAGTTTGCCTAACTGAAAGTGAGGAAGCTAGGACTGGAGCTGTGGTCCATTTCATTCCAAAGTCATGCCCTTCATGCTCCATCAGCCTTCACAGAGGAGATTTATACATATTTTTAAAATATTTTATTTATTTACTTACTTATTTATTTATTTAGTTTTTAAATTTATCTATCAGAGAGAGAGAGAGAGAGAGAGAGAGAGAGAGAGAGAGAGACTGGGCACAAGCAGCAGGCAGAGGGAGAAGCAGGCTCCCCGCTAAGCAAGGAACACGATGTGGAGTTCCTGGAACTCCATCCCAGGACCCTGGGATCATGACCCGAGCCAAGGCAGATGCTTAACAGACTGAGCCCCCCAGGCGTCCCCACAGAGGAGGTTTATACAGACTACAAATATCATCCAGAGCAGATGCTCATGGAAAGAGGTATCGTAAGAAGTCCCGCGTTTAGGAGTCTGGTAGCTAGAGCCCTTGCCGAGGGTTCAGCTGCCCGCATACCACTTCAGGTCCCTTCTCTGGACCTCAAATAGCTCATATGCAAAATGAGGAGGACCTGGCCTCCTTTGCAAGGTTATTTAGAAGATCCAAAGAGATGTTTGGGAACCCCGTGGTCCTCGACCTCTCTAAGGGATTGCTAGCACAGCAGCAAGGAAGAGGGCTGGCAAATCTGAGCTACTGCTAAAGGAAGGTCAAGACGGACTCATTGGAACCAGACCTGAGAACTTGAAGTATTGGGGTCAAAGCATGAAGAAGGGTTGGCTGAGCTTGGTCGTCCCAGGTTGAAGGGTAAGATGTGCACGGTTCGAAGGCACTTGAGGAAAATCTGAAATGCTTTCTATTTCTAAGTACTTGGGATTCTAGCGCGGGTTGGTTGGATTTCTCACCGCTCGGCCTTCTACCCAGCCCCTTCCTGCGCCTCCGCCCTTTCCCCCCCGCCTGCGCCCCTCGCCCTGACCGCTCGCGGGCCCCGCCCCAAGGCCCCTCCCGTCGCGGGTCCCGGGCCCGCCCTCCTCCTTCCCCAGGCCTGGCTCCGCGCGCAGGGCTCTGGGGCTGAGAGCCTCGCCCCCGCCTCGCCGCCGGCCGCTGCCCAGAACAGCCGCGCGCCTGCGGACCGGCGCCGGCGGACTCCCCGCGCGGAGCCACACGTGAGTCCTGGCAGGTCGCCGCCCCGGCGGTGGCAGCGGCGACCAGCCCCGCGGCTGCAGGGCTGGGGTGAGGGGGCCGAGGAGCGCCTGTCGGCTCGTCCGGTTTGCTTTGAAACCGAAAGCGCCGCAGCCGGACGAGCCCCGCAGCCTTCTCCCCGCAACCGACGCCGGGCTGCTGAGGCCCCGGGCCCGGCCACCCGCCCCTCCCGACCCTCCCGCCCCGCTCGCGTTCAGCGAGTCCCGCGACCGGCGCTCAGACGCGCGGAGAGGGCGCGGGCGGTGGGCGCGAGGCGGACCGGCCGGGACAGCCCGCGGGGCAGGTGGCCGCTGCGGGCGAGGGGGTGCGGAGGCGGGTGTGGGAGACAGCTGGGCTCGGCGGCTCGGAGCGGGTTTTCTAAGCAGGGGAAGGGTGTGGTGTGGACGCAACTGGGGGGCGGGAGCTGGGGAGCTGCTCCAGAGCGCGGCTTTGGATTGGAGGGACCGGGTTCAGGTCCGGGGACGTAGGGCGGGTTTCAGGTGAGCCCCGGGCGCACGCTCTGCAAATCCCGGGCGCTCCGGCACCCCCTCCACCGCTGCAGGGCTTCTCCAACCGGAGCCCTCCGGAATGGAACCGGAATATGGGAATGAATGGAAACCTCCGCTAACTGTTCGGTTGGGCGTGCTCAATTAGAAACACAGCGCAGCACGAGACGAAACACGACGCTGCACACGCAGACCCTGAGCTGAGCTCGGAGGGATCTTGGAGGAAACCAGGGTTCGGGGAGGTGAAGTGAGTTGCCCAGGGACACCCAGAGAATTGGTGGAATCTGAGTTTTCCAGACCAGATTGCCTCCCCCTTGGTCCTGCCCTGCAGGGTTTTGGCAGTTGTGAGATTTTTAGTGAATCCTGGGGCCACAGTCTTGTGGTTCACCCTGCTGCGCGGCTCTGCCGCTGCCTACTTTCTCGGCGGGTTCTGCCCCCTCCTGCAGAGTTTCCATATTTGGCTATTTCAGATTTACTTTCTCCTAACTCAAGTTGTCTCGCTGTGGCTGCAGGGCGGCTCTGGGCGAGCGGTGATGTAGGTGGAGGGAGGCGTGGCTCCCCACCCAGGCTGTCTCTGCAGCCCCACCCTTTCCAGCCCCTGCCTCTGACCCGTATTCTGTGAGGACAGGGATCGAGTAACCAATTTAATTCAGTAAATATTTATTGGGCACAGGTGCTGCGTGGCTGGGGACCGTGGAATACGGTTTCTTCTTCCAGGGGCGTTTGCATTTGAAAAGGGGTCTGGAAGACAAAATGCAAAGACATTGAAGAGTAGAACGTGCATGGTCAGTGCCTGTAAGGGAGTTTTCGGCCGGGAAAGGCCAGGTCGGACCTCCCAAATCCCGAGTGCTGCTGGCCGCTGTGCCCTTCTCACTTGGCGGCCGGGAGGGTGTTAGCACTGTGGCTGGTTTGGGTGAAAACCACACCTGAACACTCCTCCCCCAGTTCTCCTCCAGTTTGCACCGGACAGACGTTGCCGCGGGAAAGAGGGATGTGAGACGCAAGCAGAAAGTAGCCAGCCCCTGTAGACTCTTTCTTGGTTTTGTTGTTTTGTTTTGAACTCTGCTGAATGGGTTGGAACTCATCCTGGAACCTCCCTCCCCTGGTCCTAGACAGAAGCAGAAGAAAATCTCCTATGTGAGCCAGCCTTTGGATGTCCTGCTGGAGGGCTGGTGATGGAGGAGGCGATTTTCTCCAGTCCTCTGGGCTGAGGGCTGAGGCAAGGGGTGTAGGATGGACAGGGTGTCCATCTGTCAGCAAGCCATCCCCTGAGTCCCCATTGGCCATGGGTGGCAGGCAGTGGGAAGAATAGGGGAAGGAGAGGCGGCCCCATTCACTGGAAGTGCCGAGGGCAGTAAGTGGGCTATTTCAGTGGGGGCTGGGGGGGTGATGTGCAGAGCGGGGGAGCTGGGTGCCTCTGAGTCAGTCCTGTCTGGCTAGCCGTGGGAAAGGCTCGTCGGCGTTTAGACAAGCAGACCTTCTGTGATTATCTCAGCTTCACTGCAGAGGACCCTGAAGAAAAGTAAGTCCCTGTTTATGAAACTCTCTGCTTTTTAAAGCATTTTCTCATCGCTGTTCTCATTTGTCCTCCATGCTATCCTAGCGAGTCAGGCCAAAGCAGGATTATTGTCTGCATCTCCCAGATGGTGAGGATAAAGCACCGCGTGTAGTAGCCCTTGAGGCTCCCAGGCTGGGCCTGGTGTCTGGCTCCAGGCCCCCGCCCCGGTTTCTCAGAGAGCAAACCCTGCCTGCCTCCTCCTCGGCCAGGCTTTGATGATGCGCGTCTGGTCTGTTCCCATCGATGTGGAGCAGGTTCTGGAGACTCTGCCCTGGCCAGCGTGTGAACAGACGCCCGCTCTGCCCAGCTGAGTGAACTGGGGGCAAGGCCCATGTCTCTTCTTGTTTGTATTCTGGAGTCTGGCGTACAAGAGACCTAAACAGATGTCTGCGTTGAATGCATTTGAGATGTGTCTCTCTCGGGCTCGGAGCTGGTAGGGGCTGATGGCTGGGGAGCAGGTGCTGGGTGGGGCCCTAGAGAGGATGAGCTGCCTGCGGCACTTGCTTAGATCCCAGAAATCAGAAGAGCCCTGGGCAATTTGAAAATAGCCTCTCTTACCTGGTTAACCTCTCCCTGCTTCCCTGAGAGAAGGGAGAGGCCGGGGCTCTTCCTTCCACTTAGCTGGCTGCAAGCTGGGGCTCAGGAGGGACCGGAACAATCTCACAGAATATAGGGATCAGTCAGGACCCAGCCCGAGTCCTTGAACTCTAAGTCCTGTGCTCTTCGGTTATTTCAGGATTCTGGATGGGAGGAGCGGGAGGGAACCAGAAAGGCATTCATCAAAGGTGGCCTGATGCCTTCGTACCTGTACCTGTCTTTAAGAGCTAATAGACCAAGGGAAGGGGAAGCAGTGGCAGACACTGTCTCTCAAGAGCTTTTTCTGCCCAGATGGTGGCTTTTACTGAGGGCTCTCTGGGGCAGGAGTCATCATCGCAGCCAAACTGTGTGGGTGTCTGCGTGTGTGCGCGTGTGTGTGTGTTGGGGGCGAGAACATGTCCCAGGGGCAGAAGTGATCCCCAGGGTGGGAGGCTTCCTGCCCTGGCTGAAGCCAGGGTTAGGCCCCACTGAGTTTGTTGCTTTGCCCCGAGGAAAGCTTTATTTGGAGGATCAGACAGCCGTGGATCCATGTGGCCCCCCCGGCAGGCCCTGTCTTGTGAGGAAGTGGACTAGAGGACCAGAGAGGAAATGAAAGTGAAAATACTCATTAGTCCTGACAGAACAATTCAAAATCCATTTGCGGGGACAGCAACGAGTCTGCCCGTTGTTATCAGGAGGCAGGTGGGGGTGCGTGCCAGGATAGGGCGGTAGCAAGAGCGGGGGTCATCGGTGTGTACCTGCAGGGTCTGTGGGGGGCGCCCCTCCCAGCGGGTGTGAGCAGGGAAGGGGGACCCGTCTCACTTTCAGCGGTTCCCCACACCTCATGGCTGGACCCACCAGCTTCTCTGCTCACCAGCTCAGAACATCCCTGGGATTTCCCCCATGGCCTGTTTTCTCTCAGGGAAAAGGTACTCTCCTGACCCACGGGAGAACACCTCCTCCACCTACACTGCCGATTCAGCCCTCTCCTCCCTCTGCCAGGTTCCCTCCCTTGTTCCCTGACCACTGACTCCTTCCTCTGCCCCACTAGCTTAGCCTCTAGTTAAACGGGAAAACCCCGTGTTTCTGCAACCCCTCTTCTCTCCCTTTCACTGAGAAGCTTCTGGAAAGGGCAGCCAGCCTTTGCACTTAGGCTGTATTCCTCACTTAGCGCCATGCACCTGCCGTGCCGCTCAGATTGCCTGAGGGTTTCTGGCGCTGGTAATCCTTAGTCGCCAGCCTGCTCTGCAGCTGTTGCCCATCTCCTTGGAGGGTCCCCCCTGTCCCCATGGATGCCTCTGTCCTTCACCCTGAGCTTCTCATCTTCCTCCGGCCCTGCTGATGCCGGTATGAGGCCCTGGCTGTGCCCTCAGGCTGATCCTCTATCCCCTGAGCTCCTCTCCCTAGAGCCCTCCTGGCCTCCCAAGGCTTAAACCAACACCCTTAAGGAAAGCTTTCTGTCTCTCCCCCAGCTCTTTCCTGGCTGTTTGATTTGTGACACACAAAATCTTCACCATGATGTTTCGGGAGCCCCTCTCCCACCTGCTCCGTAGTGGAAATAGTGTGGACTTTCAAAAGCTGGGAGCTCTGAGTTCAAATCTGCATTTATGGCCTGCTGGTTGTAGTTGTGTGATCTGGGCAAGTTGGCCATCTGCCGGGAGCCTCCGTGTTTCCACAGAGAGAATGTAGTGTCACTCCCTTGAGGTCGGTGAAAGGATTAAATGAACCAATATGTACACAGAGCCTGGTGTCTGGTTGGGTACTCAGTAAAGCTGGTTTTCTTCTTCCGTGTGTGGGATAACGGTAGGGAGTTGTGGGGTCTCTGGGGAGGTGCAAAATGTGTGTCTAGCCTAAAGGCATTCAAATTTAAGTTAAAAACAGACAAACAAAAGAACTGCTAAGTGCCAGGGCAGACCATCATTTAAACTAGCCTGCTGCTGCCACTTTGCAAACCCTACACCTGGCAGACCTCAGTCTCCGGGGGCAGGTGAGCTGGGACAGGGCAGGGCACGGTGGGGAGAAGCCGGAACAAGCCCTTGGTAGGCAGAGGGCAGAGAGGAGGGCAGGTAGCGGCAGATAATGGAGAGCCGGCCCCAGGGAGTAGGTTTCAGGGGCAGGATTCCAGTCTTTAGAGTAATCTGTGGGCAGAGCAGCTGCCACCTCGGAGGGAAAATAGTGCTGGGTAGGGACGTGAATCAGGGAGCCAGCAGACGGCATAGAATGGATTTGGAAAGCAAAATAGAGCCACTGGCTTGATTACCAGGAGCAGAGCTGTTCCGGCAGTGGGGTCTAGCTATGCAATCAGAGCGGAGTGTGGAGTGAAGTCGACGGGGTGCTGGCTGTCCGTTGGAGCCCGTCCCAACCCCCCAGCTGGGAGGGGGTTGGAACAGCCAATCTGTGTGCTGAGCCTTCCTTTAGAGGGACCCTTGCTGGCTGAGGTGAAGCCAAACACTCATGAAAGTGCTGCTTCTGCCTTCCTGACATGAAGATTCTGAGGAAGAGGCTGGACAGACACCTGTGATGTGCCCTAGGAGAACTCACCAGGCTTCCCTGGGTTCAAGGCAAATAAGTTAACAAAGAGGGAAGACTTCAGGGTTAAGGAAAGTCGCAGAATCGAAGAAGTGATTCAATAACTGGGTGGGGTTATGCCAGGAAGCCCTCCGAAGGAGTGAGGAGAAGCGGACAGGAAGAACGGGAGGTGGTATTGGACTGTGGGCAAAGGCATTTCAAATGGGAATAAAGGAAGGAGGGAACAGTTGCCCTTTGTGGATGGGAAATAGATTATTCTGGAGCAGACCGACTTCCTCACATTGAGGTTTTATTTGAAAAGCCGATAATTTGGGATGTTGCTTCAATGGCTCAGTGGCACTTCTGGAGACCTTTTTGAGACTGTCCAACCCCGTGGATAGTAGCTGTGGACAGCCAGATGCTAAATTTTTTCAATCCTTCCTTGACAGTAATTCCAGATGTGTGAGTGTTCCCTTCCCTGATGCCGGATCCTTCCAACAAGCGTCACTTCTCTGGCGCCCGTGTCTTCTGCCCCACAGCCGAAATGCTTGGTCCTCTCCATGTCAGTTCTGCTTGGCTTGTTAAAGGGCTCGAGTCTTTTCGATCTGACGTATCTGTTCCTCTCTTCACATCCTTTCTTCTGCCTAGAGTGCCTCCTGTTTTCATCTATTAATTCATGCCCTTCACCCTTTTCAAAGAAAACTCAAATACATCTCTTGTTAGGAGTGCTTCCCCAAGACCACACCCAGGTTTCTGCGATATTCTCTTGAGGACTCGCAGGAGTCAGCATGTGGTCATACAGCTATGATTTGTTACAGTCAAAGGATGAAAAGCAAAATCAACAAAGGAAAAAGGCACATGGGGAGAAGGAAGCCGGGCGCAAGCTCCAAGAGTCCCTCCCACCAGCGACATCATACAGGATCCCGTAGACTAGTGACCATGCGTCAGATGTTGTCTACCAGAGAGGCTCATTAGACGCTCAATGCCCAGGGTTTTTACTGAGGTCTGGTCATGTAGGCATCCCTTGCCTAACTTATACCAAAATTCCAGACTTACAGAAAAAAAAACAGGTGCTCAGCAACAACCACATTGTTTGCAAAAACAGTTTGCGCACAGTGCACCATCCGAATCAGTTAGGAGAACCTGCCACAAATCTGCCCTCCAAGATGTTAACCAAGGGCCATCCTTAGAAGCAGAACTTTCTAAGGATGGCAATCTCAAGCCTGCTCTTTTCTGCACGGCTTCCCTGCATGATTCCACGCATCCGTGCCTAGCTTCGGAGAAAATCACTCTAGATACAAGCCAAGAGACTTAGGACCGGCCCAGCATGGCCACCTACCACTGGTGACCCTTTGAACCCCTAGACTCCATTTTCTTCCCTCATTCAGAAGAAGGGAATTGTAATTCTTGTTTGTAGGCCTCAAGGGTGACTGTGAGGACCCAAGAGATGACATAGTGGGTACTCCTCTTGTCCCTCTCCACACTCCTACTGTGTGTCAGCCGCCGAGTGGGCCTGTGGGAGCACAGAGCGAAGCGTGGTGTCGTGGCTTTGAGAGGAGACCAGCCCGAGATTAAGCCAGCACTTACCCCCCCCGTGTTACCTTGAGCCCATTTCTATAATCCTAATCGGTAGCATGGGAACATGAATGATAAGACTAGTGCCCACACCTCACTGGGTTGCTGTGCAAAGTGGGAACAACCCACGCAAGCTTCTCGCACGTTGTAGGCAGCCAAAGTAGCAGCTCTCCATTCACCCAGATATCTGAGTGCTTGCTCTGTGCCAGCGCCTTGAGAAACACCCGACCCCAGCCCCGCCTTCCGTTTGCTGGTGCGGATTAATATTGAACCGGTGATTACCAAAAAACCGAATTGCAGTCGGCGTCAGTGCCCTGAAGGAGAAGCACAGTGTGGTCAGTGACCCGCGAGGAGGAGGAGGGGACCTAACCTGGCTGAGGAGGCAAGGGAAGGCCTCCCTGAGTCTGAGATGCTTAAGCTGGGCCTGGGGGGGGCTTCGCTGTGGGAGAGGGAGGCGAGGGGAGGACACGCTGTTTCCAGCAGGGACCGCAGCTTGCGCAGAGGGAGGGCAGCCTGCGGGGTGAAGGCTGCGTGGGGGGCAGGTTTGCCGCTTGTGGGAAGAATGAGGGGTGAGGGAGCCCCGTTGTGGGAGGCTGTGTGGGGGGCCCAGTCAGCAGGGGCGCCGGCTTGAATCAGGGTGTTGGTCGCGCGGGGGGTGGAGAGAAGGAGGTGGCATGTACCCGTGTACCTGTCAGGTACACTCAGGGGGCGTCCGTGATTGACAGGATGGGGGGCGGGGCGGGGAGGGGGAAGGCATTGACCGGATGATGCCAGTGGTCTGGCGACAGCAGGAAGATTTTGGGGGGGGGGGTCTTAGGAGGGAGCTCTGGAGAGAGAGCAAGTTAGGGGAGGGAATGCGTTGGTTTCGGAGCGCCTGCAAGACGGTGGAAGGAGGCACAGGGTAGGCAGCCTGGACGTGAGTCTAGACGGCAGGGGAGGTCCAGGGTGGGGAGAGAGAGGCGGTTGGGAGCTGTTAGTTCACACGTTATCTCTGGTGCTGGACAGTGTGGTTTCAGGGAAGCTAAAGGGAGAGTGTGTGTTGGGAGGAGGGTTTGGGGGGTAACAATGTCTGATGTTGCCGAGAAGCCAGGTAAGATGAAGACTGAACATGGACCGTTGGCCTTCGTTGACCCAGCTGTCACTGCTTTGGGTGGCTTGGTGAGGACGTGAGCCGGGCTGGGGTGTGCTGAGGATTGGATTGAAGCGAGGCCAGTGGAGACGTCCCTCCACTGGGTGAGGGTGAGAGTGAATGAAGAAGTTTGGCCATGAGAGGAAGGAGAGAGCTCGAACTTTCGAGAAACATGAGAGTGAGGGTTTTTAGTGTTGCTTTGATCTCTGGAGAGACCTGTGTGAGAGCTGATGGAAGGAGCCGGCTGACACGGAGAGGTTGGCGATGGAGAAGGTGGGGTGGGAGACCGTGGATGTCAAGTCCAGCCCCCCCTGAGAAGGCAGGAGTTCAGGACAGGTGGAGGGGTTGGCCTAATTCAGAGGTGGCCTCTAATACACCCTGGGAGGGGGAGGGCAGAGCAGGGCACCCCCCCCTCCCTTCCCCGTGCAGGGAGACGTGCAGGTCTGGTGGCAGGAAGTGGAGGTCGTTCTGGTCGGAAGACTTCTGTTTTTTTCTGTGTAGTAGGAAGTGAAGTTTCTGGGTGAGGGGGGGAGGGGTGGGCGGTGGGGGGTGTGGTCAAGTTTTGTGGAGAAGAGAAAGGTTTGAAACAGATACTGGAAACAGGAGAATGAGTTGAAAAGGAAGAACTGGCCTCAAACTCTGTTACCTGTCAGCATGGTGAAGCTTCCAGAAAAAGACCCTGGCAGATATGATGTCCGCTCTCTAGCACCTCGTGAGGCACTTGGGTGAGGGCCCCATACATGTTTATGGATGGTTTATGGAAAGGTTGGCCTGTCTACCTTTAAAAATCCTTTCCGGCATCTTCCCTGCCCTTCCCTCCGTGCCCCCTCCCCAGGGACTAGCTCATATTACTAGGGGTGAGGAGTGAGGCTCAAACTCGGCTTTTCCAGCCCCATCTGGCGGAACCCTCCCCTCCTGACCCTGACTCCCCCTTCCCCAAGTCAGCCAGCACTGGCCAGCGTTGCCATGTCTCACTGGAACTGGTGGGACGTCAGGACTTAGAGCTGAGAGGAGATGGTTCAGGCACCAGAAAGCAGGGTGGGTGGGCCATGAAGCTTTCCGTAAGGCAGCCGTTCCGTCAGTGTCTGTGGTGTACCTGTCACTGCACAGTTCCAATGGGTGTCGGGGCCTCAGCAAACCAAAGAAGCCCCTCCGTCCCCACGGGGTGTGTGTTCCGGCCGGGGAGGCTCGGCGGTGAAGAAGTGAGCCGATACCACGCCTGATGGTGGTGAAGGCTTTGGAGAAAAATCCCTCAGGGGAGGGGGTGTGTAGTCTGGGAGGTGGTGTTTCCAGGTGGGGCGCTCTGCGAAGGCCTCACCTGTGAGGCAGCATTTGAGCAGACAGCTGAGGTGTGGGAACAAGCCATCCCGGCATCAGGGGGACAGACAGCAAGTCAGGGCTCTCGCAGCAGTCAAGAAGAAGCATGACCTGTGTGGCTAGAAAGTGTGGACAGGAGGAGAGCGCCAGAAAGTGAGGATAGGCCAGATCTTGCAGGCCTCGAAGAACACTGGCTTTACCCCTGAGAGCAGCGGGGTGGCACATCTGACTTCTGTTTTTCAACAGATGGTTTGGCTGCTGGCGTGTGACTGGGCTCCACAGGGAAGGGCAGAGGCAGGAGGCCCGCTAAGAGATCCGTGCTGCTTCCGGTGGGGAGACGAGGAGCAGAGGAGTTGTGCCAAAGTAGGGAGCAGCAGTTTGAGATGTTTGGGAGAAGAGCTGGGAGGAAGAAGAGCTCTGTTGTGGGGTGCAGAGTAGGAAGAGCCAAGGGTGATCCCGATGTTTGGGTCCAAGCAGTAGGGTGATGGGTGGCACCTGGGGTGGAGGAAGGCGGGGGAGGAGCAGGTCAGGGGGCGTTTGGCTGTGTTACTACCGAGGGGTCTGGTGAATGAACAGGGAGGTGTGGGCCTGGCGGCTGGGCTGGGGAGAGGTCCAGATTGCAGATAGAAATTGGGGCGCTGTCAGCCTCAGATGACATCCAAGGCGGGGAGCCAAGATGAGCTCAGCTGGAGAAGGAGTGTAGAGAGAGGAGCAGCAGCCTGGGTCTTCTGAGCCATGGGGAAGTGAGGAGCGGCCAGTGGGGAAGAGCGGAATGGTCTAGAAGCGGGCCCAGTGGTCCAGCTCCGTGCATCTCACATGACGACCTGCTATAGACTGTATCCAGAAACTTGCTTCACAAGCCGACTTCTAGCTACTACTGAGAGATCCCAATTCTGAAGTACATTATAGGCTAGGCTAAAGTATTGCAACAAGTAGGCTCCCCAAACAGGTCTGTTTCTCTGGGGGAAGGTGTCCAGGCTGGCATCTCTAGCATGTTCCACTCTTCACTCACAGTCTTCAGGCAAATGCTTTTTGGACTTTGTATGGAGGCATGGTTCCCACCGGGACTGACGTGTCTGGGGGACCGGGACTGTCTGGGCACTTGAGGTCCTCCCCCACTGTAGAGTGAGGCAGGGGCCTCTGCACACAGTAGGTGCTATATTAATGCTGACCGGGCGTGAAGGATGGACACGCATGGATATTAAGTAGCTCCTTTATGAGTGGGGCACTGTGTAATTTACGTGCTTCAACACATTTAATCCCAACTCCAAGCCTTAAAGGCAGGTACTATGATTGTCCCATTTGCCAGATGAGGAAGAGAGGCCCCAGGTAAGTGGGTGGCGGAAGGAATTGAACCCCACGGTCTGATTCCAGAGCTGGTCTCTAGGCTGTGCTGCCTCTCACCCAGATCTCTCTCTGACTCGGTGTCAGGTGGAATGGGGTGAATTTCCCTCTGGCCATGACACAGAGCCGAGAGCACTGGACTCGGAGTCAGGGAGCCTAGACTGACATCCTGCTCCGCCGTATGCTAGCCGTGTGGTATGCGGCAAGTGGCTTGACGGCTTGGGCCCCAGGTACGGACTCCATCAGGACAGTGACGCTGGTAACGTTGCCACAGGGTTAGTGCAAGGACTGGGTATGATGTTGTGTGTGAACCTACAAACTGCTAAGTACTAGTGTGTGTGAGTGGTAGTATTAGTGTTACTATCTTGAAAAATCAAACCGTGAAACCTCCAAGATTATCCAGAAAAGTTGCCAGAGGGGTATAGATCGTAGGAAACCCAAACAGGCCTGGTTCCCACCAAAATAATTCCTTGGTACACTTTTTAATTTACTGATGTTTTTTTCTTTTTCTTTTTAAACAAGATTTTATTTCTTTATTTGACACACAGAAAGAGAGATTGCAAGCGGGGGTGCGGGGGTGCAGAGGGAGGGGGAGAAGCAGGCTCCCAGCCAAGCAGGGAGCCAGATGCGGGGCTCGATCCCGGGACCCTGGGATCATGACCTGAGCTGAAGGCAGGTGCTTAACCGACTGAACCACAGGCACCCAAATTACTGATGTTTCTGCCTGAGATTTGGTTTGATGAGTGTCATGGTGTTTCCAAAGCTGTGACAGCTTAGCTCCCTGATCTCTTAAGCCCTTGTACAACTGACTGGGGGGAAGCCGTTCTTTCAAATTCGTTCTCTTGCCCCTCCCCCACCCCCACTGATCTCCCTTCTGTTTCTCCCTCTTCTGCTGTCCTGATCCCAAGAACCCAATGTCCAGGGTTGTGTGAGGGGCTAGAATGTTCCATGAGCGGGACTCAAGGACGCCCGCCCATGTGCGGGCTGGGCATCTGGGCTACACTTGGAGTGGCAGACCTCAGGAAGCTTCTAGGCTATATTGCCACAGTACAGAGCCGGCATGAGAGGGCCATCTCTGGTCCCATCCGCTTTCTCGCTGGGCCTGGGCGGGAGCGGGTCTCCCACTGGTTGGAAGGGGGTAGCTCTGTCTGCCCCTTGCAGAACATTGACTCCTGCCCCAGCCCTGGCCTCTCCGGGCTCTGAGGCAGCCGGCAGTGTTTCACATGTCTGTGGTCCGCTTTGGAGATGTGGCCTGGCCCAGAGGAACCTGTGCATGAGCTCGTGTGAGGGATGAGGCATGGCTAGAGTGATGTTGGCCTTTGGTAGTTAAAAGTCACCAAAAGGTCAAGCCAAGGCTTCTGAATCCACCTTGGCATGTCTGTTGGGTATCCTGTCTAGGGAGCTCTTGGGTCTCTCCTCTTTCTGCAGAGCACCCATAGCCCATGAATGGTGGGGCTGGGCAGAGGCTACTGAATTCCAAGCCGGATCTCAGAGTCTCAGCCATTGTCTGTTGACTGTGTCTCCAAACTGCCACGTGGCTCTGTTTGCTGGGCCCCTGGAATCTCCATCTCCCCATGTATGTGAGGAAATAGGATGGTCAGGAAGGGAGAGAGTGAGAAAATCCTAAGGCTCAGATATCACCCCAGTCCGTGATGAAGTAGGGATCCCCACCCACATTTGGAAAGAAGTCCGGTTGGGATGGGGCGGCCTTTCCCATGAGGAGAGGTGGGAATTTGGCAAGGATGGGGGACAGAGGCTCACCCAACCTCAGGGGAGTCCCACAGGGAGCCCTGCAGAAGTGTGGCTGGGGTGGGAGAAGGCCACACAGCACAGTGTCCCCAGGGCCAAGGAATCAGGGGGTTTCAAGGAGGAAGTACCAAATGCCACACAAAGGGCAGCAGGGTGCAATTTAGGACAGACTAATTGGTGAGTCTGATTGTGTGATTACAGTTTAGGTCATCGAACTAATATAATATGCATTTCCCAAGTACTTGGGCAACCCCCCCCACCACCGCCCACCCATCACCCAGATGATTCAGGGCCCCCGGCTTATTCAAGGGCAGGGTTCAGAGACCTGGGAGAACAGGCCAGGCTGCAGGGGAATCCTAGGAGGGACCCAGGTCTGCAGGCCCTGCTCTGGAGCTGGCAATGGAAGGGTGGGGGAGGGGAGAAGTGGCGGGAGCAGGTGCTGCTGGGCCGAAGCCCACTGCCCCTGCCAGGGTGGGGTGCAGGTGGGGGTGTGAGGAATCCGGGCTCTCCACGCCGCCTTCCAGTTTCTCCATCAGTGTCTGCGTACAGTAGGTCCTCAGCAAAGGAACGATTGACAAAAAGTGATTGAAGGAATAAACCTTTAGTGGGAGATAGTGCCGTGGAACCATGAATTCAGAATAACGAATAACAATTGGGTGAAGTGAGGAGGAGAGCGTGTGGCGGGGACAGAGACAAGGGAAAAGCGGCTCCGGGTGGAGGGAGGAGCACTTCGCTGAGTCAAGGGTCCCCGATGAGGGGGGCTGCACCGTGCCGGGGAGGTACAGCTTCTGCACGTGAGTGGCATTGCGTCAGCGAGGAGCCGGGCCCACCCACAGGGTGTGATGTGACTCGAGCCTTCATGTGCCGGCTGTACGGGAGGGGGACCGGCTGTACGGGAGGGGACCGTGGGTGGGCTCTCGGGACTCAGCTCTGCTCTGCGATCAGAACTGCTGCTGCTGCTCGCTTGCTCATCACGATCACAGGGGCGGGGGGAGGAACACAGGGATGCAGAGAAAGCGAGAGCACGTGCCGCAGAGTGGTGAGCGAGGGAGCATGAAAAGAACGGAGGAAAGAAAGGGGAATATTTAGGCAAGTCGGGGGTGGGGCCAGGCCTGAGGTCATCGGCTCCTAAGGGAAGGGGCGTCTTCAGGAAAAGGGATGGCTCTCTCCCTGTGCTCCCAGATGACTCCTGACCTCCCTCCCTCTGCCTTCATTCTTCCCCATCTCAGCAGGCACCACCTCCACCCAGGTGTTGAGGCCCAGTCCTGGAGTCGGCCTCCGGTCCTCCCAGCCTCCCAGCCCCCCAGCCTCGCATACTGTCACTGGACAGCTCCATTTCCCCGCGTCCACCCGTGTCCAGGTCTGCGCTCTCTGCCCCGGCGCGGCAGCGTCTCCACTCCATCAGCCTTCCCACCGCGGTCCCCTTGCCCCGGGCCCTCCCAGGCCGTTCTCCATGGGGCACCCGCTGAGGTCTTCTTAGGCTCCAGAGCAGACGCTGCCATTAGTTCCTTAAAATACTCCTGCTGTTTCCCGTGGCTTTGTTCTTAGAATGAACCCGGATTCCTTCCTGCGGGCAGCCAGGCCCATGTGATCTGGCCTCGGCCCCCGTCTCCTGCTCTTCCTCTCGTCCCCGACATTAGGCCACGCGGGGCTCCTCTGTGTTTCCCAAACACGGCAAAGCCTTTCCCAGAAGCAGCCGTTACCCTTTGCTGTCCGCCCGCCCGCGGGGTCGGTTCCGCTGTTCCTCACACTCGCTCTGCTGTTCCTCACACTCGCGCCTTCTCATCCTCCCCTGGCTGTTCATGTGTCACCTCCTCCAGAAGGCCTTCCTGTCTGCAGTGGCTGCTTCTGTTTCTTTATCTCAACATCCTGTTGATCTCCTTCAGAGGACTTACCACAGTTTGTTAACTGCCTCCTTTGTGGTTACTCCCTTGTCTCCTCCATTGTAAGCCCCACCGGAGCCAACTTGGACCCTCTCTCCTGCTCTTCCCTGGTCCCCAGAGCCTGATACAGTGCCCCACCGGTCAGACAGTCAGGGTGTCACCAGAGTGGGGGGACCTTGGTGGAGGGGCTCTGAGGCAAATGCTTAGTCCTCCTCCTCCTCCTCCTCCTCATTCCTGTGTACCACCATTATAAGCTCTTCATGCATACGGGAGTTAGCAAACTTTTTCTGTAAAGAACCAGAAAGTAAATACTTGAGGCTTTGGGCCATATGGTCTGTGGCACAGCTGCTCAACTCGGCTGTGGTAGCAAAAACAACAACAAAACCAACCCTAGATGATAGGTAAACAAATTAACATGGCTATGTTCCAATAAAACTTTATTGACAAAAACAAGTGGTGGGCCGGCTGACCCTTGATGTGCGGTATTAACTTAGTTAATCTTCAAAGATTCTCTGAGGAAACTATATTATCATTATCGCTATTTTCTAGATGAAGAAACTGAGGCGCATAGAGACTGAGTAACTTGCCTGAGATCATATAGCTGTTCGGGGATGGAATGGGGATTTGTGCCTGGGCAGGTCAACTCCAGAGCCCACGCCAGTGGCCGGCATCCCACACTGCCTCTTGGCAGGCTTTGGAGAAACAGAGAGGAACCCCAGCACCTCTTTATCCCCTAAGGACCTCCACTGCTTCCTGGCCACGGGAAATCTCCAAGTTTCCTCATTTAGCAACCTGGGGACGCTAATGATGTATCCGTCATCCGGTTGCTGTCAGGATTATAAAACGAGACCCTGCACGTAAATCAGCTGACTCTGAGCCTAGACAGCCTCCCCGAGTGTAAGCCTGACCTTTATCCAATTCCAACCCTTACTTCCATTCACATCTTTTCTTTTTTTTTTTTCCTCCATTCACATCTTTTCATTTTGCCCCTCGCCGTCTGTCTGCCTCATTCAGATTTGCCCTAGGTTGTCTTCGTGGCCCTCCTTCCAACAGCCCCTTTTCAGGAAGGTCTCGCATGAATCCTAGAGTTCCCCTATTTAGTGAACACTGACTGAGCGCTCTGGGCCAGGCATGGGGCTGGCTCTGAGGGTCTGGAGACCAAGGAGGACAGCCCCTCCCTGAGGAGCTCACCAAGGAGCTGAGCCCACACAGCAGGGAGGACGGGAAAAGGTTGGACCTGAGGCTGGCAGCTGAGAGACTAGAGTCGCAACTTCCCAAAGAGGAAGCTTTTGTCTGGGAAGATCAGTAGTGTTTTCTCTCTCTCTTTCTCTTTTTTTTTTTCCCCCTTGGTCTTAAGTTCTGAGAGCCAAGCTAAAAGGTCTGCTCCAGCATGCCTTGGAGTCAAGTGGACTTGAGATGGGCTCTGAGGCTTCCCCGTAGGTGAGATTGATGTTAAGGACACATGGGGGTGGGCACCCCAGGAGGGGCGCAGGGATGCCCGTCAGCCCTGGAACCCCTTCTCTTCACCAGCAGTGCTTTGCTGCACTCCCAGGAAAATGGGGAAACAGGAGTGTCCTGACAGTTTGGAGAGAAATCACACTTTTCTTCAAAGGAATTAAAATCTTACCCACGTCATTCATCCTGTATCCAAGAAAACCCTCTCCTGGGAAGGTGTAAGGAAAAGAAAATACACCCTTATCTCTGCCTCCGCAACACTAAAGCCAGCCAGCTAGTGGGTAGGCTGCGGGTCATGGGTAGGCTGTCGTCACATATTGTCTGCCTGTCATGGAATGACCTGGTCTCTGTATGGTCTCCGTCCCACATTCCGCCTGATGGAAAATGGCCTCATTACTTCTGCATTTCTCCAAGGCCCTTCCTCTTTGTCTGACCTACATGGCTAAAGGTTAGTGAAAATAAAACCAGTTTCTCCCAGAGTTCACACAGTAGTCGTATCATTGTTGTGTTGAAAGCTATGGAAACGGTAGACAGGAAGAGAAGGTCAAGGGTTGGAGCAGAGGCCTAGCAGTTGCCTTGAGGGGTTTCGTCTTCCGAGGAAAGATCTTCCTACGCCGTTGAAGACCGAGGCTTTGGTAACCACGTTTAAATGCATCTCACTTCTCCCTCATGCTATGCGGATAACATACTAAATAAAGTGTCGTCTTCCCCTCCTCCTCCTCCTCCTCCTCATCGTCATCCTCCTCCTTCTCCTCCTTCTTCTCCTTCTCCTCCTCCTTCTCCTTTTTTTTTTTTTCCCCCACTTTTCTGGTAGTAACTGTTCTTCCTGGAAGAGCAGAATCTCCGAATTCAAGGGCCAGGTGCCGGAGAGCAGGAACTGCCTGTCCTCCCCGATGGGCACAGATCCCAGAGTCTCCTTGGGTCACTGCATCAGGGATTTGACATTTTAACTTTTCCTCATCACTAACCCCATCTCTCTTCCTTTAATTTCAGCCCAGGATCCTTGTTCGGTTCTCGGCTGGGTCTGGGGAAGAGCATATTTGCACCTGTGCCCTGTTGCCGAATGCGAGCGCCCGGGAGTCGGTTCCTTATGCTTCTGGTGAGGCCTGAACAGGGCTGAGAAAGGGGGAGCTTGCCTTCTAGCTGCCCATCCTGGATTGGTGGCTTTCATTGGCCAGTGTGGGGTTGCCCCTCCATTGCCCATGGCTCAAGGGCCATCCTGGCGCTCCTGGCCAGACTCCGGGCCCCCTCCTTGTCCCCCAGCCCTGTCAGTCCCACCTGTCAGAGAAAGCAGCCTCTCTTGACTCTGCAGCTCTCAGGACCGTCCCTTACAAAGGAGTCTTGGGGGAAGACTATAAGCCTCTCAAACTCTTCCCAGGCACCCCTGTATACTCACCAACAGCCCCTGGACCCTAGAAGTCATTAGCAGGAGGGATCTTGGACCTAGTAAGGCGTGGAGGGTCACACAAGACTGAATGGCGGTTGCTTTGGGGGAAGAAGCACCAGTTAAATCCCAAGTAGGGAGTAAAGAAGGGCTGCCCTGTAGCCACAGGTGTGAGCGGGAAGGACAGACTTCAGTGCCGCCTCAAGGAATTTTCCCATTGCTCTCTCTCCGGGATGTCTTCTGTCTCCAGACATAGATCTAATAAACCTATTATGTCAAATGCCATCACTAAAATGACAACTGAAATTTTTGTAAAGTAAAAAAAATTTTCTTTGATGCCTTGGGCAATTTTAAGACAATTATTGGTGCCACAAAGGAAATGTGGCCATTCCTGGAAATCCTGTCATTTTTTTCTGGAAGAGATGTTAGATGTTGGCTCATCTGACTCACCTCCATTCCCTTAAGACTGTCCCCAAGGGACCCCAACTTCCATATGCCCCCTGCCTACATCCTTGCTTCTTTCCTTCTCTCCTTCATCCTCTCCCACTGGTGCCATCAATTACCCAGTCTTCCAAACGAACCTGAGATTCATCCTCTGCTGTCCTCTCCTTCAGCCCTTCCACTGAACCCCTTTCTAAATCCCTGGATTTTACCTCAGAGGTGCCTCGCAAACATGGCTTCTCTTCGCCCCTGCCTTAGATCAGGCCGTTGTCATCCTCCTTCGGTCTGTTGTATTAGCGTCTTCCCTAAACTCTGTGCGTGGGCCTGTCCTATATGTTTAGCATCCCTAAAATCATTGAAACCGTGAGGTAAAACTTGGAATTCGTGGCTGTGACATTCACTCAGGCTCTTCACATGATGCTCCTCCCCTCTCTCTCCACACTTATATCTCACAGAGACCTTTTTAGTGGTTTCCGACAGGAATTCGGTTACACAGGAATCTGCTTACACAGGTGATGGCAAAGCTAGGAAGCCGAACAGAAGACTCAGGGTGAGGCAACTCAGAGATGAGTCCTGGCGGGAGGCTGCCCATACCCTCTAGAGCTTAGCTGCTGAGGACCACCCTCGGCCGGCCTGGCGGGAGCTAGTCCACAGAGCCAGGGGCCACGGAGGAGACCCAGTCACTGTGGAGATGCTGCCCAACACCAAGGGGTGGGAGAGAGATACTCTGGCTTCTCCCTTCCTCTCAGCCTCCCTCCCTCGATAGTGTTTCTTATTGGCTGAACCTAGCCAGAAGCCAGGGAGCCCAGGAAACAGAGTTTGTGGGGGTCCCCGTCACCCCACCTCCATGATGCAGACCCGGGCCGGAGAGCAGAGAGTAGATCTGAGAACAAACAGGCTGGTGTGTTCCCACAGACTGGTGTGTTCCCTTCATTCCACCTGAGCCACAGTTAATTATTAACCACTCCAGAATTTTTAGGATATCCTCTGTGAAGTTCTTGTATCTCTTTCATCTAGAAAGGAGAAGGGATACCTTCTTCGTGACCAGCTGAGATGTTTTTTTTCTCTGTGAAATCAACACAGACACCTCAGAAAGCACTCGCTACCCCTCACCGGGGCTCGGACAGTGTTTTTGTGTGTGGTCCTTGCCACCAGGACGGTGTAACGCGTCGTTCTTGTGTCTGATCGCCGCTGGGCAGGGAGTTTGCCTGAGATTCTCTCTCTCCCCCTGCCCGCCCCCCACCCCCAATCCTGCGCTCACTCTCGCTCGCTCTCAAATAAATAAATCTTTCCAAGAAACCCCCACAAAGTATAAAATGATTTATAAAAACATTCCACAGTTTTCCAAACCTTCATTAATCTAAACAAGATGTTTGGGATCCTATGGAAGTAGTGCGGACAGACAGACAAGGATGTACCTTTCTTTTTTAAACTGGAGGCTGAATTCTGCTAGACGTGTGTCTGTTTTATGATAACTAAAACCTAAGCTCTCGTTGCTTCCCAATGTTAGACTGTTCATTGTGTGTTCCCCAAAAGTGAATCAGCAGAGCCTTGTAAGCAAGGAACCTAAATCCTGACATCCACAGCTTTCCTTTGGAATTTCTAGAAAATTCTCAACGAAAAGTGGCAGCAATTTATGAAGCTAAAAAATGATGTTTATAAGAAACTCAGTGAGAGTCCTTGGGGAGCCTATTGTATGTGATTTCCCTTTGTCGTGTCAGGCTTAAGTCAATAACTTTTCAGCAGGAGGACCACACTGCAGGCGCCATCAATGGCGGGAATAAGGCACCATTCACTGCCGTGGGCACTGGTAGATACGGAGATATGCAGGCTCTGATAGTAATTTCCATGACTTTCTTTTGCAAGAACGGAACTCTTTTTACTCTTCCTGTTACATAAGCTATTATACCCAAAGGGGAGAGATTTTAATAAAATGGAGCTCTTATTTATTTCCACTAAATAGCTGCCTGGGAATGACAGAGTCCTAGCTGGAAATGTTCAATTAATTAGAGAAATATGTTTGTAGACAAAGAAACAGCGGCCTTTATGGTCATGTTATTGGGACTCTCCCATGTCCATGAGCACATTGAATCGATTGCATTTTGGGGGGCCAGGCATGGGCCCAAGGAAGCTTCAGAGGGAGGAGACAGACCCTGCCATGGTCTGAAACATCTGTCCTGAAACATCAAAAGTGCATATTATGTAGCAGAACGTATGTGCTTATTAAAAAAAAAAAAAAAACACCTAATGAAATAAAAACTCAATTTCATCAAAACAAGTACTGGGCAAGACCACAGAGGAGAGCGTGAACGGGGTCAGTAGATGACTCCCGCGTGCCGCCTCCAGCTGAGCTGGTCACAAAGGTGGGAAGAGGGAGGCTGGGGCATGGGGTCCCCAGGCCTCTGCGGGCCATACAGCAGGAGCGAGGAGACCGTGAGGGTCACACGCGTGCCGGGCGCCACCAGCACAAAGACTGACAAGGCCCGGGCCCGCCCAGCAGCCTGATAGGACTGTGGTTCCCAAAGTGTGCGTCACGAGCCCTGGGGGTGCTGGAGAATGTCTTACCAGGAGAGCAGCTAATGGGCTCTTACTTAGTTCAGGTATGTTCAGGCACAGAAATTGGCAAATTGTCCATATTGGCCTCCCTGAAGCCCTTTCAGGGGATGTGTATGGGCAAGACTATTTTCATGCTACTACTAAGGTATCATTTGCCATTTTTACTCTCTTTTCCTGAGCCTACAGTGGTGCTTTCCAAAAGCTACCTGATATGTGGTACTGGGACACCCTGAATGCAGGAGTATCACATATGAGAACCCGGCTGTCTTCGGTTAAGCCCAAACAGAGGTGCAAAAATGTAAAATAAAACAGTGACACTCTTCTCACTCATTTTTTTCTTTTGGAAAATGGCTATTTTTCATAAAAATGCTATGTGTGCTACCATAGAGTTGGCTCATTATTATCTTCAAGTAAATTAATAAAGAAATGCAATTTTTAAACACCTCAGTTTTTTAAAAAAAGATTTATTTATTTAATTGAGAGAGAGAGCGAGAGAGCATGAGTGGGAGGAGCAAAGGGAGAGGGGATCCCAAGTAGACTCTCTGCTGAGCGCAGAGCCTGACAAGGGGCTCGATCCCACAACCCTGGGATCATGACCTAAGCCGAAACCAAGAGTCAGATGTTTAACCAACTGTTCCCCCAGGTGCCCTTGAACTCCTCAGTGTTCATCTCAAATTGGTAAATATCGATAGCTATAACCCACATAAACAACTCAGCGGTCCTCAATTTTTTTGAGACTTTATTTTTTAGAGTGGTTTTAGACTCACAGCAAAATAGAGCAGAAATACAGAGATTTCCCACAGACCCCTCGCCCCCACACGTGCATAGCCTCCCCCACCATCAACGTCCCCCAACAGAGAGGTACATTTGTCACAGCTGATGAACCTACATTGGGCAGGGGAGGAAAACTAACTTCACCTCTACTCTTTTGAGTTCTTCGCCAAGACCTCCGTGAGCACAGACAGATTAACAAGAGAAAGACAACCAGAAGCTTAACAACACCTATAACTCGTGTATGCGTGGGAGATACCCAGGAAAAGACGAGTAGCTCTCTCGGGTGGCGTGGCATTCAGGCTTGAATACCATCCTAAGAGGGAAAGGGGAGGGGAAGTAGGCCTCTTAGGGGACAGCAAATAATTTTTAGGAGAGATAAATGGGCTCTTAGAAGACTGGGGGGAGATGTGATCGTTTATGACCAAGTTTGTCTGAGTATCACCTTCTAGTTTCCTCTCCTGTGATGAGCTGCCCTTTCCTGGTTGGTGAGACTCCTGGAGAGGTGGTTTATAATAATTGGGTTCCCTTTGCAGGATCTGTCTTTAGGCAGTAAGGTGTTGTTTTAGGACAAATGTATGATGACACGTCTGTACCGCCACAATATCATACTGAGTATTTTCACTGCCCCCCAAATCCTTTCTGCAGCTCGTATTCATCTCTCCCTATTCCATCCTAACTCCTGGCAACCACCCATCTTTTCATTGCCTCCATTATTTTGCCTTTTCTAGAATGTTCTATAGTTGGAAGTGTACATTACATAGGCTCTTCAGATTGGCTTCTTTCACTTACACTTATATACACTTAAGATTCCTCCACACCTTTTCACGGCTTGATAGCTCATTTCTTAGTAGCGCTGAGGAATATTCCGTTGTCTGGATATACCAGCGTATACATTCACCTACTGTTGGACATCTCATTTGCTTCTAAGTTTTGGCAGTTATGAATAAGCTCCTATAAACATCCGTGTGCAGGGTCTTATGTGGACACAGGTTTCCACGTCCCGTGGGTAAATACCAAGGAGTGATTCCTGGATGGTAAGACGCATTTCGTGAGAAACTGCCAGGCTGTCTTCCCAAGTGTTGCTTCCCACCTGCCGTGAGTGAGGTTCCTGTCCCTCTGCATCCTCTCCAAATTTGGAACCATCGGTGGTGGGGATTGAGCCGTCCTAGTAGGTGTATAATGGTATCTCATTGTTGTTTTTGTTTTTATTTTCTTAACAACATTTGATGTGGATCACCTTTTCATATGCTGATTTGACACCTGCCTATCTTCTCTGGTGAGGTATATTTTGGGTAACAGTCTTTTATCTGATGTGTCTTGAAAATATTTTCCCCCAGTCTGTGCCTTGTCTTCCCATTCTCTTGACAGTGTCTTTCGCAGAGCAGAAATTTTTAATTTTAATGAAGTCCACTTTATAAATTCTTTCTTTCATGGTCTGTGCCTTTGATATTGCCTCTAAAAAGTCATTGCCGTACCCCAGGTCATCTAGATGTTCTCCCGTGTTGTCTTCTGGGAGTTTAATAACTTTGCATTTTACATTTAGGTCTGTGATTCATTTTGAGTTAGTTTTTGTGAAAGGTGGAAAGTCTACGTCTAGATTCATCTTTTTTTTTTTTGGCATGTGGATGTATAGTTGTTCTGGCACCATTTCTGAAAAAAAAAAAAAACAAACAAAACTGTCTTTGTCCATTGTATTGCCTTTGGTTCTTTGTCAAAGGTCAGTCGACTATATTTATGTGGGTCTATTTTGGGGTTCTCTCTTCTGTTCCATTTATCTATCTGTCTCTTCTTTTACCACTAATACACTATCTTGATTATTATTGCTTCGTAGGAAGTCTTGAAGTAGGGTTGTTTCCGTCCTCCAGTTTTGTTCTGCTCCTTCAGTATTGTGTTGGCTGTCCTGGGTCTTTGGGTCCTCAGTTTAAAGAGTCTAAAGGGTGGGAGGGAGGGTCCTGAGACCAAAAAGTTTGAGAATGGCTGTTGTGGAGAAAGAGGGGCACACAGATGAGTGTATTGAATTCCTCTGTTAGGAAAGAGGATAGAATGCAGTGGGAGGGAAGCAAACTGAGTCTTGTCCATCTTACTGCCCTGTTTTAGGAGCTGAGCCAGCCCGTTGTGTTAGGGCGCATCTCTGAGTGTCCAAATTTAGATGCTGTGTGACAGAGACAAGAACCTGGTCTCAGAGAGAATCCTAGAGGGGTGTGGGACATGAATTGTTGTCTTCCCTTGGGACCAGAGAACGCCGGGCAGATGAGGGAGGTTTGGAATTGGTGTTTTCATTTCTCTGGAGAAAGGGGAGTCTTGGGTATTAGGGTTGTGCACCTGGATCAAGTCCTGGGCCTCTTCATCTTCACAGTTAAGACTTGTTAACTCTCGGGGCACCTGGGTGGCTCAGTGGGTTAAAGCCTCTGCCTCCGGCTCAGGTCATGATCCCAGAGTTCTGGGATCGAGCCCCACATCGGGCTCTCTGCTCAGCGGGGAACCTGCTTCCTCCTCTCTCTCTGCCTGCCTCTCTGCCTACTTGCGATCTCTATCTGTCAAATAAATAAATAAAATCTTTAAAAAAAAAAAAAAAGACTTGTTAACTCTCAAGAGTAAAGCAGGTTAAAAGGGGGAACAATCACATCTTGTTTCTCTACCCCCCTTGAAGTTCTGCAGGAAATGTGCAGAGAGGAAAAGGTGGGGCTTTGGTCTCAAACCCCAGGATTTAAAAAAAAAAAATCCCCTCTTCTGTGGGTCTTCTCCAGAGAGAAAGCAACAGTTGCTTTCTCTGCTCCAGTCTTGTGGCCACAGCCCAGACTCAGATCACTCCGGCTCTGGGCGGGGCTGGCAGCTGACTCGAGCCAGGCCCGGTGCTGGATGGCGCCCATTCCCGCCTGCACTGTCCGGCCACGCAGCTGCTCTCAGGCCCAGCTGACCTCATGAGCTGCGGGAGGTTCTTGAGGGATCCCAGAGCAAGCCAAAGCAAGCAAGCCTGAAGGCCAAGCCTTCCTGTTCCCTAACAACATGGAAAAATGTCACTCCCAGGGACCACCCTTGATGGCCTCCCAGCCTTTAGCCACATGCCGGACTCTGTGAAAGCACCACTCCTGGCCCCGGGCCCAGAGTAACAGCATTCCTACTGGGAAGGCAGGCCTGTGGTTAACTGGGGAAACTGGTGGGTTCAGAGGGTCTGCGGAGGTCCAGAGATCGGGTGTCTGTGCTGTTTTATGGGGAGAAGGTCCAGACTTTTCATCAGATTTCAAAGACAGGGAAAGTCCTTCCTTATAAAAAGTTAAAGGGTCACCGTGTTAGTGGGCAACTAGTTAGAGCTGTGCTATTGTGGATTTGTCAGAGTCCATTCAGTCACATGAATTCAACAAATAGTTGATTCGTTCTCCATACCCGGCTCAGGGCTGAGGGCTGGAGACACGACCATGAGTAAGACCAGGGGTGTTCTCTGTGTCATTGAAGAGCACAGATATAAATCAAATACTCACACAAATGCATGTCTAATTTAAAATCAAATGTTGCTCTGTATTTTAGAACCTGGTTCTATGATAGATACAACAGTGGATGTTTAGTTTCTGTTTTTGCGCATTTGTTTATCTTTGAATAGGTACTATATTCATGTTCAAAAATTAACCGCCCCACCACTACCCACCTACCATCATCCCTCAGCCACTCCCTGGAGGCCACACATACTTCCTAGACATGAGTGGGTGTTCTGCTGCTCAACAGGGTTGGAGGAAGGGGAGTGGAGAAGAGAAAGCTTACCTGAGGTTATGACACTTGCAATCTGAATCATGAATGTGAAGCGAAGAAGAGCCGATAGCTTATGCAAAGGCCCTGTGGCAGGAGACAGCTTGATGTATTAGAAGAATGAAAAGAAAGCCTGTATGGCTCAAGTGCAGAAAGCAAGGGTGGGAGAGGTCCAGGATGCTGCTGGGTGGAAAGGATGCAGTCTTATAGCTCTCTTAGCATTGTGGACTCCCCTAAAAGCCTGGGAAGCCACTGAACAATGAGAGGAAGTAACTTTCAATCACATTTGCATTTTGAAAATGTTGTCCTGGCTATAGTATGGAGAATGGATGGGAGGGGAAAGCAATTAATGGGCTTGTTTAGTTCACGTGAGAAATGATGTGGCTTGGCGGTGGCGATATATATTGCAAGAAACGTACTGGTATACGAGGTTCTTCCGAAAAATACGAGCAAAATCTTTGTTTCCATTCTCTCAACTGAGTGGAAGAAAATCCCATAACAAGAGTCTGTTAGAATGTAGTTAACACCTGGCTATATTTGGTCCAAGCGTGTGGCCAGACTGACAGGATAATTTAGCATCCTGTAAGAGGCTGATGGGCAAAGGTCTGAATCTCATAAAATCTCGCTCGAAGTCTGGTCCAGCCTCCTGCCTGAGCACCCCGAAGACATCTCCCCTGTGCGGGAGCCCCCCAGTGGCCGGAGGTTGTTACTGTTTGTTACGAAGTCAACAGAATGCCCATGGGGGTGATGTGCCCTAAGTAGGAAACAGTTGTTTTGGTCTCTACACACTCAGTTGTCCTCCTCTTCTCCTGCGCACCCCCCACCCCCCCCCCACCCCCGCAGAATGGCTTACTCTGAGGAGCAAGGAGGTGTCCCCTGTGGTTTCATCCGCCAGAATTCCGGCAACTCCATTTCCTTGGACTTTGAGCCCAACACAGAGTACTGGTTTGTGGAGCAATTAGAAGAACGCTACAAATGTGCCTTCTGCCGCTCCGTGCTGCACAACCCCCACCAGACGGGCTGTGGGCACCGCTTCTGTCAACACTGCATCCTGTCCCTGAGGTGAGTGCGGGGTCGGTGGGGGGGGGAGGGGGTCGGGGGAGGGGCTGCCGCTCTGGGCGCAACCGGTCGGTGGGGGAGGGGCGTTCCTGGGACCCCAGTGTCCGGGGCAGCCACTCGACTGGAATGGTAGCTTTGGGAATCGCTGTGGTTGACCACAGAACCATGAACACAAGGAGGGGCTCTCCCTGAGCCCTTCTCTGAAAGCCTGAGGAATCATGTTTTGGTTTTTGGTTTTGGGGGGTTTTTTGGTTTTTGTTTTTTTGCCATTCACTTATTAATAGTCACCTTTCCCCCCCTTTTTAAAAAGGAAATCAAGTGTAATGAACATACAGGGTTCTGTTGGTTTCAGGTGTACAACGTAATGATTCAAGAATTCTGTTCATGACTTGGGGCTCCTGAAAGTCACCTTTTCTTAAAATGTAGACCCCACCTGTTTGGCATGGGAGGGCAGACCTGGAGGCACAGTCTGTGTTGGGAAGGGCGTGCATTTCACGGGCGTCTTCCTGGTGGTGGCTCTGACTTTTCCTTGTCTAAGAGAAGAGGTGGTGTCCCATCCAGAAAGTGTGCCTTAGCGGGCACGCTGTCTGCTTCGGGGCAGCTGTAAAACCTGGGTCCTGCCGTTTTGAAGGAGGAGACCAAGAGGGATGTGGAAGCAGGCTCGGGGGGGCTTATTTAGGGCTCTAAGTAAGCTGTCTTCTACCAGGCTTGGAAAGGGGATTATCACAGCCCATTCTTGTCCCCTCATGGGGTTGTCCATTCAGCACTTGTGTGTTCCAGGCTCCTTACTAAACTAAGCTCTAGGGCACGGAGAGGAAGAGCTGGAGGTCCAGGGTGACCAGGACCCCGTCACTGCCCCCTAGAATGCTCCCGTCTAGTGAAGGAGACAGGTTGTGGTACAGGGTGAGAAGCACTGGCAGAGGACATTGAACTCTGTCTGGGGGACTTACTATTTGACCTGCATCGTGGGAAATGAATGGGAATTTTTCAGCAGACTGGGGAGCTGCTGAAGATGCAGTGGGCAGATGGGAGAGAGATACACCCCTTCCTGGGGTAGGGAGCGGAATGGAGGGAAGATGAGGCCTGGCCTGTTCAGGGGGAGCTCAAAGGGGTCAAAGGGCTGGAGTGCTGGGGCTGCTCTTGGAAGAGCTGTTGAGGTCAACTCTTAATTGGCTTTGTTTTTATTTTTCTCTCCAGAGAATTAAATGCAGTCCCACTCTGTCCTGTAGATAAGGAGGTTATCAGATCTCAGGAGGTAAGAAAATCCCCGCTGTGGTTTAGCAGTTGGCTACATGATGGAGAAGCCAGTGTCCTGGGTTGAACTGGATGTAGAGGTTGGAGCAGTAGAGCGGGAGAGGGAGGGGCCCTTTCTTAGAGTCCACGTTCCTCTGCTGTGGGGTCAGGTTGAGCCCCATTCCTGCCACTGTTTCAGAGCTTTATTGCCCCCCCCAACCCAAATTCTCCTCTGCTGTCTCCTTACCCCCTTCCTACACTAGCTCCAGGTGTACTGAGTTGCTTGGAGAAATGAAACATCCATCCTGTTTCTTGGAATTCACTTTCTCCTCTGGTCAATCTCTAAAACTTCCTTCCATTATTATTACCTCTTGCAATAACTTAATTAAGATATAATTCATATGCCATAAAATTTACCTTTAAAGTGTACATGTTTCTTGGGTATATACCCAGGGGTGGGATTACTGGGTCATGTGGTGGTTCTGTTTAGGGTCGAATGGTCACTCTGTGTGTAACATTCCGAGGAACTGTCAGACTGTTTTCAAAGCAGCTGCACCATTTTACATTCCATCCAGTAGGTTGTGAGAGTCTTAACATCTCTAGATCCTTGCCAAAAGTTGTTACTGTCCGTCTTTTTGATTATAGTCTTTCTAGGGGATACCTGTTTTGATTTTCATTTCTCTGATGATTAATGATATGGAACATCTTTTCAGGTGTTTGTCCATTTGTGTATCTTCTGGTAGAAATCTTATTCAATTTCTTTGCCCATTTTTAAAAAGATTTTATTTACTTATTTGACAGACAGATCACAAGTAGGCAGAGAGGCAGGCAGAGAGAGAGAGAGAGAGAGGGGAAAGCAGGCTTCTCGCTGAGGAGCTGAGGAGAGACCCCGATGCGGGGCTTGATCTCAGGACCCTGAGATCAGAACTTGGGCTGAAGGCAGAGGCTTAACCCACTGAGCCACCCAGGTGCCCCATCTTTGCCCATTTTTAAGTGGATTATTGGTCTCTTATTGATGAGTTCTAAGCGTTCTTTATATATAGATACAAGGTTCTTAACAGATACATGATTTGCAAATATTGTTCTCCCATTCTGCGGTTTGTCTTTTCACTCTCTTGGTGGTGTCCTTTGAAGCATGAAAGCTTTTCACTTTGATGAGGTCTTACTTGTCTTTTGTTTGTTTTGGTTGCTTGTTCTTTCAGTGTTGCATCTAAGGAACTGTTTCCTAACCTGAAGATTTTCCCCCTTAAAACTTCCTTTTTTTTAGGGGTGGAGGGGCAGAGGGAGAGAGGGAGGATCTTAAGCAGATGCCACGCTCAGTGCAGAGCCCCACCCGGGACTCAGTTTCACAACCCTGAGATCATGACCTGAGCTGAAATCAAGAGTTGGATGCTTAACCCACTGAGCCACCCAGGCATCCCTCCCTTAAAACTTCCATTTAAACTCAATTTTCTTCCTTTGCAATTCTGTTGGAGGACGTTCAAGCACCACCCCCTCCAGGAAGCTCCTTGATCACCTGATCTCTTGTACGTGCTTTTTCTCTATGTTCTATTTTTTTTTTTTTTTAGATTATTTACTTATTTGTCAGAGAGAGAGAGGGAGAACACAAGCAGGAGGACGGGTAGAGGGAGAAGCAGGCTCCCTGCTGAGCAGGGAACCTGATGGGGGACTCCATCCTAGGACCCTGGGATCATGACCTGAGCTGAAGGCAGACACATAACTGACTGAGCTACCCAGGCATCCCACCTTCTCTAAGCTCTTATGTTGTGTTTTGCAAATGTCTAGCAGAGGACGGTGCTGTGTTTGTGTGTGCCTCACCCACTAGATCAGGGGTTGGCATGGTTGGCATATTACAACATGAGATCTGCTGGGACAAATCCAGCCTGCCCCCTGTTTTCATATAGCCTGTGAGCCAAGAATGGTTTCTCTATAAATCATTGAAAAAAATCCAAAGAAGGGTACACAGGAACTCTGCACTATGTTTGCAACTTCTCTTAAGCCTTTGAGCTATTTCAAAACAAAAAACTTATTTTAAAAATCAAGAGAAGAATAATGGTTAGTGACACATGAAAATTACATGAAATTTACATTTCAGTGTCCATTAATAATGGCTTATTGGAGGGGCGCCTGGGTGGCTCAGTGGGTTAACCCTCTGCTTTCGGCTCAGGTCATGGTCTCAGGGTCCTCGGATTGAGCTCCGTATCGGGCTCTCTGCTCAGCAGGGAGCCTGTTTCCCCCTCTCTCTCTGTCTGCCTCTCTGCCTGCTTGTGATCTCTCTCTGTCAAATAAATAAATAAAATCTTTAAAAAAAAATAATGGCTTTTTGGAACACAGTCATGGATATCCATTTCAATATTGTCTACAGTTGAGCTGAATAGTTGCAAAAGAAAAGGTTGCATTGTGGCCTGCAAAGCTGAAAATACTTACTATCTGACCCTTTACGGAGAGCATTAGAACGTTTGCTAACTCCTGGTGTGCACTGGAATAGCAAAGTCAGCACAGCCTCAGTGCCACTACCTGGTGACTAATACAAACTTTTACACTTTGACAGGAAGCTGCTGAAAGTGTCACCTTCCTCCACAGCCCACCTTCTGACCTTTGAGCATACAAGGTCAAGTGCACCATGAGATTCTCCTGCAGCCTACTGCATGGAGCATTGATTTTCCTGACTCGTGTGTTTAGTGGCCTTTTGGAAATATGTAGCTCAAAGCCTCTTCTTTGATGGTGCCGAATCTGATATTTCCATTCCAACCATTGTCTGGAAGTTTCTACCTGACTATTGAGATGTATTTGAAGATTGAATTAATAGTTTCATTCACATTGCTCTGAAGCTTTGGAGTGTATGAGACCTATTATGTTTCCCTCTTAGGTGTTCAAAGACAATTGCTGCAAAAGGGAAGTCCTCAATTTATATGTGTATTGCAAAAATGCTCCTGGATGTAATGCCAAGATTATTTTGGGACGCTACCAGGTCGGTATTATTCATGACCAATAAACATGCCTTTGTCATTTTTTCCAGTGGTATGTGTTGAACACCTTTATGTGACAGCTCCTGGGCTAAGCATGGTATGGGATTGATTAGGTTGCTCTCAGAGAATTCCTGTCTAGCAATACATTTGGCTGCAGGACAGCCCACCGAGGGCTAAGGTGCGAGTGAAGAGGTCCATTTCATTTGGAATGCATGGAGGACACACTGTCTGTGCTAGACCTAAATTGTGGGTTAGGGGTCATTGATCCAAAAACAAGATGTGGGACGTGCAGGGCCAAAGGACGTGTCATTTGTGGGGAACTGTGAAGAATTTGGGGACCTTGGGTGGGAGCCACGGCAGTCTGCAGAAAGACACGACTGCAAGGGTCCCTGCCCGAAAGTACTGGCAGGTGGTGAGTGGGTGGTTCCCAGCAGCTATGGGCCATGGCCTGTTAGTTTATGATCTGAGGCATGTAACGCAGACCAGATCAGAGCTAGGATGTGGTTTAAAGGTGAAGCGTTGGTACGAGCTGCAAACACGCGAGGCATAGGGAGAGCAAGGGGGAGTTGAACTTTCACACGAAGCTGCCCTGCCTGGTTCTTCCATCCAGCTGGGGAAGAGGGAAGCTTGGTAAATGCCAAACTGGAAATGGGGCAACAGGGCTCTGCCATGGCAGGCCCCTATCGGGTTTGATCACACTGTGCAGGAAGAAGAACCAGGCATCTCTAGCTTCCAGAGAATGGCTTGGAGGCAGCTGAAATTTTCCTCTCCCACCCACACATTTTTGGAACACATTTCAGGTGACTCAGCCTTTTCTCCACCTTGCCTCCAAACCCCCTAGGCGCTGAGCTTCGAGATGTGTAGATGCTTTCCCCGTTAGCCCCAGGATTTTTCTGGAAGTTCACCAAACTTTCTAGAACTTTCTCATGTCTGGATAGCCAAGCCCTAGAGCAGGACCTCTTTTCCAACTTTGTGGTCACGAAGCCTGAGCAGGAAATGAGGCTCAAATGGACCATCCGCCGTCAGCTTTTGTGACCCGATCATCCGCTTCCAGAAAACAGTGGCTGGTTTCTTTTTACCTGTTTTCTCCTGTGTTTCTGCTCGTTCCTGCCCCCAACCTGCACCCCCTCTTGCATGGTGAGGTGTAGGTTCTCCCGGGTAGCGGAATCGTGATGAGTGTTGACTGTGTCAGCCAGGTTGGAAGGGTGGCAGCAGCGAATTTCGGAGAAGATACGGATTTCAGTAGTCACTCTTTGTTTCTTATTACTAGAGGCAAAGGAGAGTAGCTGTAATATTTATTTATCTCCTACAGAAAAACTGGTTGCTTTTTCTCTCTTTCAGGAATGGGGTCCGCAGACTCTTCTGTCAAGAGCCAGTTAATAAAATGTTTAGAATTTGAGGGCTGTACAGTCGCTGTATCCACCACTCAACTCAGCTCTTCCCTTTCAGAGGGAAAGCAGTCCCCCCGCTCCCCGGCCCCCACAGTATGTAAACAAGTAGATGGGTGGCTGTTCTCCAGAGAAACCTTATTTACAAAAACGAGTAACAGGCCAGCTGTGTTTTAGGGGATCTCACAGGGGTCGGACTCACTAGGGATTTGATGACTTGTTAGCATCACAATAACTTGCAGAGGTCCAAAGGTTTTATTAAAGTATATCTCTTGCCCCCCCCCCCCAAAAGTATACCTCTTGCTTTTGAAAGTCTGTACCAGGAGAATATTAGAATGAGCAGTGTCCATGTCGTTGTCTCATACTCTGGTAAAACACATTTTCTGAACACAGCCTGACCATTCCCACCTTCTCTTGGGCCTGTGGTCCTGTATGTCTTCCGTCTGCTTTTCTTGGCCCTTCTAGAACAGCTGCCCTTCCTCTCCAGTCCTTTCCCTTCCTTTCTGCACTTAGGACATGCCGTGCTCTTCTTCCCCCTCCCCCCTCCGTCCTGGCTTTTGCCATCTGCTGTGCAGAGATTAGTACTTGA
Source organism: Martes martes (assembly GCF_963455335.1). Lineage (NCBI taxonomy): Eukaryota > Metazoa > Chordata > Mammalia > Carnivora > Mustelidae > Martes > Martes martes. Next base: position 57,055,045 of record NC_137903.1, on the reverse strand, counting down.
TGCTGGGGGTGCAGAAAGAAATTAAGAGTGTCCTTGCAGAACGGGTAGATCACTCCGCAAGCCTAAGGAAAATATTCAGGAATTAATCTGAGAATCTGAGCTAATGGATCATCTAAACTAGACTCAACATGCTTCCTTCTCTAGCCATCTTCCCTGTCCTCCCAACTCCTGTCGCACAAGGCTGGCGTGGCCTCCATCCGCCCAGCTGGCCCCAGCGTCCTCCCTCCCTCTCCAGGCTTCCCGCTGGCTCCCCGTCCCGCTGCCCCTGTCAGTGGGACCCACTGGCCTGTCTTTTCTGTTGCAGGACCACCTCCAGCAGTGCCTGTTTCAAGCTGTGCAGTGTTCTAATGAGAACTGTCAGGAACAAGTCCTTCGGAAAGATCTGAAAGAACACTTGAGCGCACATTGCCGTTTTCGAGAGGAAAAGTGCCTTTACTGCAAAAAAGATGTAGTAGTAATCAATCTGCAGGTAAAAAAAAAGAAAGAAAGAAAGAAAGACAAATCATCTTTATGGGACTAAATTCTACCTGAGTGGTCACGGTGAATCAGGACATTACTGAATTTATTTTTGTACAGAAATAGATCTAAAGAATTATCTGAGAGTTCTATAAAAAACAAAGCACCTTCTTGTTGGTGGGACCCTACTCTTTATCTTTGGCAGAAGCATTGTTTGAGCACCTACTGAGTGTAAGTGTGCAAAGAGCGATGCTGGGTGCTGGGTCACAAGGAGGTGACGATACTGTGTCCTCGGGCCACTATGATCTGACTGGAGTGACAGGATGTAGGCAGAGGAAGAAAGCATGAGGTACCTTTTATATGTACCAAAGGAGCCATACTGATGATTCTCATAGCCTGCCCTCCGGAAGGCCTGTGCCCTCTGACCTTCTTTTGGAATAATTGGAAAACTGAATTGTATTCCCGGGAAGGAAGCAGCCATCTTTAGTCCTTTCTGGAACTAGGCTGTCCTTCCTGGAGAGGGTAAGCCACATAACATACATTCCCAGAGACATAAGCATAAACACTCTGAGGCCATAGAAAGGAACCCTGGAAGCAAGGACTGGCTCTGTTTCATCATCCTTTCTCTGTTTCAGTATCATGAGGAAAACCTGTGTCCCGAGTACCCAGTATCTTGTCCCAACAAGTGTTCGCAGATTATTCCAAGAACTGAGGTAACTGTAAATGATTCTCTTAGTAGATTTTATGTAAGATAACATTTTAGTAACCGCTGTGGTGTGTGTTTGATCAGATCCCACAGGCTGAGGCCCAAGGTTTAGAGAACACCCACGATAACCACGCCTCTGTGTCCCCTTCCCTTTTTCCGGAGGGTTCTTCTCCGTTTTTACCGTAGCTCTCCCTCCGCCAGGCCTCAGCGGGGTTTTCCCCGTTCTGTTCCCTCCCTCCTTCCCGAGCCACCCTGGGGCTCCCTCAGGCTCCCGGAGAACTGGTGATGAATTTTGGTGGCATGAGTCTGTCCCTTTCGTAGGTGGATGAGCACCTCGCTGTGTGTCCTGAAGCTGAGCAAGATTGTCCTTTCAAGCACTACGGCTGTACTGTGAAGGTACGGGATCCCTTTTTGTTGCTGCCTCTGCATTCTACTGTGGACTTTATTGGGCAGGTTTATTTTACTCTTTGATTCCATTCAGGACGCAGAAGGACATTCACTATGGAGGAACTTTGAGACTGGCCATGTTACCAGTCAGGGTTCTCCAGAGAAGCAGAATCTATAGGAGATAACGTATCTACATGTAGACACATACCTAGAAATCCATTTTAGGAAATTAGCTTATGCGATTGAGGGCGCTGGGGAATCGGATTATTTGCAGGGCGGACCAGCAGGCTGGAGTTTCTATGTGATAGTTTTGTTTTGATTTTTTTTAAAGATTTTATTTATTTATTTGACAGAGATCACAGGTAGGCAGAGAGAGGGGGGGAAGCAGGCTCCCCACTGAGCAGAGAGAGCCTGATGCGGGGCTCGATCCCAGGACCCTGGGATCATGACCCGAGCCGAAGGCAGAGGCTTTAACCCACTGAGCCACCCATGCGCCTCTCTATGTGATAGTCTTGAGAAGTGCTGCTTCTTCAGGAAACCTTATTCTTGGCGCTCGAGGCCTTCAGCTGGTTGAATGAGCCCCTACCGCACTGTGGGGAGAAATCTGCTTTATTTAGAGTCAGCTGATCGTAAATGTTTATCACATCTGCAAAATACCTTCGCGGCAACATCTAGATTAGTTTTGACCAAACAACTGGGCACCATGGCCCAGCCAAGCTGACGCATAAAATTAACCGTCCGGGTAATTTTTCTAATTCGGACTCCACGGTCTCCACCAGATTTTTAGACTTTCTGGAGTCATCCTTCTGATGATTATAAATCTTGGTTTTCTGGTACTCCTGGTCTATCACCAAGTATTTTGAAACAGAAGTGATTTGAGATCATGTCTTAAAGTGTATTTTATTGCCTTAAAAACCATTAAAAATATTTTTCAATAAATTGTATAAAATAAATGAAAAAGAAAAGAAAGTTCGATTCCTACCTCCCTTCAATACATTCCAGATGGATCAGAGTTTTAGGCATTAAGAGATATCATGCACTGTAGTATTTCATACTCTGTGTGCATCTAAAATTACTCCAAATAAAAAGTTTATTTTTTAAAAAATCATAACAATACTAGAAGTAAAGGTGAGCAAATTTTTTTTTTATTCTTGAAATACAGGTCTTTCTTAGATGACCGACACAAAACCAGAACTATAATTTTGATGCTTAACCACAAGTACTTGAGACTTTAATGTGATTTTTTTGAAAAATATCATAAATAAAGTCAAATGGCAAACCACAAACTAGAAGTAAATATCTCCAACATCCGACAAAAGACAAAAAGGGCATTTTCCTTACATACAAACATTCTTATATGTAAATAGCTTATCTAACTTTATAAAAAATAGGCAAAGGAATATATGAGTAGTTCCAGAAAAAATTCAACTGATTAATAGATGTAAAAAAAGACACTCCATCTCACTCCTAAATAAATGTATATTATAACAAGAAATATAACTTTCACCATCAAATTGACAAAGATTAATACAATTTATAATATCCAATTCTTTTTGAGGGCAGTTTGATTACATATCTATGAAAAGTGAGGGGTGCATGGCTGGCTCAGTGAGCAGAGCATATGACTCTTGATCTCAGGGTCGTGAGTTCAAGCCCCATGTTGGGCATACAAATTACTTTAAAAAAAAAAGTAAATAAAAATATCTTTATTTAAAAAAAAGTGAATCCACACATTGACTTTATAATTCTATTTCTAGGAATTTTCACAGATATTCTAAGTATACAACGATTACACATATACAAACACACTTACACAGGGATATTTTTATAGCAAAAAAACCACCCAAAACTAAAAACCCGTAAGCCCTCCACTGAAGTGCTGACTATATAATTCTATATATTTATATTTTGGAATGCCATGCATCTGATAAAAAGAATAAGGTACATATTTTTAAAAACTGAATATGCTTATGATCTCATTGAGTTAAAAGTGTATACATATCATCGCTGACTCTGGTGAATGAGAGACTAGGGAATTGGGGGTGGCGTTGGGGAGGAGGAGACTTTTGCTTCTCATTCTATATCTTGGTGTATTGTTTGACATAAGCATACACTTCTCTTATTTTAAAAACCTATATGAAAAAAATGTATTTGTGAGAAGCCTTTGAAAGAAATCAGTGAAGAGTCCATACCTTTTCACGTATCAAACCAGTGATTATCTTGGCTGCAAAAAGGATGGGGTTTACCTTTTTAGTGCACCATTTACAGAATTGCTTTCCAACTCTAGAGAGATCTTCCTGACAGTTAGTTCTAAACTCCCAGTTGGACTGTCCTCTAGAACTCACCTCAGTACCAAAGCTGAGGATGAGATTTGTTCTCTGGACGAGGGGCCAATCCTAAACTGAAGGGAAATTGATGGTAAATGTATGCTTAGGTCCACGGAATCACCCAGAACACCTAACATTTGCTTTTATTAGTAATATAGGCAGTTTGCAACTCAGTATTTTAATGATTAGGGAAGAAGTCACCCTTTAGTCTAGCAAACATATCCTTGGATTTTTGAGGGCAACAAATTTGTGTGGGCTGAAACTGCCATCATGTTGCGTACCTTTGGCCTTTGGTAGAAGGCAGCATGGAAATGCATGCTCTGTAGGAGACAGAACTCACTTAGCCTTGACACTGATCTGAAGCTAACCACCCCCCAGGAGATCAGTTTTATGGGGGACTTGTTGTGAGATGATAACCACATGTAACCCATAGTCCTGGATTCCTAGCGCACAGAAGGAGATCCGCTTTGAGAATTTTGACCGTGGCCCGATTCTCTGTTTCTGTAAGTTTAAAATTGTCTCATAGACACCTTAGAATCTTAGAGCTGGAAAAGGGACCAGGAGGGGCTATTTTTTCCTGAAACCCACCTTTAGACAAGTAAGCAGAGTTGTCACAGTTCTGTGTTAGTGGAATATTCCTTCACTACCTTGATTTCTGGAGTCTTTCAACAACCTGACTTCCTTTCCTCTTCTTCCTAAAGGATAAACGGGGGATCCTGCAGGAGCATGAGCATTCAGCCTTACGGGACCACATGCTTCTGGTTTTAGAAAAGAACTTCCAGTTAGAAGAACAGGTAACTATTCAAGGGTTCGCATGGAAAGGGAGGCAGCGCAATTGTTGGGATTGGTAACTGTTGGTATTTTTATATTCTCCTAGGTTTCAGTACAAGTCAACTGGAGGTAGATGTTTTTCTACTAAGTGGCCAGGCAGACTCATAGGAGTATAGAACACTAGAACTGGAAGGTGCCTTTGAGATCTTTGGGTCCAACCCTCTCACTCAACAGATGAAGTGACTAAGCTCAAAGAAATTTTGATGTGTTTGTAACTTGTAAGTGTTTGCAACAAGTTTGTAACTTGTAAGTAACTTGCAGAATTGAATCGCAAACCCGTGTCCCCTGATTCTCAGTCCAGTGCTCCACACGAAATAGCCTATTTCCTCTCTGCAGCCTAACCCACATGCTTTGTGGTTAATGTTTGGCACCTGGTAGGTGACGAGTAGGTGTTTGATGTTTTGGAATTAGACCAGTGTTACTCTGAAACAACAGTTGACAGTCTATTCTAGGCATTATGGGTTTTATATATTTTGCGGTAAGTCTTAACTCTTGCCTTCGAGAAGCTCTGCAGCCCGATGATGCACACAGAGCTCTTTATTCACTGAGTTGGGATTATCGGGTGAAATTGTGTGTGCCCATGCCTGCCGCAGTCGCTGAAATATTCATAATGGACCTCAGTAAATGCTGATTCGGTTGAGCAATTATTATTAAAGTTAATGGTTTTGTTAGAACATCTCAGAGGATCAGACTTCTCAAGCCCGTGTCAGGAAGAAAGGGAGCTGAATTCTACTCTTGCCAATCATTTTCTGATGTCTGGTTCCGTATTAAAGGAGGTGTGTGAGTTTCAAGGTCAGATCTTGGAGGAAATTGGGAAGACCAGTTAAACTGTGACATAGGGCCCACTGCCTGGTAACCATTCCCATTTTTTTCCGTACCACTCGTCTCATGCACCCATCATTCATTCATTCAGTAGACACCTGCCGTATGTCAGGCATGAGGTTAGTTGCTAGAGGTTCTGACTGGAGGAGGACACGGCTTCTGGCCCTGAAGAACTCACGACTGTGGAAATAGATAAGATGCTGTGCCCTAGGACATGCCGTGCCTCAGTCTGGGGTACGGAGGCTGCAGCACTTTCCTCTGTGGGAGCTGGGGAAGGCTCTTCAAGGGAGCACATCGGAGTTTCACTTTGAAGGAAGAGAAGATTTGTCAGCCTAAATGTTGTGGAAAGAGGGCGTTTCAGAAGAGGAAAGACAGGGAGGCATGAGGTGATGGTTCAAGGAACAGGGGTTTTGGGGTGGCGAGGCTCCTGAGTATAAGCCGGGGGAGAGCTGGACACTGGTATGATGGGTCCACATTGCAGTGGCCTTCTGTGTGAGCTAGCAAGTTGCAGATAATGTGCATTCAGTTATTTTTTTATTCATTCATATTCTGCATTGTTTCAGAAAGGATTTAGGGACCAAAGTTTGAACTAATGTTTGTCAATAAGAGGAAGCTAATAATGGAGGTTTTGAAATGGGAAAATACAGATTTCCCCCACTCTGGAAAAGCAGAGCCATCCTGTGAAACCGTTCATAAGCCGAAGGGGTGTAAAGCAAAGAAGCAGTTACGATTTCTTTAGAAGTGGAAATCCTTTTTGACTTTTGGTTAGTGAGAGCAGGTGCTAACATTCATCTTTCATAAAAGCAAAGTGGCATTATGTGAACTTTTGGATAGTTGGGGTAGATAAGGACCAGTACGTAACCACCTAATTATTTGTTTGGCTTTAAAAAGTAAGCTAGCTGTGGGGCGCCTGGGTGGCTCAGTCTGTTAAGCGTCTGCCTTCAGCTCAGGTCACCATCTCCGGGTCCTGGGATCAAGCCCGCATTGGGCTCCCCACTCAGTGGGGAGTCTGCTTCTTCCTTTCCCTCTGTCTCTCCCCCTACTCATGCTCTCTTGCTCTCTCCTAAATAAATTAATAAATAAAATCTTAAAGCAAAAAAAAAAAAAAAAAAAAAAAGTAAGACAGCTGGTCACAGATAGAGGGAGAGAAGAGCATGAGGACAGGCAGCGGGATGTTGTTCTAACCTAGACAGTTGCAGTGGGGGAGCCTGGCAGTGGATGGGTGGGGACTCCAGAGCCAGGACACCTGCTTTCAAGACCTGGCTCCTCACTTGCCATATGGGTTTGGACGAGCAGCTTAACCTCTCCCTTCCCTGTCTCCTCATTCATAAAACGGGGTTGTGGTGAGAGTTAAGTGAGCCAATATATTTAAACTCTTAGTTCAGTGCCATTATCATAAGCAGCGCAATATTAGGCGAAGGCAAGCTCCTGCAGCTGGCAGTGCTGGTGGTGCTGGTGACCGTCAGCCAAGGCGGTGTCTGTGGGGATGGAGAGGGCACGGGGAGAGGTCGGAATGGCAAGCTGTAAGTCTAGAAGGCGGAGGACATGGTAGTTATTACCTGAAATGGGCATTACAGGAACAGGAGGGAGAGGAGAGGAGAGGAGAGGGTGCGGAGAGGAGACACCGAGGTTCGCTTTCCATCAGGCAGATGGGTCCGCCGTGGAGGCGGAAGTCAGCTCTCAGGGTCGAGCTGGAAGGTTCCCGGGGCCTGAGATCACACGGTTGTTGCAGCCATTTGTGTATTCTCTTAAAAAACGTGTATCAAATGCCCTCTGGGTGCCAGGCACTGTGCTAGTCTTTGGGGAGGAAGAATTGAGTGAGATGTAGCCTCAACAATTTAGTGGAGGAAAAAGAGCGAAACAACCCCAGAAAGCAATAAGGGTAATGAGAGTAAGTTACATGCTAGAGTGTGGCCAGGGGGTCTTGGATTTTGAGAGAGGACCTAGCTTGGTGGTACTGGTGAGGAAATATTTCTGAGAGTACGTGCCCTTGAGCGGAGACTGAAAACTTGGTGGTTTCTAGATGGAGAAAGAAGCATCTGAGGTAGCAGGACCCAATGGATAATGGACGTGTGTAGTCTTGCCGGGCAGGGCACATGTGGGCAGGAGGCGGAGAAGGTAGCTGGCGGCAGATCATGTAGGGTGTGTGAAAGAAAGCCACCGGGGATAGTTAAGGAAGAGGGGACGGTGACAAGACCAGATTCGTCTCTTCCTATTCCTCTGGTTACGGCATGGAGGGTGAATTCAAGGAAAACAAGACCAAAGAAATTCATAGAGTCACTCAACAAATATTTATCAAACACCTGCTCATGCCAGACACCAGACCAGTTCCTAGGGTTACAGTGGACTGTGGGACCCGTGTCCCAGTTCCCATAGAGCTTCCCTTCTGGAAGGACTGGGAGGGATGGTGTAGGACCAGTTGGGAATCTGTGGTCACAGCCCAGGTGAGAAATAATGAAGGCTAAAACAGGCATTGAAATAAGTTGAAAAAAGAAGTGAATAGCAGAGTCGTGTTCCTTTTGTTGCGTGTCGGAAGTCGAAGTTGGTAAGTATGGATGACTGAAAGGATTAGGGTATATGAGAAGAGCCCTCTGGGCTCACACTAAGGCTTGGGTTATTTCCCTCCAATACGTTACAGATTCTAAGAGCATAACATGATTTGCCTACCACTTGCTAAGCTAGCTGTATGCTGTACAGGTTACTTAAACTCTCTGCCTCTGTTTCCTTGTCTGTAAAATGGGACTGATAGTCATACCCCACTATGGGGTTCTTCGAGTATTAAAAGAGCTAATGAATATAAGGGTAGGACAGACACTCAGCACATTTCAGCTGTTACTACTGATACGTGCAGAGAGCATCTATTGTGGTGTGGTGATTGGTACTCTGTGGTTGTTACAAGTGCGCGCTGAGTGAATGAAGAGACCCAATTCCGAAAATTTAGTCAAGTGATGTCACTGTCGTTAGATGAACTATCAGAGCGGGTTAAGTATAGAAAAGGCTGACGAGAAATCTGTGCATCTGGTTTTTTGTTTTTTTTTTGAAGTGCCTGAAGATATTATATAGGAACCTGCTGACAGATATTTTCCTAAAAATGTATATATATGTATATATTTTTCTAGAAACACTTTCTTACCTGCAGTATTTTCCTAGACATATATTTACATTATTTTAATTTGTATCCATGCATTTAAATGATCTCGTTCACATTCCTGTTACTAGATTTCTGATTTATATAAGAGCCTAGAGCAGAAAGAAAGTAAAATCCAGCAGCTAGCAGAAACTGTAAAGAAATTCGAAAAGGAGTTCAAGCAGTTTGCACAGCTGTTTGGCAAAAATGGAAGCTTCCTCTCAAACATCCAGGTGAGAAACAGCCTCTTTACTCATAGCCAAGATTTAGCCTTCAACTGGCAGTCCAGGTTCTTCTTACAACTTCTTAAATGGAGATAATTTCAAATGTAAAGAAAATCTACAAGGATAAGATAGTGCTTAAAAATAACTGTGTATTCTCTCAGAGTCACCCACTGTCAGTATTTTGTCCCATATCTCTGTCCGTCTCTCTGTTGCTCTATGTGTGTTCTTTCTGAACCATTTGAGAGCAAGCTGTACACATCAGGACCCTTTATCCTTACACACTTCAGTCTGTATTTCGTAAGAATAAAGATCTTCTTTCACATAACCCCAACATTTAACAATGTCAGTACATATAATATTGATATAATACTTTTATATAATTTATGGCAATTGGGGTTGTAATTAATACTGGGCCAATATTAGTCCTTTGATGGCAAATTCTTTGAGAGAATCGATAGTTCTGCGTTTTGCAGTCAACAAAGTGAAACTGTTAATTCCCTTGGGAAGAAGATGCTTTAAGCAACACTAAAATATAGCAAAAATGATTTTGCAAATCATGAATGTTAAATAACCATAAACACATTTCTGATGAGTAATGTCTCTGTTGTAATTACAAAATTTGTAGTGAAAAAGATTTTAAGACATGGGTATGGGTTGTATTTTTGAAATGTAGACTCTCCCAGAAAAATGCAGCCCATGTGTTTTCTATACTTGGGGTGTGTGTGTGTGTGTGTGTGTGTGTGTGTGTGTGTAGAAAAAAAAAAAAGAAATCCCTGCCCACCCAAAAAAAAGAAAAAAAGGAAATCCTTCCTATGGTATTATCTCAATTCTGACCTTTTTCTAACCTAGAAACCCTTCAGAGTTAAGGAACTGAGGGGCAAGGGTTGGGGGGGTGGGGGGGGTGGGGGGGTGTAATACAAGTCTAGTTCTGTCCAGTCTCTTCCATCCATGGAGAACAATCACAAGTTCAAGCCCTCCCTCGGGGCACTTCCTACCCCCTCTAGTGCTCAGGCCTGAACAGGTGGGTCTCCTTCCAGCTCATTCTCTGCCTTCTAGCAGAGCGGGAATGGATCAGGAGAGTAGCCTCTGAGAAGGAAGTTGTAAGGCAAGGGGAGAGACAATAGAACAGAGATAAAAACACAGATTAGAGAACAGAATGGCGGGAAATTGAGGGAGGAGTAAAAGTCAGGTGAAGAGAAGTTCAACGATTTGGAACAGGAGCTGGGATGGGGTCGGGGAGGAAGATGCTAAGTGGTTCGTCTCTGTGATCCTCACTGAACTTTTCCCTTTTGGACTGTGCCTTTTTCATTTCATTAATGGATTAATTAAATTTGAAATGTTTGACTTGAAAACATTTCATCTCAGTGAATTAATTACTAAGATAGTAACAATTTTTTTTTTTTTTGACATTATGATCCGTGTTGTACTGAAAGGCTCTCGCCGGTCACGTCGACAAGTCAGCTTGGCTAGAAGCTCAAGTGCGCCAGTTACTGCAGGCGGCCAACCGGCAACACAGTAAATTTGATCTGAGGGCTTTGGTGGAAGCGATTGATACAGTGAAACAGAAGATTACTCTGCTAGAAACCAATGATCAAAGACTAGGTATGTGTCATATTTTACTTCTCTTTGGATGATTCTGTGGTCTGCATCTAGCCAGATGGAGAGTCCCAGCTGTCCAGGATAAACAATGGCCGAATCTGGTACTTGTGAAACAGAACATGAGACTGAAACATGAGAACATGAGACTCTGGCCACTCCGGGGTTGGGGGCGGGGGGGGGGGGCAGGAGTGACGGAGGGTGATGAGGGGGTGCTGGAACAGGCAGGGGGTGGAAATGGGCCAGGAACTTCCAGAAACAGGGAGTGGTGGTTTTTTTAGGAGAGTGGCAAATAACGAGAAAGCTAAGAGAGAGATGTGGCGGAAACTTTAAGTACAGAAAAATATAAAAGGGTTTGGCTCTTTAAAAGCCTTCCAGTGATTAAATAATGAGGCTCACCTTGCTAATGCACACGAGTTCAATGCTGGGCGTCTCCTCTACACTTTGGTGAGCTTCCATTCAAGAGTATGAATTTCTCTACTCTTGCCAAGGCATGAGATTTATTGAGCTATTAATACAAAGGGTCCATTGGTGGACAATGAATTCGATTCATCTTTAGGATGTCAGAATTTTATCAGTTCTCTTCAGATGCCAGAATTCCACTTTGGGCAAATTCTAAAGACAGCTTTGAGGCCTGTGGTATCTTTTTTTTTTTTTTTTTCCCCTTCGCAGTTGTTCTGGAAGGGGAGACTAGCAAACACGATGCCCACATTAATATCCACAAAGCCCAACTGAATAAAAATGAAGAGCGATTTAAGCTGCTAGAAGGAGCCTGCTATAATGGCAAGCTCATCTGGAAGGTGACAGACTATAAGATGAAGAAGAGGGAGGCACTGGACGGGCACACGGTGTCCATCTTCAGCCAGCCCTTCTACACCAGCCGGTGCGGCTACCGGCTCTGCGCCAGAGCCTACCTGAACGGGGACGGCTCCGGGAAGGGCACGCACCTGTCGCTGTACTTCGTGGTGATGCGAGGGGAGTTTGACTCCCTGTTGCAGTGGCCATTCAGGCAGAGGGTGACCCTGATGCTTTTGGACCAGAGCGGCAAAAAGAACCACATTATGGAGACCTTCAAGGCCGACCCCAGCAGCAGTAGCTTTAAAAGACCTGATGGGGAAATGAACATTGCGTCTGGCTGTCCCCGCTTCGTGGCGCACTCCACTTTGGAGAATGCCAAGAACACCTACATCAAAGACGACACCATGTTCCTGAAAGTGGCTGTGGATTTAACCGACCTGGAGGACCTCTAGTCCCTGTGTGGGGTGATGAAGGGCGTGCCGGGCCCGAACCATGGAGGAGGACACCTGTGATTAACATATGGACAGACCAGAGCTCAGTACACATTTGTAGGGGCTTGTCGCCCCTGATGTTTGAAGTCAGTTTAAAACTTCTCAAGTGCTTTCTGCTTTTTACATTTTACTCTGTCCCAGTTTGAAACTTAAAACACTTAGACTATCCTCTCATTATTTATATTTTTATCTCTCTTAAAAGATGTCAAGTTTCTTGAAAGCAGGGTCTGGGGCCTCTCTCTTTTACCGGTGCTTGGCATGGTGTCTCAGAGTAGGCACTGTGTAGAATGCTACCGAGGACACAGAGGAAGAATTGAAAATGCTCCAGCATTTTATTATTTGGCCTGCTGATTCTACACCTGACCATAAGCCTGCAAAAGCCATCTTTCAGGATAGGCTGTCCCGATTACACAGTTGGGTAGTGTGCTTTCAAAGACAGTAGGCCTGGTTTGGACCAGACTTTATTTGGTCCAATGCTAAATTTGTGGAAATTACTATACCTCTAAACATTTTCATTAAAAATCACCAGTAGTCACCAAGTACAGTTTTGCAAGGCTGCATTAGAACTGGTGAATAGAGAGATTTTCATTCTTCCCGTTGATTGTGTAGTGTGTGTGTGTGTGTGTGTGTGTGTAGAGATAGAGTACATACACATATAAATGGAGATATAACCATCCAACTGAAGGTCATATTAGGTTCAACCATGTGAAAAAACTATTTTCATATATATATATATATATTTTCATATATCAGAAAAGGTCAAGTATTAACAGTTTCATGAGGATCAGTTCAGTAAATATATATGTATCTGCATATGTATACACCTAGTTTAAAGGTATTTTGTAATAATAGTAAGTTAATGTGTGGATGGGCAGAATTTAGCAAATGACAGAGAAAATGTCATAAATGAATAAGGGAAATTTAAAACCTAGGGAGAACACCATTATTATGCCAATGATATCAAAAGTATTCTCATCCCAAACTGATTGCAAAAAGCAGTATCTCCTATTCTTTTTGAGAGAACTTTTGAATTCACAAATTGGTATAAAAATGGGCATTTATATAAACTTATGACTTTTCTTGTCGAAGTTGTGGTACTTTGTGAAAACAGAGATGATTATCTTCTCACGCATCTGTCTGTGTGGGTCTCTCTACCAGGATGTATATATAAGTCAAAATGAGTCCTTCTGTCTGTCGTTAACCGTAAGCTGATCAAAAAAGAACCCAGTTTTCCTGAGCCGCGTCATTGTTACACAACCAAGTGTTCCCTCACACTCAAGCTGGCTCCCTCTGGTGCGTGAGGGCAAAGCGCCATGGGCTGAGAGCCCCTTAATGCAGCTCACTCAGGTGCACCTTACTGCGCACCTTACACCTTCTGAACAGTTGACTCTGATAGAAGAAACATGATTTTTATACCAGTAGCTTCTGGAACTCTCTTAATCTCTTCTGTGAAAGTTTTTAAGATGCTAAAGACTCATAATTGCAGCAATCATGCCGAAGGCTTAAATTCAAAGATGTTCGTTCACAACGGAAGCATACTAAAGAACCATACTGTAGCCTTTGAACTCGGGTCCTACTGATGGTCGATCTCGGGTACTACTGATGGTTGACGGACTGACCTCACACAAGCACCGCTCACAAAGCCTGACCCACCGGTTCTGCGTGTTTGTTTTCAGTGTTTTTAATCCAGTCCAACTCCTTGGGACTAGAAGGTCATATTGTTATCACTAGTTTGAAGGAGCTGGTATGGAAGACATTTTAAAGTGAATTTATCAAAATACTGGCTTGGTTTTGTGTTCTAACCAGCTTCTCCACATAAATGGCTTAAGTCATGGCATGGCTTGCTTACGAGCTCAGAGTCCCTTCGTCATTGGAGCAGTGATCATGGAACAAGGTATTCCAGAGGAAAAAGCGCCCCTTTCTCAAAAATAAGAGTCGTGATTTTTGTTTTAAAGAAGTGGATCCGTGTAAACTCTTTTCCTCTTTTATGATCAGAGCAGTTATTTTTATTCTACATCAGAAATATTGAAAGATTTTATTTTTTAAGTAATCTCTACACCCAACGTGGGGCTCCAATTCACAACCCCAAGATCAAGAGTCGCATGCTCTACAACTAAGCCAGCCAGCCACCCCTCTATCAGAAATACTTAAATTTTTATCTCTATCTTGGTCTGATTTAAATTCGTAATGAAGAGAAAACAATATACTAGGCATAAAAGGGAGGGGAAGAAACTTGAGAAAGGTATGTACAGGATTAAAGTAGAGTGGAGAGGTGGGGGACATATCAAATGCATATGAACAGATCTGAGTTCTGACCCCTGATGTCCAAGTTTGATTTTTCAGGGAAACAAAAGATAGTCACAGGCAGTTTCCGTTCACAGTGCCAGTCGCAAATGCAGAGAAACAGAACGGAGAGCCACACCCTCTTTGTGTGGTCCTTTGGACAATCAGTCCAACTACCACTTTTCTCTTTGAAAGTGGTCGGAGACATGGGTCTTTGCCCTATGTAAGAATTCTGGACTGGAGATAAAGCTCTGATGGACACATAGGAGAGACCCAGGTGGTGAAATCACCTGAAACCCCACATTTTAGGGAAGGAGGAGCCGACAAAGCATTTGGAGAAGGAACGGTCAGAGGGAAGAGCAGTACTAAGGTGAGAAGGCAAAAGAATCTCAGCAGAACCAGACGCCCCTTGGACGACCGCAACCCCTCCCGGTGCACCCCGAAGCCAACTCTGAAACTCATGGTCCCCTCTGTGCTGCTCCCCCCTCCAGAGCGTTTCTACCTCTAGCCTTTGCCTTAAGCTGCAGCCTCAAATATCCAATTTGCACATCTAATCTATGAAGTCCCAAAGGTACTTTATCTTTTTTTAAAGATTTTATTTGTTTATTTCACAGAGCAAGAGAGCGCAAGCAGGGCGAGGGGCAGAGCGGGAAGCAGGCTCCCTGCTGAGCAGGGAGCCTGATGCAGGACTCGATCCCAGGACCCTGGGATCATGACCCGAGCCAAAGGTAGACACTTAACTGACTGAGCCACCCAGACGCCCTCCCAAAGCTACTTTAAAGTCCACTTTAGAACTGGAGATCTTCCGGCTCTCCCCACCACTGCCAACCCATGACTCCTCCCCTTTATTCCACCCCAGCTAATGACCTCATCCTCCAAGCCAGAAGTCTGGACACTATTCTAGATTCCTCTCTCCCTTTCCCCATCCAGTCACCCACCCAGTACTGCAAATCTGACCTCCAAGCAATTTCTTTGAACTTATCCCTACGACCTATCCCTACTGTCCACTACTTCCCAACTACTGCCCTGTTTGAAGACCTACATTTTTTGCTACACAACTGTTTTATTTTTTTTCTTTTGCCACTGTCACATCTAACCTCACGCTGCCACCCAATAATCTCTAAAATGAAAATCTGAGAGAGACTGCTCACTCTACCTGCTGCGGCTGCATCACCCACAGGACAAAGCCAGGCCTCCTTGGCATGGCATACAAGGCCCCCCATGCCTGCCTCGGCCCCTCTGCCCACCTTCTGGGTGGCAGGCCCCCTACCTCACCTTTAGCAATAGCACGCAAGCTGATTGGGATTTCTCTGTGCTGGTGCTGCACTTCTACCTGGAACTCTTCTCTAACCTTACCTTTTTCTTTGCACAGTGACTTCTTTCTGTTTATGATTCTGCTTTGGCCTCGTCTTCTCTAGGGTGCCTGCCCAAACTCTCACCGCACCCCTGTAACTTCCCCCAGCCGACCCTTCACTAAGTCAAGAGCTCCTGCTTTGTGCTGTGTACTACCTTCTCTATACTTCAGTTGGTGGACTTCTCTTTTTTTCCAGAAAACAGATGTTAATTGGCTATGTGTTTGTCAGGTTTTTGCGTTAGGCACAAATAGAACAGAGAGTGTCCCTGTCTTCGTAAAATTTATAATCTGGATTTCAGACACACACAGGGAACCAAAATGCTTACTGTGTCTATGTTCTCAACTCAACTCTCCGGGGTCTCTCAACTTCTTCCCCCTGAGGCCTGAGAAAGGTGGATCTCTCAGACCCATTCTGAATGTCTTTGATGCAAGAGAACAGGCAGAAAACATTTACAAATAAACACTAAACCCATGCACAGGAGGACTTGGGGGGAATGAACAAAGAGAGAAAAGGGAATGCAAACCTGTGAGAACGGTTGAAAATTGTGACTGGAGCCCCTTTAATAATTTCTTTTCTTCCAAGAAACCCATGTTAAAAACTGAAATACATTTTAAAATTATTTTTGGCTGCTTGAGGGACACTTATTTGAATGAAACTCCACATGGAGACCAGACTCTGGCGCCAGCATTTTTAAGGCATTTGAACCAACAGACAATAGAAGCTGTGCTAACTGCCTTGAAGAAGATGGCGGAGCACAGTGAAAGAGTATGGGGCCGGGCTGGGGAGAGTATATGTATACTGAGGGCTGTCAGGGAAGGCCTTTGGCTGAGGTAACATGATATTTAGCGTTCATGTGACAGGTTCTCAGAATGTCCAGCACTTTTGAACATCCCTCTAATACCTGAAGAGTTTCCTGTGAGAAGACTTGCCCCAGGGCCCCTTTTGCAACCGAAGCAGAGGTGACCTAGGCATGGTCACACAGAACTTCAACTTGAAAGATGAAGTCAGAAAGATTCAACTTTATTGTTGCAAGAAAGATTTGCAAGGCGAAGAAGGAAATGTGCCAAAAAAACTCTGCCTACCCGGTGGTGAGAGTGGGGAGCGTCCCAGAGGGAGAGCCCTGAGTTCCGAAGCCTGTGTTTGTGGAAGTTGTGTTGGTGTCAAGCACTGGCGGGAGCAGTGGACTGTCGCTAGAGCCACTCTCGTGTCTGGCTGCTGGTCTTCCTGGGGACTCTGTGGGCTGTGCAATATGGATCAAGTCCCGCTCTCAGCCGGAGTGGATTCTGTTGTCTGTAACTAAGAACCTGACTGAGTCAAGCTGAGACCTGAAAGATGAGTCCGCCATGATGAGTCAGCGTAGGTGGGATGAAAATTCGGGGCAGAGGGCACCGAGGAATGAGAGGGTTGGTTTAAGGAACCAAGAGGAAGCCTGTGTGGTAAGAGTCTCCAGAACAAGGGACAGTGGCACTTGATGAGATCAGAAGAGGAGGCAGGACCCAGAGTGTAGTGTTAAAGTCAATGGAGACTGTGGTTTATGTAAAGTGTAACGGAAGTGGAAATAATTTTGGCAGGGGAATACATGATCTGATTAATGTGTTCTGAAACTGCTCTGTGTGGGACATAGATTAGAAGGGGACAGGAGAGGACATGGGAACAGTATTAAGGTTATGTCATACTCCAGTTGCATTTTTGTGTCTGGGTCCTTACTAAATCATGAACTCCTTGAAGCCAAAAACTATGGTAATTCAAGTGTGTAGAAGGTGCTCATTTTATTAAACTGAATAATATACATATGATAATCTGTTATCTTTAAAACAAATCTGCTAGGCAGGTATTATGCCCATTTCATAGATGAAAAAAACTAGTGATTAGAGAGATCTACGTGCTGCGTGCTAGGCAGTGTCCTAAGAATTTTACATACTAATTGTACATTAACACACTAATCCACACAATAATCTTATCAGGTAGATGCTATTTTATCCCCGTTTTACAGATGAGGCAACTGAGGCTATAAGCTCTAGGTCACACAGCTAATAAGCAGAAAAGCCAGGGTTTGCATCAGGGTAATCTGGTTTCAGAGTCTCTACTCTTAATCACTAGATAAGACGCCTCATAAAAATGCTGATAAACTCCATGTGTTTATATAAAAATAGGAATTTAATGACCTAAAATATTATAAGAGAACCACTAGATAAAAATTGAACATATAACTTCCAAACTACTAATGAAGAAAAATCTGGAGGAAAAAAAAAACTTTAGCAAACCAAAGACAGAAAAGAGAAAAAACAATAGGAAGTACAATATATAGAAAAAACAAGTTAGAATTAAAGCACATATCTATGAAAGGGTTAAATTTTATTTTTAAAGGAGGAAATATGTCCAATGTGGGGGTACATAAATACACTCGTTAAGCACATATCTAAAACAAAACAGAGGGACGCCTGGGTGGCTCAGTCAGCTAAACGTCTGCCTTCGGCTCAGGTCACCACTCCAGGGTCCTGGGATGGAATCCCGCATCTGGCTCTCTGCTCAGCAGGGAGCCTCCTTCCCTCTCTCTCTCTGTCTGCCTTTCTGCCTACTTGTGATCTCTGCCTGTCAAATAAATAAGTAAAATCTTTAAAAAAGAAAGAAAAAGGCAGCTGTCGCTGAAGGCTCTGCCCCATCGATCTCAGAACAGACCCGAGATCCTTCACTGTTTGCACATAGTAAGATGCCAGTGCCTAGAGCCGACCTGGACCTGACCGAGGCCTTCTCTCAACTGTGCGCCCGCAGACGGACTGCGTGTTTGGTTTATTAACTTCCTACCCCCTGTGTTATCTTATTTTCTGGGTGACTTGGGTTCTGCTTTATGTGCTATGGAAGAAGCCAAGTTAACCACTGGTAAAATCTCATTGAGTTTGGAATCCTGAGCCTGTTTTACAATTATGTTAACTTTGGTTTATGACAGAATAAAGCTTGTGGAAAGACACCACTCCTGCGTGTGCCTTCACAGAGTGTTCATGACACAGAGACAATTTAATACACAAAATTTGAGAATGTAAATGAAAGGGATCCTTTCCTAGGAAAAAACATATATTTAATCTCTTAAAAAAGTCACCACACCCAGACGGCTTTAAAGGTGAGTTTTTGAAACCTAAGGAATAGATCATTCATACGCTAGGTCTATTCCAGGTCACACAAAAAGAAATTAATCTGAATCATTTTGAGATCTATCATAAACTAATAGCAAAACTGGACAAGGGCAACTGAAGAAAACCATAGGCCAGTTTCGCTTATGAACTTATGTTACAGGATTGCAGGGTTCTTGTCTCACTGAGTCGGAGAATGACTCTCGGGGACACAAAAAGGTGAAGAGAAGTGAAAGTTCATTAAGTGAAGGGGAGAACAGAAAGGCAAGAAGCAGCCCTCTAGAGTGAGGGGGTCCCAAACGGGTTGCCACTGAGGGCTTTTAGTCTTATTGAGAACTGAGTGGGAAGCTTGTAGCTTTGAGACTCTTGTGCCATCTTGGTTTGAGTAAGAACTACTGATAACACCCTGACTGACTTTAATTTTTTGAGGATTGGTCATTTTCTGTGATACACTGTAGCCGCCAAAGGAAAAATACTCCCAGCCATCCGAGGCCAGGCTGTCTGTTCCCTTATCTTTTGTCCGCTCTGTCCTAAGGCTTCTTCTGCCTGCCAGGAGTAGTCTCAGAGCCCAGCCAGGGGCCCCCTATCTCTCCCTGTCTATGCCTTAACCCTTTCCTTATTCACTTAGACACAAAAATCCTGTATGAAATACACAGCAATTTTCATCCAGCAATGTACTGGAAGAATACATAGCAGGACTGTAAGGATGGTAGAGATGGTTCAACGTTAGAAAATCTATTACTGTACTCCTGTTGCTGCAGGGTAATGGAGAAAAGCTGTATGATCATCTGTGAGACTAGTACTGCAAGTATTTGGTAAAAAATATCCAGTTCTGATTTAAAGAAATAATAAAATGAATTGGTAAACTAGAAAAAGAACAAAGTGCAGTTAATTAAAAAAAAATTTTTTTTTAAATTTCAGAAACCTTCAGAAAACATCATGAAGTATAAGGTAAGATGCAATCCATGTAACTTCTGGGAAGAAGGAAGCGCGCCCTGAGGCTAGCTGAGTGTTGGGTTGGATTCTTGGGAAAAGACAAAGTTGTTATTTACAGATGAATTCTTACCCAGAAAATCCAAGAGAATTATTAGAAAACAAAGGTTCAGCGAAGTGACCACAGAGATCCACACACTAAAACCCAAATTATCCCAGGGTACAATAAAAAGAAGTCCGTTAGGAAGAACAAACCAACCAAAACAGCAATAAAAACTGCCAGGAAAAGAAACTAGAAAGAAATGTGCAAACCACCAAGAAGACCGCAAGGCTTCAGCTGAAGCCCAGGGGAAGACTCGGATTAACGGGAGAAACAACCACAGTGCAGGACAGGAAATCTCAGTATTGTACTGAGAGCCAATCTGGGCAAGCTAATCTACGGGAAAACAAATCCCAGGACACCTTTGCCATTTGGCGACAGTCCATTACAGAATCTGAAATGGAATCCCAAACAAATGCCGGAAAAACGCTGCCATTTGGCGACCTTCAGTTACACAACTCGGCCGTAGGGCTCCAGGTTCATGTGCCTGGAGGAAACGCCCTACGAGGACCGCGGCAGCCAGCGCCAAAGAAACCCGGAGCCGGAAGACCGCGCGGCCGGAAGAGGCCCGAGGCCCCGCCCCTCCATGCGTCGTGGGCGGGGCGTTTCCGTCCGGCTGACGCCTCCCGCGCGTCCCCGCTGCGCGCCGGCGTGCGGTCCCACGTCCGGCGCTGCGGCTGCTTCCTGGGCAGCATCGGGCAGGGCCTTGGACCTCGTCCCAAGTGGTCGTTTTTCCCTTGGTTTCCAGTATGTGACGGCCGCAGCGGGAGCTGTGGCTGGAAAGGGGCCGCGTGGCGTTTTCTTCCCAGCTTGCCCCTCCGCCGGGCTCCGTTAAAGTATCTCCGCACCCTCGGTCACCCCCTGTACTGTCCTCCCCCTCTCCTCAAACGAGGCCGCTTCCAGGGCTCCAGGTTTCCCCAGAAGGTGAGACCTTTCTCGTAAGCTCCCTCATCCTCTCCGGTTGCTGGCCTCTCGTACAGATGGTGTGGAGGGTGTGTTCTTGGCCGGACACTTCTGGCCGTTCTTGCCACTGCGAGGGGTCCTGCAGGTGCGCACCGTGGAAATGTGACCCCCCCCAACTTCTTTGAATATACCCTATCTGTCTGCTACAGAACCTCCCATCTTCCCACGAAAGTCTCTTCCAAGGACCCTCCGTCTCCGCACAGCACCTCCTCCCTTCCTAAAACCGCTCTTCTCATTAAATAATAGCAACAATGAACACGTAAGGAAGGAATGCCTGAAGTGCAGGGCACTGAACTGAGCACTCCACAGGCATGGTTTTATTGAAGCATCGCAGCAATTTCTTAGGTAGAAACAAATGACAAAACTGAAGCGCAGAAAAGTTAAATAATTGGCTCAAGGTGTTGAGTAAGGTCCAGGTGAGGCCAGGTAGGGAGAGACAGGAAAGGGGCTACATAACCGGGCTCCCAGAAAATTCCAGATGTGGAGAAATGTTACAGACAAGATATTAGCCAGAGGGAAGGAAACAACAAATTCACCTTGTTTGCTGTAAATGTGGATGATATTTTCATAATATTTACAAATCCACCTTGTTTGTCTTAAATGTTATAGATGAGATATGTACCAAGTTCCCTGGCCAGTTTTCTTCCATAAACCCCCTCAGTGGCCACCCATTCGGGATCCTCCTCACTCTAGAGAGCTCTTTCCTTTCGAACCTTCCCTTCATAGACTTGACTTCATGCCCTTTTTGTCCTTGAGATTCATTCTTCTACCCTGGGAGACAAGAACCCTGTAACCGTGCAACAGTGACATAGCTTGGATGTGGTGTTGACATTTGAATCCATTGTGTAGCTCACTGGAAAGCAGGGGCTATTATTCTTTCTCTTTACCAAATACCTGGCCATCCGCCTTTTTGTTGCTTCTGAGGAGTTTTTTCTGAATGCTGTCTAGGAACCGTCAACGCTCTCCTCACACAGACCCCTGAGTGTTACATTTGACAAGATATCTAAGCTCTGGGCTTAATATTTTGCATCCCCCAAATGTGCTTATGCTTCCTTTAAAATGTGCTCCTAACCCAGTACTCACTAACCAGCCCTTTTCCTTTGCCTCAGTAGAACTGTCTTATTGTCATCACTGTTCTCAGCCAACATTTGAGCAGCTAGTTTATTTAAGACAGTAAAGATAATTAGAGTTTTAAAGATCTCTGAGGTTTCTGACCACAAGGAGAAATATGAAATTTATTCATAAAAAGACCAACAAAGTAGCACATCAGCACTCAGTTGCACAGGAAAGTTCTACTGGAGCCAAATTTTTGGACAGATTTGTTAAGGGCTAGATTGCATCCTCATCTGTAAAATGTTAAGTTTAGGCTAGATTATTAAAGTTATGTGAATTTTATTTCAGAGAAAGGAGTGATCACTACTGATGTGGGAACTGTTGGAGAAGCTAGAGAGAGTGTGTGTGTGTGTGTGTGTGTGTGTGTGTGTATGGTATTCTTTTTTTTTTTTAAAGATTTTATTTATTTATTTGACAGATAGAGAGATCACAAGTAGGCAGAGAGGCAGGCAGAGAGAGAAGGGGAAGCAGGCTCCCCGCTGAGCAGAGAGCCCGATGCGGGGCTCGATCCCAGGACCCTGAGATCATGACCTGAGCCGAAGGCAGCGGCTTAATCCACTGAGCCACCCAGGCGCCCCAGTGTATGGTATTCTTGATACATTATAGAAATAAAGACTGGTTGAAGGCTTTTCTTAGCACTTTTTTTTTTCACCTTGAACATCTGATAATGGTTGTAGCCTTGCTCTAGAAATAAAGTTCCCTTTCATATAATACATTTTACTCAAATTTTAGGAGATTCGTGGCTCACCCCTCCCTTCCGAAGCCTGCATGTTAAAGACCCTTGATTTAGGAAAATGAACTGAACTTCAACTCAAAAGGCGAGACTAAATCAGGTGTGGAGGGTCCTTATCTTGCAGGCAGAGTGGAACCATCGGAAGTTAAGAAGTAAAGTCCGGCAGGGGTGCGAAGGATGAATTACAGTGGGCAATGGCACTGAAGCTGGTTAGGCAGCCAATGAAATAATTTAGGTAGATAGTTTAGGAGCCAAAGAGTATAGGGAATGGGGGGGGGGGAACTGCAAGAAATATTGGCAAGGACAAATGAAAAGGATGGATATAGAATTGAAAGAGAGGAAGGAGTCAATGATAACAAGGTTTGAGGTCTGTAAAGCTGCGGTTACATATCTTCTCTACTTTGTCTTCAGTTTTTTTATTGCACTAGGTCATTCCGGTAGCATACATGCTCTAAGAGGAGATGTCACTACTGACCCAGTGGATATTGAAAGAGGTACAGCTATATACTCATAAACTCAACAGCTCAGATGAACTAGACCACTATCAAAGCTATCAAAATGTACCCAAGAAGAAACAGATAGGCTGAATAGTACTGTAAGTATTAAAAAATTGAATTTGTATTTAAAAATCTAGGAGTGCCTGGGTGACTCAGTCAGTTAGGCATCCAACTCTTGATCTTGGTTTAGGTCTTAATCTCAGCGTTGAGAGTTCAAGCCCTATGTCAGTCTCCATGCTGGGTGTGGAGCCTACTTTAAAAAATAAAATAAAAAGGCCCAGCTCTGACACATTTTTCCATTTTTAAATTTCCTCTCCACCATTTTCTCTTCTTTCTGGAATTCCTATTATACTTATAGGCCTCTTGGATTTATTCTCTGTAATTTCTCTTTTTTTCCTCTCGTTTTTCTTGGGAAAAAAAAAAAAGGCAACTTGGAATCTAGCAGGTAGAGGCCAGAGATGTACTTTAATATCCTACACGCATTTGAAAGCCCTTCACAACAAAGAATAATGTGGCCCCAAATGATAATAAGGACAGGGCAGAGAAATTCTGCCCTAAGCCAAATCACCAAAATCTCTTCTCAAAATACTGTAAGAACCATCTAAAGGGGTTTCCTGCTTCTGCTTTTACCCGTATACAGTCTCTTCCCCCACAAAACACAGCCGTATGATTTTTTAAAAACACAAATCAGATTTTAATCAGGTTTTGACACTTCCTGCTTAAATTCTCCTGTTGCTTCTCACTGTACCTATGGTGAAACCGCAAGTCCTTAAACATGAAGCTGATTTCATAGTTTTACATTGTCTGGGCCTTGCTTTCTTGTTACCTCGTTTCATATCATTCTCCCTCTGACTGTGCTTGAGGTTAACCTATCTTCTTTCTGGACATCAAAAATGCCGAACTTCTACCTGTCTCAGGACCATCGAATTTGTGTTCTATCTGCCTGAAAGTTTTTTCCTACGAGTTTTCACATGGTTGGCTAATTTGGATCCTTTTTTTTTTTTTTTAAAGATTTTATTTATTTATTTGAGAGAGAAGGGCACGCACAGGAGTGGGAGGTGGGGCAGAGGGAGAGAGAGAAGCAGGCTTCCCGCTGAGCAGGGCTCTGTCCCGGAACCCTGAGATCACAACCTAAGCCAAAGGCAGATGCTTAATCCCTTAGCCAGCTGAGCTACTCAGGTGCCCTTGATTCACATCTTTCAAATCTCAGGTCAAATGTCACCTCCGCGGAGGGCAGGCCCTTCCTGTCCACCAGGGCATTATCAATTACATCAGTTGTTTATTTTCTTCATAACACTTTTCACTAGAAATTGTTTTATGATTTTTGTTTTACTTGTCCCAAAACTAGAATGTAAGCTCTGGGAATGTAGAAATATTATCTGTTTTGTTCACCACTGCATTTTCAGTACTGGATCAGAGACTGAAGTAAACTTGCTGTATGACTGTATGAACTAGGAAAAATACGTTTTACCTACCGAAATGACTAAGCCTCCAGAAGAGCTTGGTTTTACTTTAAAATGCACGTTGATCATTGATGATTCACAGCAAGTGTTTATTAAACGATGAAGGATTGGAGATGGGCAAATAACAGGGCTGGAAGAGTGATATGTTCACTGAAGTTTTAGGACTGCATAAAACTTCTAAAAGAGCAGTGTTTTGCAGAGTGTGGTTTCAAGGCTACTTGAATCATTACAGGTCTCCCTCCAGATCTTCTAAATGGAGATTTCTGTGTGTGAAGCATAGGCATTTGCTTTTGAACGAGCTCCTTGGTGTTTCTTATGCGTACAAAAGGTCAGGAACCAATGGAATAGTGTATAGAGAGGAACAATCAAAAGATTCAGGATTGAGCCCTAAAAGGATGGGCTTTAAGTGTGGGAGGAGAAATATGAAGCCTCAGGTTGAGATAAGGAATGATATTTGGCAGGTACCAAGGAGACACTCTCAGCTACGAAGGGGAGCCCAAACCACAGCTCTCCTTGACTGGTCCATTGCTCCGCTCAGGCTGCCTTAACAAAATACCACAGACTATGTGGCTTAAACAACAAGAATTTCTTTTCCCCCAGTTCTGGAGGCTGGGAAGTTCAAGCCTTCAGCAGTGGTAGGTTTCCAGAGAGAACTCTTTTCCTAGCTTCAGATGGCCACCTTCTTGCTGCACCATCACACCCTCCCCTGGCCTTTTCTTTGGGGTGCATGGAGAGGAGAGAGAGATCTCTCTCCTTGTAAGGCTACCAGTCCTATCAGATGAGGGCTCTACCCTTATGACTTCATTGAACTTTAATTGCCTCCTGAAGATGCTGTCTCTAAATACAGTTACATTGAGGGCTGGACTCTCAGTGAATGAATGTGGGAGGGATACAATTCAGTCTGTAGCAACTGGTGTTTCCCTTTATCAGTGAAGAAAACCAGTTTCACGTATTGTGATCCAAGAGTATCACCACATCACTACTGAGTCTTGTTCTTTTAGACTACAAAGCAAAGTTCAACTGAAACAGGTGCTTAGTTTGATTGAATGTGCATGAGATTTTTACCAAGGTTATAGAAATACGTATTTGATTTTTGTTGTTAGGACAGACATTTCAAATTAGGTATATGAAAGTTTACCATTTAATAGGAATATAAAACCATTAGTGAGTCATTAATATCTGATCCTCTTCCTATTCAAAATTTAAAACTTAGTTTTCATGTCTTTTCTCCCCCAAAACTTCATTTTGCTTTTTAAATTCTCTAATAATTTGTCAATATTTTGGTTTTATAGACAAGGCAGGCAGGTTGTATAGACATGGATAAGAAGCCCACACAAGGGGGCACCTGGGTGGCTCAGTCTTAGCTGTCTTGGGCTTGGGTTGTGATCCCAAGGTCCTGGGATCAAGCCCTGTGCCCAGCTCCCTGCTCAGTGGGAAGTTTGCTTCTCCCCTCCCCCTCCTCGTGCTATCTCTCTCTCTCAAATAAATAAATAAAACCTTAAAAAAAAAAAAAAAGAAATACACACAAGTCCCAAAGATGTCTGGACCCCCACGGAGGGAGGAATTTTACTTGGTTTAAGACCTTCTGGGGGCGCCCCGCATTGCATCGGGCTCTCTGCTCAGCAGGGAGCCTGCTTCCCCCTCTCTCTCTGCCTGCCTCTCTGCCTACTTGTGATCTCTGTCTGTCAAATAAATAAATAAAATCTTTTAAAAAAAAAAGACCTTTGGAATATTTTCATGTATGTTTAAAAAATTACTTTGTTTCTCTTTCACTATATTAATATCTGAGGGTAATTGTGTAACATTTTATATAAATCAAGATCAACACAAACAAAAGGAAAAAAAAGTAGAACCTGAGACACCACTGATCCTAACATAGATCATCTCAACATCTTATTCTGCAGGTGACTGTGTGCTTTCTTCTTCATCATGATCTTAAGGAACCTGTATCGACTCAAGTAGGGAAGAAGGTATGTTGATTACCTTGTTAAGGTTTTTCTGTTTATAAATTAGATGATTTAGAAAAAATTCGTTAAAACTCCTCCATAATTTCTGTTTATAAACAAAGTTCATTGAGAATACCCACTATGTACCAGGCATAATGGTAACCATGGTATAGTCCCTTCAGCTGAGCAACTTTTTAAAAAAAAATTTTTAAATTTTTTTAGTTAACATATAATGTATTATTGGCCCCAGGGGTACAGGTCTGTGAATTGCCAGGTTTACACTTCACAGCACTCATCATAGCACATACCTTCCCCAGTGTCCATAACCTAACCACCCTCTCCCTACCCCCCCTCCACCTGGCAACCCTCAGTTTGTTTTGTGAGATTAAGAGTCTCTTATGGTTTGTCTCCCTCCTGATCTCATCTTGTTTCATTTATTCCTTTCCTACCTCCCCAAGCCCCCGATGTTGCCTCTGAAATTTCTCTTATCAGGGAGATCATACGATAATTGTCTTTCTCTGATTGACTTACTTCGTTCAGCCTAATACCCTCTAGTTCCATCCACGTCATCACAAATGGCAAGATTTCATTTCTTTTGATCAGCCAAGCAACTTTGATTATATTGGGCAATAAAGACAAAGAAATAGTCCACTACAATGCAAATGAATGCTATGACTTGTTGTGCGTGTGTTAGAGGACGAGGAAAGGTTTTGGAGAGGAAAATTGTATCTAAACTGAAATCTGGAGGATGAGGACGCATTTTCCAGATGAAGCCAGAAAAGTGGAATTCAGGAAGATTTGTTACAAGCTGAAGGAATTGCATGTGCTAACCACTGTTGACATTTGGGTTTCTGATTCTTTTTCAAGTAATGGGCTTACACTTCTGCTTCTTGCCGTATCAGCGTACTAATCAGAGTTCCCAGTTGTAAGCAAAGGAAACAGACTCTGCCTTATGTAAATAGGAAAGGGATATACTGAAAACGATATTGAGTAATTCACAGAAATGCCAAGAAAGCCCAAGAATGAGTCTCGGAATATAGATAGAAACAAAGTAAAACTTGGCAGCTAGAACCATAGGCGAAGGCGTGCCCCAGAGCCCAGTCTGCTAAGGGCACACCGCAGCATGGCCTCTACCAAGCCTGACCGCCTCGGTTTGCATTGCCCTGGTCACTGATGCCCCATGTGGTCACCGCCACGGCTGCCACTAGATGCTGGCCATTTCCACCTCCCCTGGAAAATGGATTCTTCGCCATCTCTGCTTTTTTGTGTCATTAGCTCCTAGCAGCGGTTGACTGACCCTCCATCACATGCCCGTGTCCTACCTGCTTAGGAAGCTGGAAAAGTAAGCGTTGGCCTTTTCAGCACTGACGGCAGGAGGCATGGGCAGAGGAGAATTCACCAAACATAGGAGAAGCACATACGGGGCAGGCAGATTGTCAAAATGAAACAAATGTTCTTCACATTCAACTCTAGACAGTATCTATTGATTAGTTCACTTTGAGTTATTCCTCTGTCTTACCTACTTGATCCTGTTAGCGTTTGTTACTTGTGTTAGAATTAGTTTTTCTTTTTGGTATTTTGGCATTACTAATATCATACTTGCAATTCTACTTTTTGTTCCACCAACTATAATCAGTTATTTTACTCTTTTTTACTTATCTTACACTTTCCTCCTCTCCTACTGTCTTTTTTTTGGGAAAGATTTTATTTGTTTTATTTGAGAGAGAGTTTGCACGAGCCAGGGGAAGGGGCAGAGGGAGAGGGAGAGGCAGGTTCCCTGCTGAGCAGGGAGCCTGACTTGGGGCCGATCACAGGACTCTGAGGTCATGACCTGAGCCAAAGGCAGATGCTTAACTGGCTGAGCCACCCAGGTGCCCCAGTTGGGCAGTTTTAACCCGGGGTCTTTCCTGGGACTGTAGTCATCAGAAGGCACTCTAGGGCTGGACAACCTAGAAGGGACCCCCATGTAGCTAGTCGTGGAAGGTGACGGGCCCCGGGGAGCTCTTCTCAGGCTGTGAAGCAGCCACAGGTTCCCTGGCCAGGGGACTTGAGTTTCCAAACTAAGCTGTAAGGCTTGCTGTGACCTACCTTTAGAAGTTCCAGAATGCCACGTTTCCTTTGTTCTGTTGATAAGCAAGTCAGTCTAGTTGGCCTACTTTCAAGGAATGGGAACTTAGATTCCATTTCTTGGTGGGGTATAACAAGAACACGTAAAATGTGAGACGGCTGTGACCATCTTTGGAAAATAAAATCAAAAGATGTTGACTCCGTGACCTTCTGCTTCTCATGTGCTCTTTCCTGCTTTATGTTGTAAATCTCTAAGAGTACCTCATACTGCATTTGTTGCCAATGATAAAAAATCGACCTCTCAAGGAAAAAATCAAAATTTTGGTAAATCTTTATCTACTCCTCATTTTCCTCTTTTTTCTTACATCAGGAATTTAACAGCTTCTCCAAACTTAATGACTTCTCTGATGATATTAGTAGTGATGTTAATGAATATGAATTTTTCATATTATATAATTAAGTGAGTTAACTTTTGGAAGATCTGCATAATTTAGTAGACCAATATTTTTCAGATAATCAATGCATGATGTTACAAAATCATGAATAGGTAAAAGCCATTTGAAGTGCAAGGTTGACTAATAGATTTTAGTGTAACACAGTATGAAGATCATTGATATGATTTCAGATTCCACTGCAGCTAACTCTGTTTTTATCTCTAAATTGTCAGTAATTTATTTTTTTAAATTGTGGTAAAATGTACATAATATGAAATTTCCCATTTTAACTGTTTTTAAAAATTATTTATTTATTTAAAAAAGATTTTTATTTATTTATTTGACAGACAGAGATCACAAGTAGGCAGAGCGGCAGGCAGAGAGAGAGGAGGAAGCAGGCTCCCTGCTGAGCCAAGAGCCCCATGTGGGACTTGATCCCAGGACCCTGAAATCATGACCTGACCCAAAGGCAGAGGCTTTAACCCACTGAGCCACCCAGGTGCCCCTTAACTGTTTTTTAAAGTGTGCAGTTGAGTGGCAACAGGTGTATTCAAATTGTTGGGCAAGCATCACCCATTACATCTCTAGAACTTTTCATCATCCCCAACTGAATTTCTATATCTATTAAACAATAATTCCCATTTCCCTCTCCCAGCAGGATCTTAAAAAAACCTATTAAAATACTTTTCCCTTTTCTCAGTCCATATCTGTGTGAGGCTGGATTTTCTTCAGATACTTCAGTTAAAACAACTTATCACAACAGATTGAATGCAGAAGCAGATCTAAGTGGTCATATGTATTAGTTTCCCGTTACAATAAAACAAATAATGCAACCATAGCAGCTTAACACAAATCCCATTTATATCAGTTTCTCTGGGTCAGGAGTCTGGGTTTGGACGGGATCCTCAGGGTCTTCACACAAGGTCTCAACAGGCTAAAATTAAGATGTTGGCCAGGGGTGCAGTTTCACCTGAGGCTCAGGGGTCATTGTCCAAGTGCACTGCTTGTTGGCAGAATTCAGCGTCTTGGAGTCGTAGCACCAACGTCTCTGTTTTCTGGGTAGCTGTTGGCCAGGGGCAGCTCTCAGCATCTCTCGGGTCCTGCTAGAGGGCAACGTCGGTCCTTGCTTCCCACCATATTGTGGCTTACTTTTCCAAAGCCAGCAGGAAGATCTCGTTTCAGTCTGCTACGATGGAGTTTTACATAACATAATGTAATCCCAGGGGTGTCTATATTATCACCTTTGCCAGATTTTTTGGTGAGAAGCAGGTTGTAGGTTCTCCCTCATTCTCTAGACTCACTGAGGTCATCTTAGGGTGTGTAAGCTCCAGACATTGTGGATATACAAAAACATAAAACAGTGACACTCTTCTCACTATTCAATATATTTATTGACTAAATAAATATATATATAATTAAAAATATGTTATTCATGTTCATGTGTAATGGGTTTCTAGCTGCTATTTTAAATGAATTAGTAAAGACTGAATTTTCCAGTTTTAGTTTCTAATACAGTAAATATTGATAGTTACAACACTTAAAAACAATAGTTCTTTGGACTCCGTAATAAATTTTAGGAGTATGAAGTGTCCTGAGACCAAAAATATGAGCACTGTTAATATAATAAATCCTAATGGCAAACAGATTATAAATGACAAACAGTTGGCATTTTCCACATGCTTTCTGTGACTCAAAGAAATACATTTTACATTGTGACCTAGTATATAAATATACACACACACACGTATATATATAGAGAACCAAGGCAAAAGTTTCCTGAAGTAATATTTATTCTTATGTGCCATATACACTGGTATTTTCTACTCTATTGCTTTTCTTTTTAAAAATTCTAGTCAGGGGCGCCTGGGTGGCTCAGTGGGTTAAAGCCTCTGCCTTCGGCTCTGGTCATGATCCCAGGGTCCTGGGATCGAGCCCTGCATCGGGCTCTCTGCTCAGCGGGGAGCCTGCTTTCCTTCCTCTCTCTCTCTGCCTGCCTCTCTGCCCACTTGTGATCTCTGTCTGTCAAATAAATAAATAAAATCTTTAAAAAAAAAAATTCCTAGTCATAGGCCCCTGGGTGGCTCAGTGGGTTAAGCCTCTGCCTTCAGCTCAGGTCATGATCTCAGGGTCTTGGGATCGAGCCCCATATCAGGCTCCCTGCCCAGCGAAGAGCCTGCTTTCCCCCTCTCTCTGACTGCCTCTCTGCCTAATTGTGATCCCTCTCCCTGTCAAATAAATAAATATATTTTTAAAAAAAATTCCTAGTTATGATCTGGGACACCTGAGTGGTGCAGTTGGTTAAGCACCTGACTCTCACTTCAGCTCAGGTCATGATCTCGGAGTCCTGGGATCGAGGCCCACAGTGGGCTCTCTGCTCAGTGGGAAGTCTGCTTGAGATTTTCTTTCTCACTCTGCCCCTCCCCTCCCCCATCATGCGCGCGCTCTCTCTCTCTCTCTCTCTCTCTCTCTCAAATGAACAAATCTTTAAAAAAGAAAAAAATTCCTAGTCATAATCCAATACGTGGATTTCATAAAGCACTCAATAGGTTAGGACCTGACACCTAAAAATCCTGGCTTATCATAGAGCTGCCTGAAAAACATTTAAAAATACGGACTTCCAGGGCTAAGGTTCCACCTAAGTGAACAGGAAAGGAAAAGAAAAGAGTGAATCTACATTTCTCCTCCCTTGAAGCACGCTTGTGAGAAGAGCTAGGGTAGATATTTGCCTGGGAATTACTTGATTCTGGCCATGGGAGGACTGAGTCATGAGAATACATATTGTGGGTTATTCCGCATTAGACAGTTAGTTATCCTAAGCAGAAATGTCTCCAAGCAAAGAGAAGGCATTACTGAATCTCCCCAGCTCGGTGCTTCTGCCAGCTGCGAGTGTGCTAGGCTTTTCCTGGAGGATAGGATTTTATTG
Source organism: Martes martes (assembly GCF_963455335.1). Taxonomy (NCBI): domain Eukaryota; kingdom Metazoa; phylum Chordata; class Mammalia; order Carnivora; family Mustelidae; genus Martes; species Martes martes. Next base: position 57,023,342 of record NC_137903.1, on the reverse strand, counting down.
GAAGAGAAGCAGGTTTCCAGGAATCCAGAGAAGTCACTGCCAGAGATGGGGGGAGGACTTTGTAACTGATGAGAAGGGGGTTCAAGTCCTGGCATACCAGTTACTCTCTTTATGACCTTAGAAAAGTCACCAACTACCCAGATCCCCGCTTCTTTCTCTGTAGAGTAAGAATAAAAATACCTGATTCGCCGTGTTGTTTGTGTGGCTAAAATGAGGTGATGTGTGCACCATGCTCAGCACACGTAGTCAGTGTTCTAAGACGGCAGGTCCTTTCCTTACTGTGCTTGCCAGTGATTTGCCCTTTGATGCTGGGTGCACTGGAAACGGTGCCGCTGCCCTCATCTACCTCCTAGGGTAAGTGTGGAGGTCAATGAAAAAAATGGATCACAGGACAGAATGTGATGCGCTGTTAGATGGGAAGGAGGTGCCCAGACTAGATCCTGGGGGAACAGCCTGCACGATGGGGACAGCCACCGAGGACACAGAGGGTAGGTGAGCAGGTAGAAAGCAAGAGCACACGCAACAAGGTGCCTCCGAGCATGGAGAGAGGGACTCAGCAGAATCCCCTCTGGTTCCCGGAGCTGTATGTGCCTTCATCTCAGTGAATCCCCACAATACCGGCGTCAGGTAGATATTATTACTCAAATGAGATCACTGAGACTCAATGAGGTTAAATAACGGAGCCCAGGTCACCCAAAAGGGGAGGATGTGATGTTGCAGCAGCAGTTGCTGCCCGGGGCAAGAGCCATCCTGGGCAGACTTGTGGTTGGAGGGGAGAGGTGGGCTGGCAGTGGCTGTGGAAGACGAGCCTGCAGCTCCTCCCTGGGGGCCCACAGCCCGCAAGACGGACTCTCTGGCTGAGCCTCCCCTGACCACCAGGCGGCGCTCACGGGACCCCCTGCAAAGGAGACACAAATCCCCCAACAACTGCCCCCCCACCTTAGTTCTCAGGATTGGCTGGGGTCTGAGGACTGCTTGAGCGCCCAGTGGATCAGAGTGTCACCAGTGATGGCACCTCCACCCTCCCACTCACTTTTGCTAGCTGCCTTGGGGTCCCTATTGGATTCCAACGGTCTCTGTCTCTCTGTCTCTTTGTCTCTCTCTCTCTCACACACATACATACTCTCATGAATAGTTTCTACAACAGATGCCAGGTAATTGTCATCTACTGAATGGTATTCTTCCAGGTTTATACAGAACAACTCAGAATCCATCATTCTCTCTATCTTTCCAGTTGGTATAAAATGGTATTTTCAGCATTCTGTAAAAGATACATCTCATCTCCAAGCATCTCCTGAACACTGCTAAGCAAAGATGATAAACATCTATGTGACAATCTTGCAATCATCTGTCTCTAACATAACATAAGGCCAATATAATAGCTCCAAAGTGCATTCATCTCCTACTGAAATGAAATTATCTAGGCACATATTAGATTCAGATAGATTCAGATGTGACAAGAGAGAATTTCCTGAGTTGCCCCCAAAAGAGTAACCTAAAACAGAGCTTCTCAGCCTTGGCTGCACAATGGAATCACCTGGGGTGTTTTAGAAAACCTATGCCTGAGACCCATCCTGAGTTTCTGATTTATTGAGTCTGGGGTGCAGCTGGGCACTGGAATAAAAGCTCCCCCGATGATCTAATGTGCAGCCAAGCCTGAGAACCACAGATCTAAAAGATTAGGACATTCAGGTTCAAGAGCAATGATTAAATGACTGGGTCTGGATATCCCAGAGGAAGGAAGGTGACAAATGATTTTCAGTGTTTCCCGACGACTTTCCATTATCCATACTAATTGAAAGGAAGACCGTCAGGAGCAACTATCAGATCTTGAATTTGTAAGTTCCTTTCTAGTTTGCAATGCATTTGATCTTCTTTTTACCTCACCGCAGCCTGGGAGGTAGACAGCATAGCTATGCTTATCCGATAGCCTCAGAGAGGTTGAGTGATTTGCAAAGTTGGAAGTGGGAAAACCATTGGTGAAAACTATAACCCAGAATTTCCAGCAGCCCCGAAGTCCCAACCATTTTATCCACACTGTTAAACTCTCCCCCACCCACTGAGGTAGAGCAAAAATCTGTTCACGAGTCAAAGATAGGAAACCTTTTAAGAGCAGGTGGAGTGGCAGAAAACCAACCAAAGTGAAAAGTTCCTCAGCAGATAAGGGTGGGCGTGTCTTCATCTCAGGGACTATGAGAAGCTGTTGCTGCTTTATTTTTCTCATATATATCTACACCTAAGCTGAAGATTGGTATGGCAACAGATGGTTAGACTGTCAAGGGATCTTTCTAGCTTTCTCATCTATGAGATCTTCAGCTGGAGTCTTATATGTGGCGCTTGAAGCAAAAATAAAGGGGGTGAGCCCTTGTGGATTACCTCGATATGGGGCTGCAGGCAATATTAAGTTCTTTGAAAGAACTAAGATGATAGAATAGTAAGAGGGAGAACCATTTTAATGTTAAGCTGTTCACATTTTCAAAGAGTACATCTTTGGGAACTTTGAGATTTTAGGTTGCTCTCTTCAGAGCTAGAGTAAACTTTGGAAGCTGTCTTTTTTTTGCAGGGCTGTGTGTGGGCATGTGGTCCTAGTGGGGCTGTAATCTGGTGCCCCATGCCCTTAGATGGGCTCATGATCCCCCAGCAATAGTAACTGGTCCAAGGGTGGCTTGCGTCCCACACAGGGGCAATCACATATGTGCTGGGTACAGATCAGAAACCCTATCATCTGCAAAAAGGACCCCCAAATCTCAGTGTTTTACCAAATAGAAGTGCATTTGTAATTCACTGTAAATCCAGCGTGGCCCTCTGTAGAGTCATTCAGGGACCCAGGCTCCTTTCGTCTTGTGGCTCCATTCTCTTCCTGGGCCTCAGAGTCTGCTCTATTCAGCCAGAAAATGGAAAAAGAGAATAGGAAAATCACTCTGCGGAGGTTTCTATGGGTCAGGCCGGAAGCAGAGACTTTCATATCTGCTCCCATCCCATTGGCCAAACTCATTCACATGGCTATTCCAGAGGCAAGGGAAGCTGGACTGCCATCTAGTTGTGATCTCAGAAGGAGGAAGCAGCTTTGGTGACTGGCCAGCCAAGCTCTGCCAAAAGCCTTTCTCTGGGATTAGTATATGGATGTCAGGAGGGCCACCTGGGGTCGTGCCAGCCTGCAGCACTAGTGGCCTGCCCCTCTAGAAGACAGGTAAACCGCCATACAGAGGGAGGCAGAGCCAGGAGGTGGAGCGAGAGAGAAGAAAGGAGGGAGAGAGAGCAAAGAAGGAAGTAAGGAGGGTGAGCATGGGAGGAGGAGGAGATGGGGGAGGGGAGGAGAGAGCACGTTCCCACATTCCACGGTATGAGCATCTTTGGGCAGTAACAGCCCTGGACTCCCAGTTATGGGTACCATCAGGACCAGCCACATGAGCGGCGAAGTAAGTTTGGAGTCCCTTGTTAAAAAGTTATTAAGAGTTTCAAGACAGGGACGCCTGGGTGGCACCGTCAGTTAAGCATCTGCCTTCAGCTCAGGTCATGATCTCAGGGTCCTGGGGTCAAGCCCCGCATTGGGCTCTCTGCTCAGTGGAGAGCCCACTTCTCCCTCTCCTCCGCACTCATGATCTCTCTCACTATCTCTGTCTCTCCCTCTCTCAAATAAATAAGTTAAAAAAAAAAAAAAGAGTTATAGGACACCCATAGCAAAGTATTAAACCAAGTATGGGCCTTTCTGGGCGTGGGGCCCTATGTGACTTTATAGGTCTCATACCCATGAAGCTGACTCTGGGGGTCGCAAATGCCCTTTGGTCTTTCTGCCAATTTGATCTGGGTTTGTCTCACCAGCAACTAAAACTCCTGATGAGTACAACAGCATTGCCCTAGACTCTGTCCCCAAGAGGTTGTAAACCCTCCACTTTTGGAAATTACAATAAATCTGCAGTGTGTTTGGGAGTCCTGGCACGGAGCTCTGTTTACCGTGGATGTCCCTAAGGATTGATTAAGTCAGTTTTTCTTGGAGGCAGGAATCAGGACCAGGCTGAGCTCTGGAGATTTGTTCTGGTTGTAGGATTTTATAATCAGCCTAGAGATGTACATGTCTTTTGGCAAGAGATAAGTGCCCCCCCGCCAAGTTCATAGTATACTTTCATTCTTTGTAAACTAAATCCTATTTTCAGTACTTACCCTTAAGGAAATTCATGGGGAATTATTTTGTCGGGCCAAGAACTGTTCCTTTTGAAAGTGCAAATTTGAATTTGCACTCTGAAATTGAATTTGCTTAAAGTGAGGTGTGAGCTTGCTGTCCTCTCACCCCTGCTCTCAGGTCCACGATAAGTGCCCACTCTGAGGAGCAGAAGCCTCCAAGCGTCCCAGCCCTGCCCCAACACCTCTGCGTAGCACCCAGCCCTCACCTCCAGGTGAAAGCAAGAAGGTTTCACAGAAGAGGGTGAATCAGCCACGTATCCTGGTCTCTGGACACTGACAGGCTTGGAGTCATGTGGCACTCTGTGGTTTCCCTTAGGTAAAGCTTCCCCGGTGTTGGTTTCTATATTATCTTCTGAATCCCAGAAAGACTCAGTTTAAGCATTTATCTGGTCTAGGCCTGAGCACCTAGGGAAAGTACAGTCTTCCTAGAGTCCTTCTGCCTCTGTCTCTTCCCAGAGAACCTGTTTCTACTAAGGTCAAAATGCTAGGTAGAAGTGTCTCCCTCAGGGCCTACACTGAACAAGAAAAAGCACGGATGAAATGAAGGATGATAGCCATCTGGGTTCATTTCAAGAACACACACGCTTGGGTCATTTTGACCAAAGATGCCCTTGAGGAATCCTGCCTCCTCCAGGAAGCCTTTCAGGGTATTTCGGGGACGAGCCAAAAGCTTGGTTTTGTTTAATCCAGCTGGAACCCTTACAGGTAGCCGCACGCCTGCCCCATCTCCTTTATGGTTACTGCACAGAGGCACTCTGTGAATACTTAATGAGTTAATGAATGAATTCTTTTTTTTTTTTTTAAAGATTTTACCCATTTATTTGACAGACAGAGATCCCAAGCAGGCAGAGGCAGGCAGAAAGAGAAGAAAGCAGGCTCCCTGCTAAGCAGAGAGCCCAATGTGGGGCTTGATCCCAGGACCATGACCTGAGCTGAAGGCAGAGGCTTTAACCCACTGAGCCACCCAGGCACCCTAATGAATGAATTATTAAGAAGCATATTGGCCACTTACGACGTGCCAGGCATATTTTGGGAGACACACACTCAAATCAGACATGGGCCCTGGCCTCATAGAACTGAATCCAGTGAATGATGTGGATGTACCATGAATGCCTTCATGCTCATTCATTCGTGGTGCCTTCAGCTCCGCTGTGTCCCTGCCTTCAAGTCGGTGTCCGCAGGCAGCCATCCATTCAGCACGTTGGTAAAGTGCCTGCTCTGTGCGCAGAATGTAGGAACTCAGAGACGAAAGACTTGGTTCCTGTGCTGAAGGATTTCGCAGGCCACTGGAGGTGGCCGAATGGCCCGGAGGGGGCAGCAGTGACCAGAAACACCCCCAAAGTTTACATCCCCTGTGTGAGAGGTACAGTGGTGACACTCTGCGGGGTGGTTCTGAGGGGGATCCAGATCCTTGTCTGGAACGCTGAGAAGCAGTGAGGCAAGGGACAGGACCCCTGACTTCCAGGTCTAGTTGGCCTGAGACAAAACAGGATGGGCTCCGCCTGAGGGTCAAGATTCACGGAGATCAAGGGGGTCAAGTGCAGAGGACCATTCAAATGTTAATAAAAGGATTTTCTTTTTCTCTTCTTTTTTTAAGATTTTATCTATTTGTCAGAGAAAGAGCTAGCCAGCAAGTACAAGGCGGGGGGGGGGGCATCAGGCAAGAGGGAGGAAGCTCCCCTAGGAGCAAGGAGCCCGATGTGGAACTTGATCCCAGGATCCTGGGATGATGACCTGAGCCGAAGGCAGACACTTAACCAACTGAGCCACCCAGGCGTCCCAATAAAGGAATTTCTTGAAGACAGAGCCGTTTCTGTCCTTAGCAACCTTGTTGGACAGGCTTATGTGGATAAGAGACATAGTTCTCCGGTCCCTTTCACACTTCAGGGCAGTTTCTTTGCCCGGCGCCTTGATTTCTTTCCTACCAAGGGCAGGCGAACCTCAACTAGATCTCCTCTGCCCTGTGTTCTGGAGCCTGGACACTTAGGGAGAGCCTAGCGCAGGCCCACAGCCCTGAGCAGGGGCCAGAAGTTGAGTCTAAGCTGTGAACCTTGGACTCAGCCACACAGAGAAGAATAGCTCGTTCCTGGAATGGAATGCTCCACGCACCAGATCCTAGCTGGGAGGGGAGATGGGGCTGGAGAGCTTCCAAGTTCGCCTGCAAGGCTTGGGGAATGTTGCAGTTGTTCCAGCGAGGGAATTGTAACTGGAATGCAGTACAGTCCGGTGTGCTGGAAAACACTCCATCTCCTGTTGGCTTCTGAATGCCTTTCTCGAGACTATAACAACTCTTGGGAATTTTTAGAAACTTTAAAAAATCATTGTTATTTTCGCCTTGAGCACGATAAAATCCTGATTTTTAGTCCACGTTTTTATTTTTAGATTAGCACCTGCCTAAATATAATAATGCTAATTTAATACTCTATGTAATAACATTCATAAGAAACAGATGCCAATTTCCCCATTTAACAAATGATGCAAGGTGTTAAATTGATTTAAAATAACTGTCTAAAAATGATTTGTCGATGAATAAATTTTGAAATAACATATTGTGTTATCTTGGGGAGCCATAGGAATATTAAGACAGACTGAGATTCTACTACATGTTGAGTAATAGCATCGAAAATAGACATAAACTATTTTCATTACCTACTACTAGAATTCTTGAGATTTCCCCCCCAAGTTATTTGGATACATTTTAGTGTTTTGTTTCTAAATGGCAAGAAAAGAGGAGATTTTAGGTTGCTATTTGCAAGCATGTCTCAGGAAATAAAGCCCAAGGACATGGAGGCAATTTCATCAAATGAAAAGTCAAATGAGATATATTGACGTTATTGATTTTTAACATTACTTTTCAAGGTACTAGAGAATCTTGGTTGCTGTGGAAGAATTTTAATCAAATGAAAATAACAAGGAGCTGCATAAAGAGCATCCTTAGGCTAATTTGTAGAATTATCCTCATTTATGTGCTATCATTAACTTAATGCATATTAACACTAATGTTCCGTAAATACTTTCTATTTAAGCAATTCTTCATTGTGAAATTAAATAAATGCTATATGACCACGAATAAAACAAATTACAAATTTCTTGTCAATGTGTGGGACTTGATTAGATCCTCAAAGAAATGAACCTGCAAAAATCACTCGTTGGGAGTAGCTAGGGAAATTTGAATATGGACTAGATATTAGATGATATTAAGGAATTACTGTTAATTTTGTTGGGAGTGATAATATTGCCCTGGAGTTACACAGAGAACGTTCCTTCTTCCTTTGCAGTGCACACTGAAGGGTTCAGGGGTGAGGTGTCATGCTATCTGGGATTTATGTTAAAATACCTCACCAAAAAAATAGATTAAAGTAAATATGGCAAAATGTTAATAACTACTAAGCCTTGATGATAGGCATAAGGAGGGTTCTTACACTTTTCACAATACTTCTCTGTTTTAAAATTTAAATTTTATGAGGCACTGGGTGGCTCAGTCGGTTAAGTGGCTGCCTTCAGCTCAGGTCATGATCTCAAGAGTTCTGGCAACAAGCCCCACATTGGGCTCCCTGCTCAGTGGGGAGTTGGCTTCTCCCTCTCCTCTGCCTCTCCCCATCTCGTTCTGTCTCTCAAATAAATAAAGTCTTTTTAAAAATAAAATTTAAATTTTATTATGAATTTTAAAAATCTAAAATTTTCATAATAGGGACGCCTGGGTGGCTCAGTTGGTTAAGCGGCTGCCTTCGGCTCAGGTCATGATCCCAGGGTCCTGGGATCGAGTCCCACATCGGGCTCCTTGCTCGGAAGGGAGCCTGCTTCTCCCTCTGCCTCTGCCTGCCTCTCTGTCTGCCTGTGCTCACTCTCTCTGATAAATAAATAAATAAAATCTTTTAAAAAATAAAATAAAAAATAAAATTTTCATAATAACAAGATTTAAAGAAAAATTCCAGAGTAAAATGAAATGTACCCAGTATTGCTACCCCCACTGGCTCCCTCTAGTGGCTGGTGGCGTTAAACTGAGGGGAGGTGGACAGCCCTGCCCAGCCCTCACAGCGCTCTACCCACCCCTCCACCTGCAGCCAGCCGCTACCGTACACTCCAGCTCTCCAACTGTTTCACTCTTTTCTTTGTTCTTATTGGAATTTTACAGATAGAAATTGAGGCTGACATTATTACTTCTTTAATGACTTGAATCCATCCAGAGGAGCAACTTCTCATAGGTCTGAGGGTCACCAGTTGGAATTCAATGCAGTAGGACAACCTGTGTCTGAGCCTGGTGGGTTCTGTCTGTCTTGACTGAGGTGGGCAGGGAAGGCTTTCGTGGATGGCCAGTGACTTCAACTTAGAAAAGAACATCTGTTGAAAGTCTCAGGCCTTCCTTTGCTTTGGGGAGGGTAGGTTCATGTAGGGTGGTGGGGAAAGAGGAAAACAGTAGATACACTCGTTTTAAAAATTTTTAAATTTAATTAACATATAATGTATTATCAGCTTCAGGGGTACATGCCTGTGATTCCTCAATCTTACATGGTACCCAGCGCTCATCACATCACATGCCCTCTTTAATGTCCATCACCCAGTTACCCCGTCTCCCTACCCCCCTCTCCCCCAGTAACCCTCAGTTTATTTCCCATGATTAAGAGTCTCTTATGGTTTGTTTCCCTCTCTGGTTTCATCCTGTTTTATTTTTTCCTTTCCTCCCCTATGATCCTGTTTCGCTTCTTAAATTCCACGTATCAGTGAGATCGTATGATAATTGCCTTTCTCTGATTGACTCATTTCACTTAGCATAGTACCCTCTAGTTCCATCCATGTCATTGTAAATGGCAAAATTTCATTTTTTTGATGGCTGAGTAATAGTCCATTGTATATATATATACCACATATTCTTTATCCATTCATCTGTCGATGGACATCTGGCCTCTTTCCATAGTTTGGCTTTTGTGGACATTGTTGCTTATAAACATTGGGGTGCAGGTGCCCATTCAGATCACTGTATTTATATCTTTAGGGTAAATACCTAGTAGTGCAATTGCTGGGTTGTAGGGTAGCTCTATTTTCAACTTCTTTTTTTTTTTTTAAGATTTTATTTATTTATGACAGGAAGAGTGAGAGAGCACAAGCAGAGAGGGAGAAGCAGGCTTCTCCTGTTCTCCATCAGGAGAACCCCAATATGGGGCTCGATTCCAGGACCCTGGGATCATGACCTGAGCCAAAGGCAGATGTTTAACCATCTGACCCACCCAGGCGCCCCTAGTTTCAACTTCTTGAGGAACCTCCACACTGTTTTCCTAGTGGCTGCACCAGCTTGCATTCCCACCAACAGTGTAGGAGGGTTCCCCTTTCTCCACATCCTCGCCAACATCTGTCATTTCCTGACTTGTTAATTTTAGCCCTTCTGACTGGTGTGAGGTGGTCTCTCGTTGTGATTTTGATTTGTATTTCCCTGATGCCGAGTGACGTTGAGCACTTTTTCTTCTGTTTGTTGGCCATTTGTAGGTCTTCTTTGGAGAAATGTCTGTTCATGTCTTCTGCCCGTTTCTTGAGTAGTTACTCTCTTAGCTGACCTCCTCTGAATAGCCCGTACCCCGCAACTAGGTTGACCCTGACATTCCATTCCCTCAGAAAAAACGGACGACCTCCAACCAGGATACCCAGAAAGCTCACAGCTAGTAGATCATATTCTAACTCTCCCCAGCACTGTTGCCCCTGCCAAGTGACCTGTCTGCCTACCGAGGGTCCCTTCTGCTCGTTCCAAACTTGTTTATGCCGGTTGTTCTTATTGGTATGACTGACTAAAGGACAGATAAGCCAATAAAACATAAGTGTGGGATCCTCATCAGACAATCTATGTCACAAAAGAGTGAACACAGCTTGGCAATTCAGTGAACTTTTTCTTATGTCTTAACATAAAATATGTAAGAAGCTTAAGGTGTACATTTTCATTTAAGTGCTTTTGAACTGCCGCCAGGTAGGTAATGAGACAACTCCTTCATCTTGACTGTATTGGATAAGAGGTTTTCCATCATCTTGGGATTTTCTGTCCAGACTTGAATAAAAATAATCCCAAACCAGATCATTTAAAAACCATTTTTTTTTCTACTGAGCCTGGTCAGGGAGTATATGTTTTGTCCCCATGGACTTATCTCCTGGCATTTTATTTAGACTAATTAGTAAGATCCACTTGCATTTTCTGAGCATGCACTGGTAGCTGGGGACAGACACTTTCCTCACCCATCCTCCCCACCCCCACTTCAGCCCAGGGAAGCTGCCTGACCTTCCATACATTGGAGCACCACATGTCCCTTATCCAGCTCTAACCATATTAGAAAAGGAAGGACAGTGAACCCTGTAGGGCGGCTCTTCCAGAACATTTCCCTTGGTTCTTTGAGACCAGTTAGGGGTTTTGGTATCACTTTCCTTCACATGACCAGTTAGAGAAGGGACCCTGGAGTCCATGCCCCGGGCTCTCCAGAGCAGTGAGGAGGAAGCCTGAAGCTTCAGCTCTGGGAGGAGCTGCCAGGCATTGGCCACATCCCGCACGATGACACTCTTGGGGTGGGGCAAGGGCATCTCACCTCTGATCCCAGCTGCCTCAGACCTCCATGCCAATTCCAAGGTCAGAGATGTGTCAGACCACTGGCAGGCGGAGACAGCCGTTGGAGCTGTCCCGTCACAGCCCAGGACTCGGGCAGAGACTACACGGACAGGAACAATCTCATGGCCCCTGGGGGAATCTGGCTGCAGTTTAAGGTGAAAGAATCTTGCCCTCCCTGAGCTTCAGTTTGTTCATTTCACTAGCGGAGGAGAGTGACCTGTTGGCTTTTGTGGTCCCTTTCAGACCAGCCACCAGCAGAGAATGCACACTACCCAACAAGCGCTCCTTACTCAGGGTGGAGGGGTGAATAGGATCTCCCTGAATTGGGGGTGAGAACCCAGGTCTTGACAAACTCTTCCCCTCCCCAAGGGTCGATCTTGTCTGCCAGGATCCTGAATCTCTGCGAGGCAGGGGAGGGGCTGCTCCCGCTGACTTGTGGGAGGGGCAGGGAGGAGATCGATGCTGCCGCCGAGCCCTACTGGGGCTCAAGGCTGATGGGGGAGTGCTGCCTGAGGGATTCCTTCATTTTACCGGAATGTCCTGGGATGGAATCACCTCTTGGGACCCTTGTCAGGGGCAGGGGGGAGGTTCCAGGACGCGGGACCAGTCCCCGGCCTCTCATGCCCTCCCGCTGGTGGCTCCGCTCCTGGGCAGGGGAGGGAACGGCTCAGTCCTCTTTGGGCGCCCGGAACTCGGGCATGCTCCAGGTCCGGAGCGGCGGCGGCGTGTCCCGCTCCACGTCCTCTGAGATGGTCCGGATGTCACTGGTGAAGGGGGAGATGCGCGCTCGGGTCTTGAAGGTGGCCAGCGCCAGGGGGCCGCGGGGCCGCAGGCTCCACTGCCGAGTCAGCTTGTGGGCCTCCTCCTCCTGCTTCATCCTCTCCAGGACCTCCTGCAGCACGGAGCGGAAGAGCTGGGACACCTCCTGCACCTCGGGCTCCTGCTCCGCCAGCAGCTGCCGGAACCTGCGGGTGTGGGGCCGGGCAGGTGTCAAACCGCCCCGGCTTCCCTGTGCACGCCCAGGGGTCCGTTCCCCTTTCCGCCAGCTCCCCACTTCTGACGTCAATCAGAAACCACCACACCTCCCTACTGCTCCAGCCAGCGCTGAGTTCAAATCCGCCCCCTCAGCTACTTCCAGCCTCTATGGGCCTCAGCTTCCTCATCTGTAAACTGGGGTCATAGCTACCATTCTGTATATGTGTGTGTGTGTATGTGTGTATGTATATGTGTATGATATGTATATGTGTATGTGTGTGTAATGTGTGTATGTATATGTGTATGTGTATGATATGTGTGTGTGTGTATGTCTATGTGTATGTCTATGTGTATGTAAAGATCCTGACATTGACCTCAGGTTATCGATGTCAGAGTAGTAAGGGGAGCCCACTGCTACCATGGCCTGGCCTTACATATGTGAGGCTTTCTGGCTAACCTCTTCTACCCTTCTCTCCCCGGTAGCCAGAGTGATCTCTTCAAAATGTCTATCTGATGGTGTCACTGCCCTGCGATACTCCTTCCAAAGCTCCTGGCCACTGGCTGGGTGAGGTTTTCCTCTGCCTAAAACGTCTCTGCCAAGAGCTCAAAATGACGGACAGTTACCAGCAAGCCCACTTAGTGGTTTCCTCCACCATATTGTGAGTCAGGACTTCTCACGCTTTTCAGCAGTGGGACGGGAAAGGTGAGGGGGTGATCACGATCATATGTGTGTTCCCAGATTCCCCCTCATTTATGAGGTTTAGTTTACCCACCTGGCTTCTCTCATCAGCCCCATCCCCATGACTCACTCCCCCCATTTCCCCCATCCCCAGGTGCTTCTGGAAGTAGGTACATTTTGGGGGATTCCAAAGTATAGAACAAGAGAACCTGGAGAAGATAAGATTCTCAGCCTGGAGGAAGAAAGGGGGCAGGGCATGAAAAAGAGTACAAAATCCAGTGGGCTATGGATAGGACTGGAAACAGAGAAGGAATTTAAGGAGAAGGAGATTTAAGGAGAATTTCCAAGAAAAAGGGGGTACAATAGATGCTTACATTGGTTAAAGAGATGTGTGGCTGGAGATTTGAGGGGTGTTCTGATGTTTTATTGTGGATCTGTATTCCTTTCCTAGTGTTTGAGAACTGCATGTGAACCCGAGTGACTTTTGAAACTACTGTTGGTTGTTGGACTACCTTTCTTCAACTTTAACATGAACCCAGCCAAGACTGGGCCCTGTGGGTCAGAACTTTATTAAGGTGACATTTATATTCAAGAACACTGTGGTACCCAAGCTCTAAATCTCCACGTGTTCAATGCCCCAGACCTTGGAACACTTCACACACACACACGCACACACACACGCGCGCAGTCCCCTGAGGCAAACTATTATGAATGCTAGTGTGACAAAGGATAATTAAAAACTGAATTTTGGGAAGATTGTCTGGAAAACCTTTCTAAGAAGGTAATATGGGCAGTAAACCAGGGGAGGAGAAGGAGCCAGCTGTGTTGAAATCCAGGGTAGTGATAATCCAGGAAGAACAGAAAAAGCTCAAAGGCCTGAGGTTCTCTCCCATCAAAAGTCTTGTGCCCCCAAGAGCTGCCTCCTGCCTCCTTCTGGGCCCTTAGCTCTGGCCTGGTGTGCTCTGGACTCTTGCAGATTCCTCCTTCTGCCTCACTCCTTTTAACAGACCCCTGGATCATGCAGGTGCCCCCACTCCAGTCCTGCTGGCCTCGGGCCCCTCTCCCTGCAGCCGCACCCCTAGGGTAGCAGTGCACCTGCTGGGCCCCGTGCCCGTGCAGGGGTTACCTGAGGATGGCGGGCCCACAGTAGGAAGGGTGGATCTTGGCACAGACGTCCTCTAGTTGTAGCCGCTCGCCAGGGCTGAGGTCATAGGTGGGCCGGGGGGCGCTGGCCAGCCAGCTGTAGTCGACCCCGGTGCAGATCTTCCTGACTGCGTTGCCGCGCTCCCACTGCTGCCTCTCCGCCTCTCGCATCTGCCCTGCCAGCTCCATCATGAGCGTCTCCAGCACCATCTCGGCGGGCCTCCGGGAGGACAGCCGCGAGGGGGCTTCATTCCACCGGAGCCGGGGAATGAGGGACATGGCCCCCCCAGCCCCTGCCGAGACAGGGAAGGAGTGTGTCTTTCTTGGGCCCCTCTGTCAGTTAGGGTGGGGGAGAGCAAGGGGGGAGGAGGATCGCTGGGACCCCAGAGAGAAGACCTGCTCCGCTGTCACAGGTGGGTGGCGCCAAGTAAGTTGCTTAACCTTTCTGAGCCATCATTTCTAATTCTGGAAGACAAGAATGGGCCGTCGTGAGAAGCAGTTGTGAATAAACTTGGGGCACTCTAAGTGCCACATGAAAGTACGATAGTCTCATGGTTATAATGATCCCTGATACATCCTGATGGCGGAGGCCAGGGAAGATGCCTCCGGAATCCCCGTGAACTCCAAACAAAAAAGGAAATATACTGCGTATGGCTGAGCACAATCTTATCCCTGCAATTTAAGGGGGAAAAAATACATGACTGCATCTTCCGTCAACCCAACAGGAAAACACCCTGGGTTTCTGAATGCCCCAGCCTGCTGCTGAAGGAAGCTTGGAACTGTTGACCTCGTCCTGCAAAGGACACAACTTACCTACTGTTCATTCATTCAGAAGCACTGATCCAGCATTGGGTACACATCTGTGGAAGAACACACACAGGAAAGCATATCAGGGACCTGCTGCCCAGGAGATGTCAATGGAAGAGGTAAATGGGAGTGGGGAAGCATACTGTGGGCATTGATGGGGAGGGGAAGAAGTGACTCTGGGGGTGAAGGGGGTCATGGAAGGCTCGTGGACAAGAGCAGGCTGAAGGGGGAATACTGGCTTCAGACACATGGACTGATGGAGAAGGTGTCCCGGGTGGAGGCCCAGCCATGGTACAAGGAGAGACGTGTGCAAGGAGCATCGGCTTCAGGAGCAGGGACCTTAGCTCATCATACTTCCACAAGGTCTTGTACAACACAGCTTTTGTGAATGGCTGACTGGATGGGTGGATGGGTGGATGGGTGGATGGATGGATAGATGGATGGACGGACGGATGGATGGATGGATGGGTGAATGGCTGACTGGCAGGGTGGATGGATAAATGATGCCTGTCAGAAATGGGTTTGTGCCTCTGACAGCAGTGAAGGTGAGAGCCATTCCTGGGCCAAAATCCAAAGTGGGTCTTTGAGATGCCCCAACTCCCCTGTCTATGCCTCTCCCCCTCTAAGGAGCTCCCCATTCCTGCACCAATGGTCTTCCTGCCCAGACCCTCCAGATGCTGAGAAAAGTGACCGGATGAACTCAGTCTCAACAACACAGCTGTGAAGCATGGAGACACACATATTTTAAGGCAGCCCTCCCACTGCCCTGCAGAGAAATGAACTGTCAATGCTTGAGAATCAGACACAAATAGGAAAAGTATTATGGGGCAACAGTAGCCTTCTGGAGTGGCATCGACGAAACCTCCTCTTTGCCCATGAACCACCAATTCCCCTAGCAACCATTATATTTAGGAAGTTTAAAACGTTCACCCTCCACTCAGCTAAGCCTGTCACCAGCGGGGCCTCAAATTACACCCTGACTCCTTCCCCGGGAGGTTGGGAGGGAAGGACACAGACCATCAGATTCTGTTCTTAGGATCAGGACACTTAGGAGATTTACTTCTCCACCCTTAACTGCTTCCTGTGTTCAGAATCATAAAGCCGGGCGTAGTGTGGGGAAAGGGGTGAGGGATGGAGGTGGGTTGTGTTCTATCCTGAGAGCCATGAGCACCAGGAGCCTCTACCCAAGGCAAAGGGATCTGGTTGAATCAGGCAATGGGTCCCCTTGTAACTGAACATGCTATGTTCCCTGTAGTAGCAGGTGTTTGTGTTTTTACAAGTACACGGGTCAGGTTGATCCTTAACAGCAGAAGAGTGAATGGTATCATGTCAGGTGTTCATTCAACTGCATTGAAGGGTACTCCAAGTCTGGATGGGTTACCAGTCCCCACCGGGGCTGCTGGTGGTGCTGGGCCACTCACATTCCCGAGCTCTCTCAGTGTCCCTCCCTCCCCTGCCTGGGACTTAGTACCAGGCTCAGCTCCTCTCTGGAAGCGTTTCCTGACACCTTCCCTGACACACTTTTCCTGATGTGACCACTCTCCACTTGGTCCCCTGACTGCGCTCTGTACAGACGTTTTTCACAGCACCAGGAACACTTCATGGAGCGTGGCCATCTGCGTCCCGGACTCTGTGTGTCCTGCGTGGGCGAGGACCAGGCCTTATTCATGCTTCTGTCCCTGGTGCAGGACGGTACTGCTGTGCTCCTCAATAAATGCCAAACGAATGAGTGAACGCACGAACAAAGGAATGAATGATGAGTGAATGCGGGCGTGCATGATGGTGGGAGAGCGAGCCCCACAGACCTGACCTCCCCCGAATGAGGGGGCATTTGTTAGCGGCCATGGGAGAGACAGTCTCCTCTGGCCCCCATGGCTCCACACTCTCATGTTACTTGGGGACCCCTCCTCAGGAGGAGGCTGAGCTGTGTGGTCATGAGGACTGACCCTGCCGGGATGGTTCCCGCTTCTCTGCCCCACTGAGCCTCACACTAGGGCGCTTCCAAACCTGGCCCAGGACCTCCTTTCCCAGGAAGACATCTTCGGTTAACCTCCCAACCGCTCCATCCCAACATCACCCCCCCCCCCCATCGCCAGGCCATACTGCACCTGCCCCTCAATGCTGGGCACCTGTCCCTTGAGTTTCACCAGCCTGGAAAATGAATGAATGAGGAAGAGACCAGTAGGACTCAGGGTGGAGGGATGTGATGCCTTGGAATGAACGTAACCTGCCTCAGCCACCCTGCCCTCTCCAAACACCCTCCACTCCCTGCCACACCCCTTCCGACAGCACAGGTCCAAACTCACCTGAGGCTTCCCAACGCAACCCCACTGACCCTTCCTTCCTGTGGAAAGAATCTTCCGTTGTTTTCCATCAAGCCACAATCTTTGGTCCAGGTCCCGCCCTGGTCTGCCTCGTGCCTCAGTCTGCCTCCTGGGACTCGCTCGCAGACCCCGAATGGGCGCCCCTCCCCTGGCCTTCCTTGGGTTGTTGCTGTTCCTTGGGGCTCTGTCCAAGGCTGTCTTGTTTTAATAGGCCTCATCCTTTCACCCGTCTCCAATTACTTCCTCAATGTCCATAGCTCCCAAATCAAAATCCAGAAGCCACTTGTCTCTTGAACTCCAGGTGCGGGTGTCCAGATGCTTCCCGGACACCGCCCCTAGCAGCTTCCGCATCCTTCCCCTGTAGCTGCTGCTTCTCCCTGGCCCCGGCCTGGCAGTGGGCACAACCTAGTTGCCCAATCTAATGCATCATCCTTGTCTCTTCCTTTGCCCCATCGGTCAGATCTTAACATCCAATTCCTGTTGATTCTTCCAGATTTAAGTATTATCATTCTCCTAAATCTGTCCATTCTCTTCCTCCTTTAGTTTTGGTCTTGACCATCTGCCAGATGTATTACAGCTGCTTCTGGCCAGCAACCCAGGGATGGTCTTTCTGATCTAATTTCCATTCTATTTCCCTTTTATTGTGTTTTTTTAAAAAAAGCAAATAACATGAAATTTACCATCTGAAAGATTTTTAAGAGTACAGTACAGTGGTGGTAACTATAAGCACGGTGTTATGTGATTATTAAGTGATCTCTGGCACTTTTTCCTCCTGCAAAATTGAAATTCCATACCCACTGAACAGCTTCCACTCAAAGATTTAGAAAACGTGATCTTTTTCTTTTCTTTTTAAGTAAGCTCCATGCTGAGTCTGGAGTCCAATGTAGGGCTCACAACCCTGAGATCAAATCCTGAGCTGAGATCAAGAGTCAGATGCTCAACCAACTGAGCCACCCTGAAAGGTGCCTTGAAACTGGGATTCTTCTAAATCATAAGCCTGATCATGTCACTATTTCATTTTCATTAGATACCATAACATAGAGCATGGGGTCTGTGAGCTGTGAGCCTGTCACCCCCATACCGCCTCCCTTACAAATTTCACTGGCTTCAAAATATCAATAGAAATCTGAAAATTGAAATTAAGAAATTAATAATAATTCCAAATTGGAGTTGTAAAACCCCTTCCAAATTTTCATTTAAAAGTAATCATAAGGGGCGCCTGGGTGGCTCAGTAGGTTAAACCTCTGCCTTCGGCTCAGGTCATGATCCCAGAGTCCTGGGGATCGAGCCCCGCATCAGGCTCTCTGCTCAGCGGGGAGCCTGCTTCCCTCTCTCTCTGCCTGCCTCTCTGCCTACTTGTGATCTCTGTCTGTCAAATGAATAAATAAAAAAAATTTTAAAAAAGTAATCATAATGTGGATTCTTTTTTTTTTTTTTTAAATATTTTATTTATTTATTTAACAGACAGAGATCACAAGTAGGCAGAGAGGCAGGCAGAGAGAGAGGAAGGGAAGCAGGCTCCCTGCTGAGCAGAGATCCCGATGCGGCGATGCGGGGCTCAATCCCAGGACCCTGGGACCATGACCTGAGCCGCAGGCAGAGGCTTTAACCATTGAGCCACCTTATGATGATGTTTGATGTGATGTGGGGTGCGGCCTCCAATAGTCATCTGTGGCCTGTGTTTCAGCCCAGGGGTATTTAAAAGCTTTCGGTTGTTCCCAAGGTCTTTAGACCCCTTAATATGGCTTCAGGGCCCTTTATCATGTGACTCCTGTTCACATGGTCAGCTTCATGTCTCATCAAACTTCCCCTTTCCCCCAGCCCTACACACACACACACACACACACACACACACACACACACACTCCCTCCCTCCCAGAACGTGCCCTGCTTTCTCTTGCTTTTAGGCCTTTGCACATACCTAGAACATTATTTTCTTTTCTTTTACTGAGGTATAATTGACATGTAACATTATAGTAGTTTCAGGTGTACAACATAATGATTTGATATTCATATATATTGTGAGGTGATCACCCTAATATGTCCAGTTAATAACTGTCCCCATACATGGTTACAATTGCCTTCTCTGTGATGAGAATTGTTAAGGTCTACTCTCTTACCAACTTTCAAACATGCAATACAATGTTATTAACTATAGTCATTCCCAGGATTCATATATTTCACACCCAGAAGTTTGTACTTTTTGGCCCTCCTGCACCCATGTCACCCCCCCATCCCCCCTTCCACCTGCAGCCTCTGGTAACCACCAGTCTTTATCTCTGAGCTCAGTGTTTTGTTTTAGATTCCACATGTAAGTGAGATCATGTGGTATTTCTCTGTCTGATTTATTCCACTTAGCATAATGCCCTCAAGGCCCATCCCTGTTGTTGCAAATGGCTCAGCCGTAGAGGATCCTCATGTGGCAGGGGAATACAGAAGAAAGGAAAGGTGGGAGGCACTGAAGACAACTTCTATCTCCACACCAGACTGGCCTCCAAATGTTGGCAGCAAAGCCACCCCAGGCCCGGTCAGGGCACCACACATTTGCTAGGGGATTAGGGCAGTGCCGTAAACGGAACCTCACATTCCATGTGTCTGAACATTTGTTTAAGGTACAAATTAAGTTAACAGACTATTCAATAAAATATTTTGCTTTTCCTTCCTTGTCAACCGTACCTTCACAAAAACAATAACAAAATCAGGCTCGGATCCAAACTGAGGATTCTTGGACCCCCGGGAGAGGGCTCTTTGCTAGAACATGGCGGCATGGGTTGAGCCAGCTCTGGCTCTCATCCTGTCCCCCTTCTCTTCTCATACCACAAGGGACCTGGCAAACATGTGGGGACAGCCCAGCTTTCACGTCTAAGGCCCATCCACATGCCTACCAACCACCACTTCTTTGCCACACTCAGACCTGGGACTGTTCATGTTGGTGATGTTGCCCACCCTGGGGAGACTGGACCCTAGAGGAAACTTTGCTTAGGCTCTGGGTGTGGGTGGGAGACTGTCTGGGCCAGGAATTCTGGATCTAAGAATCTAAGGCCTGATCTGGAGGGGAAGTGACCTCCAGGTATGCACGTCTTCCATATCCCCAGACTCTTTGCCCCAGGACGGTAGGGCTAGAAGAAAGCCAAGGTGTGGTCTACAGTGCAACCCCAGGCAGGGCCCCTCTCCTCTGGGTTCAAGGCTGTGCTCCTGACCCAAGCTGGCCTCTAAAGACAGGTGCTCACCCAGGGCTGGGCGGGGTGACCTCGCCTGAGTCTTGGGTTCTGTGGGCTCTCAGCATCTCTGGCCCAGGTGGTGGCGCTCCTAAGGGCAAGGGGCAGGTTCTGAATTTTCTCCCTCCTCCCCCAGACCTCAGCAGGGCTGAAGCCATGGACAGAGACAAGGTTTCTGCTGGAGCTATTTCTGTCTCCGGTGCCAGCTGTTGTCCTGAGAGGCTCTTTAGCAGGTCTGATTAAGTTCTTAAAGGGGCAAAGGAGGGAAAGAGGGATAAAGAGAGAGAGCAGGACAGAGGCGGGCCAGCCACACAGACGCCAGAGGTCATTGGCTTAGCCCACAGCATCCCCAGGTTCTGACCCATAGCCAAGCCCCCACTGAGTCTGTGTTGTGACTGTCTGGGGAAGAATGTGATGGCCAAATGGGCCCCACAATACCCAGAAAGCTCATCAGAACAGCAAGTGTAGTCTTCTCTGGGGACTTTGTACAATTTGGATTTGACTCCTCCCCGTCCCCCAAATCTGGTTTAACCCCCTGCCTCTGTGGCAAAGCCAGACTCCTCAGTGCGAGCTTCAGGTCCCCTCACACTCCTGCTCACTGCTGGGCCTTGGCAGCACCATGGTGACTCTGGAACCTTCCCATGTTGAATGCCTGCTTCCCATTCAGTCAACAGCACCTACAACCTGCCTCCAATGCACGAACATTGATTGAATCCTTGTTTAAAACAATTAGGACTTGGGGCACCTGGGGGGGCTCAGTCGGTTAAGCATCTACCTTTGGCTCAGGTCATAATCTTGGGGCTTGGGATCAAGCAGGGCTGGGCTGCCTGCCTCTCCCTTTGCCCCTCCCCCTGCGTGATCTCTGTCCCTATCTCTGTCTCTGTCTCTCTCTCAAATAAATAATCTTTTAAAAATTAAACAAACAAAAAAAAACCCAATTAGGACATTGGGGGAAATTGGAATATGAACTTAGGTTAGGGAAGGAGTGCCAATCTTTTTAGGTATAAAAGTAGGGTTATGGTTGTAGGGGGGAAAGGGACAAATAGCCCAACTTAGGAGGCCATGTTGAAAGGTTCATGGCTGAAGTATCACGGTCAGCAGTGTCTTCTGTTCCAGTTGTCCAGAAAAATGTCGCATACACATGCACACACTCACAGAGAGGGCAACTAGGGCAAAGTATTCACGGTGGCTTTCTCCTGGGGGGTTTTATGGGTGTTTAGGGCACTCCTCTTCCAACTCTCCTGCATCTTGGAGCACAGGCACAATTTAAAGCGTGGGGAGAAAACCTAACTCAGAACTCACTTTCTGCAGGAAGCCTTCCCAACTCATTCTACCCGGTGGACCTGACTTATTCCTCTGCGCCTCTGCCCACGGTTTCTGCCCACTTGTACAAAGTGCCACGGCACTTCTGCACGGATGCCCTTGCGTGTGGAGGGAGCGAGCCTCGGCGGATGCTGGGCTGGCCTGCCTTCCGACACACCCCACCCGGCCACACACAGGTGGGAGTATGCAGGGGGCCGGCTGCCGTGCCGGGGCTCCCTCTGGGAGTTACTGAAAATAAAGAAGGGTGTTTTTCTTTTCCCTACCTGAGTTCGTAAACCTCAATGTCTTGTTCATTTATAAAGCCCTTATGTGGACATCTTTTCCTGATCTTCACAGTACCTGGAAGTAGGTATCTTATTACCCCAACTTACAGACAGGGAGCCTGAGGCTTGGAGCAGTGCAGGTGGCTTGGACACAGGCAGCATCTGGCGGGGATGGAAAGGTGGAGGAATTGAACTTAGGTTTACTCTGCCAAAGGCTGTGCTCGTCCCCCAACACCAGCCAGCCTCGTCTGAGCTGGGCATCGGCTGAGGGCAGGGTGGGCACACGCCTCGTGGCGCCGTACTCCAGACTGCAGCTGCTCCCTTGCTCCACAGGCCCGGCCTTGCTTGTGTCCCTGTGGTCCCTCCCGTCCTGATCGTGTGCTCCTGGAGGGATTAGCCCTGCCACTAGATTTCATCATTTTACATGTTGATGGAGAGGCACATAGATTACTAGATCTTAAATTGATTTTTAAAAAATACATAAATAGCTACATTTCAGTACAGCTGGTTTCTTTCCTAACTGAATTTTATGAATTTAGAAACATTTTGCTGAGAATGTGTCCAAAGGTGTTAGAGACTTCCAAAGGGGTCTGTAGCATAAAGAATAAAGGACCCTATGGTTTGGCATAAGCTTGACTCCAGCATTGTTCCTGGCCTTGCCCTAACCCTGGCTTCTGGTCGTGGCCCTGGGAGAGCTATGACCCCTAGATGGAGGGAGGTTTCAGGTGGGTAGCCTCAGTTTACCCCCACCAGCAGGAAAGCCCTCCCATGCTCTCTCTGCCTTTCGGCATCAGTCGGCTCAGAGCTCCTTCATTCACTACCTTTCCTCCCCCTCCTTCCCTTCCTTATTCCTTCCACCCTCAGACTCTCTGAGCTCTTCCTTCAGCCTGTTTTTGAACATCCCTGAGGATAATGTCTTTTCCATGGCTCCCTGGGAGACACTATCACCAGCTGTGGCTCGTTAGATACGCTAGAAAAACCATCCCCAAGCTCCAGGGCAAGAGGCGTCTGGTCCCAGGCAGTTAGCAGTCCAAGGGGAGCGGGGATGTCTCAGCGTAGAGAACAATCAGGGGTGTGTCCTCGGAGTTAGAAGCAAGGCTCTGAGACCCCTACATCAGGCATGAGAGGATCCCCTGCCTCTGGGGAGTGCCAGCCATTAGCCCCCTGGCCAGCCAGGGAGGGACGGTAGAGTCCTGGTCAGGAAGCTGGTGACTCAGTACCAAGGGAGCTGCGCCCAACCCCACCTGTGAAGCAGGGCTCTAACAGCTGACCTGGGGTGTCTGCTGGCCAGAGCGAGGGCTGCCTCGTGTGTCCCCCAGGCCCACAGGCATGGAGTGACGACTTCCTTGGACTGTCCCAAGCTGCCCCCTGCCTCAGAGAGCAGGCGGGGTGGCTCTGCTGAAGCCAGACCCTCTTTCTGGGCAGAGGCCCCGAGACATGTGCAGCGAGGAAGCGCTCCGCTCTCTGACCTTCCTGCCAGTCCTGTTAGAACCAAGGCCCAAGGCTCACTTCACAGATCACAGATTAACCTCACTTCTTTCCAGCATTGTAGAAAAACAACCGGGACTCCACCAGGCCAGGTGCGACTCGGCCCGAGCTGCTGACCTGTGGGCCTCCTTCTGCCCGACGAACGCCTGCTCCTCTTCAAGGCTCACTTCAAGGGTCGGCTCCCCTCTGCCTGCCCCTCACTGACGCCCGCTGAAGTGGAACTGGGTGTCTGCCGTGCGTGGCACGAGGGCCTAGCATATCACGGCATCTGTAACAAATACATTTCTCACGTTTTTGGTTCTTTCCCTCTCTCCCCTGCCAGCTGTGAGCTCTGAGAGGGCAAGAGCTCTATTTGCTGAATCTGCTGGCACGTAGTAGACATTTCATAGTGGTTCCTGAATGAATGAATGTATGAATGAATGAATGAATGAATGGCAGCCAGTCCTCCTCATTCTGAGGCAGAAGTGCAACCAGGAGGGGTCAAGTGCTCGGGCCCAAATGACCATAGTCACTGTGGGGGTGGGGAGGGGTGGCCGATCCCCAAGAAACTCTATGCTGACCCGATGGTCGCAGCTCAGATGTCTCTTCCCAAGCCCGATCCTCTCCGGGGGGCACACCCACACGGCTCCGTCCAGGCGGCCCCTCTGGGTGTGTCACCGAGGCTCAGCCTGAGGTCTCCACACCACCCTCGTGTCTTGGTCATGGCTGTGTCCCAAGAGCCTGCTCTTAGTAGGTGCTTGAGTCACAATTCTCAGATCGATGAGAGAATCTCATGGGTTTCACCTCTCTTCCCCCTACCCGGGGCCTCCCCATCAAAGCAGAAGAGAAAAGGCTGGGGCTTGCCGGTTCCAGAGTGGACGGACCTATGGCTTCGCACAGGACAGGGCACAGCCCCGAGGATCCCGCGGAGTTTACGACCCTTGTGGACGGATGAGGACAGATGAGCCCTCCCTGAAACCATCTGGGCCCTGGGCTCAGACAGCTCAGGAGGCTGTCCCCAGCCCCCGCAGCCCCGAAGCCACCCCTCCCAGCTCCAGGCTCCTCGGCCCAGCCTCTGCTCTAGCGTCCGGAAGGTGTCAGGTGGGGTTGCTGCTTCCAGGGTTCGGGTGGGGAAGCCACAGTCTCCCGGGGAGACCACCTTCTTACCTGGCTTTCTGAGGCCAGCCTCTCCAGAGGTGAAGGGTCCAGCGGGGGGCCTGCCGTCTGCTTTCCAGCCCGAGAGAAGAGAGCGTCCGGGGGAGGGAAGACTGCCTCCTAGACCTCTCCCTCCTCTTTCTCATCTGCTGCGGGCTGCTGCCTCATGCTCTTCCCTCTCTGTCTGTCTCTCAGAAGTTGTAGGGAGAGAAAACAAGGCTGACCGGAGGAAGGATCCAGCCTGGGCTGGTGTCTGTGGAGTGTGTGTGAGTGTGTGTCCCGGGAGGCCGGAAGCACGGCTCCTCCCGAACCTTGGAGGCAGCATCGGGCCCGCCCCTGCTCTGCGGTTGCCATGGAGACCCACCTAAGCCTCTTTCACCTGGAGCTGTGTTATCCGTAGAGGGAGCCGGGCTGGCCTGACCCAGATGCCTCGGAAGACCCAGGTGGTGAAGAGCGCCTAGCGTCCCCGCCCCCGCTGCGCTCCGGGTGGGGTGGGGGTAGGGTGGCACCAACAGGGCTGGGGGGGAGCCGCTGGGGGCACGATGGGGAGCCCATCGTGGTGCAGCTCCCCTCTTCCCACCTGCTTCCCTCCTCCAGAAGAGGGGCGACTCCAGGTGCTGGGGGGCTCGCCTTTGCCTTCCTGCAGCCTTACCTGTTTTCCTCTTTGCTGCTCGGACTTCTCTCTTTCCCTCAAGGCAAGCTCAAGGACAGGAAGTTCTGCTGACTTTCTGGAGAAGGGGACGAGGCCCGGGAAGGAGTCCAGGGAGACGAGGGAGCATGGATGGCTGACTGGCTGGGAGGCGTGTGAGTATCTTGCGGGGCTGGCGCGAGCCTTCTGTGGCTGTTCTCCGGGATCCCACACTGGCCCGTGGGCCTCCTCACTGTCCCCGCGCTTACCGCGGGCCGGATCCAGGCCCCCCTGCGGCCCAGCCTGCACCCACCAGACGTGAGGGGCCGCTGGCACGGATGCCTGTCGCGCTGCGAGCGGCACGGGCCCTCCGGTGCTGCGGCGCCGGCCACCAGATGATGGGTGGACTGCCGGACACATCTAGCCCTAACGGTGTGCAAAATGAAGCAGAACGCACAGCCAAGAGGAAATTAAGCCACGACGACCTGGCCTGGCCTGTCCACCTGCCTGCCCGCATGTCGGGCTCTTCCCGGGAAGCTCGGCCACTCTGTGCTCGCGGGACCCTTGCTTCCGCCGGGTGACTCTGCCTTCCTCGTCCGGCTTCTCAAGCAGGGGTCTTAAGTCAGGATCCGGACGTTCCTTCTCTTGACCAGTTCAAGGCGCAGAGAGCCGCTGGCCCTGGAGGACGCCACATTTTGGGGAGCTGAGCTCACGTCCTTTCACAGTTCCCACAGTTCCCATGTGGCCCCTGCCCCAGGGCCAGCCGAGGCCACAGCAACCCCAGGCCGGTAACCAGAAGTTCCCACCTCCACCTCCACCTTGGCACATCCTCAAGGCCAGAAATTCTAAGGCATTTCTGTGCCAGGCATGGGGGTACAGACTAGCAGGACAAGAAGGCTCTGCCCTCCTTTTGGGGAAGTTACTAGAAGTGATTCGATGTGACCAAGTCACACACGGATTCATGCCACACAGAGGTCCAGAGCACTGTTGTGTGCGGGCACGCTGGTGGGAGGTGGCTGGGACTGGGAGATCCCGTTCCCCTCCCCCTCCAGCGTCCCAGTGGAGCCTCTGGGAGGCGGGTCAGAGGAGTAAGAGATGGAAATCTCACCGGAGCACAGGGAGCAGGGACAGTATTAGGGTTCAGAGCTAAAGACTTCTGTCTTCCTACTGTACGACCTTGGGTCTACTACTGGCCATTCTGTTTGAATGAAAAGATTTATCCCTTTTCTAGGGCCATGCATTAGTCTTAAACCTCACCCTCAAACACACACACACACACAAACACACAAAATTAATGTAAATAGGTCAATGTCGTCAGCCATCAAAAGGAAGATTTCATCGCAGCAGGCGGTGAGCTTCTGAACTCCTGACCTGTGGCTCTGGGGAACATGCACGCAGGTGACAGAGGTTTTTGTGTCTTCCTTCCTGACACAGCTGGCTCCTTTCCTGCCCTCTTCCACGATGCCAGGGGTAGACCCTGCCTGCAGCCTCGACGCCGTAACTCAAAGAGGGCTTGGCGTTTGTGCTGACTGCTGATTTATTCTGATCTGTTAGCCTGTGGAGGCTTTGGGATTATCCGTGCTGAGTGTGACTTTGTACTAGAGAGAGAAGGTGGTGCTTGTTTTTTCTCTCATTTGACATCAGTGGGAGTTGCTGAAGCGTAGTTAAATATCCAGCCGCCATTCAGAGGGAGAAACACCAGTGGGGCCCATGACGTCGCCTCACAGACGGCACTTGGTTAATAAATTGGAGGTGTGGAATTATGAAGCTGTTGGGCGCAAGTCTAGACTAGAAACCAAGGAGAGATTGGAGAAGGCCCTTGACCCCAGATGTCAGGCTGCCCAGTGGGGGTGCTCCTCCTGCTCCCTTCTCCCTGGCTTCCTTCCAGACAGTGAGGACTGCTCCAAACCCTTTCTTTTTTGTTTTGTTTTGTTTTGTTTTGTTTTAAAGATTTTATTTATTTATTTGACAGAGAGAAAGAGAGACCACAAGTAGGCAGAGAAGCAGGCAGAGGGGGAGAGGGAAGCAGGCTCCCCGCTGAGCAGAGAGCCCAACATGGGGCTCGATCCCAGGACCCTGGGATCATGACCTGAGCTGAAGGCAGAGGCTTAACCCACTGAGCCACCCAGGCGCTGCTCCAAACCATTTCTAACCACTCAGTCGTGCATTGGGTTTTCAGAGTCCTACAGAAGGTCTGTGTAGCCCAAATTCTGAATGAGATTCTATTAAGCTGACACAATATTCACAGATACAGACCAGACTTGCATTTACTCGTACCTCTTGTCTCTGGGCAGCCCTCTCTCCACTCCTGCGGCCACATTTTCTTCTCCAAGTAAAGGCAGCATTGTACCTGATGACAGGAAAAATTAAAATGCTCACTTTCCCCCCAGCTGACTTGCTTAAGCCCCAGCTCCCTTTCTCTGTCCTTTGTCCTCCCTCCTCCCTCTAGACTCAAATGCATCAACTAAAGGGAACTGAGGAGAGAGGCACAATGCATTTCTCATTCATTCATTCACAGAGTGTTGACTGTCTACTCTGTGCTAGACCCATTTCCGTAGAATTCACTTACTGCCAACTTCTTTCGGATGCTGCCCTGTGTTGTGACAGACTGACCCGAGAGCCTTGCAGCTGTCCACACGGGGACTCTATCACTCAGCCTCCCTGGCATCCAGAATGCGGGTGGACGGGATGCCGGCCACTGTAAGGTCGGGCTTAGAATGTCTCTAATGTAGGTTTTCACCTTCCATCTTTTCCCACTTGCTGATGGACAGCAAGGACTCGGGTCCTGGAGCACAGTGGAGCCACAATTTGGAAGGAGGCATGGTCTAAATTATGTGGAAGACCGTCCACCAGTCACCCCTGCTGAACTCTAATAGTGCAAGAAATGTGTGGGTCAAGCCATTTAGGGTTTCTCTGCCACAGCATTGGCCCAACCTTAACTAGTGGAAAGCCCTGTGAGAAGGGAAGGCTGTGGAAACCTTTGGTCCTTCCCTTGGTTCCTGGAGATCAAAGCTCTCCCTGACATGTTCCCTCCAAGATTTTCTATCCTCATCCCAAATAAATTAATCACCTCACTCCACATTGTCTCATGCCTTGTGCACCATGCACCCTCTGCCCCAAGGGCACTCCCACTGGGGAAGTCTTACTTATCCCTCAAAATTTAGCTCCAGTGGTAAAACCCTAGTAAGTTTTCCTATCTTCCCAGCTGCTCCCTCCTCTCCACTCCCTGAAGCTCCATTCTTAGTTCTGTACATATAGCTGACCTTCATTACTCACGGATTCCATATTGGCCAATTTTCCTACTCGCTAAAATCTGTTATCCCCAAATCAATGCTCACGACACTTTTGTGGTCATTTGGACCTTTACAAAGCACTGAAGAATTTGACCCGCCTGGCAAGCACATCCCCAGCTGAGGCTGAACAAAGCAACCCTCGACCTTCCTGTCTCAGCTCTCACACTGCGAACAAGTGTCTGTCACAGTCTGGTTAGTGCCACACTTTCCCCACTTGGTGCTTTTTGCTGGTGATTCTCCATTTGACACGGCCCCAAGCACGCCGCTGGAGTGCCACATGCTGTTCCCAAGCACAAGCGGGCTGTGACGTGCCTTACAGAGAAAATACCCGAGCTTCGTCCAAGTCCGAGTTACAGCGCTCTTGGCCATGAGTTCAGTGTTCACGAGTCAACAATATATAAAAATAAAACTTCTTTAACCAGAAATACATACAAAATGAGGTTACGGATGGAACGGTTGGCACAAACGTCAGGACCAGAGGCTTTTGGGAAACTCACCCTGTATTTCCCCCAGGAGCAACTGTTCAGTATTTGCTAATTCAGCGTTTGCAGCGACTTTTAGGACATTACCTCAGCTCATGAGAATCGGCTGTGCCTGGCGCTGTTTCCTGAGCACGGGATTCCACATCCCCGGCGGAGGGACAGCTCCTCAAGGACAGGGAGCCCAAGCTCCAGCACTGGCCACATACGGGTTTGTCCTGCGTGGGATGGAAGATGACAGCGTGAGCAGCCTGAGCCTGGTGTCTGTGCTAAGCGCATGTCCCAGAACTGCCCCTGGGTTCTCCCTGAACCTGAAAGTGCCCCAGGAGATGAGCTGTCACGGCTCAAGGGTCCAAAGGCAACAGACAGAAGCCAGGATGGGCTGTGAGGTGCTAAGTGCACACCGTGGGGCGTGAGGGGGCAGGTGGAGCCGGGGGCATCCGAGGGTGACCCCGGGGGCGTGGGCAGGTTGCATCCAGTCTCAGGCAGGGTAGGCCTAGGAAGGCAGGGGAGCCCCTTCTGTTCAAGCTGGAAATGCTTCTGGGAGGAGGCCAAGTAATGGAAAACCAGTGGGAAGAGGGGGCCTGGTGTGTGACAGTGCATTAGGGGGAGCAAAGCCCAAGGTGGCCCATGCTAATGGGGGCCCTCTGGGTGGGCACTGGTGGGAGACTGTGGAGGGGATGAGCTGGGGCCTGGGAAGAATGACGTGGGAGAAGGTGCGACTGTGCAGGGGAATTGCCACGTGGACCTGAACGTCGCATGTGCATCTTCATAGATTCTAGAATCAGTTCCCAAGGAAGAGCACCAGTGAGCCCCGAGCATGGGGGCAGCCCGGCGGTGAGGCCGCTGCCAGCCTCCCAGGAGGCTGTTTGAACCGGGTGCGAAGAAGGAGGGAGAGGTCGGGTTGTCCTGGCACTCTGACTTGGGTGGTGGCGAGACGTGGCATCCGTGGGGAAGCCGGGCTCAGCTCTGGCCGTGTGGATGTGGAGCGTGTGACTCCCCGTGGAGAGATCCACGGCCAGGTCCACGCCGCAGGAGAAAAGGTTTGGGGAAAGATACAGATGTGGGGGTGGTCAGGAGCAGAGTAAAGGGGTAGCTCTGGGTATAGGTGGACGAACTCGGATCACGGAGGACCACAGGAGAAGAGAGCCTGGGACAGACCTTCCAGCCCGGGGGGAACAGGCTGGGAAAGCGCCAGGGAGCCGGGCGCCTCGCGCTTAGTTCCGCTGCGTTCCCACCCAGGGCTGTACAAAGGAACACAGGAATTAAGTAAGCACCCCCTGGTAATGTGTCTCCCCAGTGTCCTGACACCATCCCAGGGCCCCGGCAAAACTCTGGGCCATGTTATATAGGATGTGAGCACTTAGGAAAGGGAGTGGAGATAAGCGGCATTAGCAGATATGTACAATGGGTCTGGAGAAGGGACCCCCAGAGAGACGGAGGAAGGGTGGTCAGGGAACGTCAGCAGTGACGCCTCTGGTGTCCCCGTCCCATCTTGTTGGCCCGCGTCTGCTCCGAGCACAGCTCTGGAGGGCAGTTCTTTTAGAAGTCAGAGGTTCCTCTAACTGACAACACCCACTTGATCTCACAACCGCCTGAGCCTGAGGACGCCCACTGCGAGCACGGGTGACTGTAGTCCCGGAGCGTGGGGCAGCTAGTGTCACTGGGGACAGTCTTCAACTCACGGGGGATGGGAGCTGGCAGATAAACGCTCCAGGCTCCCATCCATTGGAAGGTATGATGTCACGATTCCCAGGGGACCCCCAGGGACTCAGACCCTGCTGCCCTCGGTGGGGGTCCTGCTAACACACCCTGGGCTGGTTTCCCTCCTTCCTGTCTCACTCTCCCATGCCCTCACTCCTGCCTCCTCCCAAGCTCCGAGAGCTGCCTCCACAGCCTTGTCCTGGGCTCTGCTTCTGGAAAAGTTGAAATGTAGGGGTGGCTGTGACCTTAAATGTCACCAAGAGGTCAAGCAGCAAGTTGCCCAGGAAGAGCCAATAGCGACAGGGCGGTGGTGCAGGTTGCTGGGTGGACACTGCCATCGGAGCGCAGGGGCAGGACCGGTCCCCCCGGGGCAGCCACCCCAGCACGCCGACACCTGCTCTGTGTGACCCTTAACACCGGGCTCAGCCTCAGTCCCCAGAAAGAATTATGCCCTCAGCCAGAGTTGAGGGAAGGGTTTCTGGACAAACTGAATTAGGGGGTTTTCATCACATCCCGAGCTGCAAACTCTGTCAACGCCCTGTGGACATTGACTCTTCACAGCCACTGCCAGGTCCCCTGTCTGCTGCCTGGACCCTCTGTCCTGCTGGCCCTGGGACACCTGTCCTCCACGTGGTGGGGTCCCCTCTCACAGCCACCTCCCTGAGGGCCAGGCTTGCTCATTCGATGACCTGAGCGGTGAGCCACAGTGAGAAGCCTCAGTCAAGTCTGAGCGACCCTGTCCTCCCTGGGGACCTCATGTGGGCAGGGTGCCTCCTCCCACAGTGGCTTTGTACAGAGAAGACATGCCCAGGACAACAGACTGGCTGATCTGGCGCAATCTTTCCCCACAAGTCGAGCAGATGCCTTACTGTCGCATACGAAGGACCAAGAACAAGTTTTTCCCCCAGAGTCCTTTATGACAGACTCACAAATGGCTAGAGCTTCCATGAGCCCTTGGGGAACTCCAAGTGCACTGTTTTCATTCTCCACATCCGGCCCCCCTGCACATCCCGGGCCCCATTCATCCCCTCAGCGGAGGCTCACTAAGCACCGACTTTGTGCCAGCCCCAGGCTTGGTGCCTCCGTTGGAGGTGGAGAAGGCGGGCTCCTCGGTGCCCCCCGGGGCTTCCAGCCGGAGAAGGGAAGCAAAGCCGTGTGCTGCGGGCTGAAGGCACTGCAGAGATCCAGGGATGCCCCCCGACAGCAGCCCCTGGTTTCCCAGCTCCCAGTCTCTCCTGCACCACACACACCCCTCTCTTGTCCCTGGGTTGCTCAACGGAGAGAATCCCGGAGCAGCAGGGGGCTTGGATGTCCTTTACTCCCACGCGGCTGAGATGCAGAGCTCAGAAAGGGCAAGCAACTTGCTCACACAGCACAGCAGGTAGGTAACAAAGCCCGGACAGTAACCTGTGCTCCTTTCTTCCAAACTTCCCCTGCCCCCTGCTGCCTTGATGGCATCCACAAATCAGATAGAAGCCCCTGGGCACATACACCCTAAGCTTTGGTCATGAGCACCAAATACATCTCATATTCTCATTTTCTCTGTGTTATAAGCGCTTTATCTGGAGGGGATAAGGAGGTGGGGGGTGTGTGTGTGTGTGTGTGTGCGCGCGCGCACGCACATGTGCGCATGTGCGTTGAGTGGAATTCCATGTTATTTGCTCTTTTCATAATCCTGGAAGGCTGCTTGGAAGAGGAGGTATTTCAGCAGTCTTTCAAATAGATAGACACCCTTGGTGGGCTGTTTAAGGAGGGACCCCAGGGACAGGAGGAGTAGGGATGGAATCTCAAATCCAGGGCTGGTGAAAGAGTCAGGATGTCGGTGGAAGCCAAGCACCTGTCCTGTGTAAGACCCTGTACTGGCTGCTGGAAATTGCCAGAAGGTAGCAGCAGGCTCCCTGCGGTTTCTTTGACCTGTGCCCTTGGTTCTTTCCTCGGAAGATAAAACAAAGACACTTTAACCCCCT
This sequence comes from Martes martes, assembly GCF_963455335.1. Taxonomy (NCBI): domain Eukaryota; kingdom Metazoa; phylum Chordata; class Mammalia; order Carnivora; family Mustelidae; genus Martes; species Martes martes. Next base: position 56,991,155 of record NC_137903.1, on the reverse strand, counting down.
CCTGCCAAACAACCAGTCAGGAAAGAAAAAGAGCAGAGCCGTCCAATCGGACCACAGAGAAGCAACGGCCCAGAGGGCCACAAGGCATGTTGAGCCCCCAGCGCGCTTGTCACTGGGGCAAGAGGCCCTTTTCACTTCTCGGTGGGAGCTGCCAGCTGCCTGGAATCTCTGGAAACCCCACGGGGAGGAAACTGGACATGGGAATTGAGAAACCAAGACCCAAACTTGTTCTGACACATGCTAGAAGCGATCTCGCCGTCCACCAATGGAGCGGCTACTTACAAATTACGCAACATCAACAGCCCAGACTTTATCCAGCCATAAGATAATAATTGTGTCGGGGCACCTGGGCGGCTCAGTGGGTTAAGCCTCTGCCTTTGGCTCAGGTCATGAACCCAGGGTCCTGGGATCGAGCCCCGCATGGGGCTGTCTGCTCAGCGGGGAGCCTGCTCCCTCCTCTCTCTCTGTCTCTCTGCCTACTTGTGATCTTTGTCTGTTAAATAAGTAAATAAAACCTTAAAAAAAGAAAAAGGTAATAATTGTGTCAATATTCGCTTTCTAGCTTCCCATCCTGTAGAAACAGCAGGGCCCACCACGGTGGGTATACACATGGATAAAGGCGGGGAGAGGTAACCTGCACCCCAGAAAGCCCTGGTGTTGTGCCAGAATTCCCGTGTTATCCTCGGCAAAGAACAGGACTGCCCGTGTGCTTGGATTCTCTTCAAGGAGTTCGATCTGTGGCTAAATTGCCCTTGAACACCAGTCTGATATTTAAAAAGGACTCTTGAAGGAAAAGAGAAGGTTATTCATTGATTTCCTAGCCAGTAGCTTTTCTGTTTGTGCTAAGGTCACCTGATGTTCTGGACGGATGGCATGCTCAGAGAGAACTGTAGAGCTTCTCTCAGCTTGAACATTTCTTCAAAGCGCTGTCGAATTCAGACTCCCTGCCCGGCTGGGTCTTCTGAACAGGCTAAACATGACACGCACATAATAATTCACTCTGTAAAAACAAAAGCGTCTGCTTGACTCTAGAGTTGGACAAGATCATCTTAGGGGACGTGTGACTATAAACGATCTGTCTGGTCCATGCTGTCCTGGGCGGACACAAGTCGTGTAAGACCACCCTTGTGGGACTGGGTGAGTCTGTTGGATGACTTCACCAAGGAAGGATTAAACACAGAAACCCAAGGTACTCATTTGCTGGAGAGTCATGGTGTCCAGGAGGGAAAGTAAGGGGCAATCATTTTGCATTTGCATACCACCCGACCATACAAAACACGTTCATGTCCTTTGTTTCATTTTATTAACAAATATGGGTCCTCCCTCACCAGGGCCCAAGGAGGAGGGCAGGGCAGATTCCTGTGTGCTGGGGCTTCGTGCTGGAACTCCTCTGAGCCTCGGGGAGAATTTAGGGCAAGATTACCTTCCTTAGAGAGTTGTAAGGACCAGAGGAGAGATGCAGGTAACACATCTTGTCCAGCGAGAGCCCTGCTCAGACTAGCCCCCTCAGTAAACAGCAGCTAGTCCCAGGTTTGGGGACCCCCCCCCAGAGTCCATTTCTCTGTGTTACTGCACCGGCATGTTGAGGGGCAGAGGGCACGGCCCCCAGCTCCTTAGCTCTAACAAAAGACACCCCAATGGTGCAGACCTTAGCTCTGTGAGAAGGAGCAGGGTGGTGAATGGGCTCTCTCATTCCCCCATTCCAGACTCTCCTGGAGCCCTCAGGACAGCAAGGTGCCTCCAGGACAGACTCGGACCTGTCCTCAGGGGCAGGCTTCTGGCTGTGGACCGGGGCCCAGTCAGAGTCCCATCTTGTCCTGCCGGGAGTCATCCCTGCCCACCAAGCTCCAGACCAAACCCTGAGGCTCCTGGCAGCGCATCCGGAGACGGACTTTGCTCCCTGGCGGGAGAGATGCTGTGTTCAGGGCCCAGGTTGGGCCCTCTGGGAGACTCGGGGTTGGGAGCCTGGCTCCCAGAGGTCTCTGGGTTTCCAGGTCCTGCGAGGACACCCATGCCCATCATGGGTCCTCAGTTTCCCTAATGCCCTGGCAGGAGAAAGGGTCTAGTCCGCCACAGGCAGTCCTCTACAAGGCCCCTGGCACATCGGCCCGTCTCATTCCCACAGGTGTCCCCATGATGGCCTTCGGAGTGTCTCCCTTTGCCAATGAGAAAACTGAGGCTCGGGTAGTAATTGTTGAAAGTTTCAGAGCTCAGACTGGCAGACCCGAAAGGCCAGGCCCTTTGCATCACCCCAGAGGCCAGAGCTGTCACTCGTGGTTCTGGTGATGGCTGCCCAGGGTCAGAGGTCCCCTCAGGCTGATGGAACAGGGAGGGAGCCCGGTTCTCAAGGAGCCTGGCCCTGTGGCTGGGACCCTATTCCCATGGCTTTTGAGAAATGGAGCCAACCCAAGGCCCACACCTCTCACTCCGTGCACCCTGACCTAGAGGCCGACGGTGCACAGAACTACCCAGTGGGCAGCCCCCGGGGCTCCTGTGGGTGTGCTACCTCCGATCCTATACCTCTTCCTCAATCATCGTTCACTGGGGCAAACAACCCCCAGCTCCCTTGTGCGATGGGCAGGCGCGGAGCGGGGTCAATTACAGGGCTCAGAACTCTCTGCTGGCCCCTGAGACTTCTACCTGTTTATGCAGAAGTCAGGCACCACACCTGAGGGGCTCCTTAGAGAGGTTGCCAGAAAGCTCAACTGGGCTCCTCCTGCCTGCCCTCAGTCAGTCCCCAGGGCCACCCGAGCAGGTAAACATGGCAACAGGAGTAACCTGCCCTCATTACCCGGCATCATCCTGAACTCACACATCTCTCCCTCACCAGCCAAATAGACACGGAAGCCTTCAAGCTTTGGGCTCCAGCTGGAAGGCCAAGTTATTCTACCCATCCCATGCATCCCATACCTGTCCCCAAGGAGCCACTGAGGCCTCATTGCACAAATGCCCTCCGATGGCTTCCTCCACTTCTCTTAGGGTCCTGAAATTCGGTGGTAGTAACTTATGCTTCTTTATAATCCACCTTCTTCCAGAAACTGCCTGATGCCTAGTAGGCATTCAATACACTGGTTAATAAAATTACTGACTTACACATTTTTGAAATCCACGCAATACATGAGTGAATTAAATTTTTAAAAAATGGATACTAAGGCCCAGACTGTGGCCTTGAAATGCCATCTAGCCCTGAAACTAATGAAGGTTTCTTGGAGAATGAGGCTGATTCCAGGCCTGCGCAGGAAATGTACCAGGTGACCCTGAACTTCTTCTATTGCAAAGCAAGGAAACCATGGAAGACTGCTACAGCCCACAGGCCTGACTGATCAAGCGCCCAGCTTGCTGAGGAGGTGCGAGCAGCAAGAGGTTCAGGGATTTTCAACGGCCATCAGAGAGCTAGAGAGTGAATCCGCACCCTATGTTCTTTCCACCTCTCCACACTGCTGCTTGCCATACAGGGGCACAGGAACCAGGCTTTAGGGGCAGCCTTGGGTAGGCCTTGAGAACACGAGCACTGTGTTGGGCTGCCTGAGTTCAAATCCAGTCCCACCACTTGCTAGCTACACGATTTGGAGAAAATTATTCAGTCTCTCTGTGCGTTGGTGTCTCATCATCCCTCACAGCACCTACTTCATAGGGCTGTGTAAGGATTAAATAAAATACATAAAACAGGGTCTCGAACATGGGGAGTGCTCAATGGAAGTTGAGCTTTTATGATCAGTACTTACTATTTATTTTATTTTTATATTTATTATACAATATATTATATATTATTATTTACAACATAATATAGTAATATATAATATATATTATTATATGATATATGAAAATTTATAATACATAATACACGATATAATAGATGAATATTAAAATAAATAAGATATATAATAAATAAATATATAATATAATATATAAATATGTAATATATGGGTTAATGATAATAAATATAAGAGATTACATTTTATTTATTATTTATTATCTGTATTTATCGAGCATAGCTTTCCCTGGGTCTCAGAATGGTGATTCTGGGCGGGGAGAGAAATACCGGTGTTGAGACAAAAGAGAGACGATGGAACCCCCCAAAACCAGCTGCACTTCAAATGTTTGGAGTCGGGGCACCTGGGTGGCTCAGTGGGTTAAGCCTCTGCCTTCAGCTCAGGTCCTGATCTCAGTGTTCTGGGATCGAGCCCCACATCGGGCTCTCTGCTCAGTGGGGAGCCTGCTGCCTCCTCTCTCTCTGCCTGCCTCTCTGCCTACTTGTGATCTGTCAAAAAAAAAAAAAATGTTTGGAGTCGGTGTGAAGGAAATAAAACCCCAAGAGCCATGACACACCTTTACAGCATAGTGATCTGCCTCTGCAGACCCATTTTCAGACACTGTCTCATTGCGGCCTCATAACAACCCTGTCTGGTGGGTACTTTTACCCCCACTTTGCAGCAGGGGCCATGGAAGCTCTGAGAAGCGAGCTCCTGCCCAATGGGTAAGTAAGCGGGGAGGGAACTCCAGGCGGGGGACAGGCTGAGTTACTCTGACCACCTGCAGGGGAGCAAGACTTCAGGGGCCGCAGGGCCTGCAGCACGACCCGCCTGTACCGGCGGTTCTCAGTCCTGAGCGTGCATCAGAAGCCCCGGAGGGTGTGTTACCGCAGGAGGCTGGGCCCAGCCGCGGAGCTGCTGAGGCCGGAAGTCAGATCAGACCTGGAGCCGAGCCAGCCCGGCGCGCTCCAACGGTGAGCAGCAGCGACATCTGGTGGCGAGGAGGGGGACAAACCTCGGGTTCCTGCGAACCTCTGCCCCCGCGGCGCCCACCCGTCCGAGGTGGTGCGGGTCAGGGCAGCACCTCCCAGACACATTGTAATAGGCCCAGTTCTTGCCTCGGAGTGTGCGGGCGCCTGCGTGCCTCGTGGTACCCTAGGGCCTGGGAGACCTAGTGTCGCCGTTTCAGTTCAGAACACTTTCATCCTCATTTTTTGAATGACTTCCTTCCCTGGTCTTTCCAGTGAACCGGGACCTTGAAGTCTCGGCACAGAGGCGATGGCCGCGGGGTCGGCAGGGGGACTTCTCGGACGCCGTGTCACCCTGGACAGTTGCGTTGAGCCCCTAGGAGCATTTTACAGTGTAGCGTGACATGCATCCTTGACTGGATTTTCGGACTGATTCAGGCTGCCGTGAGGACTTGGGAGCGGTGGGGACGGGAGCCCGGAGGCCCGCGCGCCGTCGCGCTCCGATTTCCTCCGGTCCCGCAGTCGTTCACTCGGTAGACCGGGGAGTAGGCGGCCCCGGGCTTGGACAGCTGTGGGAACAGAAAGCGACGCCGGGCCTGTGTCTGCAAGACCTGGGGTGGGTTCTGCCCTCTGCCCCTGAGCCGCGACACGTCGGGCACCTCGCCGCCGCGTTGGGATTGCTCGTCCGGCGGAGCGGGAACACGAAAGCAGCCATTCAGGCGGAGGCGCCCTGCGGAGCGCGGCACCGGGGGCGGGCGCTGGAGGAACGGCGGGTAAGAGGGGGCCCGCCAGGGGCGCCCCGAGGCGGGGTGGCCGAGGAGGGGGGCCCCGAGGAGGGCGCGGTGTGCGGGGCCGAGGAGAGGAAAGAACATTACCAGTCCGTTCCCCCCAACCCCAAGCCCCGCCCCCGCCCCCTCCAGCCCCCCCGCCAGGCGGCCGCCCGGCGCGGGGGACCTCGCCCTGCCCTGGCCTCCGCTTCCCGCGGCAAAACGAGCGGCTGGGGGTGGGGGCGCTTCCGAGGCTCCCTCCCTGCCTGAGTCCCGTGGAACTTTCGCTTCCAGCCGGGAGAAGAAACTAATAATTAACCACCAGGTTAACGGGGACGGCTGGGGCGCGGAGGGAACCGAGTGCTGCCCCCAGTCCGGGTGACCCCGGGGGAAAGAGGGGCGCAGGCCGCCCTCCGCAGGTGTCCCGTCGCTCCGCGCGGCGCTCGGCCTCGGCCAGCTCCCGGGACCCGGGTCGGCGCGCTCAGCCGCCTGCATCCTTTGCTGGGTCCCCTCACCCGCGGGGCTGCGCCTCCGTCGCCCTGTGGCTTCCAACCGGCAGGGGACGCCCGCCTGGACCGGGCCCGGGGTGGGGTGACCCTGAGCGGGGAGGTGGTGCCTTCGGACAAAGCCTGAACCCTCCCCGCTGGGATGACTGGGTCGGGAGAGCCCTATCCCCCAGTCCACCCACACCCCCCGCCCCGGACATGCCCAGTTTCCAAAAGGGGCCTGCGTGCGAGGTTAGTCAGGGAGCCAAGGTCAGCCAGCCTCTTGCCCAGCCCTGTCCAGTGAACTTTCTGCAGTTCTGGAAATGTCCTCTAGCTGTCCTCTTGCTGTCAAATGCCGGAGCTACTGAGCGCTCTAGCTGTGCAAAGTGTGCGCCTAAGGAACGAAGGAACTTTTTATTTCATTTCATGTTATGAATTTGACTTTAAATTGCCACATGTGGCTAGTAGCTTTAGTCATGGACCATCACTCCTTTATCAGCTCCCCCGCCCCCCACAATTGTTCTGGAAAAGATCAGATCAATTAGTTGACAATGAGAAACTCCTAATTAACGTGGTTAACCCTCCTCCACCAGGTTCGGGCCTCATAGCAAAGGAACTGGTGCCCAGGAATGGCAGTGGGTTTTGGAGCCCCAGAAGGTTCCCAGCACCTGGAGGGGAAGTCCACTCCTGAGGTTAAAGTCTTCTGGGCACCAGAAGAGCTCCTCCAGGGGGGCCAGACGACTACCGGTGGAGATGAGGAAGTATCCTGGTGCCTCCCACCTCCAAATCCCAGGGAATACTACTTTCTCTGATTCCCCCACGGTCCCGAAGTCAAGGAGGTCACTTCTCATTTAATCTGGCCTCCAGCAGGTCAAAGGTCACTGCCATGTGCAGCCAGGTTTCCCTCTAGCTGCAATGGAGGCTCCGAGGTGACAGTGCTGGGCAGGCTGACCCCAGGGGAGAGGAGCCACAGAGTGCTGTGGTCCCCGAGGACGGGGACGATGCCATATCAGCCAGCTGAGAGAGCAGCCCACACTGATTGTCCCCACGGCCCAGAGGCAGCGGGGGGTGCAAACCCGCCCACTGGATCCCTGTGCCTTCCCCCAGTCTGGCTCTCTGAACCCCAAGGGGTGGCTGAGAGGGTGCAGGGGCGGTGAAAAGGACAGGCCACGGGGCTGGGAGAGTGCAGTCGCAGATACTGGGAGAACAGGATTCTGACCCCACTTGGCCACTGCGTACCTCTGTGTAGCATATAATTTCTCTGTGTCTCAGTTTCCCCCAGCCATCGATGGCACTAATGGTAACTCTCTGGGCTGCCTTACAGGTTGCTGTGGGGGTTCCAATCAGGTAACAGGTGTTCATTCGTTAATCCGTTTGTTCATTAAATGTTTATTAAGAACTGGCCTGGAATAGGACAATCCGAATTCTCAGTGGCCGCAGAAAGATCAAGAAGGACCCCTGTGGGCGAGCCTGCCAGTCTTAACCACCAAGCACCGGCAATTAATTGTGCAAACAGGCTCTGCACCGGCCTCTCCTAACCCGTGTGAGAGGAGGCCAGCTCAGGGGAGGAGGCCCAGGCAGAAGGGAGCAGGAAAAAGTGCACTGCAAGGTGGGGGACAGAGGAAGAGGGCTGAGGAGGAGGAGGTTGGCTCCCCTGATGGCCTCCTCGGGCCCCAGGAGCTCGCTGGTGGCCTGCTGGTTCAGACAGGGCCAGGCCCGGGTTCTCCCTGAAGCCGCCAGGGAAGGGTCCGGCAGGGTGGGACTTGACACCCCCGCTTCTGCCTGGGCCTCAGGGGCTGCTCGGCACTGTGGTCTCCGATTCTGGCCTCCATCTGCTCTCACTTCCTCACCCCTGGCTCTCTGTCACTTTTCTCCTGTTCCGGCCCCAGTGATGAGTATATGGGAATGGTGACGCCTGCCAGAAGATCCCCCCAGGAGGCCCCTGTAGGGACCCGCCTTACTGTGCATTTTGGGCTCAGGCTTCCCGGGGCCTTTCCCTCCAGCAGAGATTCCAGCCTGAACCAGCCTTGCCTGATGGCGCCTTCCAGGCGGAGGAGGGGCTGGGCCAGAGCGAGAGGGGAAGGTTCTCTTGTCAGGGACCGGCACCGCGCCAGGGCTCCCGGGCGCAGCGGGTCGTGACCCAGGCTATGTGGTCAAAACGGGCTGGGACCACAAGGGAAGAAATAATCGAGTGGACGAGGATAGCAGAGACGGCGTGGAGCAAACCTAATTCCTGTCGCAGAGGAGGCCCGCAGGCCGCCTCTCTGACAGCGACCCGCGCATCAAGCTGGATGCCCCAGAGTCCAGCTTCAATCTTGTCTTGTTACTTCTCTCTCCTCGGGCGGGGAACTTCCCAAACACATCCGTCAGGTTTCCTCTTCATCTTACACCTTCAGCAGGAGGAGTTGTGTAACCCCTTTATCCCTTCCAGCCTGACCTGCACTCACCAGCCCCCGTCGGCCCAGGGGCCCGGCCTGCTGGGAGGGGAGCAGGCCGCCAGGGACTCCCAGCCCTCCTGAGTGGCCTGCTAAGCCAGTCTGCGCCCCAGTTCTACCGGTTATCAAGCTGGGCCTCCTGGGCATACGGTGTTTGGAGAAGCTCAAGGGCCATTTTCTATGCTACTTGGCAAACATGGCTCTCCACCTCCTCATCACTTTCTGGGACGTGCGCAGACTCCGAGTGCCTCCCTCTGGATGTTCAGCTGAGACGGCTGGCACAGATGGAAGTAGGCGGAGGTTCGGCAGCTGATGTGGGACCTCGCGAGGCCCTGCTGCCCAACTCTCCGCTTGCCTCCCTTCCCAGATGGTTCTAGAACCAGGTCAACCAGTCGGTGCTGTGGGCTGAGCACGTGTTGTGGGCAGCGCTCGGTGCTTGGCATGTGCAGGTCACCTGCTGTTTTGCCTGCCCATCGCCCCTTGCCCCTTATTCTGGCCAAAGCATCCAATTCTGAACCCCTCACCTGCGGTCTGTCAGATTCCTGCGGGTCCCACGGCCAGAAGTTAGCACCCGGCCCAGGCCTGGCCAGGAAGAGATTTCTCCCACCCCCACCCTGGCCACTGCTGTCCGAGCAGGGATCAGCACCGAGACTTTTGCCAGGGTGTGGGCGTCCTCTCTGCTGATAGGACATAGGAATCTGGGACTGCCGGTGGGCATCTTGCCACGGTTGGGAGGAAAGCCAAGGCAAGAAGCAGAAAAAGACCAATCCCTTGAGCTCCGAGAGTTACCACGCCTGGAACTGTCCAGCGCTGCCAACATCTGCATTTCCTTTTCCGCCTAAATTAATTTGAGTTGGTTTTCTGGCACTTGGAACTAAGAGCGCTGGCTGACATGGGGAGAGGATGGTGCAGGGAGAAGTAAAGAGGGGAAGTGAAATGGTTTCCACTTTCAGAAAGGCCCCAGGCTGGGGGGAAATACGGTTTCCATTCTTGGGTATGTGAACGCATGACCTTCCACTTTTTAAACCATTGTGTGTCTGGGCGATCAGAAAAGATCTTATACTTTTTATTTCTCTACCAACTAGTACATAATGGAGAATTTACCAAAAAAGAAAAAAGGAGGGAAGGTCACTCATATCCCACTATTCGCTGCTATTCATTTTTAGTGCATTTAAAACTGGCCGTGGAGTCTTACCGTACATCTCACTCTGGTCTGTTTTTCTTCCCACTTACCAGAACACGGCGATCTTCTTTAGGAACATATAAAAGAAACTATTAGGATGTAGGTTTCGTGGCACAATCGGATTCACATGCATCTCACTGTCTGACCTCTCATCCGGTTTCAGAGAGTGGCACAGGAGGCCATCTGTGAACACGAACTGGTGATTTTTCTCCATTGTGTCATCTTTGGAGAAAATCTGAGAAATGGAGGCTTCATTCGTTCACTCTCCCAATGAGCAAATGTTTCAGGGCCTCCCACAAGCCAGGCACTTAACTGTACGCCTAGGGCCTGGCTAGATATGGTCTTTCCTCTCGTGGAGCTTAGAGGACAGCGAGGAAACGCCATTCGCCAAATACTCACCAGACACATGTAAACCGTGAGCGGGGACAGGGGCTTCAAGAACATAACATAGTGGGGGTTTGACCCGCTCCCAAAGGGCTTCCTGAGAAAATGGAGTTTGGGCTGGAATCGAAAGGATGAAAAGGTGTGACCCCGGCCAAGGAAGGAAGGCGCGCATTTCGTGTGGCTGTGGTGTGGGACTGTGGGCAGTGCGGCTTGTGTGGAGACAGGAGGAGCATGTGTCCTGGGACATGCGAGCAGGTGGCAGGGCCAGGAAGGAGGCAGGTGATGCAAGACTTTGGAAGTTACAGTAAAAAATTTTGTGTTGGGGCGCCTGGGTGGCTCAGTGGGTTAAGCCTCTGCCTTTGGCTCGGGTCATGATCTCAGGGTTCTGGGATCGAGCCCCGCATCGGGCTCTCTGCTCAGCGGGGAGCCTGCTTCCTCCCTGTCTCTCTCTGCCTGCCTCTCTGCCTCCTTGTGATCTCTGTCTGTCAAATAAATAAATAAAATCTTAAAAAAAAATTTGCCTTTATCCTAAAGATGAAGGCAAGACACTGGGGTTTCCCCAAGCTGCTGTGTGTGCACGACATGACTAGGTCTGTGCTCTGTAAAGGTCACGTGAGTACAAGGTGAGGAATGACCCAGAATGAGCTCAGGTGCCCCCAGCAGGTAGCCGGCTATTGCACCACTTAAGAGGTGGGAGACCCCGAGAGACCCCGAAGGTCAGGGTAACTTGCATCACGGGAATGATGTAGGAAGTGGAGAGAAGGAGTTGGGGGCTTAAAGAAATATTTAGGAGATAAAGTCAGCCAAACTCAGGAACCAATGGGATGCAAAGGGTATGAGAAAGAGAGCGTGTGTGGGTTTCTCCCCGGCTTCCTGGCTTGCGGGCCTGGGTGGGTGGAGTTACCACACACGGAGCCAGGAGCCAGTATGAGCAGATTCAGTGTTCAGTCTTAGACACACTGAGTTGGAGGAACCTTTAAGACATTCAAAAAGAGATGTCAGGTAGACAGTTGGATGTCTCAGTCAGGAGCTCGGAGATAATATGTGTGAGTCATTTGCAAGTTGTGTGCACCGACCCATGAGAAACAACCGGCTGCTGTGGGTTCTGGTCCCAGCTTCACTGATCAAATCACTGCTTGCCCCTAGGACTCTGTCCTCAGTGTTGGACTGGGGGGTGGACCGCAGCTCCGTCCAGCTACAACATTCTCTGAATCCGTGAGGGCACGAGGATGAAGCATTGCCCAAACATCCCTGAATCGCCCCCCACCCCCCCGCCCCCAACAAAACCAGGGAAAGAAGTGTTCCAGTTTGGGGAGTGTCCCTGGCTCTCTTAGACTGGCCATAGGGAACTTCTCATTGGGACCTTGGCTGATTCTTCCCTGATCAGATCCAAGACCGTCCTGAGCATGGAGGATTCCTCTTCTTGAGTGGGAAACCCAGCCTCTCATCCCTGTTTGAATGCGAGAGTGAACTACATAAGCTACTGTACTCAGGGGAACGCAGTGAGACAGAGTCTCTGCTGATGGGGCAGGTCAACAAAGGTGGAACATGGATGTTTCCTACCACAGACCCTCCAAGGCACTTCCCCCAAGGTTTTCCTCCCCTTCCCTGCCCCCAGACTGGTCTCTCCTAAACTTTCTGCTCTCTGTACTCTCTCCAGAAATGTGTTGGTGGGTTTCCATGTGTTAGCTATTTTCACAAAAGACCCAGTTCCTGATGTTGTCCCAGGTTCTGTCGACCTTTCTTGGCCAGAATAACCCAAGGAAGAGTGTCTTCCTGGAACCGTCTGCCGCCCAACCCTCTCTCCTGGGTCCTGGCCAAGACCTAAGAGCCATTCATTCAGGGCTCAGTAGTAATGCCTGTTACGTGCTTAGACACTGGAGATATAAAATGAGCAAAGCCCACTCCTGACCCCGGAGAAGCCTTCCTTCTAACTGTTTTGGAGTATGGGCTGGCCTACTTTCCCCTAAAATTTTTTACCAGCTCTTTGCCTCAGTAAAGCCTCTTTTTGGCTCACTCACTTACCTTTTGCTTTTGTCCCAAAGATCACTGATACTAGTGATTATCATACCGAGTGCCTCTCACGTGTCAGTCTTGATGTCAAACACTGCAGCTTCTTTTTCCCATTTTATCCTGGAAAATAACAATCTGTGCCTCCCACAGGAGGGATCTGAGCCCAGATGTGGTCCGACTTGGAAATGCTGGGCTTTCCCCTCTCCCCATCCCCTCTTGTCGGGATGGTTGAGTGTTTCTCACTGGAGAACTTGGTGTTCGCCACCAAGTGCCGTTGGATTCGACTGTAGGCCTCAGGAGTGCAGGATTCTTGTCTGATTTCTGCCCTCGTCCCCAGACACCTGCAACGGTGCCTGGCAAGTATCTGTTGAATCGATTGGAATGAATGAAACACTGAAAAGCCCCTTCGCCACCAACTACCCTCAAGCATGGCTTTGGCCACCATCCACCACGGTGCGTTTGATGCACCGAGACACGATGGGGGTGAACCTCAGCTCGGGGGCTTGGGGTATCCTCCAGGTCGAAGGCCGAAAGCAGTAGCTCATTAAGCCGTTAGTAAATGGGTAGGTACCCACATTCCTCATGTATGTCTGAATTTCTTCCTTTTACACCAAGGAGCCGAGCTCTGCACCAACACTTACATCTGCCAGTGACCTTTATTAAAGGCAAAAGGTTTTTTAGCGAACAATGAAGCAACACTTTGAGAAAAAAAGAGTCAACTGAAGCAAGGTTCATTATTTTCCAAATTTGATTTTCTGCTGAGAACTTTTGGTGTTGGCATAGATCTATTTTCAAAGACTCCCTGGCCCTTTACGCCAAAGCCACCCTCCTTTGTCCACACCAGTCCCCTCCCTGGGGACCCTCTGAGCCCCTCCAGCCACATTCAACAGTGTCAGACTCACCGTGGCTCCCGGGTCTGTGTCCTGACGGTTCTCTCAATGAAATCAAATCTCCTTTCCCTCTCTCCTTGCCTGGGTAAGTCTTATTTATCCTTCCAGTTCTAGGAAACCTTCAGTGCCCCATCCAGACCCCCACACGCACCATCTGAGGTCAGTCTCTCTTCTGCATTCCCTATGCCCTGAGACCCAGCACAGGACATACCGGTTTTTCTCATCTTTACCCCATGTGCTTCCTACCCAGACACGCCCAGCTGCTCTAACCTCCCCAGCAACACGCATAGAGCCTGGCCCACGCTCAGTGTCATGAAATAGCATTGTGACTGATTGCTTTACCCCCTTATCAAATAGTTGCCGAACCCCTTACTGAGTACTACTATGCACCAGGCCTCGAATGTTCATGTATGTGGTTCACAAGCCTGGCGACAGCCTTGGAGGGCAGGCTTGATGGCTCCTTCTTTTAAAAAAAGGGAGCTGGTGCTCAGAGAGGTTCAGGAACTTGTCGAAAGACACACATTAGGCTGGACGTGACCACAGGCATTTAGGACTCAAAAGCCTGTCCCCCTTTCCTGCAAGATCCCTGGCTTTAAGTCACCCGCCAAATCTCTGGCACCTCCAGACTTTAAACTCTGTAACTCAAAAGAAAATTTGCTTATCATCCATGTGGCCTTAGGTAGGTCACTTGATCCCTCTTGGCCTCACTTTTCTCAGGTGTGAAACGGAAGAGGGGTGGGTCACGTGACCTTCAAGGCATACTAGAGCACAGGCGTCGCATAAGTGCACAAATTACGGCAGGATGGAACTTTTCCTGAAGATAAACAACCCGGAGCACGACTTCGCTGGAGTCAGTGGGTGTTTTCCAAACTGTGGACACACACAGGCTCCGCGAGTGTGGACAGATCACATACATGCCTCCCGGCTCCCATGAGCGTGCACACAGCCCGCGAGCCTTCCAGACTGTGTGTGTGCCAAGAGCTCCTGGGTCTGCCAAACCTGCGGGTGGGCCAGGCAGCTCGGTTGGAGTAAATTGTCTCCTGCCTCTTCTGGGCGGGCCTCCCCTCAGGAGAGATGGACTCAAGCTGTTCCCAGGAGCTGAATCCACAGCCTTTGAGATGCTGTTCCCAGGCGTGGCTTGGCCGTCCCCGCTTTCTGGGGCCCATGGAGGCCTCACCGGTGTGTCAAGCCTTCCCCAACCAAAGTGCTCTCTCCTGCTGCCCTCCAGCTACCTGGCCACCTCCGTGGAGCTGGGTTTCCAAGAGTGTAAGGTAGAAGGTAGATGTCCCCCTCCCCACCCCAAACACCGTGAGCCTGTCAGTGGCGGCTGGAGAGGCTAACAGGGCCACAGGATCATAATTACATGTTCATGATTTAAAAGTCATAGAGATGGCGAGAGTGAGCCCAGAAAACCGTAAGACAGAAAGAAAAATTGCAAGGATGTGGCACCCTCACAGCCCGGGTTGGGATGAATTCCTCCCAGCTTACCCACAGTCCTGCCCCAGGGCACTCTGGGATTAGCCACCAGTCAGAAGGCAGCTGGGGCCCAGGCACCCCAGGCCCACCCGAAAGCCCACTCGGGACCCTTGTTCGTGTTTGATCCCGGGCCCAGCCAGCCCCTGGGAAGGCACAGAGCGCTGCCCCGGTGGCCCCTCCTTCTTTGCCTGGGCCCCCCCAGCGTTGAATACAGAGATGGCCTAGGTCTGAGGCTGAAGCAGGACCCCTGGGAAAGAAAGACATTTGATGTCGAAGCCGGCTTTGCTGCAAGAAACAAAACTTCACAAGAATTCAGGAGGAGAAGCCTCATCTGGCTTCCTTCCTCTGGGGCCCTGGTCTAGGAAAAAGCCTGGAGTCGACAAGTCCTCATCCTCGGACTCCTGTATCACTGCACCCCGCTCCTCCCAGTAGGGCGCCCCCCCACCCCACGCGGCCTCTCTTAGCCCTAGCTTCCCTGCGGGGGGGGGGGCGCATGACACGTTCCCCACCCACGCAGCCCCCACAGGACTGTGGTGCAGGGGGAGCCCCTTCCACGGCTTCCCCTCCGGGGCTTGCAGACCCCAGCGCCTCAGAGGAGGAGGAGGGAGAGGGGAGAATGGGGCCGAAGGAGGGCGGTCACCTTCCCAGGCCTACTCTAGACAGCCCAGGAAAAGCATGCAAATGCCGTGCAAAAATAGCATATGCAAATCAGCAAGCTTTCCCCGTAGTCATCCTCGGGCCCTCTGCACCTCCCCACCCCGGGTCCCGTGATCCTTTAGGCCATGAAGGGGGAGGCCTGGTGCCTCTGCCCACCTAACCGCCTCCGTGACCTTTCTTCTGTTTTTTCTCCCCCAGCCCTCAGCCCATCCTCCCTCATCCCTGCCCCGCCCTGCAGGGGTGCTGCCTGACATTTGGTAGTTGGAGAAATCGGAGGTTTGCTACTTTGGGTGCAGCATCTCCACTGGGGGGGCTCGCTGTAGGTTCAGACCTTAAAACAATGATGGGGACGAAGGAAAGAGGAGACGCCTGGCTTGGGAACCCACCCCAAGCCCCAGACCCTGTGGCACTTGGCCGGAATGTCCAAAGACTGTCCAGACAGGGAGCGGCAGGGCGTGGTCTGCGGGTGGGATCACCTGGCCCAGCCCCCGGTAGTGGGATCCTACCGCCTGTTGCTACTTTATCGAGGGAAGGAGCCCCTGGAGCCCCTGGAGGGTGGAATTCGTGCTGAAGGACAGAACGGAGACCGATCGTGAATGGACGCGCCTATCAAAACGTCACAGGGCACCTTAGATATTTACAACTTTTATTCTTCAAAAACAAAACCAAACAGAACAGGAAGCAGCCGCAGAGTGGGTCTCAGCCCCGAGCTGAAAGCTAAATTAGAGCTTAGCATTTGGAGAGTTAAATGTAAAGCGATTGCTCAAAGCTACCTACACTGGCTCTTCTAGCAGGCTGCCGTGGGTCCGGCGCCCACAAGGAGCTATCTCGGGCTGCCTTAGGGGGACAGCGACAGAGCTCTGTGTCCCTGCTCTCGAAGTACCGGGCTGCATGCTCCGTCCCTGTCCCTGATGCCTGATCAGAGCCTGACCCTAGAGGTACATGTTCAGCCTGTCCCTCCCCCTTCCCCAGCCCTGTCCTGAACTGGAAGGAAGACCCCCCCCCCCACCCCGGCCCCTCCCCGCCCAACACCTACTGCTTTCCCAAGCTTGGCCCAGGTTCAGACCAGGCCTGACACAGCAGCCCGGGGAGGAAGCTTCGCCACCCGTAGCCGGACTCGGCCTGGGACAGGAAATGCCTCAGCCGGTTTCAAAGGCTCTGTAGCCAAGGGAAGGAAGCCACTTGAAGTGGGTCCCCAGAGCAGGCCAAAGCCTTCCAGAGGGTGGAATAAGTAAGAATGCCAGGCCTGGAGGCTTGCGGAAAAGTTTGCAGACCTTTTGCAGGGCTGGGCCACGAAGTCCAGAGTGAGCAGTGAGTGGGACCCAGATCTGCTCCTGAATCCAGTGCTTACGGATGACTGGACCTGGGCTTCCACACCGGCCACACCGTCTTCGTGGCCTGGCCTCCAGCGCCAGGAGACCAGGGGCTCTAAGCGACCCTCCCCTCAGTATGTCATTCCTGTGGGAACAACTAGAACTCTATCCCCAAATGCCAGGGATGAAACTCTCTTCCTTGCAAAGACCTGCATGAGCAGAGATTCTGCAGCTCAGCTCGGTGCCCACCCTCCAACTGGCGTCTAATTCCAAATCCCTTTTTCCGTTTGCTCTCCGGAAAGAGAAGGCTGAGTCTGAAAGGCGTCTTGTTAAAGTCAGGCAGACAGTCCCCTCCCCAGCCCACGCTGGCCATCCCTCCCTGAGAAGGAGCGCCTGTGAGCGCCCACCCTGAGCCCTTTGCTAATGTCGTCCGGGCCTGCCCCGTTTAATCAGTAGACCAGCCACATTTTACAGACAAGGAAACTGAGGCCTGGAAAGCTCCAGGGTCTTGCTTAGGCCTCGCTGTTAGTAAAGGACAGGCCCAGGACCGGAACGCAAGTGTGACCTACTCCCTAAGGACCTTGTACTTCATTCCCCCAAGTGCTCCTCGGTCGTCGGGGCAGAAGAGAGCCCACCGAGTGAGGACTACATTGACCTTTTCTCTTTTTTGCCTGTGGACATATTAAAGGCCATATCACGTCACATTCGGTGGCAACAATAGGGGATGTGTCCCTGGAAGTCAACTCTTAAAGTTAACTGGGGCAATCCCCTCCTCCGTTCAGCCCTCTCCGCGGTCCTTCCCTGTCTGGTTACTGCTGCTTCTCACAGGACTCCCAAGAGTTTTAGTTCTGCGGCCTCTTCAAGGGGGCAACAGAGTAGGGAGTTCAGCGATGGGGGAAGAGGCAACGAGACTGTGTTCTGCGGTGGTAGGTGGAACTCCAGCCATAAATTCATTCCAGAATAAATAGTACTGCTTACCTTTTATCTGTGGGCAGATTGGACATGAGGGCTCACCTGACACCGGCCCAGTCCACTGGGGCGTCACAGAGCAGCTCTCGGAGCGCCTGGACTGCCTCACAGACCAACTAGGGAGAAACCCTTCCCAACAGCTCCCAATCCAGCCCCGCCGGCCAGCCCCAGCCTCCCTCCCCGAGTCTCCCGGGCGCCGCAAGGAGTCCTGGAGCCCCTAAGGTCTGAGAGAACATGCAGATCCTGCCTCTAATACGCTGCCTGGTATTTTAGTCCAGTGTGGTAGGAAACGGCAGGAAAGTTGGGGATAAGGATCACATTGCTGACCTTAAAAACTCTCCAATCTCATATATGGCTGGTGAAAGTATAAATTGGTGCAACCTGGGAAACATTTTGAGGAAACTACTGGAGGTCCACACCAGCTTACCTGGCAACACCTCTTCTTGTACAGAAGCAACAGAAATCAGAACATGGGCTCCCCAGGGGACACGTGCGGAAGCGTTCATTGTCCTTCTGTTCATCATAGAGCCAAACTGGAAATAACCTACGTCCCCGTCGAAAGGAGGATGGATAAATGAGTTATGTATATATATAAGCAATATATATAATTTTATATATTTGTTTTATATGACATATATGATATATATCATATATATGTTATGTTAGATATACAACATTTGCTACACGGCAGTTACATATGCTGTACAGCTAATTAAACAGAGGGAACCGCTACACAGAGCATCGTGCATGACCTTCACAGACATTCTGTTAAGCAAAAGCAGTGAGACACAAAAGAGGTCTTACCATGTGATTCCATTTCTGTGAAGGTCAAGAACAGGCAAAGTAAAACACAGCAGCAACCTCTGGGCAGGCGGGAGGGTGTTGTCTGGGAGAGTGCGTGAGAAAGCTCCGGGCTGCTGGAAATGCTCTGTGTGTATCCGGGTTGAGGTTCCGCAAGTGTACACGTGCACCAGATACGTAAAAATCCATCCAGCTGGACCCTCGAGACTTTATTATATAAGTTATATCCACCGCCTACCCCCCCCCAAAAAAAAACCCAAAAAGAAGACAATAAAGATATTCAATGATATTGTATTGGTTTTTCTTTGGTTTTGGTTTCTGAGTAATTTCACCGCTGGGAAAAATGAGCTGGCGGGCTGAAGTCTGTCTGAAGTCCACTCCATTCCCGACGAATACTATTTCATTGTATATGGCCAGGTAGACTGGCTTCCTGTGCGCACGTGTGCGTGTGTGAGTGTGTGCGCATGTGTGTGCACCTGTGTGTGTCTGTTATACTGTGTTGAGTTAGCTGATGTGCCGGCAGACGGCAAGGATTGTATGTGTCAAATTCCCCTGAAAACAGCGCTGGTCCCAGAGACCGATTTCAACAGAATTTACTGTATGCCTACTACGTGCCATCCTCTTTGCAGGGGCCTGGGGATAGAGCAATAAAACAGGCAAAATTCCCAGTTCTCGTGATACCAATCAAGACTTGTGGATTATAGAAGGGAGGAGAGAGCGGTTACCCCAGCTTGCTCTGGGAGCTGGGGTAGGCCTACCTCCTCCTTCACTTCACCTTCTGCAATGACGGGCTCCCAGCTGCCCCTCTGTGGGCTGGAGGGGGGATGGGAGGTATGCCAGCGGTCCTATGACCACAGCCATGTCACCAATCAACGCTTTCAAAGGGCTAACCATGGTTTCAGCCCATTCTTATGGTACAAACGACACCCCAAAGCAGTCAGGGACAATCCCTGAGATGTCAGGTTGTTAGGAAGGCAAGTGCAATGAAAGGTTCGTGAGCCGCACAGCAGACCCATTCCATCTGAGTCCTGGTCCCACGCCTCCTTTCCGGGTCACCGTGGGCAGGCGACTTCATCCTCTGAGCCTCTGTTTTCTTTTCTATAAAATAGGATGATCGTCTCTCCCTCCACGGGCTCTTTTTTTTTTTTTTTAAATTTATTTATTTGACAGACAGAGATCACAAGTAGGCAGACAGGCAGGCAGAGAGAGAGGAGGAAGCAGGCTCCCTGCTGAGCAGAGAGCCTGATGCGGGGCTCGATCCCAGGGCCCCAGGATCATGACCTGAGCCAAAGGCAGAGGCTTTAACCCACCGAGCCACCCAGGTGCCCCTCCACGGGCTCTTTGTATGGATAAAATGAGACAGATCAGGGCTTTTGTGGTGCTCAGTGATCAGGAAATTCGTAGTAGCTTTAAAATTAACTGGAGAGACAGAACATACACACCCAAACTGAGTCGTTCCCCCGCCTCCTGCTCCAACCGAAAGTAAGCTTGTTCCCACTCCTCAGCCTTGCACACGGCTCTTCGAACTCCTACACCCCCTGCCAAATCAGGATGCTTCCCACCTTCAAAGCCAGAGACACACCGTTTTCAGCAAGGCTTCCCAAATGAACTTGTTCCTTTGTGGCAAATACCCTATCTTCAGACCTCCACATCTCTGCTGCCAGTGGAAAGCTGTTCTCCTGGTTGAACTCCCTTGTTTGCTCATCGGGTGAGGAGATGCTCGTGGGCCGGAGCTGTGCCTCCTGATCAGGTTAAGATCCCGTCACCAGCCACTATGGAGTCCCTGATGTGTGGCCTGCAGAGGCCAAGCTCCATTCCACCTCAGGGTCTTAGAATGGGCCACTGCGAGGGCCTGGAAGGCTTGCTGCTCTGCCCCTCTCTGCCCCCCAACTCTTAGCAAGTTGCCAAGTGAATTCTCAGGTACCCTCCGGGATTCAGCTTAAACACCGCTTCCTCCAGGAAGCCTTCCTTGACTCCCAGACTGAAATTCCTTATTTTACCCTCTCCAGGCATCTGGAAATTCTCCCTCAGAGCCCTGACAGCTAAGAATGATTAAGTAGGAGCAAGACTCCTTTAATGTTTGTTTCCTTTGAAACTGAAAGTTCCATGACAGCAAGGACATTATTTTCCCCGGTAAATTCTCAGCACTTAGCTCCGTGCTTGGTGCACGATAGACGTGCACTCAACACTTGTCGAATGAATGAATGAATGAATGAATGAATGAATGAATATACCCTCTCCCCACCATTCCCTGGTCTCAGCATGAATCTGTCCATAGAGGACCCTCAGGCACCACGGAAAAGGACAGACATACAGACCGCCTGCTTCCGGCTGAGGTCGAGTTCTCTCTGGGAGCCTGATGCCTTTTCTTGTTTGAGCCACGAGTCTTGGGGTTTTCTGCACGTTACAACCCTCTGTCCCCCGCCCCCCCCCACACCCTGCCATCAACACTACAGAACACATTCCTCCGTCAGAAGAACAGCTTCCCGAGGGTTTTCCCCAGTAGGGGGGATGGAGCAGCGGCCAGGGGCTAAATATACCGCGCTTTGCATCCTGTGTGCTCTAAGTCGCACCTGGCAGACACGCATCACAGCCTTAGAATCACACCTCACTCGTTTGCCCGCTCCAGCGCCAAGAAGCAGCCCCCACAGGGCCCCTGGGAGAGAGCCTGGCTGGATCCCCCGGCCCGCCCGCCCAACACACACCCCACACTGATATTTCGCCTTGGCCCAGTTCTGACACGTGGTTAGGCAGGTGCCCACCAAAGCCTTGGGCAGCAGCCGGAAACCGTGGGGCTAGAGAGTGCGGATCCCCAGCCGGGCTGGGCTGTGGCCGGGAGGCCTGGCGTCTGGTTACTCTCTGTTCTTCCTGCCGCAACAAATCACTTCATTTCTCTGAGCCTGTTTCTTCCCTGGTAAAACGGGGGTGGTGGAGCGACCATGCCTCGTGCTTGCCACTTCCCAGGGTGGCCGTACAAACCAGGCAGGAACGTGGAGAGTAGGCCCTGGAAGGGCCTGTCCACTGTACAGAACACCGAGGGCACAAAGGCGAAGGAGACTGGTCCCTCCCCTCAAAGAGACGAAGTCAGCAGTAAACAAGCAGAGACATTCGTCACCTGGCAAGCCAGAGGAGCGGGAGGGGCGCCAGCACGGGGCCAGGATGCACACAAGAGAGGCAGAGGCCAGGGGCACAGACACCTGCGGGGTGTGTAAAAGATGGTCAGCCAGGAACTCAGGCCAAACAGACTGCATCTTGCCCACAAGCTGTGTGACCTTGGGCAAGTTACTTAGCTTCTCTGTGCCGGCTCTGTGCCTCCTAGAGGGGTTGGGAGGGATGAGGGTATGTAAATGAACATATGTAAAGTACTTCATTCTGGGGCAAAGGAGGTACAAAATAAATGTTGGTTGTTACTGTCATTGTTACCTTTGATTCATTCAGCCAGTATGTGTAAGGCTCTGTTTCAGGCACAGGGAAGCTGTTGGTAAACAAAATGGACTGGGAAAACCTGCTCTCTTGGAACTTACGTTCTGGAAGGGGAGAGGGATGACAAACCAAATAAGCACCCTATTTCATGTATTTGACAAGGGTGCTCTGTGGAAAGAAAAGGCAGCAGGGAAGGGGAATAAGGAAGTTCCAGCCCAGCGGGGAGGCTCCCATTGTAAGTGGAGGGACGGGCTCCCTGGCAAGGGGAAGGTGAGCCCAGGCCTGCAGGTGAGAATGAGCCATGACCGTGACCATCAGGGGCCTCTTCCTATGTTGCTATGAAGGCATCTTTAGTTGCAAAAGGGAAATGAGCAGGCCTGCAAGGATGAAATTAGAAAACAAAATGCCAGGCATACACTAGGCCCAGAATAAATGTTAGCTCCTCCCTTCCCCCTTGTATCCCACGGGACTCCTCTCCAGTCATCAGGGAACTCGAGAAACTCGAGGTAAAGGCTCCAAGGAGGCCAGTGAAGGTCCCGGGACCTTGCTTGAGGGGAGCTCTCACTTGAAGGTAGGCTGGGGCTCATCCCATACAGCCAGTGAGCAAGCAAAGGGGCCCCTGTTCTAGCTCCTGTGGTTTAGGAGATCCAGATCTGACTCTTCAATGGCCAGAAAAGTCTATAGGGCCAAGATATGCCCACCCGGAGCCCACGTCCCCCAACCACACTCTAGTACTGGGACCCTGAAAGTCCCTGCCCAAGGGGCCCTAAGTCAGCTTGCAGGGCCTGTGAGAGTTTCTACCGTGGGCCCACTGAGGACCAGCCTCATGGCTGGTGGAGACATCCCCGGTCAGGACAGCCCGATAAAATACCGGGAGCCCAGTTACATTTGAATTTCAGATATACAAGGAATAATGTTTTAGTATAAGTATATCCCAAATATCACAATCCTTCCCTGGGCCCAAGGAGTGGCTAGGGATTGCTGTTCGGTGATGTTTCCGTGTGCAGGAGGGGGTGTCCACACAGGCACTGGTGACACCAGTGCCCCCTCCCCCACCCAGCATACAGGATGGAACCAGAAATGGGAAGAAAATGTGGGTGGGCCGCCGTCTGGGAATACATTTGTTCTCCTACACTGAGCCCTGTAAATACCAGGGCCTCCCACTTACCTCTGCTGTCCCCACCCACCTCTGAGTTGCCAGCCCTGCCTTCCCCAAAAGGACTGCTCTGAGTGGGCCAAGAGGGAGCTGGCTGGCTGGGCCTCTCTCTGCCTGGGGGGCCTCCAACCTCCCAGGCTTGGACGCCACCACCCCGCCCCTCCATCCCTACACTCAACCTCGCTTGGCCTCTGTCCCCATGACCTCCCCTGTCCTCCCAAGCTTTGCTCTCCCCAGGAGGCCCCGAGGGTGTCCGTGGAGGAGATGGGGTGGAGAGATGGGGTAATGGGTCTTCTGGTCTAGACAAGTCTGATCCAGCCAGCCCCAAACGAGGGAGAGCAGCCTGTGCAGGTGGCGGTGGGGGTGACCGCTGCTGGGAGTTCAGATGCCCTCCCTGACCCGTGCTAGAACCTCGTGGAAAACACCGCTTTCCCCTCAGGAGGAGCTTCTCCTCAGGATTGAGGTGAAGAGTGAGGACGATGAACGTGTGCCCTTGGGCCCCTGGGGCTGCGGCAAGGGCTTGTCCCCGGATGCCTCTCGTGCCTCATCGTACCTCAGCCCCAGCACCGAGCATGTGTAGAAGGCTTATGACAGGGCCGGGGACGTGCGGGACTGTGGGGCCCTGTGGTGCTGCTGCTTTTATCGTCGTGATCAGATACTGCTTCAGAGGGAGCCACGACAGCCTGTGACGCTCCTTACTCCCCGGATGGCGAATTTCTCCGGTCCGGGTGGGCCGGTGTTAGGCTCACGGTAGTGGTCCCGGGGTCTGGTGCCGACACGTACGCCCTCGGGAGATGTCAGCCTAGTGAGGACAGTGCGTCGTGTTTAATTGTTCCTACTGCGTGCACCTGCTTCCCCCCTGCCCCCCCAGTCTCTGCCCGCTCCGTGCACGTGGACCACAGTACGATGTCACTGGCTTCTAGTTTTCCCGGTTTCCTTTTTACGAGGCCTCAGCCCTCTGCCATCGCCCGCTCCCGCCCCCAGATGCCTCCACGCGGGGTTCTGCCTCCCCAGCGCGCCCCCCCAGAGTGCCACCTGCTGCTGCTGCCCGCTGCTTGGAGCTGGGGCGTCCGGGGCTCCGGGCGGCGACGGCGGCTGCGTCTCCCCCTGGTCTTACGCTTGGCTGGAGGGTCAGAGTCTTCGAGGGAACATCTTCCTGTTCCTCTTCCCAGGGCTCAGACCCCTCCCCTGATGGGCCACAGATCCCTCCTCCCCCTGCCGTGGGGACTTCGGTTACCCACCTCCTTCCTGGGGTGAGTCCTTTGCATAGCGGCTGCAGGGACCTGAGCCAGAATTGCACAGGGCAGCCCGCCAGCCAGGCGCGTCGAATCCTGCCTGAGGTCTGCGCGGGACCCCACGACCGCCAGTCTGAGGGGTCACGTGCACACACACCAGCACACCCTCACCACCCCCCACAATCCCACCTTCACACGTAATCACACAGTCACACACACGCACCCCACGCACACCCTCACACGCGATCCCACAGTCACAACCACACACACACCCTCCTACACCCTCTCACACGCTCACAGCCTCAGCCCTCCTCACGGTGTCCACCGTCAGCACAGACCAGCTACAATGTGACCAACCCACAAAGCGCATACCCTAGTAAACCTTGACTGCTCAGGAGCCCCAGGGAGCAGCGGACACGGAAGTTCAAAAAATCTCTATTTTCACTCTTCTTCAAAATTAGCCCTTTTTCTGAGTCCCTCTACCTCCCCTTCTTCTAGATCTCTGTATCCCTCCTGCTCTCCCTCGGTTCAGAACTTCCTGCTTGCTGCACCCCATCAACACCCCCAAAGATCCGGAGCTAGTGAGGCCCCGCCCCCACCCCTGCTGGGAGGCACAGAAAGGCTCCCCAGGACCCCTGCCCTCTCTGGGCACTTTGCTGGACCTGTGAGCCCACCAGGGCCCAAGGGAGGGCAGCAGAGGGCCTCCTGCTCAGGGGCAGGGCTGAGGGCACCTTCTGCTCCGGCAATCTGGGCGGCCTGTGGGTCCCAGCCTGAGCCACCCACTCATGCAGCGATTTCTTGGTCTCGGGTTCAGCCTGGGCGCTGTTGGGGGCCTGCGCTCTGCCTCCTTCCCTGTCTCTCCTCAGCCCTCCTCTGAGTCCCCCTCCCTGCCCGCAGGGCCTGCTCCGACCCACCTGCAGTTCCCGATCTGCTCCCCCACCCCTACTCCCACGGCTCCCTGCACCTGCTCCTTCCTGTTTCCCCCTCTCGCTGGCTGCTCTGAGTCACTTGCTTCTGTCCAGTCCTCTCCCCTCGCCTGACAGCTGGGGGCCCCTCCCTGTCCCTCGAGGTGCAGGGCCTTTCAGGAATCCCCTTCTGAGAGCCCCCGCTCCGGCCTAGTGGACAGGACAGGCTTGTGGGGGAGGGGTGGAGAGCAAAAATAGCTCCTTATCCGAGTCTGAGGGAGGCCAGAGCAGGGCAGGAGCTGGAAGGGTTGCGAGGCCGGGGAAGGGGATGAAGAACCCCGCCACGTGTGCCCATGTCCGTGCGGGGAGCAGCTCTCCGCAGGGACGCCCTGGCCTTCCCGCGCTGTGACCTGCCAGGGGCTGGCAGAGCAGTGGGGGCCTCACTGCTCCTACTGGGCGTCTGCATGACCCCCCGACAGGTGCCGAGGACACGGAGGCAGGCCTTAGAACAGTCGGAACTGGGGTCACATACCCTGTTCCGATTTACCCAAGGGGGTGGGTGTGGTGCTGCACGGGGATCTCACTCCAAGATGGCCTGAGGGGACCCTCTCCCTCAGCCTCCAGGGAGCCCTTCCTTTGGCCCCTTCCGTTCCAGCCTGTGCCCCGTGGGTGCTGTTGGCCGCCCGCTGTTCCTGGCGGGGGCCTCCCCAACTATGACAAGGGCATTCCTCAGACATTTTTTTCCTGAGCCATAAATTAGCAACATCATCATCATTATGGTCCTTATAATTTTATTTTTTCTTATCATTGTTATGTGTGTGAATTCTCCTGCAGATAGAAACTCCTGTCTGGCAAGAGCTTTCAAAAAGCCCTTTCCTTCAGCACATTATTTCACTTCGCCCTCTCTGTACCCCTCAGGAGAGCATCTCCCTTGCTCCAAGCCGCTCTCTCCCCTGGCCTTGGGATGCCCCCAGGCTCGAGCTGCTCTACTGTTTCTACCTTCTTCCTTACCCGCCTGGGAGGGTCCTTTACACCCAGCGCCAGATCACTTCCCATCTGCTGAGCGATAGCCTCCACTCCCTGCCCCGGCTCTGCCAATCGTCATCTCCTTCGGCTCCCCCACTGCCCCCTCCCCTCTAGCTCCTGCTCAGACACACAAGCCTGCGCTGTGGCTGTTCCCTCTGCCTGGAATACTTTTCCTCTGGAGCTACACGGACCGCGCCCTCACGTCCCCTGACCACCATGTTAAGGTTACAGCCGGAATCAACCCCAGCCCTGGACACACACACTACAGCTCCCCCCTTTTCTGACTCCCTTTGTCTTTATCTCACAGTCTTTAAGATCCAATTTACTTGTTTCTTCTGCTGATTGCGTACTGTCTCCCGGTCCCCACAAGAAGAAGCGCCCTAAGGGCAGAGGTGTCTGTCTTTCTGGCTTGCTGCTGGATCTCAAGTCTCGATGGCGGCTCCCAGCATCTAGCAGGTGCTCAATGAATACTTGATGACTTAATGAACAGATTATTCCTTTCTCCTCTCCCTTGTTGGTGTGCTAGAGTTTCTTGAGGCTCTAGCTGGGAAGTTGGCCAGGTGGACATGTTCTCCTTTCTTAGCCCAGTGACTTAGGAAGGAGGCAGGGAAGGCCTGCAGAAGCCAGGAAGCCGCCGGAGCAAGTCTGGTGTCCCGCTAAACACCGCCGCAGCCAGGACTGACCGTCAGGTCTGGCTGAGCCCAGCCATGACTTCTGCACGTGGCCCCGCCCCATCACCCTCCTGTTCCAAACCCCAGGGGCCCAGAGGAGTTTGTCACCCAGCCTGCCCCTGTCACCCCGCCCGCCGAGTGCCCCACCTCCTGCCCTGACCTGTTTCCCTTCATTCACTCCTCCTCACCCGCTTCTGCAAACCCCTCCCTGCCAGGGGAAGCTGCCTCCCCCGGTCCACCCCCACACGGATCAAAGGCTGCTTGCTCTGATCTGGACGCCCTCAGCGCTGGGAACAGGCAACGTAAATATTGCTCCTGCCCCCCAACAACATGTAGTCGCTCCCCCCACCTCCCAGTGGTTCATACCACAGGAACTACGGTGGAGGCTGATTAACTCCATTCCAATCCTAGCTCCTTGGCTAAGAGCTTTGTGAGTGCAGACAAGCCTACCCGCGCTCCTAAAACCTCAGTTTCCTTATCTGTAAGGTGGGATCTGCTCCTATCTTAGGGTTCCTGTAAGGGTTAAAAGAGAACATGTTGGCAGAGAAGCCGGCCCTGCACCTGGTGCCCGGTGGGTGCTAAATCACGGCCAGTCCTCCATGAACATCCACCCCCCAGAGCGTCCACCATGTGCCTCTCACTGTTAAAGGGGCAGGCAGCTCTGCGGCCCCCTGGTGGGGTGGGGAGGAGAGAGTGCCCCTCTTACTGGACTTACTGGACGGCATCTAGCTGAGGAGCTGCTGCCGGAATTCTGCCTTGGATGGCGAGCAGACAGGCGACATGGTGTGTATGACTTGGGGCCGGCGGGGGGCGGGGGGGGGGGGACCGCCAGAGACTGTCTTAACTTCCTGCCGTCTGAGAAATATACCCCAGTGGTCTAGAAAGACTTGAGGTTCATCTGTTAAACTCATGGAGAGTGAAAGGGTTTGGGGTCGGGCAAGTCTGGTTTGGAGTCTAGAGCCATAGAAAGATATGCGGTTCTGTGTGGGGCTGGCTTGCTCCCTCCAGATCTTTTGTGAACATGCTGTTGCCAGTGACATCACAAGAGGCGGCCACCTCTGCATCCCCAGCATGGCCGGCCTCAGGGGGCAGTGGGGGAGGACGGCTGGCCACTGGGGAGCAGCGGAGCAGCTGCCCTCGGAGGCCATCATCTCCGGAGGAGGCGACCTCATGCTCTCTGTGCTCACTGGCACCACACCCCATACCTTTGTGCCACTACGAAACTTCTGGCTTCCCAGCTGTGGATCTACGGGAGCTCTGCCTGGAAGAGTATCAAAACTGCCCAAAGTCTTTAAAACAAACCACCCTCCCTGCCCCCGGCCCCAAAGAGAAAATAGAATAGTCTCCGCTGTTGTGAACCTGCAGGCAAATTTAGGGAGGCCAAGCGGCCCTTCCGCACCCCTGCCAGGTTTCCGAAACTCTGCCCCTCGCTCTCTCATCCCCAAGCGCTGCATTTATAACACATATTTAAATATTCACAGCTTTGCCTGAAATAGATGAGAATCCTGAAGCTTGTAATGTTTCCCGAGGATTACCAAAATCTCTTAATCCCCTTCTTTCCTGTAATAGCCTATAGGGAAACTGATTTTAACAAATGCATTTTTAAATTGCACAAGCATTTTCAAAAACATGGCTCTAGAGTACAAGGAACGTCTTCCATATTAAAGCATCAGCGGGAGTCATATTCTGTACCAAACTCTCTGTGCGTGTGTGTGTGTGTGTGCGCGCGCGCGTGTGCGTGTGCGCATGTATATTTCAACCCCAGCTTCCTCACCCATCCGGGGACCTACCCCCAGGTGTTTAGCCCCCTGGGCCTTACTCCTAACACCCACTTGACATCCTTTCCCCAAGTAAGGATCCACTGAGCACTTTCCATAGCAGGAGCTTCTAGGACCTGGACACGGAGCGAACAAAACAAAAGAGATTCAACCTGTCGTGTGAGAGGAGCCAATCGGTCATGTATCTCGGATCATTTTAAGCATTTAGAAGAAAAATAAGGCAGAGGAGGAGCACAGTGACCTGCTGTGTGGATCAGACCAAATGCCAGGCCCACGTAGGAGCCGAGTTTCCTTGTCTTGCCCCATCATCTCCTACAGCACCCTGACCAAGGGGTGGGAACGCCTCACCCACACTCCTCACATTATGATGTATTTTCTTTTTTCTCTTTGTCAGCAGAAACCCAGGATAGGAATGGCAGTGGGCACAGGGGTGGGTGTGTGAGAGGCCTTCAGGGAGACTTTTCTATTTCTTCCACAATTATTTATTGAGCTTACTAGGTTCCAGGCAGTTGGCGGGCACAGCCTTGTTAAAATTGGAAAGCTTTATATAAACACCCTGAGTTCTCGATCCTTTTGAAAAATTGGAAGCTCTAGCAGTCCTGGGCATGCCGTCCCTAGGGACAACAATTAGCCAGTGCCCAGAGGGGGCTGGTTACTTCCAGGAGCTCGAACATTCTCTAGTTCACTAGCCCTTAATGTCTCTTACACCTGGCCAGCTTTGCTCCCTTGCCTGGCTGATGGAGCCATTCGTTTGAGTGTGTAAGCCCTGACTTACGTTCTCTTCATAAGGAATACATGCAAAGAGCCCAATACGGAAAGAAACAAATATTGGGATTTTGACATTCCTCCGTGGAGAGGAAGAGTCTCTGCCCCTCCCCTCGAGTGTGGGTGGCTTGCGTTTGCTTCAGCCAAGAGTCCAGTGGAAGTACCAACATGTGACTTCAGAGGTGAGAACATGAAGGTGCTCTGCTCTGTTCACTGGAACTCTCATTTCCAGAACCCTGAGCTAGCTGGCACATAAGAAGTCCAATGGCCCTGGGCCCATGAGGCCTCACGTGGGTGCTCTAGGTGGCAGTCCCAGCTGAGCCCAACCTGTGAGCTGTCCCCGTCCAGGCCCTGAACATACGAGTTAAGATGTCTCCAGATGATTCCAGTCCTCAGCCTACCAAGTCACCCCAGCTGTTCACATTTCCCACACGGAGGCCTCCGACTTGCGGACCAGAGAAAAGCCATCCCCACCGCTCCGTGCCCAAATTCCTGACCGTAGTAAAATGGTTGTTGTTTATACATTTTGGGGTAGTTCATTACACAGCAATATATAACTGGAACAAGGTTGACCAAGAAGGATCAACTGAGCTCAGAGCTGAAGATTAGGTAGGTAAAAAAAGGGGCATCAGAGCAGAGCGTTTCCAATGGGGGGGGCGGGTAGGGAGAAGGTAGCAGGGACAAAAATCCTTCTGGTAGGAAGAATCTGGTATACTAAAAATCAACAAAGAAAGAAAGCAACCAGGGGCGCCTGGGTGGCTCAGTGGGTTAAAGCCTCTGCCTTCGGCTCAGGTCATGATCCCAGGGTCCTGGGATCGAGCCCCATGTCGGGCTCTCTGCTCGGCAGGGAGCCTGCTTCCTCCTTTCTCTCTGCCTATCTCTCTGCCTACTTGTGATCTCTATCTGTCAAATAAATAAATAAAATCTTTAAAAAAAAAAAAAAAAAGAAAAGAAAAGAAAGCAACCAGAAACCCCTCCAGGTGTTTTAAGCACAAAGATATTCAATACAGGGAGTTAAATTAAAAAAAAAAAAAAAAAAGTAAGGCCTGAAAGACACGTCAGAGAAGCTGCCACAGACTTCAAATTTGATACCAGCTTTCGGAGAGTCAGGAGGTTACAAGAAATACAGGGAGCTTTCCACAGCGACCTGACTCCATCAGGAAGGCAGGTGATGTGACCGAAAGCACTCACAGACCTCTGCGAATCGAGATGAACCCACAGCTCGTGTACTTGTCCATCACTGCCCCGCTGGAGAAACAATAACATTTCTCCTTCTCTTCTACTTCCAAGTCTATCGTAAGTTCCTCCTCATTTGTGGAAACAAACTCAGAAGCTTGTGGCGGGGGATTCTGGGAAATGCAGTTTCTCGCCTCTAGTCCCTGCAGTACTGAGGAGAGTGCAGAGGGGAAGGGGGGCTGAAGCCAACAGGCAATCTGGCACACCTGGCCTCCTCTTCCCCTCCTCAGTCCCAGTCGTCTCATCTTCCTCCTTACTTCCTGTGCTCACCTTCCTGGTCACGCCCGAGAGACGTTAATACCACTAACTCCGTAATCTCAGTTTCACACGCCCTGTCTTCCCGGTTCACCCCCTCTGGTACCTGAACTCTAGGAATTCTTCATCTCCTCAGACTTACCCTTCCCTTCCCTTCCGCCTCCCCAGTGCCCCTCTCACCCAGTTTAGATGATCTGGTCAATCATTAGAGCCACTCGTTGGCATACCCTCAACTCCTGTGGCCCCTCTTCCTTCACTGTACTCTTCTAGAAAAAACACTAACTTTGGTTAAATCTAGCTCCCATCTATTTAACACCTTTACCACAACCAGCTACATATGCCTAGAAAACATCCACCGTGCTAACGGACCTTACTCTAAATTCACAGCCAAGGGAGGTCAAGTGGACACTTGGGGCTCCCCAGCAATCCTACCTCATTTCCCTTGCTCGTTCACCCTCCCACCCTCTAAGAGGACTTGCAAGAGAACTTTCATAGGCTCCCACCACATCGGCCAGACATTGCATGTTTCCTCCCGTTACTGTAGATGAACTGTTCACACTCCTGTCTGAAGCCAAACCCTCTTCTTAGGAACTAGAGTCTATCCTCTTTTGTCTACCCAAGGGCCTTAGTCCCATAGTGTCTCTCTCCTTCATCATCCCATTGTCACCCTCCGTCAGGCCACTCCCATTAGCCTCTAGATATAATGCTGTTTCTCCTCCCTTTCAAAATAGTCCTCTCCGAGTCCCATGTCCCCTACCAGCTCCTGCCCCCCTTTTACTGCCTCTTGACAGCCAAACTCTTCCAAAGAGGTACCTGTACTCACTGTCTTCAAATCCTTCAAATCCTATACCTCCACTCTCTCTCTTTCACTTCTCCACAAAACACACCTTCTCAAGGTGACCAGTTATTGCCAATAATTGATTCTCAGTTCCTAGCTCACTTGGCCCCCCAGGACTCTTTAACCCAGTTGGTCACTTGTTCCTTAAAACACTCTCCTCCCCTGGCAGCCAGGACACCACCCTCTCCTGCTTTTCCTTCTGCTTCACTAGCCACTTCTTCTGTGTCCTTTGCTGGCTCCTTTTCATCTTCCTGACCCCAAATCATTGAAGTGCCTCAGGGCTCTGTCCTTGGACTTCTCTGTCTTCTCAAGAGCCCATTGAGGTGGGTGGTCATGAATTTAAATAAGGGCAGTTATCAACCATGCTCATGGCTTTAAATACCTCCTACAGCTGATGACTCCTCAATTTATAGTTCTAGCTAGACCTTTCCCCTGAATTCCAGACTTGAACATCCAAATGCCTATTTGACACTTTCTCTGGGGTGTTGAATATTGATCTCAAATTTAAAATGTCCAGCACCAAAGTCCTGCTCCTACCCCCAAACCTGCTTCTCCTGCAGTCTTGGCATCTCTGGAAGTGGTCAGTTCGTCTTTCCAGTTGTTTGGGCTCCAAACTTGAGTCATCTCTGACTCCTCAGTTTCTGTCATACCCAGTCCTGACAGCTCTGCCAAGCGGGTCTGGTTTTCACCACCACCATCACCTCCACTGCTACGACTGTGTCCAAGCCTCCCTCAACCCTCTCTTGGATCACTAAAAGAGCTCCCTAACTGCTCTTGTTGAGCCTGCCATGGCCCCCCTTCATTTTACTGTCAAGAAAGCAGACAGAGGACCCATTTACAACGTGTCAGGGTCATACCCTTACTCAGCTCGAAACCCTCCACCTCACTCGAATAAGAGCCAAAGTGCAAACTTCTTGGTTCTTCTTTGAACTCATCTTCTATCTGTTACAGCCACACTGTCCTTCTTGTTTTTGGAGCATGGAAAGCATGTTCCCACCTCAGGGCCTTTGCATGTGCTGGTCTCTACCTGGCATGTCCTTTCCCCAGATATCTGACTTGCCCTTTCTCTTCTTTTATTTTTTTTAAAGATGTATTTATCTGAGAGAGGAAGAGAGAGCATGTGCACATGATGGAGGGACCACAAGGGGCCGAGGGACAGAGAGAGAGAAACCCAAGCAGACTCCATGCTGAGTTGTGGAGCCCAACATGGGGCTCGATCTCATAACCCTGAGATCAGACCTGAGCCAACCTAGAGTCAGTTACTTAACCGACTGGGCCACCCAAGGTGCCCCAGTGTTTCTCTTCTTTTAGACCTCTGTTCCAATGACACATTGTAAGTGAGACTTTCCTTGATTACCTTAAGAAATAGGACCCCCTTGTGCCCTCCTTGTTTTGTTTTTCTCCTTAACACTTATTGCCTGCCACCCTGCTATAAATTTTGCCAGACTCCCCTTCTAGAATGCAAATGCCATGAGAATGGGGACTTTATTTGGTTCACATGAACATCCGCAATGCCTAGGGCGTGCCTAGCACACAGCAGGCCCTCACTACTATTTCTTGCACTAACAGAATGACTGGGCATGGCGATCCAGGCTGCTGGATCAGGCTGAGAGACGGGCCGGAGCCAGATCAGCAGGGCTTTTAGGTCTTGCTAAAGATCTGGAGGAGGGCTGACATGATGACCTTCAGGTTTAGAAAAGCTCCCATGGGCTCCAGGAGGGATCACACCTCTTCTAGAAAGGTGATTCTTGCCTTTGTGCAGTTGAGTGTGGGGAGATACACGCACGTGTGTTTTAGAAATGCCTCTCCCACTTAGAAGTGGCCAAGGGGTTCTGGGGCCAAAGAGATCTTTGCATTTGGACAAGACACAACAGCACACGGGGCTGTAATTATGGTTAATCAACCCTGCGCCTCTGAGTCAGCAGCTCAATCAAGCCCTTTACAAGCCACAGGCTTCGGGGCCTCCTACTCCCCGCAGGCCTCTTGCACTGGGAGCCTGCTTTCGCCCTACTCAGAGCTCTCTGCTCCAGAGAGCCCCAGATCGGAGAGGATGTGGCAGTCCCCCACCTCCCACGTGACCCGCTGTCCCCTCTCCCCTTCTTCCTGCACTCCTCAACCGGGAGAGATTCCTTCCAGTGGCGATCAAGTCCAAGGGCAAGAGGCTAGTGAGGCTCTCAAGCCTCCAGGGAGTAGGCGAGGAGCCGAGGGGACAGGGGCCGAGGGTGAGCAGACTCTGCCTGCAGCCCCTCTCAGGGCGGAGCCCCCAGGAGCCTTGCAGGAGATGTGGCCCTGGCGCAGCCCTTCCTCAAAGGCTCCCTCTCTCCAACACCCCAGCGATCCAAACAGCTGCACTATTTATTCAGCCTTTCCTTGGCCCACTGGGCTCCTCAAACTAAATGTGCCTTCTGCACATTCCTTGAGGGTTTTAATAACCTACCAGTAAGAACAAAAAGTCCATTTCTACTAACTTAATAAGTCAAGCCAAGGTGGAAATACCTTTCCAGGGCCCCTCCCTGCCCAACTCAGCTGGACTCGCATTGCAGAGGGAAGCAAAATTAATTTTGACTTAGCTGCCGAGATGCACCTCATTATTTCGCTTTGCCAAGGAAGGGGGCAGGAAAATCACAGCCAGCAAGGCAGAATATTCCATCCCCAGGCGCTCAGGAGTTTGGGATTCTTTCCTACCTTCTCGTGCCCTGGGCTGCAGGAGGTTTGCCAGCGGCTGACCTCGTGGGTCCTGCTCCTACCACCTAGAGAGACTACAGGGCCTCAGGGAGAGCAGCAGGCTGGGCCAGGGGCAGCCCAGTCTGCTTGGTCACCAACCACAGGTTACAGGCCAATCCCAGGTCGGCATCCTGCAAGTGCAGGGCCGTAGGCAGCAAAGGAGACCAGACAGGAGAGAGCTTCCTGAAAGACAGACTAGAGTATCAGCCACGCAGACTGAGGGCAGCCCCTCTCCAGACCTCTGTCTCCCAGCCCAGCAGTCACGACTACCCACCATTTCCCCTTCTCCCCTGCCCCCAGAAAATTCCTCTCTCCCTGGTTCTTACTCAGGAAAATCTAAATACAGTGGACTGTATTTGTTGGCCGATAGTCACCTGTGGGGAGGAAAGTTGCCGTCCGTTTTGGGGGAAGGGAGGAGGAAGAAGGCGAGAGAGGAAGTTCATACTCGAGAGCCTTCTGTCCGTTTTCATGGGTTACTTCACCCGATATTCTGGAAAACATCTCAGTATCTGAGCTCGGGACAAGCAGGACTGGGGTTCGGATCCCAATTCGCCACGTGTTAACCTCTAACTACACCTGTCAAATGGGGACAGCCGTACCTCCCTGAAAGGCAGATGCAGCGAACTTAACTCTTAACTCAAACTTGAGTTAGTACATGAAGAACTCGAACTGCTAAGAGGAGAGGTTATACACCCGCAGAGGAAATGTCTCAGGGCTGACAAAGAACCCCCCACTGAGCCTGTTGGGGCGGGGGAGGGGGATGGTTCTCCCACAGGATGCAGGAGTTTGGGGTTTGTCAAGGTTGCTTCTGACTCATGATGAACTTGGGCGGCCCACGCAGCTTGTATGGCACCTGGACCCGTTCACTAGCCCATTGAACGTCTCTTCAACAACACATCAGTCAACAAGTTTGTGCCTCTTCCTTGCTAGGTATTGTAGGTGCATTAAAAATGGAATCTGAAACAGTCTTTGGCTGGGGTGACCAACTGCTCCCAATTTGCCCAGACCTTTCAGTGTTAACACTCAAGTCTCATGGAAACGCCTCCTCCAACCTGGGCAAACCAAGATGGGTGGTCCACCGGGTCCGAGCATCCACAGAAATGACCGTCTTACTAGGAGAGCCAGACTGACCCGGGGGGCTCTGAAGTGGATGCCGACGCTTGCACTGCTTAGCAACCTTGTGCTGAGTGTCATTTCAAGAAGACCAACTGAGCACAAGCTACCACTCTCTTTTTGGCTCAAGTCCTAGAAATCGCAGAAAGAAAAAAAAAAAACCACCCTTTTTTTAAATGTCAGAATTTTTTGAGGCATAATTTACATATAAAAATTTCACTCCTGGGGCGCCTGGGTGGCTCAGTCTGTAAGTGTCTGCCTTCAGCTCAGGTCATGATCCTGGAGTCCTGGGATCAAGCCCCGTGTTGGGCTCCCTGCCCACCCCTCACCCTGCTCATGCTCTCTCTCTCTCTCTCTTAAATAAATAAAATCTTTTAAAAAATAATAAAAATAAAAATTTCACTTCTTTTAAAAGTGTATAGCTTTGACTTCTGACAAGTGTATACAGTCATGTAATCACCACTACAATCAAGATGTAAAACACTTCCATCCCGCGCCTACAACGGTCCCCCTGCGTCCCTTTACGACCCCAACCCTCAGCCATTGGCAACCAACAGCGAGTCTAATTTCTGTCCTTACAGTCTTGCCTTTCCCAAAAGGTCATTTGATAGGAATTACACAGTGTGAACCTTTTGTAGCTGGCTTTTTATTTTTTTTCAATTAGCACAATGTTTGTGAGATTCATCTATGCAGTGTGTGTCAGAAGTTCTTTTTATGATTTCTCAGTAGCAGTCCATAGTATCAAAGTGTTGGAATTTGCTCGTCTGTTCACCAGTGGATGGACACGTGGGTCGTTTCCAGCTTTGGACAATTACAAATAAGACAGCTGTACACGCTCACACACAGAGCTTGTGTGGACACATTTTCATTTCTCCTAGGAAACTACCCTAGGAGGAGGACTGCTGGGTTGTATGGAATATGCATATATTTTACTTTATTAAAAATGGCCAAACTGCTTTCCAAAGCGGCTGTACAATTTTGCATTCTTCTCAGCAGTGAATGAGCAGTGAATGAGCGCTTTTTACTTCTAGCCATTCCAGCCAATGTGTAGTGATATCTCATTGTGGTTTTAACTTGCGGTTCCCTGATTCTAATGATGTTGGACATCTTTTCTTGTGTCTCTTTGCCATCCAGACCCCTTCCCTGATGAAGAGTCTGCTCACATCTTTTCCCCATTTTTTTTAAAGATTTTATTTATTTACTTGGCAGAGAGAGAGAGAGAGAGAGAGAGACAGTGAGAGAGGGAACACAAGCAGGGGGAGTGGGAGAGGGAGAAGCAGGCTTCCCACTGAGCTAGGATCCCGAAGCGATACGGGGCTCAACCCCAGGACCCCGGGATCATGACCTGAGCTGAAGGCAGACGCTTAATGACTGAGCCACCCAGGTGCCCCTTTTCCCCATTAAAGAAAAAAAAAAAAGACTCGGGTTTTAATTATTGTAAGAGTTCTTTACATATTCTGCTCGTAATTCCTTTATCAGATATGTGTTTCACAAATATCTTCCCCTGGTCTGTGGCTTGTTTTTTCATTTTTTATTGAGAATATATGCCAAAGAACAAAAGATTTTCATTTTCATAGAGTAAAATTTATCAATTTCATCGTTTATGCTTTTTGTGTCTTATTTAGGAATTCTTTGTTAACCCAAGATGTTAGAGATGGTTTTTATGTTTCTTTTTTTTTTTAAGATTTATTTATTTATTTATTTGATAGCGCGATCACAAGTAGGCAGAGAGACAGGCAGAGAGAGGGGGGGAAACAGGCTCCCCGCAGGGCAGAGAGCCCCATGCAGGGCTCAATCCCAGGACCCTGAGATCATGACCTGAGCCAAAGGTAGAGGCTTAACCCCCTGAGCCACCCAGGTGCCCCGATAGTTTATGTTTCTTAACAAAAGTTTTATTGTTTTAGCTCTTACATTTGAAAAATGCAATTTAAAAATGAAATAAATTTGTAGTCAATCAAAAACAGGAAGAGGAACCTCTTCTAGGCCAGAAATGGTGCGGAGTCCCTAAAAGGCAGAAAGTACATGAGAATGTGGAGAAGGTCCCTGTCCTCAAAAGAAGAGGGTGGTACCAAGAGAACCCCATCCTCGGAGGTGGATACCGAAAGCAGCTAAGACATGTGGGGGCCTGAACCCCAATGCAACCTGTCCCTTACTCCTCCTCTCTCAGCCAACTCTATCTAGACACATGGTAGCGAAATTTCAGAACCACCAAAGAGAAAATCCTAAATACTTCCAGGAAGAAAAAAAGGACTGTCTACAAAGGAAAGAAACTCAGATTGATGTAAGCCCTCATCAGCCATGTTGGATGTAAGAAGACAAGCAATGGGTGCGCCGGGGTGGCTCAGCCTTAAGCATCTGCCTTCGGTTCAAGTCACGGTCCCAGGGTGCTGGGATCCAGTCCTGCATTTGGTTCCCTGCTCAGAGGGGAGCCTTCTTCTCCCTGCCTTGCCTCCTCCCCAGCTTGTGTGCTCTCTCTCTCTCTAAAATAAATAAATAAAATATTTTTTAAAAAAGGACAAGCAATACATCTACAAATGTTAATAGGAAATAAAAGAAGCTAGAATTCCATGTCCAGACAAAGTAGACTCTCTCTGAAATAATTACAAATGTTTCTAATAAAAAGAAATATGTGTCCATGAGGAATAAGTGAGTTTCAAGTAGTGAAGTGAAATACACATGTGTGTACATACACAAAAGTACAGGTATGTATATTTTTTGTGTTATATCATGTCTATATTTAGGTGTATATAAATGTAGACATGATATGTATATATAAATATAGACATGATATATATATAAATTTGTATTTACTGTAAAAAAAGACAAAAAACAAAAAAACAAAAAAAATTTCTAGAATGAAACCTTTGATAAATTTGGTAATTATACTTGGTAATATCAATAATTATACTTGGTGATGATCTAGAAAGACATCCCATGCTTATGAATTGGAAGATTTAATACTATTAAATTTGGTTTGATTTCTCTTGAGGCCTCTCTCCTTAGCCTACAAGTGGCCATCTTCTTGTGTTCTCAAATAGCACTTTGTGTGTGTGTGTGTGTGTGTGTGTGTGTGAGAACATATCCCTAATGTCTCCTTTTCTTTTTTTTTTTTTTTTAAGATTTTATTTATTTATTTGACAGGCAGATCACAAGTAGGCAGAGAGGCAGGCAGAGAGAGAAGGGAGGAAGCAGGCTGCCTGCCGAGCAGAGAGCCCGATTCGGGGCTCGATCCCAGGACCCTGGGATCATGACCTGAGCTGAAGGCAGAGGCTTTAACCCACTGAGCCACCCAGGCACCCCAAAATTGATCACTTATTGACCACAAAAGAAATTTCAGCAAATTCTAAAATGTTGACTTTGTATAGCCTCATTCACTAAATTAGAAACCATAAAAAAAAAAGCCCCCCAAATTCTACTTACCTTTGGATTAAACAGGAAGTCAAAATGGTGATGACATATTATGTGAAAATGATCCAAAATAAGAGTAGTACATATTGAAATCTGCAAGGATCCAGCCATATCAGTAGTCAGAACATTTATAATCTAAAATACCCATTAAATAGTTGTATAATTCAAAAACAAATGAGTTAAAGTTTAAAAAACTAAACTAATAGAAGAGAAACAAAGTAAATCCAATTGAAATAGAATAAAGAAATAAAAAAGATTGGAAAAAACCATTAATCATTTAAAAACAAATTTGCATTTGTGTCTGAAACTAAATGAGGTTTTTTTGCAAAGCACAATGTAATAGATATTCCTTTGGTAAATATAACAAAAGAGAAAAAGGAAAGGTAAAATAAACATTAAGAAAAATGAAGGACATATGGCTATAGATACAAAGTATATTTAAGAATTATGAGAGACAAGTCTACCAGACCTCCAAGAAATGAATAGTTCCTAGCTTACAAAACCTCTCCCACAGCATGGAAAAAATGGTGGGAAACCACTCAACTCATTTGAAGATGATAGCTTAACTTTGATTCCTAAATTAAACAAGGATATCACAAGAAAAGAAATTTAGAGTCCAATATAACTGTGAGATAGATGCAAAAATCTTAAGAAAATGTTGGGAAATCAACAGTGTAATCAACATTGTATTAAAAGACCAAGTAAGAATTGAACTGAGACAAAGCTGTAACCATCAAGACAGTATGGTATCAGCACAAAAACAGACAATGGAACAGAATAGAGAGCCCAGAAATGGACCCTCAACTCTATGGTAAACTAATCTTTGACAAAACAGGAAAGAACATCCAATGGAAAAAAGATAGTCTCTTCAACAAATGGTGTTAGGAAAATTGGAGAGCCACATGCAGAAGAATGAAACTGGATTATTTCCTTACACCACACACAAAAATAGACTCAAAATGGATGAAAGACCTAAATGTGTGACAGGAATCCGTCAAAATACTAGAGGAGAACACAGGCAGCAACCTCTGTGACTTCGATCACAGCAACTTCTTGCTAGACATGTCTCCAAAGGCCAGGGAAACAAAGGCAAAAATGAACTAGTGGGACTTCATCAAGATAAAAAGATTTTGCACAGCAAAGGAAAGAGTCCACAAAACCACAGACGACTATAGAATGGGAAAAGATATTTGCAAAGTCTTATCAGATAAGGGGCTAGTATCCAAAATCTATAAAGAACTCATCAAACTCAACACCCAAAGAACAAATAATCCAGTCAAGAAATGGGCAGAAGACATGAAAAGACATTTCTCCAAAGAAGATATACAAATGGCCAAAAGACATGAAAAAGTGCTCAATGTTACTCGGCATCGTGGAAATACAAATCAAAACCACAATGAGATATCACCTCACACCAGTCAGAATGGCTAAAATTAACAAGTCAGGAAATGACAGCTGTTGGTGAGGATGCAAAGAAAGGGAAACACTCTTACACTGTTGGTGGGAAACCAAGCTGGTGCAGCCACTCTGGGAAACAATATGGAGGGTCCTCAAAAAGTTAAAAATAGAGCTACCCTATGACCCAGCAACTGCACTACTGGGCATTTATCCCAAAGATACAAATGTAGTGATCTGAAGGGGCACTTGCACCCCCACGTTTATAGCAGCAATGTCCACAATGGCCAAACCATGGAAAGAGCCCAGATGTCCATTGACAGATGAATGGATAAAGAAGATGTGGTCTACATATACAATGGAATATTACTCAGCTATCAAAAAATGAAGTTCTACCATTTACAATGACGTGGATAGAACTAGAGGGTATTATGCCAAGCAAAATAAGTTAATCAGAGAAAACAACTATCATATGATCTCACTCATATGTGGAATTTAAGAAACAAAACAGAGAAACATAGTGGAAGAGAGGGAAAAATAAAACAATATGAAACCAGAGAGGGAGACAAACCATAAGTGACTCTTAATCATAGCAAAAAACCTGAGGGTTGCTGGAGGGGGTGGGGGGATGGTGTGACTGGGTGATGGGCATTAAGGAGGGCACGTGATGTAATGAGCACTGGGTATTATATACAACTGATGAATCACTGAACTCTACCTCTGAAACTAATAATACACTCTGTGTTAATTAATTGAACTTAAATTAAAAAAATTTTTAAAGAATTGAACTGAGAATTTTACATAGAGAATCTATCAGTATATCTATTAGTATAATTTACTATATTAATGAAATTAAAGAAGAAAATCAGGTGGGTCACTTCAATAGATAATAAACAATAATTACATTTGATAAATTCAAAATCCACTCATGATTTTTTAAATAAACTCCTAGAAAACCAACAACATTTTATAAACTTGTTAAAGGGCATTAACCAAAATATATAGCAAAAGTAGCACATTTTCGTAAAGCACTGAAGCAATCCCATTAAAGTGGGTAAAGGCTAAGTATCACCTCTACACTTTGACACGTTCCAGGATGTTCTGTCCAATACAGTAAATACATAAAATGTATAAGTGTTGGGGGGAAAAGAAAAATCTGCCGTTATGGCCGTTCGATGCAGATCCATTGATTGTAACAAATGTACTACTCTGGTGGGAGATGTTGATAATTGGAGGAGGCCGTGCCTAGAGCAGGGGGAGTAGAAGGAGAATCTGGACATTCCTCTTAACTTTCCTGTAAACCTAAAACTTACAAAAACGTAAGCCTTTAAAAAAAAAAAAGGTCAAGAACTCAGAACAAAACAAACTCACAAACAAAAAGTTTAGCAATCTGTATTGTGATGTGAATGATTAAAAATGTAGAAACCAAGACGATCACTAATAAAATATTATCTCCTTACCATTCATAAAGAAATAAAAATGGTGAGGAGAGGCAGAACTGCTACAGATTAGAAGAAAATCAAGAAACATACCCACCCAATAATTTGTTGTTGTTGTTGTTTTAAGATTTTATTTATTTATTTGGGAGAGTGAGAGAGAGAGAGACAGCAAGAGAGAGAGAGTGCTCACTGGAACGAGGCAGAGGAAGGAGAAGCAGACTCCCTGCTGAGCAAGGAGCCCAATGTGGGGGCTCGATCCCAGGACCCTGGGATCCTGACCTGAGTGAAAGGCAGACGCTTAACTGACTGAGCCACCCAGGTGCCCCCACACTTACTTGTTCAGATCTCAGTTCAAACAAACATGAAAATGTATTTTTAAACAATCAAGGAAAATTTAACCCGAACTTAGTATTAGATGATACTGAGACATTTTTACTAATTTTGTCAGGTATGATTATTGTTTGTTTGTTTGTTTGTTTTTTTAAAAACCTTGTGAGTTAGGCACCTGGGTGGCTCAGTGGGTTGGGCGTCTGACTCTTGATTTCAGCTCAGGTCGAGATCTCAGGGTGTGGGATCAAGACCCATATGGGGCTGTGTGCTCAGTATGGAGTCTGCTTGTCCCTCTTCCTACCCCTTTGCCTCTCCCCCTGCTCCCTCTCTTTCACTCAAATAAATAAATAAAATCTTTAAAAAAAAAAGTCTTGTGAGTTAGGAATGTGTAAGTACTTCAATATATATATTTCTAACTGACAAGGCTTTAAAAGAATAATAGTGTATAATAATCATGAGTAACATATTTGTGAGTTGTTTTAAAATAATCAAAGATAAAAAATATGTATTATATATACATTTAAATATATGTATAATATATATAGTTGAGACTTAACCATTTCAAAAAATAACTTTCACGCCTGATGATAAATTCCACGTGAATGACATATATGTATGTATCATGTGAATTATATGTGTATATGCATTAAAATAAAATATGATAACAAATGTTCATTACCATGGGGTTTGCAACATCTATTAAAACTAGATTCAAAAAGCAAAAACTTTAAAGAGAAACTGTAATTAATTTGTCTACGTCAAAAATATAAATGTTTTGTGTATGAAGAGATACCATAAACAAAATTTAATAAGCAATAGCCTTGAAGAAAAAAGTGATTAATATCAGGAATGTATTTTTAAAACCCTTACGAATTATTGTAGAAGAAATAACCCACCCCAAAGAGAAAGCTATGGAAAGAATCTGAATATGAGATTCACTGAAGAAGAAATATCAGTGGCCAATAAAGACATGAAAAGATACTCCACTCTACTGGTATTCAGATGTATGCAAATCAAAACCAAATTGGAAGTACCACAAACTTTTGACAAGACTCTGAGTTCAATAACATGAAAAGTTTTCAAGTCCTCTCATGCGCTGTTGGTGGGAATTTAAATTGGCCCTTCGAAGGGCAATTTGGCAGTATCTGATAAATTTAAAATGCGTATACCCCAGGACACTTCTTAAAATCAGCCTCCTCGAAAGGCAGAGGCACATGCACAAGGAAATGCCGTTAAAGATAATTCATTGCAAAATTGTCTCCAGGAGGGAAAACCTGGATGGTCCTAAAGACCCAACAGCAGGAGCCTGAGCAAATAAATTTATCAATACGGAAATGACGCAGTAGTTGCAAATGAAAGAGTAAATCTCTCTGAACTGCATATTGTTGCATAAA
Organism: Martes martes; assembly: GCF_963455335.1. Classification (NCBI taxonomy): domain Eukaryota; kingdom Metazoa; phylum Chordata; class Mammalia; order Carnivora; family Mustelidae; genus Martes; species Martes martes. Next base: position 56,947,971 of record NC_137903.1, on the reverse strand, counting down.
GAAGCAAGTTGCAAGCCAATTCAGAAAACAATCCTGCATAAATTAATAAAGGTATTAACTATATGTTAATAATATATGCATACACAACATATATGAATATGGCTTACATACCTATATAGACATGATACCCATATTAGTTGAGTACCTATATATATGCACATAGGTATCAGTACACACACATTCACGCACACGCTCATAGGAAAAGATCTTGAATGACACGCACCAAACGGAGGATTACAGGGGGGTGGCGATTAGATCAAAGGACAAAAACCATAAGATTAGAACAGTAGAAAATGAAAACCTTTCACAAATTGAAAATCCATTGTTTTTTTCAAAAACTCCTAGAAAATCAAGGGAAACATCATTGAGCCTTGTCAGTCTCATTTAAATTGTTTACTAAGAGAATGAATCTGGGTATAAATTGCGCAATTAAGAACCAGCTTATTTTTTTAAAACTCCAGAGCCGAGTAGATGGCTTTGGCCATCCTGACCAGAGGAGCTTTAGGACAGCGGAGAAGGCAGGTGAAGTGCAAATTCTTGTCTCCGGAGACCTTTAATTGCTGGTGAGTAACATTAACTCAGTGACTTCCCCTGCCCGGTGTGGGTTTCACCCAAGAAGAGTTAAATCCCAGTCTAATCACCATCCCTCCACTCTGTACAAACCCTAAATATACGGGGAAAATAAAACTCTAGTGGAAAACCTTTGGATCTGTAACTCCATGAATATCCGCAGAAATAGTTAATGAAAAGCAAATGATTCTGCAAACACAAAATTAGCAGACCAAGCCCTTAGGAGATAGTGAATCTACATTGTTACAACACAGACACACAATGTAGTGTTTTGTTTTTTTAATAGTGATCTCTTGCTACATTCAAAACAGATTTCCATTCACCAGGATCCATCTGTAAACGAGCAGCTGAAGGAATGGCCCAAGGAGGAGAGCACATTCTAAGGTCGGATGGGAAAGACACCTACCCCTTCGATGAAAGAGGAGGGCAGGGAATCAAAAGTTTGCTGAATTTAACCAGCTTGTCTGAGAGGACTGCACCCCTACTCTCAGCCTAGCTCCTCCCAGGCACAATCGCTTTGCAAATGGAGATCATGCCACCCATTCTCAGTCGTGCTTCTGAACATACATGGGCCACAATTGTATCAATATTTGGGTAAGGATTAGGAATCAGACAGAGTAGTGGGGTGGCTGTTTTGCTAGCATGGGAATGCTCAAGAGGGTAAAAATAATCGGGGTGACCCTCCAATGAAGTTCTACTAACTGCTAGCACTGTGCTAGTCACACTTTCTACATCACCGCGCTTGCACTCAGTCTCCCAAGACTTAAGTATGAATGGCCACATTTTTCAGGTCAATCACCTGTTCAAGGCTACAGCACTGGGAATTGCCAGAGCGAGCACTTAAACCAATTCTCCTGTTCCAAAGTCCATGTTCTCACCCACCGCATTCAGCAGACTCTTTCCCCCCACCCCCCCCAAGAGAGGCAAAATCAAGCCGGAAGAGCCCTGTCTCAGGGAGAAAGCATTTGCTCAAATCTCCAGGAGTCCAGGCAGCTAAATGACGTCACGGTCAGGTTCAGAGAAATAGCCCCTTCCTTTGCTCTACCAGGAGGGATCCTCTGGACCCGGGAGGCCTGGGGCTGGAGCTCCTCACCCTCGGGGTTGACTTTCCAGCACAGAACCCTGCTGAGTCATCTAGGAAGTCCCTGCCATTTATTACACAACAAATCAGACCGCCACCAAGCCAAGGCTGTTCTCCGTGTTGCTTCAACCCCAGGCTTTAGTGACTCAACCAAGGGGCGGCAGCTTGTTAAGGGGAAGTCCAAGTGTTAGAAAAACCTGCTTTGGGGGAAGAAAGCTGATTCTCAGCCTGATCAAATAAATAATAAAGAAATTCTTTCTAGGAGCACAGACCTTTCCCCAGGGACATCCCCCTCTGGCCTCTAGGAGCTGACCAGCGCCCACCCCAGGGCCTTACCCTCCTAGTCTCTGCCTGAAAGTTGGTTTCCTCAGAAACCCCAGGGGCTGACTTCTGCAATCCCTTTAGCTCTCTACTCAAATATCAGGTTTTCTGGCTTTTGTATCTAAAATATCCACGACAACCTTCCCTCGGACAGGCACACAAACACACCCATACTCTCCCAGCGCTCTCTCTGCTTTCTTTTTTTTTTTTCTCTTTAGAATCCATTACTGCCTAATCTAATATACATGGTACTTCTTTATCTTATCTCTCTACTAGACCGTAAACTTCTTACGGGCAGGGATTTCTGTCTGTGCCCACTGCTACAGCACCCCCGTTAACCCCGGAGGGAGAGGCATTCGGTAAGTGTTTGTTGAATGAATAAATCAGTCTGTGCCTCAGAGGAGAATGGGGAAATCCTAGAAAAATCCCCACAAGGTTTAAGTGTGGCATTCAGGGAAAAATCAAGAGCTTTGGAGGCCCCGATGTGAATGCAGGCCTAGCCTAGATGAATAACTTAATCTAGTTTAATAATTAATCTAGGGGTGCCTGGGTGGCTCAGTCGGTTCAGCACCGGACTCCCTGTTTCAGGTCACGTTCTCTCCAGGTGGTGGGTTGGAGCACCTCATCTGGCTCAGAGAGAGCCTGGAGTCTGCTTAGGATTCTCTCTCGTTCTCCCTCTGAGCAACCCCCACCCCACACTTCTCAAATAAATAATAAAATCTTTAAAGAAAATAATCTAGATTAGAATTTAGTCTCCCTAAACCTCATTTTGTGGTTGGTCAAGGAAGAACATTTGCCCCCAGGACTGCAGTGAGGTCCAATAATAATTTCATGAGCATTTATTTAATACCAGGCCCTGTGCCAAGGACCATCCGTGCATTAGTCCTTCAATCCTCACAATAATCCCACAAGGCATATACTGCTGTTATCCCCAAACAGATCGAAGTGATGCACCCAGGGTGATTAAGAGGAAAGGGACAGGTCACAGGACTCCAACCCCCATCTGTGCGTCTCTGGGACCCATGAGCAAACCACCACACCAGATGCACAGTGGGTCTGTCTGTGTCCATACAGAGCTGAGCCCTGATGGACCATAGGTGCCTCTGCTGTCCCTTAACTTCCCCTCATGCCTGAGCTTTCAGTGGAGTTGTTCACGACGGGCGTCTCAGAGACACTGCTCCTGCCCCTGGAAAGGAACCGGGACAGCCAAGAACCCAGGACACCCCACACCTCTGCCCTTCCCAGTCTAGCGACTTGCCACAGGCTTTCACGTTCAAGTCCGTATCATCTCACCCCCATGACCACCAGTATCTTAGTCGGCACCGGGCCCTGGAACTTTGTCACTTTTGCATAGAGTAAGTTATTTACAGGAAACAATATTTTTACTTCAAATTAATGTATACATTTAATTAATCACTAAAATTGTTCTTTAAGTCTCTTTTAAATGTGATCTCACATTTCAACTTTTTGCCATTTCATAAGTGGCATAAATCGTTCGACTGACTTTTATTTATTTAAGAAAAAATATTTGTAGACACATATATTTACATACACACATACATGGTTTTAAAGTACAAGTTGAAATATTACCATGTGTTCCGGCATCAAAAATGGACAAAAGGCGCCTTCAAAACCCAATTTACACACGTCACAAAATTTGCTGTTTCTGTCGTTCTTTTTTTTTTTTTTTTTAATACATACAAAATGCAAGTGTTGTGCTTTGAACGATGAGGTAAGAGAAGTTTCGGGTTGCTCTTTGCAAACCCTTCTCCACAAATCCCACACCGTGGGCAAAAGCAGTCTGACTTCCAATAAATGGAAGACCTCATGGGATGGAACCAGCACGATCGTGTCTCTTTTGCACAGCGAATTTTGGAGGCCGGTAGGCCCTTCGATGCTCTATAAAATAAGAGTTACCGAATGAGCGCAGCAGAGTGATCTAAGGAAGTAGGTGTTGAAACAAATCTGCAAAAATCATTGTGGGTTTGCTTTTTTTTTTTTTTTTTCCTGTTCATTAACTTCTATTTCAAATAGGTGTTCCTTATGTGACTTGCCGCTAAGTTACAATGAAGACGGGAAAACGCAGAGGAAAATCCTAGAGCAGCTCAGGTGCCCCCAGCACCCGCCGTGGTCAGCAACAAAAGCCCGAGCTGCTGACTCAGGGGTTTGCCCCCCAGACCTGCCCCGCAGGCTCACAGCCTGCACACTCAGAGGTTCCCAAACAGATCCGAAAAAGTGAAAATTATATTACCCATTGATTTAAGAAGAAGAAAAGGGGGGCAGGAAGGGGGAGCGGGTGAGAGACGATGAGGAGGAGAAGGAGGGAGAGAATGGAAGGGAATGTCATTACCTCCTTTGATGTGTCCCTGGAATTAATTGCAGGTGGTGAGGCCCGTGCAGCGGAAAATCACCATGGACTCTTCTGCTGTGCCATAGCACTGGCCCTCACAAGGACTTCTCAGAGAATCCCCACATCTCAGCTAGAAGGAGCCCAGAACTCTTGGCCCCACGCTCTGCCCTGGGCGACAGTCGCCACCAGGCTCCGCAGCGAGAGAGCAGACGGCCCGCACCAAACCCCGGAGTCCATGGAAAACCTCACACCCGCTCCTTCCACGGCCTGTGCGGTCCTTGGAATTGTCTTTCTTGTTTTGAGCCTGAATCATCTTCCCTCCTTTGCTCCTTTCCCCAGGGCAGTCCTAGAACAGACTAGAAGGTAATCATCTGTTTGTCCTCCAGACACTCTTGTCTCCTGAGATGGGGTTTGTTAACAGAAGTCACCCGAGGGGGGAAATGGCCCATGACTTTGAAAGATGGAGAGAAATGTGGTGTCCCTGAAGGGAACGGGTCTGGGTCCAAGAGTAACCCCAAAAAGGGATTAATCAAGGCTTTAAGTGTCACAAATTGGGTTTAGGGAGAGAGAGAGAGAGACAGAGATAGAGACAGAGACAGAGGGGGAGAGAAGAGAAAGGAGAGAAAAGCTGGGGACGAGAGGGATAGAAAAGAGGGAGAAAGCAAGAAATAAGAAGAGAATACAATAACTGGCTAATATTTCCTGAGCACTTAACAAGGAGCAAGCACGGTTCAAAGTGCTTTACTTATATGAATTCATTTCCTCTTAAACCACCCTTGAAGAGAAACGCTATTCTTATCCTTGTTTTGCAGACGAGGAAACGAAGGCAGAAAGTCTACGCGTCTTACCCGACGTCGCCCAGCTCTGGAGTCTGGGACCTGAAGCCAGGGTGTCTGACTGCAGAGCTCAGGGCTGCGCACGCTGCCTGGAAGAGCCTGGGCGGTGAGAGGCCGGGCTGACCCTCCACGGAGCTGATTTCACGGCCAAGAGCACGGACCTTGTCTAGACAGAGCTGGGTTCGGTCCTGGTTCCCCTACTCACCACGGTTTATGGAAATCACTCAATTCTCTCACCCTGTTTCCTCGTCTTTAACATGGAGATCGGGGGGCCGGTGGCGCAGTCAGTTAAGCATCTGACTCTTGATTTCAGGTCACATCAGGGTTTCAGGGTCCTGGCATCGACCCCCCGAGTCATGCTCCACACCGGGGGTGGGGGTTGGGTCTGCTTGGGGATTCTCTCTCCCTCTCCCTCTGCCCCTTCCCCTGTTCTCTCTCTCTCTCTCTCTCTCTCAAAACAAATAAATCTTCAAAAAAAATAAGTGGAGTTAATGATACATTTAGTCCATGGAGTGATGGTAAGGATCACATAGGCTAAACATTTCATGCAGTGCCAGAACACGGAATGTGCTAGATCCGTTTTAGTTTTTGTCCCATGTATTCCTCCCAAAGACCTCATAAAGGATGCACTGTCCCATCTCACAGATGTGAAAACTGAAACTCCAAGGGGTATCCAATTTGCCAAGGTCATATGTCCCTTATTAAGGGGTTGGGCTGAGGAAGAGCGGGACGGAGAGAATAGAGTGGAGACTCCAAGTGGAACAAAAGGAGGAAATGTAAGGAGTAGACAGGGGAGGGGAGGCTGCTGTGGTGAATGTCACTGTGTAGTCACCGCAGGTGGCCTCAGGATGACATATCCAGTTCATACAACCTTATTTCACTGCCCCTGGGCTCTCATTTTGCTCAGATTGGTTCTCAGGGTAACACAAAAGCAAGTCTGGACTCCTACTAAATCCGTTTAAGAATTATTTATCCCTAAAGCTTGGTGTCTCAACATATAAACTCAGATGACATGTATAGTTAAAGAAAACTCTGCATTGCCTGTCACATAGTCAACCTGAGTGAGCATCTCCTTTCCACGTTAACACTGCAGATCAACATTCCATTCACTTACTCATCCTATGTCAATTACTGCGTAAGCATACAACAAAAAGCTGTATCGCCATTCATAGTGTCTAGCCCTTTTCTTGTAGAATTTTCTTTACAAGTTAGTCTGTAATTTAACTCCAATGAGAGCAAAATAACCAATCACGAATTTAGTGTATGCATTACAGTTACACAGCTATGTGTGTATATTCATTTTTCATTGCTCTAACAAGTTATCACAAATGTCGTGGTTTAAAATAAGACAAATGTCTTACCTTCTAGTTCGGGAGGTCCTAAGTCCAAAATGGGTCTTAGGGAAGAGATACAGGTGTCAGCAGAGGTGTGCTCCTTCCAGATGATCTAGGGGAGAATCTGCTTCTTTGCCTTTTCCAGCTACTAGAGGCCATCTGCATTCCTCGGCTAGTGGCCTCTCCCTCCATTTTCAAAGCCAGCAGTGTGGCAGCCCCCAATTTCTCTAACCGCAGCACTACTCCTGCCTCCCATATTTCTGTCATCCTATCTTTTAACTCTGACCCTCCTGTCTCCTCCTTTCAGGACTCTTATGATTATATTTGGTCCATGCTGATTATCCAAGATGATCTCCCCATCTATCTCAAGATTCCTAACTTAAATATACTTGCGAAGTCCCTTTGCCACGCAAGGTCACAGATTCACAGCTTCTGGGGGTTCGGACGTGACCATCTCTAGGGGATCAATATTCTATCATGATATGCTACCTAATTTCTTTCAGCTAGTTGACTTTTAATAATGTGTAGAAACTCAAGACCCAAAGGCTTTAACAATAAACACTGCCGCATCACTATCACCTTCCAGAGGACTCTTGACGCGAGAGTCCAGGGCATGTGTCATTGAAGGTTCACTGTTGGCTCAGGCTATAAAAAGTCTTGATAAGTTTTGTCCAATATTGTCCTAGACATTTTCACCATTAGGGAAAAAAATAGGGTAAATCATTCTCAATTTCTATGTGAATATTCAAATTTGTACTTTAACAAAAGGCATGGGTTTTAACCCCTTTTATATTTCCAGAAATGCATTTTTACTGTATATTTCAAAAAAGATAGCCAAGGGTTCCACGACCAAATCGGATGGCCACATTTGCATTGCTTTCTGGGGCAGAACAATCTTCTCAGCCTATCAGAGGGGCTCCTGTCTGCCTGGTCCTCTCGATGGTTAGGAGTCTTAGAAAACACACCTTTAGACTTTATTTTCTAAGTGACTATGCAGCAGGAAAGCATGGTGCCTGAAACTGAGGTTTGAATAAAACAGGGAGCCTCTCTGGTACAGCCTATGTAAATGGAGGAACCTAGATGTAGCATTTGGATTGTGTGGGAGAGGCTGGAGGAGTGAGTTCTCACTGGTTAGCTTTTATGGTTTCCCATGGGGCCATTCTGCCTCCCCTGGGGACATTTAAAACAGTTAGGGTGTCTTGTTGGGGGTGGAAGGCAGGAACTACAGGCATTTGTGTGGAAGGAGGCCAGTGTCTCTCAACTCAGTGCATGGGAAGCTCCTGGACTTGGACAAATTATGTCGCCCAAATGCTAACAGCACCATTTGAAAATCAGATGGTCCCCTCCCTGTGTCTCACCCACACTGATTTCATTCAATCTCCTCTACTCCTCATACCCCCACAGACCTGCTGTCTCCAGCATTAAAGGAAATTTAAGCTATAGTTCTTGTGTTTTAGCAGAGCAGTGAATACCCAAGACAACGCTATACGGTAGCTTAGATAGAAAATACTACCAGTTTGTAGCGACTAACAGTCGTCCATGGGGCTAGATTAAAACAGGGAGAGGCCCTGAATTCTAGCAAAGGTTGTTTTTCTTGTCCTTCATGTAATTCAAAATAAAAACGACACTAAATCATAATGTAAGAAAATCTAATACCTCAGAAAAGTCCTGATTCGTCCTATGGTGACTACCATGATTTTTTTTTAAATAAATAGCAAATGCCTTAAAGTCTATTTTCCTCATTTCTTTTGCGTTTCTATTGCTGCTTGGATGAAAATTAGGGAACTCTTCATTTTTAATCTACTTAAGTTGGTTGTTGATGATTCAAAGTGAGGGGAAAGCAAGCTACTTGGTGGACCCCTGGGCAGAATTTCAGCTTTATCACGTACTAGCTAGATGACTTTGCGTCAGGTGCTGAATAGGTCTGTAAAATGGGAATAATGAAATATGCCTAACGATTTGTAAGAACTCCGTGAAAGCGTGTGTCCCTTAGTATATTTTTATAAATGCTCAGAATATTATAGCTATTAATAGTATTATTACTATATCTTCAGTGCTCAGTGTGTTTTAGCTATAAATAGTATTTTTTTTCTTCCAGTCCCACCATTCGTCAATATTCATTCAAACACCTTTGAAGTGTGTGCCCATCCCATGTGCTAAATCCTGAGGAAATATACTCGGACCTCACAGTTTGTGATTTAAAAGTTCATGACAGGGGCGCCTGGGTGGCTCAGTGGGTTGGGCCTCTGCCTTCGGCTCGGGTGGTGATCTCAGGGCCCTGGGATCGAGCCCCGCGTCGGGCTCTCTGCTTGGCGGGGAGCCTGCTTCCCCCTCTCTCTCTCTGCCTGCCTCTCTGCCTACTTGTGATTTCTGTCAAATAAATAAAATATTTTAAAAAAATAAAATAAAAGTTCGTAACAAAGTTTGCTACAACAAAGTTTGTTCAACAAAGTGAAACAAGTTTGTAAATGAGCAAATACCACAAAGTGCCATGAATTTCTTGATTACACACACACACACACACACACACACACACACACACATATACACAGTCTATATAGCCTACAGTGGGGAGCAGAAATGGTCGATTCGGAAGATGCAGAAATGTCTATGAAATTCTTCCAAAAAACAATGCTGTCCCTGACTGTTTCGAGTATTTTCGTCTAATTCAAAAGCAGCAGCTTTCATCCAGATGTGCCATAGATAGTACACAAAGTTATGTTCTAGGGAATGTTGGCAAATACTTCTTGGAAGACCATATTGCCTGAGAATTCTTTTCTGAATCCTTGATAGCAAGACACATCCAGATAAGAAAACAAGTTGGCCGACCGTTGTAAGATACTGATTCTATTCTATGCATTCTGACTTCAGAAATGTTGAAGTATATAAAAAGGATGTGTTTGGAATCAACTGAAATGTGGTATATGTAGATGTGGGCATGCGTATTTGAGTAGTTCATTCTCTTAGCGTTGACTACATAGTAAATGGATTTGTCTTCCTGTCTCGCTTTGTCTACTTGCCACTCCAAATCTATGCTGTATCCTTTCCCATTTTCTCATTTACCCAAATACTGAAGGCTTCCTCCATTCCTACAAAATCAAATTCAAACCGGTTGACATGGCACTTCCACCTTTTTTTTACTTTGAAGATTTTGTTTATTCATTTGACAGAGAGCACAAGCAAGGGGTGCTGCAGGCAGAGGGAGAGGGAGAAGCAGGATCCCCACTGAGAAGGGAGCCCAAGGTGGGTCTCAGTCCCAGGACCATGACCTAAGCCACCCAGCCACCCCACAACCTTCTCTTTGGTCCTACCTTTCGGTCCTCAATCCTCCATTCTATGCCCCCTTGACTCTCAGCCCCCATCCCTCCTTTCAGTTTTAACCTACATGAATCCTTTGCAAAGATTTTCATCCCTTCTTTGGAGTGTCACTGTATTGGTTCTATTATCTCTTGGCATTTTTTGCCAAATGATTTTCTTCTGCAATTTTTCTCTGCTTATCTCCCAGCCAGAAGCACAAGTTCTTTAAGGAAATTGTAAAATATTTAATAATCCTTGTTAGTAACTATGCTTACAAATAGCAAGTAGCAAAAGCAGCAGGTTAATCTGTAATTACATAACGTAAATGCTTAATGTTTGTTAACAAAAAAAACTTCACAGCGATTGAATACTTCATGTTAGTGAGTCTTTGCTGTGTTACCCTTTCTATTTCTTTTGCAATTTTTGCCCATCTTTTTCGTTCCCCAATACTATCCTGTAGCCTGGTCATCCTGCACGCCCAGCAACACTCCAGCTGCGATTTCCCTTTAAACCCCTGAAATCTACATAAGCCAACGGAGGGGAGGCCACATGCACAAAACAATGAAGTAGATATTAAAATTAGTTTATTTTTCTACTTAACTTTTAATAAATGAGAAGAAACACAGTAGTCTGTCTCATAAAGAACATTTATAATACATAACAATCCATAAAGCCTCATGGTGAGGTAGGAACAGCTTTGGAAAACAACGCACGGTCATAAAACATACAAAAAGTTAGGTAAAATGTTGCAGCACTAAAGGACATTTTATATGCATCTGCATTGAATGAGATGATAATTGCATTTAACTGTGCCACATCTGGCCCAAAGGACAGCCTATGGTCGACACAAAACAACACAACATGGAAGTTTCATAAAGAATCACACAATACATTGATACACTTCATTGTGCTGTTTCAAGGCGGGACCATAACATGGCAATTTGTGTCTTTTTCTATATAGCCACATAGTAATTGTATGTTACATTCCCTTCAGCATCTTTTTGCCAAAGACACTGGACCACAAAATTTTTGGTTTAAAAGTTTAAACTGAATGACATACAAAAGGCTCTTGTGCCAGTGAAAATGACTGCTAAATATTCCAGAGCTTGTTGGTAAAACAAAATAGCATTGCCACATAATATTGGTAGAGCTACATCAAAATAGTGCTATTACAATTCCCCTTTCAGATGGCCAAACACTGTATTTGACAGTTTTCCATTTAAAAAACAACAAAAACCCTCCACCTTCCCAAGAGTTTTAACACTGTTTTACGCCTTAACTGAAACTCCATTAAAATAAATATTTCTATATTGTAGAATTATTCTCCATATTTGTATATGTGTGAACATCTTAAGACAGCAGGTAAATGACATATCATTCAAATGATATCTGCTTATAAACAACAAAAAGAATCTTCAACTTAATACCAGTTAGCCTACTAAATACTTCACATTAGGTTCCATAGGCCCTTTCCCTCAAAACTTTCCAAAAATTCAAAATTAACTGAGCATGTTAACAGGATACAAACATGTTAACAGTTTCCTACCTACTGAGATTTTTCCAAGGTGCTCTTGATGGAAATTTTTCCTATTCAAATTACATACCTTAGTTATTCAAACATTGTTTTCTAAAATGCTAAAATTCATACACCTAAGTTTTTGCCCTTTTGGACTTTTTTAAGGTTCTAGTCCGTACTTTTACAACGCAGATGCCCTTCAAAAAACCCTTATTAAACAATTGCGGAAGCTGAAAGGTGACAAAGGAGAAGGAAATCTCTCCTCACTAAGGCGGCATTTGGCTTGGAAAAATTGGAGTTGGTTTGATTTCAGGCACATGCAGCACCTCCTTTTCACTAAACTGAGACAACAACAAGTTTCTAAACACATATTCTACTAAATACACTGATCTTGCTCAAATATAAAAGAGCCAGCAGGAGAGATGCACCTCCTAAAATTGATGCATTTTTGCTATAAAACAGCGTATTTAAATATCGGGTTTAAGTCTCCTAAGAATTCAGGGTATTTTCCCTCATTTTCTTCCAGGAAGGAATAAGCTATTTTGGAAAAGACACTTAAATCCCACAATATTTAAATATAAAAGCATTTTTTAAAAGATAATGCTAAAAATGGGTTAGAAAGTGCATTGTAAAGAAATAAATAATTCTCTGCTAAAACTCAAAAGGTGAGTCAGTGCCCACAGATTTTGCTATTATGACAAAGTCCTTTGAAAAAAGAATTCTATGGTACCACTTGGTTACATGTAAGTGATTCAAAAATTATGAAAGTGAAACAACTGAAATCTAAAGGCTGTTACCTTCAAAGCACTTCTGGGGAAAAAAAGAAAAAAAAAGCCCTTGTCCCATGCTTATACACCATTAAAAAAAAATACAAACCCTCATTTAGCTGATGTCTTATACATTATACAACCTTTAAGAAAGACCCAATAAAGCATTTGTAAAGAAAACCCCACTGAATGTATTTTACCAGTTATCCTATTTTATGTGTCATTACCAAAATGTTCCTATAACGTAAACTGTTTTAAGATCTTAATAAAATGGTTTGTAGTTTTTAAGTGTTGAATCAGGAATGTATGTGATACAGTACGGTTTGAAGCTTTCTTTTACCCATATGAGATTCCCGAATTTCATGTTTAAAAAAATTTTTTTGCAAAATTCAAAGTAACTTCCAGCTTAGGAATTGAATTACACAGTTATCAGATAAGAGTATTAAAAGATCAAGATGTATTGCAAATTGGCAGGTTATGGTTTTGGCCCATTATAGCAAATGTGAACTTACAAACTGTGTTCCTAAAATTACCTCATTCTCATTGGAAAAATCAGCTGTTCTTAAATAGGCCCATTGCCAGCAACAGGCTTATACTAGAAAAAAACACACCATCTACCACAAAAGACCCCTTTAAAAAGTTAACTGTCCAATGCCAACCAACGCTTCCATCTTAAGACCCATTAAACAATGAATAATTTCAAATCCCAAAAGATAGCCATCCCCAAAGTAGTCAGCTATAAAAGTTACTGAAGTAGTCAGGATACCTTATTTCTAGAAAAATAGAGCTATACATGATAACTGATATTAATATTCATCCTTATGAGGACAAAAATCTAGTTTCTTCACAAAGCATAACCCCTCTCTGTCAAGAAAAATATAACTTAAATATCCTTAAATACTATTTGCGTATGGATTCGAAACCCATAGCAACAACGAAATAGCCAAGAACAATGTCCTGTGTAGATACTGTGGCATCTTACAAAATAAGCCTCTATTGCAAGATCTGAGCAATGTTAAGACAGGATGACCTACAGAATCTTAATTATTAATTTTGCCTTAACTTTTTGAAGAATTTATTATCCAAACTGCATTAACGATTAGATTTCCTTTCTCTCCTACGTCAGTGGCTCCAGGCAAAGCACGGGAACTGCTGGTTGTCCTTGAAAAAAAGCTCCATTTGAATCCATTCATGATCTGTCACCATGAAATGACTCTCTTAAGTTTTGTTTAAATACCTACAATTTGAAAGATTACACGAAGAAGCTTGCATTTAACATGTAACTATCAGATTAGCTCTAATGTCCTTAAAAAATATCTACTGTATATATTTTGTAAGTAAACTTTCAGCTCAATGCTCCTAATGCCAATCTTTCAAAGAAAGTAATGCTGGTGAACATGTCCACATTTTAGACTAACTTTGGTAAAAGAAAACATGAGTTAAAATTCTCCTGATAATTTAAAAATGCGGTCTGAATATTAACTTACAACAATGTAAATATTTAATTTGGTAAACCTTCTTCCCTGCCCTTACTCTCCATATGCCCTATTATATATAAACCAGGGCTCAACTTGTTAATTATCGCAACTGTTTATTAGAATAATACTCTCAGCAATATAGAATCCAGGATGGTAACTGATCTTTAGTTATTACAAATACCCCATGTGAAGAAAAAAGGGGAATTTTTCCTAATAATATCCACGAGTCATTCTTAAAAACATGCTGCCATTATGCTCTGTAATGATTTCAGAGGGCAAGTAAGTATTACCTAAAACGTCAAAGGAAACAAACCTGTTGATGATTTTTCAAGGTTAGTGATTATAATTCTAAAAAACAAAGTGTAACACCGGGGGAAAAGAAAAGCAGAGAAATTCCAGTAACAATTTTAATTTATTTATCCCCCTAATTAATTTTTTACCATGGAAAAACTGGAAATCAAATGTCATTATGTTATATAAGGTTTATACTTACTTTAAACAAAAATGTAACATCGTGTTAAAACTGGCTTTCCAAAATTGTTACAGCATGGCTGTACTCTGCACTAATAATCACAAAGTTGTAATATAGAACTCTGTTAAGCAGTCCCATTATGTTCTTACAAAAATAGAATTAAACTGTGTGACCGGACAAGGACTTCAATTACACTACTTGGCAAACTTAGAATTTCAATGGAGTCTTTTTCCTCTTGCAGTTTAAAGCAAAAGTCAAATATCACATCTTTCTCAAGACTCATAAAGATGATTCAGGTTGTTTGTTTGGCATTTTTTTAATCTCTATCACAACAGCTGGGATGCTTTCAACTTTAGTCCTCCTGGGCTGCTTCTCTAGATTGTCACTAAGTTCTAGACAAGAAATGCTAACTGCTGGGGCCTTTTCTGCTTCCTTTCCAGAAGGGGCTTGTGGCCGTGTCCCACAACATTGCTTCAAAGCACACTGAGTTCTGCAGGCAAGTTCACATGGGACTACACTTGATTTAGAGCCTACACTAGCAAATTCAGGCTGAATGGTGGTAGCGTGAATTCCGTGATTATGAAAAACGTCTTTAATGATTTTGGCCACCTGCATGTATGATGTCGGGTCTTCACATTTTATGTGGGCAGTGGCAATGATTCTGCTTCCAGCAAGTTGCCAAACATGTAATTCGTGAACTTCCTCAACTCCTTCAACATCTCGAAGTTCTTTTATCAAATTTTTTATATCAATTTGTTTGGGAACAGTTTGCAGAAGAATGAGAGCAGATTCCTTAAGTAATGGGTAAGTTGTGTAAAGAAGTATACAAACCATTACAATGCAAAGAGTTGGATCTAAATACAGCACCCAGCAAGGGCCGGCCTCATGAACTGCTGTGTGAGTACTATTAAGCACTTCTACAAATGCTTTGCAGGGGTCAGGGGCACATGGATTCACACAAAACTCCCCTTCAGGACAACCCTTCCAAGAAAAGTAAAAGACCAAGGCATTTACTACTACAATCACTGAACCCAAAGCATCTCCAAAGACATGCAGAAAAACTCCACGCATGTTAAGCTGTGCAGCCTTATCATCGTCTTCCAATTCCACCTGGTCAGGTTCTCTGATAAGATTTCCATTCACTTGTACTTCCACCGCATCATTTCCGGACTTTTCTGGATCTACAAAGAAAGAAAAAATGCTGTATCAAATACATCTAAAGTGTTTATACAAACATCTTCATCTGATTCCATTTTAGTGAAAGAAGTAAAAATTTTTCATGGAACATAATTTGAAAATGTGCCCAGGGCAGTTTAGTATAAAATGTCATACTGGGAACAAGCCAGGGCACAGCAGCCAGGGCTACATAAGTCATTAGGAAGATACTAACTCCCTAATCGAACCACCCTCTTACCTCCCCACCTCCAAAAAAAGTTCATCTTTTCTGTGGGGGGTAGGGGTCCTGAGAACATTCCCCTATGCTTTTTGGCATATACAAAAACACAAGAAAACATGAAATTGAATGCTATCCCCCATAAACTAAATGCCAATTATGGAGAAGTCTACCACAAATGCCTGATTTGACAGAGCTCTAGTCACTCTTTGTCATGAAGGTGTGTTGCGGCTAACTCAAACTTTTATCGTGAATATAAACCAGAGTCTCTTGGTGGAGAGGGTTTAGAACTGACAAATCAGCGATATAAACCCACCAACGGTAATAAACTTCAGGAAAAGGTGAAATAAATGAGCTCTATCTACCCTACAGGTTCTTAAACCAAATATACCCATCTCTTAAAAGGAATTACTATATACACACGAGAGGAGCTTAATTTTCTTTGGAATAACACCTTGCAGAGTGGAAGTGAGGAGACAGTCAACTGTTTATTAAACCTTTTCAATGTACAAGTTCAATTTCATTAACATGATATCCTGCATCTTCAAAAAAGAACAAGCTGTCTACAAAGTATCAGATAAATGTAAATGAAAAAAATTAGAAGGAAATACACCAAACTGTTATCGTCATTAGAGCCTGGGTAGTTGGGCTTTGGTTGATTCCCTTTCCCAGCTCTTGTCTTCCAACATTTTCCAAATTGCCTTCAAGAGCAATTATATTTAGAATGAAAGCAACCAGTAAAAAAAGATGAGTAAGTTACCATCACTTTTATTTCGGTATGATTTTGGAAAGTCCTAAGTGAAATGTTAAACATGACCAAACTGGTCCTAAATGAAGGATTTGCAGGATTAAGCTCAAACTTTAGATAATTAACTGAAATATACATTGCCGTTCTGGAAAGAAACCTTTAACCAATGTTTTGGGCTCAGGAAAGTCAAAGGCTAGATGGCTCTGACTATAATACTGAGAAACTTGCTTAAAGGGCACAAGAACCGCTTGGGCAGGGCAATGTTTCCAATGGCCAACCACTAAGGATAAACTGGGGATCCTCTCCGTTTCCCAAGGGGTGGGGGCGAGAAATTTATTTAGGAAGCACTTTTGATTCCGTGAAAACCAAAATCAGTCTCTCGAAAGGACTGCTAGTCAGGGCGTCCAAGTGCAGCCGTGCATCGCAGCAGGCTGACGGTCACCTGCCGACCCTTTCCCCACCGTCAAAACCACACAGTCCCCACCGCCACTCCCAGCCGAAAGGGGTCCTGTTTCCTCGTGTGCCCTGCGGGTGCGGGACCTGGAGGGCTAGTGGCGGCGGCGGCAGCGCGGCGCCGGTCGGCGCGGGCACCAGGGGGCGTGCGGGCCATCCCTCCCAGGGCCAGGCTAGGGTCCGGGCTTCCCCTGACCCAACCACCTGCGGTGGCCACTCTCTCCTCACCTGGCCGGTCCAGTTTCAGCCCGTTGGAGTTGCTGCTATTGGACACCAGGGTGTTGGTCTCCTCCTGGTCGGGCCTCTGGTCGCCCGGGGTCACGCTGCCGTCGCTGTCCCCGGTGCGGTTGCTCTTGCTGCGGACCCCCTTGGCGTGGCCGTGGCCGTGACCCCCGTGCGAGTGGCCGTGGCCGGAGTCGTTGCCGAAGCCACTGTGATGGTGGAAGAGGCAGAGCCCCATCACGTTTACCAGCAGCCCGGCCACGCCGACCCCGAGGACCACCAGCGGCTGCTGCATCTCGTGCGGCTCGATGAAGCGCTCGATGGCCTCCAGCAGGATGGCGAAGCAGAGGCCGGTCAGGAAGATGGCGTTCACCAGAGCCCCCATCACTTC
Source organism: Martes martes (assembly GCF_963455335.1). NCBI lineage: Eukaryota > Metazoa > Chordata > Mammalia > Carnivora > Mustelidae > Martes > Martes martes. Next base: position 56,930,742 of record NC_137903.1, on the reverse strand, counting down.
GGCCCGGATCCAGCCGAACGTGTTCTTCTGGGTGGCGTGGGTCCGCCGGGCGAAGCGCTCAGCCACCAGCGCCACCACCAGCGCCAGCACGTCCGACAGCATGTGAAAGGAGTCGGAGAGCATCGCCAGCGACGAGGTCACCCGGCTCACCACCACCTCCAGCACCATGAACATGAAGGTCAGCATCAGCATGCACAGCAGCCGGCCCCGGTTCCGACCCCAGCACCCCATGGCTGCGGCTCACGGGCCCGCCGAGCGCGGCCCGGCGGCTACACTGGCGGTGGTGGCGACTCGTCGGCGGCCGGCGACCCGGCGGCGGAGGCGGGAGGACGGCGCGGGGCTCTCGCCGCCCGACCGGGAAACCGCTGAGTGGCCTCCGCGACCGGACGGGGACGAGCCCGGGGTCAAGCCCCGGAGCCCCCGCGCCTGAGGGCGTCCCCGGCGGGCCGGCGGCGCGTAGCTCCTCAGGCGTCCGTGCTCGGAGCCGGCGCGGAGGCCCGGCTCAACCCCAGCAGTCCCCGCACCCCCAGCGGGGCAGCGGAGGCCGAGGCGGCGGCTGCGGCGGCGGGGAGCCGGGGCTCCCGGAGCCCGGGGACGAAGAGCCGGAGCAGGAGCAGGAGCAGGCGGGCGGCGGGGGCGGGCGACGGGCAGCTCCGCGCTACGAAGGCTCCGAGCATCTGCAGGGCTCTCCACGCAAGTCTTCCCCTCGCCGGTCTCCTCCGCTATGGCTCGAACCGGGAAGCCGACGCCTGAAGAGCTAAAAAGGCGGCGGCCACGGCAGCTGCACTCGGCCCGGTCTCCGGCGCCTTCTTCGCCCCCCCGCCTTTGCAGACGGTTTACAAAAAAACTTTGCTTTGCACTCGGAACCCCCGTTTTCACACGGACCCGAGCGTGACAAGGCCTCGGTGCCCCGCCCACCAGGCCCGGCTCGCTTTCCCACTGGCCAGAAACCCCTCACGACAGCCTCCGCACCCCGCCCATCCGCGCTCGCTATTGGATGGAGGCTCGGCGGGGCGGGAGGGGGCGTTGTCGAGGCGCCAACAGATGGGGGCGGGGCCTTTCCCTCCAGGAGCCGGGCGTGGGCCGGGGGCCGCGGCCGGGTGCAGCGGCGGGCGTCGTGGGGGAGGGTAGGGGGCGCGGGGCGCGGGCCGCGTGCAGCAGGAGGGGGAGGGGCGGGCAGGGTCCCCCGGCGTGGCGGGGCCGCTGCTCAGGCCCTGCGGGTCCTCGCGGCGGCCCGCACACCTACGGGGGCCAGGCAGCAAACAGACTTTGATCCTCCGAGCTGAGTCCACGTGGTGAAGGGGAGGCTCGGGAGACAAGTTGACCAAAGTAAAGCCATTTTGGTATTTAGGCTGACCCTTAACCTAAAAGTCAGCAGGTCATAAAAAGAGTCACAAGATCCCACTCATGGAAGACCACAAGACCCGACTCCCTCTGGCAGTAAGAGTCATAGAGGCTGGACATTCTTAAAATTGCTCCCTGTGGGTAATTCCACAACCCTAAGACAACAGAAAAACACCGCTCAGTGTAAGTGATAAGTCAAGCAGTAAGCCCATTCCTATACGTCAGACATTTAAAAAAACAAACAAACAAAACTTACAAAACCGTTAGAGGCGAAGGGGGTCTTCTTCCTCACCTGGGAGAAAAGACCGCTATTTTGTCTATGATGTAGCCCCTTTCTTCTAGCTACACCTCTGTCCCTTTCCCTAAATGGCCTGCTCTCGAATTATTTCTCCTCAAAGCCAAAGCTCCCCGCCCCCACGCCGGACTGCCCTGCCCTGGCGAGGGGCCTGAGACCCTCCCTCTGGCAGCTTCCACTGGCCGGCATCGATAGAAGAGACCAGAGACCCAGACCGCTGTGTGGTCAATGGCAGCCGGGCGGGGGTGGGGGCGGGGGTGGGGTGGGGTGGCGAGATGGGGAGCCGGTGAGTGTGGGGCTCCCAGGTGCATCCCCCTGTTGAAAAGGGGACAACCTGGGCAAGCGGTCCTGCATGGGACCTGAACTGAATCTCTGAAAATGTTTCAGTAAAGCAGACCAACCCTCTCACCACCATCCCTAGGAGACCTTGTGTAACATCAGATATTTCTGTCACTGATTATCTAAAGACAATTTAGGGTACAGACGTCAAGCAGGAGCAACCTGGGTTCTGGTCCTTGCTTTGTCACTAGCCAGCTGTGTGACTTTGGGAGAGTCCACTAATCTCTCTAGACCTGTTTCTTCATCCATCACGTAAAGGATTGGGCAAGAGGAACTCCTAAGATTCTTTCTGGGTCTAAAATTCTAAGGCTCTATGAGTTAACAAACATTTTATTTATAGGCTACAAGGAGCTGAACCCTGTGTTGGTTGCTATGGGGAAGGGGAGGGGCAGTTAAGAATACAGAAAAATGAGCTTCTGTCCAGGTGGAGGTAAAATATAAACATACAAAATGTTTAAGTTATGATGAAATACTCAATAAATTGTGCCGACACTAGTTTAGAGTGCATACATATTCACTGTGGTCTGAGCGGGGATTAGTCCATCTGGAAGTGAAGATTTCCTGTTCCTAAAGTGGAGGGGTGTCTGGAATCAGAGAAAGCAAAGCGGGACCCCTAAAGGCCTCACCACAGCCCCAGAACCGGAGGAAGAAACCCCACTGTTCTGGATCGCTACAAGACAAGAGCAGTGCTAGCCAGTGCCTCAGGGATCTATATATAAGGCTAGTTTGGAGCCATGTTGTTTTGCATTTTAAAAAATATTTCTATTTCTGTTTTTTTTCTTTTTTTTCCCATTTGTATGTGGTGTGTTTCTCATTTCTCCAACCAAACTGCAAAGCAGGATCCTCGTCTTCTATTTCTGTTCTGCAATCATAGAAAAGAAAGGAGAAAAGTTTCCCAGACAGTAGAAAAGGAGGAATTGATAGGATTTGATGATGAATTGGGAGAGTGAAAATGAAGGAGGAGAATTTAACAAAGATGTTTCAAATGTTAACCTGATAAGGAAAATATTGCTTTAGACATGTGAGGAAGTTGGGGGAGAGGGTGGGAGCAGCTGATTTTAAGGGGAAAATAATTCATTTTTAATGTGCTAAATTTGAAATAAAATCTGGGTGGTGACAATGCTGAGCGGGAAGATGGGTCCTGGGAGTTGATAATCTCCCCTTCTTTGGTATGGATCATTGATATTTAACTGACCACATTGTGGAAACACAGCTTCAAACTTCCTTCCAACCAGCCCCTCCTATCTAGAACTTGGGGAGCCCCTTATGGGCCAAGATATCCTATGGAAATAGCTGAGAGGCAGTTGGAAGACCATTTTGTTGCCTATTGGGAGCTGCTGTGTCCCTTGATTTAAACAATGGATTGCTCCAAATGTGAGAATTTAATGCCCAAAGAGGAACCAACAAGGAGATGTAGAAGGCAATGAACAGGATAGCAATCCCTTCAATAACGAAGCAGACCGAATTGGAAGATGTTAAGACCCATATAAAACAGGCTCAGGGGCGCCTGGGTTGCTCAGTCAGTTAAAGGTCCCATGCTGGATTTCAGCTCAGGTCGTGATCTCAGGGTCATGATCTCAGGGTCAGGAGATCAAGCCCTGCTCGGGCCCCCGGGGAGCCTACTTAGGATTCTCTCTCTCCCTCTGCCCCTTCCCCTCACCTCTTGCCCTGGTAGGCACTTGTGCTCTCTTTCTCTAAAAAAACCAACCAACCAACGAACAGGCTCTTGGGTTCCGTTTAACCCAATGGTCACTTATGAGAACCTATTTTGTACAGACTTTTCTTTCTCTTGTGTAAGCCATTTCACAATGTAAAAGGTGAGGCGGGAGGGGAGGGAGCTACATTTTCCAGGTCGGGCCTCTGGTTATAAAAAGTTATAATCCTGCACTCCACAAAGAGTAATACCAGCAAAACCTTTCAGTTGAATAAACTTTCCTCCCCCCCCCCCCCCCACCGCCCAGTACTGTGTAGTCAAAATCCTTTGGTAGCTTGACTCACATTTGTCCTTTGTCCTTTGTCAGCTGGTAGGCCTTTCCCGGTGTTAACACAGCCAGGAGTGGGTTAATGCAGAAGAAGTCCACACCATTACTCACCAACAACCCTGGGGGTTGTGGTCCTTGGTTGAATAAAATGGCTTGGTTTTTTCTTCCGAAATCTTGAGAAGTCTCCGGATACTTTGCTTAGTATCCATACTGACTAATCCCAGCATACTTTAAAGATGAGAGAATAATGCTCCTTCTGGAAAGAGACTGCCAATTTGAGTGAAAAAATCAAATGTGTAACACAAACTGTCATCTCAAAGTCCTCTAAAGAGCCCTCCCTGCTCTCAATGCCAAGTTCTTCCGACTAGGAGCCACCCAGGGAAGGCAGCTAGCCTGAAGATGGTCCAGCCCAAACGCAGGTCTCTAAGGACCCTCGCAAAAGACTACTTACACACGGACACACCTCCGAGTCTCGGTTATCAAAACTAATGACTGAGCGGTGGGAAGAAGAAGAGAACCACGTGAAAACCAGATTGTGTTTGACTTCGGTTGGCAGTAAATCACTTCTAATGTTCAATCTTCAAGCAAAAATGATGGGGGAAAGGGATCTGTTTGGTTTTTTGTGTTGTGTGTGTGTATGTGTGTGTGTGTGGTTTTTTTGTTTGGTTTTGTTTTGTTTTTTGGTTTGTTTGTTTTGGAACGTACTTGAGTAATTATTACAAATATACAGTAAAATCGCTAGCAACAACATGCGGGCCAAGGTTTGAATTTCTAGCTGCTCCCTGAGGGAACAGGCTGTAGAGAATAAACAAGTAACAATGCAGTAATAAAGCCCAGAAATATCACAAAAGAACTCAGCGGTGTAAGGGAAACCATATGAAAGAAAGGGGTCAGAGCAGGAAACCCTATGAGGAAGCAAAGGGGAAGCAGGAACAGTGTAGAGCAGAATGTATATTGAGAGGCCCAGGACAATCGCAGAGCTTTTTGTACTGGGTTAAGCTAAGGAATGGCCGGTGAGAGTGGATAGCGAAGGAAAGCTCATTTTTCCTGGAGACTGAAAACTGGATCAAAGTACTCCAGTCATGCCTGGAAATTAAATCTGGAAGTAAAGGCAGTGACACCTATATAGGAAGGCTCGTTAGAGACATTTGTGAATTTCTTGCGTGTGGGGTCACATTAGACCAGCAACCGCTGAAGGCTCAGGTGGTCAGTTTGAAGGTTTAGATGGAATGCCCATTCTCCCTTTAGCCCTTCTACTCTAGGGGCAGGAGATTGTCATTCAAGTACAAAGAACAGAAGTTTAAAATTTTTTTAAATTTAAAAGCATGTCTCTATGACTCTCTCCCTTACTTGCCTATAAAGATGATGCTGACCCCAGAGCATCTTCAAAATATTACACCCCTAATGAGTTTTAGAAAAGCCAGGGAACTGGTCCTTTAAGTTACTCTGTGACTTCAGGGGCACCTGGGTAGCTCAGTCGGTTAAGGGTCTGATTTGGTTTGGGCTCAGGTCATGATCTCAGGGTCCCGATTGAGCCCTGAGTCAGGCTCCGTGCACAGCATGGAGTCTGCTTGACATTCTCTGCCTCTCCCTCTGCCCCTTCCCTTGTTCACTCTCTTTCTCTCTCTCCAATAAATAAATGAAATCTTTTAAAAAAATGAAAAGTTACTCTGTGACTTTGGAGAAGTTATTAAACCTCCCTGGGCCTTACTGTCTACATCTTTTCAGTGAGCGGGTCAAAGAGATGGCCTCTCACTGGAGTAAGGCAGGGGGTATTGCCTGCCTGATGCGCTCAGCTGGGCCCTACCTGTCCTTGGGGTTCCCATGGCCCCCAGGGCTGCATTTTCAACCCGCAGACTCAGAAGCTGCGTTTTTGTCATTTCACCTGCATGGGATGGATTCCCACGGGTTCAGCTTGGACTAATTTGCTGGCTGGACCCCTGGTCTGTTCACTTTCTCTGTCTAGAGACATTGCACCCAGCCTGCCCCCCTGTTGGTGGACAGGGCCATTCTGAAGCAAGCCGCCCAGGGAGGAGGGAACTAGACCAGCAGGTGGGTGTTCTGCAGAGGGAGCACTTCTGCTCTGTGTTGTAGGCTGTAAAAGTCTCCTGCCCGTCTCTGCACATGCTCCACCCTTCCTGCCCCTGAGTTATATTCTCCTTTGGTGCTGCCAGAGTCACCTTTTCAAAACCCAGTCTGGTCACTGCAAAATTCACACCCTCCACCACCACCACCACAGTGCAATCCTTCAGAGGCCTCCCCGTGTTCTGGGAAGAACCCAACTCAAGCGCATGGGGTTGGGTATGGTCAGGCCCTGGCTGCCCTCCCCAGCCTCAAGCCATCACCTAACAGGACTGGCCTTTCTGGCCACCATGCACCCTCCTGCAAAAAGGCCTGCGCACACACTGTCCCCTCTGCCTGGGACACTCTTCGATCCCCCTTTCCCCCACTTTGGTTCTTGCTTATCCTTTGGCTCTCAGCTCAAGGGCCAGTCGACTCAAGGAGGTCTTCTCTAACACCTCTGACCAGGTCAGATCTCTCTAGTGGGAGTGCTCTTGGCTTCTGGGACTGATCTTTTGTGGCACAGAACAATGATGCGATTAAAATTTAGTCACGTCTGTATTGGTTAGATTGTGAGCTCCCTGTGGTCAAGGGCAGTGTGGGCTTTTGCTCACAATTGTATCCTATCCAGCCTGGCTCAATAGTTGTTGAATGAATGAATGTTAATAAATCACCTTCCTCAAGCTTCGTGATTCATGCATTCAGTCAATAGGACCTGAGCACTGAACACCCATGCTTCCCCAACTGCCCTTGAACACGAGAGAGCACCTTTTCCTTCTGGACAGTGTTGGAAACACCATGACATTTTCTTACTCATTAGCTCACCTTCTTCTTTACTTCAAGCAGGCTTTTGCTGTGATATTATCTCACACGAGAGGTAACTAATTGGGTGAAACTGGGACTCAGCCTTGAAATCTGCCCTATGATAACAGTCTAGGTTCTCACAGGTTTCAAAGTAGTTCCATGTTCCTTACTTAAGGTACATGACGACTCTGTGAGGTTTGCGGAGTAGATCCTACAGATTATGGGCTGAGATTCCAAGATAGGAAGAAACGTGCTCAAGGTCGCATGGCTTGTGAGGTCCTCATAGCACCAAGAACATGTTTATTTTTAACTTCATACCCAAAGTCAGGGGGAACATACCCAGTTTGAGGCTCAAAACCTAACATGCTCTGACTAGACTCTGGCATTCATCTTAGTTCTAAAAGTTTCTCGTTCTAGGATTTTCTTATTAATTTGTAATTACTATAAGGACCAAGGGGAGGTGGCCTACTTGTGAGTGACATCTCCTTCACAGGTCACTCCGAAGTCTGATGCCCTAGGGGTGTGTTCCAAAATTGGGTCCTGTTCACACATCATTCTGTAGAATGAGTTAGTTAATCCCTCTGCTTCTATCTACTTCTGTCTTTCCATTTCTGTCACAACTGAGATGTCTTCCAAAGAACTAACAGTGAAAAACAGACCCTCACCTGGGGTGTCTTGGCAAAATGCAGGTTCTGATTCAAGATTCAGGGAGAGCTGTGGTGGAGACTGAAATGCAGCATTTCTGACAAGCCCCCAGGATTCTGATGTTGGTGGCCCCCAGACCACACTTGGAAGACAAATGGAAGACTTTGGAAGACAAATGCATTAGAAAAAAATGTTTTTTTTTTTTTTAACCCTGGAAGGATATTACATGGAGTTAAGATAGTCTCCTCAAACTGAAAAAGTAGATGAGAGATGAGACTAGAGATGTTTCCCTCCACCTATCTGCTGATTCGGGAGGAAGAGAGCCAAGATCTAGCTTCATGGTAGCTGCATCAATGACCACTCCCATGAGTCCTTGTAACAGACTTTATTTATGCTTTAATTTGGCTTCGAGGCTTCTTCCATCATAAGGTCAGAGTTGACCGTCTCTTAACCTCAAGAGAGACAACCTTCGGTCCCCAAAGTGCTGTTGTCTTAAACGTGACCGTGGTCAAAATTACAGGGTTTGCATTTCTAGGTACTGCTGCAGGGTCTTCCAATTTGAGAGCAGTCCTTTCATGGGAAAACCCGTGTCTGCTAAACTGGGGCAAATGGAGATTGTCTTCTCTCTCAGTTGCCTCCTGGAATGGCACCGAGGAAGATGGCAGAGCTAAGTCTAATGGAAAAGGGAGTCTGGCTCCACACATTGGGATGGAAAGGAGGAGCTGTTAAGTAATCGTCTGTTTCTGTGGTCAGCTCTGCAGTCTGGGCCTACATGTCTCTCAAAGCAATTATGCGAGCACTCCTAATAGGCCTCTGCCTCCTGCCCTCCTCCAATCTACTTAACCCAGGGCCTTCTGATCAATATTCCCATACATCAGTGCTCACATGCTCACAATGCTCTTGCTCAAAACCCTCAGTGGCTGCCCATTACTCACCGAATAGGGTCTTTGATCTAGGTACTTAAGGAATCCTGCAATGAACTTAACTTGTTTATCCAAACTTACCTCTCATCCTTCCTCAACACAAGCCCACCACTCAAGCTAGATTATCTTAAGTAATGCTTCCAAGGTAGCTAATGGCTCCGTGTTCCCATTTCCTCAACGTGGACCAAAATAATAACTTGTCTTATTGGGTTATTGGGAATTAGGTGAGTTAATACATATAAGATGCTTAGGACAATGCCCAGCACATGGAAAAGGCCTGTGACGGGTTGGACGGTGGCCCGCAGAAGATACGCCCTTGTCCTAATTCCTGGCAACTGTGAATGTTACCTAATTTGGAAAGGGGTCCTTTGAAAATGTAATTAAGGATCTTGAGATGAAAAGATGGTCCTGGATTATTTAGGTAGGCCCTGAATCCAATGACACGTGTACTAATAAGAGACACATTGGGTGACTAGACAGAGTAGGTCCTGTGAGGATAGGGACAGACTGTCAAGGAATGCCCACAGATGCTGGAAGAGGCAAGACAAGAAATCTCCCCTAGAGCACAGTTTTGCCCACACCTTGATTTCAGACTTCTCCCTCCTTAACTGCGAGAGAATAAATTTCTGTTGTGTTAAGCCACGATGTTTGTGGCAATTTTTTTATGGCAGGCACAGGAAACACATATGGGGCCCATTATATTTTAGCCATTATTACCATCAATTAATCCCCAAATGTGCCTTTCCTTTCTCCTCTCAACATCAGTTTTTATCTCTTTAAGTGTCTAGCACAGTACTTTGCAATTAGAAAACAGAATAAATATCTATTTTAAAAAATCTAGGGGCGCCTGGGTGGCTCAGTGGGTTAGGGCCTCTGCCTTCGGCTCAGGTCATGATCTCAGGGTCCTGGGATCGAGCCCCGCATCGGGCTCTCTGCTCAGCGGGGAGCCTGCTTCCCTCCTCTCTCTCTCTGCCTGCCTCTCTGCCTACTTGTGATCTCTGTCTGTCAAATAAATAAATAAAATCTTTGGAAAAAAAAATAAAAATAAAAAAATAAAAAATCTAAGAGAAGGAAGGAAGGAAGGAAGGAAGGTTGGTTGGGAGGAAGAGAGGAAGGGAGGAAGGGCAGCCCTACACCTGCCAGTTACTTGGTGCTCCATGCCCACAAAAGTTTTTCCTGATTGTCCTAGTCCATAAACCCCAGCATACAGTGACAAGAACAATCATTTGATACTTGTCACGTGCTGTCTCGTGGTGTACCTTCGTGTGACTCTCTCTTCCCAAAACTTCGTGAGAACAGGGATTATTTCTTTTATCATTCTGTATCCTCAGGGCCTAGTAAGTAACTCAAATCTGTGACAATAATAATCCCATTGTCAAAAGCCGTCCACTAATTTGTTACTCGTTCTAGTTTCCCTAAGCCCTAGCATTTATCATATCCTTGTCAATGCTCGCGGTTTGCTCCTTCTGTCAACTATCTTTCCCAACCAGCGCAGAACCTTTTAGTCCCCACATATTTCAAGGAGCAGCAAATGGAAAATGCGCTTGAACAGGCTGATTCTCCCACTGGGTAGTTTGTGTTGAAGTAAGTGGCTGTAGGCCCATGCCTAAACAGCCTTTCCTTACACATCCAGAGATGGTGGTTTTCCTGATGTTTCTCTGGGTGGAATCATTTGGTATTTCTTCACTTGTGAGTCTGTTTTCTGTGTGACCCACATAATTCCTTGTTTTGGTTGGTGAACCCCTAAACTGCGGGGAATCAGCTCGGCCTTAAGCTTCTCGCATCTGATGACAATTATTCTCGTGACTCAATGTAGGTCATTCCTTTTTTTTTTTCCCTCCACACACTTTAAGAACTCAGACTGACCACCACTTGCTAATGTAGTATCAGACTGACTTGAAGAAGAAAAAAAAAAAGGCCTTCTTATTTGGACGTATTTTCAAATTTAGGAAAAGTTTCAAGGGACCCTCATTTACCTTTTACCTAGATTCACTTCTTGTTAACGTTTTATCCCGTTTGCTTTAGCATTTGTCCTCTCTCTTTTCTCTCTTGAACCATGTGATGGTAAGTTACATACATCAGGATCCTTCACCCCTAAATATGATGTGCACTGCCTAAATAGAGGAACAGTCTTAACCTAACCACAGTGTATTTGCCAAATTCATAAATTTACATGGTACTGTCCATATTCCAACGCTGTCAGTTGATCTAATAATGTCTCTTTTTTTTAAAAGATTGATTTATTTATTCGAGAGAGAGAGAGAGAGAAGAGACCACACGTAAGGGAGAGGGGCAAAGGGAGAAGGAGAGAGAGTCCCAAGCAGACTGAGAGCTAAGCGTGGAGCCTGAGGCAGGGCTTGATCTCATGACCTGAGCTGAAACCAAGAGTCAGCCGCTTAACCGACTGTGCTACCCCGGCGCCCCAGTGTCTTTTACAGCATTGTCCACACCCCCCCCCCAACTTATACACTGCATTAGGTCTAGGGTCAGGCTTACATTTGGTTGTCTTGTCCACCTTAGCTTCCTTTAATCTGGAATATTCTCACAGCCTTTTCTCATTTCCTATGATGTTTACATTTTTTAAGAATACAGTTTACCTTGCCTTTTTTTTTTTTAAAGACATTTTCATATTGCATTCGTCTGATGTTCTGCTTATACATTCTTGGCCGGAATGTTGCAAAATTAACATTTTGTCCTTCTAGGAGTGTCACAGCTGGAGGCACACGATGTCCATCCACCCTTCATTGGTAATGTAAATTTTTCTCATGCATCAAGGTGTTGTTCAATCTTCTCTACTGTACAATTAATTTTTTTCCTCCCTTGAGCTAGTAAGCAGTCTTTGGGGAGATGCTTTCAGACCATGCAAATGTCTTGCTCATTAACCTTTCTCCCTTAGATTTACCAGATATTGATGGTTCCTGCCTAATCCCATCTTTACCCTGATTATTGCCAAAGAATGATTTTCTAGCTGCAGCAATCCCTCCACCTTGACCAGTCAATCCTCAGTAATCTACTTAACCGTCATCTATCTCTCAATCATCTATCTATTTGTCATCAAAGAAGGTAACTTGTGAATCCTATGTTTCAGTGGTTTATAATTTATCGTTGTACTTAATTTTGGTGCTGAATCTGTTCCGGACTTAATCAGTGGGAACCCTCTTCAAGCTGACTCCTGTGTCAGATAGCTTTTTAATTAAGACTTCCGGATTTTGATCGGAAGATAAAACACAAGACTTTAATAGTTGTTCTCTGCTCCTTAGCAGAATAAAAGAGTATATAGTACAGGGGCAAAGGGTTTGGAATTGAGATAGATCTGGGGTCCAGTCTGACTTTTCTATTTTCTGGCGATGTTTCTTGGGTAGATTACTTCCTCTCTCTGTGCCTCCGTATCCTCACTGCAGGGTAGTAATATCAGAACCTACTTCACAGGGTTGTTGTGAGAACTGAGTAAGCTAATGGATGTAAGCTGCTTAGTGGCGTACCTAACACTTGATGTACATGGGCTAGTGCCCTTGTTTAATCTCCCCGTCCGACAGCTCGCGCAGGGTCAGGTTGTCTCCGATGCCACTGCTGCTTCCTACTGCTAACAGACACCACCCAAAAGCCACTGCAAACTCCTATCTGTCTAACCTTCTAAAATACATCTCAATTAACCGAATTGTTGGCTATTGTGGGTCTCCAGGAATCCAGAGATAATGCAGCCCCGCTTTCCTTCTGTTGACAACGAGGAGTGCGAGACCCTGGGCGGTGTGTTGGCTGGTTGTGGGTCACCTGGAAGAGTGGAAGAGCCAGGAGGGCTGCCCAGTCTTCAAGTAAGTGCTCTGGATGCCATTCTCTATCTCTACCGAGATTAGAGATTAAGCACCGCATTCGTTTGGTTTCTTTTCCCAGTCAAGGGGTATTATTCAGAGCATCAGTGGGAAAGCATCTCATTTTCAGCATGACTCATCCTTGTTCCAAGATTACCATGCTCCACTTTCATTCTTTGCCTCCCACTCAGTTTCATATCCAGCCGGAGCCCTGAGAGTCGGTGCCCTCTCTGCCCCCCACCCCGCCTTGCTCCCCCCTCTCCCCCACCCACCCATGTGTTCACCTCCCTGCCCAGCCTGTCCTGCCACCCTCAGATTCCTCTGGCTACTTTTGTTGGACTCTGGTTTAAGAAAGGCATGTCTTCCTGAAATACCACCCTGATCTATGTTGAAAATAGAATAAAGAAATATACTCAAATTGCAGCAGACGTACAGGGACAAGTGCTTGCCCATATGCCTCTGACATTCCATTAAGGCCCAAGCATTATCGCAAAAAGCGTGTATTTCTCCACATATATATTTGATTTCAACCTCCTCCAAAAGAAATTAGGGGTTCTTCTGACGTGTCGGGATGTTGTTGAACAAAATAGAAGTGGGGGTACACGTGCCATTGGCTGATGCTTGGGGGATCTTTTTAGTGTGTCAAGATTTTCAGTTTTGTGCTGTTTTTTTGAAACATGCTCTGACCTGTATAATTTGATCCTTGCTTACATCAAGATGCTAGTAAAATACTGAATTATTTCCAGATGGAATGATATGATGTTTGGGATTTGCTGCAGAATAATCCAAGATGTGGGAAAAGTGGATAAGGGGAAAGGTGAAGTAAGAGTGGCCATGAGTTGGTCAAGTTTGAGGCGGGGTGATGAGTACATAGGACTGCTGCAGCTTTTATATGATGGAAGTGATCTATAATGAAAAGTTTTAAAATTAGGGGGCACCTGGGTGGCTCAGTCAAGACTCGTGGGACCCAGGGTTGTGAGAGCACGCCCCAAGTTGGGATCTGGGTAGGGCATGGGCACTCTTAAGATTCTCTCTGTCCCTCTCTCTCTGCCCCTCCCCACCTCCCACTTTAAAAAAAGAAGACATTTTAAAACTAGTTTAAATTCTCATAATTTGCTTTTTCACCTCCCCCCCATCCTGTTTGTTTCTTTTTGTTTCTTTTTTACTCTGCTTTTCTCAAATCTGGCATTTCTTTTTTTTTTTTTTTAAGATTTTCTTTATTTATTTGAGAGAGTGAAAGAGAGAGAGATCAGGAGCTGGGGGAAAGTGGTAGAGGGAGAAACAGACTCGCCCCTGAGCTGGGAGCCCAATGCGGGACTCGATTCCAAAATCCCGGGAATATGACTGAGCCAAAGGCAGACGCTTAACCAACTGAGCCACCCAGGCACCCACAAATCTGGCATTTCTTGAAAGCCCGCTCAGGCTGTGTACTCTTTAATAAAAGCTTTCTGGCTACTCTACCCACTAAAGCACTAATACCACTTAGCACCTAAATGTGGGTTGCCTTGCGTAAATCTGAGTTAGTCTTGTGGCCCGACTAGCCTGGATACTTGTTAAGGGCAGACACTAAGCCTTATATTTTGGGGTAAACCCCACACTGCCTGGCCTAAAGCTGGGCTTAGTCAGTGCTTCTTAACTGATGGACATCCTTGTTGGTAGACTGGAAGAGATTGGTGAAGCGGGTTCTGAAAGGTGCCGATATAAAGAACAGGCCGTGTGTTTGCCCTGTTTTTTTCTTCAAAGCTCTTCTGCATCGTTTGAACTATCTCATTTTACCCTTTAAGAAGAACTGTTTTAAGAGAAATTCTTCTCCCAACTGAAGCATTTCACATTAGGCAGTCATTCAAGAACGATCAGGGCAAATGCTAGCGGATAGTTTACCCCCAAAAGACACTTAATAAAATAAAACCCGATACATGGAATTAATCTCGGCGCTCTGCATCTCCTCCCACCGCACTAATTGAAGGAGGCAGTAGGGTGGGAAAGTATCAAGAAGAAAATGTCAGTTGTTAGCTTTCAAAATTTTGCCTGGGGAACCACATAAGAACTGTCTCATTTTCGGCTTGTCCCTGCTGGTTTAATGCAGGGCGAGAGCCAAATTCAAAGGGAGTCTCATTGAGCTGCCGTTTGCTTGTTAGTTCCCTCTTACACGCCCGTCTTTCCAAATGCTTAGAACTAGTGCTTTTTCAGGCCAGGGGTAGAGCCACCGCAAAGCTGGAAAGAGTCCAAGGAAAGTTTCTCCATCTTTCTTCTCCCATTGGGAAGCACAGGGAAGTCATCCCTGTGGGGAAGCCTTCTCCCACCTGTTAGTCCTCCTGGGAAAGAGACTCCCCAGCATTTCCCTGGATGAGATTTTACCTCCGTAATAGCCCCCAGAAGCAGAAACATTCGTCCCCATCCACCCAACCACAAAGACCCCCCGGGCCCCCGGCAGCTGCCTATGGTCTTGGACACAAATGCACAATCTTGTATCCCCCATGATTTGTTTCTCAGTCTTCTCTTCTCTAAGGAAGATAGTCCCTGGAGAGGATGGGTGAGAGAAGTACAATTGTCTGGCATTCCGGCAGAGCATAAAAGAGCCCAAAACACAGAACATTCCTCCTTCACCTGCTGGAGATCCCCACAGAGCCTCTCCAAGTGGGTCGTTCAAGACGTCCCCAGAGCCAACTCTTCCATCGGACAAGTGAGGCCTCACGATAAACACTGTTCTCTGCATTAAACACTGGTTGGGAAGGTAGAAAGAGTGACAGCAAGAGAGGGTTTGGTGAGGAAGGACTGCAGGAACCAGGAGGTTGGAGGCATTATGAAGCCTTTGCCCCCAGACAGTCATAAGTCTCGCCCGGTTTCGTTGTTCACCTGCAGCGAAGCAAATGAACCAAATGACCTCTTGAAACGAGTTCTAGTGTCCTTTGATTCTAGACACCCAGCAAGTTTCCTTCTGCTCTGCTTGTACTCTGAACTCCATGTGAGTGACCTTGGCTGGGCTTTAATCACTCAGTCTCTAGATTTCCTCAACTGTAAAACACAGGTTGTTGCAATGGGCGACAAGTCCAAGTGTCCAGGAAGCAGTAGGGCTCGTTGCCAGATTTCTGCTAAACGAGGTAGCGCTTTCGAGATGATTGATAACGGTGGTTGGCTCAGCTCCGACAGATGAGCCCAGCGTAGAGAAGTTGGGTGGATGTTTTCCAGAGTATCCAAAGGGTATTTTCCTCCAGGAGTAATACATTTTGGTGTTCTTTTAGGTGTGCTTTGAATAAAAGGGATTTCTTTTTCCAAGAGGGAGTTCTGAACAAGCTTATATTCCTTTTCCCCAACACCCTGAAATGCCTTCCAACTACAGGATGAGTTAAACATAAATTCGATGCTGGGTACACACTCTCTCTTAACAAATACTTATTTCTTGTTTGACGTTGTGGGGGTCCATCTACTGCCTTCATTGGAGATGCTCACATTCACATTCACATTCGGTGGCTTTGGGAGAAAAGACGAGAAGGGACAGCAGCACAGAGAAGCCCCTCTGGGAAGCTACAGCAAGGGCTCTGGGCTGACCATGATTTTGAGCCCCAGGGTTTGTAAACAAGTAACCACAACCACAAACCACAGGGCATTAGGAGTCAATGCGCAGCAAACAGAGGGAGACATGGGTTGTACATTTCCCTGTCTCGCCTACTACAGCGGAATACAAAGGGCAAGTGGCCTTGGTTTTGAAAATGAAGGACAGAGAGATCTGGCCGCTGTTACCCAAATGGCAGGTTTGTCTGTATAAATCACGGAGGGTGTTCCCAAGCACAGACTGGAGCCACACTCATCCTTCAAGGTGGACACCTGCGTAATGGAGGATAACTAGCGGTTTGAGTGAGAATACCGACGTCTTGGCACTTCTCCTTGTACAGTGAGAAGAGCACTGGGTCCAAGTCGGGAACCCTGAATGCTAGCCCTGGCTCTTCGACAGATGGTTATTGCCACTTTAGACAAATCACTTTCTCTCTCCCGGCCTCAGTTTCCCGTCTGCTAATTTAGGGATTAATCAGTGATGATTCAGATGTTGGGGCCCTACCCTAGACCTCGGGAAGATGCCTCCGGAAGTGGGGCCTGGACAAGCGACGTCTGCAAAAGCTCCCCCACAGGACTCTGATGTCCACACTGGGAGAACTACTGGATTCAGAGGCTGGTGACTTCCCGGAATCTCCAAGATGGAGAAGAAAGAAAAAAATTCCGTGGGGAGCTCTATCAAGTTGACAGCTTGTCGTTTGGCTGAATTTAGGGCACTTCATCTCCAAGGGCATTTGGGGGCTCGACTGCTCATTTGCAGAGTTTCCCAGGTAGTGTTTGGGCTCGGTTCTGAAAGTTTATACTGTATAATGAGAATGCCAGTGTTTTCAAGCCTTGACTACATTAAAAAATAATTGAGATAATTCTATAATTACCAGACATGACTTCATTGGCTTGCCCTTATTCTAATGGAATCTGCTGAGGGTGCTTACTTTCCCCTTCTGGAGATGTGATCTACAACCTCAAAAATTCCCTACGAGGGACTTTGGAGAGAACTGTCCAGCTGAGCTACACTCACAGCTCTTCTTAGTCTGAGTACTTTCCCTAGAAGGTCTCGTACGCATCTGTGGGCTGAGAATGGTAATGAAATAAAGGTAGCATTTGGCCAGAGAACCCTAAAAGGCCCAGATCCTGGCCTCTGGCCAGCAACTCTGCTCCATGAGATCCTCTAAGGAAACCCGTTCTCAGAGAACCCTGGCTGATGTCAAAGACCGACTCTGAGACACATGCCCTGACCCCCAACGTGGAGCCCATCGTCCGGGCTGGATGGAGCTCGTGCAGAACCCCATTGTCTGAGGCACAGGGCAGCTTTTTTCTCTTTATCCTTTTCCCCTAAGTCACCCCTGGGTCTGGATTTCACTGTGTCCAGCAGAGAGGAATGTCCAGGCAACAAGAAGAGAGCACAACAGCAGGACGGACACAAAGGCAAAAGGGCATTTGTGCCACTACCAAAAGCAGAGCTGGTCCAGCCTGCCCACCCTAGGACTCCCGCGTGGGAGAAGCTGTGGCCGTTTTGACTTGAGAGACAAGAGGAAGAGTGTAAGGAAGGAACGCCAGAGAGAGCCAAAGAGAAGACAAGTGTTAACTCTCCAGCAGGAGAGAGGGTCCAAAGAGAGATAAAAATGCTGGCCCACATTCTGCTTAGAGGCAGCTGGAAAGTTCTTGGGAAGAAACCCAGGCACCCCCAAGGACCACTCTCTGGGGTTGGGTTCCCACCAAGCGTACCCCTCCTGTTAAGGGTAGGCATTGTGCCATTTTCCCCGTATTCCTGGGATTAGCATAGTGGCTGGCATACTATGGGTCCTTGGTGTCTGTTATGGACTGAATGAATGTCTTGTCTTCCTCAAAGGTCATATGTTGGAGCCCTAGCTCCCAATATGATGGTATTTGGAGGTAGGGTCTTTGAGAGGTCATCAGGGCTAAGATGAGGTCACAAGGTTGGGACTTTTATGATGGGATCAGTGCCCTCATGAGAAGAGACACCAGAAAGCTTGCTTTTGTCTCAGCACACACACAGAAGACACGTGAGCACAAGAGGGCGGCACCTGCAAGCCGAGAGACCTCAGAATGAAACCCCCCTTTGCTGGCACCTTGATCTGGGACTTCCAGCCTCCAGAGCTGTGAGAAATACGTTTCTGTTGTTTAAGCCACCCAGTCTGTGATCTTCTGTTACGGCAGCCGAAGCGAAGACAGTGCTCCATACATTTTGATGGAATGATGGAACAAATCCATATGATTTTGCTTTCCATGGAGTTATAGCAGGCTGTGTGTAGTACCACACCACCGAGAGGCAAACGATGCCCAGCTCAAACGCCTTAAGCAAAAATGAAGGACGTATTGGTTCGTGTAACTGAAAAGTCCAGAAACGAATCTTTGGGCACAGCTGGATTGAAAGGCGCGAACACCATCTTCAGAAATGTTTCTCCCTCTATCTCTCTGCTCTGCTTTGTTGTGTATTCAGCAGCATTTCTCCAAGCTTATTCTTGACCAACTTAGGAATCCAGTTAAAAGAGAACATTGTTTTTCCAGTAGTTCCAGCAGGAGTTTCTGCAGTTGACTCTCATTGGATAGACTTGGGACATAGGTGCCCTGAATGTCTTTGTGGCCAGAGAGCTGGGAGGCGTGGACAGGTTATGTGCTCCCTCACAGAGGTGGTGGGGTTGGCCTCACAGGCCCTCCAGGGACTCAGGAGAGGGTGAGAGCGCTCCCTAAGGGCAAGCCAGGCCCCCTTACCTGGACAAGGAGACTACGTTCTGCTCAGGAGAAGCACACATAGAAACAGCAGGTGTCCAATACAGGTAGTATGGGACTGTCATGGATTAATATGAACAACAAAGCCTTAAATTAAGATTTTGTTTATATATTGCTGTTAAGGTTAATTTTGAAGTCAATTATTTGCTTTAATTGAAATAATTAAAAATGAGAAAATGAAAATATGCTTGAGCTTGAATCAGCATGCTTGAATTCCATTCTAAAGGCTTATCCAATTGTATCTTTTTATCTATCTTCTGGTTATGTAAGTAATGCTCATTTTTTTTTTTAAAGAAAACACAGCAAAGTATGAGGAAGAAAATAAGCATCCCCTATAATCCTAAATATAATAACAATAACTACTAAAATTTTTCTATACCTTTCAAGCTGTTTTCTATTTTATATATATGCTATATCTTGTGCAATCTATTTTACAGAATGTATTTTAAATGTTTGTTGTGATTCTATTCTTGTTTTGATTATTTTGATTGTTATGAATGTATTGTTATGATTGTTAAATATTGTTTCATGTTGGGGCACCTGGGTGGCTCAGTCAGTTGGGCGTCTGCCATCTGCTTGGACCCAGGGTCCTGGGATCGAGCTCCACATCAGGCTCTCTGCTTGATGGGGAGTCTGCTTCTCCCTCTGACCCTGACCGTGCTCGTGCTCTCTCTAATAAATAAATAAGGTCTTTAAAAATATATATTGTTTCATGTTTATAAATATTTAAATCATTGCTTTTAATAACTATATAACATGACATTTATTAACAAATTGACATTGGACATAAAGATTGTTCCAGTATTTCCCTATTATAAGTAATGCTCCCATGGGCGTCCGTGACCATACAGCTTTACACACGTAGGAGAGTATTTCTTTATGACAAATTCCAGAAGTGAACTTGCTATGATAAAAGGTACAGGTAACTTTAATTATGATGCATATCAAAATTGGCTGTTTTTGTCTTTTGCCCATTTTTAAATTTTCTTGTTGATTTATAAAAGTTCTTTACATATTAAGGATATTACCCTACATTGAATTCTCCAGAAATAGACTCTGAGACAGATTCCCATGCAGAAGTTTATTGGAGAGTGCTCTTGGGATCAATACCTAAGAAGAAATTTTAAAAAGCAGGATTGGGTAGAAAACCTCACTCAGCTGATTCTATGGGAATCTCTGGAGCCTGGGTGACCCTTCATAGTTCTGCCTTGAGGAAGGAGGGTGAGGTTTTATTTTTTATTTATTTATTTTTAAATTATTTTTTTAAGGTTTATTTATTCATAAGAGAGAGAGAGAAAACTGAGAGAGCACAAGCAGGGGGGGACAGCAAGCAGTGGGAGAAGCAGACTCCCTGTTGAGCAAGGGGCCCAGTGGACATTAGGATCGAACCCAGGACATTAGGATCATGGCCTGAGCCAAAGGCAGCCGCTTAACTGACTGAGCCACTCAGGTGTCCCAGGGTGAGGCTTTTATAACCTTTTAGTGACAAGTCACTGGATGAGGGCTGTCCCCAGAGAGTGGGGATGACCAGGCAGAGTGACTCTTTTCAGCTATGGATCGTTGAGGAGAAGAGCCCAGCTGTGAGCTCTGAGCCCCCAGCACACCTGACTTGACAGCAAGGGGAATGACCTCAAACCCGAAGGTGGGATCTGGTCAGCACATTGCAGCAGCCTCTACAGATATCTTCAACGATGGTATGTGTTGTAGATGCTTTTTTCCACTTTGTCGTTTATCTACTGATTTGTTTATAATTATTCTTTGTCGTACTCAGTTTTTAAGATGTTTTACATAGTCAAAGCTGGTTTTTTTTCTTTCCAGTTTCTGACTTTTGAATCATCCTTTCTCACTCTAAGAATAATTTTAAACATCTCTATTTTCCTCTAGTAGTCTCGTTTTTGTTCCCATTTAAGTCGTGAATCCTTTTAGATTTTATTTTGATTTAAGGTACAAAGCAGTTATATTTTATAATGATAAAGACCTGTTTTCCTGACAGTATATTAAATAGTGCCTCTTTCCCCCCATGGATTTGAAGATGCCGTCTTTAGCAAAACTCATGGACTGTGTACACTTCCCTCTGGCTCCCTGTGACGTGCCATACATCTGTCTCTACTTGCACTCATGTGACACTGGTTTACTTTATTTCATTTTTTAGTTTATAAATTAATTTTCCCCCATGCCCTCAGGCTGCCCTTGCACAGTCAGACCTCCCCTGAACTTTAACCCCTGCCACCACTGATCTGTCTTCTGTCCCTATTGTTTTGCCTTTTCCAGAATGTCATACAAAAGGAATCACACAGTTTGTGTGATTTGGAGGCTGGCTTCTTTCACTCAGCAGCACGTCCTTAAGCTCCATCCGCGTTGTCGCCTGTATCAATGGTTCCTTCCTTTTGACTCCTGACTAGCGTTCCGCTGCATGAATGTACCACGGTCTGTTTATTCATTTCTGGACGGCAGGACATCTGAGCTGCTTCCGGCTTCTGGTGATGATGAACCAAAGTGCTGTAAATATTCAGTGTTTGTGTGAACGTAGGTCTTCATTTCACTTGGATAATTACCTAGGAGTGGAATTTCTAGGTCATACTTTTTTTTTTTAAGATTTTATTTATTTATTTGACAGAGATCACAAGTAGGCAGAGAAGTAGGCAAAGAAGCAGGCAGAGAGAGAGGAGGAAGCAGGCTCCCCGCTGAGCAGAGAGCCCGATGCGGGGCTCGATCCCAGGACCCTGAGATCATGACCTGAGCCGAAGGCAGAGGCTTTAACCCACTGAGCCACCCAGGCGCCCCTCTAGGTCATACTTTTTTTTTTTTTTAAGATTTTATTTATTTATTTGACAGACAGCGATCACAAGCAGGCAGAGAGGCAGGCAGAGAGAGAGGGAGAAGCAGGCTCCCTGCTGAGCAGAGAGACCGATGTGGGGCTCAATCCCAGAACCCTGAGATCATGACCAGAGCCGAAGGCAGAGGCTTTAACCCACTGAGCCACCCAGGTGCCCCTCTAGGTCATACTTCTAACAACCACATATCTCTGTGTGTGTGTGTGTGTGTGTATGAACATTTGTAATGTGTATTAATATACGAAAAGGAAAGTCCCATTACATTTGGACTCTTCTTGGTCTTCTCTCTCTCTCTCTTTTTTTTTTTTTTAAAGATTTTCTTTATTTGAGAAAGAGAATGAGAGAGAGAGTGCATGAGAGCGGGGAGGGTCAGAGAGAGAAGCAGACTCCCCACCGAGCAAGGAGCCCAATGTGGGACTCGATCCAGGAACCCCAGAATCATGTCCTGAGTCGAAGGCAATCTCTCAACCAACTGAGCCACCCAGGCAACCCTTGGTCTTCTCTTTCTCTTCTTTGTCCTTGGCCTCTTTTCCCCACTAGAATATTGAGTAGAGTTGCATGAAATCTGTTGATTGATTTGTGTAGAAAGCCATCTATCCTAAGTCATGACACTTTTTACAAGGCCAAGAGGTTCCTAAAACTGAATCATGAGTAGCCCCAATATCTGATAGACAGTTTGTGATTTTGCTAATTGTTCTTTTATAGGCAAGGGCAAGGACTTTAAGTCAACTCTTTAAGTCAACTCTTCAGTACGCAAGGCCTCAAGACCCAGGTGGGCCAAATAAGTCTGAGTCAGGCAAGCGCTCTCACATGAAACCAGGGGGCAGAGGACTCTGGAGTCAGGTCACCAGAAAAGCGTAAGTTATCCTGGCAACCACCACTGTTGTTCTCAAGAGTGGTCCACCCTCTAGTATCTCCTCATTCTGCCGCACAGTTTGGGTGTAAATCATGGAGTAAATGCATCCCATTAGGACACTGGAATTTCCAGTCTTGTCTTGAAGACAAGATGGCGTCCAGGCATGAGGACCATACATACAGCTCTCCAACTTCCTTCACTAGTTCCTTCCAATATGTATCAATCCTCACCATCTGCATGTCTAGCCAAAAACTTGTTTTAAACACATTTTAAACACATTTCCTCTTAGCCTTTCCTTGAAACGACACCCACAAACTCCTGCAAAACCAGAACTACTTGTTCACGGTCAGCCCCGAGCAGGATGCTTTCATCAGGGTTGGTGATTCCAATTATGCTGTTTAGCCACTTAGGCTCCCTCAGCCTCGGCCACCTCAGGGACTTCCTTTTAATTTATTTGTCTCCCTTAGTTAATTGGATAAGCTAAGTGAAATGAGGTGTCTCTTGTGGAAGTGCCTGCAAAGAGGAAGTCGCCGCCAATTCACCAGTCTGGCATTCTCCCTGGTTTGCCAAGAGTAGAATCGTATGAAGAAGAACCCCGTCAACTCCTTTACCCGGGGAAAGCTCAGCTGCTACTCTGTGCCTTATGTCAGGGAAGAATCCATTTCTTTGAAGGGTTCCCAAGGCGTTCTGGCTTTCCAGCTTTTTAACCCACCCCACAGTTTTGGGCCCATAATAGGGACCCATCTACAGCCTGGCTTCCAAGTAGGACCTTTCTTCAGTCATCTATCTGTGCTTTCATCCTGTCTGAGTTGAACTGAGCACCTACTTTGTGTTGGAAATAAGACAGTTCTTGTCATTTAGGTCGTCATTTACAGTTGGTTATTTTTTTAGAGATTTTATTTATTTTGAGAGAGAGTGTGTGCATGAGCAAGAGAAAGAGAGAGGACAGGCAGAGGGGAAAGACAGAGGGAGAGGGAGAAGAAGACTCCCCATCGAGCAGGGAGCCCAATGCGGGACTCAATCCCAGGACCCTGAGACCATGACCTGAGCCGAAGGCAGATGCCCAACTGACTAAGCCACCCAGGTGCCCTATGACCGGTCAGAAACCATTCTTTGGAGATAACGAATGATGGCTCTGCCTTCGAGCCAGGGATGAATCCAGATTTAATGGGGACTACAGCTAACACGGTTCGGGGGCCTCTTTAAGAAAAAGAACACAAAATTATGACATGGAATTAGACACAGGGCCTTGAAAGGGGGCACGTAAGAGCAGGACCCTAAAAGCTCAGCTCACTGGCTTCTCATAGGCTCCCCCTCTTAGCCGGGCACACTTAGGTTCAAACCCCAGTTGTGTGATCTTGGGCAAGTGACTGAACTGCTCTCTGCTCTTGTCCTCGTCTGCAAATAATTTTGGAAAATGGCAAGATGATAAAATACACCTGATAATGGTTTGGGGCCAGCTCCAACGATGAGGACGAACACATGTAGCCCCACGTCTGGCCCCGTGATAGGTGCACAACAAATGTTAGCTATTATTAGAAGTGTTATTATCGTTATGAGCTTTTACCCAGTCAGATTGCCTCACCACAAAACTGAGCTTCCTGAGCAGAATTTAGGAAGGAGAGGGGGAATGAAGTCTAACTTCACAAATCTGTGCTAACCTTGCCTGTCTGTGGTCCGTGCATGTGCGATGGCAGAGCTCAGCCCTGCCAGCAAGCACAGCACAGAGAGCCCGCAGCCGGCGTCCCGTCTGCTGCATTAAATGTCTTCTTGCCCCAAGAGCTGATTCACTCTGAGGTCATAAAGCATTTCTCTTTGAAAACAGTATATTAATATCCGATTGTGCAATTAAACCAGACCGGTCTAGTTTTGCTTTCCTTGAATGAAATATGTTCATTCCGCATAAGTGAGAAGGATAAATACCAACAAGTTTTGTTTTTTTCGATGCATGAGGACTGGATAATAAAACAAGAAAGTCCACTTGGAAGCTATCAAATTACATCCTTTGTATTTGCACAGCACATTCCTCTGATTCTGATGCTATGACGTCCCTATAAAGTAAATATAGACTTCCATATTGCCGATTTACAGGGTTTTAACTTGACGTTCAAACCAGATTTTCCTACGTCTTCTTCTTTTTTTTTTTTTTTCTTTCTAAGGTCGAAAACTCCCCCTCCGCCCAAATAATTAAATATTCTCTATCTTAAATCCTGTTATGGACATCAACCCTGAGAGTCATTTTCTCACCCATATCTCCCTCTGGGAGACAAGGCTAGAGCAATTGGAAAATAAATTGATAAACATGTTATCAGAGAGGACCGCTGCTGTTTCTTCCCTTTGAAAGTTTCTTCTTGAGATCTTCATGCCTTTTGAAGCCCAAGATATCTGAAAGTCTGGTGAACCAAATACAATTACGCTTCAGTTAACTAGGATCAATGGCAGCTCCAAGGGTTGGTTGGGAGGAGGCAATGATTTAATTAACCCATAATTTCCAATAGCCGCCTCTAGCCAGGCCAAACAGCCATGCAACCCGAGTAGAAACAGCATACTTGCTGTGTAAACATGATTGCAAGACAACCTTCCAGCCTCCCTCCCTAACAGATTTCTGGCCTTTAAGCCCCTCCTGTGTAGAAACTCTTACTAGCAAAGCAGGCTAGAATGTTCTGGTAATAAAACTTAATTGAATTATCTAAAGGTTAACCCAAAAAATTTGTTTCAAACTTCGTAGTTAAAAAAAAAAAATTCTGAAGATATTTTCATTCAGTTCTTGCCTTAGCAGATAAAATGACCCAGGTGTAAATTTGGTCTTAGAGTCCAGTCCAATGGCTGGTGCAGAGGAGGCATTCAATAAATGTTTGATAATGTAATTAACTAATGAGATAGGGAATGGAACAAAGACAGTGTTGGATTTGTTCACCAATTTTTTTCTAGCCTTCTCTTTATCTATGTAACTGACATGTTACTGACATGTCAATTACTTGAACATGGCAAAAATAGGGATTTTAAAAAGTCCCACTGCTTGGACTCCATAAGCTTTCAAAGCATCCCTAATTCTTTAGGTTCATCTAAAATCATCATTCTTTTAGAAGAGATACTGTTTTGTAGTAATGTTTACACTCAAGTAAACTCCACAGATGTCTCAGGTGTGAGTTAGAAAAAGAAGTGGGTGAACTAGCTCATTCATCCATTCATCAAATATTTCTTGAGCATCTGCTGTGTGCCAACCTCTCAGGACTCACTGGTAAGCAGGACAAACATGGCCTCTGCCCCCACAGAGCCACAAATGAACAAATATAAACATAATTGCAACTTGAAATTAGATTCCAATAGGAACACAAGTGGGAGGGGGTTAATTTAGTTTAGGAGGATTGGAAAGTTCTCTTTAAGGAATGTCATTTAAGTGAGACTTGATACAAGAATAGGAATTAGTCAAGCAACAAATATCACAGAGACTATTCCCCACATGAGATCAGCGCATGAGACGAGCATGAGGGAGAAAGAAACCTAGAACATTCTGGGAACTTCACAAAGCACGGAGAGAAAAAGCAAAGTGAGGCAGGGCCAGCACATACGGGCCTCGGGAGCCATGTGTGCAGGGCTGTTTATTGCCTCTGACGCTTCCGATAGCCTGTCTTCCTCCCCAACAGAACCCTGGGTAAGTTCCTAGGAGCCCCAGGTGCAGCATCCACCCACCACAGTGCCAGGAGATCCCGGGGACACGGATCTCACCTCCAGCTTAAGAAGTGCCCCCCCCCCAATGCATCTAAGCCAATCAGTAAATGACATTTCTCTGGTGACTCTCATTGGGCTAAGGGTGTGCACGTGATCTAACGTGACCCAATCAGATTGCAGAAAGAAGCTTATCGTCCTCGCTGGGAAGCAGTTCACCCTCCTCCACCATTCTGGTTGCTCCGCCACGGGAGGAATCAGCTCTTAGGCGGAGCCGATGCCCAGGGCCGCAGAGCAGAGAAGCGGATGTAGCATGGTTTTTAAGTAACATCGTTGAGCTGCTGAATCAGCCAACGCCAGAACCTGCCCAGTCACCCATATTTCCTTGAATTTGCTCCTCCCTTGGGTTCTTCGGACATTCCATCCCAGGTCCCCCAGCTCTCTGGTGAATCAGTATCTCAGCTGGGTGCGCTTACATTTTCTAATTTGTCAGTCTCTGCAAGGTTCCTCTGGACTTCTCTCTACTCTTTCTCTCTGGGGGTTCTCACCCGCTCCCATGGCTTCCTTCTTTACTTAACTTCTTTACTCGCCAAGTGTTGGCATTTCCTTATGACATCTCTAAGTGACGGCCCGGCTTGAATACCTACAATAAATTCACTGGGGATACAAGTAAGTTCCAAAATGGTCGTTTCTCTTTGGAATCAGCAACTCCTCCTGATTTCCTACTTCAGAAATAGGTGCTTAAACATGTATATGAAGAAGCCAGAGGGTGCCTGGCAGAACCCGAGAACAGCAATTCATGCAGAAAGCTGGCAGCCCTCAGGGATGGCGGCAGCTGCTCCCAGGCTCGCTCTCGGACACCGTCTCTGCCTCTGCTGCGTTCTCCCTGTGGCAGGCTGGCTTCCTCCACTCCTGGGACCACGCGGAAGAACGAGGCCAGTAGCAGGTTACCAGCTGTGCCAATCCCATCTTCAGCCTCCCAGAGAGAGATCGACATCTTTCTCACTTCTACTGCCAAGTGGAGGAAGCATTCTCATTGACCCATGTTGGGTCAGGTGCCCCTAGACAGGGGCTGTGTGTTGGTACAGTGGCTTCACAGTAACCATTGTGGAGGGGTGGGGAGTGGGCAGTTCCCAGATGGAGAGAAGGGTCCATTCCTAGAAGTGGGAGGAGCGCCAAGCTGCCCACACCATGGGGTGCCAGGACAAGGGCTCTTTCCTGGGAGTGAGGGGATAGCTTTCAGAGAAGGCAGTTAAGGAGTGGGGTAGACACTCCAAATTTTCATCCAGGTCAGAGACCTTGGGGTCATTTTTGACTCCTCCTTTGGCCACCATCCTCCCACTTCCTTAGTGTCTAATAAGACACAAATTCCTATTACTTCTTCCTTCAAGATTCTTCCTAGCTGCCCTCCTCTTTCCCTTCTCACTCTGGTTTCCTAGTTTAGTCCTCACTGGGCAACCTCCCACATTCTCTGGTAACCCCACTGGTTTGCCAGACTTTCCCCTCCCCCAATCCAGTCTCTGGTCAGACTGCTCTTTCTGAAATACCACCTCAAATGGTTACATCCCAGATCTGAAGGTCTCCCATGTCACCTTGCTGCCTAGATAGAATAAAGGTGGATCCCTTCGGCTGGCTAGTCAAGACTGTCCCCAACTGTAAGCAGCATTGTTAATTGCCTTCTCCACACCTGTGACATCCAAGATCTTTCCATCAGGTCTCCCAGCCGTGTGCCTCGGTATGACTTCACCTACCGTAGCCTCAAGAGCGGGGCTCCAATGGCATAAGCCCACCAGGATTGTCCCATCCCTGGGTAGTTCCTGACTACTTCAGGAAAAGCTGCTGAGTGGGGTCCACACGAGCCAGCACACTCTCCAGGCCAGTGTCATTGGCTCAGGGGATGGCATGTGAGCCCAGGTGACCCACTAGAGTGAACCGCAGGACTTCTGCTGGCCAGGCTGGGGCACAGAGGCTCCTTCTCCTGGTGGACCTGAATAGAGAAGCTAATAGCCCAGGGGCTGCGGCAGCCATCTTCATTTCCAAGAATAGCTGAAAGCAGGGCGATTTGCCTAAAAACAATTTTCTCAAATCCAATGAGCTGAAAGCCAGTTTCCGAATCAAATTAAAAGTATACGCATTTTTACCAACTGTTTTAAAAAAGAGTATTTCTTAAGTTATGTTTTTGGCAAATTGGTCGTTCGGTTGATTGACTTAAAGCCAGCCCAGTGGGTTTAGGATGATGCCTCCTTCAGAAGAGTGGAAAAGACATCAGCTCGAGGTCCTTTCCGTGGGGTTTGAACTCCGGACTGGGCCTCCACGGATGCCTGCTGCACCTGCTGACTTTTCCCAAACTCAAGCCAGTCTGTTCCCATTAGGGTTAAGCCAGGTTTGGTCAGGTTTCCCTGTTTTCTTCCTTCCATCCATCCTTCCTTCCTCTCTCTTTCTTTCTTTAAAAGATTTTATTTATTTATATGTGTGTGAGAGAGAGAGAGAGAGCACAGCCAGGGGGAGCAGCAGACAGAGGAAGAAGCAGGCTCCCTGCTGAGCAAGGAGCCTGATGTGGGACTCGATCCCAGGGTCCCAGGATCATGACCTGAGCCGAAGGCAGATACTTAACTGACTGAGCCACCCAGGTATCCAATGGCCAGGCTTTCTAAGGGCAATTAAAAACATTCTGTTACAATAAAGTATCTTTTTGAATATTTCCAAATTCTGATCTTCTAATTGTTGGCTCCAACGAACAAGTCTACTCACGTTTCCTTAGGTAGTCTTCATGCCTTTCCAGTGCCATGACTGTCCTCTGGGTGCTCCTTCTCCTTCTTCCAGCCCCTCTGTCTGGGGTCAAGTCAAAATGACCCCAAGGTCTCTGACCTGGATGAAAATTTGGAGTGTCTATCCCACTCCTTAAGACAGGAACCTCTGTCTTCTCCTCAGACTGATATAGCCCCCATTGTCCCTTCCTTCTCCAAATTATAATCCCACTTTCTCAGTCCCAAGAACCAGACTGACTTAAGTTCCTTCAGAAGGTCGTTAGGAACTGAAGCAGCTCGCAGGGTTGCTCCTTCTCATTTCTCCTCAGGAGCTTCCCGGTTGCCTCTGCATGCTGTTTTCTGTTCTTCGTCTGCTCTGGTCCCATCTCTGTGAACGGGCAGCCTCTTAGTCACCGTTGTGCCCTTGTAATGTCAGGGTATGGGTGCCCTGCCATGTCCTCGCTTCTACCTCAGGGTGTCTTTTTCAGCTTCTGTTCCCTCAGCTTGTGTCTCATGCTCTCCATGGGCCCAATCTGGATTAGAATAACTAGGCTTGGGGCGCCTGGGTGGCTCAGTGGGTTAAGCCTCTGCCTTCGCCTCAGGTCATGATCCCAGGGTCCTGGGATCGAGCCCCGCATCGGGCGCTCTGCTCAGCAGGGAGCCTGCTTCCCCCCTCTCTCTGCCTGCCTCTCTGCCTGCCTCTCTGCCTACTTATGATCTCTCTCTCTGTGTCAAATAAATAAATAAAATCTTTTTTAAGAAAATAGAATAACTAGGCTTTATACACCAAGTCATGCCAGGTCCCTGGCTGACCTGCAGCTACCGGGCCAAGTCTTGGCCTTAGGTCCAAACACCCGTGGACAAGTGGCGGGTTGTGTAGTCCACTGGGCTGCCCCTTCCGTAGGGTTGAGGGAGAGGAGACCTGGCCCCCTAGAAATGGACTGTGGGCCCAGCAGAACCAGTCTGGCCTTTCAGAAAGCTGTACCATCATTTGGCAATCAATCCTACACCCCATTTGTGTTCTACTAACCTATTAAAATATTATTTATTGGAGTGCCTGGGTGGCTCAGTTGGGTAAGTGTCTGCCTTTGGCTTAGGTCATGATCTCAGGGTTCTGGCTCCAAGTTCCATGTCAAGCTCTCTGCTCAGCAGGAAGTCTGCTTCTCCCTCTCACTCTCCTGTGTTCTCTCTCTCTCTCTCTCTCTCAAATAAAGAAATAAAATCTTTTAAAAAAAAGTATTATATATTATCTAAAAGTGCATGTGCTTGTTTCTTACCCATTTAACTAGATTGTAAATGTCCTTAACAGTAGGAATGAGGGTCCTAAATGTCCACAATAAAATGATGACAATCGTTGTCGTTGTCAGCAGGTATCAATACCCCGGTTCTGTCTAGTAACTGCTGATGTGAAGTTATCAATAGTGGGGGTAACAATAGTTAGAGCAATGGTTCCTGAGCACTCACCATGTACCAGGGTACAGTTCTAACTGCTTTATTGGGGAAAATTAAAAAAAAAAAAGGGCCCTCCAGCCTAAGCCTCACCTCTACCCCACTTACAGATGAGGAAGTTGAGGCCGCGTCACACAGCCAGTCAGAGGGTTCTGCTTGGACCCAGCCAGTCTGATTCCAGAATCTGTCGCCTTAGCACGTGGCTCCCCTTCGAGTGGAGCTCGTTACGTGATTATTGTCATTGTGGATACTCTGCCGAGAAGGAAAAATTCCCTCTTTATGCCGGGTTAGTTCTCACTGGTCTATTTGTTCCAGAAAGACTTACTTTTTGGCCAAAAGCCTCTTTCACAGTCAGCAAACGCAGGCCAGAGAAATAGTCACGGAGCAAAAGACAATCCATTTTCAAACCCAAAACTCTGTCTTGGCTGCAAGCGAGTTCATTAGCCAGACGCCCCTCCCTTCCCCCATGGATCCTTGGCACGGCTCTGCAGAAATCCGGATCCGGGGGCCGTGTGCAAGGTGGCTTCTGCGGGCATGAGCGTTGCCAGCCAGACACGCGGGCGGGAGGGCCAGCCGGGAGATCATGTCAGCTGTTTCCACCTTCCCTTCGCTCCAAGTTCAGGGGGCAGAGGAGGGAGGGTCCCAGCCTGGATTTGCCTTGAATGACGTTGAAGTATCCCGGAGCTGGGGCCGGGGCTCTTCCCAGCCCAGCAGTTCACCTGCTGACCCCTAGCACCCGCAGGTCCCCAGTGACACTCCCCTAACTGAGGTGACTGTGCCTGTCTGTTTGCCAGCTAGTGGAGCAACAGGCTATCTAAAGGCTGTGTGAACGTCCCCACCCCCTCCCGAGCAGAAAGGGCATGTTTGCCCACTTTAAAGATGGAGAAGAGGAGGCAGAAGACATTTGGGACATTTGGGACCACGCAGGTCTTGCTGGTTGTTGGAGGTCGGGACCCACTTCCTCTGCCAAACTCTCTGCCTCTCTCCCCACCACTCCCGCCCCAACAGGCCAAGCTTCCTGTTCACTACCCACGCCCCCTTCGCATCACGGTCTTTCCTTGAACCCCCAGAGCCCCCAGGAGCCTTCTGAATCCTGGCTGGAACGTAGAGGCACTAGAGGAAAAGGGCAGCACGGGCGGCCAGAGTGGGGATGGAGGAGGAAGCAGATTCAGCTGACAGGGGCTGATGGTGGAGGCACGTCTCAGGCCCAGAAAAAGCTGTACCCTAGACTCTGCTTTCCCAGGTAGCCGGGGACCTGCCAGCAATGTGGGGTGGGAGGGGGTGTGGGGAAGCCTTGCTTTCTTCTTTAAATATTTTATGTATTTATTTATTTGAGGGAGAGAGAGAGCACAAGCAGGGGGAGCGGCAGGCAGAGGGAGAAGCAGGCTCCCCCCGAGCAGGAGCCCAACACGGGACTCGATCCCAAGACCCTAGGATCACGACCTGAGCCAAAGGCAGATGCTTAACCCGCTGAGCCCCCCAGGCGCCCCAGGACATGGGAGAGCTTTTCTAATGAAGGGGTGGGAGAGGGGAAGAGGGAAAAGAGCCCCCAGTGCTGCCCTCTTGGTCCCTTGTTACTACCCTCACCAGCCTGCCCGGTGACTCTCTTAGCTGTTCCTCTCTTTTGTCCTGCACACAGCCTCATGTTTCTGAAGAGGCCCGTCATATTGGCCGGGAAGGTCAGGGCTGGAGGAGACCTTTGATCTCCTCTTGTCTAACACGATCTTTTGTAACTGAGGAACCTGAGGCCCAGAGAGGGGTCATGTCTTGACCAAGGTCACGTAGCGAATAAGCAGTAAACCCGAGATAAAACCCACCCGCGCTCTGTGCTCCGTAAGGCTGCCTCATTCATCCCTACCCCCCCCCACCCCACCCAGCCATACACAAGGCCCCCACAGAGACTGGGCAGGCCAGGTCCCCAAGACGGTGTCCAAGAACCTGGACCATCTGGTACCTCTCCATGTCCACTCAGGGGGCCTCAGATTTGTCCTGTGGTGGGGTCTCTCCCCCCGCCCCCCGCCCGCATCTGCGTTCTTTACTGTGGTGGATGGCACTCCCAGAGCAGGTGGTCCCATGCGCGGCTGTGGTCATGGAGGCAGTGGCCGGCCCCATGGCCCACACACCGCATACAGTCTGGGAGCCGCCTCTGCTCTGTGCGTTTGCCAAACCAGGTTCAACTGCACCCTGAGGTGGGCAGGAGCCCAGGGACTGTAAAACCTCTTCCCACACGAGCCCAGCCGTGCTGCCAGGCTGCTTTCTGCCTTCCACTGGGCCTCGGGACCCTTTCCAGGGTTCGCTCTGCGCCCTCCTTCTCGCTCGTTACGGCTTCCCATCTAAGAGTCTTGTGGGGAATCTTAGTGGAGCCTTCCGGGAACACTCTCGAAGGAGCGTCCCCACGCCTTGCTCTCTTACCCAAACGAACAGGCCTCCATTTTGAAATCCCAACAAATCCAGAAGGGACAGAATGGAAGTTCCAGGGCCTTCTGGGCAGGACTCGGGGCCCAGAACTGTTCCTCCTCCGTCTCTATGAGGGGACTGGCGGCAGGGCGGGGAGGAGCAGGAGGGTAGGGGATCCGTGTTTGCATTCGAACTGTCTTAGGAAAAGTCTGGATGAGTGTCCCAGGAAAAGGCTATTAATAGGCCTCCTTCCACATGCTCAGCTTTCCGGGGCTGGAGCTGTGTGAGAATGAGTCAGCAGACGGAAAGGCTAATGGTGAACCTGGAGAAGCAGAACTATCTCTCCGGCAAGGCAAGTAGTCGCCATGAGCCTGCACTTTCGTGAACCTCTGGCCTCGCACCACGAGGCTCTGCCTTGGTGATGAGATCCGTTCAGCGGGTGCGTTCCTGAAGCTGGTTCCGATCCTGAAACCAAAACTGAAATCGGCAGAAACATCCAGAAAGTCCTTCCCCTCACTTCCCCTCCCGCACTTTCTCTTCCCTGACGCAGCAGGTCGCCAGGGAGCAGGGCTTCGGGGGCCGTGTCACGCCTCTCCGTGCACCTGTCGACTGGACTCCCCGTGTCCCTTAAACATACACTGCAGAACCCCCGGCCCTGTGGCAGGCGACTTTGCACGTGTCACTTCAGCCTCCCGTAAGCCCGGGAGGACAGTGTATTGATGTCTCGCTTTCACAGATAAAGAATCAAAGCTGAGTGACATGAAATCTTTGCCGGGAGGGCCACGGCCCAGGCCATTTACCAGCTGTCTAACACGCGCCGGGGGCTCAGGCACGGGCTCTTCAAACTGCTAAAGATCCTCCTTTCACAGATGGAGAAACTGAGGCTTAGGGGATGCAGGCGACCCAGGAAGTCGCAAGGCCCGGACTTGGTTCTGGGTCCGCCTGACTCCCACACCGGGTCCCTCCAGGCCTCGAGGTGGCAGGGACCCCAGCTGTATCTCTGCCATTAAATCCACCACACCTGCCGCCTGTCCAGGGAGGGACTGGCCTTGCGTGCCCTGCCTGAGCACCTGTCAGTGTGGGAGCCCGTATCAGTCGTGGCAGACTGGCCTCCAGGCAGGCCTTCCCTTATCGGCAAAGGATACCTTTGCACCCCCACCCTCCTTAAAGGGGGGCACCCGGGGCAGGGCGGATCCAAGGTGTCGGTTCAGGAAAGTGAAAGTCGGGAGAGTGGCCTAAAGGGGACACTTTCTTGTCCTCGAGACCGAGGCCTTGGTGACGTAAGCAGAACTTTCTGTCAGCTGCAGGTCTGAGTGCAGGCGCCATAAAGGGAACGGATGTAACATCAGCCTGCCCGTTTTCATCACATCATCAAAGTTCTGTGGTTTGTGGCTGATTCATTTAGATACAGGAATATTCGACTCTCAGGGAGCTTGTCTACAGCGTGGGGACAAACCCAGGGTCTCGAGAGGTATTTTTAACCTCTGATTTCTAAGAGCAACGATGGCGTCCAGGATGTTTTGAAAACCAGCCTGAGTGCAGAGTAAGTCCAAGCTTCCTGAGTCCGTTTCCCCAGCCGCCCAGTCCAAAATTGTCCTTCCCCGCCCTGTCTTTTCTCTGCTTTCGCTTTTTTCATAGCCCCTTTCTTAATTATGTATTAATTTATTTTCTGTCTCAGCCACCCCCATGAGAACAGAAGCTCCACAGAACAAGGACTCTGTCTTCCCCGGAGGCTAGAGCACATTAGAAGCCCTCAGTGAAGGTGTGTTGAGTGGATACATGAGTGGGGGAGTGAGTGAGAGACCACAGCTCGAGGGGTCATTTCACCATAAACATATCCTCCCCTCAGCTTGCTTGGGGGGTGGGTGTCCGAGTCCTCGAACCTGGCCTCCAGATGGAGGTTTCAGCCAGATGGAGAGTCTCCCTGGGCTCTCCACTGGGGGGAAGAGCCAGGGGGGCTGAGGTTTGCAAAGAGCCCCTCTTGAGACCTAGTAAGCTCTGAACAGAGGAAGAAGGAGTTCCAAGGGGACTCCCTTTCTTGGGAAGAATCCCCACTGGAAAGTGGCGTGTCTGAAGCTAGTTGTGCCGAGCAGGAAGACTTTCTAGAAAGTGCCCACTCCAGATGATGGTGGGCCGTCCAGCTGCATGCCCCCAGCCTAAGCACCCCTCCCCCGTCCAGATCCTGTTTTGTTCATCAATTCCCAGAGCCACAGCTAAACTGCACGTACACAGGGGACAGATGCCGACAAGGGTTCTCTCTGTTCCCAGGCCACATGGATAACAAGACACTCGGTGTGCTCAGATGAAAAGGGGCTCCCCTTGCAAAGGGCGTGTTGCACAATCCCACTGAGCTCCCTGGAGTGGGAAGCTGGTCCCTCTCAACTCGTGATTACCGCTGTGGAGATTAAAGGCTTCCTGTCAGAGAGAGCGGTCCCCCTGAGCCAAACAACACTGACGGCTGGCCAGCAGCCATCTTGTTAGGGCTGCTCTGGGCAGCCAGGCCTGGAGTGACTGCCTCCTTCCTGGGCCAAATTGCCTGGGGGCAAAGTCAAGGTGCCCAGGCCAAAAACAGTCCCTCAGTGAGCACCGTGCCACGGCCCGAGCACTTTCTAGGCCTCCTCGAGCTGCAGTGTGGGCCACCTTGGCCAGAGCAGCTGCGCCGGCACGTCCGATGGGAGCCGCCGGAAGGTCTTCACTTGCTCACTTTTCCCAAGGCACCCTGAGAATTTCCGATGTGTGTCAGAGGGGGAAAGAAGGGCTCCACTGGGGAAACCAGCTCAAGGGGGTGTGAGGGGTGAAGGAGGTCATTGCTCCCCGAGCCCGCCACGTTTACCGCACCAGGGGCCTGAGCCAGTCAGAGCCTGATCTCCCGGCCTCGTGTCCCCAGACTGGCTAGGGATCCAGAGCGCCGGGAGCTCTTGGTAAGAAAGCAGACCTTGAGGTGGGGCCTGCAAATCTGAGCTTTTACAAAGCCGCCAGACAATCCTGATGCCACTGGCTCTGAGGGCCCTTGAGGGAGGACAGGTGGCAAGGATCACCGGGTAAGTAGTCAGGAAAGAGTTCTCTGGTCTCTGCTCTGTCAGGTAACTTTGGGGAAGTCGTGTCACCTCTCAGCGCCTCAGTTTCCTTGTCAGTGAAGTACAGAGCTTGAACAATCTGTTCCCACCCTCAGAGTGGCTCGAGGAGACGCGTAGACGGTTACTGCTCTACCCACACATTCTGCGGTGCAGTCACGGTCACGGTCCCAAGGAACGTCCTGGCCTCTAGGCCACCCTTGCTGAGAGAAAGACCACTCCAGAGGCTCCAGTAATAGCAGCCACAGCTGGGGGCACCTGGGTGGCTCGGTTGGTTACGTGTCTGACTCTTGGTTTCAGCTAGGGGTGTGATCACCGGGTGGTGGGATCGAGCCCCGTGTCGGGCTCCGTGCTCACATGGAGTCTGCTTGAGTTTCTCTCTCTGTCCCTCCCCCCATTCCCTCTCTCTCAAACAAATAAATGGGTCTTTAAAATAAAAAAATAAATAAAAAAAAAGTAACAGTGACAGCCGGAGGTACGCACTTCATCTGTATCGTGTCATTTAGACTTTATGACAAGCCACTTACCGTAGCCCGTGTCTTCACCGTCCAGTACGGAGCCCACTAGCCACATGCGGCTGCTGAGCATTTGAAATGTGGCTAGTGCAACAGAGAACGTGGATTTTCTTCGTATCCATTTTAACTGAATTTCAATAGTGACTTCTGGCGGCTGCCACGTTGGCCAGCACAACTCTGAGGGGCAGATCGGTGTTAATCTCATTTTAGGGATAAAAGGACAGGATTGGAGAGGGAAGGTGACCGTGTGGCAGAGCTAGGATTTGAAGCCAGACTTGATGGACTCCAGGTCATGCTCGAATCACTGTCATGTTCCGGGGAATGAGTCCCATCAAGTCAGGAGGGCTGGACTCCAGTCCTAGCCCGGCCTCTGAGAAGCTGACCACCTTGAATGGTCTCCAGGATTCTCCTGGCTCGGACATCTCAGGCCCATGTGTTTGTGGTAGGGCCCTGGAGAGAACACGGGGAATGTTCTGTTACCTAGAGCCTCCCAGAGGAGGAGATGGACTACTCCTTACGACGCTTCTATGCTGTAAAAAGTATTATACCCATTTTATAGTTGAAGAAACTGAGGTTCAGAGGAACGGAGTAACTTAAGGTCTCACGACATGGTGAGTGGTAGAGAGAGGACTGAACTCAAATCTGACTCCAGAGACAGAGCTCTTCATTTCTGCCACATGGGGTCACTGGGGTTGAGCCGAGTTTCCAGGGACTCACAAGTTTATTTCGGGACCAAAGCATACCCACTCCCCGTGCGATCCTTCCGCTTTGCCTGAATCCAGCTGGGATTCATTCTCCTGCCACAAGCCCACCCCTTGGGTCCACTGAGGCTCCAGACCTTCCTGGATCACGCCAGTGCATGACGAATGTGGCATGTGGGAGCCTCCGGCTGGACGTAAAGCGAAGGAAGAACATCTGGTTGGGGGTTCTGTGGGCCATCTGCATGCCCGGAGCCCACCCCACCCCACATGGAGCTAAGAGAAGCAGAGGCCTCAGTGATCAGGGCAGTGGGCTCAATTCTTAAGGGGGGCGACACAGCGCCCTCTGACTTAAGGCAACTTCCCACCCACCTGCCCGTGAGCTGGTTGGTTCCAAGCTCCTGACAACGGCTCCAAGGCCATGCCCAGTATCCTCACGGTATGCACCTCGGGTCAGCTCTGTGGAGTCCCCAAGAGGCCCACGTGCAGTGACCACACCTTGTGCTCGTGTACACTTTCAGGCACACGCACACTCATGGGGTGGGGGTCAAGGGAGGAAGACAAAGGCTGCCAGCCGTTGGTCTGGTTAACCGGAAAGGATTCTTTCTCTAGGGGATTGGGGAAAACACCCCCAGAAGCCCAGTGCTAGACCTGGAAACCTGACCTCTCCATCCCACCAACCACTGCCCCAAGAGAGTGTCATGATCAGCTCCAAAGGATCCTTTGGAGAGTGTGGGTCCCAGCAGGCTGGGGAGCCCCCTTACACGCTCATACCCACCACATACACACCCCATTCACACACACCACACATGCACAGTACACACTCATGCCCACACAGGCTCATAGCCTCCCATCCCCGTTCACTGTCTGTCATGCACACACCTCACATACCCTGACACACATGATCACATTCACACACACACCACACACTTACATGTGCATGTTTGCTCAGACCGAGCACAGGGCAGGTGTCTAGACCCTCAGCAGCACCTCGTCCCTGGCTCTTTCCAAGAGTGTGGGGGAAGTAGGGCTCTCTCCCCCTCCTGCTCCTGGGGCTCAGATCGTGCTGGACCGCACTGGAGTCCCCAGTGTTGTCAAGGCTGCGTGGGCTGGCTGGGCAGGGGGCTGGGGGGAGGAGACAGTTGCAGAAGGGGAAAAGCTGACCTCTTAGGGGGGTGTGAAAGACGCAAATGGAAAGAAATTCCCGATTCACTCCTCTTTTCTTGAAGACAGTTCTCTTTGTCTTTCCATCACAAGGA
This sequence comes from Martes martes, assembly GCF_963455335.1. Lineage (NCBI taxonomy): Eukaryota > Metazoa > Chordata > Mammalia > Carnivora > Mustelidae > Martes > Martes martes. The sequence goes on along the minus strand of NC_137903.1, from coordinate 56,892,739 downwards.
CGGAGGGTCTGGTCTTTGGGGCACAATCTCCTCACCTCCTCTGTGGTCCTGCCTACCCGTGCACCAGCGGTGTACCTGGTGCCTGGTGGAATGCTTTCCAGCCTGATGAGCCAGAGACCCAGATTTTCCAGATGTTTTGCAAACAGACCCCACTAAACTTTTCAACAAGCCCCAGGAAACCTGCCTACCTGCCCATCTGGGGCTTCTCAAGAGCCTCCCATAAAGAGCTTTGTAGCCTTTGCTCCAGCCAGGCCTCCAGGTCCCAACGGCTACCCTGGGCCACTCACCCACCCCAGCACCCCATCTCCTTCCTGGCATGCCCCCCGGGCCCAGGCCACACTGTCCGGGCCCAAGAATCTTGGTCCTACAAATGGGACCCCTAGGTCTTAACCTGGCTCCGGATGCTCACAGGGCTGGAGTCCTAGCCTTGAATGCCCCCGCATCTGGGCCTGCACCCTCTCCTGTCCTCCCATTGTTCTGCCCGCCTGTGCACTTGCCAGGAGCTGCCCTGGGACTTGGGGAGGGGAGGCCTCTGCTCAGTGGGCTCACTTGGCCCTCAGATTCCTCCCAGCAGTCGGCGGTTTCCTGCAGCCCGTCTGTATATCCTGGAGGAAGAAGGCCTCTCTTCTGGATTCCTGGCCTGGGCTCCCAGCCTCCCAGCACTCGGAGCCCATTGCTCCAGCCTAGCCCCCGCGGCCCACGAGCAGAGAGAGAAGACTGATGGCGTCTCAGAGAAGAGCCACCCCTTCTACCTGGGGAGCAAAGGGCAGAACCTGTGCTCTGACAGGGGAGGGCAGGAAAATGGGGAATTCCAATGTTGCTTGTCACTGGCCGCTGACTTCACAGCGGAGTCTGGCTCCGTGACTGCCCCTGGCAGGATGCCCCAGGAAGCCTGGGCCGCCTTCCCTGGGCTGACCACAGCCCCAGCTCCGACCAGGCATCGCAGGGTCCAGGCCCTGGCCCTCACGTTAACCCGTGTTTTTCTCTCTTTAACCCTGAAGCTCATTAGAAGCCACTCCTCACACTCGGGTGCCTCTCGTTACCCCCGCCCTCCTCTTCCCTCCTCACTCTGCGGCCCTGGCCGTCCTGGCCCTTTGTTAATGAGACTCCGCAGTGTTTCTGGGCTCTCTTTGATCCAGGTTTTAACGAGCACAGCCCTCCCCGCTGGCGCCTGGGCCCGCAGAGTCCCCTCCTCCCCCCGGGGGGGTGCTGGAGGAAGGAGACCGAGGGCAGTTTCATCTCTTCTTGTCCCCGGGGGTCTCAGACTCTCCCTGGGATTCCACGACACTTTGGGAGTGGGCAGCGCGTCCCCTCGGGGTGAAGAAGCTGGGCCTGTGCCCACCATGCACGGCCGCGCTACTACTCATTCATTCCTTCCACCCACACCTGCCTACTGAGCACCTGCTTAAGGGGGGAGAAGCCGAGCGTGGAGGCAGGCCTGGAAGCAGAGGTTCAAGTCAATGAAAACCCAGAGCGGGCGCAGGCAAGGCAGGCAGAGTCACACTGCTCACGCCTGGAGGAACGAGCTCCTGGAACCGGTAAGGAGGGCACCAGATCTTTTTTTGTTTTTTTTACATTTCTGGATCCCAGCACTAAGTCTAATATAGAAGGTTTCCTGAAGAAAGGATTAAGGGCTAAATGAATGCATGCATGCCTGAACAGAGGACCTGAGATCCTGGGCCCTGACCCACTGTCCTCGGCCAGGAGGGCTCCAGCCCTCCAGGAGAGGGGAGAGGCGGAGAGGCAGCCGGGAGCCCCTGGCCACGGCCTCTCTGCCATGCCTGTAAGGATGAGGCTTAGAAAGCTGCAGGTTTTCAGGTGTCAGGAGGCAGAAGTTTGGACGCTCAGAAACGTCAGGTGAAAGTGACGGCCTGTAGCCTCGGGGGAGAGGAAAGGCGGTGGTGGGTCTGGGCTTTATTCAGAAAGTGAGTGGATGGTTAATTCAGAAGGTGAGGTGGCAGCAGCCTTGGAGTTGCTCCGATTTTTATGCTTCTGCAAAACCTTCCCGAGGAGTGCCATTTGGTTCTGGTCTCCCCCGTCCTTCCAGAGGCCCCACGGCACATCTCAACAGCGTGTGTGTGTGTGTGTGTGTGTGTGTGTGTGTGTGAATATATCAACAGTAACAGGGACGCCTGGGTGGTTCAGTCAGGGGCTCAGTCCGCCTTGGGCTCAGGTCGTGATCCCAGGGTCCTGGGATCGAGTCCTGCGTCGTTGGGCTCCTTGCTCAGTGGGGAGCCTGCTTCCCCTTCTGCCTGGTGCCCCCTCTGCTTGCGCTGTCTCTGACAAATAAATAAAGAAAATCTCTTAAAAAAAAAAAACAAAATTTAGTTTCATTCAACCAAGATGTATCAAACTTTTTTTTTTTTAAAGATTTATTTATTTATTTATTTGACAGACAGAGATCACAAGTAGGCAGAGAGGCAGGCAGAGAGAGGGGGAAGCAGGCTCCCCACCAAGCAGAGAGCCCGATGTGGGGCTCGATCCCAGGACCCTGGGATCATGACCTGAGCCGAAGGCAGAGGCCTTAACCCACTGAGCCACCCAGGCGCCCCGATGTATCAAACTTTTATCAAGGACGTTCTTGGGATAAATACAAGACGACAGCTGCTGATCACGGTCCAGTGCGGCTGGCAGACAAGAGACCGGATGTTAAGCCATGTGTGGAAGGTGCGAACACAGGGTGGTCCCGTGCCTAGGGACTTGCTCCATCCCGACTCTGTCGCTGTCTGCCATCTGTTGGGAAATGGCGAGCTCCCTGAGGGCAGGCGCTTAACTCATAGTCCCACCCCCAGGCCTCACACCGAGACCCGGAGGAGGGGCTCCGTGCAAGGGACTGGAATGAATGATTGCTGAATGGGAGCTGACTTCCAAGAACAGAAAAGCCAGGAAGTCGAAAAAATCAAGATAAGAAACCAGAACAACTGGGCTCAGAGGAAACAGAGCGAATTCAGGGAACTCTAAGATAATTCTAATTTGTTACTTCCGGAGTGATCTGAGAAGATAGAGACGGCGTCTATAAACCAGAAATAGGTCGATGTGGAAAAGGGACCATTAAGGAGGCAGAAAGGTTCCTGGAAATGAAAACTGTGATTGCTAAAATAAAATATTGACTGTAAGGGCTAGAAGAAAAAGAGGAACCCATCTTCCCGAAGATAAGCCCAAAAGAAATAGACACGGAGAATCAGTCTAAGAGTCCAGAGAGCCAAGGGAGAAAATAAAGAGGAAGAAATTGTCAAAGAACTAAGAGAAGAAAGTCTCCCCAAACCGGAAAAAGATTCAAACCTCCCAGCTTGGAAGGCCGCGGTTAGGTGGGAAAAACAACCCACGTCCACAGATTCCTGGAGACCTCATATGCAAACGTAAACGATATTTTGACCACAGACCTTCAGGAACTCCCACCTGCCCTAATTCTAATGGTGAGCAGGGCCCTGCTCCATTCCAGCCCAGTCTACCTGAGGGCAGAAGCACTCTCGTGTAGATGGTATCCCTCCCCAGGCGTGTTTTTTTCTAAGGGCACTAAAAGCAAATAGTCTAGAGCTTGTGGATATATTTACGTGTCTGGGGTTGTTCACCTGCAGCTGTCCCCCCCACACTGAGTCATTTGATATGACCTTTCTCTGAGAGGTTTCAAAACACGGGCTGTGGAGACACCCTGTCTGGGTTTGAATCCCATCTCCACCTTTTACGAGCTTGGGCGAGTTACTTAACCTCTCTGTGCCTCAATGTTCTCATCTATAAAATGGGAATGAAAACAGCCCCCGCAGAGGGCTGCTGGGAAGATTCAATCACGAATATGTCTGAAATGGCTCTAATAGCACCTGTTCTAAGAACAAATACTAGACAAGGGCCTGCTACCTTTAGGTAAAGACGTAAAGGTAACCAACGGCAGAATTGCAAAATCTCAGCAAAATAATCAAGTGGGGGAGGGGGTGGAAGAGAGTGGAAGGTGCTAGAGACGAGCTAGATTCCTAGTCCTTCCAGCCAGGGCATCGGTGGACGCTGGGCGTGATAACTGGAGCTTGCTGGTTGAAGGCCCCCCTTGGGGGCTGTGGAGCTAAAACCAGAAATTATCGCAGATGGTTCTCTGGGGGTGAGACCTAAGGTAACAGGTAGTGTCTCCTTCTAGGCCCCCTGTGCTGTTTGATTTTCCTATACTATATATTACCTTCATACTTTTAAAACAAGTAGACTTATGGTTTTAAGCGAGTATGGTTTTAAACTAGTTAGGGCTCGTGATGTGCTGGAGCCGACCCTGAGTCCCTGGGCCGCGGGGGAGGTATTTACATCCTAGGGATCGCCAAATGCGCAAGCCAGAGCTTTTTGCTAAGAGAGTTGGTCTATCAGCACAAACCAGATAAGCCAGTTATCCCTGTGCCAACTTTTAACTCTTGATATCTCCTGCTCAAAATTCCAAAGTTCGGAAGCAGGGGGAGCCCCTCTCACAGTCTCTGTTCACCCCGAGAAATAGGTGAAGAAATAGGTGAAATTTTACCTTTCTGCTCTCTTCAGGGCGCCTCTGGTCAGCCCAATATTGCAGTCCAGGCAAGGGGTTATCCAAGTGACAGTGTCCTCCTGACATGGTGACAGAGATGTGAACCCTGGGGGCTGGTGATGCATTTACCCACGTGCATTTATTGGGTATCTGTCCTGCGCCAGACACTAGGCCCAGGGAACCCTAGTCCCAGCTACAAGCCCCTTTAGGACTGCCTCTTCCTTCATCAATAGAGCAAAGGCTCTAGAAACTTGGCAGTGGCTGGAAAGTCCTTCTAGAATAGCAGTTTTCAGACCTAAAGGGGCATCAGAGCTACCTGGAGGACTTACCAAACACAGATGTCGGGCCCCACTCTTGGTGTTTCTGATTCAGTGGAAGTTGTTGATGGGTCAGAAAATTTGCATTTCTAACAAGTTCTCAGGTGCTGGGATGCTGATGGTGCCAACCTGTGATTCTCCAGGGGAGGAATGAACAATGAGAGAAGGTTTACATTTCCAACCTTGAGATAATTTACCTAATTAAAGTCTTCTGGCTCAATGACCATCCTTAGCCTGTGAAAGGGTTGGCTAAGACCAGTTCCTTGGTGTAGAAGCAAACATACTTGTGCAAATGCACACACATTTGCATTTACTCACGGGCAACTTCAGATTGCAGTGTCACAGACCATCCCTCCAGGTCTTTAACACTGTGGTTGAGTTTACGAAGTCTGCGGTTTTGAAGACCCAACTTCAGACCTGGCTCTGCCACTTGCCAGTTGGACCTCGGGTAAATTACCCTCTCACTCAGGGCTGTCATTTCTTCACCTGTCTTTCGGGGCTAATAATATTATGGAGTCTACAGCACTGTTCTGAGGGCACAGGCTAAATGGAATGAGGCATGAGAAGTGTTCAGTACACAGTACTTGCCTAACCCTTGAAGGCCATTATCAACCTTGATGGAGAGAGCGTTACAGTTGTTACTGATTTGTGTTTCTAACTAAATACTTGCGTTAGAGGTGGTTTTGCGCTGGGGGTGTATGGTGTTTGTTTTTAGTGGACACTCTGTGTCCCTCATCAGATTAGCATTTGGGGGCTGGGACAGTCACCGTTCTTCTTCTGTATCTTTTAACAGGGGTTTCTCAATCCAGCACACGAGAGGGAACGGCAAGGATACTCAGAGGACTCAGCTCTTCCGCTCCACGCTGGAAATGCAGAAAGAATTAAGAATTCCTGGGGAGAGGCGCCTGGGTGGCTCAGTGGGTTAAAGCCTCTGCCTTCAGCTCAGGTCATAATCCTGGGGTCCTGGGATTGAGCCCCGCATCCGGCTCTCTGCTCAGCGGGGAGCCTGCTTCCCCCTCTCTCTCTGCCTGCCTCTCTGCCTACTTGTGATCTCTTTCTCTGTCAAATAAATAAATAAAATTAAAAAAAAAAAAAGAATTCCAGGGGAGATCTCTGGCTCAGAAATTTCTTTTCTCTGAGATAGGTATTTTTAAAAAAAAGAGAGGATAAGAGAAATTTAGCTTGTATGTGACTATGAGTGCATTTTTTATTCTCTACTCCCACTCATCGCATATACCATCAGAAAATGTTTTAAAAGGTACGTGTTGTAAATTCCAGGTTTAAATTCCATGTCTGTTCCACGTGCCACGTGTCTCCAGTGCCAAGCACTGTACTGGCACTTTGTATATGCTGAATGGTGTGAATGGATATTGATCCAAGGGAGGACGCTGGATACAGAAGCCTGGGAAAGAAAAAAAACAAAAACAAAACTGTGACTACTTGAACCTGGATTTCTCTAGCTGGCGATGAGGTGGTCCTGGGAGGAAGGGCTAAGCGGCAGCCCGGGGTGATGGCCTCGGGGTTGCCATTTGCCCCCAGTGGTCTAATCCTAAGCTAAGTTGGGACCTGCCCGAGGAAACCATCACGGCTGCCCAGGGCCTAAAGCCCTGCGACTCTTAAACAGCCTGATCGCTCCGCCTTCCCTCAAATGCTGTTTCTGTCTTCACTCCTGCTGGCCTCTGGACAGAAGCAAATCAAATTCAGGATGTCCAGATAAGTTTAAATTTCAGGTAAATAACAAACAACATTTTTGTGTAAGTGTGTCTTGGGCAATATTTGAGACACAAACTAAAAATGTTATTGTTTATCTGAAGTTTATCTGGCAGGTTTGTATTTTTTCTGGCAGCCCTCCCTGGGCCCAGAGTGCCCTCCTGGGCTTGTCTACTTGGGGAACTTGCTATCCTTGAAGGCCCAGGCCACATGTCACTTTCTCTGATGCTCAACTCCTCACCAGGCAGAATTCAGTGTGCTAGCGCTGTGGGCCATCTCACACCTCGCCAGCACACACGGGTGGGCTGTGTCTCTCCTCTGCCCCCCACTGTGTCCCCGGCTCATGGGGGGCAGCCTGTCATCGAACACTCCCCCACACCTGGGATACCCAGAACATGACAGGTGTTGAGTGAAGGGATGGGAAGAGGGCAGAAACACAGAGGATCGAGAAAAGAGAGCTAGTCCCTGACGTTGTATGCCTCTGACTGGCTATCACCTTAGAACGTTATCTCCTTACCAAATTTTTTGGTTGATTCTCTGAATGGTCAAAAGAGAAGATTACTTACTGAAAACCAGCAGCCAATCTCTTTCCTAGCCACTCAGGTCATCATTGAAGAGTCTCCCTACTGGCCTCCTCTACCCTACAGATGATCCCCAGATGATCCCGAGGGACATGTCTCACCGAAGCACACCCAATGGGAGCAGGAGGGAGGGCCAAGGCTGTAGCTCTCAGGTGATCCGGTCATAAGAGAACTGGGGCCCACAGCCGAGCAGCCGAAAGGCGAGACAGCAGGCACTGGGCTCACTAGGCTTTGTCAGGCTGCAGGGATTCCTGGGCTGTGTCCTGCGGAGGGACGCGGCCGGCCGCAGGCACCCTCCCTCCCCCACCCCGCCTCTCTCGTGAGTCATCACCTCCAGAAGCAGAACAAGATGACTGGTATCGCTGCTGGGGGGCCCGCGGGTGGGGACACTGCCGCCTTATCTCCACCGCCCTTGCTCCACTTACGGCATCCACAACAACGGTGGCAGGAGAAACCAGCTGGTAACCAAGCGACCTTCCTTCCCCACTGGACAACTCCTCGAAAGAGCCTCAGCCAGACTTCCCAGCCAGAGGCAGGCCCCAGGGCCCTTTCACTGCCTGCCCGCCGTCCCTCCTGTCGTCCTCCTCAGGAAGGGCTGAGGAGCCCGAGGGAGTCTGCAGAAGAGGGGTCCCGTCAGAGAGCTGACTGCAAGGCCCCCCCCCCCCCCGCACACCCAGGTCCCTGTCCATCCTCCACCTTGGGCAACGTCGGCTTTGGTCCGCGGCTACCCGCCCTGGAGGCTGAGAATCCCGAGCAAAGCCCTTCCAGCCCAGTGAGCTCAGCTCCGGGGGCTCGAACCACAGGGGCTGCCGAGTTTATACCTGGTGGAGGGTGAGGCTAAAAGGAAGGCCTTCCAGAGGCAGCGGAGAGTCAGGACGGAGACGAAAGATCCCACCGGCCCAGAGCCAGAGGAGTCCCAGGCAGGTCTTTGGGGGCAGGGCCTAGCTTGGCTGGGCGGGAGGGGGAGTGCAGAGAGGTGGGAGGGAGGGAGGCAGGGGGTGACTGCGTGTGGTAATTACACACCCGACTTCCCCAGCAGCACCAAGGATGTGAGGCTGTGGTTTGGGAGCTCCTATCATTATATTTTGAATGGAAATAGTCATAATAATAATAATAATAATCATTAATAATAATTCCCTTGTGCAAGTTGCCACTAGAACAGGGCTGTTCAAAGGGTGAAAAGAGAGAAAGCAGTGTGCCTCCTTCTAGACCAGCCGGCACACCCAGAGAGTGAAATCACACCCATTTTTTCCTTAGGCTGCCCTCCCTCCACTGGAGACGGGAACACGGAGGATTATCTGACCTCCCCTGTCAGCAGCATGACTTGAGTGCTCGCTATCAGGGTCCAGGGAAGGGGAGGGATGTGTGAGCCTCGAGCCCTCCACGCCCTCCAGGGCGGGCCCTGGACCACAGCTGGCTGGGCTCACGACCCCTGTCTGCAGCTCTTCGAGCCTGGGGACCCTGGCCTCCCCCCGAGGCCCAGTCTTGTGTCCCACCTAACCCCCCCCCCCACCCCAGCAGTTTGCAGCTGCCGAGAAGAGAAACAGAGGAGGCTAAGGGGAGATGGGAGGGAGAGCAGCGGCTCTCTGACCCTCGGTGATGCCCTGGTGCCCGTCCTTACTCCTGGGCTGGGAGGCAGAGGTGGCTAAGGAACGCAGCTGTCACTCGCGAGGTCAAGCGATTCACAGCTGTAAAATGGAAATCGGTGTCCAACCCCCCACCTTTGATCCATCTCCCGTGGCCAAGGCCCCTTGTAACTCAACTGTCCCCACTGGGGAAGGGACGGGATGGATTACTAGGTGAGGGAGGAAGCCCGCGCCTCGGGTCTTGGGATGACAGCAATAAAAGCTCTGGTATGGAGAGCACGAAACGTCTGCCTGGCACGGAGCCCACCCCTGTGGCATCTCGTGCATCTTCACAACAACCTATAACATAAGCACTGATATTAGACCCACTTTAACAATGAGGAGAGTGAGGCTTAGGGCAGTAAATAACTTGCCCCAAGTCCCACAGCCAGCAGGAACCCAGAGCTGACTGGCTTTGGGTCCACCCTCTGGGTGTCTGTACTGTGTCCCCTTCTGGGGACCCTCAACTGAGGGCCTCTGTGGTTCCTGGCCCCTCACGGGAGCAGATGAATTCTCAAAGCACTTGGATGATGACCCCAAGGGTAGCAGGTGGTGGGGAGGGGGGGAGCCACTGGGCAGTGGTGGAAACTGTGTTCCCCTTCCGTGCTGTGTGACACTAAGGGACTACCTAAAGCTCCCAGCCCAGGTCTCCTCACCTGGCAAACTAACCTGGGGATTTATGTGCTTTGGAGGTGCGGGGGTAATGAAGGAGCTGGTGTGCGCCACCCAGCACCAGGTAGAGGCAGGCAGTTTTACTCTTGGGCAGGCTTCCTGCTGCTCAGCCTCGGTTTCCTCGTTTGAAAACGAGAGGAATGATTTCCAACACCCTTCATTGCCTCTACCTCTTCAGCCTCATCCCCTTACCTCCATCCCCTCCCCAGGCTGGGGAGACGGGGAAGGGTGGCCACGTGAAGCCCACTGAGACTGAGATTCCCCAGCTGAGCTCATCGGTGATTTTTGACTTTGGCCTTGAGAGGCATGAGCTCTCGGGGGCAGCGGGCCTGCGGCCAGAGGAGGGCAAGACAATAGTTTTATAGCTTTGTTTTATGGGAAGAAGCAGCATTGCCCAGTCCCTGGAGAGTGTCCAGTGACCTAATCGCTGGGGAATGGACACTAGAAACATTTTTGGCTTCAGGGGAAAGGCATAATTCGGAGGTTTCTGTGTGGACCTCCTGTAGAAACAATGGTGCCCAAATGTTTGGCTCTAGGACCACACCCTCTCCCAAATTCCACACATTCCCCACCCCCAACCAGGTCTTGGTGGTAAGGCTGCTGCCAAGCCGTGACTCTGACCCTCACATACCTTGGAGGGGGTGTGGATGTGGGACCACTATTAATGGCAGCCACTGTGATACCCCCTCTCCCCCCTGCCAGCCAGCACTGGGCTGCAGAGCCCACAGAGGAGGGCCTGGAAGCCAGGGGAAAGGGAGGCCAGGTTGGGGGTGACCTCAGCAGGCTGGCATAGTGTGGCCCTGGCCAGAACGAGGCTGGAGGATGCTGACCGTAGTCATGGTTCCCTTGGTGTCATATCCGCATGTCGGTATGGGCTATGGCCTGGCGCCAGCCAGGGAGGAACAGAGCATGGGGCAGGCTTTCCGGATTCCCATCTCGGGGAGCGAGCTCCGTCCTCCTCCTCGTTCCCCCAAGGCCCTGAAGCTGAGGCACCAGGAGGTATGAAGGAAGCAGAGGTCTCATGGGATGGAAAGGGCTGGGAAGGGCCCTGTCCTGGGCACTTAGAGGCAGCCAAGAGCTTTCAGAATTCTGTAGTTCCAACCCATCTGCAGGACAGTCGGGAAAGAAGTGAGGAGAGTTTTGTGCACCGGCTTCTGGTCTCATTTGCCTTCCACAAGCCACTCAGGATCAGCCACCGGCTTCAGAAAGCCTCAGACCGTGAGAACACGCCCGCCCGCCTGCCTTCCCCACCTCCCTACCCCGCTTCAGCCGTGACGTGAACTCCAGAGTCCCCTGTGGGAGAAGACGAATGCGCTTGGTGTCCAGAGGCCCGAGTTTAAATGAACGACATCATGACTTGCTTGCTGTGTATCCTTGGGAAAGTCACCTAACCCCTAACCTTTCTGGGCCTTCATTCTTCCCCTGTAAAGGGAGAACAATAGCTACAGCACAGGGTTGTTATAGAAACAAAGTGAAAGAATGTTCTCAAAAGGGTCCAAACATACAGGGAAGCGTGTCTGTTCCCTTCTCCCTCCAGCAGGGCTGACGGTAGACACAGGTGTACAACTTGCACACGTATGCATGTCTTTCATTACATTATCGCGTAAGCCCCTGGTTGCCTTAAGACCTATTTGGAGCAACCCCCGTGCTGCCCAAACCACTCATCCCCCACTCCTACCCTCGGCTGTATCCTGGACTCAGCTTGTCGTCTGGCCTTGTGAAAACCCAAGGAAGACAAAAGCCCCATCCGAGCACTCGCTCACCATGACCCCCCCACCAGCCCAGCTGTCAACATCCCCTACCCGGGAAGGGGTGCCATGGAGGGGGCGGGGACTGGAAAGGAGAGCCTTGAATTCTCACCCATACCCTGAGAAAAGTCAAGGTAGTAAGGAGGAGGAGGATGGAAGGTTTGGAAAGAACAGAGAAAACCACTGACCTCAGAAGAGAGCCCAGGTTGAGGCTTGGGGGACTTTGGGTCTGTATGGCTAAGTCCTGGGCCTCAAAGTTCAGGCCAAAGAACCAGAGCTCCCTTATTATAAGAGAGGGAGGGGTCACTGATGTTGCCGGACAGAGAAATGATAATGCTTGGAACGATAATCCCGATAGCAGCTAATGTGTACTGTATGCTGGGCAGGGTGCCAAGCCCTTTAAGGCATCGTTTAACCCTCAAAATAATCTTGTGAAGTCAAGATTATCATCTTCGTTTTACACATGAAGAAACAAGGACTCAGAGAAGGTAAGAACTTGCCCAAAGACACATGGGGAAGAATGGGCGGAGCCAGGATTTGAACGCTATCATCTCGAACGCCATCTATCTCGACAGGCTATGCCCAAGAGTGGGAAGACATCCAGGGTGAACAGGTGAGGGTCCAAGAGACACGGGGAAACACTGATCCAACCTTGTGACTGACTCCAAGGAGTCGAGCACTTAGCTCAGTGCCTGGTACTTACTTGCAACGGCCTCCATAAATATTTGCTGAATGTGTGAATCCAGGATCCAACAGATTAGCAATGCCCAGCATGGTAGCTACAGAGAACCAGAAATTAGTTTTCACTGGGGCTCAGGGGACATCATGAGCCTGATGGAGAACTGGGGGACATTAATGAAGGGGGCAGGCACTTTGGAGCGAGGTCACCCTAGCCGAAGAGGGAGTCTCTGCATCAAAGAGAGTCACGAGGATGGGTAAAATCCTAGGGCACAGGGACAGAAGGGTCTCTGAGCAGGAAAGGAATTTTGAGTCTTGGCCATGCTTAGGTGGACTGGAGCAGAAAGAGACAAGAGAAGGAGAGGCAGAGAATGGAGGAGGAGAAAGTGTCCTGGGTGTCACACTTGAAAAGAAAGAAAGGCTTGGGGGCACAAGAGGTCTTCCCGGAGCTCCCACCTCCTCATTTCCCAGAGATCCCCCCACATTCTGAGGTGAAGTGTTGGGGCTCCTAGCTAATGCACCGGAGGGCCCCCCTCCAAGGATGGGGCTCTGGACATTCTCCTCCCCCCTCTCCATCATTATTCCCCCCCCCTTTCTGCAGGATCATACTCCTGTCTTAATTTTTTGTTTTGGTTTGGTTTGGTTTAAACTCTTGATCCCACTTCTCCATCCAGGTGCCACCATATCTTTCCTCCTTTACAGCAGAACTCCTTCCTAAGGGAAGTGAAAACAAAGGTCTAGATAAAAACTCGTACACAGATGTCCGTGGCAGCATCCTTCACCATGGTGGAATCAACCCCAGTGTCCGCCCACGGATGAGTGGACGCACAAAATGTGGATTGTTATGCAGCTGTGAAGAGGCAGGAACTAATGCGCCTGCTACATGAATGAACCGTGAAGGCAGGATGCCAAGAGCAAGAGGCCAGATGTAGAAGAAGACTATGTACTGTGTTATTCCACTTATATGAAATGTCCGGAGTAGGGGCACCTATAAGGACAGAAAGCAGATCAGTGTTTACGTACGGAAGAATGGATTAGGGGTTAACAGCTAGAGGGTAAGGAGTTTTGGGGAGGAAGGTGTTGAAATATTTTAGATTATGGTGATGGTCGCACAATTTTGTGAACCTATCAAAAAACCACTGATCTGGACCCTTTATTTTTTTTAAGATTTATTTATTTATTTGACAAAGAGAGAGAAAAAGAGAGCCCAGGCAGGGGGAGTAGCAGAGGGAGCGGGAGAAGCAGACCCTGTGCTGAACAGGGAGCCCAGCATGGGGCTCGATCCCAGGACCCCAGGATCATGACCTGAGCCAAAGGCAGACGCTTAACTGACTGAGCCACCCAGAAGCCCCTGACCTGAGCACTTTAGATGGGTAAAATAAAATAAAATTCTATCCGCGCACAAAAATAAAATAAAATATAAATAAATAAATAAATGGGTGAATTTTACGCTGTGAGATGTATATCGCAATAAAGCTGTTAAACCAAAAAAAAAAAAAAAGCTCCTCGCTAGTGGTCTGCACTCACGGTCTCCCGGACTTCTCCCATCCTCTCTTGACGCCAGGCTAGTCCGTCTTTTGCCCACTACTGGCACAAAACTGCTGTTGTGAGACTCACCAGAAACTTCCACGAAGCCCAGTGCTACATGGTCACCTCTCCCCCGCCCCGCCCCCGCCCCATCCTCCTCATCCGTGGTATCTGACATAGTTGTTTCCTCCCTCTTCCCAGAAAGACCTTCCTTCCCCGGCTTCCAGAAAAGCCGGTGTCCTGGGCCCCTCCTAGCTCAGTGAAGGTCCCTTTTCACTCTCCTTGGCTGGTTCCTCCTCCCCCTGCGAGCGTCTGGCTGTTGGGCCCACGCGCACCCCTCGGCGTGACCGATCACCCGGTGTCAGAATCTCGGAACACCGGCTCTACCCTGATGACCTTGGGATCCCCTGGGACTCCACACTGCTTTGACATCTCCAGCTGCCCATCTAGCGGGCATCTCAGAGCCATGTTCAGGGATGTGGAGACATCAGAACCCTCATCCCCTCTGGGGGTTGGGGGCGGGAACGGAAAATGAGGGAGATGCTGTGGAGAGCGATGTGGCCGCGCCTCAGGATGGCATTTCCGTCAGACCCAGCGGTTCCACCCCCAGGCACAACCCAAGAGAAACGAAAAGTAACGTCTACACGATAACTTGGACGTGAAGGGGTTACCAGGATGACAGCATCAAAATTCATGAGTTATTTACTTTTTAAAGTCAATTTGAGGGAAGTCAAGTTCATGCATAAAACAGCACGGCCTTTGTTGCGTTCCGATGTGCATAACGGACTAGGGCTTGTGTCCGTCCTGCGGGCTGGGACTCTGCTCCGTGCCTGGGTTTGTTTCGGGACGTGAGACCCACTGACAAGGACAGCCAAGGACACGGGGTCTGAGAAAGGACGCCCGGATTCCCTCTCTATTCCGCGTCCGTCTGGAGGTGCCCTGTCTCCCTCGTTGGAGCAGAACTTGGCTCTGAGTCTTGTTGAAGATTGTGAGGCCCGAGGGAGGGGGCAGGCCTCTTCCATCAGATCGGGAGCTTCCCTGGGGTAAGAAACCGGGTCTCGGGACGCCTGGGTGGCTCAGTGGGTTAAGCCTCTGCCTTCGGCTCGGGTCATGATCTCGGGGTCCTGGGATCGAGCCCCGCATCGGGCTCTCTGCTCGGCGGGGAGCCTGCTTCCCCCTCTCTCTCTGCCTGCCTCTCTGCCTACTTGCGATCTCTCTCTCTCTGTGTGTGTCACATAAATAAATAAAATCTTAAAAAAAAAAAAAAAGAAACCGTGTCTCTGTCCCATGCTGGGGGTGTGCTGAGGCCAAACTGGGAACTTTCTTCCTCAGTATTCGCCCCCTGCCCCCACCCTCCTGCACAAGACCAGCAGCACCGCCACAGCCTCCAGAAGTTACGGACAGACGGAAGAGCCAGTGGCCACAAGAAGATGCCACCAGTGGGGTCCTGTGCCAATACAGGCCCTGGCGGCCAAGGTGCTCCCAGGCCACGCCCAGTGCGGTGGGGATTGTGGGTTCTGCCATCCCGAGCTGAATCTCGTGTGGTTCCCCCCCCCCCCCCCAGAAACCACAGGCCGCGTTGCTTTCCTGAGATTTCCCCCTCCTGCTGCATCGTCTCTGGCCGGAGTGGGTGGGCCGAGAGGGGTCCCCTGCAGCCCCTGCATCCATGCCCCGCGGGTGGAACCATGTGTCCTGGCCTCTGGGGAAGACAGGGAGGGTTGGCAGCCATCCCGGGGCTGGGATCCCAGGAACACACGCATCCCTGCCGTTGGGCAAGCTGGCTAATCTCTGCTGGGACGCTCTTGGCCGGTGGCTCACCGGGCCCCAACAGCTCATCTCTCTCTGCCGGTGGGGGGAAAGCAGCCAAAGCCACAGGCCTGTGCTCGGCTAGAGAACACTCGGGGCTGGCAGCACCCTTGCTGGGGTCTGGCTGTTCTCCTCCCTTCCTGCTTGCGAAGTTTCCAGGAGAAACTGTGTGGGGGACAGGCTCCCCGGAATGTGTCGTCAGCACATAGAAATGGCTTCTCAGTCATTTTCAAGTTCATGTTTCAGCTCTGCCA
Source organism: Martes martes (assembly GCF_963455335.1). Classification (NCBI taxonomy): domain Eukaryota; kingdom Metazoa; phylum Chordata; class Mammalia; order Carnivora; family Mustelidae; genus Martes; species Martes martes. Next base: position 56,877,329 of record NC_137903.1, on the reverse strand, counting down.
CTTCCTGTGGGTGACCTTAGCTTTGCCAGATCTCAGCTGTCATCTGTGAACTGGGGATAACAATGTCAACTTGCAAGGATTAACCAAGATGATGCCTATAAGCCAGCTCTTCGCGGTGCCCGGTAGACAGGAGGTGTGCCTGAAACATTCTTTTATTGTTGCGGGTGTTGTCGTTGTTGTTGTTGCTATCCCTTCCTGCTATGCTTCTGGAAGCTTCTGGTGGGCTGGCTACAACGCAAGTGTATGGGAGTTGTGCAAACACAGAGTATGTTTGAGGCCCGCTTTATCAAAGGACAGAAGAATGAGGCCCAGGGCCACCCCCGTAGGGCCTTAAAAGGACAGAGCTGTGAGCTGGAAGCAGCCTCACTGTAATCTAGCCACACAACCCTCCCCGGGGACATGACCATAGTTATCAGATCTATTCAGGTAAGGGGGAGAGTTAGCCTGTTTCTACCCTGCCCCTTCCAGTAAGACACCCCACCGCTCGCGAGACCCAGGAGATGCAGGCTTGCCTCAGAACCCACACTCCTGCCTTGGAAAGACGACAAGCTGGATCTGCTTTCATTTTTCTCAAGGCAATCAAGGATTTGAGATGCCGTAGTGTATTTGCTATAGTGAGAGGCTGCGGCTTGGCGGTGTGGAGCCATGCTGTGCAATAGAACTTTCTGCGATGAAGAAGTGTTCCATACACGTGCCGCTCCGTACGGAAACCACCAGCCATGGGTGTTGCCTGGGCTCCTGAGGTGTAGCCAGTGGGACCAAGGCACAGAGTTTTGTAATTAATCCGAATACAAGTAACCATGCGGAGTCAGTGGCTGTGGTATCGCATGGCCCAAGTTTAGAGCCTAGACCGCGAGCTGGGCAGACTGCGGCAGGCAGAGCACGATATTTACCTTTCCTGAACTTCTTTTCTCTCTTCTGTGTAATGGGGATCCTAATGACACCTGGCTCACAGGACCGATTTGAGGATTATGTAAGTAAATGAATAGAAAGCACTTAGCGCAGTGAGCACACTATGAATACCGGCTATTATCATTATTCTTTACAAACGCTAAGCTTCGGGGGCCTTAGTCATTTGGTCATCAAATATTTGAACACTTACAATGTGCCAGGCACCGTTCCAGGCACTGGAGATGCAAAAACGAGTGAAAGATCCTACCCTCTCGAGAAGTCTCCAAATGACCGAGGGAAACTCAGTCGCTGTATCTCACTCTCTTGGATAACCAAGGGCTGCCAGGCGGGAACAGTGGGAGGTCTGGTGTTGCAGGGTCCCGGAGAAGACCTTCAAAATAGCCTAAGCTGGGGGGAGGAGGTCGGGAAGGCTTCCTGGAGTAGGCAGTGTTGCTTTCTTGACATTTACTGACCCAGCTTGATCTCCTAGCTCCAAAACCCACCACCACTTGACCTTGTCTCTGTAACTTTCTGTTTTAGTTTCATTTCCTGCTGTCACAATTTGCCACTAACTTAGTGGCTTAAAATAACACATTATTATCTTGTTATTCTGAAGCTCATCAGTCTGAAATGGCTTTCACTGGGCTGAAATCAAGGAGTCAGCTGGGCCGCATTCTTCTGGAGGCTCTAGGGGAGAATCTGCTTCCTTATCTTTCCCAGCTTCTTAGAGGCTGCCTTCGTGCCTTGGCTCCTGGCCCTTCTTCCAAGTTCAAAGCCATAGCATCTTCCAACCTCTTCTCTCTGTGTTTTTCTCTGTCTCTGTATCTCACCCTCTCTCCTGTCTTTCTCCTATAAAGACCCTTGTCATTACATTAAACCCACCTGGACAACCAAGGATCATCTACCATCCTTTCTGCCAGGTAAAGTAACACACCCACGGGTTCTAGAGATCAGGACATGGATGGACATCCTTTTCTGTTTAACAACTTTACTGACATAAAATTCACAGAACATACAGTTCACCTGCTTAAAGTGCACAATTCAAGGTTTTTGGTGGTTTTTTTTGTTGTTGTTGTTCATTTGTTTGTTTGTTTTTAGTATATTCACACAAATGTATCACCATCGCAGAGTGAATTCTGGAACATTTTTGTCACCTGAAGAAGAAACTTCAGGGACACCAGGATGGCTCAGTCAGTTAAGTGTCTGCCTTCCGCTCAGGTCCTGATCTCTGGGTGCTGGGATTGAGCCCCACACTGGGCTCCCTGCTCAGTAGGAATCTGCCTTTCCCTCTCCCTCTGCCTGTGCTGTCTCTCCCTATCAAATGAATAAATAAACTCTTTAAAAAAAGAAGAAGAAACTTCATACCCTTTAGCTATCATTCCTCTATATTCCCACACACCTGCTCCTGCCCTAAGCAACTGTTAATCTACTTTCTGTCTCTCTAGATTTCCCTATTCTGGATGTTTCATATCCATGGTATTCATGTAGTATGTGATCTCTTGTGCCTAATTTCACTAACCATAATAGTTTCCAGGTTTATCCATGTTGTAGCAGATGTCAGTATTTTGTCCTTCCTATTTGCTAAACACTATTCCATTGTACGGATAGACCACATTTTGTTTATCCATTCATCCACTGATGGGCGCTTGCGTTGTTTCCATCTTTGGCTATTATGAATAACGCTGCTATAAACATTTGTTTGCAAGTTTCTGTACGAACACCTGTTTTCATGTCTCTTGGATATACGCCTAGGAGTGGAATCGCTGGGTGGGGTGTGGACATCTGTGGGGAGCACGGATTCTGTCTATCACACTCTTACTTCAAAATCTTGAAAGACTGATCACGGAGACCAGCCTGTAAACTAATTCACTTGGGTCCGGAGTGCAACTATGGCTGCACAAGGAGGCAAATTCATAGGCACACACGGGGCAGTAGGTAAGACAGATGGTACCAGCGACCCCACAGCAGGGAGCAGTCACTGTGGCCCTGCTCACAGTCCTCCCTAAAATGTTCACAAGCCATCTAGCTGGGTTGCATTTTTCCCAAGGACTCAGAGATGACTCCACAAACCTCTCCTCCTCCTGGAGCCAGTCTGAGTGGGTTCCTGCTTCTTACCTAAGATACTAATAATATCACAAGGTGGTTTGAAGGTTTGGTGAAGCCTCAATGAGGAAACTCATATGGAAGAGGTGAAATACTTTAAGAATGAAGGTGGGAGGGAGACCCAGGTTGAGCTCAAGCTCCGCTGAATGGGATCCAAACATGGGAAGCCCGTGAGGCCTCTGGCAGTGTGAGACCAAGCAGAGTGGATGTGGTAAGTGCTGGGCCCTTCAGAAGGAGAAAGAAGCAGCTCAGGGGAAAGCCCTAGAGGGGCAGCAGTGAGAGGAGGGGCTGGTGGCCAATGGTGCAGAGGGGACTTGCTGGGGACATATATGAGTCCTCTCTGGCCCTTTCAGGGATGGTGGTAGGAACTCTACAGAGAGCTCGGGGTGTGGCCAGGCAGGAGGGCAGGAGCTAGAGGGACGGAAGTCTTACAATGCAGTGCCCTACCTTCCAAGCCCCAATTTGACACCCTCTCACTTGGATTTCCCACCAAAGAGAGCAGAGTGCCTGACAGACTGTCTCCTGCGGACCACGAGAGTGGATACATGGCATCTCTGCTTGGGCAAGGCCCAGGGGTCACTGCGTGGACAGTGCCTTTCATTCCGACTCTCTCTGGATGACTTGCAACCAAAGTTTCTCTTCAGGAGCCAACTTGAATTAAGGACTTGAATCCAAAAGAGTTCATATTTTTTGCAGGGAGGACAGAGGTTGAGTCAAATCGGCCCGTCTGGTCAAGTGACAGGGTAGGGGACAGCAGAGGCTGAGGCCAGAAAGGAGAATTATCAGCTAAACAAATTTTTTCATGGGGTGGGCCACTGGGAAGAGGGAAGGACACACAGACGGGGCAGGGAGAGGGAGATGAACTCAGGCAGGTCAGGTGGGCAGCGGGAGGATATTAGAAGGGGATGGAGGAAGGTGTCTGGGGGTGGGGAGTGTGAGCTGGGAGGTGCCTTGTGGAGGGCACAGGAAGAGAGGCAGCCTGGGGCAATCATTCACAGACCCATCATTCATTCACCCCATAACAAACATGTACTGAGCATGTGCTGGGCGCCAGACATCTGTCAGGCTCTGGACACCAAGGTGATGGGGGTGACATCCCTGCCCTTAGAACCAGGGTCCTGTAAGTCCCCTGCACCCCACAAGGTGGGTAGCTTGCGCTTCTCGCTCCCTTTCCCTACCCACACATGCATCCTTACCTCCAGGGGAGTCCTCTTTCTTTGGGACCAATACATGGAGACATTTTTTACTGAAAAACGATCACAGCCCAAGCTCTTCAGGGTCTGTGTCTGGTCCTGCAGGCCGCTCCAAAGACAGGGCCAAAGAGAGGAGCCCCGAGCTCAGAGCCATGGCCTCATGAGCTGACACATGTCCCTGGAACCCTTGTCTCCACTCATGGGAATCTGCTCTCCTGCTGGAGGTGCCCGCTCCCCCCACCCCAAAGTGCCCAGGTCCACAGACTGGCGAGCAGAAGGAGGGCATCCCCCGAGACCTAGGGACATGGCAGGAGAAGGGGCCTGGGGTTCAGAGACTAAGGCAGCATGGGATAACGGAGTAGTAGGGAGAGCTCCGGAGACCAAGACAGGTTCTTGATTTATATCTGCTCTACGCCGCCAAAGAGCTGTGTGCTGCTCGGTATGTAGACCCTCTGGGTCTCGGTTACTTTGCTGCCCAGATGAGGAGAGCGGCCCCCAGGAGAGATGCAGACGCTGCTGCTGGACGGTGCGGGTGTGACCAGCCCCAGGGGCAGAGTCCACCTGTGTGTGTGTGGTGGGGGGGGAATCCAGGGAAGGGAGCCCATCTCTTCCCTAAGAGACACAAGCCATCCCTGCTTCCGTGGGCATTCAGACAGCTGAGCTTCCAGACTCGTCTAAAGGGCGGGCTGAGCTGTTTGCAAGAGGGATTACCACCCCGCCCTAAGCCAGCTGAACTTCGCACAGAAGATGGGTTAATATTTTCCCTCCAGGAATCTTCAATCTGTACAGCACTTCTCCGTTTCACTGGAAAGTGAAAAGTAGTAAAGTAGGAAAAGTAGTAAACCCATTTTATAGAGGAGGAAACAGAGGCCCAGAGAAGTTAGATTTTTCCCTGGGGCCACTTAACTGGGAAAGACCCGTGAGCTGCCAGTGAGTTCAGGACGTTTCTACCAAATGGTGCCACCGCCAAGAGGGGACCTACAGGTCTCAACCCTCTGGCTTCATCCGCAGTTGAGGCAGATGAGCACATGTGAGAGCCCTGGGCAGGCTCAGAATTTAGTTCCCCTTCTTGAAATATCCATGCAGCATTTATTTAGCCAAAATTTAAGAAAGCCTCATTTTTCTCTTCAACAAAAATCTTTCTTCAAAGGTCAAAAGAAGAGATTTGTGATATACACTAGCTGTAACCAAACGTTTTAACCTAATTGAATTTGACTTTCTTTTCAATTTTTCCATCACTCATACGACTGGTGACTCACACTCACCAGGAGAGAAGTAGCGAGCACAGATACAGTTACAAAATCTTCTTCGAAACGTGCTTTAAAATTTTTTCCCGGCACTCATGTCAGCAAAATATTTCCCACTTTTCTGTGGTTTTGCTCATTTTCGTTTTCTTCTACTGTTGTGAAACCAGACAATGTCTTGGGAGACGCATCAGTTAGGTGGCTTATGGCCATAAGAAACCCCAAACTCACTTCAACAATGAAGAAATCCATTGTTCCACAGATCTGGCTCATCCAGATGTAGGACGGCTTCAGGATCAGCTGGGTCCAGTAGCTCAGCTCCAGTTCCCCAAATTCTTTCCACTGTGTTTTCCTCCAAGCCTTGGCTTCATTTCACAAGAGTAAAATGGTTGCTGTGAGTAGCCAGAAGGTGGAAACAGTCCAAATATCCATCGACAGGTAAATGAAATTAAAAAAAAAAATGGTGTACCTACATACAGTGGAATTTTATTTCGGCCACGTAAAAGAAGGAGATCCCGACATGTGCTACAACATAGATGAAACCTAAAGACATTATAAGTGAAATAAGCCAGTCAGGAAAGGATGAATGCTGCATGATGTCACTTACATGAGGTACCTAGAGTAGGAAAATTCAGAGACAAAGAACAGAATGGCGGTTGCCAAGGGCTGGGGACCAGGGTGTGGGGGAGGGGGAAGTGATTGTTTAATGGGGACAGAGTTTCAGTCTGGGAAGTTGAAAACAGCTCTGGAGATGAAAGATGATGAAGGTTGCACAAAAGTGTGGATATGATTGTATTTCATGTCACTGAGTTGCACATGTAAAAATGGTTAAGATGTTAAATTTTATGTTAGGTTTATTTTACCACAATTAAAAAAAATATACCTACAGTACATACACCAAATATATATACAGTGTATATACAAAAAAAACCCCCACCATTCTGAAGAGAGCGGTGTTCTTTTAAAGGAAAGGATGCCTCTTCTTCGGATGCCTTTAACAAATCAGCTCTCTGATTAGGGCCACATTTTCTGAGCCCTAAATCATCGCGGCCAGGAAAAATGCTCTGCCCTGATTGGCTTCGGCCTATTTCCTGACCTAATCACTGTGACAAAAGGCTTGGGATTATCGTCTTTAGACCAGCCAGGTCAGCCTCCACTGTAGGGACAGAGTCCACTTCCCCTGAACCAAATGAGGGAGGGGTAGCGTGGACGGGAGGAGGAGAGTGGGATTACCTGAAAGGGTGGAGGCAGGAGGGCAAGGGAAAATGGAGGTTGGTGGGTGGGACAGAGAGTGTTGGCCATCTTCCAACATTCATTGTCCCTTTCTCCTGGACCCATGACCAGACTACATTTCCCAGCCTCCTTTGCTGTTATGTGTGACTTGGGACTAAGGACTCACCAGTGGAATGAGTAGAAGGTCCTGTTCTGCATCTAGACCAAAGCCTGAAGGAAACAGGCCTGCCTCCTCCACGCTCTTTTTACTTTGTCCCATAGCTTCAAACATGCAGAGGAAGACAGTTTCTGGGGGATGGTAAAGGAACTTACCAGAAGGAATCTGGGTCCTTAAATCATTGCCCTTAAAACTGCGACCACGCACATCACCATTGTTCCATGCATGAGGAAAAATTTTCTATATTTCTTCTTTTTTCTTTAAATCTAAATTCAATTAATTAACATATAGAGTATTAGTAGTTTCACGGGTAGAGGTCAGTGATTCATCAGTCATATATAACACCCTGTACTCATTACACCATGTGCCTTCCTTAATGTCCATCACCCAGTTTCTATCATTTTTTAAAAGATTTTATTTATTTGACAGAGAGATAGAGAGAGAGCACAAGTAGGCAGAGCAGTAGGCAGAGGGAGAGGGAGAAGCAGGCTGTCCACTGAGCAGGGAGCCTGAACGTGGGGCTCGAGGGTCACGACCTGAGCCGAAGGCAGCCGCTTAACCAACTAAGCCACCCAGGCACACCTGGTTTCTATCATGTTTAAGGTGCAGTCCAGGTGAGCAAACTGCGGCTCATTGTCTGTTTTTACAAATAAAGTTTTATTGGAACACACCCAAGCTCATTCATTTACATATAGTCCAATGGCCGCTCTCGCCCTGTGATGGCAGAGTTGCGTGGTTGCAACAGAGACTGTGTGACCCACAACACCTAAAACATTTATTCTCTGACCCCTGAAAGAGGACATTTACTGACCCCTGTCCTACCTCATTATTGGATGTCTTTGGTACAGCAGTGCAGCCTTCCCTCAGCTAATGCAGCGCACGCCCGACACTGCTCACTACGGGACATACATGGCAGTGCCTTAAATTGAAACGATAAATCACTTATTACCAATAGAAAGCACCTGTATATGCTACTGCCCTCTCTGGGTGACTGCCAGTCTCAGGCGTGGTGACCTAAGCAATGTCGCACCAGACAGCCATGGGAAAATTTCAGTACAGATCAGCAGGCCGGGGAGAAATACATATTTTATTCCTCCTGGGTAGCTTTGATTTCTTTGGCAGAAGCTGGACCAGATTTTACAGCACAGTTATGAGAAAAGACGTGTAGAAATCTGGGTTGACTGGCCCCACAGTTATTTCAGTGCTGTTTGAGCCCCTTATAGATCAGCACCCAGAATGCTGCCCATCTGGTCCAGCCCTTGAGATGCCTCCGGACACTGTTCTGGATGCTTCTTTTGGCTGGTTTCTGCTAACCCAGCTCTGGCTCTGGCTGACCGGGGGTGGGGGGGGGGGGTCTGGGTCTGGAGTATCAGCCCCGAGACAGCTGCGGGCTTCCCGGTTTCTGACAAGAGAGGGCTCTTCACAGTCTCCTTTGGGGACAATTCCGACCCACCAGTACAAGGAGACTCCGTGAGTCTGAGAGTGGTGTCTGAAGGGAAATATCCCCATCGTGACGGAAGATTTGAGGGGTCGGGGTTGGCTACGGACTCCGAGGTGAGGGAGGGAACTTCCTCAGGCCAACACACTAGCCGGCAGCTGGCTTCACCCCAGCGCTCCAAAGGGGCTCGACTCAGCGCTCTGCAGTCAGCTGTGGGATCTGAATCCCAGCCTCGCCCAACCGTGTGAATTTCTGCAAGTTACTTCACTTTCTCTGCTTCAGGCTGGGCTGTAACAGGGGTAACCCCTCTCACAGGGTTGTTAGAAACTTTACGTGACATCTTGCTCAACAAATGTGGCTCTGGGCTCCGGAGGTTCAGACCTCTGAACCTCTGAACCGCTAGATTCAAAGACGACACGGAATCACTGAAACAGGTGAGCGCCGGGGCGTTTTGAGCAAAGCGGGCGTGCCAGAAGGGGATGCCTGTCCGCTGCTTTCGGCATCGCCCCCCCCCCCCCCCCCGTGAGCACTGAGCACAGAGCAGGGTGGAGGGGAGGAGTGAGAAGGGAGGCAGAACATCGCCTGGTAGCTTCTTTCCATTAAAAGTTACCGGCGAGAGAATGGGAGTTTGCCAGACCCAGAAAAGTCGTCTCTGGGCCGATCTGCACTTGAACCTTGAGCGCTGGAAATGGTTAACCCTCTTAACCAAGGGTGACAATCCAGTGCCACCAAGCTCTTGGCAAATGCTCCTTCAAAGTTGCTCGGAAGGACCTTTCTTATCCGTGAGACTCTGTTGCCCCGTCATCTCCACAGGCGGGCCTGGGCTGGGGGAGCCCCTCGAGCCTTCCCCCCACGCCACCTTGCACGCCCCCATTACAAATTTATCACGCTTCTATTTTTGCAACGTCTTCAGCAAATATTTGTTGAGCGCCTACCGCACACAACTCTGTCTATTGTCTGTCCGCCCACTGGACTCTCTGAGTGAGGGCAAGGTCTGGCCACCCCCAGCTCCCAGGGCCCTGCGCCTTGCCTGGTCCGTAGATCTTCTGAGCATTCGTGACTCTTACTCAGGCCCCCAGAGCTTCGCTTTACTCTTTGATTATTCCGAAGGATCGTCACCGCTACCGTGAACTCGGTGCTGTGTTCCAGCCGTGACGTAATGCTGTCTACTTATCTAACAACGCCGTGAAAGAGAAAGTCCCACCCCGCTTCTCCAGGCGAGGACGTGGGAGCCCCAGCTCTCACCCTGCCTGACCTCACGCGGCTCCGGGCCGGACCCGTGCGGCCGGACACCGTTCACTCCCACCCACTGCTAAGCAGCTCGACGCTAACCGGGCTGCCCCTTACTGGGTACAGACATCTGCCTTATTTCAAATCTGTGACTTGGCTTGGAAAACCAAAGCAGTTGACTCTGATCTTCTCTGTTTTCATGATACGGTTGGGCAGGTGGTTCTGCTTGGGAGGGCGCCTACCTCCAGGGTCAGACAAAGGCGGGGGATTGTTCACACTAAGGTCAAACACTATGAAGCAGAGCAACCTAGGTGACTTTCCTGTCTTAGGAAGACCAGATACACGGAGCCGATCTCGACGGGAAAGCTGTGTGGCTAGACGATGGGGCCTCATGAAGTCTTTGGATGACAACTTCCTCACTGGGGGAGCCTACAAGTGGGGCCTGTGGGGTTTCACTCCCCTCCCTTCTGATAAGGCGGGGGTGAGATTAGGCCTGCAAGTACCAGAGTGCATGCAGGGTCCCCGTGCCTGGGGGTCAGCTGGCCCCATCCCCTTCTAGAAGCCCCGGCGTGTGAACAAGCCTCTGGTAAGGCCTTGCACTATGACTGCCTGGAACAAAGGAATGCTAGGACCGCCAACATTGATCCCCATTTTCTGTAAGTCAGGAGTTAGTCTTAAAAGAAAATGCCCCAATTTTGACCTCTGTGGGGTGAGGGGTGGGAGAGGGAGCAGGAGGATGGAGTTGAAAATCCCAGAGAAGCAAACAGTCCACCTGACGGAGGGAGAGGATCCTTCTGCCTTCACCATCCCTGGTGACTGGAGAACAGGGCGAAAGTAGGGGGAGGGGGGTGGAGGGGACACAGGGACAGAACTGGGCCAGGCTCTTCACAAACACAATGCTCGGCAGTAAAAGCAGGGCTCGGGATCTCCTGGGTTTCTACTCACCTTCTCAGAGGGAGTCCGGGACCACCCACCAGGGCAAGCGGTATGAGAGCTCCGTTTGGTTCTAGAACTTTCGGAACTTCATGCTTGCTATGTTGGTGATGGCTTGTCTCATTTCCTAGAGGAAAAGCAGCCCGGGAAGCAGTGTCTGTGAGTGTGTTGGAGGAGGAAGGTGGGAGATCAGCGTTGCTCCCACCAGCTCTGTCCAGGGCTAGAGGGGGAGTGACTGCCTTCGCCACAGAGGGAATGCTCAGCAGGGTCCCCGGGACTTGATCCAGGAAGGCAGGCAGGGGTCACCATGGTGGCCTGTGGGCCTCGGAAGGAGCCTGGAGTGCTATAGGGGCGGGCTCAGGGCCAGGGGCTGGGGTTCTGTAATGACTAGAGCCCAGGGTAGTAGAGACAGCCTCGTTCAAGAAATTCACAGATTCCTCTGTATGAATCCCTCCACCGCCAGCTAGCAAGCCACTAGCAGTGTGACCCTCCTCCGTCTCCACTGGTCATATCTGAGCCTCAGTTTCCTTATGTGTAACATGCAGATAATCCAGTCATGGTGATGAACAACTAAATGTATACAGCGGACTCGGATCCGATGGACAGTACAGGCTCCATGAATCCAAGCTGTTCCAGGCCTTCCCACCACTGTCCCCCAGGCGGGAAGGCTGCCCTCAGTTTCTCAGTCCAGGCCCCTCTTAAATGAAACCAAGGCAAGGACAGCGGTGAGAACAGGGATGTGCTTGTGGGAAGTTCATGGCCGCACATGCACCTGACCTGGGAGCCTGCTCTCCCGGACGGGGCTAAAGTCCACGGACTCAGTGACCCAGAAAGCACGGGTTACGCCGAGGCTTGGCTCCTGGGTGTCCACTCCCCAGCACCCTTAGGCAGCCCGGAAGGCCATCCTGGAGAGATGCCCCCACGGTCATCGGCTAACGCCCAGAATGTGCCAACTTCCCCAGATTCCTGAGGGCCCCGCTGGCCCCCCGGCCTCAGCGGGCGTCCACCCAGGGTGGGCTGTGTTCCTGAAGGAACTGCGGCCCAAGAGCATGGCTTGCTCGGGAAGGAGCCGCCCCGGCAGGCCGGTGTGGTGAGAGCCCTTGGTCTCTTCTGGGCTCACGCTACCCCAGGCCTGGCATCCAGCCCCAGGCTGGCTGCCTGCCCACTTCTCGCAACTCATTTGCTTATCGCTGTTTGTTTTGGAGGCTTCTGGGAAACAAGTCTCCACCTGAGGGAAATCTTTGGCTCTGGGGACTTGTGACACCTGAGACTTTGAACTCTCAAGGAAGCTGGGCACACAGTTGGCCACCTCAGGCCAGGGGGGTGGAGACAAGCCTTACCTCAGCGCCTGGCCTTGCCGTGGGCTCCTCTCAGCCTCCTCAGCAACCATCTCGGAAAGAAGACAAGTGGGCCCGAGACAGAGGTCATGGACAGGACCTGGGGGCTCTAAGTGGCCGCCACCTGGGGGGGTCTGTGCCAATGTGGCCTCCCACTCTAGCTGAAAACAGAAACTATAAACGTTTTGTGTTTCTCCCATAATTTGTTTGGATTTGTTTTACTATGAAAGTCAACAACTAGGAGCATCGGGAGAGCACGCAACTCTTGGTCTTGGGGGTTGTGAGATCGAGCCTCTTGTTGGGTAGAGAGATTTCTTAAAAATAAAATCTTAAAAAAAAAAAAGTGATAACCAGAGGAAGATTATTCAAGTTAGTTGTGAACACGTTCTTGTAGTGGCCACTTAACAGAAACACCAAACACACCCAGTTTGAGAGGCTCGGACGGAAAAGTATTTTTTTAAAGTCTCTGCTCAATAAAGAACTTTTAAAAGCACACATTATCTGGCAACGCCTAATTTTTTAAATTGTGAAATAGATGTTTTAAAAAACGCTATTATGGGGCGCCTGGGTGGCTCAGTGGGTTAAAGCCTCTGCCTTCAGCTCAGGTCATGATCTCAGGGTCCTGGGATTGAGCCCTGCATCGGGCTCCCTGCTTGGCAGGGAGCCTGCTTCCTCCTCTCTCTCTCCCTGCCTCTCTGCCTACTTGTGATCTCTGTCTGTCAAATAAATAAATAAAATCTTTAAAAAAAAAAGCGATTGAAATTTGGTAGAATCATAAAAGAAGCAGGTTTCATATAACGAATTTGCAAAAAAAAAAAAAAAAAGAAAGAAAGAAAAAAACCCTTCAGGTTATTCCCACCAGAGATAACCGTTCTGGTGTACATCTTGGTGTTCAAGCTATCATACTATATATATATATATATATATATATATATACTTTGCATCATGGTTAGCATTCTAACCTAAGCATTTCCCCAGATCAGTCGATTCATGTTCATTGAGATGATTTTTAATTTTTAATGGCTGCATAGCAGAAAGTTGTTTTTTTTAACCGTTTTTTTTTTACATTTAGTTTGTTCCTACTTTTTGTTCTTCTAAAAAATATTTAATAACTGTCTTTGCACACTTATCTGAGTACATACTCAGATAAATGTGGCTTACTTAGGATAAATGGAGGTTTACTTAGGATAAACCTCCTATAAGTGGAATTTCTGAGTCACGGTGTAAGAACATTCTAAGCCCATGGCGTATCCCACCCTTGCTGGCTTCTCCCTCTGCATCCCCAGAAACCATTCCCACCTTGAGATCAGGTATTTGCTTGAACGTTTAGTAATGTTATGATTTTGTCATTATACGTCTGGATTACAGCCCATCTGGATTAATCATAACACTAATAATAATACCAGCTGACAGTTATCAGGTAGGTACTATGAACGGGACACAAGGCTGAGAACTTTACACACATTACCTTGCATAACCCCTCATTACCCTACCAGGCAGGAACTGTATCTCCTTGGTATTAGAAAGACACAAACTTTGGATTTAACTCGGCACATGGGATGAGGTAGGGACCTAGTACAACATATTCATCATATACTACTAATTTCCTTTTATATATAGGATCTCTTCCTGGGTTTCTTCTTCTTCTCCATTGAGCTGTCTTGTTTTGTTCCTCTCTGATTTTGTGGGTTTTTTTTAAGATTTTTATTTATTTATTTGACAGACAGAGATCACAAGTAGGCAGAGAGGTAGGCAGTGAGGAGGGGGAAGCAGGCTCCCTGCTGAGCAGAGAGCCCGATGTGAGGCTCGAACCCAGGACCCTGAGATCATGACCAGAGCCGAAGGCAGAGGATTTAGCTCACTGAGCCACCCAGGTGCCCTATTCCTCCCCGTTTTTATCACTGAAACTTTAGAATGTATTTTATTTATTTTTTTTATTATGTTTTTCATTTTAATTTCAGTATACTGAGTATGCTCCATGACATTTGTTTCAGGTATACAATACATACGATGTATCTTAATACCTGGCAGTACAGGTCCACCCAGTTCTTTTCTTCCCAGCAATTTTTTGATTCTGTTCACCATTTATTCTTCCAGCTAAATTGTTCCACACAAATGCCTTGTGTCAGGTTTTACAAACCTTAGATATTTTTATCAGCATTGCATCAAACTCATAAATTTGGGCAAATGGCATTTTACCATATTAAGAGCTCTCGATGTGATGTTTTGCCATTTATTTAATGCCCCTCAGAGCAGTTTGGTAAAATTTTTACGAGCACTGTGCATTTCCCGTACACTTATGTCTTGGTGTTGCTTTTGTAAATGGGACCTTTTTTTTTTTTTATTTTTTAAGATTTTGTTTATTTATTTGAGAGAGAGAGAGAGATCATTAGAGGGGAGAAGGTCAGAGGGAGAAGCAGACTCCCCACAGACTGGGAGCCCGAAGTGGGACTTGATCCCGGGACTCCGGGATCATGACCCGAGCCGACGAAGGCAGTCGCTTAACCAACTGAGCCACCCAGGCTCCCATAAATGGGACCTTTTGCATACGGAGCCCCTGACCTGGTGTTTGCTGCATGGACAGCCTCTCATTCAAGGGCAGCAAACACCTGACCTCAGCTCCCGGACATGACTGTGTTCAGCAAACCCTAGCACCCAGCTAGAGCTGACCCCGTCAGGTGGGAACACCTGCAGGCAGGGGCATAGAGGAGCTTTGACTCCTTATTTGAAAGCAGTGATTCTCACTGTTTGGGGTCAGCGTCTGGGGAAAAAGAACTATGGACTTTCAGAAAAATGTTCCCAATGCTGCCAACACTCCCAGAGGATTCATGGACAGCCCCCAAACACACCTAAGAACTATAATTAACACACTTGCATTAAAAGGATGGCCTGGGGGCACCTGGCTGGCTCAGCGGGTTAAGCCGCTGCCTTCAGCTCAGGTCATGATCTCAGGGTCCTGGGATTGAGCCCCGCATCAGGCTCTCTGCTCAGCAGGGAGCCTGCTTCCCCCTCTCTCTCACTGCCTGCCTCTCTGCCTACTTGTGATCTCAAATAAATAAATAAAAATCTTTATAAAATAAAATAAAATAAAATAAAAGGATGGCCCGGGAGCGTCTGGGTGGCTCACTCCGTGAAGCATCTGCCTTTGGCTGAGGTCATGATCTCAGGGTCCTGGGATCGAGCCCCGGTTGAGCTCCCTGCTCAGCGGGAACTCTGTTTCTCCTTCTCCCTCTGCTCCTCCCCCTGCTTGTGCTCTCTCAAATAAATAAATAAAATCTTCAAAAGATAGATTAAAAAAAATAGTCCAGCTACAGTCTCCTCCAGGTGGGTTGTGTTGAGCACAGAAGGCCTCGGGTCTGTGTGACCGTAGGGGAGTCACTTCTCTGTCTGAACCTTTATCTTCTTCAGGAGAAAAATATCCACGCAATGCAGTGACAGCACCATCTGGGGATCAATCGAGGTGGTATTTGTGAAAGTGCTTCGGAATCCACGGATCAGTAACACAAAGGTAGGAACCATTCGTTCCAGGAAAAGGCCGGTGACAAGGCCTGGCTCAGACACAAGGCGAAGCCGTCGCGGATTCTTAGAGAGCATTATCCACCCCTGCGCCACCACCGCCCCCCCCCACGAACTTGGCCTTCGTCCTCAGGAGAGGCCGATAAAGACGTTTGAGGCGGTCTTCTTCTGAGGTTACAAGACTGTTACGCTGACCCGGCTAAAACCATGATTAAGTGGCAGGATGTTGGAAAAAAGGCGTCGGGGCTCGTGGTTCACAGATATCAGTTTCAGGGTTGTTATAAAAATTAATAATTAATCCTTCCTTGCATGCTGGAGGAGAACAGCCAGGAGCCTTAGCGAAGCCTTGCACAGAGTGATGGAGAACAGGACCGGCCAACCGGGGCCCCGGGAGTTCTGGCTCTACATGACCACAGGCTGGCCCTCTTCTCTGACCTCCCGGGGTCCCCACTATAGAATGAGGGGCTACACTCCATGAAAGTTAATTTGCCACTGAAAAATTCTGCAAAGTGTAATGATAAATGCAAATGCCTTACAAGAGACTTTAAAGGTCTTCCAAGTTATTGTCCTGCTCCCGACAGCTGAGGCCACCTGATCTCATGCCCCAGCTTGAACTTTGGGCTCTAGACACATCAGCCCCTGTGTGTGTGTGTGTGTGTGTGTGTGTGTGTGTGTGTGTGTGTGTGTGGTAGGGATGGGGGTGGGAGCACATCATCTTGGGAACATTTTTCTAAATACAAATGAATGGCCACTCCCTTCTCCCCAGGATAAATCTGAGTGGGGGAGGGGATAGGCCCATGGTTCTTACATCCACCCCCATCCATATCCCGGACTTTCCAGGGTAAAGGGCAGAGGATAGAGCTGCAAGGGAATTAGCAGGAGCATTTTGGACACTCCACTCTCCATGTGGAGGGTAGGAGGGAAGCCTCATTCGGCTTTCATCCTCTCTCCTTGGAGAATGAGCCCTATGAGGCGTGGAAGGCTTTTCTGAATTCCCAGTTCCTGGCTCAGTGACTGGCATACAACAGGAGCTTAATAAAAGACTCTTGGACAAATGAACAAGGGCTTCTCCCAGGCTTTGCTTAAACCTTGTCATAGCCTGGGTGGTGCAGTTGGTTAAACACCTGCCTTCCACTCAGGTCATGATCCCAGGTCCTGGGATCGAGTCCCGTGTCAGGTTCCCTATTCAGCAGGGAGCCCGCTTCTCCCTCTGCCTGCTGATCCCCTGCTTGTGCGCACGCGCTCTCTCTCTCTCTCTGACAAATAAAATCTTTAAAACAAACACACCAAACCCTTCTCATACCCTTTCCTGCCCCCCTCTCTGCTACTTGGGTATCTCCTCTCCTTCTGACTTCTGCTCAAAACTCACCTTCCCAGGGTGCCTCCCACTGAACCCTCGCCCCTCCCTAATTTTGCATCCTCAGCCTGTGTCCCCCTGTCTCTGCTAATCCCACTCAGAAGCTGCCTGTGTGTGAGTTCTTGTAAATGGCCCTACAGATAATTTAGTGAGCAGCATTACAGATTATCTCTGTCTTGTCCGTTACAGTAACAAATGCACACGCTCTGCCCAGACGAGCAAAGTTACAGTTTCTGCTTCCTGTAATGAATCTAACATTGTCACAAATTCCACCAGGTAGCGTAATGGAATCAATAGGCTAATTAATTGACTGGTTTGGGTAAATATTCAGCAAATTTTAAGTTCAAAACAACGAGCCGTTTCAGCCTTCCCAGATCCCTTGGTAATGTGGTTACGAGTCCTCATGCCACCGCTCAGGCTCGTGGTGGGTCCCGAGCTGACCGTCGAGGGGCTCTCCATTCTAGGTAGCCATCTGCCTGGTCCATAAGCCAGCCTGGTTTCCCCCAGCCCTCAGCTATTCCCACTACCAGAATTCTCAGCAGGGATCAGGGCACAAAGGACCCTCTGCTTTTGCCTTACCCCTCAGTCTTCTCATCCGCTTGCCTCCTCTCTCGAGGACAGCATCCTGGTACAGAAAAAGGGGCACCCATGATTCTGGCCACTCGTGTCCCAGGTGTGGGCCCATCTTCCTCCCATAATTCCCAGGCCCAGGAAGGCGGAGCTCTTCCCACAGAAGCCTTGCTATCCCTCTCACCTGCGCGGCCGGAGAGTGGTCCAGGGACCGCGGGACCAGTATCAGCTGGGATATCAGCTCTCTAAGATTCTCAAGCCCTGCCCCGACCTCCTGAATGGGCGCTTGCGGTTCTACAAGACTCAAGGGCAGGCGCGTCACAGACCCCGTGCCAGTCTGCACAACAGGACACCTCCCAGGGCATCCCGGGTGCTCTCTGCCCTCTCCCGGCTCGGGCTCTGTACTCTGGCCCTCAGGTCCTGGGTCTTGATATTCTTGGGGCCTCAGCAAATTTAGGAAATCCTTTTTGCCACTTCCAAAGCCCAACTCCCGGATGCTGCGGACCCAGAAATCTTGCCCCAGCACCTGTCACTTTCCCGGACATGGGCTTGGGGGGGGGGCACCAGCAGTCTGCGTGGACGGGACGGGAGAAAGCGCTGGGGCCTCGGTGTCACACAGGCTGCCGAGATGTCACCTAGGAGCATCCTCCCCTCTCACCCCCATGCCCAGACAGCTGCACACTCCTTGAGCGAGCAGACGCCTGTCTTTGTCTTCCGGGCCTAGAGGGGATAACTAAGCACTTCCCCCGTTTGCTGCCGGGAACCTTCCAGTCAAATCCACGGCCCAACGGTGGTAAGTGTGTAATTCTGTGTGATCCCCTCATGTGGCTTGTTCCTGCCAGGTGGTGAAAGCCAGGTGAAGCCAGGTGGAAGAAATTTACAGGCAGGCACCGTTCTAGGTCCCTGACCTCATTTTGTCCCACTTCATCGTCACCGGGATCACGGTATCTTTTTTCGGGAGGAGGAAAGGGAGCCTCGGAGAGACTCGAGACACTAGCCAAGGGCAGCAGCTGAGTGCCTAAGTTGGGGGTCTTGGCTCTCTGCATTCAGAGTTGGGCCCCCAGGAGGGCTTTCATGGAAGGTGGGCCGACACTGCTGAGAGGGAGCCCCAGAGAGACACGTATTGGTTTGTCTTGGGCCCCAGAACTCTCTACCAGGCATTAGGGGGATTTGCCCAGCAGAAACGCTAGCTGGAAGGCTTGTTTATGCTAGGCCCTCTATTTCCCCCACTTAATTGATGATGAAGGTCCTTTTTTTTTTTTTTAAGATTTTATTTATCTATTTGACAGACAGAGATCACAAGTAGGCAGAGAGGGAGACGGGGGTGGGGGGGTGAGGGGGTGGGAAGCAGGCTCCCCGCTGAGCAGAGAGCCCGATGCGGGGCTCGATCCCAGGACCCTGGGATCATGCCCTGAGTCTAAGGCAGAGGCCTAACCCACTGAGCCACCCAGGAGCCCCCAATTTGTGTGTTTTAAATACACAGTCATATGCATACACACACACACACACACACACACACACACACACACACACATAAGAGGTCTTGAAGGAAACCTCAAACACCAAATTATTAACAGCTACTTCTGGAAAGAGAGACAGAAAGTGGGGTTATGGGTGACAGAACTTTTTTATTGCTTAATTTTTACTATATATACTTCCATACTGTGAGAGCTTTTTACACTGATGTTATCACTTCATAATTTAAGGGAAGACTGATTTTTTTCAGTGTAGTGAATAAAGTCAGCCACTGTGAACATGTCCTGTGAATGTGTGACTAAGATTGCGGAATGCCTCGTTGCATCAAAAGGGCCAGTGTGTTGCTTCAGAGAAAGTCTGAGCAGGTGGGAGGAGGGGATATTTGCTCCCTGGCTGGGCAGTTGTAGGGAGTGATGGGCAGCCTCACGAGCCTGGGGTTTTAGCAGCTCAAGCAGAGTTGCCATGGCTGTGGCCTCAGAAATGTAGGAGAGGAGCCTCGGTGAAGTAGGCAAGGGTGCCCCTACTGGTCCCTCTGAAGGCGGTGTGGAACCCAATTTCAGAGGTAGGAGGCTTCGGAGCAGCTGACCCCTGCTCCTCCATGGGGGTGGGGGCGGGGCAGAGTGACCCAGGGCGGTGGGGAAGGCCTGCCTCACACCCCCAGACTCCGTCGGCTAGCCATCCGTCTGGGAGGACGGCTCCCCTCATCCTCCTCGGTGAAAGCCATCCATCCAACATGGATCCTGTCTTCCCAGCCACCCGGTCACAACGGACGAACGGACGAACGAGCGTCCTCTCTTGACGGGCCACAGAAATTCTCATTCTTTTTTAAACAGCTGCCTTGTGTCACCTTTTACAGAACATCCTCGGTTCATTGCAGGGGGCAGGCTTCCCTCCAGTCTTTGAGGGAGCCGCCGGCCTAGGGGAATGGGCTTTGTCCTGGAAGGCCTAAGGTCAGCTGGAAACATCAAATACCCTGGGGGGGGGGCGGGGCGAGGGCTGCAGAGGAAGCTGGGCCTCTGGGCTGGGCTTTGGAGGGCGTGGAGCGCCGGGAGGTGGGATGGAGGATGCTGGGGAGAGGAGGTAAAGCAACTAGTCTGAAGCCATTAGGCCTGGGGTCTACTGGGATCCCTTGAAAGCCACCTCTCCGCCCCCCTCCCCCAACACCAACCTGTCGGTCCCAGCACACAGATCCGAAAGGCCACTGGGCCCTACCATGCCTGCTCCACTCCCCCCTCCCCTGGTCATGCAAATGTCGTGGCAAAAGCCCAGGGATTGTGACCACCCCTCATCCTTACGGGAAACTAGACGGTTTGGGGACAAAACGGACCTTTGCGGGCTTCCGCAGGCGGGCAGTGGAGGGTCGTACTCAGGACCATGAGCTCTGGGGTCGAGAACAGTCCAGAAACCAGCTGTGCGTCTCCCCAGCGGCGAACCCTGAACTTCAGCTTCCCCGTGTGAATGTGACGCTAATGATGCCATTTCTCAGGGGGTGTTCTGAGAACTGGATGAAATAACAGGAATAAGACATTTAACCAAAGCCTGCCAAGCAATCTCCCCGTAATGACCGGTCGCCAAGGCCGCAGGCCCGAGTCCGACGTCTGGTCTAACGGAGCCATGGCGCCACCTTGTGGCTGCTGCTCACAGCAGTACTTAATCGCCCTCAGATCCAAAGACCCTTTTTTTCCAATGCCCGGGAACCAGCCGTGCTTGATAAAGCTCATTGTTTGAATATGTAGAGTCTGTAATGGTGAGTATGGGATTGGTGTCCAGCAAAGCATCTCAAAAGGGTCTTAGAGTTGCCAGAGAAAGATCATTTGGGAGGGCTCTCCCCTTCCCGCCGTCGGAGATCACCTTTCATCTGTTATCATTGCCCAAATATTCCCAGGCATTCTCAGCTTTAGAGGTGAGCAGGAAGCAAGGTTTTATTAGCGTTAGCACAAGCCGGTGAGAACGTCTGTGCTTAATTTCCAAGTGCCTGTGTCTTCAAGTTCTGTGCTATTGCGCGATTCCCAGTCGAGCTCAGTTTCCCCCCCCCACCCCCCCCACCCCCCACTGGCCTGGCATTCTCTTCTCCCTCTGCATCACTCAAAACTCGCCCTTCCTTTTCTCCCCCAGCCCCACCTAAACCCTAACCTACAGTCAGCCTTCTCAACCTACACACTAAAGACTGTCTCTTCTAAAATCGCACCCTGGTTCCCTCTGCTCCGTCACTCTGCTCCTTAGAACAAGCACACCCTGTAGGCGCTTGTTTCCTCTCTGGCCCCATTTGAATGGAATCTCCAGGAGGGCAAGGATTTCCATATTTCTCCTCTGCTGTATCTTCAGCGCCTGAAACCTGTGCCTGGCTTACAGTTGGTGCTCAGTAATTGTTTGTTGATTCAATGAAGAAGGAACAAAAGTGAAGGTGGAGTCTGAGGTGGGGAAAAGTCATCACAGACTCAAAAATGAAAAGGAAAATGTTTTCCTAAGGTAACAAGGGAGTTTCCTAAAGAAACAGCTGGTTTCCTGAGAGTGAGACCAGTGCAGACATCCAGGACCCACACGTAGGAGGACCTGGCTCTCAAAAGGGCCCGGGACCCAGGGTTTAAAGGTCTGTGCTTGCAATCTTGAAAATTTGAATCATTGTATCTTTGGATGTGTGTTTTTTTAAGTAAAGTCTGATGGGACCACAGCACCTATAGGGGCTTAGAGCCTCAGCTCCTTGAAGGGCCTGCCTCCCGCTACCAGCTCCCCCACTCCCTGGTGCACCAGTCCCCCTCCAGCTTTCCCATCTTACCTGTGTCCCATGACCACTGACCCATTCTGATCCAGAGGGGCCTGTACGTGGGCAAGGGAGAGGCCCGGATTGGGGGCCTGAGGCCTCGCGGGATGGGACATGAGAGCAGCGCCCCCCCTGCCCCCAGGCCTTCCCCATCCCCACCTCCCAGGCTGGCAGCTCCATGGCAAGGCTGCCAAGGGTGACCCACTGGAGACCTTGTCTTGACAGGGGCGATCCAAGAACCCTTAACCAGGTACCAAGAAAATCCCAGCTTAGAGGTCTAAGGTTGCTTAGGAGTGACCTGTCTGCTGTATGTGGGTCCGAGGGGTCGATGCCTGGCTGGGCTGCTCCAACCTGACAGTAGGCAGGTCTGGAGGCTGGAGGGATGAGGAACTGGGCAAGCACCCAGCCAGGGGTCCCTAGACGCCTGTGTGTCTCTTAGGCTCAGCTTTGAGGCACCCGCCCGGAGGAGCCACAAAATACAGATTCTACACATGCACAAAATGCGCTGTTTCCATTTAAAACTGCCATGGCACGATATAAAAGAGCAGTGCTAAATTCATGCTAATAATTCACAATTTTTTCTTTACTTCAAACGTTAAATAGCAAATGACACTGTAAGCAGAGAGACCTTATAAAAAGGACAAGGTTTTCATGTACTTTTAATGGTACTTATTTCCTGCTTTTTGTTTAAAGAGCCCTACATTTTTATTTTGCACTGGGCCCTGCAAATTACATTCAACATTTATATCAAAGTGGTCCTGTTCGACTTAATCTGTGGGTATTTCCTAAAGGCATAGATAGTATCTATGCTTCGATAGTATCGTTTCGATAGTATCATTTGTCTTTATTGGAACTGCATTATCAACTGTGTAATAAATCAGCCATAAAATAGCTAATAAAGGGGGCGCCTGGGTGGCTCAGTGGGTTAAAGCCTCTGCCTTCGGCTCAGGTCATGATCCCAGGGTCCTGGGTTCGAGCCCCGCATAGGGCTCTCTGCTCAGCAGGAAGCCTGCTTCCCTTCCTCTCTCTCTGCCTGCTTGTGATCTCTGTCAAATAAATAAAATCTTTAAAAAAAAATAGCTAATAAAGGAGCGGTTTCTTCCCAAGTATCATTAACCCCTCATAATTTGGTCTCATTTCATGAAGCCGGAAAGATTAGCATTGCTAGGAACCCGTCACAAACTGTGCGGGGCATGGCCAGCCCTGCTGATTTGTATTAAGTCAGACGCGTAAAAAAAGAATCCATCCGAGCTAAGTTTCCTGAAAGGGTGGGGTATGTTCCAGCAAGTTTTAGCCTCCATCAGATTTCTCAAGAGTAGTACTATTGAAAGAAAGAAAGAAAGAAAGAAAAAAAGAGAGAGAGAGAAAGGAAGGAAGGAAGGAAGGAAGGACAAAGAAAAAAGCAAAGACACTATTAATAGACATTTTGTGGCGGGCGTGGTCCCACACATTGTAGGACATTGAGCAGCGCCCCAGCTTCTGCCCACTAGATCCCAGTAGGGCCCTCCCCGCAACCATTACAGTTTCTGTCTCCAAGACTGTCGAATGTCTGCCGGGGTTGGGGGGGGGTGGCTAGTTCAGGAAGACTAGCTTAGATGGATGAATGAGATGGGGGGAGTAAAATACCATCCTGGCTCTCATGAGCGTCAGACACACGTTCTCTCCTCCACCTGCTGGGGCCCAGGAAGCACAGACACAGACACCCTCCACTGAGCGATCAACAAATGCAAGAGACATAAATATAGGAAAACTAGAGCATTCTTTTATTTAGTGAGAAACAGGTGGTAAACGACAGCCAGCTGAAACACTCTTAAATAGAATAAAAAGGAAGAATATAGACAGCACAGTGATGAATTTCACAAAAGGGGACACATTTCCACTGCAGACCAGTGGGACACTTACAAGCAAGAGGTCACAGTATTAGTGGCCGGTTTGTATCCAATTAGGTTTTGTAAGCTCAAGAACATCTAAAACCTTACAACGAGGCACGACAACTGTCAGAACACCACTCAGTCATTTAAAACTTCTCACTAAGTGCTACGCCTGGCTATTTTTTTTTTCCTAACATTATTTCCCCCCAACATTTAGAATGTCATATTTCATGTTCCAGTAGTAATCACTCACAGGATTAAAAGCCCAACCCACCAAGAAAATACCATTCTTTCTATAAAGAAAGAAAAATTAAAGGTGTGTACATTTTGTACAATTGTTGCGGAAGAACAACCAAAGTAATTCTAAAATATCTTGCTCACTATACAGAAAGGCATGGCTCATGGAACCGAGTATGTAAAGCTACAGCAGTTGAATATCAATCTTTAAAAGGTAGGCAAGGCTACATACTGTACACAGCTCTGGGGCTCTCTGCTGGGCTAGCGCATGCCCAGAATCTGTCTGCTTTTCAGCTGGTAATTTTTTTCAATATCTGACAAGGCTTGGGCGCGGAGCTGAGCAGCATGAAGCCTTTTCTTCAGGTCTTTGCACTTGGATTTGGAGGTGAGCAGACTCTCAGAATTCTCACTCCTCATGATGTTCTCTTTACTTTCGCCACTGAAATGAACTTTCTTCTTAATTATCGAGGATGGAAGATCGAAAAGTTCTTTAGAAAGGAAAGAGAAAGGGTTTTAAGTTCAACTCCTCCGTACTTATCAGACTTCTCAAAAACATTTATTCTTCCCATTCACATTGGAAATCTGGGGACCTGTGTTACTTTCTCTGGGATAGGAGGCTGGGGGCGTGATGCTGGCAGCAATCAATCCATTTTTTAGCCCACAGCATTGAAAAACTTGATCCTGGAATGTGCCAAGAAACATAGTCTCTTAACAACCAACTCTTCTTTCAAGGTTAAGTGCATTGGGGATTACAGGCCACAACGTAAAACTTCTGGAAATCGATGTGATTTATCTCTATTCTTGAAAACAAGTGCTACTCTACCTAGAACACACAACTTCCACAAAAGTAAGGAAGCAGGTTGGTTTTTTTGGTTTGTTTGTTTTTTACAGAGAACATGTATAGTTTTGCTTAAATATTCAAGAACACTTATTTCAAAGCAGCTTAATTGAGCAGAAACTTATTTCAAAAAGAACCTAGGCAAGTTCATCTTGGAAAAGGTAATTCAAGTTAATGGTGTAGTGAAAACTGTGAATTGTGCTTTTATATGAAGAAAAATGTACTTGAAGTGGCTACATTATTAGCTACTGACTGAACTATCTGGGGGTTGGGGACTCGCAGTTTTGAATTCCAGAAGCTTTCTATTTTTCCTTTGTGTTCTTTTAAAGGAACTATGTTCAAATATTTACTGAGCTCACTGTATGGGCCATTGTGGACCAAACAAAGGTCCCATTCTCGTAGGAGGAGACAGACCATAAACAAGTAAACAAGCACACAGGGGGAATATTTGAGGTGATGTGGGCGGGGCGGGGGCACTGAGAAAGGGAGACAGAAGGGCTGGATGGTGTTTACAGGGATGAAGGTGACTTGTGAGCAGGCCTGATGCAAGGGAGGAGGTGAGAATCCATGTGGCTCTCTGAGGAGACACTCTAGGCCCAAGAAATGGAAAGGTTCTGGAGTCCAGCCGGTGTTGGGGCAAGGGTGGGATGGGGGGAGAGCAGGGTGGGGGCAGGCTGCAGAGAGAGGCGCTGCCCTCCAATTGTCCTGGGACTTCCCATTCCATACACCGTGCCTGTTCCAGCTGCAAAGCAAACTTGATGGCTTTCAGACCTTAACTCTGTTTCAAAGATGTCCACCTTTATTATAACAAATCTCTGTCTTCATAAACCATCAACTTGTAGATCTAACGAATAGGGTAGTTTTAGAAGAAATAAGGGTTTAGAAAAAGAATTCGTATCTCACTAAGTAAAAATGAGTTAACATTTCATTAAATAGACTAAGAGCATTTACAGAGATGCTGCTGCTGACTGGGATGATGTTGATATATTATACTTTTCTCTGATCGGAATTTTATAGCTTAAAGGCAGAGAGAGGATGTTTCCAACCACCCTGAGTGCACAAGGGCACCCACTCGTCCCTGCTTTGTTTATGACTGATGTGCTCAGTGCTCTCTACCGTCAAGTAGCTCCTAGTCCCAGGGGGTCCTTGATTCCTACAGCTCATTTCAAGTGTTCGCCACGACTTGCATTGAGGTAGGTAGGTAAAAAAAAGTATATTTATATATTTTATATATATATATATATAAATATACATATTTTTATATGTATATAGAAATATACACATTTCTATATATTTATATATATAATTTGTATATTTATAATATATTTTATATTATTTATATATTTTAATATATTTATATATATTTACAATTTACAATAAATTTATAATACATATATTTATAATTTATATATTATATATATAAATATATATATTTCTATATTCTATATTGAAACACATCATCCTGCTCTAGCTCTTTCCAGACTTTGTCCAAAGACTCTCAGGGCAAGATGGAAATAAGCTCTTTCCCCGGAGGAGCAGACCTGGCAGGACCTTCAAGAATTCTGGACAACAGGTTTGATGTGTGAAACCCACCCAGATAAAAATGTCTCCTACCTCTATCTACCACAGTGATCATAATTTCAGCCTACTTTGTCTTTGTGGGTGGCATTAAGGGAAAAACTAGAATAAATATTCTAAAGCTACTGAAATGGTGGGTAGTAATACTGAGAAAAAAGAAGATATTTCGAAAGAGATGAAGCCCAAGTTTTAAATAATTCTTGTTTTCATTTACTTCCATCACGTATCTCTATCATGTCATTATAACCATCAGATTAACTTAAGGAGTTTTTTTGGTCTGTTCCATATACAAAATACTGTCACTCTCACTGAAGTAACCAGATTCTCTCTCTGTTTACTCCAGATGGAAGGGATAGCCTTCTCCAGTGCTGCCCTCCAGGGTAGTGGGAAGCCCTAAGAGAACGCCACCGGTTTCACTGGAAAATTCAGATGCTCAATTTTTAAAACCAACAAAAACACTCTATATAAAAAAATTGGTGTCATAAAGGCATTTAGAGAAAAGAGGTTTAACCCTGTGCTTTTCCTATCATCTTAAAGACTGGATTAAGGTGGGGGGAGGGTTTCTGTGGACTGGAGAAGGCCCGTCAGAGCTGGCCCACGGGGGAGTCTCACAGAGCGGAGCGAGGGCACGAGGCCCGCGCGGGCAGGGCCCTGGGAAGGCTGACTGGTCCACGACCGACGCCGAGTCACGGGAGAAACACAAGCAGCGCGTGGAGCGATCAACCAACCACATTCTGACAAACACACGTTTCAGCGTGAAGGGGTCTTTGCAAAGATCCCAAAGTGGTGACTTGTTCTACGGTCGGTTTACCACATCTGTTAAGCCATAACTTCGGTCAAGGAGGTGGCACGTATGGCCTCCTCACGTGGCAGGAGTAAAATGCCGGGATTTCTGCTTGAAAATGGGGTAGAAATGTAGAGTTTCGATAATATACCCAGAGAAAAATCTGAAAAGCACAACATTTAAAAAAATGTCCTAACTTTTAAAACCAAGTCTCAAAAACTGAACGCGTAGTTTGATGAAGTAAATCAAACTGAAGACGAAATCAGGACGACTCATCGCCTCAAGTGTATGAACCCATGAAGTAAATCGCTGCCATCGCCGCGTCATTTTTTTCCATCGAAATGCGTACATTCAATTAACTCCATGTTAAAACGGGAAGCTTGGTCAGGTAAAAGGGCCGCCGACGTCCCCGGGGCGGCAACGCGGTGCCCTTCCCCGGGGGCCGCTCCTGCTGGCGGAGCCGCTTCTCATACCTGCACCGCTCGCCAGACGCAGGAACTTCTGCTCCTTCAGCAGGCTGTAGTTCTTCAAGAGACTCTCGGCCCGCGCCAGCTTGTCCTCAGCCAGTCTCTCCCGAACACAGAGCTCCCGTTCCTTCTCTTTAAAAAGGCAAGGGAGCGAGAGCCACGTTAACCGGAGGCGGCGGGCAGAAGGCAGCTCACAGCCGGTCACCGCCCTGCCTCACGTCTCCTCAGGACCAGCGCGCCTCAGTTTTCTGACCGGAACCCCCCGGGCAGCCCGCTGTGCTGGGTTCTAATCCAGCACCTCAGCGCGCGCGGTGCTGCCGCAGGCTTTCGCCGGAGGACCGGTTTGGGCACAAAATACAAAGCCGGCCTCCACCTTTGGTCAGGTTGTCCGAGAGGAACTCATTTTGGGAGAATAAACAACTAAAGTCCTCTCTGCTCTCCACTGAGAATGGGCAACGGTCCACTTTCCGGGCATTACCTGACCTCACAGGACAAACCCTCCTCCTTCTGGGAGAAGGAAAAAAAACCAAACAAACCCACAACTAATGAGGAGGTATTTCTTTAGATCAGCGACATTTTTTAATCCATGGCCCAGAATTCAGGAAGTTCGGATTTCAGTTGCTGTAAGAAACTACAGAATGGGGCCGCCTGGGTGGCTCAGTGGGTTAAGCCTCTGCCTTCAGCTCAGGTCATGATCCCAGGGTCCTGGGATCGAGCCCCACATCGGGCTCTCTGCTCAGCGGGGAGCCTGCCTCCCCAGCCCTCTGCCTGCTCTCTGCCTACTTGTGATTTCTGTCTGTCAAATAAATAAATAAAATCTTAAAAAAAAAAAAAAAAACTACAGAACAGTGGGGCAAGTTTTAATAAAGATTTGTTTGTTTGACAAATTCTATTGACAAATTCTACTGACAGAAGCCTCAGGCAAAGGTTTCTGGGTAAGCCCAGGTTATACTTCCACAGAAAGCCTATCTCACACCACGCTACGGCCGTCATCAGGAGGTAAAAACTGAGATGACTGCGTTGGATGCTTTCTAAGTTCATTTGAACAGAAACGTGTCTAGAGTCGGCGTCGGCCACGCAGCTGCAGAAGCCAAGTCAGCTGAGCCACGAGGGTGGCCTGACGGGAAAAAGCTGACGTGAGGCCTCCAGGCTGCCGCTACCCTGCACTGTACTGAGGGGAGTAGACAGACTTTCAACGTCAAGAACTCATTAGCACCTGATCAGTTAATCCCCCTCAGGGTGTCTGTGGGCCTCGAACACCGTGTGCTCGGCTCAGTTGACCGAACACATCGAGGCCCGCCACGTGCCAGGATTTTACATCCGGACTGTGCCGGCTCAGCCAGATCAGAAAGTGGAACTGTTGGCTTTTATTACGGAAGCAGCAAATGTGCAAACCCTCCTTTACAACGGGAAAAAATGTAGGGTATAAAGACGCGGAGGAAGGGAAAGTGTGATGACTCCTGCGGTAGGGTGGTCACGGTCACAGTGACCGCCAGTCGGAGCGACCGAGCTCAGAGAAAGAGGCTCAGCATGCAGGTGCCAGCACTCCTCGTGTACCGTCTCACGAGACACGGTTCGGTTTCTCAGGTATTTACAGGAATGTTCTAGAACATAACGCGTGTCAAATACTCCATTCAAGCAGATCGAACACACCAGGGAACCCTGCGGAGCTCTCCCGAGCTCGGCCCCGTGCGGACTTACGCTCCAGCCTCTCCTCTCGGGCTTGCAGGGCCCGCTCTCGCTCCTGCAGCTGAAGCTCCTTCAGTCTGAGCTCTCCCAAGACCGGGCTGGAGTCCTGGCGCTTCTCTGGCTCTAATCGGCGCCCTCTTCTCTCGGGATTTCTTCTTTGCTCTTCTGCAACCAGGTCTGCTATCAGAGGATTCTCAAGAATTTCTTCAACAGAAGGTCGGTGGTAATCCTGGGGGGAAAAATGTTCGGTGTTACAGTCGAGATTTTATGACACGACACTCATCCTAAAAGAGCAGGTACATGGAAAACTGCGCACATTCCCGAGGAAGAAGGAAGACTCCTTCCTGGATGAGTCTTAAACACCTGGACAGATGGAGTTCGCTGGGGGCTTTATTAACCCATGCGGTTCTGGGTCCACAAGGTAATGCAGATGTGAGCTCACCTCTGTTCCCGCTTAGCCTTTCTAACAAAAGTTCAGTCCCCGAGCTGGTGCTTGGTGCACGTCCGGGTCTGCTCTAGGGCACGTCCTGCCTCGCATCTCCAATACTATGTTAAGTGAGATCCTCTCCCTGAACTTCAGGCCTGTTAGGTGGCCATTATCCTTCTTTGTAATTCCACAGCATTGAAATCCTGCTCTTACATCAGCCTGACCCTAGGACATCTCCCTTCGCATCCCATGGCCAGATTTTTTCCACTGAATCTCTTTATTTCCCCTTGACTCTTTCTAGCCAGGCCTCCCCCGCCCCATCTTTGATCTCTGATCTGGAGAGAGAGGCAGGGTAATGAAGTCTTAATTCGTGGCCCCTTCCCTTGCCACCTGCCACACTGAGCAGACAAGGGAACTGAGGATTTGGAGCTTTTCTGCAATCTTGCTTTGCTACCAACCATCTGCCAGCAGGGCACAGAGAGAGAGGGAGGAGACAAAAGAGAGCACAGAAGGTAGGCCAGCCAGGAGGCACAGTTTGCCAAATTTACATGTTTTTAACAGAGTAGATTTAGCTAAGGAAATACAGCTAATGCCGCTTCGGTTTCAGTGCTCCGAGAGCGAAAATGTGCTACTCCACAACGTAATTGAGAGACAGACAATATAATCTTATGGTCTTTACCTTCAAATTTAACATCCTCGTAATAATGTCATTCAATTCATCAGAGTAACGATAGGGAATTCGCCTGAATTTGCCTTCTCTAATCTTGCCAGCTAGTTCTTTCTGGTTGAAAGCTGTAAATGGAGGCCTGGGGGAAAAATGTTTTTAATGTAAAAATGAAAATACGGAATAGGAACCAAATCGAGAGCACAGTTTAAGCTCGTTTGTGTTTATGTGTCTTCTGGCACTGTCTTCCACAGTTAAGTTGCCCAACCTTAGCATTAGACGTTTAGGGTGATAGAATGTTTGTTAGGGGGCCTGTCCTGTGCATCCTACAACTGTGTTTTACAACATCGCTTGCCTCTATTCATGAGATGCCAGTAGCTATGCCTAGCTGTGACATCCAAATAGGTCTCCAGACATTGTCAAATGTCCCCTGGACGGCAAAATTGTTTCCCACTCCCTGGCTGAGAACCACTGCTCTACAGAATAGTTTAGAAGGAAAAAAAGGAAAAGAATGGGAGCTCTTTCTTGTTCTCCAGTTCCCCAGACCTGTCCCCTAGATTTCTGTTTCATTTCTTCCATAGGCCAGACCTATGTGTTCTCCCCTTGAGCTAAGCATCAGTCTGGCAAGAGACGCATCAAGTCAGGTTA
Source organism: Martes martes (assembly GCF_963455335.1). Taxonomy (NCBI): domain Eukaryota; kingdom Metazoa; phylum Chordata; class Mammalia; order Carnivora; family Mustelidae; genus Martes; species Martes martes. The sequence continues at coordinate 56,846,687 of NC_137903.1, read as the reverse complement.
AAAGTGTGAACCAGCCTCAGGGGTCACACTATTAATTTGTAAAAATTTTTAACCAGCCCATCTATCTTTTTTAAAAAAATTATTTTATTTTTTTATTAACATATAATGTAATATTTGTTTCAGGGGTACAAGGTCTGCGCTGTCCATCTATCTTAATTTTAACCCAAGGTATGAGTCTTTCAGACCTGAATACACATGGATGCTCAAAAAGCTGAACACAGTGAAAGGTGACAAGCCTCTGTGACTATGAACTTCACACCAGAAATGTGTCTTCATCATACTTACATTAATGCACACAATTCATACAGCAAACAACCTAGCGACCAGATATCTGACTTCTCATTGTAGGACATGCGATTCATTTGTTCCTAAAGGGGAAGGAGAGGGTAAAAATGTAGGAGTTAAAAGTTTGTTTTAAAACTTACACAATGACCTGAGATAAAAATGGAATCTTTAAGTTTGATTATATTGACTTGGAGCAAAAAAAAAAAAAAAAGGAATATATTATAAATATTTTATATCTGTAACAAAAATATTAAATAAAAAGGCCCGTTCAGTTTATGTCTGAACCTGTATCATAATAACAAGAAATGGTACTTTATATTTTATCTTCAAATGTATAATGGAGAAAAGATAATGATCTTATCCTAATATACTTTGTCCTATACAATTCATTCACTTATTTTTCATTCATAAATGTTATTGTGTTACGATAGATCAGGGGCTGATAATTCAAACCTCTACCCTGAAGGCATTCATAATCTAGAAACTCCATTTTAAAAGAGCCAGAGAAAATTTCAGAATAACCAATACATATATCTGGCCATTTAAGTGACAGAAGCATAAATGGCTAATTGAATTGTCCATTTATGTATTTTCCCTTCAGCCCACAGTATAAATCACAGTATCAACTAATATTCTCATTTTCTAGTTTAATCATTTGCCTGTCTCCCACACAAAGTAATAGTCGACCATAGTTCTTATTCTCAACAGAGGGCACAGAATCAAGTCCCAAAACCTTCAAGAAGCATCTTGGTGTTTTAAACTCCCAGCAGGTGAATCTGATACCACTTCCTGACAATCCATGCCTTATGGAGGGCTGAACTGATCTAATTATAAGGGCAGGAGGGAAAAGGAACAAAAGAATCACAAGGTTTCAAGTTTTCCAAGAACGGCTTCTAGATAATTTTCTTTTATGTTAAAGCCTTTCTATTTGGAATCTGATCCACTGAGAAAATGACAGGGTTCTGGCAACGTCTAATCGTAGTCAACAACAAAATTTTTAATTTACCAAGTGTTATACTATAGTCAGCTTGGTGAAAATAACCCAAAAAGATCTGGAAAATCCTGGAAATGTTTGTGAACTGTTAAAAAAAAAGAAGAAGAAGAAGAAGAAGAAGAAGAAAAAGAAGAAGAAATCCCCCTCTTGATCTGCTCAGATTTCATATACAACACATCGGTGATGGCATTTACTGCTTCAAGCTTTTCAAGAGCCATCAGGTAATATCTACAGAGTCATAAACAGTTCATATCCTTTGACCTTTCAATTTCATTGAGAGCTACATGCCAAGGAAATAACCAAAAAGGAAGAACGAACAATTCACAAAAAGGTATGCAGAGCAGGGCTCTTTAGAAGGGTAAGGAATTTTGGAAACAAAATATCCAGCAACAGAGGGAACAGAGACTTAAGGTAGGTGGGCTCCCCTGCCAAAAAGGCATTAAAAAAAGCACAAGTACAAGAAGTGAACACTGTAAAAACATGTATCTGAACTGAGCCCTGAATCTGCATGCCCAAGAACCAGCCAGAGAGTGTGTTAAAAGGCAGAGTCCAAAATGAAAAGTGGAAGGGGTTGGGGGAAGCAGAATCCAAGTCCAGTGCAAGAACCAGTCACTGGATTTGGGTTTGGGGCCCAGGACTCTACATTTTAAACAAACCCTCCAAATAAGTCCAAGCTGGTGTACAGGACCCACGGCACTTTAGGAAATGTTGCTCTTGAGGCCAGAGACAAAACCCATTTCATCTTCATAATCCCAGCACTTGGCACATAGCAGTCATTCAATAAAAGCTTCTGTTTAGGGGCGCCTGGGTGGCTCTGTCAGGTAAGCATCTGACTCTTGGTTTCAGCTCAGGTCATGATCTCAGGGTCCTGGGACTTAACCCCGAGTTGAGGTTTGCACTCAGCTGGGAACCTGCTTGAGATTCTCTCCCTCTCCCTCTGCCCTTCCCTCCACTCAGGCGCTCACATGCTCTCTCAAATAAATAAATAAATCTTAAAAAAAAAAAAGCTTCAATTTAATTGCTCATCAGAAGAATTTAACAGTTTGATGATCCATTTGGAAAAATGTAAATTTTCTTCCTATAAAATGAACAACATTATTATTCCCTGGCTATTGTGTATTACTAAGCAAAGAAATAAACAAAACTTCAATTTCCCTGCATTTGAATGCTTAGCATTAGGATGTTTAAAAAGTATCTAAATTCTGAAGTACTTACAGGAGACATATAATAGGGTGTGCCAACAAATGTTTTTGCAAAACTCGTATCATGGTTTAATATTCTAGCTAGCCCAAAGTCGCCAAGCTTAACGTTTTGCTTGCCATCCAGGAAAACGTTGGCTGGTTTCAGATCCCGATGCAGCACGGTATGACCACCATCGCTCCGTCTGTGGCATTCCTTTAGGGCCAGAGTCAACTGAGTCATCACTCGAAGAACAAACTCTTCATCTAAGTATTGTCTGAAACCAAAGCAGTTATACAGCTTTGTGTTCATACACACAGACACACACACACACACACACACACACACATTATATTAGTAATATATTATTGTTAATTATTAATATATTATTATTAATATGTCATTAATTATTAATATGTTATTAATTATTAATATGTTATCAATATATTATATTGTATATATTATATATAAAGATTGATTTACCACATATATATTTATACATATATATATGACTTCTGAACAAAACCGTTAAAAAGATGGGATTATGTGAAGTATCTAGTTTTTGAAGTGTACAAATAGGGAAATAAACTCCTATTTTCAATATGAGATAGGGATGTTCATTCACCAGGGATTTTCTAAAGTACTGTGGACCCACCAAACAAACAAATACAAGAACAGTCTTTTACATTACTAAGTACTCCATCCCTAGTCCTACAACAGGATGCTTAACAGAAATGAAACTTGGCCCATTCTCAGCTTAAGTATAAAAGATTAATTTACCTTTCCTTTGTTCCCTTTGTAATTACACTAGCCAGGTCCCCTCCTTCACAATATTCCATTACAATGTACAGTGTTGTGTTGGTTCGGTCAATAATTCGATCATAGTAACGGACGATGTTTGGATGTTTCAGTTCACGGAGTAAATTCACTTCAGAAACAAGCATCTGTTTCTCAGCTTCTGTCATGGAGCCATAGTCAAGTTCTTTCCAAACTAATATCTGAAGTAAGAATTTCCAAGATATGAGTGTACTCTTTATTCTCAAAGACAAAGAATAAACATTCTAAAATTTAAAAATTTTTGAAGTCACTTCTCTATTAAATAACTCACACGATCATTATCATCTAATTTATTTAGTTCAGTGAACTTTAGAACAGCTGCGTTTATTTCCGTAACTTTACCCTAAATTTCAATCGATAAATTATGCAGTGAGAGAGGGCGGGATGAGGCACCTTAGGCCTCCCCCAACCCCTTACCCTCAGTTGCTTTGTGGCAGGTTGGCGGAAGGTACTTTGGTCAAAGCTGGGGCAGAGGCAAAGTCCCTCATCATTCCAACCAAACTTTTCCAGGGTGAGAGACCTTAGTAAAGATCCCTCCGTCAGCAGTCGAGCAGTTTCCTCTCCATTGTTTCTTCCTGTATAAGATCTACCTACACACACTGGGAAATTAAGAATCCAAAAATCCGAAGAACGGGTATTTTAAATGAGTTCTGACTGCAAGACAAAATCTCCAGGTTCTGCTGATCCTGCCTCTTTCCCATGTCCAAGAGGACTACTCTACTCTGAAAGAGCTCAAGACTCAGCTACCTGTCACTAATGGGAGGCCCTTAGCAAGTCAAAGCGGGAAAAAGGAAGAAAGGGGAAGAGAAAGGGAAGAAAACAAAAACAGAGAGATCTTAACAGATGCAGTCTCCCAGCCCTTGCGCGACCCAGGGCAGACACAGACCTGGAAGAGATGAGCTCTTCCAGGCAACCCGCCTTGGAGACCCACAGCCCCAGGCCTCCCGCTCTTCCGCCATCCCAGGGGCCGAGGGCGCTCGCCGCAGGCGGGCGAAACCGCTGCAGGGGCGGAGACACGGAGGTGGCCCGCGCTCACCTTGCCGTCGCTCTTCCTCCGGATCTTCTGGCAGCGGCCATAGGAGCCCGTGCCAATGGTGTACAGCACCTCGTAGTCCTCCGCCCGAGCGGGCATGGCCGGGCCCTCCGCAGGCCTCCTGCAGGTCGCTCCGCCGGCTCGGAGGGGTCCCCGAGCCACACTACCTACCTGGCCGCACCAGTCTCCAGCCCGGTTTAACCGACGCGGGCCCTGGCCTGGCCGCCTATTGGCCCGCGGTGAGACGGCTTCGCCTCTCTGATTGGTTGAAAGAACACAACATCCTAGGCATCTTGGGAAAGGCGCATCGCTAGGCAACCGCGTCGGCGTCGCCGTCGGCGTCGGCTTCCCTTCAGCCCGGCGCCCCCGTCGGGAGAAAGGGGCGGAGCTAAACCAAAAAGAGGCGGGGGATAGAAAGCGGGTGTAGGCGGGTCTCTGCAAGTCTGTCCCTCCCGCTGAGGTCGCCAAGGTAATCGAAGTCCGGGGAGCTCTCCTCGGACTTCTTTGCACACTGCCGCCACCAGCCACCTTCTGACCTTTGCACTCTGACCCCTTCCACTAAGCACTCTCTTCTGCACACGCCCGCCTCCTGGGTTCCTGAACCCTGAGCCTGGGAGGGGTCACACTGCAGACTGGGAGCTCAGTGCTGAGATGCAGAGTACAGGTGCTCTGCTGAAGATACGTGAACGATTCAGACTGTGGTCGGGGACTGTGCCAAGCACTTTACACGTGTTGTCTCGTTTATTCCTCAGCACAGACCTATAATGCAGGAATTAGTGTTCTTCCCCTTGAGGAAATGGAAGCACAGAAAGGTTAGATTATTTGCTTTAGGTCCAACAGCCAGGAAGAGAAGAAATCGATTTGAAAACAGTAGATGCTCATAGAAATGATTTAAAGCTTACGCACGACTTAAGGGTGTAGTCATCATAGAGAGACTGTATTTTTGAACACTAAATTTAGAGTCCTGTTTCACATGCACAGGATGTATGCAAAACCTCAGTGTAGAATTTGGAAGTCTTTGATATTTTGGAATACCCAGGAAAATATGGTGGTTCTAGGACAGAGACAGTCAGGTTTACCTTTAAGACTCATACAAAAATTTTTTTTATTAGAAAAGATTACCACGTAGGTTATTTGGGGTGCCAAACACATAATTAATTGACAATTAAGTCATAAGCTATAGCTTCTTCCCAGTGCCTCGCTCACCTAGTCAGATCAAAGAGTCCCATTTTTACCTGGGAGGGGGACCAGGCCTCGAAGGAGAAATAGTCCATTATCAGAAGACTAATAATTTGGCAGTGCATAAGTAGGTCAATTTTCTTTAAATATCTGTTCAACATGGAGTTGAAAGGAACTGGATTTTCTATTAATAAGAATTACAAACCAGTTTCTGTTAAAAATAAAGAATTTCTTATATGTACTGAATACAGCATAATTGGAATTGCCAGCCAGAAGCATTATTAAAATAACATTCAAGGACACTGTCTTACCTCAAGGGAATAGGACCAATTTAGGTTTCAAAAGTTATGTAAAGAGCCACAAGTGTCTGAGCTAATTGACATTGTATTTTTTATTTTAGTACTTCTTAAAGATTGACATGCATGGGGCTCTTTGACTGGTCTGCCCCAAATCCAGTCCTGCACCTTCTCTCTGGCCACTCTTCTGCTCTCAGGCTTTGTCCCAGTTCTCCAAACCTGGCACACTTTCTCAGCTCCCACCACCACCATCACCTTTGTACCTGTTTTTCCGCTTGCCTGGAATACTGTCCACCCAACTCCCTTAACCACTCCTTCACCCCGCAAGTCTGTCCAGAGGATACAACTTGTCTTTTGATACTCAATGCCAACTTACTTTCCTATACCCTAGGAAACCCTTTTAGCTTGCTAAAACAAGCAATTTTTCCATTTACAGTGTTCACAGACCCCCTTGTACATAAATCAATACTTCCCTTGTTATTTATCATTATTTGTTTACATGGGTCTGGCAGTAGCTCCAAGTTCCTTGCAGCCATTATAAGTCCTGTAAAAGGAGGCATGCAATAAATTTTTGTTAAGTGAAAGTATGAGAAAGTAGTTGATTAATAATCATGCAAGGATCTGGAGTGAGCCCTGAAGTACACATGTTTCAAATGCCCCAGCCCCGTGGCAGAAAATATTGGGGGACGGCCATCCCAGGAGTATGGAGAGTGGCATCTAGACACATACGTTCATTCAACAAATATTTATTGAGCACTTACTATGTGCCAGGTGTGATGATAGGAGTGGATATGCTAGGTGTTCATTAGAGAAGAGACAAGGGAGCCTTGATCACAATGATGAAGAAAAAAGTAACATAGACATGGCATGACAAACCCTGACAACCAGCCAAAGTTAGTCCATACCACTGGGGGACAGTAAGGGGCAAGACAGACCAGCAGAGTCCACTGGATACTCTGCTGGACAGAGCTCCACTGGACACTAGAGCAGAGACACTGGAGGCCAAGGAGCATATGCAGGCCAATCAGGAACACTGTACAGGAAACACCCCTTCCCCCATCACTTCCTCTCTCCTTCCTCCATTGTCCGCCAAGTTTTTAAGACTTGGATTGAACCCGGTTTCTTCCCCGAAAATTTCCCTACTCCCTTCAACCCACGGTGTTCTCCTAAAAGAGGAATTAACTGTACTTTTTACTTATTCAGAATATGCCGTTTACTAGTCTATATCCCTAGTTTCTCGTGTAACTCTATCTTCTCTGACCTATTACAACGAAAACTCTCAATCTTCAACAAACATAAACTGAGACCCTGCCAGGTGCCGAAGATACCCCAGTGAGTAGGACTCACATGCAGTCCTGACGGTGGAGAAGAGAGACGTACTCTCTCGTGCCTCATGCACAGAGAAACTCAACCACTACAAATTGTGGTCAGAATTAAGAAATTAAGAAAATAGAGAACCGAGACAGAAACCAAGATAACATTGAACAGAGAACTAAGAGCCGAGCAGTTCCATGAGAACGGGGCCAAGGCGTGAACTTCTCGCTCACACCCAGGGTCAAATTCACCATCTTCACCGGCTTCTTACTCATGTGATCAGTTTTAACGGAAATGTGGCGAAATCCCAAATAAAGAGATTATCTGCATTATGTGTGTTCGGCTCATAAGTGTTCTACAGGGTTCTCAGAGACACAAGCTAATTTTGAAAAGAAGCTAGTGGGTGGACTAGTGAGTATCTCTAACTTAATATGTTCAAAATCAAGTTCCTGGTCTTTGCCCCAAATGTGTTCTACTCACTGTTTTCTTTGTCTCGAGTAACTAATGCATGGGACTTTTGTTGCTGTCTATTTTGTTCACTGCAGTATCTCCAGCTCTTGAAACGTGCCTGGAACAGAAATGGGCACACCACTGGCATATGTACATTGAATGAATGAATGAGTGAGTGAGTAAATGAATGAAGGAAGGGAGGGAGGAACAAATGAAGGGACAAACAAAAGAACAAAGCCAGACCTCAGTGCCCTCAGCTTCCCTTATAATGTTACGTGAAAGACCCACTAGAGGGCTGTAAATCACCATGTAGTAAAGGAGGAAGCATCCCTCACGCACACCAGCCCACGGGCAGGGCCTGTCCTGACAGGAAACTGAGATTTGCATATTGAACGTTTCAAACCTCAGACAAATGCTTTGTGTGTTTTCTTTCCACAATTCCCAGGAGCAAGCTGAAGTCAGGGATTACGGAAATTCTTTCAAGTGCTTAATAAAGATTTCTAGTAGAAAAAAAAAATGGAGAGATTCTTTGTTTATAAAAATCAGAAGATAAAATATGTTTCCGAAAAAATGTGCATGACAACGTATGTGCTGAGGAGATAACTACGTTCTAGAAAAAAAGAACAAGATGTTACCAAGACTGGCCCCAATGGCGACACACTGTTTCATATAAACAGAAGGGCAAGACTCAGGCTAAGAGACAGCTTTGGATTTGATGTCAGGCAGCAGAGGGAAGAGTATGATGAGAAGCAGTTCATCTTTGAAAACCAAATAGTGTCAAGTTCTGAGCTCTACCACATGTTCAAGACAGAGAGTGTACCCAAGGCTGACTTGTGTTCAACATAAAGATAAACTTTCTGACAAAGAGAGCCATCCACAAATTTTACATGATTTTTCATGATATTTGTGAAATAAGGTTATCCTTTATCTCTGAGAATATTGAGAATATAAATTGGTAAAGAAGAAATGTCAAAACTAATCTCAGATGCTGAGGCCATGATGTGTTTCTAAGGGAGCAACCTCCGGGGAACCCTCCCGGTTCACTCTCTAAAATGAGAGTGTGAAATCAGATGACCTTAAATGACCCTTCCGGCTTGACACGTTATGATTCTCACGTTCCAGAACATTCACTGGAACTGCTGTTAGAGCCAGAACACTGGGCTGTTGAGCTCTTGGTTTGACCCCAGGTGACAGTTTTTCTTAGGTAACTATGTCTGCATTGGATTTGTCGGCATCCCCTCTCCTCATTCTTTACCTTTCCAGCAACATAGACTGAATGACAGACACAGTGTGAGAGGTCCCCTTGGAAAGGTGAGACAGGTGTAAATCAGCTCTCCCTACGCAGGGTGATAATCACTCTGGAAGAGCTTTCCCTAAATGTTCAGGGAGCTCAGGAGGAGGAGCCCGGACCTGATGAGGATGGCAGGGAGTGCCCGTCAGGGCATTAGGAGGAAAGGGACTGTGGTTAAAAGCAGGGAGGCAAGAGATGGGCTGCAGGTTGGTGAAGCAAAGCGTGTGCGTGGTTACCTTGTGAAACAGGTGGTCAGACAGGTGAGCAGGATGACCCGGGGGTGGAGGCAACCTTCTGCCAGCGTCCCCGTGGAGGCTTTGAGCAGATGCCCATTACCAGACTGTGCTCTTGAAAGGTCAGTTTGGTAACAGCGTGGAGCATGACCGTGGTGTCGTGTAGAATGCAGGTGAGAGCTTACAGAAGTAAAACCCAGGGGATAATGATACCAACGGAACTGAGGGAGTGGCTGGGGGAATGGAGAAGATGGGGGGAGGCAGCGAGACCGGGGTAGGAGGCAGACCGGCTGTATGCATGTAGGGGAGGATCGGGGACAACTCCTGGCTTGAGTGACCAGATGGATGGCCGTGTCCTTACTGCAGGATGAAATGCAGGGGGAGGAGCACGTTGGGGTGGGGAACACTGAGCTTGTGTTCAGCCCGAGGGCCTCTGGGGGAGCTGGCCAGTGGGCAGTCAGACGTGACGTTTCAGCAATGGGGTCTGGGCTGGAGACAGAGCTGGAAGAAGGTGGTGACAGAAGCCAAGTGTGGGGGTGAAAATGCCCCGAGAGGGACAGAGTGATAAGGGAGAGGGGAAGGGAGCCTGGAGGGTGTACTGGACACGAGGAGGTGGAAGAGCCAGGGAAGGACCCCAAGGAAAGTGACCAAAGAGGTAGGAAGCAATTGGGAAATAACTTGTAACCCAGCTTCCAACCCAGGAGATGGCTTGAAAAATGTGGGCATAGTCCACGGTGCTGGATATTGTCGAAAGAGCAAATAAAGTTAGGGCAGAAATGGAAACACTGGATCTGGTCATTTGGAGAGCCTAAGGGAAACGCCTAGGAGCATTTTCTTGTTTCTTCTTATTAGAGAAAGAGAGAGGGAGAGAGTGGGGGGTAGAGGGGCAGAAGGAGAGGAAGAGAGAGAATCTTAAGCTCTACTCCCAGCGGACAGCCTGACATGAGGCTCGATCCCATGACCCTGAGATCATGACCGGAGCCAAAAACAAGGGTCAGGCGCTCAACCCATTGAGCCAGTCAGGTGCCCCACCCAGGAGCATTTTCAAGGGGAATGGTGTAGCCGGCAGGACCAGATGGTGAGGGCAGATAGAGTGTGTGTGTGTGTGTGTGTGTGTGTGTGTGTGTGTGTGTGTGCACGTCCTGCGGGGTCCTGCCTTTCTGCCCGGCCCTGTCCCCAGAACAAGTGGCCTACCCCTCTCCTTGCCCCTCTCCCCTGACATCAGCCTGCAGCTGGCTGCAAGTTACACACTCACGACGGGTCACCTCACGGAGCTCACGGTCCATCACAGTGTAGGCTTCCCCGCCGGCCGTGGGTGAGCTCCCGCCGTAAAGGCTCAGACCCCACAGGCAGCACGCAGCCCCCCAGAGGCCTCGAGAGGGGCGGCATGGGCCTGCCTCTGCTCCTTGAGGAGGGTTCACAGGAAGTCAGAAGAGGAGCTTCTATTTCGACTTTCAGGGGAAAGAACTGAAAGTCTAGGCACTAGCTGGGGTCTGCTCCATGGTCAAAGCACATAATGAGCTCCCAGTGTCTCCCAGCAGCAACCAGCTTGAGCCCGGATTCCATCCAGAAGAAGAGCCCCCACACCCTTTTTTGTTGTTTCTCAGTTCTCACTCTTTGACCAAGGCCTGCGGGCGAGTAGCCTCAGTGCTGTAGCGTGTGGTCAGGAGCACAACCCAGGGCAGGTGCAGAAAGGAGAGCCTGCAGCGAGGGGCCTCGCACGGTGACTGGTCACTGAGCTCAGGCCAGGCCCTGGGCCAGCACCGGTCCCATCTCACAACTGCTGCCCACGGGGAATTCACAGACGAGGAGCTGGAGGCACAGAGACATGAACTGGCTGACTCAGGGTGGTGAGAGCCAGATGCAAACCTGACCCTGTCCAGCAAGCGAGCAGGATCCTGACAGCTGGTTTGTGGGGTTGACCTGGTTTTGTCCAGGACAGAGGGGATTAAAAAAAAAAAAAATCAACGGCAACAATCCAATGTCTAGGGTAGTTTCTGTTTAACAGCTATGCCATGAGGCCTGTCATCTGTCATCTGCCCACAGGCGAGAGCTCGCCACCCTCGCTGGACCCCAGAGAGCTCACCTACGGCAACAGTGTGGCGTGGCGGGAGTGTGAGTTCTTGTGCTCCTGAGTCACACGGACCTGAGACAGGTGCCCGGCCCCACACACACAGGTTGGATGAGGCAGTTACCCATGGCCCCTGCCCCGGAGAAAGGGGGACCTACGGCCTCCCTTGCAGGGCTTCACTGAGGGTTCGATGAAATCACGGCTGTGGTGTCGGACCTGCTGTAGACGCCCCTGGTGTGATAGCGACGGGGGTTCCTAGTATAATTCTCTTGCCGCAGAGGGAAACACAACGCTAGACGTTCTGTTGACTTCTGAGGCTCCCAACAGACACTTTTTTTTTTTTTAAGATTTTATTTATTTCACAGAGAGAGAAGAGAGCACAAGCAGGGCGAGCAGTAGAGGGAGAAGCAGGACCCTCCCGACCCTCCCACCCCCCTCACCCCCCCATTGAGCAGGGAGACTGACCTGGGGCTCGATTCCAGGACCCTGGGATCATGACCTGAGACACCTCCCCCCGCCCCGACGTGCCCGTGCGGGGCATCTCTCTAACCTCCAGCCTCCCGCCCGGTCCAGCATGTCAGACACCAGCACTGCCCCACGGGGCCGGGCTCCTCCGCCTAGCCTCGGCGTTCCTGCTTCCCGGTGGCAATCTGCCTGTCGAGGGCATTGGAGACAGGGGGAGCAGACGCGAGGCACAGCTGTTTCCAAGGTGTTTTTAAATTCACTTCCCCATTGATGAGCAGATGGAAACAGCTCCCGGGGCCTGTCACCCTTCTTCGGCTGCGCTTTCTCTCCCTCTCGCTTTCCTCTCTTCCCTCCTCACTACCTGTCCAGGGCAGACAGGCAGCCGAGGGGAGGTGAGGGAAGGAGAGGCCCTGGTCCGTGGCCCTTCAGGGCTAATTCCCTCCCTCACAGGCCTCAAATTCCAGAACTGGCCTCCCTCGGGTCTGAGACACGTTGCAGAGACCTCACTGCCTCTGGGAAGTTTGTTAGAAATGCAGATTCTCGGGCTGCACGCCAGACCCGCCCTTTACCACAGAGCTCACGTGACTCCCGTGCAGGCTCAAGCCGAGAACGATGACTTCCAGCCTCACTTTGCTCAGAAACACAATGTGGACAGCATCTGCTTCTGAGGCACTTTTTCCTGGGAGCCCCCAGTTAGACCCGGGCCCAAGCTTTGGGAAGGCCAGGAAAGTGCTCGACCAATTTGAAACCATCCCAGCAGTGAGTAGCTGGTCAGTGGCAGCCTCTCAGGGAAGGAAGGCTCCCGTGGGATCAGGAGGCCGGCCAGGCAGCTAGCGAACATTTCCTCCCTGAGGATACGGGGGTAGGGGGAGCAGAGTCAGAGGACTGGCCTCCCATCTGCTCTAACTTAAATATGGAAGACGATGAATGCATCAAAACGTTGGCACCTTAACTCTGTATGATTAGCCGGAAGGTATTTGGGACACCTCATATCTGATCTCAATATTCTATGGTTCTCAAATTGAGTGTTGACCCGAAGCCCTGTGGGGCTTGTTTTCCTAAAAACAAAAATGCCAGGACCACACTTGGGACCTCCTGCATCAGGGTCTCTGGGGAGGGGCCAGGTTTCTGTGATCTGGGGAAGTCCCCCAGGTGGTTCTAGAACCCCAAGGAGCAGAGCCTGCAGTCAGCTCAGCCCTGCCCTCTCCCTGCCATCCCACCTGTCACCAGATGAGGGTGCCCTTCCTTCCCTCTAGAAAGCACTGAAGGGACGCCTGGCCCCTCACCTACTTGGGCCAGCAGCACTCTTTGGGGGAAGGGGCGGGTGGAGGTAGGAGAGAAGTCGTGGATGGTGAGAGACCAGACTCTAGAGAACACAGACCCTCGGGTGCTTAGATGCACAGTGTCCAAATATAGAAACCTGGACTCCATGACTGACGGAGTAACAGCAAACTTCTGCTTTCTGGCGACAGACATGTTCCTTCCTGAACGCGCCTCAGGACCTGACCGACCCTTGAGCTGGGTTTTGAAGGTCAAGTAGGAGTTAGCCAGGGAGCTAGGCCAGGGTGGGGGGTAGTGCCATAGAGAACAGAGAGGCCGCCCTGGGTGTGTGCGTGTGTGATTATGCTGCTCTAGCAAGAGGCTGAAGCAGGCCTTAAAATTTCTTGAATCTCCGGAGGTTATACTCCAGCCTGACGGTGACATGGAGCCCCTGGAGGGTTCTCAGCTGGAGGGAGGGGAGCGCCGTCAGATGTGCATTGACACAGGTCACCTCAGGGTCAGAGAAAGATTTGAGCCCCAGGGGCAGGGCATCCAAAGAAGAGGTCGCTGTGGAATCCAGGGCATTTGAAGACCCCTAACCCAAGACAAGAGCCATAGAGAAGAGAGGACACACTCTGGTCATGTTTAGAAGATAGAACAACTGGGACATGGTGGCTTGAATGGGTGCAGTGAATGGGAGGGAGGCGTGGAAACAGATGCCCGGGTTCCTTGATGTGCCCCCTGGGGAATGACCGCACCGCGTAGACATCAGCAGGAAGGAGGGGTGGCCTGTGGAGGAGGTCAAGCCCTCCCTCTGGAGATGCCTTTGTGCAGCGGACAGACGATCGAGGGAGGAGAGAAATAAGAGATCTGGAGTCAGCAGCAGGTAAGTGACCATGTGGAAGGCTGGGAGGGTGGGGTGGAGGAGGGTTCCGGGGAGGGGGAACCCCAGCCACACAGGGTGTGTGGGAGGGGGCTATTTTCATGACTTTGGATTCTGTTGAACCCAAAACTGGCTAAGTTCCGCCTACAGTCATGAAATTAGGAATGGTGCCTGAGGTTAAAAGCAGTTCTCCACTAAATCATTTGTTTTATGTAATTATTGGTGGCTGCTTTCATTAAGAGTTGTTGGTAAAAGCCTTGAAACTGCATTTACGGAGCCTGCTTGAGTGAAAAAGGAAATTACAGTACAGAAGCAAGTTAGAGGAGTCCCCCCCTCCCCATGCCCAGTGCCACGATGGACCTTCACAGGAAGTGAAGAAGGGTCTGGAATGAGGACACCTAAGGCCTGAGGAAAGGCCCAGACGGGTGGCGCTGCAGCTGCTCAGCTGGTCCCACCGGGTCCTTTCTTCCTGTGACACACAAAAGAGGAGGCGGGGAGGGGGGCGGTGTTGTAATTTGCACCCAGGACAGGAAGCGCCGGAAAGGGAAGTTGGCAATGCCTGCCTGAGCCATTTGTTCCCGCGGCCACCTGGGCTCGGGCTGCTCACGGGGCAGCTGCTGGAGGAGGACAGGGGCTTCCAGCTGCTCCTGCAGGGTGGGGCTTGCTCCCTGGGGCCCCTCTGGCCCTCCGCACCTTATCTATCCACCCCAGCGAGCAGGTGCAGCTCTGGAAGAATGCCTGGGTGGGACCTTACGTCCGCTGCTTGGGGCCAAGCACCTTGGGTCTTCCCACAGTCTCACTTTCACTCCTAACCTATTTTCCTAGGGATTTAAAGGAGGAACCAACTCCACTAACACCGGGATCTTAGACTTCCGGCCTCCAGAACCATGGGACGATTTCTTGATTAAGCCACCCACTGTGTGATATCTGTTAACAGCAGCCCCGCACAGTCCGGATCTATCTGGATGACCGCAGGGGCAGGGCACACCAGGCTGCGCTTGTCATACCTGTGAAGAGGTGACCCCTTTCGAAAAGGGAGAGGGGGATGTATCTGTCTGGCAGTTAACCTTCCGGCTTCTCAGCAAGTCATGCTCATTCCTACTCCCCAGCCTGTCCCTGCCTCTGTCTGAGTTTGTTTGCTCACTTATTCATTTGCTGGTCCACTGTCCATTAGTTTATTTGGGCCATTCTGTTCACTTTTCTTGTCTGCATTCTGTGGGCCAGCCATTGTTCTAGATGCTGGGTGCGTGCTGGGGAAGGGGACAGACAGAAGGCCTGTCCTCTGGGCACTTCTGTTGCAGTGGGAGGCCGGACATTAGCTGTGTCAGTCATGTGCTGGATGCTGCAATGACAGGAGCAAGGTGTCCTGGGGGTCTTGATGTCCCAGTGAGCCCTGACCTTGAACTCCCTGCTTCTGTGTGAGCACGAAGATGGCTCAGGTGTGTATAAACAGCCTTGTTCTGCTGTTAAGTGTTCTGCTAGTCATGAAAAGCTATGCATCTTGAATACAGATGGGGGCCTTGGTGTGGTCCGCCTACCCCCTCTGTAAGCCCCGTTTTGGGGAGAGGACTGAGGGACACTCTGATCAGGTGGCATGGATGTGTGACCACTGGGACTGGATGTTCTAGCTAAAGACCACAAGGTGACAACAACCAGAGGGTCATCAGACACTCAGGGGGTCTCTGTAGGAAGTTGAGGGTCACAGGTATTGTTCAGGGCAGGGCAACTCAAAGCGTGCCTCCTGGGATCACCAGGGCCACTTGGGACCTTTGGAGAGATGCAAATTCAGGCTCCACCCCAGACCTACTGAATCAGGAACTCTAGGGTGGGGCTCCCCAGGAGTTGCTGATGTGTCCGGAAGTTGAGAAACATTGGTGCTAGGGATAAGCATGGCTCTGGGGACACACGGGGTCCAGTTTGAGAACTGGCCTTCTGCTTACTGAGCTTTTGTTCTTTATACTTAATAAAGGCATTTTGAAAATGCCTAACTTCCCCCACCGACTTCTAAAGTTGTGAAGTGTATTAGATAATGCATGTGAGTGCGGGATCCAGTACAAAGACAAGAAACACTTGTCTTATCATAATTATTATTCTCCTGTCAGCTTCTGGAGAGCAGGTTTTCCTACCCAAAGCTTTGGAGCCTCAGGAGCTGGTTAGAAACCCTCAGGGGGATCCCAGCCCTCTGTCAGACTGGCTGCCCGGCTGCCTCGGAGCTCTCTGCCACCCAGCAGAGCCGGGGAGGCCGCCTCGTTCACGGTGCTAGAGGCCTGAGGGCTTATAAGCCAAGAGTTGTCAGGAATCTGGGCCCCAACTTACTCCAGGAATTCTGGCCTAAGATAAGGCAACACCATCATTACCCCCACGCGACAGTGCAAACTCAGGGCCTCAGCAGGATCCAAACAAGGAAGCCTGGCGGCATTCTGGGCAGGAGGGGGTTCTGAGGGGAAGAGCAAGGTGATCGCTACGTGTGTGTATGAAGTGGGGGGAGCCGCAAAGATTGCCCAGGCGCCCAGGCAGTCCAGGGTTCCAGGTACCAGGGAGGGCGGGTACCAGTACGGGCTTACTGTTCCTGTTGTCTCGCCCACTTCTTGATTAGGTCGTCCCGTTGAGCACCTGGATTTGTGACCCAGAGAGGAGGAGGCTGTTCAAAGCTGTAACAGAGCTCTGTGCTTGTACCGGCTTTACGGCTGCTGGAGACAGTCGCCCCGAGCAGTTCAGAAAGGCCAAGGGAGACGGGCACACTCAGCGAGCTCACGCCCGGACCGTGCCTTTCCTGCCCTGCCCCACCCCTCCACCAGGAAATTTACTGGGTGATGCTGGATGTGGGGCTGGGGGGCACGGCCTTAGGATTCCCAGACCTGCTTACGTGCACAACCCAGCTACAGCCAGCCAGCCTCTTCTTGCTCAGGGGCTGACGTGGGGCCCATACTCCCTCACACCTTCCCCTAGCTCCTTCCCAAGATGCCCTGGGAGGTTATCCAGGTGTTGGGCCAGTATGTCATGAAGAGGCTGAAATACAGTGGCTTCCCCTGAGGTCAAAGGGCTTTGGCCCTGTCTGCACGGGTGACACGTTCCTGGTCTGCTCTTGACTTCGGTGTCCCTCTGCAGTGGGCTCTGATCCCTTTCCCAAGCATGACCCACCCCAACCCCTGCAGAGACAACCAGTCATATTCCCCCATTGACTCTCCTGGCCTCCCCTCTTGGGTTCGTCAAATGGGGTGAGAACACTAACACGCCAGCAAAAGATACGCGCAGCCACAGACAAATCAGAGAGAGGACATAAACGGTTATATATGCCTGTCCGCCTTACGTTCAGATATATATTTTCCTCCGATCATCCTTATTTACATGTCTCTTTTATTATCTGGATTCTTGAAAATGATCTAAAATTATTTATGAAAAATACACGTTTAGTGGCAATCTACTTATCTCAAAGGGGGATGAAGTGTGAGGAAGAAAATGAACCCCCAAGTCAAGGCGCAGTCTGGCTAAGGCACGTGGAAAGGGACGGGGGTGGGGGGGGCAGTTGTCTGTGCTGACTTGGCCATTATGCCCACTCAGGGTCTTGACCATCTCCCTTCCCATCCCCGCCCCCCTTTCCCCTGTTCCCTCCCCAAGAAAGAGAGGAGGATGCCACTTGCGGAGAAACATCTCTCTCCCTCTGCTCCTCACTGGTAAGGGGAAGAGCTGGGGGAAGCAGCTGCTCCTCTTCCCATCAGCCGCCCATTCCCGCCCCCTCCCCCAGCCGCCGGGCCCCTCACTGAAGGAGGCTTCTTGGCACACCCACCCTCATCCAGCCTTCCACACCCTCTCTCTCCAGCCTGTCCCAGTCTCGGGTCAGGGTCACTCGGTGTCCCCTGAGCCTTCAGCAGTGAGCCTATAAACCTTCCCCATACAGCGGTACTGGTAATTATTTTAAGGTATACAGTTCAGTGGCAGGAAATACCTTCATACTGTCGTGCAAATCACCACCTCCCAGCTCCAGAACTAATCTTGCACAACGCAAGCTCTGGAAAATTCTGACAACATGGTATAACATGGATGAATCTTGAAGACATTATACTAAGTGAAATAAGTCTGTCACAGCAGGACAAATGCTGTAGGATTCCACTGCTAGGAGGTAACCAGAGTTGCCAAATTCATAGACACGGAGAGTGGAAGGCTGGGGGCCAGGAGCTGGGCAGAGGGGGACGTGAGGGGGTAGCACTGAATGGGGACAGAGTCAGTTTTGCAAGACGAAAAGAGTTTTTTGGAGGTGGGATGCAGAACGATGTGAATATTTTTAACACAAATGAACTGTACACTTTATGTTACATGTAATTTACCATAACTAAGGGCGTACATTTTATGTTACATGTAATTTACCATAACTAAACATTTTTAAAACTAAAAAAAAATTTTTTTTTAAAAACTGGAAACTCTGTACCCTCACCCTGCCTCTATTTGCCTCAGTTTATTCATTTGTCAAATAGGAATAATCCTACTACCCGATCTCGGAGGAACGTCGTGAAGATCTGCTGTGTGATCTACAGGAAGGGCCCACGTTGGTGCCTGGCCACCTCTGTGCCCTGTGTCAGCTGGTGCTATTACTAGTGTCCCACGTGGAACAGGGTGGGAAGGGGGAGGTTAGTAGGGCTACCTTTCCGAGAAAAGGGACAGGGATGATAGGACAGGGTGGGGAAGGGTGAGGGAGAGGAGTCTGTGCCGGGACCTTGGGAATCTATCCCCCGGACGGCGGCATTCCTTAAGGCTTGACCTGCACTCCTAGGTCCCAGCAGAACTGCTGAGTCTGCCAATTATGTGGCCTCTGATCACTTTGAATTTGTGGTCCCGTATCTACAGCAGGCCGGGATTTCTGAGTCTTTTACCCAGCAGAAGGGTGAGCTGAACTCAGTTTTGGCGCAAACCAGATAGGTGAAGTGCAGGGGAGATTTTTAAATTTCCTAACAGAATAAACTACCTCCACGCCCTGCAACAGGGTTGCTGGGAATATGATTGCAAACTGTCTTACCTTCCAGTTCAGCAGACCCTCAGAGCAATTTTTAAAAATGTATTCATTAAAAAAAGCCTTATGAAACTATAAATATAATGGCATGTAATAAGTAACCTTATTTAATGGGGGGGAAAAATCACATCCTTGAAAATCTGAGCATGGTCCCCCATTATGTGTCACCGCAGTGATGCCCGGGGTCCTGGACTTTCTCCTCCTCATGGCAGCCCCCACCCCGTGCCCGCAGGACAGCGACTGAGCAGAGCCCCCCAGTCCTGCGGAAAGATTCAGCTGCAGATGGGCAGCAAAGACTAATGAAACAAAAAGAGGAGATTACTCCAAGGGGTTTTACAGCATCTGTTGGACCAAATGTTTTCTGACGTTTGTACTGATTCTCCGGGGATCTTGCTCCAAGGACTCTAATGACCTCATTCCTCTCTGACTTTGCTCTCCATCCAGACTGCAGGCAAGCACGAGCAGTCAGTCTCCTGATGCAGGGGCAGAGGAGTGGGGACGGGCTGCCTCCTCTCCCTGGGGTGGGTGTATGGTGGGGGTCAGCTAGCGTGGCGCCTGGGAGGGCGGGCTGCGGGACCCCTCAGCCTCGCCCCTTGCCTCCGTCCTCCATCCTCCGGCAGTGGCTGCAGTACTAATGCTAGGAATGCTGGAGATACCGGCTCTTCTTTACTGTTCTATAGCTTTCTCGGGTTTAAGTGACATACGATACACGGCACACACTGGAAGTGTGCACTTTGAGGAGTTTTGACACATGCGTACACCCACGAAACCATTGCCAGGAGGTACATATCTACCCTCCCTCCCCTCCACACCTCTGCGTCCCTCCCAGGCAACCACAGATTTTTTTTTTTATTTTATTTTTTCAGTGTTCCAAGATTCATTGTTTATGCACCACACCCAATGCTCCATGCAATACATGCCTTCCTTAATACCCACCTAACCCCCCACTCCCCTCCCCTCCAAAACCCTCAGTTTGTTTCTCAGTTTCGACAATCTCTCATGGTTTATCTCCTCCTGTGATTTCCCCCAACTCCCTTCTTCTCTCCATATCCCCATGTCCTCTCTGTTATTTCTTATGCTCCACAAATAAGTGAAACCATATGGTAATTGACTCTCTCTGCTTGACTTATTTCATTCAGCATAATCTCTTCCAGCCCCGTCCATGTTGATGCAAAAGTTGGGTATTCATCCTTTCTGATGGAGGCATAACACTCCATTGTATATATGGACCATATCTTTACCCATTCATCTGTTGAAGGGCATCTTGGTTCTTTCCACAGTTTGGAGATTGTGCCCATTGCTGCTATGAACATTGGGTACAGATGTTCTGTAAAACCCCTTCTTTTCACTACATCTGTATCTTTGGGGTAAATACCCAGTAGTGCAATTGCAGGGTCATAAGGTAGCTCTATTTTTAATTTCTTGAGGAATCTTCACACTGTTTTCCAAAGTGGCTGCACCAACTTGCGTTCCCACCAACAGTGTGAGAGGGTTCCCCTTTCTCCACATCCTCTCCAACACTACTTGTTTATTGTCTTAATTTTGGCCATTCTAAGTGGTGTAAGGTGGTATCTCCACGTGGTTTTGATTTGAATCTCCCTGATGGCTAGTGATGATGAACATTTTTTCATGTGTCTATTAGCCATTTGTATGTAGTCTTTGGAGAAGTGTCTGTTCATGTCTTCTGCCACTATACATTCTTTTCATGTTATAGAATTTTATATAAATGGAAGGGGACGTTATGTCCTTCTTTGGTCCACACTCACTCTGCATCATTATTTTTTGAGATTCATCCATTATGTGTATCACCTATTCATCTCTTTTTAGTTCTGTAATTTGTTTATCCATTCAAGTGTGGATGGGCATCTGTGTACAAGACTTTGCGGGGACAGAAGCTTTCATTTCTTTGGGGTGAATAGCGAGGCGTGGAACAGCGGGATCACGTGGTAAGTGCATGTTTATTTAAAAGATTACCTCACTGTTTTCCAAAGTGGTTGTGCCATTTTACATTCCCACCAGCAGCACGTGAGAATTCCAGTTGCTCTGCATTCTTGCCAGCATTTGCTACCGAAGACCTTTAATTTTACACATTCTAATAGCCGTTCGGTACTATCTTGTGGTTTTGATTTGCATTTCCCTAACTGATGATTTTGAGCCTCTTTTCATGGGCTTATTTGCCATCTGTATACCCTCTTGGGTGGCTTATCTGTTTGAATCTTTGTCTATTTTTAAAATTGTGTTGTTTTTTATTATTGAGTTTTGGGAGTTTAAAAAATATATGACACAAGTCCTTTATCAGATAGATGCACCACAGTCTGTGACTCGCCTTCCATTCTCTTAACAGGATCTTAAGAAGAGCATGAGGTTTCTTTCTAAGAAGTCTGATTTATCAATATTTAATTTTATGGATCACGCGTGGGTGTCATGTCTAAGGAATCTTTCTTCAGGGGAGGTCCCAAAGGTTTTCTTTTACGAGTTTTTCCAGATAATTACAGATTTGGTTTTATATTTAGGTTTGGGATCTGTTTTGAGTTAATTTTTATATATGCTGAAAGGCATGATTCCAAGTTTATTTATCTGCATATGTATATCCAACTGTTGCAGCCCCATTTGTTGGAAAGACTATTTTTTTCGTCACTGAATTACCTTTGCACCTTTGTAGAAAATCACCTATACATTTGTTTCCTAGAACTGCCTAAGAACACACCACAAACCTGGGGGCTTAAAACCACAGACGTGTATTCTCCCACAGTTCCGGACGCCTAGAGTCTGAAATCATGGGCTTGGCAGGAAGCCCTCTCTCCAGAGGCTGAGTCGCGAATTCTCTCTGAACTCTTCCAGCTTCTGTCAGCTCCACACACTCCTTGGTTTGTGACAAAAGAACCCCAGTGTGTGCCTCCCTCTTTGCCTGCACTCCTCCCTACGTATCTTTCAGGATCTTCCCTGCTTCTTATAAGGATACCTGTCACTGGATCTAGGGCTGATCCTAAATCCAGGATGTTCTCATCTTATGATCTCCAACTTAATTACATCTGCGGAGACCCCTTTTCCAAACAAGATCACATTCACAGGTTCTGGGTGGACATTTGCTTTGGGGAAGGGAGGAGCACAAGTCCGCCCACTACACCCGTCTAGATGTGGGGCTATTTGGCTACCACTGCTTTGTAGTAAGTTGTGAAATAAAGTAGTGTTAATCTTCCAACTTCATTCTTTTTCAAAGTTGTTTTGGCTACTCTAGTTCCTTTGTATTTCCACATTAATTAATTAATTAATAGAAAAGGGAGGGAGGGCAGGGGGAGAGGGACAGAGAGAATCTTAAGCAGGCTCCATGTCCAGCATAGAGCCTGGTGTGGGGCTCGATCTCACGACCCTGAGATCACGACCTGAGCAGAAATCAAGAGTCAGATGCTTCACAGAGTGAGCCACCCAGGCATCCCTCCACATGAATTTTAGAATCAGCATGTCAATTTCTACCCAAATGACTACTGGGATTTTTTTGAGCTTGTCTTGTATCTATTTGGGGAGAATTAACACCTTAGCAATATGGTGTCTTCCAAACTATGAACGAGGTATGTTTTCTCCATTTATTTAGATCTTTAATTTCTCTCATCAGTGTTTTGTAGTTTGCAACATGCATGTCTTTCACATCGATGGTCATGTTTATCCTCTTTTCAGGTATTTTGATCCTATTAAAAAGGGTATTGTTATTTTAGTATCAGTTCTGAGTGTTCGCAGCTAGTATACAGAAATGCAGTTGATTTGCAGATATTTACTGTATCCTGCAGTCTTACTAAACTCACTTATTAGTTTAATGGGTTTTTTGTAAGGTTAATCAGATTTCCCTCCTATCATCTGAGAGTAAAGACAGTTTTACTTTCTTCTTTCCAACAGGGATTTCTTTTCCTTGCCTTATGCATTGGCTGAAGTCTCCAACACAATAAAATTGTTGAGAATGGATGTTCTGACGGACACCTGACCTCAGGGAGAAGACATTCAGTCTTTCACCAGCAAGTATGGTGTTAGTTGTAGGTAGAGTGACCAGTCGTCCCAGGTTTCCTGGGACAGAGAGCTTGCGTGGGCTGCACCACTCTCAGTGCTAAAATTGGCCTATTCCCAGGCAGACTAGGACAGTGGTCACCCTAATTGAGGGTTCTGGGCCAATTTCAGTGATGATATTTTCTTCTCATTATAGGTTGTATTTTTCTATTTCTTTGCATGCCTGGTAGTTTTTTATCGGATGCCAGACATTGTGAATTTTACTTTGTTTGTTGCTAGGTATTTTTGTATTCTGATAAATATTCTTGGATGTGTTGTGGGATGCAGCCATTTTATCCTTTCATGCCTTTAAGATTTGTTACGTGAGATGAAAGCAGTGTTTAGTCTAGGGCTAATTATTTTCACTACTGAAGTAAGATCCTTCTGAGTACTCTACCCATAAATTATGAATGCTTCCAGTCTGACTGGTGGGAATAGGGACTATTCCCAGCCCTGGTGAGCTCTGGGTACTCTTCCCTTCATCGATTTGGGTGGCTCTTTCCCCAGCTCTGAGTAGTTTCCTTACACACATACGCGGGTCATCACTCTGCTTAAAACTTGGAGATTCCCAGGGTTCTCTCTCCATGCAGCTCCCTCCTCCTTAGTACCCTCTTGTGTACTGTAGCTGCCTGGCTCTCCCCAGACTCGCAGCTCCTTTGACTCACTCACAAAATCTGCTGGGCTCTGCCTCAATTTCCTTTCCCTGCATTGTGGCTTAGAAATTCTCTCAAGGCAGTAAACTGTGGCAACTGTAGGGCTTGCTTGTTTGTTTTCCACCTCTCGGGTGTCCTTGAACTTTGTTGCCCGAAGTCCATTGTCTTGGAAGCCATCATTTCCTGCATCCCTCTCTCACGATAGGAGCCCTCAGAAGGCAGGGGCTGTGCTTGCTTCATCAGGCTGGTGCTCCTGGAGAGCAGGCAAGACCTGGGCCTCTGCCTTCCTCCTTATCCCTCCTTCAAAGCCTGTTTTAACAGATGCTTAAGACCATAGCATTTTACTCATGGTTATATGTCGAAGTACATGTTTTGCTTTCATGTGACACAGATCAAGCTGCAGTCCTTGAGACTATCCTTTCTTCTCTCAATGATTCCCAAGATCACACATCGTCTAGAAAGTCTTCCTGGATGGAGTGAGCTAGATGACATCTCCTTGGCACACCATCTGCCCCTGAGTTTATGAATCCTTTCCCCCTGGTTTGCCACTCTCCCAGTGACTCCTGGAACTAATGTCCCCAATCTTGGGTTGTCCCAGGAAGGTCTTAATCAACCTTACCAGTTCCATGGGAATATGTGGGGGTTAAAGTTGAAATAACATTAGAAAATATTGCTGGTCATATCCTGCTCATGGAGATTCACAGAGCATGTTAAGATTTTATTTATTTTTAAAAAAAAATTTTTTTTTTATTTATTTGACAGAGATCACAAGTAGGCAGAGAGGCAGGCAGAGAGAGAGAGGGGGAAGCAGGCTCCCCGCTGAGCAGAGAGCCCGACTCGGGGCTCGATCCCAGGACCCCGGGACCATGACCTGAGCTGAAGGCAAAGGCTTTAACCCACTGAGCCACCCAGGCGCCCCGCATGTTAAGATTTAAAAGGCACTGATAAATATTGTAGTGGAGAAAATGTGTGCTTTGTTGACACATATTTGCTAAAATTTATTTGATTCCAGTAACTTTTCTTTGATCTCAGAATCTCTCTGGACTATTTATTGTTCTCACGAACATACTTAAAGAAACACTAACCCAAATCATCATGAACAAATCAGAGTTTCTCCTCCTCCGTATCTGTCTCTTCCAAGAGAACAGACGAATGTTTGTTAAGCAAATGATTCAAAGAAAGAATTTGAAATCACTCTCAACAACCCGTTCTGACTTTATCTTCACAGAGCAGGCTGGTTTTCCATGGGATTCTCTGGAGTCTCACCTCCAGTATGTTCTGTCACCTCCTCCTACCCTGTGTTTTTTGAATCTCACGTTAGTCATTTGCTCCTATGTGGAACTGGTTTGGTGTCACACGAGTAAGGCTGGGGGCACAGACTAATAAGGACACAGAAGAGGGGGGAGGACCACACCATTACACAACTTCAGGGGGCACCCTTTGTGCTGGACTCCATGTGACAGTCACTCCCCCGGAATCATGCAACATAGCAGCCCTGCAGAAGGGTTTGAAAGTAGACACTCCGTGGGCTTTCGCATTTCCAGATCTCTGACCGTACCACGGCTCTGCATGGAATGTTATTCCGCACATTTTCTTGTTAGAAGTCTATTCCAGTCATAGCTGAACGCCCCTTCAGTGAAACCATCCTGGGTTCCTCAGGGGGCGTCCACGTCTTCTTCCTCTGGACTCCCATGGTCTTATCAGAGTCTGCCTTTGAACGTGATTAGTTGTGTCCAGGCCTTTCTCCCTGGCTAGAGTGTGCATTTCATGAAAACAGGGACTGTGTCTTACTCATTTCTGTATCCCTGGCTCTTAGCACGGGACCTGGCCTGGCAGAAGCTCACAGATGGTTTAATGGGTGAGTAAAATAAATGAGTTGAGATTCAGTTGAGATTCAGCGGAAGCTCCAAGGATCAGCCGTTCTGGGAAAGTCTTTGGTGTAGCATACGAGAGTTCTTCAGGGGCTCAGGGCAGGCTGAGGAGGGAGAAGGGGTATCTGAGACATTAGGATATGTGTTTGGTTCTGGACAAAGCCAGGGAAGTGGTGAGACTCGGCTCAATGTCCAGCCAGCTGTGTTGATGTTGTCATGTTGCTGGACATTAAAACCTGTTAAGTTTCATTCTCAACGTCCTCAGTGAGGATCCTCCAGCACACATGACTAGACACATTCATGTGTGCATAGGCGCAACTTGGGCAAACACGGGAATTATCACACGTGGTCACATCCACAGGGAGATATGCAGACGTGCACTTGGATGGCTGGGCGTAGAGATGCATGAGACAGAGGCAGGGACATGCAGACGTGCACAGGCTCGGCAACCTTCGAGAGCCCGGAAACATAGTGAGTGTGATAACAGGTAGTCAAGGGTAGGGAAGAGAGAGCCCTGAGCAAGCAGATGGGCTGTTCTTGATAACCAAAGCCAAAGGAAGCTTGGAAAGACTGAACACCGAACTCCTCCCTGCCTTCCCTTCCTCTCTTCCAGAGAGTTCTGGGACTTAAGGCAACAAGCCAGCAAGATCCTTCCAGCATTGCCCCCCATAAGGAACCACAGTGTCTGATAGGCAGCCGCCAGAACCAGCACGCATCCAACTCGCTTAGACCCTTGCTGGCACAGCTCTGCACAGAATGGCAGGGAGGCCTCTGGGAAAGGGTCAACTTCAGCAAATCCCCTCCTTTGGGCCACGCTCCTGCAGTGGTCCAGCTAGTGCCAGCCTCCAGAATAATTGCTTACACCTTGCCTGTATCTTCCAGTTGCTGTCCTTAGAGACACAGTGTGTGTGCTGGGGCGGGGTACATGTGTGTAGATGTCCCCGTGTGTCCTCCCTCTGGCCAGGCGCTCCCAACAGCTCCTCTCTCTTGAGTAAAACCATGCCTCCCCGGGCTCCTCTAGAAGGCGCTGTGTTCTCCTCACCTGCACACACACCAAGGGCCCCGAATGACTGTGGGTTCTGAGTTGGGCTGTTGCCCTCTCAACCCTCTGGAACATTTGCGCAATTCTGGCTGCAGAGGACTTTGAATATGGGGCCCTGGTGAGCCTCCAGACTTCAAGTTTCAATCTCTGGCAGGCTCAGAGGCCACAGGCCGGGGAAGCGATCCCCGGCACAATCCCAGCTGCGGCACCCCAAGGGCAGAGCCCTCTCGGGTTTCTTGGCATATCTGACTCTCTAGGGAGCTGTTGAGAACCTGAGGTTTCCTCAATAATTTACATCCATGCTCCTCCCGTGACAGGATCACATGGCCCTGGACAAAGTCAGCAAACACTATCCTGGGGAACCTGATCTCCTGGGTCCAGTAACAACAACAGAGGGAACAATGCCGAGGATTGCTCTGAGTTCCAGCCAGCACCTGGGAGGTCTGGACCCAGCTGGAGGCCTGTGACCTGATAGGGCCACTCCGGCTCAGCAATGGCCTTACTTGCTGGGAGGTGGAGGGTAATTGAGAAAAAGGCAGCCAGCTGCTCTGGGAGTCTCAGGAAAAAGATGGAGGCTCAGTTTTGCCCAACCCCACTAGCCTGTGGAGCTATAGAGTGAGGTGACTGTGCCATGGCCGCTCCATTCCCCACCCTGTCTCTGTCCTTGCCTAAACTGAGCGTCTGCTGGGTCTTCCTGTTCCTTGTCCTCCCACCTGTGCTCTGGGCCCATCCCCCTCTCCTGGTTCCACGCCCAGGTCGTCCTGCATCCTCAGCCCTCTCTCTTCACTGGCTCATTCCCTCAAATAGAAACACACTCGGAACTTTGGAATCTTCTAATAAATCCTCCCTCGCCCCTCCAGTCACCACCCAACTACTCTCCTTCCCTCCTTGGATAAGGCCCTGGAGACAGACTGAGGGCCTTCCTCACAGCCCACTGCCCACAGCCCACTGGCCTCTACCTGTTCCACCAGCATCCCCCGCAATGATGAATACACCCACAAACACTCCTGGGCATCCGAACGTTCCACAGACAAGCTCTGAACTGGCTATTGTTCACCAAAAGTTTTTAAAATACCTTCCCTGGGCCTCTCTGCCTACTTGTGGTCTCTCTCTGTCAAATAAATAAATAAAAAAAATTAAAAAAAAAAAAAAGAAGGGCGCCTGGGTGGCTCAGTGGGTTGGGCCGCTGCCTTCGGCTCGAGTCGTGGTCTCAGGGTCCTGGGGTCGAGTCCTGCATCGGGCTCTCTGCTCGGCGGGGAGCCTGCTTCCCTCTCTCTCTCTCTCTCTCTCTCTGCCTGCCTCTCTGCCTACTTGTGGTCTCTCTCTGTCAAATAAATAAATAAAAAAAATAAAAAAAAAATAAAAAAAAAATACCTTCCCTGGGCCAGAAATGGAGGTATAATGTGAATGCAATTAAGGCTAAGGAGCTCATGATTTGACAGTAAGCAGAAATACGAACCAAGTGCGACAGATCTGATTGCCGAGGGATACAACTGAAACATGCCCAGAATCTTATGGGAACCCAAGAGAAGTGCCTGGAACCAGGAGGGGAGGAACAACTGGTTCGAGGAAACTTTCTGGGAGAATTAGGTTGGAACGGAGTTTTGAAGGATGTGTAAGAAGTGGATATTAGAAATTGGGATTTGGGTTATAGGAGTCTTTCATTTTCTTTCTTTCTTTTTTAAGAGGAGATGGGGCAGAGGGAGAGGGAGAGAGAGAATCTTAAGCAAGTGCCACACTCAGTCCAGAGCCTTATGCAGGGCTCAATCTCATGACTCTGAGATCATGACCTGAGCTGAAATCAAGAGTTGGATGCTTAAACCACTAAGCCACCCAGGCGCCCCTGAGTCTTTTGGTTTTAAAAGTGACAGGATGAATTTAAGCAAACCAGGGATAACTGGATGAAGCGGGCCTCTGAACTCACAAAGCATTCAGGCCCACTGCTCTCCTTACATCATCTCTGTTGTTTCTTTCTCTGTGTTGAACTCATTCTCTCCTTATCAGTTAAGCTTCCTTCACGTTTCAGGGGACAGGAGGGTCATGGTCACAGGAAATCCTAGGCTTATATCACCTCAGCTGTTTGTCCCCAGAAGAAGAAAGAACCCTCCCAGCATTAACATTTATTATTTTTAATTATTTTATATTTATTATATATGTAATATATTATGTTATATATAATATATATTTATAACATATAAAATAATAAAGTATATATAACACATAGTTATATTTATAAGTTATATCTATATGTAAAATAATACATAATATATATATTTATAAATTATATTATTTTAGTTAATAAATTAAGAATTAAAAAATTAATAGTTATAGATTTTTAAAATCCCAGAGGAGGGCTCTGATTGGCCCTGCTTGGGTCACGTGCCCATCCCGGGCCAATCATGGCAGGATGGGATACCCTGGCTTAACCAGGCCTGGCTCTCCTCACCCCTGGGGCCAGCGGGAAGGACGTGATTGGCAGCCCTGTCAGGACCCCACGGAACAAGAAAGGAGAAGTAATCCAAAGGAGAGGGTACTGAGAACACAAACAACAGATGTTCACTGCAGAGCACTTTCTAGCCAGAGGGAATCACACGTACAAAACTACACAGCAGCCATGGAATGTGTCTTGGAATAACCAGGAGTTTTATATAGCTGTATCTAAGGATGAACTTAGGGGAATGCAAGAAATAAGCCTAGAGGAGAAGGAAGAATTTGGAGGGCCATATGTGCTAAACAACAGAGTTTGAATATTATCCTGAAAGCTGCAGAGAATCTTTGGTAAATGTTATGTCAGATAATTACATGATCAAGATTCTTATATTTGAGAAGAAAACCCCTTTTGCCCATAGACCTGTTTTTTTCCTCTCTTCCCTGTTTCAGTTAATGGCATCCTCATTCTGCTGGTCCCATGAGCTAGACATCTGAGGACAACTCGGGGTCATCTCCCTCAGTCAAGTTCTTCCTGGAGCCTCTCTCCCCATGAGCCAACCCTTTCCTTTCTGTGCTCTGTGCTCTGCCTTCGTTCAGGCCTGGGTCTGTTCTTGCCAGGACTGCTGTGGTGGGCCCTGCTGATGAAGACCAAGCAGGGAGGTTTCTGCGGTGCAGCCCAGGCTGGGTTAGACCTGGTTCTCTCTGCTTCCATGGTGCTCACGGCTCGCCTAGCATGCATCCCATGGCTTCGTAACCGTGGGCCGCCTGGCTTGAACCATGCTGTCTACATATGCTCTGTGGGGCCTCGGGAGCATGAGCCCTGTTTTTCATTTCTTACCCCAGCTGCACAGATAGTGTCGGATACACTAAGACACTGGGTCAACGTTTGTTGATTAATGAAAAGACAAATGAATGAATGAGCCCCACCTCCTGCCACTAAGAGAGGCGAACACGAAGGCACCCATAGGTGAAAACAGACAATGTTCTAAGGCCTCGGTGAAGCACTCTGAAACAAGGGTGTTTGCCTCATCGACTTGCAACGGGCATGTGCGTTTTCTCTATCCTCAGAGGCCTCTTTCCAGTTTCCTTGTCCCTATCCAGCTCTCTAGCTTGTCTAGCCCTGCATGCTGTGGAACTGAAATCCATACCCTGTGTGTATACGTGTGAGTGTGCACTAAGTGCCTTTTGTTACCTATTTTAATTTTTAAAAAAATTTTCTGAAGTAGGCTCAACGCTGGGCATAGAGCTTACTTAAAATTTAAAAAATAAGACTCACTACCTTGAGATCAAGACCTGAGCAGAGACAGGAGTTGCATGTTCAGCCAATGGAGCCATCCAGGTGCAGCACCGATTTTCATTTTTTTTAAAGTAAATAATCTCCAATCTTTGGGATGTCATGATTAGTACCACTTATTGCAAACATTTCACACCTGACTGTTTGAAGAGTCTGAGTTTAACCCCCAGGAGCTCTTTACTGAGGGCTGAATCATAAGGAAGGACTCCTCCGTGTGCACACTAGCTAGGGACCCATGGCCAGCCAGCATCGGGGTCAGGGAAGCACGCAGAGCAGCCCTTCCCAGCAGCTGAGCTGAGGCTCTTGGGTTCCTTGGTCCAGAACTCACCTGCTCTGGAAAAGCTCCTCAGGCAGAGCCCACCCTCCTCCTGGCACTCTTCTCTCTCGTCCCAACCTCATGGCCTTGCATCTTCCCGGCTGGATCCGCACGTGCCTGCCCACTCAGGAAGTCAGTTGGCCTCATGCTTTGGAAACTCTGCCAATCCTTGCTTTACACTTTCTCATCCTTCCCTCCTTCCACCTAGGAGATTCCTAGGGGCGATGGCAGAACATGCTACTTTCCTCATCTGTCCATCTCCCCACCCCTGTACTGCCTGGTTCCAGCCTGGACTCACCCAAGCTCATGGTTCACCAGCGCGTGATGATCAGATTCTCTTTCATTCTCCCCTGAGGCTCTTCGGACAGGTGAGAGGAGGCTGCTGTCTGACCTTTCATTTCAGTTGTCTGGGGCAGCTGCGTGTCCCTCTGTTCAGCTTCAGTTTTGGTCTCTCCCAGGTGGAGTGGAAAGTGTGCGGCAGCGAGGCAGAAACTCTGACCTACGCTATCAAACCCACCACCAGTTAGCTCCGTGACCTCGGGGGTCATCTGTGCCCCCTGGTCAGTTTGTTCATCCATTAGGGCACAGGGTGAGATCGCTCCTCCTCTTGTCTTCTGGGACAGCTGAGACAAGTGCCTGCCAAGTGCCGAGCAAACTGTACGTTCCCTTCGGGGGGGTCGAGGTCCCAGTGATATTTTACCCCTGGTTCTCTTGTCCGTGGAACACTAAATTACAAGTGGCTTCAGCCGCGAAGACATGCCTTGTCTCACATGGCAAGGGGCCTGGAGGGAATTCCAAGACGCAGCAGCTTCACAACGTCCAGGCTCTGGCTTAGCTTCTGTACGAGGCTCTTGGCTTTCTTACTCGATGCCGCAGCTGCTCCCGGGCTCAGCCTCTCACGCCAATGGGGTTGAAGCAGGAAGGTGTGGGCAATGGCGGCGAGCGGGGTAGGGGAGCTGGTTAGAACTGTGAACCAGCTATTGTCCACTGGGACAAGACAGGGTCCGGAGTGGCCTCCTTGGTGAGGAGGAGGGAAGACTCTCCTTTGTTCCTCTCTCGGTTTTTATCAAGGACGGAGCGCTTTCCCAGAAGCTCCCAGGGGACCATCCCTCAGATTCTATTGGCCAGGCCTGGGTCTCCGGACTAAGCTGACCCCGGATATAGTAAGATTCTAAACCAATCACGGTTCGTCCATGGGGTCGGGAGGAGGGCCCTTCTGACGTGCGGGAGAAACTGGGGTTTAGCCCGCATGGGGGAGCCCATCCTGCAGCCCCTCCCCTCTCCTCCCTGCCTCAACCCAGGCTCTGCGTGTTGGGCCCTGCCGTGCTCTTCCTTTCTGGGCCCCGCCTCCCCTCCAGAGACATCTTGCCATTTTTGTCTTCCTTTCCCAGGACTCAGAAGTCCGCTCGCTGCCCTGCCGACCCACCGTGCCCGGTACCTTCATGCACCGAGCCCACGACCCAAGGGTGACGATGACCTGCTCCTCCCGCGAGCTAGAGGCTGAGTCTTTCTCTTCTGCGCCGACTTTCTCAGATGTTCCGGAAAACATTTCAGGACCGTCTAGCCCTCATGGCCAGATGTGTGCTGTGGAATCATGTCGGAAGGCCTTTATTTTTCCAGGAACAATCCCCAGCGTCCACACGGCACCGAGCGTGTCGTGTGAGCTCAGACCCATGTCCTCTATCTTGACCCCCCGGGGGGCCCCAGGAGGCAGACGGGCCGGGCCGCCTGGTCACCACCTGTGTGGGATGAATCACGAGGCTCCAGGAAATCAAGGAGCTTGCCCGAGGCCATGGGGCTCCCAGCCGCTGGGTCTGGAGCGGGGATGCCTGGCTCGGGTCCTGACTCAGGGCCTTTTCCATGGCGCTGCGACTTCAAGACAACTCACAGCTGGCCTGTTTAGATTTCAGACAAGCAGGAGTTCGCCAAGCTCATGAGTTGCAAACAACAAAGTCCCTGTGTGTGCCAGGAAGAGAGCGTAGGAATCGGGTCTGATAGGAAGCCAGGCAAAGGGCGGCCAACAAGGGTTCTAATGTGTCCCATCAACAACGTCGCTCACAGACGCTTCATCTGATGTCTCAGCAGCCCTGTGAGGTGAACATGGCAGGGCAGATGCCTGCTGCACGTGGGGAAACTGAGGAAACGTGGCCTCACTGGCTAGAAAGAAGCTGAGCTGAGATCTTAGCCGAGATTTCTATTTCCCAGGCTGGAATTCTCCCTGCTCATAGAAGAACAGGTATTATAAACCCGCCCCTCTGCTTGCAGGTTCGGGGGTTCTGGGCTGGTCATCTTGTCAACTAGTTTCTCAGAACAATACAGAAAGCAACCAGGGCCTAGAGAGTAGTTTCAGGGAAATGTGGCCAAGGGAAGAAGGCCTCGGGGAGGGAAGGAAGGGGTTGACGAGAGGCTCAGAGCACGCCTGCTAAGCCAACAACCTTGGCTGAGCCCAGGCCAGCCTCAGGCAGGCAGCCAGCTGTGTGCAGGAGGTGACAGAGGGGTAGGCTGGCGGGGTCTCCAGGGTCCTCCAGCCAGCAGGGAAGCATTACTCAGAATTTTTTCCTGGGCTTGGCGGCTCCTTCTCTAGATGGCCTCTGGGGATCAGCCTCTCCCCTGAAGCCCTTCATCATGGCCACAGCCAATCTCTGTGATGCCATCCGGGGTGTGTCAACATGCTGCCCTGAGGGGAAGAGAGCCTCTGTCTTCCCCCTCCCTTGCCCCTTTGCCAGCCCATTCAGGAAGCACACTCCGTAAACAACAGCTGACTGGCCCTAGCCTGCCGTGCCATCTCCCCTGTTCTGGGCCTGGGGAAGACGGTAGCTCCAAGAATGAGAAAATGCAGGCATTGACAAGGAACCCAGAGACCCAGGGGAGAACAATGCAAATGACGTTTTTGTCCACAGATCTCCTAGCCACCTCTGCTCCCAGATTCCGTTGAGAGATGGTCCCTAGCGAAAACTGGTGGGCCCTGTACAGACATGTTGGGGGTCCCTCCCTCTATTCCCTGGGTCCACTGTCTTCAGCTGCCCTGGTGGTAGCTGGCTCTGGTGCACCGGGGACTTATACTCACCTTGAGCACATCCTACCTGAAGCCCACTCCCTGAGTCTTTTTGCTCTTGGCCCCGTGGTTTCTCTAGTGCTAGGGGAGTCTTTCGCACCCACGACAGGAACAGCCCAGAAGTTTGGGGGAAGTTAATGGCCACAGAGGCAGCCCCTAATCAATGGGGGACAGGAGGTGATGGGTGAATGCTCAGCTTTCTGCAGAACTGAGCTCCCCCTGCCCACAATGGCAGCATCAGTAATGTCCCCAATATTCACTTTTCCTTGTCCCTTTTTCTTTCTTCTACACACTCTCTAATCCTGGACTCATTCTAGGAATCATGTCCCAAATAACCGATCTGCACCCAAAGCTGTATCTCAGGCTTTGCTTAGAGGGAACCCTAACTGGGCACCTGGGTGGCTCAGTCGGTTAAGCATCCGACTCTTGATTTCAGCTTAGGTCATGATCTCAGGGTTGTGAGCTCGAGCCCCACTTCGGGCTGCGCTGCTGGGTGTGGAGTCTGCTTGGGATTCTCTCTTCCCTCTCTCTCTGCCCCCACCTCACACCTGCTTGTGCATGCTCTTGCTCTTTCTCAACAACAAACAAACAGAAGAGGAGGGAACCCGAACTAAGATACCTCTCCCTTGGACGAGGTGCGTGATCATCTCTGCCTACCTGGGCTGCTGTAGCTCCCAGCAACCTTGCCCCGTCCTAGATGGGTTTGGTGTGGTTTTATAGGGGCAGTAAAGGAGAAGAGGCTGCATCCTGGTGATCCAGTGACCTTCCTGGACCAGTTTCCCCGGCCACTGTTCCCTTCTGGGAAAATCATAAATCACAGAGGTTAAGAGGTCAGACTCTGAGGCCAGACACTCTGCATCTGAATCCTGGCAAGCCACCTAAACTCTAGGTGTCATTTCATACATCTGTAAAATAGTGATAAAATCACCTACCTCAGGGTCATCGTGAAGGTGGTGAAGCTCTCAGAGTATGTTCTAGAACACCAGAGCTGGTATGTGTGTTTGCTACGCATCTCCTCTTCCTAAGAGTCCCTTGTGCAGTGTCTTGGGAGAGGGACAGACTGGGGGTACTGAGGCCCCCCAGCGGCCTGGCTCATTCGCATTCCTCACTTCTGCCTTGGCGGTCCTGGTGGCAGAGCTGACTTCCTAATCATGTGACCGGCACCTGTTTTAGTGCTCTGCAGTTGCTATCTTGAAATTCTGAAAATTTTTGGACCATTTTCATTTTGCCCTGGGTCCTACAAGCTACGGAGCAGGTTCTGCCCGGTCGCTAAAGTCTTGGGGAGAGGCCTCTGTGAATGACGAGAGCAAAATTAACTCTGTTCTCTGGCCAAGCTGAGCTCATGCTTTCTTTCCCCCTCCAAGCACAGCAGAAGATGCAGGCACAGTGGGGCTTTTATCAGAGTACTTGCGACAGACAATGGCTCATGGCAGGGAAGGCTGTAGGGGCCAGCTGGTCCAACCCTCAGCCAGAGTTGGGTTCTCCCACCCACCCCTGGCACAGTCTCACCCAGCTTCTTTGTGAATTCTTTTAGGGCCAAGAAAGGATCTGTTTCATTGTTGAATGTAGTTGTTACTGCCGCTCATTCTCGTGGAGTGTTTAAAGTTCTCTGAACCCTTTCGCAAGGATTATCTCATTGCGTTGTCACCAACCCTCTGTGCGACAGGCAGTTTCTAAGGAGTAGAAATTGAGGAAATTATAACTTCCAGACTAGTAGCCCTTGCTGCCCACACTCAGCCTCCCCTTCCATCTCTCAGCAATCGAAATCTCACTTCATCTAGGAAGTCCTGCAGTCTATTAAACAGAAAGAAGAACACCTTAATTCTTTGTACTAAATTATTTTTCACCCAGGCTATAGGTAATATAATAGCTTCTTTTCATATGTGCTTCATTTTGAGTAACAGTCATGAGAAAGGCATGAACTAAGCAGCCTTTTGATAAATTGAATCTTTTTTTCTTAAAATACATTCAACTTCTGTTTAAAGATGGATAAAGCAGAATCACAGAAACTCCCTCCCATTGCCCAAAGAAATAATGCAGAAATTTAGAAACTAGACAAAAACACGACAACTTCAAACAGCCACCGAGTCAATCACACAAGAACACACACTTTAAAAATGTGCTCATCAAAGAAAGAAATGGAAGCTTCTAGAACCATGTGGTTTTGTCCTTCTCCTGATTGTGCAACTACATCCTTGGAGAAAATTTTGAGCACTTCACCAGTGCCCACCCATCCAGAGGGGAGCCATGTGAGGGAATGGTAGAGCAAGGAACTCTCTGAGAGTGGAGATCCCCGGGTCCTGGGACCTGAGTGGGCAGGAAGGACTGTCCTTGGCTCGCCGTCTTCCCGGTGAGGTACAGGGTTGACCAGAAGAGCTGGAACCTAGAGGAAGAGCAGCCCCGGTGGAGAAAGCCTCACCACGAGGACCTGCCAGTTGCTAACTGCACAGACCTGTGCTACCAGATGTCTGTGACTGAGTGTGTTGCAGGTGCTCCCTGAGACACACTATTGCCTCTTGCTTGCTCAGGAGACCCAGTGCTTTCCTATTTCTCCAGCTTCTAAAAACAAAGGCTTTTCCTTCATTTCTTTCTTGTCTGCTGTGTTCAGATTCTTGTACCCACCACGACCACGCCTCCCCACCTCCACTCAACAGTAAACACCATTCCAATGGGAAACTCATGGGGCAATCTGCTGGGGCCGGTCTCTCCGTGTTAGAATCTATCCCTGTGGTTAGACAGGTCACTACCCATGGGGCTGGTAAGGTAGCCCTCTTGTTAATCCTTTCCTTCCTCTTTCAATAGCCGGTCAGTCTGAATCAGCACTCCTCCTGACACACCAGTCGTCCCATCATTCGGACACAACTCCGATTTATTCCAATTTCTCTTCCTGATCTCACATGGAATGGACTCAGAAGGCTGAGTAATCAACCATTCCATTTCTCTGCCTCCGAGGAGAAAATGCTTTATAAATTCCACATTTGTTAACTCATTCAATCCCTTGCCTTTTGTAGTAACCCTTTTGGGAAACCAAAGCCAGGTTATCTTCATCATGGGCCAGCCTAGGACTGCTGTGAATTCTGTCATGCCTCAGCAGGCACAGATGCATCTCTATGAGTCATCCTTCACGTCAAGCTTCTCCTCAGACGATGGCTTCTAAGTATCTCCAGATCTCTTCGAGGAGACCTGTTCCATAATCTCACCTTTGCCCTTCATTCCCTCCCTCATGGAAATGCTACTTCCTGGTGTCGATAACCTGAGGAAGTTCTGTGAATTCTGGCCAGACAACCTGATGGGTATCAGGCTGGGGCTCTTGTAGAAAGATCAGGCTTGCTGTGCGAGCTGCCCCTGGAGGTTCCTCTGTAGTCGACCACCACCCCACAGTAATCATAAGCAGCATCTGATTCTACTCTGTCCACTTCCTTCTCGTACCTGATTCTTAAGAACTGAGTATGCGGCCCTTAAAACTGGAAGAGAAAACGTCACCTCTCAAGATAGAAGCTTCAGAGTCTTCTTCAACGAGAGAGGAAAACATCTGTGAAATTACTGTGGCTTCCTGAATCTTCGGGTGCCTTCAGTGCAGGCTTTTATATTTGAGGATCATATGAATTATACATAGACAACTATGAGCTGGTGGACAGCTTCCAACTACTAGAAATTATATTTCCCTCCCTTTTGATAATGAGTTCAAGGTCTTCACCACAAGTGACATCATGTCTCAGAGGCAAAAATAGGTCTCTATGAAGACTATGTAATGTCTTCTGTCTAGCAGATCCTATTTCCTCTTTATGCCCTACTCTCCTTACCTTCCTAATTGGCTCTCGGACCTCAAAGCTCTTTGTTGCTGCTGTCGGGAGCCTTAAATAATTAGATGTAGTCTGACTAGGGGGAGGTTAGGAGCTTGGCTGGGCTGACTATATTTCAGTTCACCTTAGAAACCCAAATGACCTAGGGCTCTGCAAAAATGGGATGGTGGGCATTACAGCCTGGGGGATAGTGATACAATTCTTAGAAACCAAACAGGTCATTTGGACCTTAGACACAGGTACATGTGGGAATAATTTACATACTCTGTTAAACCTAACTGGGGTGAGATAAAACAGCCTCCTTTACTGGGCGTTCATTACAATGGACTTCACAGAGAAGATCTCGTGTAATACTGAAAAGAACTCTTTGAAAGTTTCCCATTTAACTCACGAGGAGAGATAGGTTTAAAGGATAAGTAAGATGCTTAATGAAGGGGTTCGGAATCACGCTTACAGGCTGGGTCCCGGGGGTTGCTGCCCTTCTGCGGACTCTTCTTGGCTACGCTCTGGAAGCTGGCGGCTGCCATGATGAAGGGACATTTGTACACTAGAGGCAGTGGTGTCTCTGAGCTTACTACCTGCTGCCTGTCATACCCAGAATTCAGAAATGAAAGGAGCTGTTATGAGACTGAGGTCTCTCCCTGCT
The DNA here is from genome assembly GCF_963455335.1 of Martes martes. NCBI lineage: Eukaryota > Metazoa > Chordata > Mammalia > Carnivora > Mustelidae > Martes > Martes martes. The sequence goes on along the minus strand of NC_137903.1, from coordinate 56,808,767 downwards.
TTGGTCTGAAGTGAGGCATTCTCTTTCTCTTCCCCTCTATGGGGCAAAGATAAACACAAAATACATTTCACTTCCACCTTCCATGAGATTAAAAGCATGGATTTCAGACTTTTTTAAGTGGCTAATTGTATCTCTGCAACAGCTGAGGGAAGAGTTTAAAAAAAATAATCTAGGGCTTGGGAACTATTACATAGACTTTAAAATCAAGGAAAAGCAAATTCTAGAAGCTCTTAAGTCCATCACCCCTTTAAGAAGTATACTTAATCCTTTAGCTTTAACTCTTAATTTACTCAAAACAGAAACCCAAACAGGCAATCTGTTGTTTTGGGGAAAACATTTCAATGGAAATCAAGAGCCCAGTCTCTAGCCCCCACAATTCTGTTAAGTAGCCATTTGATGCTACCAGCAAGAGACCAAAATTGCACCAGAATGAAATCCACCGTCTCAAAACATGGTGATTTCTGAAGTTCATGCTGGCTAAGGGTTAATGAGGTATGCATCAGTTGGAGCTGAAAATAATATAAAGATTACTCCCAAACAAAACTGCCGTTCTTTTAGATATGTGTCCTTTTGATGAATGTGATGTATATGAATGAGTGATGGACCAACAGATCTAATCCTCTTAAAGTATTCGGAAATTCAAAATATTTCCAACTATTGAAATTATGGGCAAATTTGTAAAAGTCTAAGAGTTCTAGACCCATCTAATGTTTATTCCAGTAAATTGTTTACTGTGATAGCCCCTCTTCGAACATGGTTCCTAATAAAGCCATGCCTCCCAGTATTTACACCCTCTTGTAGATCCACCCACGTTGTTTGAATCTGTGACTCACTTTCTCCAAAATGACATCATGCCAGGACTGGGTCTGAGCCAAAAGAAGTCTTGGTGGGCTTCTACTTCTTGTGCTTTTTGGAGCCCCAATCTGCCACGGCTTTCACTGCCCCACACTGAATACGTGAGAGTTTGATACATCCAATAGAGACAGTCCCAGATGCCTCGTTTCCAATGTCATCCTTTGTCCTAATTGAAATGTGTACATTTCAGGGAAAGCTGAAAGCCCTATTGTGGGCTCTAGATGCCTTGATGAAAATAAGTTCCTTGTCACCAATATTTTGAATTGTCCTTTTGTTTAGCACCCTGGAGATGCCTAACGGCTCAGAGGCACGCTTTGCTTCTGCCAAGAGGGCAGAGTAACTGAAATGGCATGTGGAGTCCTCCATAGGTGAGCCCTCAAGATGGCGGTCCTAAGACAGAGTTCTCACAGAGGTGGATTTCCTTAAGACTCACCTTGGTGCTGGAGACCCTCTGGGGTCTGCCTGTGTCAGGGGCTGTGTGTACCTGCTTAGAAAGCCACCTTTGTGCTCCCTTTGCCTTCTATCACTCCTGGGTTTCTCTTCCTAGTACTCTAAGCTCTTCTATTTCTCCACTTCTAGGGCTCTACTTTCTTGTCCCTCAAATGTCCACCAGCTGATCCGGACACAGTCTTAGTTAACTGGTGAAAAACTGAAGATAAGACCTTTGTCAGGAAGTTTTGCATCAAAAATGAAACACAGGCATGAAAATGTAACAACTGACAACTTGGGGAGGGATCCCAGCCCTATGATTTCTCAATGACACCAGGAAGACAGCTGCTGTCATCACAAGCATGGCCCAGTGTTCTCCCTTGCCCACGGTAAGCGGTAAGAACTTTACCACCATCTCTAGAGCAAATCTCACACCTAAAAAGGCAGAAGAGACGCCAAGGACAAGCAACAGAAACCCTCTAGGGGAAAACTCAGAGATGAGCTTCATGATACAGTTATGTTTTCTAGCAAAAAGCAAAACAAAACAAAAACAAAAAAACATTGTTCCATTTCTTCCTTTGTAAAATGGGTTTGAGCATAACTAATTTTTCTGATGATGAAAAGAGCCTGGCTCTTTTCTGGTGGTTAGCTAACCCTTCTCCCTTCCATTTGTGTGTCATTTATATGTGACCTGGATTACTGATTTTTTTTTAAAGATTTTTATTTATTTATTTGACAGATCACAAGTGGACAGAGAGGCAGGCAGAGAGAGAGAGAGAGAGAGAGAGAGGAGGAAGCAAGCTCCCTGCCGAGTGGAGAGCCCGATGCGGGGCTTGATCCCAGGACCCTGAGATCATGACCTGAGCCGAAGGCAGAGGCTTTAACCCACTGAGCCACCCAGGCACCCCTGGATGACTTATATTTAATGTTTCTTGTGCCTCTAAGAGTTAAGAACAAGGTTATACAAGTCCTGAGAGGTAAAAATTTATTGATTTATATATCAGCATGTTATGATATGGTCACACCTGCTCATACAGCTGACTTTTTCTTATAGCCAAAAGAGGAATTTTTTTTTCCTTTTAAAAATACATTTTTTTTCCAGCAGGAAGAAACATTTTAAAAACAAGCATTTTCATATTAAGTGGAGATTTAAAACAATGGCTTTTTTTCCCCCAACTCATGAGAAATAGGGCTGGTCAGTGAGAGATCTCTGAGAGCTTCAAATACGCCTTCTGTCTTCTGCTCTCGATTTGTTCTTCGTCTTGGACAGAAGCAACTTCTAGAGGGGAAAAATTAGAACCTCAACTCAAAACAACAGCCTGAATCCAAACAGAAGAGGTAGACTGAACTGTAACATTTTAACTTATTTGGTAGATTGTAGTATGATATTTTAATACATTTAAATTTTTTCAGTGGGAGCAAACATATTCTACAAACAATGATCTAAACAATAAATGTTTTAAATGCTCAAAACAAAATCTCAGAGAGGCTCATATCACCGTCTACTTCGCTTTGAGACCCGAAAGCACAGAATCAGCTTTAGAAATAGGCAAGCTTCCCATGCACTTCAGGAAAAGTTTGCTTTTGTCAAATTCTTCAAATCAAAATCATGCTGTTTAAGACCGATGTGAATGCTTCCCCACCTTCTGAAGCCCCTGGAAGGGTCTGTGGCAGGAATTTCCTGAGAACAGTGAGTAGCTTAACTGTGAGAAATTTATTCAGTACTAACAGTGAAACCAACAGAAAAGACAGGGCAGTGGTATGCTGGAGATCGCTCCGACTGGCTCCTGACCATACAGCCGATGGTTAAATTTTATAATTTTGCCAGCAGTTGTTAAACAGCTGTTACTAAAATTATATAAGCTTATAATTAGCGCTGAAGCTCAAAGTGGTTCACTTTAATGAGTAAAATTTGTACAAGGGTAAGAAATAGTTTAGCAGTAGATCACATCTTGGGTTGAGCGACAATAAATTTGAGAGATAGGTGAATTAGGATGTTATTCCATTTTTCACATCACAGGTTGGTGACAGGAGTTCAGCAAACTCAACTAAAGCATCCTGGGAGAATCACTTGGCCATACAGAATTTACAATTAAGTATATTTTATTATTATCTATTAATTGTGTTCTATATTCTTGTATCAGGAAAATTTATAGCCATCTTATGTACATTTGCACACATCATTTTTTTTTTTTTCCAGGAGAGCGGCCTGTTCAACATTTACCAGTATACCACCAGGATAGCAGTATCTCCGCCATACCAAGGGGGAGAGTAGGGAAGGAGTGGAGGAAAGACTTTAAAACCAAAGAAGGAAGTACACTGTTTTTTTCATTTGGTTTTCAGTTTGCCCTCAGCATCCAGCTGCCACGGTGTGCTCCCAAGTACATGTCCACAGATGTTCATGCCAAAATACCGCCAGAAACACACAAACACCCCGTCCCCACCACTAAGAAGTAAAAGCACTTTACTTGAAAAAAATCAACTTTATTTTTTCTAGGTTAAAAAAAAATAGAACCAGCTATTCATTTTTTTTGTTGTTGTTTCGAGAAAATGCTTCTTTTGGTGTTCACATCTCAATTTCTGAAAAGGTGATCCGGTTACTAAAATAACCCGTATGCATTCATAAACCAGATCCGCGTGTGACCAGCCCTTTACAAAAATTAAAGACAGTTGCCACAGCCTTTACATTCATTCTGAGCATACATTTCAACATGCAGATAACAAAGAAAGAGAAACAGGTCAACAAGCAGAAGTAAACATATGGCATCAGGAAAACGAAAACCCATCTGTATAAAATAAATACAACTTTGTAACAACTGTAAGGAAAATGAAAGCACTTAATGCAACAATGGCAGGTCCGTGTGTAACTGTTTCATTACCCAGTCATGAGATAAGTTACTGTAAAATGCAGACCCCTCATGTGTAAAGAGCTTGTACACCGGTCCTGTGTTCAACAGTTCTACACAATAAAAATAAAGCCATTCAAAATACGTGTGCCTACTTTGCAACTAGAATACACTGAAAATTTTTTTGCTCTTTCAATTGTTTTAAAAAATATTAAATGTAAAAATCCTCCAATGGAAATTTTGCAGAAAAACCCCAATTTTATCTTCCATATGGCTACAACGCCCCCTCCCCCAGCAGTTCAGCAACCCTCAGCTTATTCCCAGGGTCCAGTTCCTAATTGTTGAGGATCAATGCAAAATGATTGCAATAAAGCACCAACCAGTAATTGCTCCAGAGAGCACCCGGCCCCTCTGTGATCTAGAAATGTCCCATGTCGGTGGTTTTGGTCCCAAACATATTAGTCTCCACCCCCTCATATCATAAACCAGTGTACCTTCTGCTTTGGATTTGGCCTTTCACGTGAACAGACATAAGGTTCCCAGTATTACATGGCAAAAACGTAAGACTAACCATTTTTAGTCATCCTTGTGGACTGGAGTGGACCCACTCACGATGGTAACTCTGGAGTGAAATCCTGTGTCATGAAGAAAATAACTCACCCTTCCTATTCAGCAGTGCAAATAACATTTCCTTGTATCGAAAGAATCCAGTAAGACTGTCCATGATTAAAGACTGCTATCTCTGATTATGACCAGGTCCCACTAGTTCACAAGAGTCTTTAGAGAAGTGATTGTCAAAATGTCACTAAAGACAAACCCACAAGGAGTAACACGAACAAAGAATGAAGAGGCATTTTTAACATCAGTCCCCACGAGAGACACACGAGGACGATGCTCTGAGGCCTGTGTTGGGTGACTTCACATCTCATTTCCATTAAAGGCTTGAGCATCACTGCAATACCGCCAACTCTTGATTATTTGGGGATTCCTTTTCTAGCCCATGGATTATTTAGGCTTTTGTGTTCCCTCTTTCTGAAGCTGTCTTCTCAAATCTTTCACTACTCATTAACACAGTCATAAATACATAAGAGAAACTAATGAACAATTAAAATCATTCTTTTAAAAATCAGCAAGCATCTCTAGAAGAACAAAAAAGCCTGATTTTAAAAAACCCTCAAACTCATAAATACACATTACATTTTTGGCTAACTATGATGTATCACTGGATTAATTATCCAGCAATCCCTAGTTCCTTCACTGTGGGAAAGTCATGTTTGATTGTAAGATTAAAATCTACTTAATAATATGACAGAACTGAACTCAGAGCCATCTTTTTGTAAAAAAGCTATTTAGATTCTCAACTAACTTCTTGGCCCACCCAAAACGTCATTTTCCATTCTGTCATTTTTCTTTACCTTCCACTGGTGTATAGGTTTCTCCATCATATGTCTACATGTATCATATCTGTGTATTTCAACACCAACGACAGTTTCTCACGTCAGGAGTGAACCCCCGGTGTGGTCACTTCCGTATGTGCTGCACCTGCCCTCGGCCCATGGCCCAGCAGGTGCTCTATCACTGTGACGTGTTGGGACGAGGATCCAGAAGGGAGTTCTCACGCCCCTCTGTTGTAGGGATCTAGGCAGGTCAGCTGAGACCAAGCAGTGCTGAGACTATAAACTACTGGTATGACACTGGCATGGTTTTATTCTCTCCCCCCTTAATAAAATGTGTATTCCCTAAACCTCCTTTCATCTCACTTTGCAAAGAAAGTACAAATTTGGAATTTTTATTCACTTCTACACAGTGGCATATTGCTGCTTCCCTGATTTGCCACAGAACCCTCTCTCCACATTCCCTAGTGCAAGCAGCTGCCCTCCAGTAACTGGTAAGGAGAGCGCGATCGATGCTCTAGGACGAACAAAAAAGAGAGAACACACTGATTAACAATTGGAGGGGGATACGCAGATCAGTGACACATCTATTACAACTCACAAAAAATGAACTCACATATCTATTGGTATTTGTCACTCTACAGACTGTTGACATGACTCTGCGCTTGAAAAGTAAAGCGTCTTATAGCATAGCTGGTTTAATGTGTACAGTATATTAATAATAGCACGTTCCTTTGGAGCACAGCGCTGGCAAAAGTGGCCCTGACTTGCGTTTACGCATGCGCGTATGCCTCTCTCGCCCTGACAGGAGAACTGGCCACCCCTTGCTGTGGCTTGCTTTAGCGATGAGGAAAAGGCCTATCTAGCTAGGACTGTGTGTGCCATACTTGACAGCGAGCACCTTATTCCCCAGATAACTGACTAACCTCTCAAATGAACAATTTCAATTCAGCCTGGATTCTAGCAGCGTTTGCTGGACCTCAAACAGAAGCATCGTTAAGGCTTCCTATCACCATCCATGCCTCTGAAGCCAGATCAGTTTCACCTACTCACTGTCCCTGTAAAACACAGTAAAATGCTTAGGTTTCCAAAAAAAAAAAAAAAAAAAAAAAGAAAGAGAGAAAAATTGCATCTTGTAAAAACCCCTACCAAAGCATATACAATAACTGTCTTTTGCATTTTACCAGTAGTAGCATAATATGCAATGAGGTATTTCATTAACACATTATTCTCTTTCATATATGCACGGAATTAACCCAAAGATGAAGCTGCTGTGGGCTTGTATTTGGTGTTGCTTTACTTTTCCCACATAACTGGGAGAAAATTCACATCTTTTCAGTTTTTTGTTTTTTTGGTTTTTTTGGTTTATTTAAAAATAGAAAACATTAGCCTTTATTTTTCTTTTCTGGCCTACTTCTCCAAATTGCCATTTGTAGGATTAGTGACAATGGGGCATCTACAACGCTCATATCACAGGAAACTGCCACTGACCTTCTAGGATCTTCAGAGCCTACAATCCCAAACCAAACACCAACTCTGTCTCAACGCTGGGAGTGCGGGTGAGGGACAGAGGCCATCCCAGCACTTTCTGAGAAGAGTCTGGTTCGACTGTGAGGTAAATCATAGTTGGGGGGGGGGCTGTTCTCTAGAAATAGAAACTTGACTTTATCCTCTTTAAAGCAATTGTAAAGAGATTGGGAAGCCTTTTGTGCAGGTCTGTCTGATGGTTATACCACCCTGATGTGGGCAGCGACTTGAGGTGATGACAGAACACAGGTTTGGGGGTACCATGTGAGAACTTATCACCATTTTAAGCCTATGCCTGGCTCTAACTCTTATTTACTCTTATTTTTCTAATAAAACCCCTATCTCACTTAAAACTGATCATTTAAATGTTTAGCATTAATCTGTTCCAGCCCCCCCCCCCCAAATACAGTTGGTGCTAACAAGCCAAAGTGGGCAGAACACAGCCTCTGAGCCAATGGAAGGCTCCTGTGGGCGCTCCGTGTGGGGGGCGCCCCGGTACCCACGCAGAGACGAGACAGCCTCTCAAGAATCCCGTTCACTGATTATGCTTACGTTTGTTTTCAGGCTATATTACTAATCCTTTGCTATATATGCATCTGATAAAAGTGCATTTGGTAAAAGACAATTATCAATCTATGATATGCCTCTATACGAAAAGAGAAATCAAGTGACTCCCCTCATTTAAGGGAAAGCACTAGCGCATGTAAACACGATGTTGGACTGAGCTAGCCTTTTTAGGAACACATTCTAGTACCGGAACGTGTCCAGTGGACACTGCTTCTCCCCCATGGGCATGCCGTGCCAGATACCGGAGTGTCACTGCGAACCACAGGGGAACAGTTCTTGAGGGCGCCGCTCCCCTCTAGGCTCCCCTCAGGCTCCTAGACACACAGCCAGAGTTGGCGGAAATGAGGGCGCTCTACAGCTCTGCCCTGACGGAGACTACTAGCTAAGAGGAACGAATACAACTCTCTGAGCTGGAACTAGGTCATCAAGTATGTCTGGTGGCAATGGAGTTTCTCTCAGACGGTCTTCTACGATGAGTTTATGATTTCCTCTTCTCCAAATGTGGTGTTTGCTTAAGTGTATGGTAGAGTGTATCTTTTAAAACGTGAAAGGTCCTTAAAACATATTAGCAGGTCATTATATTACTGATCCTCATTTTAGTAGAGTTTTAAAATATCCCAAAGGGGGATAAATATTAATCCATCCATTGAATTTCCTTTGCTTTTTTTTTTTTTATATTCTGATTTGCACATGTAAAATAATGCACACTTATGAAAGTCTGAACTCCTATGGTGACCTTGACAAGTCCAAGTCAATTCCTAGAACAGGCAATGGTAAAAATACTGGATGATGTTATACCACATGTAGCCTGACAAAAATGCGAAAGACTGTATGAGAAATATCCACATATTGCTGAGGGTCATCTCCCGGGAAACAGCTTCCTTATGGCCCTTGGGAGGTGGAAAAGCTCCTAAAAGACAAGACAGAAATATTCATTTACTTACTGTGGTGGTAAGGTCTCCTGGAACAAAAGTCGAATGTTAGTTCACTTAGAATTGTTGTTGTTGGTTTTTTAAAGCATCTTCTGTGACTTCTCATTGTTCCTGAAGAGAGATCTTATTTGAAATATAATTTTGGAACTGCTGAGCCCTCTCCTGCCTCTGAACATTTGTGTTTATTCTTCCTGCCTGAGATGCCTTTCCTCATCTCGGGGAAAGGCAACCGCACCTGCATTCTTTCAGTATCAGAAAAAATACCACTGGCACCATCCCCCACCAAGTCAGTCACAGTCTTCTCCACCGTTTATTTCCTTCTTAGCACTTTCCACGATCTGTAATGATCCCGGTCTATCTTTTCTTTTTTCTACAGACTTGTTTACTCTCTGTCTCCTTCTGGAATTTAAGCTGCATGAGAGTAGGCACTCTGGCTGCCTTGCTTCCACTGTAACCTTAAGAGAGTTCTACAGTGGCTAGGACACAAGATGTGTGAAATTGAATATATATAAAGATTTTATTTATTTGACAGCAGGAGAGAGAGAGAGCGCACAAGCAAGGGGACCAGTAGAGGGAGAGAGAGAAGCAGACTGCAGACTGAGCAGGAAGCCCAATGAGGGGCTCAATTCCAGGGTCCAAAGGCAGACACTTAACCAACTGAGCCACTCAGGTGCCCTGAAATTGATTTTAAATAATTTCTGAAATGACATAATTGACACCAATTCCTCCATTTACAAGTTAAATGTTTTTGCCACAAAAAAAGCGGTGGTAAATCATTGGTATTCTTTTCAAAAGGGAATATTATTTATGAAATATTATCTTAGTAATTAAAAGGAGAAAGACAAAGTAAACAGATGTCTTCAAATTCTTTTCTAGAAGGGAAAGCTAGACCACTTCGGGGCAATATTACCTAAGGTCATCTTGATAACACTTCAGCATTTCAAATAGTCTTTGTCCTTGCTGATAATCCCTTTGGGTAAGCTGATTCATGCCCGGATTTGCTTCTCACAAGCAATTTACAGAGAACACTTTCAAGTTTCAAGGTCTATTATACAAATAGCTTTCTTAAAAAGAGACTTCCATTATTGTTGCTACAATTTAGGCTAAATACCATAAAGCAAGAGACAAAGACTGAGAAAGAAGAAAGATCTTGTTGACTCTTAATCACCACATGCCTTCTTACACATCTCTCCTATTTTATCTTCAAAGAGATTTTGAGAGTAAGACCAAGAACTGAACAGGGTAGAGAGGGGCATCTTGTTCAGTGAGTCTTACTAAGAATTCTAGAGACAAGCACAGCGTCCAGCCCCTGTCATATGAGTATGCACTAGCCCACAGCTCTGGGGTCAAAACCTTAGGATCCCGAAGGAATCCTGTTGTGGGTAATGTGAAACAAACCTAAACACAAAAACAGAAGCATTAAAGGTAATTAACAGCATCAGTCTTTGTACACCCTCAGGCCTTCCACAGTCTGATTTAACATGAACATTAATTCTGAACCAAAAAAACTGAAGTGGGAAGAAAACAGCACTTTCTGTTAATCTAAAATCTCACAGCTACCATCTGACCTGAAACAACTTTCTCCTGCCCTTTTTCTTTTCCTAATGTAGGTTCCAGAGAATAAGCCTACAACATATGTAGTTATTTGTGAAAATACTTTGGTAATGCCTGGCATTCTACCAACGCTAATTTCCTTCTTTCCTAACTTCCTTTCTTCCTCCCTTCCTATGGCTGTTTCAACACACTGCAGTTTTCACATAAGGTAGAGAACATTAAGTATAGATAAGGGACCTTCCGGTAAATTGACTTTTTTCTCTCAAGTAGAAAAGTATAAGGTCTTATCCGTGAAAATGTAAAAAGTAAGCTTTATCCCTATATGTAAAGAGAAGAATAAGCATGTAAAAACGCAGTTCAAAATGATCTCAAATGGTATTTTTTAGATGACGGTATTATAAACAATCACATACAATGCCAAACCACAAATGTTATTTGCTATTTCATAAAACAGCCCGTGTAATTGTACATGTACGACTGTAGTCTTCTACATACTGTGTACTGTCTCGAATTAGTTCCACTTGCACATTTTACTCATCATGTGATCTTGCACACTGGCTGCTGAAGTAAAGGCCTGAATAAATTTAACATTAACATTGTCCTAATGGATATTCTAAGCTGGAATTCTTAAATATAGAAATAGTTTGATTCCTCTAGGGTATCTGAAGACTGAAAAAATGGTTATTTCCCCTAAAGTATATCTTTGGAACGATCACCAACTTCAGAAATATATGTAATAGGATACTGTGTACCTGTTTCATAAAAATGTGATAAGAGTTCTTCTTTTTCAATGAAACGTTGATAGAGCCAATCAGCAAGGCCATCCGTCTCCAGGGGTACATCTTTAATTGGAAAGATCCTATGAAGAGTTAGAAAAGAAGCAAAAAA